>NC_092711.1:184533603-185984853 GCF_047496885.1 Scyliorhinus torazame | reverse complement strand
TCAGTCACATTAGCTTGCCCAACACTACCTTCTTAGTGATAATGATCATAGATTATCATAGAATTTACAGTGCATAAGGAGGCCATTCGGCCCATTGAATCTGCACCGGCTCTTGAAAAGAGCACCCTACCCAAGGTCAACACCTCCACCCCATACCCATAACCCAGTAACCCCACCCAACACTAAGAGCAATTTTGGACACTATGGGCAATTTATCATGGCCAATCCACCTAACCTGCACATCTTTGGACTGTGGGAGGAAACCGGAGCACCCGGAGGAAACCCACGCACACAGGGGATAGATGTGCAGACTCCGCACAGACAGTGACCCAGGCCGAAATCGAACCTGGGACCCTGGAGCTGTGAAGCAATTGTGCTATCCACAATGCTACCGTGCTGCCCATCGTTTCTAGATCAATCTGCCGTAGCCTCATCAACAATTATTGGCATGCTATTTGTGTCTTCCACTGCGAAGACCGACACAAAATACCTGTTCAATGCCTCAGCCATTACCTAATTTCCCATTCATAAATTCTCCTTCTCATCCTCAAAAGTACCAATGTTTACCTTAGCTACTCTTTTTCGTTTAAAACATTTGTTGAAACGTTTGCTGTCTGTTTTTATATTCTGAGCTAGTTTACTCTCATAATCTATCATACTTTTATTTATCGCTTTTTCGTGGCTCTATGTTGACAGTTGAAGATTTCCTAATCCTCGAGTTGCCCACTAATCGTTGCCACTTTGTATTCCTTTTCTTTCAATTTGATATCTTCCCTTATTTCCTGAGATATCCATGGCTGATTATGCTTTTTCTTACAATCCATCCTTTTCACTGGTAAGTAATTTTTCTGAACACTGAAAAATCTCTGTGAAAATGCACCACTGTTCCTCAATTGTCCCACCACAAAGTCTTTGCTCCTAATCTACCCTCGCCAATTCCTCCCACATCTCATTGTAGTCTCTTTTGCTTAAGCACAAGACAATTGTATTGGAGTTTATCCTCATTTTGAATTCAATCACATAATGAATGCTCCTTCCGACGTGATCCCTAACTATGACATCATTAATTATTGCTGTGTCGTTACACTGGACCAGATCTGGTAACTTCACAGTAACTTCATTGCAGTGCTAATGTAAACCTCTTTGTGGCAATAATAAAGATATTTATTATTATAGGATAGCTTGCTCCCTCGTAGTTTCCATTACATGCTTTTCGAGAAACTTATCGCGGATACACTTTATGAACTCCTCCTCAAGGCCTGGTTTGACCAGTCGAAATGGATATTAAAATCCCCCATGGTAATTACCGTACAATTAAAAAAAAAATGTATTCAAATTTTCACGAAATATCAACAACAAAATATAGAAAGAAAAGAGAACCCACATATACATAAATAATAAATTAACAGCCTTCATCAACACAAAGGCAAATATACACGCCCACTCAAGACAAACGAACCAACCCCCACCCCCTCCGCCCCGCGCGAGCCCCCTACCGGTTGCTGCTGCTGACCATCTTCTAACGTTCTGCCAGGAAGTCTAGGAACGGTTGCCACCACCTGAAGAACCCTTGCACCGCTCCCCTTAAGGCAAATTTCACCCTCTCCAATTCAATAAACCCCGTCATATCATTGATCCAGGATTCCACGCTTCGGGGCATCGCATCCTTTCACTGAAGAAGAATCCTTTGCAGGGCTACCAGGGACGCAAAGGCCAGAATGCCGGCCTCTTTCGCCTCCTGCACTCCCGGCTCCTCTGCCCCCCTAAATATTGCGAGCACCCAGCCCGCCTTGATCCTGGAACCTACCACCCTCGACACCCTCTTCGCTATATCCTTCCAAAAGTCATCCAGCGCTGGGCACGCCAAGAACATGTGGTTATGGTTTGCTGGGCTTCCTGAGCACCTACCACACCTGTCCTCGCACCCACAGAACCAGCTTATCCTTGCCCCGGTCATGTGAGCCTTATGCAGCACCTTAAATTGTATGAGGCTGAGCCTCGCGTAAGAGGAGGAAGAGTTCACTCTCCCCAGGGCATCCGCCCACGTCCCCTCGTCAATCTCCTCACCCAACTCCTCCTCCCACTTTCCCTTTAGCTCCTTCACCGAGGCCTCCTCCTTCTCCTCCTGCATCACCTGATACGTTACCGAGATCCTCCCCTCTCCAACCCACACCCCGACAGCACCCTGTCCTGGACCCTGCGTGGCGGCAACAGTGGGAACTCGACCACCTGCCGCTGAACAAACGCCCTTACCTGCATATATCTTAAAGTGTTCCCCGGGCGGAGCCCGAACTTCCCCTCCAGCTCACCCAGGCTCGTGAACATTCCGTCAACAAACAGGTCGCCCATCCTTCTAATACCTGTCCTGTGCCAGCTCAGGAACCCTCCGTCAATTCTCCCCGGGACAAACCGGTGGTTCCCCCGAATCGGGGACCACGCCGAGGCCCCCACCTCCCCCTTGTGACATCTCCATTGCCCCCAAATTTTGAGGGTAGCCACCACCAACAGGCTCGTGGTGTACCTCGTTGGAGGAAGCGGCAGCGGCGCCGTCACCAGTGCCTCCAGGCTCGTGCCCACACAGGACGCCATCTCCAGCCTCTTCCATGCCACCTCATCCCCCTCCATCACCCACTTACGCACCCTCGCCCTGGCGGCCCAATACTACGCACAGAGGTTAGGCAGAGCCAACCCCCCCCCCTCCCCTCCACCTATCCCTGCACCGCTCCAGGAACACCCTTCTCACCCTCGGGGTCTTCTGCGCCCACACAAACCCCATAACGCTCCCGTTAACCCGCCTGAAGAAGGCTTTCGGGATCTGGATGTGGAGGCATTGGAACAGGAACAAAAACCTCGGGAGCACCGTCATTTTAACTGACTGCACCCTACCCACCAGGGAGAGTGGCAGCACGTCCTGCCTCTTAAAGTCCTCCTCCATCTGCTCCACCAGCCTCGTGAAGTTAAGCTTATGTAGGCCCCCCCCCGCCCCCCCCCCCAGCTCCTAGCCACCTGAACCCCCAGGTACCTGAAACTCCTCTCCGCCCTTTTTAGCGGGAACTCACCAATCCCCCTCTCCTGGTCGCCTGGGTGCACTGCGAACAACTCGATCTTCCCCATATTAAGCGTGTAACCGGAGAAATCTCCAAACTCCCTAAGGATCCTCATCACCTCCGGCATTCCCCCCACCAGGTCGCCACATATAACAGCAAATCATCCGCATAGAACGACACCCGATGCTCATCCCCACCCCGCACCCCTCCCTCCATTTCCTCGACTCCCTCAACGCCATGGTCAGGGCTTCAATCGGCAGCGCAAAGAGCAGCCCCTACCTCGTCCCCCGGGGTAGCCAGAAATACTCTGACCTCCTTCTGTTCGTGGCCACACTCGCCACCGGGGCCTCATACAGCAGCCTCACCCACCTGACGAACCCTTCCCGAACCTTTTCAACACTTCCCACAGGTACACCCATTCCACCCTATCAAAGGCCTTCACCGCATCCATCGCCGCCACCATCTCCACCTCCCCTTCAATCGCCGGCATCATTATAACATTCAAGAGCCTCCGTACATTAGTATTCAACTGCCTCCCTTTAAAGAACCCCGTCTGATCCTTGTGTATGACCTGCGGCACACAGTCCTCTCCCCTCATGGCCAAAGTCTTTGCCAGCAACTTTGCCTCTACATGTAGGAGTGAGGTCGGCCTATATGACTCACATTGTAGGGGATCCTTGTCCCGCTTCAGGATCAGGGTAATCAGCGCTCTAGACATCGTCGGGGGCAGATCCACCCCCCCCCCCCCCACTCCCTTGTCTTATTGAAGGTCCTTACCAACAGCGGGCCCAGCAGGTCCGAATACTTCTTGTAAAATTCACCCGGGAACCCTTCCGGCCCCGGTACCTTCCCCGCCTGCATGTTCCCTATCCCTTTGACCAACTCCTCCAACCCAACCGGCGCCCCCAACCCCGCCACCTGCCCTCCCTCCACCCTCGGAAACCTCAGCCAGTCCAGGAAGCGATCCATCCCTCCCTCCTCCAATGGGGGCTCAGACCGGTACAGTTCTTTGTAGAAGTCCCTGAAGACCCATTGATACCCACCGCACTTCGCACCGTGCTCTCTCCTCCATCCCTAACACCCCCGATCTCCCTAGCGACCTCTCGCTTCCGAAGCTGGTGCGCCGGCATCCGGCTCGCCTTTTCTCCGTATTCATATACCGCCCCCTGCACCTTCCTCCACTGCGCCTCTGCCTTCCTGGTGGTCAACAAATCGAACTCAGCCAGGAGGCTATGCCGCTCCCTAAGCAATCCCTCCTCGGGGCCTCTGCGTACCTCCTGTCCACCCTCACCATCTACCCCACCAACCTCTGCCTCTCTCACCTCTCCCCCTCTCCTTGTGTGCCTAATGGAGATCAGCTCTCCTCTGACCACCGCCTTCAGCGCATCCCAGACTACCCCTACTTGCACCTCCCCATTGTCATTGGCCTCCAGGTACCTCTCTATACACCCCCAGACTCGCCCGCTCACCTCATCGTCCACCAGCAACCACACCTCTAGGTGCCACAGCGGGCGCTGGTCCCTCTCCTCCCCCAACTCGAGGTCCATCCAGTGCGGAGCATGATCAGAAATGGTTTCCGCCCAGTACTCCTATCTTCCACCCTCGGAATCAGCGCCCTGCTCATGACAAAGAAGTCAATCCGGGAGCAGGCCTTGTGGACATGGGAGAAGAATGAAAATTCCGAGGCCCCCTGCCTCGCAAACCTCCATGGGTCCACTCCTGCCATCTGGTCCATGAACCCCCTCAGCACCTTGGCCGCCACCGGCCTCCTGCACGTCCTAGACCTACAGCGATCCAGTGCCGTGTCCAGCACCATGTTGAAATCCCCTCCCCCCCCCCCCCCCCCCCGCCATTATCAGGCCCCCTGTCTCCAGGTCCGGAATCCGGCCCAGCATATGCCGCATGAACCCCTCATCGTCGCAATTCGGGGCAAATACATTGATTAACAACACCCGCTCCCCCTGCAGGTTGCCACTCACCATCACATACCTACCGCCATTGTCTGCCACAATGCTCGACGCCTCGAACGACACTCTCTTTCCCACCAAGATCGCAACCCCGCCGCCCCCCACCCCCTCGATTATTTGCATCCAAACCCGAATGAAACACCTGCCCTACACACCCTTTTCTCAACCTTACCAGATCCTCCACCCTCAGTTGCATCTCCTGAAGCATGGCCACATCCGCCTTCAGCCCCTTCAGGTGCGCGAACACCCGGGACCGCTTGATCGATCCATTCATTCCCTTTACATTCCAAGTTCTCAGCCGGATCAGGGGGCTGTTCACCCCCTGCCCCACCGACTAGCCATACCCTTCCTAGGCCAGCCATGGAAGCGCCCCCCCCCCCCCACGCCCTCCCCCCCTGGACCACCCATTCCCCACACCGGCCCTGCCCCAATCTCCTCTACAAACTCCAGCCCCCCCTCGGCCATTGCAGCAGCAACCCGGTTCCCCCCTTCCCCGCCCACACCCCCCTCCCCAGCTAGATTCCCCCCCCTATTTGCATTGCTCCCCCCATTGCACTCCCGTAAGTCAGCTGACTCCTGCGGACCCCAGCCACTCCCGCCACCACATCGACCCTCCCCCCGCCCCCCCCCCCCCAGTGTGGAACTTCCCCTCCCCCCCTTTAGCCACCAGTAGGCTCTCATCCACTCCGTCTTCCCAGCTCCGGCCCCGCCCCTTCAACCCTAACGCGGGAAAAAACTCGCGCTTTCCACTCGCCCAGCCCCGCATCCTCTGGCACTGCTCCCTTTCCAGGCCCGGTCCCACTACTCCCAACTCAGGGCTCTCCCCCCCCCCCCCCCACCGCCCCCTCCCCCCCCCCGAGGGACCCTTCTCCCCTACCGACCATCAAGCCCCCAAGCAGTTTACCAACCCCCCCCCCCCACCCCCCACGAGCCCACCCGGCGGACCTAATCAAAGCAATGTCCAATCAACCCCCGAAAAATAAAGAACACCCCCCCCCCTCGAACGACAACACAACAATCCCCAACCATCCCTCCACCGCGACCCCTCGTCTCCGACCCTTAGTCCGAGTCCAGCTTTTTGGCATGAACAAAGGCCCACGCCTCCTCCGGGGACTCGAAATATTGGTGTTGGCCCTTATAGGTGACCCGCAGACGCGCCGGCTGCAGCATACAAACTTCACCCCCTTCCTATGCAGCACTGCCTTCGCCCGGTTGTAACCGGCCCTCTTCTTCGCCACCTCCGCGCTCCAATCCTGGTAGATCCGGACCTCCGCGTTCCCCCACCTGCTGCTCCACTCCTTGTTGGCCCACCTTAACACACAGTCTCGATCAGCAAACCGGTGGAACCGCATCAGCACCGCCCGTGGCTGCTCCTTGGGCTTGCGCCTCCTTGCCAGCACACGGTGGGCCCCCTCCAGCTCTAAGGGCCCCTGAAAGGCCCCCATTCCCATCAGCGAATTCAGCATGGTGAGCACGTAGGCCCCCACGTCCGATCCCTCCAGCCCCTCCGGGAGACCCAGGATCCGCAGGTTCTTCTGCCTCGAACCGTTCTCGATCTCCTCGAACCTCGCCTGCCATTTCTTGTGGAGCTCCTCGTGCGCCTCCACCTTCACTGCCAGGCCCAGGACCTCGTCCTCGTTCTCCAAGACCTTCTGCCTGACCTCCCGGATCGCCGCCCCTTGGGCCGCCTGGGACTCCAGCAGCTTATCGATTGAAGCCTTCATCAGCTCCAGCAGCTCTGCTTTCAGTTCCTTAAAACAGCGCTGGGGAAGCTCCTGCTGTGCTTGCGCCCACTGCCTCCACGCTGCCTGGTCTCCGCCCGCCGCCATCTTGGTCCTCCTCCCTCGCACCTTTCTTTGCTTCAATGCCACTTTGTTAATCACCCCTCTCCTGGTCCAATCCATACACTGTCGGGGGAATGTTGCTGTCCCCTTCACACACCGGGAAACGTCGAACAAGCGCCGTTACGGGCCCTAAAAAGAGCCCAAAATTCCGTTTGTAGCTGGAGCTGCAGAACTTGCGACTTAGCTCTGCATTGCTGCAACCGGAAATCATTACCGCACAATTTTTACATGCATCAGTTATTTCTTTGTTCACTGTACATCCTACCGTGATGTTCTTATTTTGTGGCCTGTAGACTTTTCTCCTTATTAATTCTAAATTGCACCCAAATGGATTCAAGCTTTTTCTCTATAACTATATCATCTCTATACCCTCCCCCCCCCCCCCGATGTAATCCTTATATACCAGTGCTATACCACTTCCCATACCATCCTGCCTGTCCTTCCAAATAGTCGGATACCCCTGGATATCTAAATCCCAGTCGCGACCATCTTGCAATCACGTCTCTGTAATGGCCAATAAATCATAATCATCTGCAATGAAGTGTGTCGTTGACTCATTTACCTTGTTTAGAATGCTACGAGTATTCAGGTCAACTGCCTTTATGCGAGTTTTAATACCTTGTTTCTGAATGCTATCACCTCCATTAATAACATCTCCTGAGTTCTTATTCCCTCTATCGTTTTTCATAACTTTCTAGTTGATCCCACATTTTCATGTGTTAACCTACTGCCTTGCTTCCCATTAGCTATTTTACTTCCCATAGTGTTACACTTACCGTCCCCCACCCCTTGCTAGTTCAAAGTATTTGAGAGCACACGAATTATCCTTTTCACCAGAACACTGGTCCTATGTCGGTTCAGATGGGTGTGTCCCAATGGTATAGCTCCCTCCCGTTCCAATACTGATGCTAATGCCCTATTAAATGAAACCCGTCCTTCACGCAAAACTCCTTTATCCATGTGTTTACTCCCCTAATTTTCTCATCCTGTGCCAATTCGCACGTGGCTCGTGTAGTAATCCAGAGATCATGCCCCTTGAGGATATGTTTTTTTATTTAATTTCTCAGTGCCTGATAATCCCCAAACAAATCCTCCTTCCTTGTCTTGCCTATCTTGTTTGTGCCAACGTGGACCACAATAACTGGACCTTCCTCATCCCGCTCCAATACCCTCGCAAGCCAGTCAGAAATGTCCCTCACCCCAGCACCGGACTGGCAGCTGGCAACATACCATGCGGGACTCTCGACCCTGCTTGCAAAGGATGCTATATGTCCCCGTAATTATTGAATCCCCTACAACAATCACTTGTGTTTTTGTTCCCCCCCCCCCCCCCGTTTGACTAACCTCCTGCATCAAGTTGCAGAGATCGACAAGCTCATCCTGACAACACCCCTTTTCCTCATCCACACAGGGGTCAAGTATCTCATACCTGTTGAACAAGGTCAAAAACTGAGTCTCCTCCGTTCCTGAAATCAGGATACCTCTACCTGCCTCACTTCCAGTCACACCCTCCTATGCCTGACCACTGACAGAATTTGATGCACTTAATCTCCGGGATGTGACCGCTCCGGAAACAAAGTGTCTGATAACGACCTCCCTCCCGGATGTGCCGCCGTGTTTGAAGCTCAGACTCCAGCTCATTAACTCTGAGCCGAAGTTCCTCGAGCAACTAACACTTAGAACATAGAGCATAGAACGATACAGCGCAGTACAGGCCCTTCGGCCCACGATGTTGCACCGAAACAAAAGCCATCTAACCTACACTATGCCATTATCATCCATATGTTTATCCAATAAACTTTTAAATGCCCTCAATGTTGGCGAGTTCACGACTGTTGCAGGTAGGGCATTCCACGGCCTTACTACTCTTTGTGTAAAGAACCTACCTGTGACCTCTGTCCTATATCTATTACCCCTCAGTTTAAAGCTATGTCCCCTCGTGCCAGCCATTTCCATCCGCGGGAGAAGGCTCTCACTGTCCACCCTATCTAACCCCCTGACCGTTTTGTATGTCTCTATTAAGTCTCCACTTAACGAAAACAACCTCAAGTCCATCAGCCTTTCCTCATAAGATCCCCCCCCCCCTCATACCAGGCAACATCCTGGTAAATCTCCTCTGCACCCGCTCCAAAGCCTCCACGTCCTTCCTATAATGCGGTGACCAGAACTGTACGCAATACTCCAAATGCGGCCGTACCAGAGTTCTGTACAGCTGCAACATGACCTCCTGACTCCGGAACTCAATCCCTCTACCAATAAAGGCCAACACTCCATAGGCCTTCTTCACAACCCTATCCACGTGGGTGGCAACTTTCAGGGATCTATGTACATGGACACCTAGATCCCTCTGCTCATCCACACTTCCAAGAACTTTACCATTAGCCAAATATTCCGCATTCCTGTTATTCTTTCCAAAGTGAATCACCTCACACTTCTCTACATTAAACTCCATTTGCCACCTCTCAGCCCAGCTCTGTAGCTTATCTATATCCCTCTGTAACGTGCTACATCCTTCCACACTGTCGGCAACACCACCGACTTCAGTGTCGTCTGCAAATTTACTCACCCACCCTTCTGCGTCTTCCTCTAGGTCATTGATAAAAATGACAAACAGCAACGGCCCCAGAACAGATCCTTGTGGTACGCCACTTGTAACTGAACTCCATTCTGAACATTTCCCATCAACCACCACCCTCTGTCTTCTTTCAGCTAGCCAATTCCTGATCCGCATCTCTAAATCACCCTCAATCCCCAGCCTCCGTATTTTCTGCAATAGCCTACCGTGGGGAACCTTATCAAACGCCTTACTGAAATCCATATATACCAGATCAACTGCTCTACCCTCATCTACCTGTTCAGTCACCTTCTCAAAGAACTCGATAAGGTTTGTGAGGCATGACCTACCCTTCACAAAGCCATGCTGACTATCCCTGATCATATTATTCATATCTGGATGATTATAAATCTTGTCACTTATAATCCCCTCCAAGATTTGTTGAAGATGTGGTCACTGCAGCTCGCAATGTGATCTACCAGGTCCCACATCATACAGCTGAAGAACATTACTTGCCCAACCATCACTTCTTCGTCAATTTACAATCATTCGCCAAATTTAACTCTGGATATTGCTGACAGTGATATTAATACCTTTTCGTTACTCGTTTTTTCCTCTCGCTGGAGAAACAATGAATTACATTTACCATAAAGCTCTCCTCAAACGTGTTTCACTACTTTGTGATTTATCATGGGCCAGGGTTTAGAGAATACCAAAGTATATCATACAGTTCACCTGAGCCACAACTTGTAATAGATTTTGGTTATGGGAGGCACAAGGGCCCACTTTACAGGTGTGATGCAACAGAGATCTAAAGCATGTTTAAACAAAAACAATGTTTATGCTATGAATCCAGTTAACATTTTATAAACACACAATAAACATCTTATCAACTACCAACACTGATATCCCCACCAAGGATACAATACTCTGTAGGTAACCCTTATTAACTTTCATAACAACATCCATCAGTCAAAAACCCTTTTTAACAATGTCAATAGGCTTGAATTCCTTCCAGAAACAGCTTTTACTTTGAAATCATCATGTGATCTGGAGAGATTCTTTAGAGAGAGAGAGACCCAAAATATACCTCCTTGGTTTGAATGCAGCTCTCGAACTGAAAATAAAATTAAAACTTAGAGCCCCAAAACAGCTTCCAGCTCAAGCCGAAAGTAAAAAGCCAGAAACACAGCTCAGCTCCACCCACATAAATTTGATAAACACACATTTCTTAAAGGGACCCTCACAAGACAGATTGAAGATGTAAAGTGTTGTCATTTGCTGCCTGGTCACAATTAATGCACACGCTCGTCTCAGCGAATCTAGAGGAAGGCCAGAAAGTCACTGGCTGCACCTCGAAAGCGTTTGCTGAAGTGTGAATACTGAGCAATATTGTCAGAGATTGAAGTTTGCAGCAGGAGCTCGGCTGTAGCATTCGCCATTTTATAACCAAACACTGCATGAACCCATGTCTGGAGATTGTAGTTGGGGAAATTTCAGGCTGTAATGAGTACATTTATATAGTTATCATTCACTAATACCAATCATAATGTGAGTGGGTACACTTTGCAAAACTCAGTAATTCCTCTATCAGACATTATCAATGTTTAATTTTAACAGTGGATATTGCTTAAGTTTAAAAAAAATATTTCGCAGTTAATTGCCTCAATTTCACACACTGATTCGCTGACCGTTTAAAATACAAATAGCCAATTGGCCAAAATATATTTATTTGCATCCCTACTCTGTTTATTGACATTGTGTCGGTGCTGGTCCAGGAAAGACAAGCTGAATAAGTTATTCTCATTTTTCAGCTCTTGACCTGCAGAGAGAGCACGTGTGGTGAAATCCAAATGTTCAGCCTCCACTCTTGCCCCATATTTATACTACCAGCTTTAAGTGGCAAGCAAAGTCCGTCCAGAGTTGTCAGGACACATTTCAGATGGACTATTCCCTAACACACAATAAAGGCTGTACAATTCCTCAACTTTGTCTGGAAACTTTAACGTTCAGAGCTCACAGGTTGATTAAACTGATTGAGCCCCAAAGTGACACAATAATAATCTTTATTATTGCCACAAGTAGGCTTGCATTAACACTGCAATGAATTTACTGTGAAAATCCCCTCGTCGCCACACTCCGTCGCCTGTCCGGGGCACTGAGGGAGAATTCAGTATGTCCAAAGTCCCAAACAACACGTCCTTTGGAACTTGTGGGAGAAAACCGGATCACCGAGAGGAAACCCACGCAGGCACGGAGAGAACGTGCAGACTCCGCACAGACAGTGACCCAAGCCAGGAATCGAACCTGAGAACCAGTGAAGCTAACCGCTTTGCTATCGTCCCGCCCCATATATGGTTATGCTTTATAATCTCAATCACACACTCAGTAAAGCATCATCATACAGATACAGACACACTCTCTCACACAAAGACAGTGACACACTATCATTAACACACTGATGCAAACGTAAGTGCGATTCCCCACAAGAACTCACGAACAGCCAACACAGAGAAGCACAGAACGGTTCAAACACAAGCAGTCCAACCTCCCCACACTCACACTCATTCTCACAACCACACCCAGACTCTCTCTCACACGCATCCACACTCTCTCTTACACATCCTCCCTCACACAGATACTCACTAACACACTCTCACGGACATTTTCCAAAA
The DNA here is from genome assembly GCF_047496885.1 of Scyliorhinus torazame. Lineage (NCBI taxonomy): Eukaryota > Metazoa > Chordata > Chondrichthyes > Carcharhiniformes > Scyliorhinidae > Scyliorhinus > Scyliorhinus torazame. The sequence continues at coordinate 185,972,766 of NC_092711.1, read as the reverse complement.
GACACTCTTACACATAAAGCATACATCACGGCGACAGACAAACACAATCATACACTCACACAGACACAAGCACAGCCACACAGATTTGCTCCACACGCACACAAAATCACAATTAATCATAGCACACACAATCGTAGGTATGAATCATGATATGCACAAACATTCATACACACACGATCATACGCACATGATCAGACACACAAACACAAAGACATGTCCACTCTTGCACACACTCACTAACTCGGCAGAAAAAGGAGAACAGGCTGCCTCACCAACCACCACAGACACACATAAAACCTCACACACTGGCAAATACATGCACACACAGAGAAAAACACAGTGTCTCTCAGAAACACACATGCACACAATAAACACACTGACAAACACAAAGGCACGCCACTCACAAACATAGTCTCACAGAGGGACTCCCATACAGACCGACGGATACAGAGAAAAATTCAGATTCAATCACGTACGCACACACGAACTCTCTCGGAAAGGGGGAGGCAGAGACACCAAAGAGGGTTAATGTTAGTCTCACTCCAGACAACAGGGGTGGAACATTAGAAGAATAACACAAAAAAGTTATATTGTTAAATTAGTTAATGCAAATGTATTCTCGTAGTTCAGGTGAAAATGTAATTAGTGAACTGTTTGCTGGTTCAAACAAAAATATATTGGAGAAATGATAGTGTTTGCAAAGTTGTAAGGTATCTGACAGCACAATTGATGTGATTAAAGGGTGGAATACAGGATGAAAGTAATGCTGCTTTTGTAAAGTGTTGTGTATGGGTTTTTGGGATGAGAGACAGTGCCTACTCCTTTCTCCTTTACTGCCCGTCCAAGGCTGCTCCTGCTCCTCCTACCAATGCCATCCCGTGCCTACCACTTGGCAGGGCATCTGCTCCACGGCGATTGTCCGGGAAAAGGGGAGGTGTTTTTTTTTACCATATTGATGTGACGTCACCACCAATCCTCCGCCAGGATATATTTAAGAAATCAAATCAGAAAAAAGAAGAAGAGGTCACGGCAACTTGTCATAGTTGAAGGACGAACATATGCCTAGACTGGATGGGATGGATTCTATGTAATACCGAAGAATCTTATAGTGAAATACATAGAGTTTAAAGCCACAATGTCCCATTGCTCATTTCATGTGGAAATGATGCGAGATTTTCCCAGCTGTCATTAGAGGCTTTTAAATGCTGCACCCTTGTTCAGAAGTGCGGAGAAATAATTCAATCGCGACTGGAAACTCAGCCGAATCCCTTGGTTACAAAATTAATAACAGCTGGGAAAGGCATGGTTTCATAATTGCCAGGCAATATTAGACCGGGGCCAAGCAAGTCTGTGCGATCGCACGGGCTCTGCCCTCGATTATCCTTGCGGCAATGGTCCATCTCACGCTGAGCAAACTCCTGGGCCGCAGTGGAGTGCAAAGTGCAGAACAATCTGTTTAAATGCTGCCGACAGCAGGCCGGATCCCAGGTCGTCCCATCCTTTCTCAACGGAAGGTGGCGGTGTTCTCTATATTGATGTGACGCCACCGCCAGCCGTCCACTCGGATTTATTTAAGAAATCGAGTCAGGAAGAAAAAGTAAGAGGTCACGGCAACTTCACATAATTGAAGGTCGAAGAGGAGGCGGTGGCATAGTAGCATTGTCACTGGACTAGTTAACCAGATACCCAGAGTAATTCTCTGCGGACCGAGATTCAAGTCCCGCCTCTGCTGATGGTGAAATTTGAATTAAATAAAAATCTGGAACTAATGATGACCATGAAACCACTGTCTATTATCGGAAAAAAACATCTGGTTCACCAATGTCCTTCAAAGAAGGAACTCAGTCGTCCTTACAGGATCAGACCTCCACGTGACTTCAGATCCACAGCAATGTGGTTCACTCTTAACTGCATTCTCACGGGAAATTAGGAAGGGCAATAAATGCTGGCACAGACTGTGACGCCCACGTCCCATGAACGAATTAAACAAAAATAACATTGGGATACAATGAGCAATTTTGTCTCTAATCAAAGCAAAGATGTATTGGCATTGCAGGCACGCCATGGAAGTAACTCGAGGCAGATGCGGGGAATGGAGAGATTTTCTTAAATGGCATGGTTGGGTAGGTTGGATCTGTACTCATTAGAGTTTAGAAGAATGAAAGGCAACCTTATTGAGACTCATTGAAAACTACAGTATGCACATTGTATCTTCTCTCTCTGACACCGAACTTGAAGGCACCGTTATTGAATCGTAGGAGAGCATGTGCCTTACACGGAAAATTAGTAAGATAAAGGTCTTCTACCAATCTCCCCCCGCCACACAGCACTAACCCCGAAACCTTGGACAACGTAGACCAGTCCCCATACCTTGGCAGTCCACTGACAAGAAGGGAAAACATCGACAGCAAGTTTCAATATCATCGTGAGTGTGCCAGCGCACCTTTTGGTCGTCTGAGGAAGATAGAATTTGAAGACCAGGTTCTCACTCCGGGCATCACGCTAATCTACAACATCGCAGTAGTGCTACTCGCAATCCACTGTGACTCAGAGGCGTAGACTATTAACAGCAGACACTTCAACACCTGGAGAAGTACGGCCAGTGCTGCCTCTACAAAAATCCTGCAGATACATTGGCAGGATAGACGCACCAACTTCAGAGTTTTCCTTCAGCCCAACATCTCAACATTGAAGCATTGACCACGCTCGGACTGTTCTGTTGGGCGGGCCACATTGTCTGCATGCCGGACATGAGACTCCAGAAACAAACGCTTTACTCGGAGCTTCGACATCACAAGGGAATCTCAAAAGTGCAGGTCTTTTTCTTTCAAGCACACACCCATAGCCCCTTAGGAAAAGTGCAAGGTTCTCTGTCAACCAATTTGTAAAATCTCACAGAATGCCGTTCATGTACAAGATATAAGTGGTTCCATTAAAACTACACTGAAACTTTGTTTACTTGTGTCTGGCTAGTTTCACCTCTTCCGCTCTTATGAAGCCCGACAAAAGTTAGTTTTGTGCATCATGCCGCATACAGTTAATATTCTAGAACAGACATTGAGATTGAACAATATTTCTAGCGGGCTACGCACTGGAAGCCTTCCAGCACGATACACTACATAAACAACAAGCAAGTGTTTTGGGAACAGACGAGAATGTCAAGTTGTGCAATCTGTTTGCACATTAGAAAATTGTTCAGTGAAAGTAAAATTTACCTGGAAATGTTGGCCATGCGACAGAGAAATTGACCTCACGTTAGGATCATTAAAGAACAAAGCTCATTAACAGGACGCTTGATATATGTGTAAACAACATTCCTGGAATTAGTACAAATGATAATCTTCACTCTGGGGTTCCCTGACTGTGCGTGTTCTGTGGGTGTCAATGTGCTCCAACTCCCTGATGGGAATAAATACATTTTCACCATCACAAACTTTATTCATATTTTGCCAGAAGTTTCATATTCAAATGTATGAGAGAAAAAAATGACGATGACAGTTATAAGAATAGTTTTCAATGTTTAGAAGGAGGTGCAGCTCAGAAGTAGAAGATGTGAATGCCGTTATTGATGATTGAGAAGAACGCTATGCTGCGTGGAGGCTTTTATTGGGCGATTACCTTCGACACATTAAAATTCAGAACAAGCTGTGGTACCAGAAAGATGACAACATCTGTCTCCAAGTGTGTTAGAACATGAAGGGTGTGTCTCTATCAGTGTCCGGCTAGCTCAGTCGGTAGAATATGGTCATGCTAAATTGCAACTTTGTGTCCCACGATTGGCAGGTTAGGTGGATTGGCATGATCAATTTGCCCGGTTATGGAGATAGCGCGGGAGTGTGATACGAGGTAGGTTCCCTTTAGTAGGCTTCATGCGTGCTCAAAGGCCCAAATGGCCTCTTTCTGCACTGTAGGTCTTGTAATGATTCAATGAAAAGGTGGGATTTGGACACAACATACGTAATAGCAATACGAAATGTTCCAGCATGTGCGCTGCAGCCTCAGCCAGTTGAACTTCATATTAACTTTACAAACACACTGGCATCATCCACTTATCAAGGCCATCAGAATCAAAAAGTCCTCCGATTTTCGGCTTAACATTTCAGAAAGCAAGGCCACAAAATTGCTATATTGCTCCTACAGATATCATATTGTTAAAATTATCAAGGCTCCGTGCTCAAAGAAAGTGGGCGGTATTCTCCGTCCCGCCGCACGAGATATCTGGTGCGGCGTTCCGCCAGGATTCTCTGTCTCAACAGGCTTTACCATTGTGGGCAGCCCCATGTCATCGGGAAATCCTTGGGCTGCCGGTGCAATGGATAATCCCGACAGCGGAGAATCTAACCGATTAACTCTTTGTTTGTTCAACTGACCTATAATGTTCCAGCCAAAAATGTGTTCACAAATAGTTGTTTGTGGGCTGGGTAATTTAGTTAAAAGAGAGTATCCGTAGAGAGGCATGAACATATCACAATAAATATCGAGTACAATTATCAATTCAGACATTATGCGAATCATTTAAAAGTCGTGAGCCTAACAAACGTGATAACATTTGTGTTTGCCTTCTATTAGAGTCAGACAAATAAGTCAATGAATAAAAGATTTGCCTGAGTAATTTCAATGCCGACCAGAAATGTTGTTTTCGCCAAGCGCTTGCTCTCAATTGTGATAGTAAAAATGATGCCACTGAAATTTTATTTCAAAATCAATTGTTATTTTCCGTCATGAAGCAGTTAATACGGAAATATTTAGTGGATAGTCAGGCCAAAATAACTCAGATTACAATTAATTTACAATGCAGATACAGCTGTAAATTCCAATAAGTCCATTTCAGGACAGTTCCGCCTGCCTGAAGTCATAGGAAACTGCAAATTGTATTTCTCAATTCGTTTACGTGAGGTATTCTAAAACACTATTTTCCCATTTAACTCTCTCTTCACAGTACGTTTGCTAATGTCTCACGAAGCGAATTAAAAGTTTTAACCTCTGATGTAATACTCTCTGATTTGTATCCTTCGCCACAAGCAAACAGGCGCAGAGTAAAAGAGATCAAATTGCTGAAACAGTCAGGTGTGGGAGAAATCAGTTTCGATTGACGGGACAGAGGTAGCAATACTTTAAATTGTTGGACTGTGGTCACCTGGGCCATGCCCAGCACAGTGTTCCGGCGTGTCCTAGAAATACGGTGGTAGAGGTGGTGGACGAAGTGGCACTAGAACGGGGCCGCATGTGGCGCAGTAATTACCGCTGGGACTGCGATGCTGAGGACCCCGGTTCGAATCCCGGCCCCGGATCACTGACCGTGTGGAGTTTGTACATTCTCTCCAAGTCTGCGTGAGTTTTTTAACAAAACAATCCAAAGGTGTGCTGATTAGTTGGATTAGCCACAATTGCGCCTCAATTAGAAAAGGAAAATAATTGGCTCCTCTAAATATCTTTTAAAAAAGAGATAGCAAGACATGAAGATGGGATAACTTGAATGTACAGAGCAAGACAAGAGCGAAGGTCGGTAATTTGGTACGGAAAATCAGTGTATTGCACGAAAAGGCATGGAATACGACTACCCAGCAGATACAGCAAGAGTTTGCAAAGAAAGTCATAAGATGGCACTGAAGACTTTCTATCTAAATGTGAAGTGGAGATGCCGGCGTTTGACCAGGGTGAGCACACTAAGTCTGACAACACCAGGTTCAAGTCCACCAGGTTTGTTTCGATATCACTAGCTTTCGGAACGCTGCTCCTTCCTCAGGTGAATGACGAGGTATGTTCCAGAAACATATAGAGAGATGGATTCAAAGATGCCAGACAATGCTTTTAATGCGAGCATTAACAGGTGATTAAATCTTTACAGATCCAGAGATGGGGTAACCCCAGGTTAAAGAGGTGTGAATTGTGTCAAGCCTGGACAGTTGGTAGGATTTCGCAATTCCTGGCCAGAAGAGGGGGGGGGGGGTCCTGCCTGCTGATTGTCGTGTGATGTCCGATCATTCGTTGTCGCAGCGTCTGCATGGTCTCGCCAATGTACCACGCTTCGGGACATCCTTTCCTGCAGCGTATGAGGTAGACTACGTTGGCCGAGTCGCACGAGTATGTACCGCGTACCTGGTGGGTGGTGTTCTCACGTGTAATGGTGGTATCCATGTCGATGATCTGGCACGTCTTGCAGAGATAGCCATGGCAGGGTTGTGTGGTGTCGTGGTCACTGTTCTGAAGGCTGGGTAGTTTGCTGCAAACAATGGTTTGTTTGAGGTTGCGTGGTTGTTTGAAGACAAGTAGTGGGGGTGTGAAGATGACCTTGGCACGATGTTCATCTTCATCGATGACATGTTGAAGGCTGGGAAGAAGATGACGTAGTTTCCCCGCTCCGGGAAAGTACTGGACGACGCAGGATATTCTGTTGGTTGTGTCCCATGTTTGTCTCCTGAGGAGGGCAGTGCAGATACCAACGTTGTCTACCTCATACGGTGCAGGAAAGGATGTCCAAACGCGTGGTACATTGGCGAGACCATGCAGACTCTGCGACAATGAATGAACGGACATCGTGCGACAATCACCAGTCAGGAATGTTCCCTTACAGTCGGGAAACACTTCAGCAATCAGGAACATTCAGCCTCTGATCTCCGGGGAAGCGTTCTCCAAGGCGGCCTTCAGGACCCGCGACAACGCAGAATCGCGGAGAAGAAACATAGTCAAGTTCCGCACACATGTGTGCGGCCTCAACCGGGAACTGGGATTCATGTCGCATTACATTCACGCCCCACCATCTGGCCTGGGCTTGCGAAATCCTACCAACTGTCCTGGCTTGACAAAACTCTTTAACCTGGGGTTACCCCTACCTCTGGATCTGTAAAGATTTAATCACCTGCTAATGCTGGCATTCCAAGCATTGTCTGGCATCTTTGAATCTGTCTATATATATGTTTCTGGAACATACCTCTTCATTCACCTTTGGAAGGAGCAGCGCTCCGAAAGCTAATGATATCAAAACAAATCTGTTGGACTTTAACCTGGTGTTGTAAGACTTCTTACTGTATCTAAATGTGGATAGCATTAATAGTCTGAGCGATGAATGGTCAGCTAAATATAATTATATCATATGGATATACATCTATAATAAGGCTGTGCGTGTGCATTTTTGTGATCTCATAGTCATAACTGCAAAATGACACATGCTGGATCTGGAATATCCAAGTGTGCACAACACTCCGGAAAGACAGGAAGCCGGTAGAATTCCGTCAGGTATCTCTTCTAATTAACGGTGGAATGAATGGATCAGTAAAATATGACCATATTTCTAAAGATCAAAAAGTTGAATTAATTTTGGAGAGATAAGAAATAGGAAAGGTAAGAATGTATTTGTGGGAATGGATTATAGGTCACGTGAACATGTTTATATTGTTGGACGGGCACATACAGAAAATAAACTGGGGATTGTGACAGAGGTAAAGGGATAATCATGGGTTATTTCAATCGAAGCGTAGTTTGGGTGCATCAAATTCGCAGAGTTACCCTGGAAGATAACTTCACGAACTATGCTCTGACAGTTTCAAGGAACAGCACGTTCTGCAGCCAACTTGCAGAGACATGTTGATGTGTAATAAGGCAGGATTAATTGTTCCACACGTCGCAAATGCGCCACCATATAGCAGTGATTAACGTTCTCATTTAGTTCAAGGAATAGAAGAATTGTCTAAGGCTTTAAACTTTGGTAAAGGCAGTTATGATCTTCTGAAGAGAGTGCTGCGTAAAGTGAAGAAGAGACTTTTCGTACAGACATATGTCAGTTGAAATGTGGTAGGGGCATGTAAAGAAATATTATGCAACTGTGAGACAACAGACAATAGAGGAACAAAAAATTATGAGGGAAATTGTGTACTAGCCATGGCTAATATATAATCGATGTATTATATGTACATATAGGGTTAAACTGAGAAAAAAAACATTCCAGGATGATTGGTGAGAGGTCAGAAGATGCTTAAAATATATATTGCTGAACACACAGCAGATGGTCGCATAAAAAGACAGGGAAGGTGAAAATGAAGTACGATAGAAAGGTGGGTCGAAATATTGAAATACGTTAGAGTTTGTAAGAGTTTTTAAACATGAAAAATCCAATTAAGAAAATTGAGCGTTGATCCTCCAAAGCATTATTTCGATTATCTTTCTGTGTGTAATGTAAAAGCACCAGATAACCGTGGTGACGCAGAAATTAGCACTGCTGCCGCATAGTGCTAGGGTCCCGGGTGCAATTCCCCCCTTTGATGACAGTCTGGAGTTTGTAGTCTGGGGATGGAATTTGTGCGTTCTCCCCCTGGCGACGTGGGTTTCCTCCGGTTGCTGAAGTTTCCTCACATGGTCCGAAGATGTAAAGATGTACAGGTAAAGTGTATTCCCCATGATATATCCCCCTTTGTTTTCAAAGATGTGCAGGATGTATGGTATTATGGGAATAGTGTGGGGGTGGGGGTGGTGGTGGTGGGGGGGGGGGGGGGGGGGAGGCGATGTCGGGTGTTCTTTCGGTGGGTCGGTGTGAACTCTAAGGGCTTTAATGTCGATACAGTGAGTTCTCCCAGTGAGCCAGAAGACACTGCCAGATTGAGACAGAACCAAGAGTGAGTTTGGGAATTTGAATCTAGGTGGGAATTGAATCAAATCAGTAAGGTAGCTCTTTTTAAATTTCAGGAGTTTAAATTAATTTAAATTAAGCTAGAATTGTGCAGTGTAGGTTAACAAGGGCTGCTCCACCCACTCACATAACTGGTTGGCAGTTAAGTGTCAGTCACTTAAATCTACCTTGATATAAAAGCAGGTGGGGGAGGGGAGTCAATTCAGGACAATTTAGAAAGAACAACTTGTAAACTCACTCCCAGTGAGTTCTCCCAGTGAGCCAGAGAAGACACAGCCAGAGTGAGACAGAACGAAGAGTGAGTGTGGGAATTTGAATCTAGGTGGGAATTCGAAGCTGGATGGGGAGGAAGTGCTTTTTATCCCTGGTAAGTAGTGTTTCTGTTTGCTTTTTCTTTTCATTGGTATATTTATTTATGTTTTTTCTTCGTTGTTTATTTATTAATTTTTTTGGTGGTGGTGGGGGGGGGGGGGGGGTGGAGATTGTAATTGTTGAAGTTAACCGAAGGTTTAAGACATGACAGGAGATCTCAGACTTGTGTCATGCTCCTTGTGTGCGATGTGGGAGCTCAGGGACACGTCCACTGTCCCTGGCTCCTTCACGTGCAAGAACTGTGTCCAGTTACAGCTCCTGTTAGACCGCTTGACGGCGCTGGAACTGCGGATGGACTCACTTTGGAGCATCCGCGATGCTGAGGACGTTGTGGATAGCACGTTTAGCGAGTTGATCACACCGCAGGTGAAAGGTACTGAGGGAGATAGAAAATGTGTGACCAAAAGACAGAGCAAGAGTAGGAAGGCAGTGCAGGTTTCCTCTGCGGTCAGCTCCCTGCAAAACAGATATACCGCATTGGATACTGTTGAGGAAGATGGCTCACCAGGGGAAGGCAGCAGCAGCCAGGTTCATGGCACCGTGGCTGGCTCTGCTGCGCAGCTGGGCAGGAAGAAGAATGGCAGGGCTATAGTGATAGGGGACTCAATTGTAAGGGGAATAGACAGGCGGTTCTGCGGATGCAATCGAGACTCCAGGATGGTATACTGCCTCCCTGGTGCAAGGGGCAAGGATGTCTCGGAGCGGCTGCAGGACATTCTGGGGGTGGGATGAACAGCCAGCAGTCGTGGTGCTCATAGGCACCAACGATATAGGTTAAAAAAAACGGGACTCGGTCCTACAAGCTGAATTCAGGGAGTTAGCAGTTAAACTACCAAGTAGGACCTCAAAGGTAGTAATCTCAGGATTGCTACCAGTGCCACGAGCTAGTCAGAGTAGGAATGTCCGGGTAGATAGAATGAATGCGTGGCTCGAGAGATGGTGCAAGAGGGAGGGATTGAAATTCCTGGGGCATTGGAACCGGGTCTGGGGGATGTGGGACCAGTACAAACCAGAGGGTCTGCACCTGGGCAGGATTGGAACCGATGTCCTGGGAGGGGTGTTTGCTAGAGCTGTTGGGGAGAGTTTAAACTAATGTGGCAGGGGGATGGGAACCGATGCAGGAAGTTGGAAGGCAGTAAAACAGGGACAGAAACAAAAGGCAGTAAGGGGGACCGTGTAAGGCAGAGAAGCCATAGTCAAAAATCAAAAAGGGCGACAGTACAAGCTACAGCGACTGAGGGGACTCAGTGAATAGGACCAGGAATACTAAAAGGAATGAAACGGGAAGTGAATACAATAATGGTAAGTGATGCGGCAGGTTGTTACATGAAGATATAGGTTCAACGACAAAGAAAATTAGGAGAAAGGTAAAAGGAAATATAATTTAGGAGAGGTTACTGATCGAGGTGTTTAGATTCAGAACAGAGGTAAAAAAGCCAATATAAGTGTACTTTACCTGAATACTCGTAATATTCGGAATAAAGTAAATGAGTTGATGGCGCAAATCATCGAGAATGACTAGGATTTAGTGGCCATTACTGAAACATGGTTTAAGGATGGTGACGACTGGGAGTTAAATATCCAAGGGTATCAAACTATTCGGAAGGACAGAGTGGATGGTAAGGGAGGTAGTGTAGCTCTGTTATTTAAGGATGACATCCGGGCAGCAGAAAGCGATGACATCGGTGCTATGGAGGATAAGGTTGAATCCATTTGGGTGGAAATCAGGAATAGTAAGGCAAAGAAGTCACTGTTAGGAGTAGTCTATAGGCCACCAAATAGTAACATTATGGTGGGGCAGGCAATAAACAAAGAAATAACTGATGCATGTAGAAATGGTACAGCATTTATCCATAAGACCATAAGACCATAAGACATAGGAGCGGAAGTAAGGCCATTCGGCCCATTGAGTCCACTCCACCATTCAATCAAGGCTGATTTCAACTCCATTTACCCGCTCTCTCTCCATAGCCCTTAATTCCTCGAAAAATCAAGAATTTATCAACTTCTGTCTTAAAGACACTCAACGTCCCGGCCTACACCGCCCTCTGTGGCAATGAATTCCTCAGACCCACCACTCTCTGGCTGAAGACATTTCTCCTCATCTCTGTTCTAAAGTGACTCCCTTTTATTCTAAGGCTGTGCCCCCGGGTCCTAGTCTCCCCTGCTAATGGAAACAACTTCCCTATGTCCACCCTATCGAAGCCATTAATTATCTTGTAAGTTTCTATTAGATCTCCCCTCGACCTCCTAAACTCCAACGAATATAATCCCAGGATCCTCAGACGTTCATCGTATGTTAGGCCTACCATTCCTGGGATCATCCGTGTGAATCTCCGCTGGACCTGCTCCAGTGCCGGTATGTCCTTCCTGAGGCGTGGGGCCCAAAATTGCTCACCGTATTCTAAATGGGGCCGAACTAATGCTTTATAAAGCTTCAGAAGTACATACCTGCCTTTATATTCCAAGCCTCTTGAGATAAATGACAACATTGCATTTGCTTTCTTAATTACGGACTCAACCTGCAAGTTTACCTTTAGAGAATCCTGGACTAGGACTCCCAAGTCCCTTTGCACTTCAGCATTATGAATTTTGTCACCGTTTAGAAAGTAGTCCATGCCTCTATTCTTTTTTTCCAAATTGCAAGTCCTCGCACTTGCCCACGTTGAATTTCATCAGCCATTTCTTGGACCACTCTCCTAAACTGTCTAAATCTTTCTCCAGGCTCCCCACCTCCTCCATACTACCTGCCCCTCCACCTATCTTTGTATCATCAGCAAACTTAGCCAGAATGCCCCCAGTCCCGTCATCTAGATCGTTAATATATAAAGAGAACAGCTGTGGCCCCAACACTGAACCCTGCGGGACACCAATCTTCACCGGTTGCCATTCCGAAAAAGAACCTTTTATCCCAACTCTCTGCCTTCTGCCTGACAGCCAATCGTCAATCCATGTTAGTACCTTGCCTCGAATACCATGGGCCCTTATTTTACTCAGCAGTCTCCCGTGAGGTACCTTATCAAAGGCCTTTTAGAAGTCAAGATAGATAACATCCATTGGCTCTCCTTGGTCTAACCTATTTGTTATCTCTTCAAAGAACTCTAACAGGTTTGTCAGGCACGACCTCCCCTTACTAAATCCATGCTGACTTGTCCTAATCCGACCCTGCACTTCCAAGCATTTAGAAATCTCATCCTTAACAATGGATTCTAGAATCTTGCCAACAACCGAAGTTAGGCTAATTGGCCTATAATTTTCCATATTTTTCCTTGTTCCCTTCTTGAACAGGGGGGTTACAACAGCGATTTTCCAATCCTCTGGGACTTTCCCTGACTCAAGTGACTTTTGAAAGATCATAACTAACGCCTCCACTATTTCATCAGCTATCTCCTTTAGAACTCTAGAATTTAGCCCATCTGGGCCCGGAGATTTATCAATTTTTAGACCTCTTAGTTTCCTAGCACTTTCTCCTTTGTGATGGCTACCATATTAAACTCTGCCCCCTGACTCTCCTGAATTGTTGGGATATTACTCATGTTTTCTATTGTGAAGACTGACGCAAAGTACTTATTTAGTTCCTCAGCTATTTCCTTGTCTCCTATCACTTGATTACCAGCGTCATTTTGGAGCGGGCCAATGTCTACTTTTGCCTCCCGTTTGTTTTTAATGTATTTAAATAAACTTTTACTATCATTCCTAATGTTACTGGCTAGCTGACCTTCATATTTGATCCTGTCTTTCCTTATTTCTCTCTTTGTTATCCTCTGTTTGTTTTTGTAGCCTTCCCAATCTTCTGACTTCCCACTACTCCTTGCCACATTATAGGCTTTCTCTTTTGCTTTGATGCATTCCCTAACTTCCTTTGTCAGCCATGGCTGCCGAATCCCCCCTCTGATAACCTTTCTTTTCTTTGGGATCAACCTCTGTGCTGTGTCCTCAATTACTCCCAGAAACTCCTGCCATTGCTGTTCTACTGGCTTTCCTACTAGGCTCTGCTCCCAGTCGATTTTCGTCAGTTCCTCCCTCATGCCCCTGTAGTTACCTTTATTTAACTGTAACACCTTTACATCTGATTCCACCTTCTTCCTTTCAAGTTGGAGATTGAATTCTACCATATTATGATCACTGCCTCCTCAGTGTTCCCTGAGTTTAAGATCTTTAATCAAGTCTGGCTCATTACATAACACTAAGTCCAGAATGGCCTGTTCCCTCGTGGGCTCCATCACAAGCTGTTCCAAAAAGCCCTCCTGTAAACATTCAATGAATTCCCTTTCCTTGGGTCCACTGGCAGCATTATTTACCCAGTCCATCTGCATATTGAAGTCCCCCATGATCACTGTGACCTTGCCTTTCTGACATGCACTTTCTATTTCGTGGTGCATTTTGTGCCCCTGGTCTTGACCACTGTTAGGAGGCCTGTACATAACTTCCATTATGGGTTTTTTGCCTTTGTGGTTCCTCAACTCTACCCACAGAGACTCCACATCATCTGACCCTATGTCGTTTAGTGCTATTGATTTAATTTCATTCCGAATTAACAAGGCAACCCCGCCCCCTCTGCCCACCTCTCTGTCTTTTCGATTAGATTATGACTCCCTGGATGTTTAAATGCCAGTCCTGAATCCCCTGCAACAACGTCTCTGTGATGCCTACCATATCATACCTGCCAGTCACAATCTGGGCCACAAGCTCATCTACCTTGTTCTGTACACTGCACACATTTAAATATAGCACCTTTAATTCTCTTTTGACCATCCCTTTTTGTTTTCTTAGTGTGGTGCACCTTGATTTACTGAGCCTTTCCATACACTGTGTCATATTTTGTTGGATGGGGACTATCGTAACCACTCCTAGTTCTGTCTTTTCGTGCTTTTTTGTGTTCCTAAGCAGCTACGCTTCCCACTGATTACTTCACCTCTTGGTTCCCTAACTGTCCCTCCCCCCCCCCCCTCATCCCAATCTCTAGTTTAAAGTCCTACCGACCACCCTGTTTACTCTTTTCGCCAGAGCACTGGTCCCAGCTCGGTTCAGATGGAGATCATCCCAACGGTATAGGTCCCCCCTGTCCCAAAGTTGATGCCAGTGTCCCATGAAAAGGAACCCCTCTTTCCCACACCACTCTTTCAGCCACTTGTTAAATTCCCTTATTCCTGCCTCCCTTTGCCAATTTGCACGTGGCTCGGGCAGCAATCCGGAGATCATGAGCCTTGAGAACCTGTTTTTTAATTTGAACCCTAGCTCTTTATAATCTCTAAACAGGTCCTCGTTTCTAGACTTGCCTATGTTGTTGGCAGCGACATGGACCACAACAACTGGATCCTCCCCCTCCCTCTCCAGTATCCTTTCAAGCCGGTCAGAGATGTCCCGCACCCGAGCACCGGGCAGGCAACATACCATCCGGGACTCTTTATCCTGCTCACAAAGGATACTATCTATCCACCTGATAATAGAATGCCCTACAACTACAACTTGCCTATTTACTCCCTCCCCTTGAATGGCCTGCTGAACCATGGTGCCTTGGTCAGCTGAGTCATCCTTCCTGCAGCCCTGTTCGCCATCCACACAGGGAGCAAGTGCCTCATACCTGTTGGATCGTGTCAAGGACTGATGTTCCTGAATTCCTGACTGCTGGTTCCCTTTACCTGCCTGACTTGTAGTCACACCCTGCTGTCCCTGGCCACTGGCAGGATTTAAATTACTTACTCTGACAGGTGTGACTGCCTCCTGAAACACAGTGTCCAGGTAAGTCTCCCACTCCCGGATGTGCCTCAGTGTTTGAAGCTCAGACTCCAGCTCATCAACTCTGAGGCGGAGCTCTGCGAGCAGCCAACACTTACTGCTGATGTGGTCGCTGCAGCTCGCAATGGGATCTGCGAGCTCCCACATCAAGCAGCTCAAGCACATCACCTGACCAGCCACCTCTAATTAATTGATTAGTTTCATTTAAGTTTACGAGTTTAGCTGTGTTTTTTTAAAATTTGCAGCAGTTTTGCTATCAACCAATCAGATCACAGCTTCCCTCTGACGTCACTTTTGGGGGAAAACCTGGAAAACAGGAAGTTACCGTTAGGTTTTTATACTCACAGAGACTGCTCCTCCTCCTCCGAACGGCTCCCGAAATCAGGCCCCAAGGGAGAGAGAGAACAAAACAGTATGGAAAAAGCACCTTCTCCCACTCTTCGCCGAATTAGCTCACTGCACCAAATTACCAAGTTTCAAATTCTCACTCTGTCTGTGTCTCACTCACTCACTCAGGCTGTGTCTCTTTGACCTGCACAATTAACATGGGGGATTTTAATCTACATGTCGATTGATTTAACCAGGTCGGTCAAGGCAGCCTGGAGGAGGTGCTTATAGAATGTATCCGCGATAGTTTCCTCGAACAGTATGTAATGGAACCTACGAGGGAACAAGCAGTCCTAGATCTGGTCCTGTGTAATGAGACAGGATTGATTAATGATCTCATAGTTAGGGATCCTCTCGGAAGGAGCGATCACAATGTGGTGGAATTTAAAATACAGACGGAGGGTGATAAGGTAAAATCAAACACTAGTGTTCTGTGCTTAAACAAAGAAGATTACAATGGGATGAGAGATGAACTATCTAAGGTAGATAGGGAGCAAAGACTTTATGGTGAAACAGTTGAGGAACAGTGGAGAACCTTCCAAACGATTTTTCACAGTGCTCAGCAAAGGTTTATACCAACAAAAAGGAAGGACGGTAGAAAGAGGGAAAATCGACAGTGGATATCTAAGGAAATAAGGGAGAGCATCAAATTGAAGGAAAAAGCATACAAAGTAGCAAAGATTAGTGGGAGACTAGAGGACTGGGAAATCGTTATGGGACAACAGAAAGCTACTAAAAAAGCTATAAAAAAGAGTAAGATAAATTATGAGAGTAAACTTGCTCAGAATATAACAACTGATAGTAAAAGTTTCTACAAACATATAAACCAAAAAAGAGTGGCTAAGGTAAAGATTGGTCCTTTAGAGGATGAGAAGGGAGATTTAATAATAGGAGATGAGGAAATGGCTGAGGAACTGAACAGGTTTTTTGGGTCGGTCTTCACAATGGAAGACACCAATAACATGCCAGTGACTGATGGAAACGAGGCTACGACAGGTGAGGACCTAGAGAGGATTGTTATGAACAAGGAGGTAGTGATGGGAAAGCTAATGGGGCTAAAGATAGACAAGTCTCCTGGCACTGATGGAATGCATACCAGAGTGCTAAAAGAGATGGCAAGGGAAATTGCAAATGCACTTGTGATAATTTACCAAAATTCACTAGACTCTGGGGTGGTCCCGGCGGATTGGAAATTAGCAAACGTGACACCACTGTTTAAAAAAGGAGGTAGGCAGAAAGCGGGTAATTATAGGCCCGTGAGCTTAACTTCGGTAGTAGGGAAGATGCTGGAATCTATCATCAAGGAAGAAATAGCGAGGCATCTGGATGGAAATTGTCCCATTGGGCAGACGCAGCATGGGTTCATAAAGGGCAGATCGTGCCTAACTAATTTAGTGGAATTTTTTGAGGACATTACCAGTTCGGTAGATAACGGGGAGCCAATGGATGTGGTATATCTAGATTACCAGAAAGCCTTTGACAAGGTGCCACACAGAAGGTTGCTGCATAAGATAAAGATGCATGGCATTAAGGGGAAAGTAGTAGCACGGATAGAGGATTGTTTAATTAATAGAAAGCGAAGAATGAGGATTAATGGGTGTTTCTCTGGTTGGCAATCAGTAGCTAGTGGTGTCCCTCAGGGATCAGTGATGGGCCCACAACTGTTCACAATTTACATCGATGATTTGGAGTTGGGGACCAAGGGCAATGTGTCCAAGTTTGCAGACGACACTAAGATAAGTGGTAAAGCAAAAAGTGAAGAGGATATTGGAAGTCTGCAGAGGGATTTGGATAGGCTAAGTGAATGGGTTCGGGTCTGGCAGATGGAATACAATGTTGACAAATGTGAGGTTATCCATTTTGGTAGGAATAACAGCAAAAGGGATTATTTTTTAAATGATAAAATATTAAAACATGCTGCTGTGCAGAGAGACCTGGGCGTGCTAGTGCATGAGTCGCAAAAAGTTTGTTTACAGGTGCAACAGGTGATTAAGAAGGCAAATGGAATTTTGTCCTTCATTGCTAGAGGGATGGAGTTCAAGACTAGAGAGGTTATGCTGCAATTGTGTAAGGTGGTAGTGAGGCCACACCTGGAGTATTGTGTTCAGTTTTGGTCTCCTTACTTGAGAAAGGACGTACTAGCACTGGAGGGTGTGCAGAGGAGATTCACTAGGTTAATTCCAGAGCTGAAGGCGTTGGATTACGAGGAGAGGTTGAGTAGACTGGGACTGTAGTCGTTGGAATTTCGAAGAATGAGGGGGGATCTTATAGAAACATATAAAACTATGAAGGGAATAGATAGGATAGATAGGGGCAGGTTGTTTCCACTGGTGGGTGAAAGCAGAACGAGGGGGCATAGCCTCAAAATAAGGGAAAGTAGATTTAGGTCTGAGTTTAGGAGGAACTTCTTCACCCAAAGGGTTGTGAATCTATGGAATTCCTTGCCCAGTGAAGCAGTAGAAGCTCCTTCATTAAATGTTTTTAAGATAAAGATAGATAGTTTTTTGAAGAATAAAGGGATTAAGGGTTATGGTGTTCGCGCCGCAAAGTGGAGCTGAGTCCACAAAAGATCAGCCATGATCTCATTGAATGGCGGAGCAGGCTCAAGGGGGCATATAGCCTACTCCTGCTTCTAGTTCTTATGTTCTTATGTTCTTAATATCGGTCCAAAAAAGCGCTGGAATCTATTATTCAGGAGGGTCTGGCGGGGCACATAAAAAGTATAACGCAATCAATCAGATGAACACCTTTGGGCGCATGGTAGCACTGTTGCTTCACAGCTCCAGGATCCCAGTTCCGATTCCCGTCTTGGGTCACTGTCGGTTTAGAGTCAGCACGTTCTCCCTGTGTCTGCGTGGGGATGGTCCGGTTTCCTCCCACAGTCCAAATATGGACAGGCTAGGTTGATTGGCTAAATTGCTAAATTGCCCTTAGTGTCCAAAGGAGGTTAGGTGGGGTTACTGGGTTACTGGGATGAGGTGGAGGCGTGGGCCTAAGTGGGGTACTCTTTCCAAGGGCCTGTGCAGACCTGTTGGGCCGAATGGCCTCCTTCTGCACTGTAAATTATATAATGTATATAATCTATAACGTTTTGAAGAAAAATGAAATATTGGGACTGCTTGGAGAAATAATAATGAACGCTGGTAAACGGGAACCTTTGGCGTAATTGGATATCAGAAAGGCAGTTTCGCACGATTTGGGACAAGTTGCTACATCAATAATTATTAGAGAAACTTAGAGCTAATTCTGCATGAGGACGGTTGCGTACAGGGAGGGGTCATAGTGCTGTGTCTCATAATCAGCATGGATAGATAATTGGCTGGCCAACGATAAACGGGGAGTTAGGATACATGGGCATTTTTAAGTTGTAAAAATATAACTACAACGAGTGGAGTATCACAGGATTCAGTGTTGTGGTCTTAACTATCTACCGTCTACATCACTAACATCTATGGAAGTAAGGTCGTGGACAGAATGTGCTTGGCATTCTCTATCTTCGCTGACTGAGACATATGTCAGCATCTCTTGGGAGTATAAGAGAACCCATCATGTGATCCTTGATCATGCTGATTCGTTCACCTACGACTCGTTGCTGAGCCATCAATATCAATGCAAATCGTCAACAGTCATTTGCTGAATAAGGCACTGTGTGCGGTGGAGATCAGGTTGAACCAATAAGTAACGACATATTTTCCGTCAGTAGCTTCGCTACAGGGACAACGAAATGCCAATCATGAAAATATATACTTTAAGCATAACGATCTGGAGACAGTAAATGAGGATCATTACCTCGAACGGCTGATTGTATTGGAAGGATATTTGAAGAGGTGAGGAAAATTTAAAGCTGGTACTGGACAGTACCCAATCAATCAGTAATTAACAACATTTGCACTTTCTCAGACCAATGTGCTCCTCTGCATATCATTTTTAACTTTTATTCCAATTAAGGGGAAATTTAGCGTGGCCAATCCGCCTATCCTGCACATCTTTGGGTTGTGGGGGTGGAACCAAAGCAGACACGAGAGAATGTGTATACTCCACACGGACAGTGACCCAGAGCCGGGATTCAAACCCGGGTCCTCAGCGGCGTAGGCAGCAATGCTACCCACCGTGCCACCGTGCTGACTCCTCCTGTGCATATCATAAGGTAGAGTCTACAAAGCTGGCGCGGGGCTTCTGAGTCTCTCTGGGAGTTGGTCATCATAGAGGTTCCTGACACGGCTCTAACAATTGGCTTCGAAATCGAAGTATTGCGAGAAAACACGCAATTAGGAAGGCACCTTGCATTGCGATTTGAGTACCGGAACAGACATGATTCCCTTCAGCCATACGCATATTTTTTGGGATTGTACATCAATTATCTATTTTAGTTAGATTTCTCTATTTAAGGAAGCATGTACTTGTTTTGTCCGTTTAATTGTTTCCTACGGTGACAGTGGAGTCCTGTGATGAGAGTGTAACTGAATTGGCAATCTTTCCATGAAATTTCAAAAGAAATTGTAGGTGATTTCAATGAATCGCATAAGGGGTTGTGAATGGGTTACCGATATCGACCCTGGGATATTCCTCCGCTGTCTTTAAAAACGTGCACTCCGTTTATAACAGGGATGGGAAGGCACGGTAGCTAAGTTTGCGGATGACACAAAGATCTGTAGAGCCCAGGTAGTATTGAGGAAACTGGAGTGGGGGGGGGGGGGGGGGGGCGGCTGCAGAACGATTTGGACAGGCAAGGAGAGTGGGCAAAGAAGTGACAGATAGAAGATAATTTGGAAAATTGTGAGGTTATGCTCTTTAAAAGGAGGAATGGAGGCACAGACTATTTTCTAACTGGGGAAATGCTTAAGAAATAAAAAGCGTAATGGGATTTGGGAGTCCTTGTTCACATTCTCTAAAGGCTAACGTGCATGTTCATTCGGCAGTTCAATGTTAGCATTCATGTCGTGAGGACTAGAATACAAGAGCAGGGATGTACCTCTGAGGCCCTACAAGGCTCTGCTCGAACCCCATTTGGAGTACTGTGAGCAGTTCTGGGCCCCGTATCTAAGGAAGGAAAGGAAAGGCCTTGGAAAGGGTCCAGAGGAGGTTCACAAGAATGGTCCAAAGAATGAAGAGCTTGTCCTATGAGGAACGGTTGAGGACTCTGGGTCAGTGCATTTTGGAGTTTATAAGGATGAGGGGGAATCGTATTGAAACTTGTAGGAGACTGCGAGGCCTGGATAGAGTTGACGTGGAGAGGATGTATCCACTTGTAGGAAAAAGTAGAACTAGGGGACACAATCTCAGACTCAAGGGACAATCCTTTAGAACAGAGCTGAGGAATTACTTCAGCCAGAGGGTGGTGAATCTGTGAGACTCTGTGCCGGAGAAATCTGTGGAGGCCAAATCACTGAGTGTCTTTAAGACAGAGATAGATAGGTTATTGATTTATAAGGAGATCGGGGGTTATAGGGACAAGCAAGGAGAATGGGGATGAGAAAAATATCAGCCATGATTGAACAGCGGAGCGGACCTGATAAGCCCAGTGGCCATATGCTGCTCCTACGTGTTATGGTCTTATATACTTCAGTCACTGTCTTGTGGCGCCTGCAACACTTCAGTCCGGAGCATTGTGGATTTAAGGCTGGCCTGGACAGATTGTAGGCCTATCACTGATTAAGTGGACATGCCACTCAGACATAAAAGTGTAATTGAAATCATGGAAACACAACTGAATGGCGGAGACGGCCTATGTGCAAGACGGGCTATATTGTCTAATGCTCCTCCTAACTCCTATGACCTTGTACAGCCCAGAGAATATAGGCCCAGGCAGTTCAGGCTCCCCTTAGACAACGAACCCTTCTTCGCTGGAAAGAAGGATCCCTGTTAAAACATAGGAAATGTAATACGAAGTATTTGAATTGTGATTGTTTGCTGATGTAGTGTGAAACAGTTAAGTGCTCTGACGAGGCTTGTAGTGTGGACAGATATACCAGAAAGTGGACTGTTGAATGCAATGGGAAGAGGGCGAAGAAAAAGAAGAGAAGAAACTACGCAAAACAGCAGAAAAAGAAGAGAAGAAACTACGCAAAACTGCAGAAAGACTGAACTGAGGGGATTGCTGTAAAGTTGCTTTGTATCGAACCGAAAGACTGGCAGGTCCCTTTTGTCTTTTTCTATCAATATATGGGAACTATGTCCTTCTCTAGTTGGGGAGGTCAAAACTCAACACTATACCGGGCGCACATCTTCACAAAGTTCTTTATTCATGCAGCGACTGTTCCTTACGCTCAGCATCCAATACACTGAGAATAAGGTCAAGATTGCCACAGCAGCAATGTTCTACAAATAATGATCCCATTTACTTCCTGTTATTTTATGTCTCTCGTCAGGTCCTTGCAGTATCGTCCTGCGCACAACCAATTTTATCACTTAAATTGACGAGGACAAGGGCCAATGCGCTTATTCGCCCATTCCTTGGTTACGTCACCACCTGCCACGGGTGGTGTCGTGATGTGAAGCTTCGACAAAAGAACTCTATTTAGATGAGAAGTAAAATAGATGTGATTGGCATTCACTGACAGCTACGTGGGGAAGATGCGGTATGTCATTTATCAGTCATACCCGTAATGAATGTTAGAATAAGTTCAACGTACCGAAGGGTTTTGCCCGACTTCGAATCCATATCAATTTATTAAGAGTATGTTTAAGTGGACAGAATTGATCGTTTTTCTATTCTGTGTTTTCACCACATTGCTGGGCTAACTTTATGCTGCCAGGTACATGATATTTGCGAATATGAAAATCTAGAAGGATATTGGATGGTGAACTGGTCTCGCTATTTTACAGAAAACGCATCGTTAATCATTTCCCGGCACAGGACCCTGTCGTTTGAGCTTCCAAGCTGTAAAAAAATGCTTGTCCGTCATTTTCTTGTTTCATAGTCCAGAATTTATTTGATTTTCAGACGTTCCCACTGAACTCCCCTCAGGCCTTCGAGATTAAAATATAAACATCTCCGACCAGACTGATAACTTGTAAAACATAAAGTCAATTTTCCAGTTTTTAGCAGCAAGGATGGCACAGGGTTTCCTGTTTGAATACGTTTACGAAGACTCAACGCGCTCTTTAATACATACAATATCAGTAAGCAGCTGATACTTTCAACCAGAGGATATAATATGGATTTCTAATCTTTAGCACAATCGAATGAAAAATGGCCTGGACAGGCGTGTGCTACAAAGCTGATTGAATCAAGCAATTAATTCTCCAGCAATCAGGAGAGAATGATTATTTGTCCCTCAAAGTTACCCCGATACTATTTCTGATCCTGCAATGATTAAAACTCAGAAATCTATTTCAGTGTGCGAGTTTTCCAGAAGACCTTCGGGTGAAAGCTAGGTAAATAACCCCCTCCAGGATTAAAAACCCAGGAATAAGACGCATTTCTGTCCCATGAACACTGGGATCTTTGAACCCTCACTGTCATTTCTCTTCTGGGCCCTGTCTGGTGAACTGTATGTGCTTCTACAGTGAAGCGACACGTTAGACATCCTCCCCCTGGGCAGCATGGTAGCACAAAGGTTCGGCACAACATCGTGGGCCGAAGGGCCTGTTCTGTGCTGTATTTTTCTATGTTCTATGTTCTATGTTCTAGCACTGTGGCTCACAGCACCAGGGTCCCAGCTTCGATTTCTACCTGGGTCACTGTCTGTGCGGAGTCTGCACGTTCTCCCCATGTTTGCGTCGGTTTCCTCCGGGTGCTCCGGTTTCCTCCCACAGTCCAAAGATGTGCAGGTTCGGTGGATTGGCCATGCTAAATTGCCCGCAGTGTCCACAATGTTTAGGAGGGGTTATTGGGTTACGGGGCTAGGATGGAAGTGAGGCCTTAAGTGGGTCGGTGCAGACTCGATGGGCCGAATGGCCTCCTTCTGCACTGTATGTTCTATGTTCTGTCAATTACCATTTTATGGTACCGTGAATTTCCTGTCCTAATATCCAGGTAAATATGTTAATTCACTCCTTTTGAGATCCCAGCTGCCGAAATTCTCAATGTTATTCTGGAATTGTGAAGATGTGGTGGTGGGGTGGAGATATTTTCCGGGCTTTCTTGGAAGCCGGGTCTTCCGGTACCACTGACGGTGATTGTCAGCGGCGGGATTTCCGGAGGCGGGGGCGGATTCAATGGAATATCCATTTGAAAGCGGCGGGACCAGAAGATCCAGCCGCTGTCGAACGATCGTCCCCCTCCCGCTGCCGAGAAGCACGTCGATGGAAACGCAGAAAATCCTTCCCCTCTATCCGCTGTGTGTACATATTCTTGCGTTCAACAGGCTTTAGAAAATTTACATGTTTCGCGCGATTTGGTTCCCGAACTTATACGAAATTAACATTTTTTAACTTCGTAATTGTAGCAAAGAAAAGGCGAAAGTCGACATTTGGGTTTCTTGCAAATAACAAATTCTGTGTTTAACAAAAATTGGGCAGCATATGAAAATATGCACAGATTACTATATGAAAAAATGGAAATAAAAGAATAAAGATAAAAGAATTAGTGCAATATGCTGTTTAGCACAGGGCTAAATCGCTGGCTTTGAAAGCAGACCAAGGCAGGACAGCAGCACGGTTCAATTCCCGTTACAGCCTCCCCGAACAGGCGCCGGAATGTGGCGACTAGGGGCTTTTCACAGTAACTTCATTGAAGCCTACTTGTGACAATAAGCGATTGTCATTTCATTTCATTTCATATGCGGGCAATATGCTTCACTGGATGTATGGATATTATGAATCCAGGCGTGTTTGGGAGTGATATCAGTCGAGGTGCCAGTGTGCATAATATCAGTGATGTGTGTCGATCGGATTGGATTGGATTTGTTTATTGTCACGTGTACGGAGGTACAGTGAAAAGTATTTTTCTGCGAGCCGCTCAACAGATCATGAAGTACATGAGAAGAAAAGGGAATAAAAGAAAATACATAATAGGGCAACACAACATATACAATGTAAGTACACAATCACTGGCATCGGATGAAGCATACAGGGTGTAGTGTTAATTAAATCAGTCCATAAGAGGGTCATTTAGGAGTCTGGTGACAGTGGGGAAGAAGCTGTTTTTGAGTCTGTTCGTGCGTGTTCTCAGACTTCTGTATCTCCTGCCCGCTGGAAGAAGTTGGAAGAGGGAGTAAGGCGGGTGGGAGGGATCTTTGATTATACTGCCCGCTTTCCCAAGGCAGCGGGAGGTGGAGGTGGAGTCACTGGATGGCAGGCAGGTTCCCGTGATGGACTGGGCGGTGTTCACGACTCTCTGAAGTTTCTTGCGGTCCTGGGCCAAGCAGTTGCCATACCAGGCTGTGCTGCAGCCTGATAGGATGCTTTCTATGGTGCATCTGTAAAAGTTGGTAAGAGTCAATGTGGACATGCCGAATTTCCTTAGTTTCCTGAGGAAGTGTAGGCGCTGTTGTGCTTTCTTGGTGGTAGCGTCGACGTGGGTGGACCAGGACAGATTTTTGGAGATGTGCACCCCTAGGAATTTGAAACTGCTAACCATCTCCACCTCGGCCCCGTTGATGCTGGCAGGGGTGTGTACAGTACTTTGCTTCCTGAAGTCAATTACCAGCTCTTTAGTTTTGCTGGCATTGAGGGAGAGAGTGTTGTCGCTACACCACTCCACTAGGTTCTCTATCTCCCTCCTTCATTCGGACTCATCGTTATTCGAGATCCGGCCCACTATGGTCGTATCGATATGAGGGCAGTATATTAAAATATTACAGTTCACCTTGAAAAGGCGAAAAGTACATTGAAAGCGCAAATGAATGAATTCCGTCAAGGCTCATTTGTGGCTCCATCCCTGTTTAACTTCTACACAAATGACTTTTCAAAAACCACCTCTTGATGATTCCGATAAGCCGACGACATCCGCCTCGCAACTCAAGCCCCGAATTCGAAACTTTGACTGGATCTCACAGGAGGACTTACCAAACTTGTACAATACTGCAACGCATGGCGACTCAAGCCAAGCCATTCAAAAAGCAATCTCCTGCTTGCCCCTCTTCCCAAAAACAAGAGCTTAACTTAAGAGAAAAATGAACTCTCTGATCCACAGCCTTCTATCATTAACTGTTAAGAACAGCATTCTTTCTTCTTCCCATTTCTCTCTAAGCTCCGGCCAGCTCCTCAAAGAAAGGTTACCTCGCATATCCTGGCTTGAACCTGTTATCGTTATCCTGGCTGATTGTCCACTCCCGTTTATGCAAAAGAACAGAGCTATGTCATTTATATGTAAGTAACATTTCATTGACGGACTCATCGATCAACAGCCTCTCTGATGAGCAGATGGTTGATCAAATTAGACTGTCCTGAATGATAATGGATCTTGAGTGAATCATCCCGGCTGAACTAGGTCACCCTGTGTATTCCAACCAATGAGGTTAAGTCTGAATGGTACAAGGTAACTTAGGCTGTGGGCGTACCCCTCTGACTCGGCTGCGAGCAGTCCGTTCCCTCTATCATTTTAACCCTCACATTTCCTGCAAAATATTGGATGATATTTCTGGACCTAAGTTCATAATACCTCCCTATAATGACATGTCTCAAACCCAACCCAACAGCTTTGTTTTCACCCTTCCATGGAAAGAGTGGCCCACCCAATCCAATTTGAGCCCGACCGTCGATCCTGCTTTGCCAACCTCCACAGACGGTGCATCAGTGCCAACCCCTTATTTGCCTGTGGGAGGGAGAAAACTATGCACCACATCACGTAAGGATGTTCATTCAACAGATAAAGTGGAGGCATATCCACTGTCAACAGAGCAGGACCAGAATAACCTGCTTGGCTTCAGGACTTTGCATTTGTTAAATAAAATTACTGCCTGGATTTTTAATATAGGGCATTGGATGGAGCATGTAAATACAGCAGTGTGTGGATTAGAAGAATGGGTGAATAAGACAATTCGAGCTTGGTTTTCATATCAATAGATTCGTGAATGGAAAATATAAAAAACGCACAGTGTAGTTTCTATTACTAGGAAATAAATGCACAATATACGTAGTCCTGCGGTGATGTACGAAACACACAATGATGTCAGTCTAATATACCTGGAGGAGGAGTCTCTGAAAAACAGAGATACAGCATGTAATGCAGTCGTTAGTGGATAACGTAAATAAAGCAGCGTGCTTGCAAGGCTAGTGGAACATTGTGTTAAATATGCAGTGGGACAACGAGAGGATATTAATGAGAGCGACAGAAGAATAATGTAAAACAAACTGTGGAATGTTGATGGTACACGAAATAAGAATGAGTGCAACTTATATATAGTATATATATATATGTTATCAGAGTATTGCAAACAAATTACCGAGAGGAAATACATTAATGGTGTGCCTATTCAACAGACATGTAACATAATATTTTGTCCCCACACCCGACATCAATGATGAACAAAAGTAAATGTGGAGTAAAATAGTTGCCATAATCTACATTGCTCGTTTTATACTATGCTTCTTTTTGGACTCTCAATACACGTCGAAATAGGGACAATGTCGAATTAACAAAGGTTCCAAAACAGGGGAATTAGCCTTGGGTAATATATTCTGGTTTATATGGATTGGATTTGAACGTTTTACCATCAAGAGCGGCATGCTATCTGTAAATTCATGCATCTCACTTAAAATGGGAGTCACATGCAGAAATCCTCAGAAATGTAAACGTAAATGAAGATGCACTTCCCGCCATAGAATCCTGACAGTGCAGAAGGAGGCCATTCGGCCCATCCAGTCTGCAATGACCCTATGAAAGAGCACCCTACCTAGCACCCCGCACCCCAACGCCGTAACCTTGGAACACTATCTAACATGTGGGCAAAAAGGTGCAATTGAGCTTGGCCAATCTACCTAACCTGCTGACCTTTGAACGGCCATGATGTGGAGATTCCGGCGTTAGACTGTGGTGGACACAGTAAGAACTCTTACAACACCAGGTTAAAATCCAACAGGTTTGCTTCGAATCACTAGCTTTCGGAATTCACCTGAGGAAGGAGCTGCCAGTGATTTGAAACAAACTTGTTGGTCTCTAACCTGGCGTTGTAAGATTTCTCATCTTTGACTGTTACATGAAGCCGGATCACTCGGAGGAAACTCATGCAGACATGGGGAGCACGTACAAATTCCACAGTCACCCAAACCCGAAGTGATCCCAGGTCCCAGGCGTTGATAGGCAGCAGAGCAAACCACTGCGCTACCCTGCTGACAGTGTCTAAAGTACATGGGAATAGATCAATTATTAAGTAAGAATGAAACAGAGAACAACTGTCACCTAGTTTGATTTAGTTGAAATAGGCGAAATGTATGCACATGTTCTTTTGGTCTGCAGGAACAGGGCCCACTGGATTGATGCATGTGCGTATAACACGTGTGAGTTCGCCACTCTGGGAGGATGGTTGATCATTTCAAATTGGTTGTTAGAATAATTCTTAACACACTGAGGATTGTAGAGAAAATGTTAACCCATCGCGCAAAATCATATCTAATGTGGATCACTGTGTATTGTATTCTCAATGGCTTTTGTTTTATCAAGGACAGTTCACTTGTCAACGAATAAGCACTCTGTTGTCATTAAGTATAATTTCTTCTTCGCGTTCCATTCTGTGTTATTGCAAAATGCCCTCATGAGTTCAAGAGATAAGCTTCCACAACGTGTCATTTTTTCAGGAAAGCTCACATAATAATCTTTCTTATTGTCATAAGTAGCCTTACATCAACACTGCAATGAAGTCATGTGAAAAGAACCTAGTTGCCACATTCTGGCGCCTGTTCGGGTACACGGAGGTAGAATTTCGAATATCCAAATTACCTAACAACGCATAGTGTAGTTTCTATTACTGGGAAACAAATGCATAATGTAAGTAGTCCTGCGTTTATATACGAAAAATACAACGATGTCAGTCGGGACATGTTGAAGGAAACCAGAATACCCAGGATGAAAGCCGCTCAGACACAGGTAGGGTGTGCAGATCCCGCACAGGCAGTGACCCAAACCGGAAATCGAACCTGGGATCCTGGCGCTGTGAAGCAACAATGCTAACCACGGTGCTACCGTGCCGCCCACACGATCTGTACTATCAAAATATTTGTTGAAAAAAATCTGATAATCTTCAATATTTTAGCATATAGTCCGTGCTGTAGTGTCTAAGCATAGTCAAACAAGCAGTGTGTGATAACTAAGACAATCTGAATCTATTATATCAGATGCATTTGAATTCGAAAGCTCACCACAAAACCACCAGTGTTTTTGCATTATTTCCACATTAAGTTACAATTAAGAAAAGTAAACGAAGATCCATTTCGTTAGCATTTTCAGGTGATCTGGCCGTCGTTGGTTCGGGGATGATAAGTGCCCATGGCGAATTGCCCTTGGAAAATTGATACTGATGAACCTTATTCAACTGATGAAGTCCATGTTGCACAGAGACTCTCACTCTGAAGTTAGGGTTGGATTTACATATTGAGAGTGACGGAGTAGTGACGTAATGCCAAATCAGTATGGCGGTGTGACTTCTGGGAGAGCAATCAGATGATAAATTATGCTGCCATTTTTATTATGGCCGTAGAGTTCGAGGGTTTGAAGGGATGGATGTAGGAGGCTAACGGGATAGTGCAATGCAACATAAACTTTGCATACATTGCTGCCATAATTCACTGCTTGTTTATGGATTGAATATTTACGGTGGTGAATGGAGCGAAGGGTAAGCAGCTTGCTTTTTCAGTTGCATTGTCAAATTTCTGGAGAGTGATTAGAGCTGGATTCATCCAGTGAAGTGGAAATTATTCGATCGTGAACCTGACAGTTAAATTTGGGATGATAGCCTACCTTTGTGGAATCTAAAGGTAAGTTAAAAGCCGCAGTACGAAAGTCGGCCCTGTTTCTATTGTAGAAAGTGCCATGTCATCGATGGAAGATGCTGGGCATGCAAGGAAAAATCCATTGGGGATGGGGAATATTATATGATGCACGTCTGTTAATGAATTAAATGAACAATCCGGGAGGGGAAGAATTTTCGATCTTCCCCGGGCAGGATTGGGATGGACCGTCTGACTGATTCTCGGTGAGATGTCGGGCCACAGTACGGTTGCTCGGGGTTGGTCGGGGCCGGCTTGTTTCGGGCTTCGGGTAGAGTGCTGTCAACGTGAGTTGGTTCAGGTCGCACCTGAGTGCGGCCATTCTCCTGAAGGGTAGTGTAAGTCGGATGAGTCCGCGTGGGGTTAGGTGTGGGTGGCACAGTAGACGCTACCCAGACGTTAGAACATGTTTTAATTATTCTAACTTTTTTATGGGTAACTACGATACAACCCAGTCGGGAACACATGTCTGTTGCAATGCAAATTGTTGGAAACAACTCACTGTGGGGAAATTTCCCAAGGAGAATGTCACCTCCAGGCAATGGCCGTGTCCACCATTACACAGAAAACTCACAAGGACATTCCCTAGTGGATGTATGGCATACAACACCGCCTCCGCAATCGTACGCTGGTAATCTTCAAAGTTACAGTCCACTGCTATTTCATTTTAGAAGTGAGCAATTAACAATTGACAAATTCAAAAAATGAGGGAAATGCAAAAGAAAGTTATCGTTGCAAGTAAACCTGCCACCAACTGAAAAGAAATTGTAGAATTTATCATGCAGATTTTAGGTCACTGAGAAAATTATACTAATGTAGACATTGCTACGATCCCGGGTTGATGTTACTCTGGATGGAAAGGTCCAATAATAGAACATTGTCTCAAATGACCGTAACTTGGACTTTACTTTTGAAAAACGTGGACGAAAAGAGTCAAAGTAGTGTGAATTAGGTATTCAACAACAAACAATAAACACTTGTTAAACATGAAATATTTGAATATAATAGAATACTCCATCTTTGCATGTTATCTTCCCAAACGTACACAGATCTAAAGGGTAACGCAGTTTACACAATATGTCCTATACCATAACGGCGTCCAAAAATACCAAGTTGTTCTAAACCATCAGGTTAACAACGTTCAGAAACATCCCATTCGGTTACCAAGTGGCAGATGCATTAAATTGAGCTTCTGTGGATTCTCATCAAATCTAGTCCCCCCCCCCCCCCCCCCCCCCCACCCCCTCCACCCACAGGAATAGACACCCAACAGTATTGTTATTACACAGTGAGTCAATTGAGCGTACTAGACTATGAATTATACCTGACTATTTCGAAACTCCACTCTCGTATACCCAGACGTATTTCAAACAATGAATTCCCTCAGCTGCTCCGAGCAAGGATCCGCTTTAAGGTTGCTCACCTTTCCTTTCACGATTATTTTGGCTTGAATTGCCACATGCATCCAAATTTGCCAACTAAGTTTCAGGTACGCTGTCACCAACAAACGATT
This sequence comes from Scyliorhinus torazame, assembly GCF_047496885.1. Classification (NCBI taxonomy): domain Eukaryota; kingdom Metazoa; phylum Chordata; class Chondrichthyes; order Carcharhiniformes; family Scyliorhinidae; genus Scyliorhinus; species Scyliorhinus torazame. The sequence goes on along the minus strand of NC_092711.1, from coordinate 185,942,263 downwards.
GCTGCTTCAAGGCGGAGCACGGTAGCATAGTGCTTAGCAAAATTGCTTCACAACTACAGGAACGAAGGTTCGATTCCCGGCTGCGTCACTCTGTGTGGACGCTCTCCCGGTATCTGCGTGGGGTTTCTCCGGGTGCTCCGGCTTCCTCCCACAGTCCACAAATGTGCTGGTTAGGTGGATTGGACGTGCTAAATTGCTCTTAGTGTCCAAAAAGGTTAATTGGGGGTTACGAGGATAGGGTAGATACGTTGACTTGAGTAGGGTGCTCTTTGTCAGGGCCGGTGCAGACTTGATGGGCGGAATGGTCTCCTTCTGCACTATAAATTCTATGATTCTATGAAAGACTGTTAATAAGAACACGAACCCATACTTTGGCTTTAATCTTCATGGAAATTTCAATTTGCGTTATCTAATTTCTAGATGTAGGTTTCTTACCATTGTGTGGCTTTTCTGCTTCTAACAAGACTGTGAGAGCTTCATTCATTCTCACCGCTCCGTTTCACCTGCCGCTTTTATGCTGAGAAAGCTGTTCTTACTTTAGCTTCCGAGTTACAGCTGCTATGATTTCAGTTAAAATTGAACTCTAAAACTGCCCTAAATGTGCCCTGATTGTTTTGCAAGCGGTCACTCCCCCCTCACACTGCCCTATTTATATTTCACGCCATAAATTCTCTCAGGGCAAGGAAGTTTGAACTGAAACCAAAAAACCCATTCCCCCATGAATGCAATCAAATGTGTTTCGCACGAACCTTACTAGAGTTTTGCCCTTTTCTTACACAAACAAGCAAATTAAACTAACTTAAACCTGTAACTTATTTCTTCCATCGATCAATACAATCGTACATTATTTACAACTGTATGGCTGACCAGGGAACTTTCGAGCTCTTGCCGCATTGGAAGGTTTTAAAAACACGATGGTATGTTGGACTCGACATTGAACCCAGAACATTTCATGTGGAATAACGAAAATTTCACTGTTCCACAAGATGTAGATGAAGACTAATCATACATTTTCAATTTGGCAGAATATCACGAATTGAAGACGACAACAAATCGCAGTTCAGCTTCATTTCTGTTTTGTCAGCGTTGATTGCTTGGCTGAGGGAATCTTAGTTTAATGTATCCACTCAATGCTGAAATAAAAGACATTCTGCCGAAGCTGTCCACCTTGAACTCATCAGTACAGCTCGCAACAAATAATCAACACTGACCAGAGAACAACACTCCATATTGCATGAGAAAAGCATTGCCATTATTCTTTAGGTGGATTCTGATTTAGAGAGGCTTTGCCATTAGAATGCAGTATGGAACTGTTAACTGCCCATCTTTGCTCAAATTCTAATTTCCGAGGTAATGCCTGGAGTCCACTTAACAGCCAAATAAGAATATTCTTCACATGCAGTATGAATTGTTGTTACCTCGTTGCTGTCGTAATTTTTTTGAGAGCGATCGTGACGTGCATGACATAAAACCGTATGAGCGTGTTCTTAGTTTCAGCAATCTTCCAATTCGACACAGCCAAATGACTATTTGGATACAGGTTTGATGACCAGCCACAGCTGGGAACGATTGAAACCCTCAAGAATTCGAAATCATGAGCGGGTTGGACAGAGTGCAAGGAGGAACTAATCCCACTAGTCAAAGGATCATGAGCGAAATGGCCCAAACATTTTTTAAAATAAATTTAGAGTGCCCAATTCACTTTTTCTAATTAAGGGACAATTTAGCACGGCCAATCCACCTAACTTGCACATCTTTGGGTTGTGGGGGCGAAACCTAAACAAACACGGGGAGACTGTGCAAACTCCACACGGACAGTGACTCAGAGCTGTGATCGAACCTGGGACTTCGGCGCCGTGAGACAGCAATGCTAACCAATGCGCCACCGTGCTGCCTAAATGACACTAACTTAATGCCGTTTGCAAAATAAGCAAATGTGATGTGAGAAAAATATGTTTTCACACAACGACTGGTTAGCATCTGGAATTAACTTTCTGGGATTGTGTTGAATGTAGGTTCTATCGAGGCATTCAAGGGGGCATGAGGTGATTGCTTAATGTTCAGGGCACAGGATGAGGCTAATTGACGCTGCTACTGTGGAAACCCGGTTCAAACACAATTGGCCAAATGACCTCCTTCAACTGAATAGAGTTTAAGTGGACAGGCAAAAGCAAGACAGATGGCAAGCAACGCGGATTGACATGTTTGGATCTGTGTGCAATTTACTGCCACATTTCCAGAATGACATCAGGGGCAAATTTCAATGGAAGATTATTTGCAATGTAACGACGTTGCGTGGTCTAAGACAAATTCCAAAATAAGGTCATTTTCTCCGAGAAACAGTGAAAGGAAGTTGAACGTTTAAAGTACGGAAATGGTTCAATAGAATTTGTTATTTGCTCCGCTCAGTAGATTGAGGTCAGATCAGGTCCACCATATATTTTAACACACTACTTCACTTGGTAACAGAAGCTACGCTGGTCGTAATCTAAGCTCTTGTATTGGAATAGTGGGATTTTGTTATAATGCAACCCCTTGCTCTCTCATTTCAAATCGGTGTGCATTAATTATATGTTATCAAAAACAATAGACACCATTCCCTTCACCAACTTAAATTTTGGGTGAGCTATTATATCATGAAAACAAGAAAAACATGTCATATAAATAATACCTCGCACCAAACGCAGGAAATAGGCACAGTGGTCGACCACACGCCCGTTCGACCATGCTCATCCAATCAATACCAGCCTGCCTGTCTGTGCGCATCATTTGCCTGTTCAGACCTCACATGTCTTGCGTCCCGGAAAGAAAGCGGTATTTTGCCTCAATCTCAACCTTAATTGTCCTCAACGATGAAGCATCCATAAACCAATCTGATAGACAATTCAAAAGATGGGGCTGTTTAGCACAGGGCTAAATTGCTGCCTTTGAAAGCAGACCAAGACAGGCCAGCTGCACGGTTCGATTCCCGTAACAGCCTCCCCGAACAGGCGTAGGAATGTGGCGACTAGGGGCTTTTCACAGTATCTTCATTTGAAGCCTACTTGTGACAATAAGCGATTTTCATTTCAAAAGATCCACAATTTGTCGTCGACACAGTCCAATCTGGTCAACCACCATTTGCCGAGACGATGGCGGCGTATTTGCGTGTATATTGGGATCGGTTGCAGTTTGATAAATCAGAAGGTAGCTATCCTCACTGCACTGCTGTGTCCCGCCGCACCCATCAACCGAACAACATTTTCGCTTGTTTGTGTATTCTCTTAGCCCCTGGATAGCAACCCATGAAAACAACTTGTGCCAATAGCTCTGAATGAATCTGAATAAGTTCAGTTGTTTCGATCTCTCCTCAGCGCCAGTAGAGTTCCAAATCAATTCTCACTTTTCTGATTGTTCCTAATCGCTTATATCAATCTAATATTGTTTGCATTTCATCCTTCTCGACGCATAGCATGGTCGCATTCTCCAGAGAGTACTGCATCAATCAGTTACATAATCTCACAACATTTCTCGCTCTCTGTAACACTTTTCAGAGAAGAAAAGGGTACTTGCACAATGGTCTGGCTCCCCAGAGATGCATGACATAATCGCAATGCCCACACAATCCTCTGATTCTCTTTTTTATCAACGCAAAGTGAATTAAACTGTCCGGTTGCTCATCAGAAGGGGCTTCCTATTTAAAATCCATCTCTTTATCTCTCGTATTTCAATGCCGGGGTAAAATATAAAGCACACCCTCCGGCCACGATCTGTCAATAAGCATGTCTTCGTCACAACACGTTCCACTTCCAGCGACCATCGCATTTTTGTATCACAGAGTTATCGGAGAAATTGATGCTTGAAAGCAGAAAAATAATTCACAAAATAAATGAAGCACGTTCTGCTTTATTTCAGTTTTAACAAGGATCTTTTGGTTAAAGCAAAATGTTAAATAATGACACACTTCTAATATGAGCCGGGTAAAAAAATGTAATCCAGTGAGAGAGTTGGAGGTATGCTGAGCCCCTTTTTTGACCTTCTGCAGTCGATTCGGTGCAAATATACGCACAGTTTTGTTACGGGGGCATTTGCAAGTGTGGACGCAGCGACACTGAAGGAACAAAGAACAAAAAAGAACAAAGAAATGTACAGCACAGGAACAGGCCCTTCGGCCCTCCAAGCCCGTGCCGACCATGCTGCCCGACTAAACTACATTCTTCTACACTTCCTGACTCCGTATCCCTCTATTCCCATCCTATTCATGTATTTCTCAAGATGCCCTTTAAATGTCACTATCGTCCCTGCTTCCACAACCTCCTCCGGTAGTGAGTTCCAGGCACCCACTACCCTCTGCGTAAAAAACTTGCCTCGTACATCTACTCTAAACATTGCCCCCCCCCTCACCTAAAACCTATGGCCCCTAGTAATTGACCCCTCTACCCCGGGGAAAAGCCATTGACTATCCACTCTGTCGATGCCCCTCATAATATTGTAGACCTCTATCAGGTCGCCCCTCAACCTCCTACGTTCCAGTGAGAACAACCCGAGTTTATTCAACCGCTCCTCATAGCTAATGCCCTCCATACGAGGCAACATTCTGGTAAATCTCTTCTGCACCCTCTCTAAACCTCCACATGCTTCTGGTAGTGTGGCGACCAGAATTGAACACTATACTCCAAGTGTGGCCTAACTAAGGTTCTATACAGCTGCAACATGACTTGCCAATTCTTATACTCAATGCCCCGGCCAATGAAGGCAAGCATGCCGTATGCCTTCTTGACTACCTTCTCCACCTGTGTTGCCCCTTTCAGTGACCTGTGGACCTGTACTCCTAGATCTCTTTGACTTTCAATACTCTTGAGGGTTCTACCATTCACTGTATATTCCCTACCTGCATTAGACCTTCCAAAATGCGTAACCTCACATTTGTCCGGATTAAACTCCATCTGCCATCTCTCCGGCCAAGTCTCTAAACAATGTAAATCCTGCTGTATCCTCTGACAGTCCTCATCGCTATCCGCAATTCCACCAACCTTTGTGTCGTCTGCAAACTTACTAATCAGACCAGTTACATTTTCCTCCAAATCATTTATATATACTACAAACAGCAAAGGACCCAGCACTGATCCCTGTGGAACACCACTGGTCACAGCCCTCCAATTAGAAAAGCATCCTTCCATTGCTACTCTCTGCCTTCTATGACCTAGCCAGTTCTGTATCCACCTTGCCAGCTCACCCCTGATCCCGTGTGACTTCACCTTTTGTACTAGTCTACCATGAGGGACCTTGTCAAAGGCCTTACTAAAGTCCATATAGACAACATCCACTGCCCTACCTTCATCAATCATCTTAGTGACCTCCTCGAAAAACTGTATCAAGTTAGTGAGACACGACCTTCCCTTCACAAAACCATGCTGCCTCTCATTAATATGTCCATTTGCTTCCAAATGGGAGTAGATCCTGTCTCGAAGAATTCTCTCCAGTAATTTCCCTACCACTGAAGTAAGGCTCACCGGCCTGTAGTACCCTGGATTATCCTTGCTACCCTTCTTAAACAGAGGAACAACATTGGCTATTCTCCAGTCCTCCGGGACATCCCCTGAAGACAGTGAGGATCCAAAGATTTCTGTCAAGGCCTCAGCAATTTCCTCTCCGGCCTCCTTCAGTATTCTGGGGTAGATCCCATCAGGCCCTGGGGACTTATCTACCTTAATATTTTTTTAAGACACCCAACAACTCGTCTTTTTGGATCTCAATGTGACCCAGGCTATCTACACACCCTGCTCCAGACTCAACATCTACCAATTTCTTCTCTTTGGTGAATACTGATGCAAAGTATTCATTTAGTACCTCGCCCATTTCCTCTGGCTCGACACACCCACGCGGCCAGGATATTTATGCCTCTCCGGTTTAGATGCAACCCGTCCTTCTTATATAGGTCACACCTGCCCCGGAAGAGCTCCCAGTGGTCCAGATAACGGAAACCCTCCCTCCAACACCAGCTGTTTAGCCACGTGTTTAGCTGCTCTATCTTCCTATTTCTAGCCTCAGTGGCACGTGGCACAGGAAGTAATCCTGAGATTACAACCCTAGAGGTCCTGTCTTTTAACATTCTGCCTAGCTCCCTGAACTCCTGCTGCAGGACCTCATGCCCCTTCCTGCCTATGTCGTTAGTACCAACATGTACAACGACCTCTGCCTCTTTGCCCTCCCCCTTCAGGATGCCCTCTACCCGTTCGGAGACATCCTGGACCCTGGCACCAGGGAGGCAACATACCATCCTGGAGTCTCTTTCACGTCCACAGAAGCGCCTATCTGTGCCCCTGACTATCGAGTCCCCTATTACTATTGCTCTTCTGCGCTTTGACCCTCCCTTCTGAACATCAGAGCCAGCCGTGGTGCCACTGCTCTGGCTGCTGCTGTTTACCCTTGATAGGCTATCCCAACCCCGACAGTATCCAAAGGGGTATACCTGTTCGAGAGGGGGACAACCACAGTGGATTCCTGCACTGACTGCCTGCCGTTTCTGGTGGTCACCCATTTCTCTGCCTGCACCTTGGGTTTGACCACATTTATATAACTGCGATCTATGACGCTTTCCGCCACCTGCATGCTCCTAAGTACATCCAATTGCTGCTCCAACCGAACCATGCGGTCTGCGAGGAGCTCCAGTTGGGTGCACCTTCTGCAAATGAAGCCATCCGAGACGCTGGAAGCCTCCCGGACCTGCCACATCGCACGGTCAGAGCACTGCACCCCCTCTAACTGACATTGCGTCAATTAATTAAAATTAAATGTTTAAAACATTTTTTAAAAAATATTTTAAATTTTTTTTTTCAAAGTTACTGTTAACTATCTGTTTCCTAGCACTAGATTTCTAATATAAATGCGAAAGCTAAATATAGTACTCTCCGATCTCTGGCTTAGATACCCCTATGTTTAATTAGTTACCAATGCTTAATTTTTTTAATTTAGTGTAGATTCCCAACCAGCCATATAATTTTACAAGTTAAGAGGCTGTGTGACTGGGGCTGGAACCTTTTTTTATCAGTAATCTTTATTGTCACAAGTAGGCTTACATTAACACTGCAATTAAGTTACTGTTAAACGCCCCTAGTCGGCACTTTCCGGCGCCTGTTCGGGTACACAGAGGGAGAATTCAGAATGTCCAATTCACCTAACAATTCAACTGCAGCGGTGGTTTCCATGCATCTGCCTTCGCTGCCTCTCTACATGATACTGGTCTCAGTGTTGAATGTTACTGCCGAAGCAGGCTAGTCTTCAGTATTATTACCAGAACATGGTAAGGGCATATAGCCTTTGCAGTATCCAAAGCCTGCTACAGTTTATTGATATTACATGGAGTGAATCTATTTGGCTGCATGCTGTCATCCATTTTACTGGGGACCTCTGGAGGAGACCAAGATGGATCATCCACTCAGCAATAATGGCTGAAGATTATTGCGAATGTTTAAGTCTAGTCTTTTGTACAGGTGTTCTACGTTCCTATACCATTGAGGAGCGGTATATGTGTGGAGTCTACACCTTCATTATGTTGTATTACTTGTCAACCACCATGCACGACCGGATGTAGAATAGCTTATCTCTCCTAACAATTGCTGCTTATGTTGTTCAGCATGTACGTAGTCCTGTGTCGTGGCAGCACCAGGTTAACGCCTCATTTTCCATATGCTTGGTGCTGCACCTGGAATGCCATCCTCACTTCTCATTAAACCTTGGTGAATCCCCTGGATTTGTGGTAATGGTAGATTGGGAGAGATGCTGGTCATGAGGTTACAAATTCTGGCTGAGTACAATTCGATGCTGCTGATGGCCCATAGCTGCCCCGTCTTGACTTGGTTCATATGCGCTGAATCAATCAAATTTAGCACGATGGTGGTGTCAAAAATAAGTGGTGCTCCCCAACCACTCTTGCTGATGGACATCGAAGTCTCCTCTCAGGTTTAGTTTTTTGCTCTTTCCACCTTTAGTGTTTCCTCTAACTAGTGTTCAATATGGAGGTGTACTGATTCATCCAGTGAAGGTTGACGGTACGTTGTAATCAGCAGATTTCCTTCCCTACGTTTGACCTGATCTATGACAATTCATGGAGTCCATGTACTGAGAACTCCCAAGCCAACTCCGTCCCGCCTGTAGACCGCTGCCCCGCCACATCGCTGGCACAGGGCACACAAGGGATGGTCATAGTGGTATCTGGGACATTATGACAAGTAAGGCATGATTGTGTGTCAAGTTGTTGGTTAACTAGTCTGTGAAAGGGCTCAACCAGCTTTGGCAAAAGCTGATGTTAGTCAGGAAGACTTTGCAGCTTCGGACAGTTTACACGTAAGGATGACAGATTTTCTTCACATTAGTGAACCAGCTGTGTATTTTTTCGCTAACTTACAATGGTTTCATGTTTATCATTGGACTTTTATTTCCAGACATTTATTGGATTCAATACTCACGACCTGCCATGATTCGAACCCGGACCCCCAGAGTATTGTAAAATCGTAGAATTTAAAGTACAGAAGGAAGCCATTCGTCCCATCGAGTCTGCACTGGCCCTTGGAAAGAGCGCTTTACTTAAGCCCAAGCCTCCACCATGGTCCCGTTTCTGTCCCTTTTTGCTGTTGTTGTTTTTTTTAAGGCGGGAACAGGAAGTTCGACCCACGGACTTCTGGGAAGTGGAGTGCAGGGGTTGCCGGTAGGTGAGTATTTAGGTTTAAAAGAACTTACCTTGCAGGGGAAATCAGTTGGAGTTTCAGCGGGAGCGGAGTTCAGAGGCTGCTGGTGGGTGAGTACTGAAGTTTAAATTAACTTACTTGCAGGGGCAGCTCTTGGAGTTTCAGCGGGAGCGGAGCGCATAGACAGCTGGTGGGTGAGTATTGCAGTTTAAACTAACTTACCTTACAGGAGCATCTCTTGGAGTTTCAGCGGGAGCGGAGTGCGGGGATGCTGCTGGGTGAGTATTTAACTAAACACTTACCTGGTCCCGTTTCTGTCCCTCTTTGCTTTTTTTTAAAAAAAATTATTTTTTAAGGCGGGAACAGGAAGTTCGACCTGCGGATTTCTGGGAAGCCCCTCACCAATAAATTATGGTGGAGAGGAAACCCGAGACACTACACGTGTAGTGTCTGCCACCCGCCCTCCTCCTCTAACCTAATAATAAAACCCATTGGTGTGAGGTAAGTACCATATTGTATTATTATTATTATTTTTTAAAAAAATTTAATTGTTAGCCAGATCTTGGTAGAAAGTTAGAGGGATGGCAGGGAAGGGAGTGCAATGTTCCACCTGCAGGATGTTTGAGGTGAGGGATGCCGCTAGTGTCACTGCTGATTTTACCTGCAGGAATTGCTGCCATCTCCAGCTCCTCCAAGACCGAGTTAGGGAACTGGAGGTGGAGTTGGAAGAACTTCGGATCATTCAGGAGGCAGAGGGGGGTCATAGATAGCAGCTTTAGGGAATTAGTTACACCAAAGATTGGAGATAGATGGGTAACTGTAAGAGGGACTGGGAAGAAGCAGTCAGTGCAGGGATCCCCTGCGGTCGTTCCCCTGAGAAACAAGTATACCGCTTTGGATACTTGTGGGGTGGACGACTTACCAGGGGTAAGCCATGGGGTACGGGCCTCTGGCACAGAGTCTGTCCCTGTTGCTCAGAAGGGACGAGGGGAGAGGAGCAGAGCATTCGTAATTGGGGACTCGATAGTCAGGGGCACAGATAGGAGATTTTGTGGGAGCGTGAGAGACTCACGTTTGGTATGTTTCCTCCCAGATGCAAGGGTACGTGATGTCTCGGATCGTGTTTTCCGGGTCCTTAAGGTGGAGGGGGAGCAGCCCCAAGTCGTGGTCCACATTGGCACTAACGACATAAGTAGGAAAGGGGACAAGGATGTCAGGCAGGCTTTCAGGGAGCTAGGATGGAAGCTCAGAACTAGAACAAACAGAGTTGTTATCTCTGGGTTGTTGCTCCTGCCACGTGATAGTGAGATGAGGAATAGGGAGAGAGAGCAATTAAACACGTGGCTACAGGGATGGTGCAGGCGGGAGGGATTCAGATTTCTGGATAACTGGGGCTCTTTCTGGGGAAGGTGGGACCTCTACAGACAGGATGGTCTACATCTGAGCCTGAGGGGCACACATATCCTGGGTGGGGGGGGGGGGAGATTTGTTAGTGCTCTTTGGGGGGAGGGGGGGGGTTTAAACTAATGCAGCAGGGGCATGGGAACCTGGATTGTAGTTTTAGGGTACGGGAGAATGAGAGTATAGAGGTCAGGAGCACAGATTTGACGTCGCAGGAGGGGGCCAGTGTTCAGATAGGTGGTTTGAAGTGTGCCTACTTCAATGCCAGGAGTATACGAAATAAGGTAGGGGAACTGGCAGCATGGGTTGGTACCTGGGACTTCGATGTTGTGGCCATTTCGGAGACATGGATAGAGCAGGGACAGGAATGGATGTTGCAGGTTCTGGGGTTTAGGTGTTTTCGTAAGCTCAGAGAAGGAGGAAAAAGAGGGGGAGGTGTGGCGCTGCTAGTCAAGAGCAGTATTACGGTGACGGAGAGGATGCTAGATGGGGACTCATCTTCCGAGCTAGTATGGGCTGAGGTTAGAAACAGGAAAGGAGAGGTCACCCTGTTGGGAGTTTTCTATAGGCCTCCAAATAGTTCTAGGGATGTAGAGGAAAGGATGGCGAGGATGATCCTGGATAAGAGCGAAAGGAACAGGGTAGTTATTATGGGAGACTTTAACTTACCAAATACAGTGTGTGCAGGTGGGTTTCCTGACACAATATGTTGAAAGGCCAACAAGAGACGAGGCCACGTTGGATTTGGTTTTGTGCAATGAACCAGGCCAGGTGTTGGATTTGGAGGTCGGAGAGCACTTTGGGGACAGTGACCACAATTCGGTGACGTTTACGTTAATGATGGAAAGGGATAAGTATACACCGCAGGGCAAGAGTTATAGCTGGGGGAAGGGCAATTATGATGCCATTAGAAGTGACTTGGGGGGGGGGGGGGATAGGTTCGAGAAGTAGGTTGCAAGTGTTGGGCACACTGGATAAGTGGAGCTTGTTCAAGGATCAGCTACTGCGTGTTCTTGATAAGTATGTACCGGTCAGGCAGGGAGGAAGGCGTAGAGCGAGGGAACCGTGGTTTACCAAAGAATTGGAATCTCTTGTTAAAAGGAAGAAGGAGGCCTATGTGAAGATGAGGTGTGAAGTTTCAGTTGGGGCGATGGATAGTTACAAGGAAGTGAAGAAGGATCTAAAGAGAGCGCTAAGACGAGCAAGGAGGGGACATGAGAAGTATTTGGCAGGTAGGATCAAGGACAACCCAAAAGCTTTCTATAGGTATGTTAGGAATAAGCGCATGACTAGGGTAAGAGTAGGACCAGTCATGGACAGGGATGGGAAGTTGTGTGTGGAGTCTGAAGAGATAGGCGGGATACTAAATGAATATTTTTCGTCAGTATTCACTTAGGAAAAAGATAATGTTGTGGAGGAGAATGCTGAGACCCAGGCTATTAGACTAGATGGCACTGAGGCACGTAGGGAAGAGGTGTTGGCAATTCTGGACAGGCTGAAAATAGATAAGTCCCCGGGGCCTGATGGGATTTATCATAGGATTCTCTGGGAGGCCAGGGAAGAGATTGCTGGATCTTTGGCTTTGATTTTTATGTCATCATTGGCTACAGGAATAGTGCCAGAGGACTGGAGGATAGCAAATGTGGTCCCTTTGTTCAAAAAGGGGAGCAGAGACAACCCCGGCAACTATAGACCGGTGAGCCTCACGTCTGTAGTGGGTAAAGTCCTGGAGGGGATTATAAGAGACAAGATTTATAATCATCTAGATAGGAATAATATGATCAGGGATAGTCAGCATGGCTTTGTGAAGGGGAGGTCATGCCTCACAAACCTTATCCAGTTCTTTGAGAAGGTGACTGAACAGGTAGACGAGGGTAGAGCAGTTGATCTGGTGTATATGGTTTCCGTAAAGCGTTTGATAAGGTTCCCCATGGTAGGCTATTGCAGAAAATACGGAGGCTGGGAATTGAGGGTGATTTAGAGATGTGGATCAGCAATTGGCTAGCTGAAAGAAGACAGAGGGTGGTGTTTGATGGGAATTGTTCAGAATGGAGTTCAGTTACAAGTGGCGTACCACAAGGATCTGTTCTGGGGCCGTTGCTGTTTGTCATTTTTATCAATGACCTAGAGGAAGGCGCAGAAGGGTGGGTGAGTAAATTTGCAGACAACACTAAAGTCCGTGGTTTTGTCGACAGTATGGAAGGATGTAGCAGGTTACAGATGGACATAGATAAGCTGCAGAGCTGGGCTGAGAGGTGGCAAATGGAGTTTAATGTAGAGAAGTGTGAGGTGATTCACTTTGGAAGGAATAACAGGAATGCGGAATATTTGGCTAATGGTAAAGTTCTTGGAAGTGTGGATGAGCAGAGGGATCTAAGTGTCCATGTACATAGATCCCTGAAAGTTGCCACCCAGGTTGATAGGGTTGTGAAGAAGGCCTATGGAGTGTTGGCCTTTATTGGTAGAGGGATTGAGTTCCGGAGTCAGGAGGTCATGTTGCAGCTGTACAAAACTCTGGTACGGCCGCATTTGGAGTATTGCGTACAGTTCTGGTCACCGCATTATAGGAAGGATGTGGAGGCTTTGGAGCGGGTGCAGAGGAGATTTACCAGGATGTTGCCTGGTATGGAGGGAAAATCTTATGAGGAAAGGCTGATGGACTTGAGGTTGTTTTCGTTGAAGAGAAGAAGGTAAAGAGGAGACTTAATAGAGGTATACAAAATGATCAGGGGGTTAGATAGGGTGGACAGTGAGAGCCTTCTCCCGCGGATGGAAGTGGCTGGCACGAGGGGACATAGCTTTAAACTGAGGGGTAATAGATACAGGACAGAGGTCAGAGGGAGGTTCTTTACGCAAAGAGTGGTGAGGCCGTGGAATGCCCTACCTGCAACAGTAGTGAACTCGCCAACATTGAAGGCATTTAAAAGTTTATTGGATAAGCATATGGATGATAAGGGCATAGTGTAGGTTAGATGGCTTTTGTTTCGGTGCAACATCGTGGGCCGAAGGGCCTGTACTGTGCTGTATCGTTCTATGTTATACGTTCTATATTACAATGAACAAAGAAAGAACAAAAAAAAGTCCAGCACTGGAACAGGCCCTTCGGCCCTGCAAGCCTGTGCCGATCATGCTACCTGTCTAAACTCAAATCTTCTACATTTCCTGGGTCCGAATCCCTGTATTCCCATCCTATTCATGTATTTGTCAAGATGCCCCTTAAATGTCACTATCGTCCCTCCGGCACCTCCTCTGGCAGCGAGATCCAGGCACCCACTACCCCCTGTGTAAAAAACTTGCCTCGTACATCTCCTCTAAACCTTGCCCCTCGCACCTTAAACCTATGCCCCCTAGTAATTGACCCCTCTACCCTGGGAAAAAGCCTCTGACTATCCACTCTGTCTTTGCCCCTCATAATTTTGTCGACCTCTATTAGGTCGCCCCTCAACCTCCGTCGTTCCAGTGAGAAAAAACCGAGTTTATTCAACCAATTCTCGTAACCCAGTAACCCCACCTAACCTTTCGGACACTAAGGGGAAGTTTAACATGGCCAATCCACCTAACCTGCACATATTTGGACTGTGGCAGGAAACCGGAGCACCCGGAGGTAACGCACGCAGACACGAGGAGGAAGTGCAAAGTCCACAAAAACAGCCAACAGAGGCCGGAAGTGCTAACCACTAATGCCTCCGTGCCTCGCCATTATTATGGTTCTCTGGATAAACAGTCAAGTGACAATACGATGACACCACTTCCTATCCCAGGATTTTGATAGTGGAACACCGAGCGACGAAAATTCCTTAATTGACTAGCAAGAGAAAATGCCCAGTTCCTCTCTTTTTGGATCCAACCATTGTTCAGCGCTTGTGCCGTGGGAATGTTACATGCCACGTATCATACGGAACCTGACAGCTGCGACATCTTGATGTGGGCTGTTTCCCCATCTGAGACTGCCTCGAGTTGTTCTTATTGTCAGGAAAGCATTTGACTCTGAGATTATGGGGAAGAGAATTCATGGCTGAAGCAGTCGAAAATGGTTGGAGCTGAAGAAGAGTGGTCATGAAACTGGATACTCGATGCCTATAAATCAATTAATTGCGTTGTATGAATCTTTTGGACATTAGGTTTACCTATCATTAGGCATGGGATGTTTGTGTTTCGGGTACAGACAAACCATCTGTCAGCTAGTTGGTTTTAATGTCATCTTGCCTATTATATATTACCATTGTAAATCGCAATTCACTGACAATTGCAATTGAGTTGCACGGTGCCATAGTATGAGCACTTCGTTAGTACCAGTATGTACAACGACCTCTGCGTTGAATTCTCGTTTTGGGTGATTGTATGGACTTTGCACTTCCTCCTCGTATCTTCCTGGTTTTCCTCGGGGTGCTCTGCTTTTCTCCACAGATGTGTAGGCTAAGTAGATTAGTCATGCTAAAATGTCCCCTTAGCATCCTGAGATTTGCAGGTTAGGTGAGGTTACGGAATAAGGCAAGGCAGGAGAGTGGTAGGGTTTCTCTTTCAGAAAGCTGGTGGAACTTGATTGGCCGAGGGGCCTCTTTCTACTTTGTCTGGATTATATATCTACGTATGTCTACTTACCTTCCGTTATCAGTCACTCACACATTCTAATTTACTGACAGGTCACATCCATTTACCGATGAACCTAACATATCAATTAGTGACCTTCCTCGAAAATCAGCACAAAAGTCCCAATTTAAAGCTCTTTGCATCCCTGGTAGAAAATGATCCAACTTTACTCAGAGTTCGGAAGGTGAGACACCAAAATCCCCATGTACCACTCATTTTCCTCAACGGACCATTCATTTTTGTTAAGTAGTCGTTAGGTTTAAATTACAATGAGATTTTATTTACAGTCCAGAAAACTCTTCCATATTTTCACTCCAAAATAATTCCACACAATTGATTGAACAATCGTTTTTACACTATCTTAGTACAGTGTAATGCGATTCTTATTAAACATATCTATCGTTGTTATTCATTCTTTTCGCTATTTAACCAATTTAAGTATAAGAGTCAGCGGATGGTACAACATGTCACGTAACTGGTCCCTGAATTTACTTTGTGTCACTGCATAAATAAAAGTGTTTGTGCAGCAGCTCAATAATTGAAGCATATTTGCACTTTCTCTGAGAACGAATAAAGGATCAGTGAAGCCTTTGATTTGATAATCTCTTATAAATCGCTCAAAAAAGAACTGCACTACATATGCCATCCACAACAGAAGGAAACAGGCCGAGATGGAGAAAAGTAAAATTATGGACTTTCTCCGGTTCTCCAATTCTTGATCACTCTGATTCTCTCTAGTGCCTTGGGTCCGGAGTCTTCTTCGGGCTCTACTGGCCATTAGAATGTGTCTAACAGTCAGAGCATTGAGTAGAAGAATCAGAAAGAAAGGGAGGCAAGGAGTTAAAATACGGTCACTCCATTGGAAAGTTGCCCATATTGTTGAGGTAAAGCGGATATCCTTCAGGCTGCAATACCAAGGAACATTGTTAATGATATAGATGTGTTCGTGCATGAAATACCAGGGTATATTGATTAAGCAGCCCAGCGCACTGACCATTCCGATGACCACAGCCGCTCTTTTAGCAGTGCAATACTTTGTTTTTAGATTTTGACAACAAATGGCCACAAATCGATCAAACGTGAAAGTGACTGTTAACCAGACAGAAGTGTCCCTGGATGCATAAATCAAGACAATGCTGAAACTGCACACGGGAGTGATGGACAGAAAAGTACCGGGGAAATAAATAGCAGGGATACGGTTTAAAAGCACAGCAGTGATAATGACGAGGAGATCTGTTACCGCCATAGAGACAAGGTATCGAGTAATACATCGGGAGAGACCACACTTTCCTCTCGACAGGATCACAATCGCCAGTAGGTTAACTGCACGGAAGAAAATGTTAGATTAGGTACATAATACTCTCCCAATATAAATAATACATTGCGTTTTAGGAGAAAAGATCCTGAAACGATTAGATTAACCTGATGTGATGAAAGGTCTGAGACCTGAAACAACAATTCTGCTTGTGTTTCAACAGATTCTACAGAATCTACTTATTATTTTCTACATTTTCTTTATTGTAGATCATTATCCAAATGCATCTATCTGACTCGACCGAAGAAACTGGGACAAAAATATTACAATTATCAGTAAAACTTCAGATTCTTCTTCAACTACATTGACATTTTTGCAATCCGTCAGTTTTTATCATTGATTTAAGGTTCCATGTGAAAACCAAAGTTCCAAAGTACATCCCGGACTCTGTCTTTCCTTCTCTCAAACTAGCCTCCAGATTTAGGTCTAGACTTAAGTTATAGTTGAAAGCTATCAGATTAAAGATCGACCAAGTGAACAAAGTTCATGCAACTTCAAAGAAATACTCAAAGATATACAGGGAATACAGAGAATAAAAGAGACAAAATAGCCACAAAACGTCTGTAACAACTGGGAAAAGAGGATATGACCTCAAAATGCACATTTCGCTACGTCCTTCTAATCTTGACTTTCAAGGAACAGGTTTGATGAAGTAAATTCACGTTATGATTATAACTTAAATTGTCTTTGGCTCTACCCAGGCAACGCTTGTTCAATGTAAAAGTTGCGATTACGGATGTAAGCATGATGAAGTGTGATTCCGGTAAGTGTAGTTTGCAGTTCCCTGTAAATTGAGATGATGATGGATGAGCACAGCCCATGGTTGCGCTGAGACGAATGCAGAGTTCGTGGAATCAGAAGTGCCGAATATTCTGGGCCTGTGAAATACTACTTATTACTCTTTTAGTCAGAAATTTCTCTCAATAATTTCATAGAATCATAGAATCTTTACAGTGCAGAAGGGGGCCATTCCGCCCATCAGGTCTGCACCGACCCTTGGATGGAGCACTCTATCTAGACATATGCCGGGACCCTATTTCCGTAACCCAGGAACGCAACTAACCTTTTCGACACTAAAGGCAATTGAGCACAGCCAGTCCACCTAACCCGCACATCTTTGGACTGTGGGAGGAACAGGAAGCACCCGGAGGAAGCCCATGTAGACATGGGGTGAAAGTACAAACTCCACACAGACAGTCATCCGAGGTCAGAATTGAATCTGGGTCCCTGGCGCGGTGAGGCAGCAGCGCTAACCACTGTGCCACCGTTTCGCCCATTTCTTTATGTTATCTATATATTTGCCTGATATCCACTTATTACGTATTTTATCAAAAGGGTTCGTGATTTGTACACTGTGAAATTCACTGAGAAGGAACAAAATCTGGAACTAATGTCACAAATGTATTGATTCTGAAAGCTGGTCGAGCACAAATATTAACACAAGGCACACAATAATTCAATAACATTTTCACAATCATCCCTGCTTATGAATTATCCATGGCAATCCTACAATTAGTAAACCTCCTTGGTTTCCATGTGGCTTCCGTGGCGAAATCTATTCTTGTCCCTCAAAAATAATAATCAGATTCACCTGAGGAAGGAGCAGTGCTCCGAAAGATAGTGTTTGAAACAAACCTGTTGGACTTCAACCTGATGTTGTCAGACTTCTTACTGTGCTCACCCCAGTCCAACGGCGGCATCTCCACATCATGGCTCACAAATAATGATAGTGATCCAACATCCACTTCAATCAATCGAAGGCTTTCCTTTTAATCCCATTTCCACAATTATTTGCATGTTAATTGATGCCCATTTGTTTTCATTTTATTTTTGACAGTAATATTCATCAATAGCTGTCTCTTTATTTTCGCAGTACTGTTGATTATTGAGATGTTCAGAAGTTCACAGCCACATCTGCCATTGGCTGGCTGCCCCACAGTAAAATGACTGGAATTCAGTTTGGAAAGGAGGACCATGAGTCTCGGAAAGACATCGTATTGCATTTGTTGCCGTTCACTGTATTTTTCACAACTGTTAGTCCTGTGACAAACCTCTGAGAAGAAGTGGACAGTCAATCCCACGAGTCTTGTCTTCCCATTCAAACAAATTATGATTCATATTAATTTCAATTCAAAGACCCCACCTTACATATAAGAAAAGAAAACAGGCTGCCCCTTTCCACCTCCCCAATTTCTGACAAACCCAGTTCCGTATTGATCCTACCCTTATTGCGAAGAAGCTTTCGAACTCGCTTTTGTATTCATTCACGAGGATAGATGTCGCTAGCTAAGCAATAACTTGTTGCCCACTTCTGATCATCATTGAGAAGAAGACGGTGGACCGCTGGAGTCCGTGTGATGCCCATACACCTACACTGCTGATAGGGAATGAATTCCAGTACTTTGACCGAGCGGCAGTGAAGGAGTTGCAATTTGTTTCGAAATTAAGTTGGTGAGTGGCTCGGGGGGGAACCTCGGATTGCTGATGAAGTTGCCGACCCTCTGTCTGAACAGCTAACCACTGGCTTTCCGACGCTGCGTCGTCTTGTATCTGGTATAACATAGAGGGAGGAATGGGAGGGAGGGAAATGATCCCTGGATCTATCTTAACACAATATTCTACACATCTTAAAGAGCTCTGAACATTCTCTGCCGGCATCACGTCATCGATTCTCTAAAGCCTCTAAGTCCGATAGTATTCTCGTAAATCTCTGGTCCACCACATTCAAGGCTGATACATACCTCCGGAGTTGTTTTGCCAGAATGGCATGTGCAGCCTCTGATGTGTTACTTCCATGGAATTAATGAGCTGGAGTCCTGGAAATAAAGCGTAGCAGATATTTAATAACATTGTGCAAAAACGTTACCTGGGATAGCGATACCGGCAAGGACTGAGTAGTAAATGGCATAGGGTAGGCCTCTGGGTGGCGCGTGCATTTTGTGTGAAAAACAGCGATACCTGATCTTAATTCAACGGGTGTGGTGTTCGACATTAAAATGAACCTTTTTTATACCTGATGTTAAACCACCAGAGGCACAATTACATAACATCATCAGCAGTACCATGTGAGGTGACATCAGCTTTTATATTAAGTACGCTCACTTAACAAATAGTAGTTATTGCATCACCTTTAGTTTTGGTGACAGCCATGAAACAGTCAAGATTAATTCAGTGTATTAATTCCATAATAGATGCAGCGACTTTCACAGGTTGTCACATGCCATATCGGAAGAAAATGTTTTGTTATTTATGCACGATCCGTCTATTTTCCTTACTCTTTGGCGTAGAGAATCAAGGAATGATTTTGGCTCAATGCAGGCCACTTAATTTACCGTATGTGCACGGGCTGACAATTGAAACACGCAGCTTAACCCCACTTACAACCATGTGGCCGTTAGCCCTGCAAATTATGACGCTTGATGTACGTATCCAGAGGACTGTCAAAAGTATTGAGGCTTTATCTCTCTATCACCCTTCAGGCAGAGTGTTACAGCGGCCGACCCAACCACCGGCCCACACCACCACTACCACCAACTTTCTGGGTGGAAAAATATCTGCATCTGCTCTTTTGTGTTTTTATCGTTCAGCAAACATCCATGCTAGTAGTCAGAGAGTAGTAAGGGCCTGTAATGCCCTGCCTGCAACAGTAGTGGCCTCGCCAACACTAAGGGCATTCAAATGGTCATTGCAGACACATATGGACGATAAGGGAATAGTGTAGATCGGCTTTAGAGTGGTTTCACAGGTCGGCGCAACATCGAGGGCCGAAGGGCCTGTACTGCGCTAAAATGTTCTATGTTCTATGTTCTATGCTCCCTAATCGAAGATCTCGTAAATACGCACTTCCCATCCACTCCATCCAGACATCACACAAGGTTGTTGTCGCAATCAAACTTCCACCCAGCCTTCTCTGCTTCAAGAGAACAACCCTAGCCTGTTCAACTTTGCCTCATAATTGCAGTTTCCCAGTTTTGGCAACAGTGTCATAAATCTCCATTGTCTCCTCTGCTCTGTTCTAAGATGAAAAAAGCGCACACAACATTCAGATTGTGTCCAACGGATGCTCTACATGATTTGCGCATAATCCTGCTGCTTTTATATTCCATGACTGCGCTAAAAAATGAAATTATTCAAATTCAATGATTCCAAAATACATTCGTCGGGCTGGTATTCCGACCACCAATCTGCAGTGGTAATGTTAAGTGCAGCGGCAGGCAGGGAATCAAAGATGCATGCAATAAAGGAACATCTGTAAACATGGGTGACTTTAATCTGCATATAGTTTGGATGATTCAAATTATTCACAGTACAGTAGGGGACGAGTTTGTGGACTGTACACGGGATGGTTTTCTGGACCAGTATGCTGAGGAACGAACAAGGGAACAGACCATCTGTGTCAGGGCGTTGTGCAATTAGAAAATAGAGCACCCTATTTCAGCCCACGCCTCAACCATATCCCCATCCTAACTTTTGTACACGAAAAGGCAATTTAGCATAGCCAATCCACCTAACCTGCACCTCTTTAGATATGAGAGGAAACCAGAGCATCGGGAGGAACCCCACGTAGACACGGAGAGAAAGTGCAAACTCCACGCAGCCAGTTACCCGAGGCCGGAATTGAACCCGAGCCCTGGAACTGTGAGGTGAAAGTGCTAACCAATGTTCCACCGTGCAGAGCGATTGCAATGTGGTAGAATTCTTTATCAATGTTAATAGTGAAATCGTTGATTCTGAGACCAGGGTCCTGAGCCTCAATACAGGTAACTATGATGGTATGAGTCAAGAGATGGCCGGAACGGACTGCGAAACATTCCTGAAAGTAGCGACAGCAATGCCAGGCATTCAAGAAACGAACAGATGAAATACAAAAGTTGTTTGTTATTATATAGCGCAAGTAACTGTGGCCAAACTATGCATTGCAAGGGAAATTCGAGATAGTATTAGATTCAAACAAGAGGCATACAATTTCGCAAGAAAAATCAATAGACTCGAGGATTGGGAACAGTTTAAGATTCAACAAAGGCAGACCAAGGGATTGATTAAGAAAGGGAAAATACAATTTGAAGTGAGCTAGCGGGGAACATCAAAACTGACCGTAAACGTTTCTATAAGTCTGTTGCGAAATAAAGGTTGATAACATGTAATGTAGGCCGCTTACAGTTAGAAATGGAGGAATTCATAACAGGGAAAAAGGAATGACTAAGGAACTAAATTGGTATTTTGCTTCTGTCTTCACACCTCAGACATCAATAATGTACTGGGCGTTCGGAGAAACACACGTTTTAGTGAGCAGCTGAAGGAGATTAATTTCAGTAAAGGAATCGTTTGGGGGAAAATAATGGGGTTGAAAGCGGAAAAATCTCTAGGACCTGATAATCTCCTGCCAAATATATTTATAGAAGTGGCCCTGAAAATAATAGATCCATTGGTAGTCATTTTCCAATATTCTTTGGACTCTGAAATGGTTTCTACAGATTAGAGGATAGCGAATGCAACCCCACTATTCAAAAAGAGAGGTCGAGCGAAAACAGTGAACAATAGACCAATGAGCCTAACGTAGGTAGTAGGGAGGTTGCTGTAGTCCATTATCAAGGCACGTAATTTGGAAAGCAGTGGTGTATTCAGACAAAGTCAGCATTTATCTACAACAGGAAAATCATGATTGACAAATGAACAAAAAATCTTTGAAGATGTAACTAGCAGAGATGACCAGTGAGAACCGGTGGGTGTGGTTTATTTAAACTTTCAGAAGGCTTTCGACAAGGTCCCACGTAGAAGATTAATATGTAAAGATAAAATGTGTCGTATTACGGAATGTGTGTTGAGATGGATAGCAGACAGGAAGAAAAAGATTGGAATAAATGGGTCTTTTTCAGATTGGCAGGAAGTGACCGGTGTGGTACGGCAGAGATCTTAGCTGGGACCCAAACTATTCGCATTATTTATTAATGATTTGGACGAATGAACAAAATGTAGTATCTCCAGATTTGCAGACAATACAAAGTTGGGTGGAAGGGGGAGCTGTGAGGAGGTTGCAGAGATGCTTTATTGGTATTTGGACAGGCTGAGTGAGTGGGCATATGCATGGCAGATGCAGTATAATCTGGATAAATGTGAGGTTATTCGCTTCGGTAGCAAAAATAGGAAGGCAGATTGTTATTTGAATGGGTGTAAATTAAGAGAGATGGGTACGCACTGTCACCATTGGGTCCTCGTGCATCAGTCGCTGGAAGCGTGAGGTGCAGCAGGCAGCAAATAAGGCTAATAGTGTGTTGGCCTTCATAGCGATAGGATTTGAATGTAAGAATATAAGAATAAAGATGTTTTACTGCAATTGTGTAGGGCATTGGCGAGACCACACCTGGAGCATTGTGTGCAGTTTTGGTGAGGAAGGATGTTCTTGCTATGGAGGGAGTGCATCGAAGGTTTATCAGGCTGACTCCTAGAATGGCGGGACTGTTATATGAGGAGAGACTAAGTCAGTTAGGGTTATATTCAGTGGGCTTTAGAAGGGTGAGAACAGTTCTCATAGAAGCTTGAAAAATTCTAGCAGGATTAGACAGGGTAGATTCAGAAAGAATGTTCCCGATGGTGGGTAAGTCCAGAAACAGGGGTCATAGTTTGAGGATAGAGGGTAAACCTTTTTGGACAGAGATGAGGAGAAATTTATTTAAACAGAAAGTGGCGAACGTGTGGAAGTCGCTACCACAGAAAGTATTTGAGGTCAAAACGTTGTGTAATTTCAGAAAGGAATTAAATACAGCTCTTGGGGCTAAAGGGATCAGAGGATTTAGGGGAAGGCGGGATCAGGGTATTGAACTTGTTAATTAGCCATGATAATAATGAATGGTGGAGCAGGCTCGAAGGGAAGAATGGCCTCCTCCTGCTTCGATTTTCTAGCGGCACGATGGCGCAGTGGTTCGCACTGCTGCCTCTCGACACCGAGAACCCGCTTTCGGTCAGGCGCCGCCACTTATCACGTGGAGTATGCAGATTCTCCCTGTCTCTGCGTGGGTCTCACGCCTATAACGGAAATATGTCCAGTACAGGCACATTCTCACCGTGTATGCGTGGGTCGCATTCCAAACCCAAAATGTGCAGTGTTTGTGGATTGACCATGGTTAAATTGACCGTTCATTGGAAAAATGATATCCCTATAGGACTAAACAACACCTGTTAAATTGAGCTTTGGTTTTATGTTCCTTACTACTAATTCACACCTAGGTTGAGTCCTGAAACGTAGCTACAGCTGTTTCTTGTCCTTGGTACTATGACAGATTTTGACCCTTAACGTGGCTCTCCCTCTGCCCGTTTCTCTCTGCTGCTTACCATAAAAATATCGCGACCCCTATCTTTCTAGAGTCGGAGTCGTTCCTAGATTGCCTCTTCTTGATCGCAAGTTGTGATAATACTCCGCTGTCCCGGACTCTCTCTCGACGTTGATGGTTCATTAATCTCGGGATCTTTCCTGTACCATTCCTGTTCTGCCGCTTCCATGAGCATCATGCGGCTGGGGAAACGAAGAATGCCGTCCATTTTGCCCGGATTACTGAGGAAGCTGTCTGTGATCCAGTGATTGTCCTCAACCAGCAGTGGAGGAGCCTGTGTTTTATTGCAACATCTGTTACAGCTAATCACTTTCACATTCTCCTACTGTTCACTCAGTGGCTGCATTTTGTTTGAATTCATTTATGGGATGTAACTATTTATTGCCCATCCCTAGATGCCTTTCAGAAGATGGTGGTGTGTTGCGTTTTTGAACAGCTTCAGTACCTGGGGTGGAGGTACACCCACTGTGCTGTTAGGGTGTGAGGTCCAGGATTTTGCCCCAGCGGCATAGAAGGAACGGTAATATATTTCCAATTCAGGGGGCGAATGACTTGGAGGAGAATCGCCAGGTTCTGGGGTTCCCAGGTATCTGCTGCTTTTGTCCTTCTAGATGGTAGTGGTCGTGGTTTTGGAAGGTGCTGCCTGAGGAACCTTGGTGAGTTCCTGCAGTGCACCTTACAGATGGTACACATAGCTGCTGCTGTTCATAGATGGTGGCGGGTTTAAATGTTTGTGGAAGGGGGAGAAGGCAAGCGGGGATGTCCTGGATGGCATCGGGCGTCTTGAGTGATGTCGGAGCTACACGCATCCAGGCGATTATGGTGAATATGCGATTACTCTCCTGACTTGTGCCTTGCAGATAGTGGAAACGCTTTAGAAAGTCGGGATGTTATTTACTCGCCAAAGGGTTCCTAGCATTTTACTTGCCCTGGTAGCCATAGTATTAATATGGCTACTACAGTTCAGTTTGTGATCAATGCTAACCCCCAGGATGTTCATTGTGGTGGAGTCAGTGATGATAATGTCCTTCAATGTCAAGGGTCAGGAGTTCGACCCACTCATGTAGCAGATGGTCATTGCCAGGCCCTCGCTTGGCGCGAATATAATTTGCCACTTATCAGCCCAAGCCTGGATATTGTCCAGATGCTGCTGCATTTGGACATGGGCTACTTCATTATATGTGGAGTTGCGAATGGTGCTGAACATTGTGCAGTCATCCACAAACATCTCCACTTCTGACGTTATGATGGAAGGGAGGCCATTGATGAAGCAGCTGCAGATGGTTGAGCCTAGGACACGGCCCTGGGGAACTTCTACAGTGGTATCCTGGGGCTGCTAAAATTGACATCCAACCACCACAAACATCTTCCTTTGTGCCAGGTATCACTCCAATCAGCGGAGAGCGGTCCCCCTGATTTCGATTGACTTCACATTAGCGAGGGTTTCTTGATGCCATACATGGTTAACTGCTGCCAAACTGTCAAGGGAAGTCACTCTCGCCTCACCTCTGGCAGATGTTTTTTCCATGTTTGAATCAAGGCTGTAATGAGGCGAGGAGCTGAGTCACTCTGGCGGAGCCCAAACTGAGCAACCATGAGCAGGCTATTGCTGAATAAGTGCTGCGTGATGGCACTATTTATGACTCCGTCCATCACTTTGCTGATGATAGAGATAGAATTAAAGGGTGGTGATTGGCTGGGGTGGATTTGTCCTATTTATTGTGATCAGGCCACATTGTGGGTAGATGCCAGTATTGAATCTATACTGAACGTCTTTGCTAGGGGGCGGCAAGTTATGGATCATAAGTCATCAGTAGTATCGCAGGGATATTGTCATGCCACATAGCCTTTCCGGTATCCAGTGTCTTCAGCCACTTCCTGATATCACGTGGGGTGAATCGTTTTGACTAAAGACTGACATCTGTGATGCTGCAGAACACCGGAGGAGACGTAAATAGATCATCGACTCGGAACCTTTGGCTGAAGGTTGTTGCGAATGCCTCAGCCTTGTCTTTTACACATATGTGCTGCGCTCCACCATCATTGAGGGTGGGTATATTTGTGGAGCCTCCTTCTCTAGTGAGATATTTAATTGTCCATCACCATTCACGGATGGATGTTGCAGGACTACAGAGCTCAGGTCCGAAGTGTCTGTTGTGGAAGTGCTTAACTCTGTCTATTACTTGCTGTCTATGCTGTTTGGCACACAAGTTGTCCTGTGTTGTAGCTTCACCAGGTTTACTTCTCATTTTACAGTTTGCCTGATCTTGCACCTGGCATGTTCTCCTGCACTCATCATTGAATCAGGGTTGTTTTCCTGGCTTGGCGGGAATGGTAGAGTGGGGCATATGCCGGGCCATGAGCGTGCAGTTTGTGGTTTAATATAATTCTCCTGCTGCTGATGGCCCAAAGCGTCCTATGGAAGCCCAGTTTTGAGTTGCCATATTTGTTCGGTGTCTCTCCCATTTAGCTTGGTAGTAGTGCCACAGAACACGATTATTAATCCATTAGTAGTTATCCCAATAATTTTGCCATCGTCTTGCAGTTTCCTCAGCGATTCCATTCTTAGATATTAGAGTAACATTAACACTGTTCTCCCGTTTCCTTAGCGACTCCATGCTTATATTACTACTTATTACTATTACTACATTACTATTGTGCTCTCGGTTATTCTGTGACTCCATTATTATATCATAATTAAAGTTCAATCGAGAACTTGCAATTGGGTGTCTCCAGCTTGTGGCATTCAGTTCCACTACTGGCCATTGACATTTGCTATATTCGTCAATAAATTATGCTAACAGCACTGTACATATTGTGCTTATGGTCGTTTGAATCGTTGAAATATCTCTCATACAGCAATTGATATAAGGATGAAAGTGGCTGCTTTAATTTGTTTGTTATGTGAATTGTGCCAAGGGAGTCAGCATTAGATGGAAAAATGAGATTGTTCCAATGTGTCCCAGACGACGCATGAACTCCTCGGCTCAACAGTTTTGTTGGAAGTGACGAATGTGATCTAAAATAGTTACTTTAAAGATATTAGTTACTGTAATATAGATATAGGCCGGTCTCATTCATGTTAGTTCACAGACAAAGGATTTCAGAGAGCATGGCAAAGGAAGGGGGGTGGGGGGGGGGGAAATGGGGTGTTTAGAGTATGAGGATAAAAGGATGCTGGGTAATAAGAGGCCAAGGGAAGGAATGAGAAGTGAGCCAATTAGGATATATGGCCAGGTCAGGAGGGGGATGACCTATGGGAATCGTGTATGTGAAACCTGATGCCATTTGAATGTGTTGGTAGAGATTTCTTTGTTCTTGAGAATCACTCGATTCTGGAGACTTAAGAGGCAGCTTGTGCTCTTGGTTCTGAGAAACGAGTCAGACTTGCAAGTCGAATAAAAATAACTAATGCCATGCCTACAAATCCATCTCGAGTTTTATTGAGGCCAGACTGACGGGTAAAAAATTTATTAATTCCTCAAAAGTACATTGTGAGGTTCTTCATTTGCTATTTACTCTCCGATATTTATAGCTATCATGATTCGACGTCTGGTATGATGCTCAAAAATTAATTGCACAAGATTGCAATATTGATTATCCACTAAATATTACGTTTTTAGAGCTATAATTCTTGAGGGTGAGATATTAAATTGGGTTTTGTTTGGTACGATTCATGCCATTGTTTCGTTCAGCCACCGAGATCGCACCAAACCTCTGAAGGGGTAGCCTACCTACGCCCACTCCTCCACCCTATCCCCGTAACCCCACCTAACCTGTCCACCTCTGGACATTAAGATGAATTTTTTTTATCATAAACAATCTACCTGTCATGCACGTCTTTGAACTGTGCTCCAAAACATGAGAAACCGGATGAAACCGACACAGACACAGGCAGAATCTGTAAACTCCACACTGACAGCCATCCAATGTAGTAATTGAGCCCGCATCCCTGGCCCTGTGAGGCAGCAAAGGCTAAATGTCGCTGCGGTTTCATATAAATAATTAGTCAGAAATAAAATTCAGAAACGTTTGTTTAAGACACCAAGTCATACGAAACGCAGGGCAGCACAATACTTACTAGATACATTTCTTCATTCAAGATATTGATTTTCTTTGCAAGGTGTTACAATGAGGTATTCATTTCACGAGGATTCATTTGCAGCATTCATTCTCCAGGAAGGTGTTACACTGAAACACTTACGGTACAACTATTTATTAAACGTGCAACTGTTTCAGTTAAGTTAATAGAAAAAATATTAATTGTACAAGTCCATTGCTTAATGTACATTGTTCTAAGCGTATTGCAGTTGCAAAAACATTTCAACGGCCTTTGATGAAAGCATCACTCTTTCAGAAACTGTACTACAGTGATGCTTTCTATCTTTCAGAAAGGCATTTATTCGTTGTGGTCAATGCATAATCTGATTTACCTTATTGCCAGCTAGGTTGTTGGCGACTGTGACATTGTCCCGGGGAAGTGTGGTCTCTTCAGATGTAAAACCCGGTACCACGTGTTGTATTACTTGTTTGTAATATGTTGTTCCTCTTTGCTTTGCACTTCCAGAATGGTCTGATGGTGTGATTCCAAAGAAACACCCAATTTGCAACTCAAAATAAAAGAGGTTTAATGAATAACGAATTAAATAATGTTGAGTCCAAAGAAACACCCAATCTGCAACTCAAAAGAAAAGAGGTTTAATGAATAACGAATTAAATAATATTGAGTCCTTTCACGCTTACAGAACTATAACTGGTGATAAAGAAATTCAGAATAAAATATTAACTATATTTAACTACACGTGCAAACTATGCTATTAACTATCTCTCTAACACAGCGTTTTTCAAACTTTTTTTCCGGGGACCCATTTTTACCAACCTGCCAACCTTCGGGACCCACGCCGGCCGGCCTTCACGACCCAGGGCGGTTGACGTTTTCGACCCACCCCTGGCAACCTTCGTGACCCACGGCAGCCAACATTCACGACCCATTATTTTCTCTTTCCTTTAATGCGAGAGGTGAGCTTGCGAGGTCCGCACAATGTCACTCCAATCAGTTTCTACAGGAGGAGAGGGCTGTGCATATATCGGGTGCAGGATTCAGCCGGTTCGTTTGTGCCATCTTCATCTTTATGAGGACGGAAAATCCAACCTCGCACATGTAGGTCATTTTACTCAGCTCCGGATAGTCCTCGGAGACCCTGCTCCAGAATGCTGACAGTTTCATTGACTTGTGCCGTGTTTTTAATGTGCTGTTAAAGGTGAGGTGCGGAAGGTGCAGATCAAATCCTCAGAACTAAACTTTCCCACTTCCAGTAGAGCAGAGGCCCTATCCACTTATAAACCAGTAACTGCCCAAATAACAAAACGAAATAGAGAGAAACTCATTTTGAGCGGTACTACTGCTGGAGAATTGGAGAGCTCGAAGCCACCCAGGAAAGCTAAAGAGCTGCGACGCCCAATGTGTGGATCTAACCAACCACTGTAAGGTTAAGACTCATACTCTATCGAATGAGCTAGCCTGGTCGCATCATAAATGCCTTCATATCATTATTCATGAACGCCTGCCTTCTCACCCTGCAGTGATCCTTAGGTTAAATTACCACTAGTGAGCTTTCCCCTTCACAAGACTTTGACTGAATGAATGTCTCCTTGCCTCAGTCCTAAATGGCTTGCACATTATCTGGAGAATGTGAACCTAATTCTGGAAGCTCCAGCTGGTAGCTGCGATGTGTGTGAGTGTATGTGTGTGTCGGGGGTGGGGGGTGGGGAGAGGGGAGGGTGTGGGGGGTGTGGAGGGGTGGGGGGGGTGCGGGGGTGGGGGGTGGGGGTGGGGGGGGGAGGGTGCATGTGGGGGTGGGTGGGGGTAGGGGGGGTTGGGGTGGAGTGGGGGGGGGGGGGGGTGAATTCAGCCTATCAGCATGCACCTGGCGGGAAATTGTCCCATTGGACAGACGCAGCATGGGTTCACAAAGGGTAGGTCGTGTCTGACTAATTTGGTAGAATTTTGTGAGGACGTTACCAGTGCAGTAGATAACGGGGAGCCAATGGATGTGGTACATCTAGATTTCCAGAAAGCTTTTGACAAGGTGCCACACAAAAGGTTGCTGCATAAACTAAAGATGCATGGCATTGAGGGTAAAGTGGTAGCATGGGTAGAGGATTGATTAACTAACAGAAAGCAGAGAGTGGGGATAAATGGGTGTTTCTCTGGTTGGCAACCTGTAACTAGTGGGGTCCCTCAAGGATCAGTGTTGGGCCCGCAGTTGTTCACAATTTACAAAGACGATTTGGAGTTGGGGACCAAGTGCAATGTGTCAAAGTTTGCAGATGACACTAAGATGAGTGGTAAAGCAAAAAGTGCAGGGGATACCGGAAGTCTGCAGAAGGATTTGGATAGGTTAGGTGAATGGGCTAGGGTCTGGCAGATGGAATTCAATGTTGCCAAGTGTGAGGCTATCCATTTTGGGAGGAATAACAGCAGAATGGATGATTATTTAAACGGTGAGATGTTGAAACATGCTGCTGTGCAGAGGGACCTGGGTGTGCTTGTGCACGAGTCGCAAACAGTTGGTGTGCAGGTGCAACAGGTGATTAAGAAGGCTAATCGAGTTTTGTCTTTCATTGTTAGAGGGATAGAGTTCAAGACTAGTGAGGTTATGCTGCAATTGTATAGGGTGTTCGTGAGGCCGCATCTGGAGTATTGTGTTCAGTTTTGGTCTCCTTACCTGAGAAAGGACATATTGACACTGGAGGGAGTGCAGAGGAGATTCAGTAGGTTGATCCCAGAGTTGAGGGGATTAGATAATGACGAGAGGTTGAGTAGACTGGGACTGTACTCATTGGAGTTTAGAAGGATGCGGGGGTGGGGGGGTGGGGGGGGGGGGATCTTATTGAGACATATAAAATTATGAAGGGAATAGATAGGATAGATGCAGGAAGGTTGTTTCCATTGGTCAGGGAAAGCAGAACTAGGGGGCATAGCCTCAAAATAAGGGGATGTAGGTTTAAGACCGAGTTTCGGAGGAACGTCTTCACCCAAAGGGTTGTGAATCTCTGGAATTCCTTGCCCAGTGAAGCAGTTGAGGCTCCTTCTTTAAACGTTTTTAAGAAAAAGATAGATACCTTTATAAAGAATAAAGGGATTCGGGGATATGGTGTACGGGCCGGAGAGCGGAGCTGAGTCCACAAAGATCAGCCATAATCTCATTAAATGGCGGAGCAGGCTCGAGGGGCCAGATGGCCTACTCCTGTTCCTAGTTCTTATGTTCTTATATGGGACTATTTCACCTGACTGTTTACTTCATGATCCAGCGAAAGACAATAGCTATTGTCAGTGGCGGATGAAGTCACCTGCATCCTATCTGAACTTGACTTGCTACAGAAAGGATTTATATCCCTGGTTGCCTTGTGATGAGAATTCGGCAGTCCCTCCGCTGTGCCCCGGGATCGATTTCCGGTCTGTGAATGGAGATGTATATTGCTCTCCGACAGACTGTGAAAACTACCCAGAATTACCTCCTGATCGAAAACACCTCTGCCAGACTCAAGTAAGTCAGCATTGCAGTTACGCATCAGAGCTGCAAATGACAAATTTGGAACAGGTCTAGAACAAAATACAGAGGCAGAACGAGAAGGACAGAGATAGGTGGCAAAACATTGACGATACAGATGATGATGCCAGGTTAAATGATGGGTCGTAAATGATCAGGTTTACTGTTTACACAGAAACAAATTTCACCCAAATCTGGTTTGAAATTTCGGCTAAATGGTAAGAACAAGTCTCAATTATTTTACTAAGAACCATGAAGACAACATAGCTGAACGCAAGGGATGAAGGTGGGTTTTTCTGAAATGGGTTGTAATATGATAGAATGACTGTGAAGGCAGCAGAAAGGTGGATGAAAATGAAACAAATCTAGGGAGTTAAAGCAGAGAAAGGGACCATTCGGCCCGATGTGCTCTTTTGAAAGATCTGATTTGATTGGTTGCTCAAGAGTGATGTTTGTCTCAATTTGAACAACAGGAAAAAAAATATGCCCCATTACTCGTCATCTATTACCTTCAAGCATCATTGATTTTATCAGTTTAGCTCCCCCTCTACATCTTCTGCTCCTTACTTGAACTAAATTTCCCGTGGCTATTGTCCACTCTATTAGTTGTTAAATGTTCTTCCAATCTATTCTACCTGTGTCCCTCATGTTTTGTACATCAGAATCACATGCCTGTTCAGCCGTGTGTACTCGTAGGAAAACGGCACCAGCCTCTCTTCCTAGCTGAAGCGCTGCAGCCTAGACAACCTCCTGATGAATCTCCCTTGCACAATTTTAGTGAAATCACATCCTTCCTATACTGGCGCGATCAGAAATGCACACAATTACCCAGGTGTGACCTAATGAGCATTTTATATAGCACCAACATAATCTCCCTGCTCCTTGGGCAACAATAAAAATCTCCCAAACGCTTTCGACTCTACTGTGATCCAATCATTCCAAAACATATTTAATGAATGTTCATTTCCAATATATTACATAGAAGACTATATAGGTATATACATTTAAAATATGCTATTACACTGTCATGTGAGAGTAGCTTTAAGAAATGGGTGTTTATAAATGCGTATGTATATAAATATCTGAAGTGAGAGGGAATTTAAGAAATGGGTGTTTATTCCTGCAGTGATGTCAGAGAGTGGTGGAGCTGGGCTGTCTGTCAGCTTTTTTCTTTCGTTTTAGGCTATTTGCTGCAGGGTTGGAGCTGACGTTTTCAGTGTTGGAGCTGAAGCCAGACCAAGCAAGTGTACTGCTGTTCTCTCTGCCATCAAAAGGCTATCTCTTGATCATTCCTTAATTAAAAGTTTTTAAGATAAAGGTAGATAGTTTTTTGATGAATTGAGGGATTAAGGGTTATGGTGTTCGGGCTGGAAAGTGGATTGAGTCAACAAAAGATCAGCCATGATCTCATTGTATGGAGGAGCAGGCTCGAGGGGCCAGGTGGCCTACTCCTGCTCCTAGCTCTTATGTTCTTACTTGGTGAATTCAGAATTATAAATGTTTTCAGTAGTGACTTTCACCTGATGTGCTTCTGTTAAAGGTTTGGTTTTTAAGTCCTATGGATGTTAAAAGGGAAGCTTAAAGGATTACTTAGTGTTGTAGTCTTCGGGGGTTTTATTGAATTAATTGTTGCTAAGATGTTCACTGTTTGTTTTAAAAAGGTTAACTTGAGTTCATAGAATAAACATTATTTTGTTTTTAAAATACTTTCCATTTCTGCTGTACCACACCTGTAGAGTGGGCCGCGTGCTCCCCATACCACAAATGGAGGCGAATAGCAATGAGGACTGTCAGAGAATACAGCAGGGTTTAGATCGTTTGGCGACTTGGGCGGAGATTCGGCAGATGGAGTTTAATCCGGTCAAATGTGAGCTAATGCATTTTGGAAGGTCTAATGCAGGTAGGGAATATACAGTGAATGGCAGAACTCTCAAGAGTGTTAAAAGTCAGAGAGATCTAGGTGTACAGGTCCACAGGTCACTGAAAGCAGCAACACAGGTGGAGAAGGTAGTCAAGAAGGCATGCGGCATACTTGCCTTCATTGGCCGGGGCATTGAGTATGAGAATTGGTAAGTCATGTTGCTGCTGTATAGAACTTTAGTTAGGCCACACTTGGGGTATAGTGTTCAATTCTGGTCGCCACACTACCAGAGGGATGTGGAGGCTTTAGGGAGGGCGCAGAAGAGATTTACCATGATGTTTCCTTGTATGGAGGGCATTAGCTACTAGGAGAGTTCGAATAAACTTGGTTTCTTCTCACTAGAACGACAGAGGTTGAGGGGCGACCTGGTAGAGGTCTACAAAATTATGAGATGCGTAGACAGAGTGGATAGTCAGAGGCTTTTCACTGGGGTAGAGGGGTCAATTCCTAGGGGGCATAGGTTCAAGGTGCGAGGGGCAAGGATTAGAGGAGATGTACGAGGCAAGTTTTTTACACCGAGGTTAGTGGGTGCCTGGAACTCGCTGCCGGAGGAGTTGGTGGAAGCACGGACGATGGTGATGTTTAAGGGGCATCTTCACAAATACATGAATAGGATGGGAATAGAGGGATATGGAACCCGGAAGCGATGAAGATTTTAGTTTAGACGGGCAGCATGGTCAGCACAGGCTTGGAGGGCCGAAGTACCTGTTCCTGTGCTGTACTATTCTTTGTTTTTGTTCGACTAAAATTTATGTAACTGGATCATGTTTGCATTACTTGTGTGTGTGTAGAGTTTGAGGGGATTTCAAGAAGAGGGCTAGGAATTAGATAAAAGCAAAATGCAGATGCTGGCATCTGAAAGGAAAGAGAAAATGCTGGAAAATCTCTGCAAGTCTGGCAGCATCTGTAGGGAGAGAAAAGAGCCAATGTTCCGAGTCTGATGACTCTTTGTCAAAGCGTCATCAGACTCGAAACGTTAACTCTTTTCTCTCCCGAGGAATTAGACAATAGTTAACGAGTTGTAGTTATGGAATCATAGAATTAACAGCGCAGAAAGAGGCCATACGGCCCATTCAGTCTGCACCGGCCGTTGGAAAGAGCACCCTACTTACGCTCACACTTCTCTCCTCTCCCCGTAACCCAGTAACCCACCTAACCTTTTCAATACTAAGAGGTAATTAAGCATGGCCAATTCACCTAAACTGCACATATTTGTACAGTGGGAGCGGCGAGAGCCCTGGATCTGTGAGGCAGCAATGCTAACCACTGTTCCACCGTGTCGCCAAAAAGGCAGGGCAACGTGACTGATAGCGAGGAAATCCAGCACTCGGCCTGATGCAGAAAGCCGGGACTGAACGAGGGACCTTCAGATCTTCAGTCGAAAGCTCTACCAATTGAGCTATTTCAGCTGGTTGCTGCCTATTAATTTTATTTTATTTTTAAATTTTCCAATTGAGAGGCCATTTGTACCGTGGCCAATCCATCTTCCCTGAACGTAATTGAATTGTGGGTGTGAGGCCCACACAGGAAAGGGGAGATTGTCCAAACTTCACACGGAAAGTAACCCGGGACCGGGATCGAGCCCAGGTCATCAGCACAATGAGGCCATTTTCGTTGCGTATTTAATTTTAGTTATTGTTATTATGATTTTCTTTGCGTTTACAAACCTGGTGACTGCCGTGATTGGGCAACCAAATAGCATAGATCTCGTGTGTTTCGAAAAATTAATTATTCATTTCAATTGGCTTGAGACACCGGGTCATGTAGAGCTGGAATTGGCTGCACACTGGACCAGAATGTGGTAATATAATTTGCGGGGCTCGTTTCCCTGGTATTAGGAACAGCAGAGTACGAAGTCTTACAACACCAGGTTAAAGTCCAACAGGTTTGTTTCGAAGTCACTAGCTTTCGGAGTGCTGCTCCTTCCTCAGGTGAATGAAGAGGTATGTTCCAGAACATACCTCTTCATTCACCTGAGGAAGGAGCAGCGCTCCGAAAGCTAGTGACATCGAAAGAAACCTGTTGGACTTTAACCTGGTGTTGTAAGACTTCGTACTGTGCTCACCCCAGTCCAACGCCGGCATCTCCACACCTTTGGAACAGCAGACAGCGGTTTGGGGCACACCATTAATTGAAGAGACACCAAGTTTATTAGGGCATAACACCATTGCTCTGGAAGCTGCTCAGGGTTTTCTTCAGTGGAGGGCATGTCTTTCTATATTTACAATGGCCCCGAAAAGTGAACTAATTGAATTGGAAAGTTAATTAAAAATAGAGATGCCAGCTAACGCTAAGAAGCCAGAGTGGATAGGCCTGTTAGAAACACAGGAAAGCCCAACAGTAATTCGTCCAAGTCGTCGAGCAGCAACAACGTTTTTGGCAGGGAAATTGAGCTGGAGAGAATTCGGTTGCACCTTGAGCATGAGTGGAAATTAAAACACTGGAAAAACAAATGGTTATACAGCAAAATGAAAGAGTTGAAACTTTTCAAATGGCAATTGAAATTAAGAAGCCGGAAGTCGAGCGAGAGTTCCAGCCTACGCATTGCAAATTAAAGAGGGCCTGCCAAGAGCTCGAGGTGAGTGTAATCCGAGAATGCAACCCGTGGGCGATATGCTTAAACTTGTGCAGCCACTCCCAAAATTTGAAGAAAATAAAGTCGAGTCGTTTTATGGCATTTACGAAAAGAGCAACCCGAATGGAGTTTCTGTACGAAAAGTGGACATTGCCCATGCAAAATAAATTGATGGGGCGGGCACAAGAGGTTTATGCTTGCCTAGAAGAGGGGTTGTCTTGGGATTATAACGAAGTAAAAAACGAATATTCTGGCTACCTATGAATTAGTTCCCGAGATATAGAGGCAAACGTTTCGGACTTTATGGAAACGTAGAACAGTACAGCACAGAGCAGGCCCTTCGGCCCTCGATGTTGTGCCGAGCCTTGCTCGAAACCAAGATCAAGCTATCCCACTCCCTGTCATTCTGGTGTGCTCAATGTGCCTATCCAATAACCACTTGAAAGTTCCTCCAGTGTCCGACTCCACGACCACAGCAGGCAGTCCATTCCACACCCTAACCACTCTCTGAATAAAGAACCTACATGGGACATCCCTCCTATATCTCCCACCCTGAACCTTATAGTTATGCCCCCTTGTAACAGATACATCCACCCGAGGAAATAGTCTCTGAACGTCCACTCTATTATCACCCTCATCATCTTATAAACCTCTATTAAGTCGCCTCTCATCCTCCTCCACTCCAAAGAGAAAAGCCCTAGCTCCCTCAACCTTTCCTCATAAGACCAATCCTCCAAACCAGGCAGCATCCTGGTAAGTCTCCTTTGCACCCTTTCCAATGCTTCCACATCCTTCCTATAGTGAGATGACCAGAACTGCACACAATCCTCCAAATGTGGTCTCACCAGGGTCATGTACAGTTGCAGCATAACCCCACGGCTCTTAAACTCAAGCCCCCTGTTAATAAACGCTAACACACTATAGGCCTGTCGGGACACACTTAAACTGCAATTGAAAGGGTTGAGCAGAATCATTTTAATAGGTGCGGAGAACAATTGGCAGTTAACTCTGCCTTTTACCCTCTGAAAAAAGTCACATTTTGTGATATGAATGAATGCTGAAGACCGATAGGCATTGACCGCTAGACAAGCAGCGACAATTGCTGACGATGACGAGCTGGTCAAATATGTAAGCCTCTGTTCCGTTAATCCCATAATTTTGAAAATGACAGGACGTGATAGATTCAAAGAAAGGCATGTAGCCAAGGTGAGCAAGGGTAGCTGATTATGCTCCTAGATTTCTTCTTCAAACGAGGAAGGAGGGTACTGAGGGTGGAGGTGAGACTTGCAGGCCGAGTTGTAACCATTGCAATAAAGTTTGATACGTTCATTCAGCAAGTGGGAAATGGTAAAGAATGCTCACGGGCGTTTAAGGGGTTCATCAGGATGATTCTGAAAAGGGAACGAAAGTGGAGAGTACTGCAGTGCTGCTAGAATCTCTATGTAGAATCAAGAGTCCTGAGGTAAACACCGCTGTGCCGGAAGAGTTATGAACGAGGGAGCTTAAAAACATGTAGGATTTTTGCCTAACGGGAAGATCACACCATTTTCATCGAATGATGTAGCCAAACCCTTAACAATTTTAAGCGACGCAGGTGCTATTACTGATGTTATTACTGGATCGGGGTGTTGCTTGTCCTCAAGAAACTTTACTGGAAGCTCAGGTTTAAGTACAAGGCATAAGTGGAGATTAGATCCCAGCAACACGGTAGCAGAGTGGTTAGAACAGTTGCTTCACTAGGTTCCGAGGTGCGATTCCCATCTTGGGTCACTGTCTGTGGGGAGTCTGTCTGTTCTCCCCGTGAGTTTCCTCCGGGTGCTTCGATTTACTCCCACAGTCCAGAGATGTGCAGGTTAGGTGGATTGGCCATGCTGAATCGCACTTAGTGTAAAAAAATGTTGAGTGGGTTACAGGGACAGGGTAGAGGTATGGGCTTGGGTGGCGTGCTCTTTCCAAGGGCCGGTGCAGACGAGATGGACCAAATGTCCTCCTTCTGCACTGTAAATTCTATAATTCTAAGATTCATTTTATAACGTTAAATTGGAGTGTGAATTATTGTCAGATCCACTAGTTGTCCACATGATCAGGAAAGTTACCAGTGGGCGCAGTAGACTGTCTATGAGGGAATAATTTGGCGGGAGCGAAGGTTTTAGATTTAGCCATGAATACAGAGTCTGATGGAAGGAGAGAGAACAGCTACAGGAACAATTTACAGATATTTCCTTCTTTGTGTGTGGTGTGTGATATCCTGTGTGGTGACCAGGGATTTGGATTTAATGACTTTCACGTGTACCGGGGTACAGTGAAAAGTATAGTTCTGCACATAGTCCACACAAATCGTTCCATACATGAAACATCATCGGACATGCGATGAACACACAATTTAACTGCATAAAGACAGACATTGGGGGAAGCATACGGAGTGTTCTTCTCCTTAGTAGAGAAGACGTGTGGAGAGATCAGGGCATAAGACATTAATTCAGGAGTCTGGTACCAGGGGCTGGTTTAGCACAGCGGGCTAAATCGCAGGCTAGTAATGCAGAGTAAGGCTAGCAGCGCGGGTTCAATTCCCTTACCGGTCTCCCCGAACAGGTGCCGGAATGTGGCTACTAGGGGCTTTTCACAGTAACTTCATTAAAGCCTACTTTTGACAATACGTTATTATTAACAGCGGGAAAGATGGTATTTTTGAACCTTTTAGTGCTTGCTCTGAGAATGTTGTATCTCTTGCCCAATGGACGAGGTTGGAAGAGAGAATAACACCGCTGGGAGTGGTCTTTGATTATGATGCCACTTTTCCAATTCAGCGAGAGGCGTAGACCAAGTTAATTAAAGGGAGAAGGGTTGGCGTAATGGGCTGGGCTATGTTCACGACTCTTTGAAGTTTCTTACGGTTTTGGGCCGAGCAGTTGCCATACCAGCAAGTGATGCAGCCAGATGCGATGCTTTATAGAGTATCATAGAGTATCATAGAATTTACAGTGCAGAAGGAGGCCATTCGGCCCATCGAGTCCGCACCGGCTCTTGGAAAGAGCACCCTACCCAAGGTCCACACCTCCACCCTATCCCCATAACCTAGTAACCCCACCCAACACTAAGGGCGCTATGGGCAATTTAGCATAGCCAATCCACCTAACCCGCACATCTTTGGACTGTGGGAGGAAAGCGGAGCACCCGGAGGAAACCCACGCACACACGGGGAGAATGTGCAGACTCCGCACAGACAGTGACCCAAGCCGGGAATCGAACCTGGGACCCCGGAGCTGTGAAGCAATTGTGCTATCCACAATGCCATGGTGCATCCGTAAAGGTTGGCCAGAGTCGATATGGACAAGCTGGATTTCCTTAGTTTCCTAACTAAGAAGAGCTGACGTTGTGCTTTCTTGGTCGCAGCGTCCTGAAGTCGATTCAATAACTTCATCAGATGCTTTAAATGGTCTTTCCATATCTGACTAAAAATAACGACACCATCTACGTAAATTGCACAATTGGGTAATCCTGATATCACTTTGGTAAATAACCTTGAAATGTGGCTGGGGCGTTTTTTCATGCCAAATTCCTTTACTTTGAATCAGTATAAACAAAAGCTGAAAGTTCTTTCGCCCATTCGGATAAAGATACTTGCCAGTAACCTTTGAGTAATTCCAGGTTTGAGAGAAAAGTTGATTGCGCGACCTTCTTAATGCAGTCCTCCAACCGTGGGATAGGAGTCTGTTTTTGTTACTGCTTGCACATTTCTATAGTCCACACATACGCGTTGGGTACCGTCCGGTTTCAGTTCCATCACTGTGGGTGAGCTCCACTCGCTGAAATCGACTTCAATTATGCCATTTTCAAGCATACTTTCAATTTCCTTTGTAAACTATGCCAATTTTAAAGGGTTA
The DNA here is from genome assembly GCF_047496885.1 of Scyliorhinus torazame. Lineage (NCBI taxonomy): Eukaryota > Metazoa > Chordata > Chondrichthyes > Carcharhiniformes > Scyliorhinidae > Scyliorhinus > Scyliorhinus torazame. Next base: position 185,903,030 of record NC_092711.1, on the reverse strand, counting down.
AATCAATATTTACATTGTTTAATTGGAACAGCATTTCCCACATCTACATCATGTATAACCATTTTCGTACAAATGTGAGGTAATACATTTTTGAAGGACTAATACAGGTAGCGAACATATAGTGAATTGTGGAACCCTCAAGAGTATTGACAGACAGAGAGGTCTAGGCGTACAGGTCCACAGGTCACTGAAAGTGGCAACACAGATGGAGAAGGTAGTCAAGGAGTCACATGGCATGCTTGCCTTCATTGGCTGGGGCATTAATTATAAAAATTAGCAAGTATTGTTGCCGCTGTATAGAACCTTAGTTAGATCACACTTGGAGTATAGTGTTCAATTCTGTTCTCCACACTACCAGGAGGATGTGGAGGCTTTACAGAGGGTGCAGAAGAGATTTACCAGGATGTTGCCTGGTATGGAGGGCATTAGATATGATGAGAGGTTTAATAAACTTGGTTTGTTCTCACTACAACGACGGAGGTTGAGGGGCGACCTGATAGAGGTCTACAAAATTATGAGGGGCATAGACAGAGTGGATAGTCAGAGACTTTTTCCCAGGTTCGAGGGATAAATTACTAAGGGGCATAGATTTACGCTGCGAGGTGCAAGGTTTAGAGGAGATGTACGAGGCAAGTTTTTTTTGCACAGATGGTAGTGGGTGTCTGGAACTCGCTGCCGGAGGAGTTGCTAAAGAAGGGACGATAGTGACATTTAAGGGGCATCGTGCCAAAACATGAATAGGATGGAAATATAGGGATACCGGAAGTGTGGAAGATTTTAGTTCAGACGGGCAGCTTGGTAGGCGCAGGTTTGTGGGGACAAAGGGCCTGTTCCTGTGCAGTACCTTTCTTTGTTCTTTTCACTTCCCAACACATTTCCATAAACTTTCCCATGGGATATTTCAGGTCAATCCGTTTTTCCTCTGGAAGGTAACTCAATAATCTATCCCAATTTTTAAGAACATTCTCGTTATCCACTTTAATTTGAGGAATGCCAAATTCAGGCTCATCTGGATTCAGTTCTTCACTTTGAGTCATAATCGCTAAAAAAGCCCTCCTTTTGTTCTCCGCCCCTTTCAAAATACCTTTCCCGCATTTTCACATGCCACGTTCGGCGCATTTTGGCTTCTATCTGGCGTTCTTAACAAATAATTCACTTCACTCAGTATCCTTTCAATCTCATGAGGTGCACAAAACCTTGTTTTTACAGGTTCACCTACCACTGGTAACAATACTAATACTTTATCTCCACTAGCAAAACTACGAACTTTTGCTTTCTTATACGCTTCCTGTTTCATCACGTGCTGTGCAACTTTTAAATGTTGTCTCGCCCATTCACCTGCCCTATTTAACTGTTCCATAAAATTTGACACATAATCCAATAATGTAGTTTCATAATGTTCACACACCAATTTCTCTTCAATAAATTTAAGTGATCCTCTTACCTCATGAACAAAACTCAGTTCAAATGGCCTGAATTTGATTTGCTCAGTAGGTGCCTCCCGAATTGCAAACAGTACGATTGAAATTCCTTTGTCCCAATCCTCTGGGTAATCTTGACAATAATACCTCAACATTGACTTTGACGTTTGATGTCACCGTTCTAACGCTCCCTGCGATTCTGGATGGTACGCAGCTGATCTAAGTTGTTTATTCTCCTCAGCTATCCATATTGTTCTTGAATAACTTCGAGGTAAAATATGATCCTTGATCCGATTGTATTTCTGTGGGTAGTCCATTTTTTTTAATTAAGTAACTCCTCCACAATCTATTTAGCTGCAATAATGTGCAATGGATTGGCGTCTGGAAACCTAGTGCACCCATCCATTATAGTCAAAAGATATTGATTCCCACTTTTCGTTATAGGAAGCAGTCCTACGCAATCAATTATGACCCTTGTAAAAAGTTCTTCACATTGCTGAAATGGTAATTAAGGGCGCTAGTTTTAACGCCCCTTGATGTTTCCCTATCACTTGACATGTGTTTCATGATTTAATGACAAAATGTAGCTACATCGTTATGTGGTTCGGGCCAAGCAAAATGTCTGCTTATTTCAGCTTGAGTTTTCCTTACTCCCAAATGACATCCTATTGGTACGTCATATGCTCCTCGCAACACCTCCTTTCTGTACTCAACTGGAAATACCGCTTCATGAACGTCTGGCCACGTTTCCTCCGCCGGCATACATAAAGGTCTCCATTTTCTCATTAAGACATAATTTAAAAAACAATACATTTGGAGTACCCAATTCATTTTTTCCAATTAAGTGGCAATCTATCGTGGCCAATCCACCTACCCTGCACTTGGCAAAACCCACGCACACACGGGGAAAATGTGCAAACTCCAGACGGACAGTGATCCAGAGCCGGGAGCGAACCTGGAACCTCGGCGCCGTGAGGCAGCACTGCTAACTACTGCGCCACCATACTGCCCTATTAAGACATCATTTTAAAGGTAATAACATTCTGGTATGCCCTCAGGTACTTCTTCGATGTATGCTTTCTGATATACCCGTTTTATTTCTATATCGTTCTGTTGGAACTCTGCCAACTTTCCTGAACTAAAAATATCCGCATCATCCTCACGTGTTCTTGTTCATTTCCACCCATTTAATCAAAAATCATTTCTGATAATTCAACTTAAACTTTATCTTCACTCTTTAATTTATCCTCTTGTCTTAACCGGTGTCTTTGCGACCTTCTCACTGCACAATCAGGAAAAATCCCAGGGTATTGGTCCTTCAACAATTCAGTTGTTTGATTTTCCACTGGCTTATCAACCACAGTAGGCATCACTCCCACCTGTGAACCAGCTATATCATTACATAGAACATAGAACATACAGTGCAGAAGGAGGCCATTCGGTCCCAGAATCTGCATCGATCCACTTAAGCCCTCACTTCCACTCAATCACCGTAACCCAGTAACCCCTCCTAACCTTTTTGGACACTAATGGAAATTTAACATGGCCAATTAACCTAACCTGTACGTCTTTGGACGGTGGGAGGAAACCGGACCACCCGGAGGAAATCCACGCAGACACGAGGAGAACGTGCAGATTCCGCACAGACAGTGACCCAGCGGTTCACCCAAGATAAACTGCATTCCGGGACAAAATAAGTTGTCTATTACTCCTGCTACCACTTCACCATTCTTCACTGGGCTCTCCAACCTCACCTTAAACGGAACACTACTCTTCTTACCCTGAATTCCAGATGTTACCACCTTTTCTGGCAATATTCCTCCCAAACTACGTAACTCCTCATCTCTTACCTTTAAAGATTGATTTGCGCCCACATCTCTTAAAATGTTGACCTTTTTACCTACTCCTCCTGGTACACACGAGTAAACTTTACCCATACAAGTGAATTATTAAATTTGAAATGGGATCTTTTGACCAATCACCTCTTGATCAGGAGTAAATTCTTTTGCACCTCCTTCGCTTCAATTGGGCTTTTCTTTCCCACTTTAACAAATCCCACTGTCTTAGCCTATTTTACCACATTAGCCTTCCCAGTGCTTTTCTTTAATCCCTTGCACTGTGACTTACATGGCTTAGTTTGTTACAGTAAAAACATCTGAAGCTTTTCATTTCTCTTTCACCTTCCTGTCTTTCTGTTTTAATCTGAGGCGCACTGGCTTTATTATCGCCCGTTAGATCTCCTTTACCTTTTCCAACTGAGTATTTCTTTTTTCCCGAGTTTTTATCACTCACATCCTGAGACTGATGTCGGAAACCAAACTTTGATTAATGAGCTAATTCATAATCATCTCCCATTTCTACTGCTAATCCCGTAGTTTTAACTGTCTGCTCTTCCACATGAGTTCTCATTACATCAGGGATTGAATTTCTAAACTCCTTCAAATCATAAGAACATAACAACATAAGAACTAGGAACAGGAGTAGGCCATCTGGCCACTTGAGCCTGCTCCGCCATTTACAAAGAACAAAGAACAAAGAAATGTACAGCACAGGAACAGGCCCTTCGGCCCTCCAAGCCCGTGCCGACCATACTGCCCGACTAAACTACAATCTTCTACACTTCCTGGGTCCGTATCCTTCTATTCCCATCCTATTCATATATTTGTCAAGATTTAATGAGATCATGGCTGATCTTTGTGGACACAGCTCCATTCTACGGCCCGTACACCATATCCCCGAATCCCTTTATTCTTTAGAAAGGCATCTATCCTTTTCTTAAAAACGTTTAAAGAAGGAGCCTCAACTGCTTCACTGGGCAAGGAATTCCAGAGATGCACAACCGTTTGTGTGAAGAAGTTCCTCCTCCACTCCGTCCTAAATCTACCTCCCCTTATTTTGAGGCTATGCCCCATAGTTCTGCTTCCCCCGACCAGTGGAAACAACCTGCCCGCATCTATCCTATCTATTCCCTTCATCATTTTATATGTCTCAATAAGATCCCCCCCCCCCCCCCCCCGCATCCTTCTAAACTCCAATGAGTACAGTCCCAGTCTACTCAACCTCTCCTCATAATCTAATCCCCTCAACTCTGGGATCAACCTAGTGAATCTCCTCTGCACTCCCTCCAGTGCCAATGTGTCCTTTCTCAGATAAGGAGACCAAAACGGAACAAAATACTCCAGATGCGGCCTTAACAACACCCTATACAATTGCAGCATATCCTCACTAGTCTTGAACTCCATCCCTCTAGCAATGAAAGACAAAACTCGATTAGCCTTCTTATTCACCTGTTGCACCTGCACACCAACGTTTTGCGACTCGTGCAGCAGCACACCCAGGTCCCTCTGCACAGCAGCATGTTTTAACATCTTACCGTTTAAATAATAATCCATTCTGCTGTTATTCCTCCCAAAATGGATAGCCTCACACTTGGCAACATTGAATTCCATCTGCCAGACCCTAGCCCATTCACCTAACCTATCCAAATCCTTCTGCAGACTTCCGGTATCCTCTGCCCTTTTTGCTTTACCACTCATCTTAGTGTCGTCTGCAAACTTTGACACATTGCACTTGGTCCCCAACTCCAAATCGTCTATGTAACTTGAGAACAACTTCGGGCTCAACACTGGTCCTTGAGGAACCCCACTAGTTACAGGTTGCCAACCAGAGAAACACCCATTTATCCCCACTCTCTGCTTTCTGTTAGTTAACCAATCCTCTACCCATGCTACCACTTTACCCTCAATGCCATGCATCTTTAATTTATGCAGCAACCTTTTGTGTGGCACCTTGTCAAAAATCATAATTTCTCTCAGAGCTTCATACGTTTGATCTATTTTCAAAGCCCCTTTCCACCTATCAAAATACTCTGTTTGATCCTTTCAATCTCTACGTATGTTTGACCACGTTCTTTACTTACATTTATAAATCTTGGCCTGTAGGCTTCAGGCACGAGTTCATATGCACTGAAGATAGATTTTTTCATCTCCTCATACTTCCCAGATTCCTCCACTGATCGTGATGCAAACAGTTCTCCACCCTTATCTACCCACCTTGTTTGAATCAGTAATACCCACATGACCTGTGGCGATTTCATTTGTTTAGCCAGCATCTCAAATGAAATGCAAAAGGCTTCTACATCGTTATCATCAAACCTTGGTATTGCTTGGACATATTTAAATAGATCCCCACCAAGCCTTCGATTATTAAGCTCTTGCTCTTCCCGTTCATTTTTCATGGCCAGTTGTCGAAGTTAAAAGTCTCTCTCTTTTTCTTTTCCTTTGCTCTCTTTCCTTCGCTTGCCCCCTTTCCTCTCTCTCTCTATCTTTTTCCCTGATCTGTACCTCCCTTTCGGTAGCTTTTTGTTCTGCTAGGGCAAGAGCTTAATAATGAGGGTTTTCTTTTACCCTCATTTTGAATTAAAGCTGCTTTTATTCTTTTTCATGTTCATGCTGCTTTACTCTTTTCTCATGTTCAAGCTGGTTCATCTGTAATTGAATTCTTGCCATTTTCAATTATTCTGACTGTGCCTCAACAATTTTAAATGCTCAACCCCCGACGCAATTGCTTCCCTTTTCCGTACTTTGTCGGGCAATGTTAACTAATATTCTTTGCCAAACCTAAAAGCCTTGCTTTAGTCACCGTTTGTAAGGTGCTACGCATGACCGTCTCCATCCCGAAAAGAGCCATTGTCCACAACCCACTCCCTATTTAAACTTGAATACGACACCTGAAAAGCAAACACAAATGTGCTCATCCCTCACCATCTATGAGTTCACGATGGCAACGCAATCACGAAAGACAGACTTTTCTCCGACGAGCCCTCAATTTGTTCTGGGCCAGGGCTTAGAAACTCCAAAGTCTATTATGAAGCTTACCTAACCTATATCGTTCATGTTGAATTTGGTTAGGATGAGCACAAGAGTCTTCACATCAGGTGTGCTTCATCAGACTTCCTGGGCGCTTAATGAATCCCCCTTAGTAGCTGCTCCAATTCATACAAAATCCAAGAAACCAAATGTCCTTTCAAAGGCGTGGCCCAGCACACTGTAATCTCAATTGACTGGGTCTCGTCCTTACACTGAGATTCTGATCCAGTTCCTACCAGCAGATTCAAAACTGCTTCCGGAATGCAACTCCATGTTTAAAGTTAGCAAGGCAGTTTGCCACACCCATTGTGCTTGCATTTCCTTGGAACAGCTTTAAAATGAAATGAGAGAAACACTGCTTCTCTTCTGCAGTCCAAAGCAACAAAATGAAACTGATACGCAAAAACCTAAATGCCCTCTCACCAGACAGCCCGGGCCCAGCTCCGCCCACAAATTACATCACTGAAGCCGTGCTACAAGTTATGTGGTAAGACCAAAACTTTCTTAAATTGACACTCACATGACATATGATAGAGGTCTTCTTGAAGCAGGTGCGAACCTTGGGACTGAGTAGGGAAGCAAACACACCCGTCAGTTGGTCCGCACAGGATCTGAGTGCACGACCATTGACTCCGTCAGGTCCAGTTGATTTACGAGGGTTCAGTTTGAAGAAGGCCGATCTTACTTCGGAAGCTGTGACGTTAGGTGGTGGGTGTGTCCGACGCTGCTGGGCAGTTGACACCGCTTTCTGTTTGGTATCCTGCTCGAAACGAGCATAGAGTACATGACCTGATAGAGGAGGGGTGTGCTGCTGCCTGAGATTCTAATCGGCATTGCTTGACAGCCCGTTATGTTGTTTACGCCTCCGCAAAACCGACGAGAGTCCATGTCGTAAGTCTGTGCCTTTAGCGTAGTCTGGCAATGGGTAAAAAAAATGTTCATCACCATCGATTAAAGTCACGCATCAATCAAATTTTGTAGCGGCCGAAAATGTCCTTTTCCGATCTCTCTTCGGATAATTCCGAAGACGTTTTCATTTTGAGGCCCAGGATGCAGATCCAGAGACACATGGATTAATACAGCCAGCTCTTACAGAAGAGGAGGTTGAGGGGCTTCCGGCGTGGTATTATATTAAGAACGGAGTTCTAATGATGAACTGGAGACATCCTCATAGGCCTGCCGTCGTGAAATGGATGGTTGATAGTGATATTGTCAAAATATCACATGGAAATTCTGCCGATTGCGCTTGCGATGCCAATTGCAAGAAATCATGGAATTCAGAAAACTCAGGCATCAGTCTACAGCCATTATTGTATAAGGATGTATTGCAATTCTGTAGCACCTGTCGTACCTGTCATGTAGTAGGTAAACAACACAATGTGATTAAACCCAAACCTGTAATAACGTATTTGAGGAAGCATCTCTTTGGGCATTGGTGGATTCTGTAGGACCAGTTCCTAAAATGAAGGCAAGATGTCAGTATACGTTTACCGTCATGGACATGAGTACTCCGATTTCCGGATGTTAGAACTTTGAGATAGTGGAAAAATTGATGCAGTTTTTCACACGGTATGTCCTACCCTTAGAAGTGAAATCTCAATAGGCTTTGACAAATACGTTTAAACATTTTCAGGATATGATTTGTAGTTTAGGAATGAACAAATACAATTAATTATCTTTCATCCACAAACTCAGGGAGCTTTGGAGAGATATCGTTAGACACTCAAAGCCACAATTACGGCCGACTGTGATGAATACCCAAGATTTGTGACAGGGGATTGGACATTTTACTATTTGCCGGCAGAGGTTCTCCGAACGAATCTCCTGGGATTGGCCCAATTGAAATAGTTTATACTCATAAAACCTGGGGTCCATGAAATAGAAGTTTCTAAAACAGCAGAACGATTCATTGATGTTACTTTCTGTCCACGGTTCTGGGAATACTCACGGAAACTTCTGAGGTAGCTGGAGGGCATTTAAAGGTTTCAGGATCAAGATTGAAAACATGGGCAGACAAACATGCCAGCTCCAGAAAATCCCAAGCTGAAGATGAGGTGCAAGTATTGTTGCAGTTGCAGGGAGATCCCCTGAAATCGAAATTCAGTGGCCCCTATAAGGTTGCGAAGGAGCGTACATAAAGCGATTTACCGAAGAAATACTCCAGACGGTAGGAAGAAGGAACGGACAGGTCACGTAAGTAGGCTGAAGAAATACCATCATAGGGAAGAAGATACGAAGGAACCAGGGAGGCAGGTGGTAGGAGGAGCGGAAGAGGATATCAATGGGAACAGTGACGAAGGAAAAGATTTTGTTCGTTCGCACACTGACGCTCCTGTGGTACGTCTATCAAATACTAACAATTAAGTGCCATTAGAGACCGCCATTCCCTATTTAGAAAAAGAATAACGAAAGGACCGAATAGAAATACTGGAAAAATATAGGCATATTTGTCGGGACACACTAGGGTGCATTACGTTAACTAATCGTGATGTAGGCATCGTGAACGCAGAACCAATAAAGCAACATCCGCATAGATTGAATCCACAGAGACTGGCTCAGTTAGAGTCTGAAATCCAGTGTATATTGGATATGGTGCTGAACCAACCGAAAACGGTGTGATCCACAAATCGCCAAGCAGATTCTGCGCTATTGCTGGCCGCCCTGAATTTTTCCAGGCCTTTAACATGGCGACGGATGGAAACGATCTGGGATGCAGAGAAAGCTACGACAAGACGGCGATACAGGGATAGAGAGGCCACTTGACATTTTTTCAAAATAAATCGAAGTCTGTGCCAACAAAAATATTCCGCCATTGAATAGGAAGCGTTAGCTCTGCTGGGATCTCTTGTGCACTTTGAAGTATATGTCCGGCATGACGATACAAACAGCTTAATTTATGCAGACCATAATCCGCTGAAATATTTAGAAACGACTAAAGCCTGTCACGAATGATTATTACTTTGGACTTTATTATTACAACAGTTCAATATTAAAATTGCACACATCACAGAAAGGATAATGTGATAGCGGATGCTTTCTCGTCGCCGGGTCAAGTGCTGATTAGTTACCACTGTCCGAACTGGGGGGTGCCCTATACAATGAATAAAGATAAATATATATGTATTTGTGATTTGTGTCTTGCATACTTCATAATTAAACGTCGGTGCTCTGAGGTTCCATTCATTTTAGGGAAGTAAAGAATCTTCCTGTTGATTATTTTATTTCCCATTTCTTTTGCTTTGCGCGTTATCATTTTTGATCCATGGATATTTAATGGAAATATACCTTTAAGTAGAACGGAGGAAGTGAGAATCTTAAAAGTTGCAAAATAATATGCTGTGCTCTGAAGATTAAAATTGTTAACAGAAGAGCTGAGGCTTCCTCGTAGCTGCGAGGTCGCAGGAATTCGGTTCCATTACTTGGCTGGTGGTCCTGGGGTAGGCCAAACACCGTATTCTGCGCAGTAATAGACAGTGATGGGCTTAAGTGAGATCGGACCCAGGAAGGAAACAGAACTATCCTGGACGCCGACAGAAGAAGATCTGAATTGCTCTCTCTCCCACTTCCTGTTTCTTCAAGAAGGTTTGCTGCCTTCTGATTTCTAAATCTACCGGGAAGTTTTGAGATCCTGATTAATCTACAGCGTAAACCTTTACAGATTGAAATTAAGAACCCATGAAGGCCTAGGCGAAAAGAAAGATGCGATGGAGATGTCCATATCACACCGAGACTTTTATTCATTCACTTTTTGTGATATTTTCTTTATTTCCCCCTTTGTCCTCTGTGTTTGTTTGTCTTTTCTGTGTGCAGAAGGTAGGGCGAACTACGAAGCGGGTGGTTAGGAATTAGATAATAATCAACCTGTTGTAATTGTAGCCTATTTATTATAGTTATTATTAATAAAAATTAATTGTGTGTTAAATTTATGAATCTTATTATTGTAGCTATTGAGCAGCCACGGATCAAAGATTTCGGGTATTTTCGAAGAATTAATTGTGGATTTCAATTGCATTGCGACTCTGGAGCGAGTGTGGCTGGTGTTATCTGCGTGCGAGCCCGCGGTGTTGTGACATTATGAATTGTAGTAAATCTTTCTCCGGCAGTTATTGGGTTCAGAGTAAACATTGATTATAAGCCTATCCTCATAAACCTCGAAATGAAAACACGCAATGTTCGAACAATTAAGTAGGTCTTGAAGCATCTCTGGAAGGAGGAACATACTTAATGTTCTCTCTTCTTCAGAGCTAAAAGAGGAAATTGGAGTTTGGGAATTTAAGTTTCTCAGAAGGAGCTTGTGAAGACGTGAGAAAGATAAGGTTTGGGAACTTGTCAACGACGTATGTAGAACCTGAATTATGTAAGCTGAATGTAAGTAGTTTTGATAGGAGTATCAATGCTGAACATAACAGCACGGTAGCATTGTGGATAGCACAATTGCTTCACAGCTCTATGGTCCCAGGTTCGATTCCGGCTTGGGTCACTGTCTGTGCGGAGTCTGCACATCCTCCCCGTGTGTGCGTGGGTTGCCTCCCACAGTCCAAAGATGTGCAGGTTAGGTGGATTGGCCATGACAAATTGCCCTTAGTGTCCAAAATTGCCCTTAGTGTTGGGTGGGGTTGCAGGATTGTGGGGATAGGGTGGAGGTGTTGACCTTGGGTGGGGTGCTCTTTCCAAGAGCCGGTGCAGACTCGATGGGCCGAATGGCCTCCTTCTGCACTGTAAATTCTATGAGAAATAACTGAGTTCCAGCTGAGCACTCTGAATTTAACACATTCTATCGGTCTCGGCTGAAGGGAAAGATCCGGGAATATACATGATCAATATTGAATGGAAGGTTGCCCGTTTGAAACTGCACACTGATTGCCTATGCGAAGCCACAGCCGCCAACGAACGGCGTACTGCCGAGATACAAGCTGCTAAGGGCTCGGAGAATCCAGGCCAATTAATATAATCTCAATGATCTGCGAATGTCCGCACGAAATGTATGCAGTCCGTACACTCTTAATATAATATTGTATATATTAATTATCCACAGTGAATACACAGGGAAACGTAGCTACACAGTCGCAGAGATATTTGGAACCAAGTTGCACTGATCAATGAACACATTGACTGCACAATGGTCAGGAGCGAGAACCCGTTGAGCTTTCCTCGGAGTAGTCTGCAGTGCGATTCATTTTTCCCGCTGGCACTGCAAGGCCATCAGGCGGCATCTCGCGAGAAACTTGCCGCCAATGAACCAGAGAATACCGTAACTTCTAACCGCCCTCAGATTTGTGCAGCAGCGCCTTGGCCTGACACCAATTTTGAAATATATTTATAATGTTCTATAGACATTTAATTGGGGTAATGCTGTTCTACCTGGGTATTGAAATTTTGAATGGTGTCAGGTCTCAACAGAAATCAATAATATTTCAAGAACGTATAAACACTAACTGGGCAGCAGCTGCAAGTATCTTGTTGTTGCAATGGATGCAATTAATGTAAAAAAAAATAAACTGGCTAATTATTTCCCTGGAGCCTTACATGTTACAATAACTGGCAAAATATTTCAGTGCAATACAGTGCAAATCAGAAGTTCTGATCGAAATGCATATAGCACCAAAAGGTCTGTTGTTTGCCATTTACTATCCTTTACTTGCAGCGATCGGCATTCCAGGTAATGTATGTTAGTTACCTTTATCACTGAATTCAGTTGCATTGCTTCTCTATTTTACTGAAGCACATCAACACACTCGGGATATCCTTCTATGATTAAAGTGATACATATTTTCCTTCAACAGTATAAATTGTTGGAATTACGAATATAAGTTATACTTTTTTAACGTATCATATTTCACTTTAATGACATTAATTGCTCTTTGCAGGGGATAATTTACTTGCCTTGTTGACAATACTTTAATGGTAATTTTTTTTCATCTAACAGTGTCATTTCTCCTTTTTAACAGCATAGTTTATTCAATTTATAACATTTTCCTTTCGTTAAGAACTATATTATGTTGTCCCAATATTTTTTCGTTTCCTCTCATTTAGCGCTGCCAGCTCACTGTGGAAAGACAACGCTGTTGCAATATTGGTAATGCTGTTTTGGAAGTGTTAGGGTGAGGTTCTGAGATGCAAATGATGTATATTTAGCATGACCGATTTTACTGTTGATACATTCTTGCTCGCAGACCATAGCATCAATGCAAATATGTTGTTTAAATGGCGATGATTTTGTGGGTGAATTATTTCTATCACTGCGGAAATCTCATTTTTGTGTTGCTGGCATTCGCAATGACTGAGGGAGTTGCACAAATGTTTCAATGCTTAAGGGGTTGTTGCTGAGATAATCCAGGGAACTAAAGACCAATGAGACTCACGTCAGTGGCAGGGAAACTGTTGGCGAAAATTCTAAAGGAGAGATTCTATCTGCACTTGGAGAGGCAAGGTTTTTTTCGGAATCGTCAACATGGCTTTATCAGAGTGAAGTCATGTCAAACAAATGTCCTTTTCGTTTGGAGGCAATGGCTGTTCTCGAGGTTGAAGGTTCAGTCTCGATGGGGCACAAGTTCAAGGTGAGGGGCAGAAGGTTTTGGTGGGATGAGAGGGAAACGTTTTTTCCCCCAGAGGATGGTGACGGTCTGGCATACAACGCCTGGTAAGGTGGTAAAGTGCGTTGATTCACATCCTTGAAGAAGTACCTCGTTAAACACTTGGTACGTCATAACATTCAAGGCTATATGGTCTGTGCTGAAAATTAGATTAGGTAGGTCGTTCTTTATGCGTCGGTGCATCGTCGATGGACCAAGCGCCTCTTGTGCACAGTGTTCTCTATTACACTGTAATTCTGTGATTGTATTCTTGACCCATTTTCCATGGGATTTAAGGATAACGTCTATTGAAAAGTTATTACAAGTTAACATATGAGCAAATAATTTAACTGTTGTCCTCTGGTTAATTGTTGGTGTTCCATTAAATGATGAAGCACAGTGTTTTGCGGCCAATTCCGAACGTTCACTGCATAAGGCCGGCTCGCTCCTTTACGTTCAACGGCTTTGGACGTTTCTACATTCAGCGCAGCTAAACTCGGGACTTCGTGCTGCTCCTATCACCTGTTGGTGTTGCGCATTTGTCCCACCTTCACTATGATTTTCAATATTGACTGAGGTCCGATAAGGGGTGACAGCTATCATATTTGAGGCACAAACATTTTGAGTTCAAATATCCACCATAGATGAAAGCTGATCATTTCACAGACATGTTGTTAAGCCCTCAGGAAATGTTATGATGTAAACCGGTATACTCCGATTGTCACGTCATCATCTGCTAGTTACAATGGATCCCAGTAAATTATTAGGTGATGGGCGTGGATTTGCCATTGCCCCCGAATCAGCAAATGCTCTGCAAAATCAGGTAAACTCTAATTGTCCACTCGCTCCTCCCCCCTCGGACATTATTATCATCATGATGACTTTGTGTATTTCCAACAATAGTTTTTACAGTAATTGAATCAATGTGGGTACTTTCGGACAGAAACTTAATTAGTTTCCCGGCTGGATTTCACACCTTTTGTGGTTGGTTTGTGTTTTTGTTGTCCTATTCGTTCATTCCTATGATTGTTGGATGACATCTTGTTTTTCTAGCCTATTTCTGAGAGGGTATTGACATATTTTTAATTTCTTCTTCTGTTCTGTGCATTGCATAACGCGCGATTATATGTAAGCTGCTACCATAATGATCTAATTGGTCTTTTAATTCGGATGCCTTGATTGCACAAAACAAAATCATCCACTTCAATCTTTTTACATCTAATACAGCCAACTTGGCAGTGATTGTGATAATGTCTGGAAGAAGATGTGGTCTCTCTGGATGCATTACATATTACGTGGTATCGATGGCTGTTGCGGATCTCCTGGTCATTATCAGCACCGCCGTATTAAACAAGATTGTTGGTATTTATTTTCCAAACAATTTCCTGTCCATCACAACAATATGTCGTCTCCGGACTGTTCTAATCTACTCAGCAATAGATAGTTCTGCATGGTTAACAGTCGCTTTCACGTTTGATCGATTTGTGGCCATTTGTTGCCAGAAGATGAAAATAAAGTACTGTAGGGAGAAGACGGCGGCATGGGTAATAGGGACAATCTCCACACTGTGCTGTGTAAAAAATATCTTCTTGTATTTTGCATTTAAACCTTTGTACAGAATTAAATCTGTAGCCTGGTTCTGTGCAGTAAAGTCAGTATTCTATACGTCAGTCGCATGGGCCGCGTATGAGTGGATTTGTTCAATTTTAATGCCCTGTGTTCCTTGTATTCTTATTTTACTGTTGAATGCCCTGAACATTGGACATATTCTATCGGCCAGCAGAGTACGCAGGAGGCTTCTGACACCGAGCAACGGAGAAAATCACAGTGACCCAGAGATGATGAAGCGGAGAAATTCCATGGTTTTACTGTTTACAATCTCGGGGAGTTTCATTCTGCTATATTCATTATTTTTCACAACAATCCTCTATGTCCAAATTGCAAAAGTTCCTTATTATTCGGTTCCTGACATCAGTGATTTGTCTTTTATCTTGGAGGAAAGTGGACATATGCTTCAGTTGTTGAGTTCATGTACCAATCCATTTATTTATGTTGTGGTGCAGAGTAAATTTAGGACAGAGTTAAAGAATGTGGTGAAATATCCACTAAATCTATTTGTAAAATTATTTTAGTTTTGAGATGTAGATAATAGAACATGAATTCTGCATTGAAATCTAACATTCTGTCAGCATGCCCTTGTCACACACAACTATGAGGTGACTAAGTCCCACTTGAGATTCTCCGAACGAGCCTACTGGATTTAGGCCATTTGAAATAGTTTGCGCATCTGAAATACGGCGTCCATGAAAGATACATTTCTAGAACAACAGAATATATCCTCAGTGTTGGATTGTGTGTCCACGTTTCTGCAAACACGCTGGATCTTGTAAGCTATCTCGAGAACACTAAAGGGTTTTAGAAGCAAGAATACAAATGTGGGCAGAAAAATATATGAGGTCCAGAGAATTCCAGGCTGAAAATGCGGTACTAGCATGGTTGACGGACCAAGGGAATCCTCTGAAAGAGAAATTCAGTCGTCCCTATAAGGTCTTTAGGAGGATGAGTAAAGTGACTTACCTGATAGATATTGCAGACCGCTGGAAGAAGGACAGATTATCCCACATTAATTTGTTGAAGAAATACCATCGCAAGGAAGAGGATAGGAAGGACCAAATGTGGCAGTTGGTAAATGTAGTGGAAGAGGATACAAATGTGAAGCGTGAAGTAGGATAAGAGGTTCTTAGTTCACAGAGTGATGTTCTTGCGGCACAACAAAGAAATATACACGTCTTAGAATCATGGGAGTCTGAGGTTACCTATTCAGAACAAGAACAGTGAAATATCTAAAACGGAACATACGTCGGCATATTTGTGGGGACCCTGCAGAGTGCACTATGTTAAGTAATAATAATGTTGAGAGAGGAAACTCCGAAGCAATATAACACCATCCTTCTCGACTGAACCCAGACACGGTCTCATTTAGAGGGGGAAATCAAGTGCATAGTGCATGTTGAATATGTTGCGGAGCCAAACGACAATGATTTGGTCCACAGGATGCCAAGCAGACTTTGGGAGATTGTGGGCGATGTTGCTGGGTGAATCAGTTCTGGGTGCACTGCAATTTTCTTGACCTTCAGTATGTTAGCGACCTAGGGTTGGGGAGGGTCCTACGACAGGTTAACTATGCAGGAATATAGAGGCTAGTGGGACATTTTTCAAAATAAATCTAAGTCCGTGGCAAAGATAGCATTCCACTGTTGAAAAAGAAGCCTGAGCATTGCTACTATCACTTCAGCACTTTGAAGTATATGTTCGGCATGTCTATAAGCAAAGCTTAATTTATGCAGACCAAAATATGCTTGCTTTTCTAGGAAAGTTTAAAACTTGAAACGCAAGATTATTCACTCGGAATTTATTATTACAACAGTTCATTGTTAAAATTGGACACTTCTTCAGAATGGATAATGTGATAGCGGATGCAATCAGGGATTTATTTGCTAATTTGCTACCAATGTACGAACTCGGGATTGGAGGGAACTATATAATGAGGAAGGATGCATGTAACGTATGTTTGTGCTTTATGTCTTGCATACATCATAATGAAATGCCCGTACCCTGACCTATCATTTATTTTAGTGTGGGAGGTATGTAAGGAACATTCATATTGGTTCTCTTATTTCACATTTATTTTACTTTGCGGTTATCATTCCTGCTCCTTGGATATTTACTGCAGGCATATATTTCAGTCGGACAGAGGAAGTACGGAAATAAAAACTTGCAAATAGTACACTATGCTGTTGTACCTGTAAATCTTATTGTACTTTCGACCAGTTTACCTATTCAATGGGTTTACCTAGGATGTCTTTATTTGAGAGAAAACAAGCCACAAACACAAATTCAAAATTCAACAGTATTTATTTGGATTGGATTGGATTTGTTTGTTGTCACGTGTACCGAGGTACAGTGAAAATTATTTTTCTGCGAGCAGCTCAACAGATCATTAAGTACATGGAAAGAAAAGGGAATAAAAAAAACTATATAATAGGGCAACACAAGGCATGACATGTAAATACATAGGAACCGGCATTGGATGAAGCATACAGTGGTGTAGTGTTTAGTGTTAATGAGGTCAGTCCATAAGAGGGCCTTTTAGTAGTCTGGTAACAGCGGCGAAGAAGCTGTTTTTGAGTCTGTTCGTGCGTGTTTTCAGACTTCTGTATCTCCTGCCCGATGAAAGAAGTTGGAAGAGCGAGTAAGCCGGGTGGCAGGGGTCTTTGATTATGCTGCCCGCATTCCCCAGGCAGCGGGAGGTGCAGATTGAGTCAATGCATGGGAGGCAGGTTTGTGTGATGGACTGGGCTGGGTTCACGACTCTCTGAAGTTTCGTGCGGTCCTGGGCCGAGCAGTTGCCATACCAGGCTGTGATGCAGCCAGATAGGATGCTTTATCTGGTGCATATGTAAAAGCTGGTAAGAGTAAATGTGGACTTGCCGAATTTCCTTAGTTTCCTGAGGAATTATAGGCGCTGTTGTGCTTTCTTGGTGGTAGCGTCGACGTGGCTGGACAAGGACAGATTTTTGGAGATGAAAACCCCGCGGAATTTGAACCTGAATTTGACACAATCCTTAAATCACCCACAAAATACTAGAGGTACCCAAAATCAGTGTACACTACCCGTAAAGATGGCTTGGAAGTCTATGGATCTGATCGCTGGAATTCCTCTGACCCGTCATCACAAAGGTGGTTGTCGATGGCCGTCTCTTCCTCTCTTCCTTCCTTCCTTTCTTCCTACTGCTCTGGTCAATGTTTGATATGGTGTGGTCTTGAATTCGCTGACCTGGTCAAGGTCACCTCGCATTTCAAGTCTTCGATTTCGAGGGGTCCAGAGTGCATGTTTTTATCCCCCTTACTTCACATCCTTTTGCCATTTCCTCTGACTTTCCGCCAACCATGCCTCGGCAGGAGATCTCAGCAGCCAATGGTCCGGCTGATGACTGTTCGTCAGGCCATCTGATCCCACCCCAGGTATCCCATCTCTGGTGATGTGGGCTGAACATAATCTGTTCCCACATAAGGTAACAGTAGAAACTCTGAGTGAAGGAACGTCTGGCTCGATCTGTGCAACTGACAATCGGTCTATGCATATAAATAGGGTGCAATGCTCTCTTTGGTAGGTGATTGACAGGTGATTGACAGGTCCAGACATATTCTGGCAGTTTGTGCGTTGGTTGTGTATTTGACATTGGCGAAGTCTGAATCCTAACTGAGTGCCTGAAGTTTTAAAATGCCCAATTCGTTAATTTAGCTATTCAATTTAATAGGGCGAATTCTTTAATTTAAATTCCCAATGTAATTTGTGTCTATATCTCGGTTTTGCTCGGTTACCACAGTCCGTCCTCTTGATCCAGTGAGCGTCAGCGAACCGAATCACATAATACTGACCAAATCACCTTTAATCAGTAAGTATTTTGATCTTGGGTTAGCAATGCTATCGCTAGCCAACAACAGTGCAAAATCTTAATCGAAAGTAGCATATAGTAACAGCAAATACCAACAAAACAAATTAATCAACAATAGGACTCAATAATATTGCTCGGAATTTACAGATGAAAGAAATACCCTAATGTCAACGATGAATAGGCATACAGAATATGGAACTATGACAATATATATGTACATTCATTTTATACAACGGACCAGTAGAACTAAGTACATTGGTGCTGAATGGGACGTCACGGGCTTCCTTTATATTTTTCTCTCGAAGTTGGAGCGCCATTTGTACCGCCAGGCATCGCGTAAATTCCCTTTTCCAAGGACGAATTTGACTGTAAGGATGGATAGGAACATTGTCAAAACAGAATTCCTATTACGTTCGGTTGCGTATGACTGGAGGCAGACCCATGGGTGAATTTGAATATTTGAACCCCAATCTCAGAGATCCTCCTACCATGTAGTGACTTTGATGTAACTAAGTTTACTTTTTCTTTCCCTGTTTGTTGCACAGCTATGACAAAGGTTTTATGTGCCGTGATCAATTGTGTCCGAATTTGTTGGAGCCTTTGGGGCATAAGTGTTATCCCATTGTCAAATGTTTCAAAATATTCAGCCAAATTTTGTCGTAATTCCTCGCTAGCATTAATAAATAATTTTTCCCTCCGGTGTATACCTACCATCTCAGTCAACCCTATCCTAGCGGGAATATGTGGTCCAAAGCAGAAAGAAGTGTTGCAGATGGTACATGTGGCTGCCCCATTTTGCTAATTCGCTGGCGAGGTTGTGATGTAATATGCTCCGTCCTACCTGTATACTACATGGGTGACACCCCTTTCCAGATGTCTAATTCCAATTGCACAATTTAGGTCAGTAGTTGTCCTGAATCCAAACAGGGCATCCTCATTCTCATACACCGGGTATGGGCACACAACCGTTTTGTCTGCATGTTCACATTTGTCTAAACTGGGGCCAATGAGCTTCCCTCCTTTCCCGACAAAATTTGGGAGAGTTCTCTGAGACCCCATCCACATCCCTCCTTGAATGACTTCCATATTTTCGGCTTCGAAGACTTCAAACCTGACTTAGTCTTGTAATATAAGTGGAATCCCGAATACGATCAGCAGCGCGAATCCAGGTGTTTCCCTACAACTATCATTCGACCAGACCCTAGCCTTCTGCCGCAATTGGCAGTTCGTTTCATGGGGTTATCGTTTCCCGCGGTATAGATGTTCAATTTGTTCATTGTTGATCCAGGACGGAACTTTCGCCTTGCTAACCTGGTCGAGGTTATCTATCAGGTGCTCGAGCGTCCACTGGTCATACATGGTACAAAGGGATAAGTTCTGCTGCCTGACATTATCCTCTAACTTTCCTTGGGTAATCCGATTTATGGTTTGGGAGTGTCCCTCTAGGTCAGTAACCATAAGGCTTTTAGTCCTGTTCCCTGCCAGATCTCCCTCAGCATCTTGCCGAGTGTTGGCATTGAAGCTGTCCAAGGCCCGTTTCATTTGTCGCGTTAGGACTTTGAGCTTGTTATCCAAATTAGCCAAACCAAGCGCTTTGATGGTGGATACCCCTGCCCTATATGCGGGTGCCAGATCATTCACGATTTCCCTCCTTCTGCGTCCCTTGGATCTGGATACTTCCTTTCCGTCGTGTGTCCCAGTATTTGCATTATAAACCTCTGGGTCAGGTGGAGATACAATTCCCTTTATGGGGACGGACCTCCGTCTGGCAATTGTGCCCCGGCCAGATCAATGGTTACCAATTCGCAGTGTGTGTTATCAAATACAAATCCCCCTGTATGTTTTTGTATTAACCCGTTTTGGGACCTTGGGGTGGTTTCAGGACAAGTGCGAAGGGGAGTGCTTACTACAGGTTTTAACCCTTTCCGAATTTCGTTGTACATATATTCATCCTGAATCACGTTACCGGGGCACCTCTGTCCTAATTCCAGCCCTTTCCCTTGGCCGTGGGCCATCTATTGTTGGTATATGCCCAACAATCACTTGTGAGAGTCGTCCTTAGGGAACAATAGTCAGTGCTCCTTTCATCATTTCTGTACACCACTCATGGTTTGTTACACCCATAGGTCACACTTTTATTCAGGTGTACCCATAAGATACCATTGTCACACTCGCTTGAGTCCGATGGGGTGAAACAGATGTACCTAGGGTTTTGTAAGCTGATCTCCTGCTCTTCAAATGGCGTGGCCTGCGTAATCCGGGGTTCTTGGGACTTCTGGAATGAGGGTTTATAGATGGAAAAGGAGTATGGAGTTCAGTCTGGAGAGCAGATTAAGGTAGCATCTGTTATCCTCCCATTGCCTGATTCCCTCCCCCCTTTTTTTGAATAAACGAAATGTAGTATATTACAATTGGGCCGAGACGTCCCGATACCTCCTCAGGCGAGGACACCTACGTGGGCAGCTTTGGCTATCGGGGACCCAATGGTTGTGAGAGTTCCGGTACTAGGGGCACCAAGTTGGTAATGTTTGCTGGCGTCCATAGGGCGTTGTTTTACTCCTGAGGACATGTGAATAGGAGCTGCAACCAGGCGGGTATGCGTTGATCCCGGAGGCTCAGCGTGTGGATACGGAGCATGGGGTACAGGCTGTGGACCGTGGTTTGGGTCTGCTGGTAAATCATTATAATTATTGTCTTCCTGGTAGGCAAGCTCCGTCCGAGGTCGCGTGAGGTGTTTAGAATAGTGTGGGAAGATCGTTTGTCCCATAGGAATTCGACTGGCCGGCTTCCTACCGCTCCTTGCACTGGAGTCTCCCCAAACTATCCCATTTTGTGCTACACACGCAAGTCGGTGAGGCCGGGCACCCACATGCGCCTGCTCCGTATTCTACTTGGGGGTGCAGTCTGAAGGTAATATCGCGGTTGTCTATTGAGGTTAGAGTGGCTTGTCGGGCTGGTCCTTCAAGGGGCATGGGTCGGGGTCCATTGTCGGGGAACCGTAGTGCCAGTCGTGGGTGGTAGTTTGGTGATGCCGCACAATCGCGGCAAAATGGTTGGATTGGCCGCAGTTGTAACACTGTGCTTGTGGGGTTCGGTATCTTGGGTCAGCTCCATACTATTCCCCGTGTCGTGAATTGCGAATACATGGGGGGGGGGGGGTGTTCGGGGTCCATTGCTTCCCTATTTTTACCCACCACCACCACCTCTTTTTCGCAATGCCAGGCATGGAGCTGGGTTCCGACAGATGGAATTCATCTTCCCTGGTTTGGCGGGTTTCGGGGCGTTTCGACTGGTGGGCAGGGTCAAGGCATCTGTGCTATGGAGGGATAGACTTCCACTATCACTGGCAGGCCGGGTACAGTCGCTAAAGATGAATGTTTTGCCGCAGTTTTTATTCCTATTCCGGTGTTTTCCCCGCCTTTGTGCCGAAATATTTTTTTATTGTGGTGGAACGGGTGACTTTGTTTATTTTGGCAAGGAAGGTCGGGAGGATTAAGAGAACAGTGTTTCAGAGAGGGCGATAATTAGCTGGTCTGGCTCTGCCGAATGTAATATGGTATTATTGGGTGGCGAAAACCGAGGACGTGCCGATTTGGGGTAAACTGCCGGACGTGGTGTGAGTGATGATGGAAGCTGGCTCATTTAGGCGGTCAGGGTTGCGTGCGCTAGCAACGTCCTGTATTGGTGGCCACACAGAATATGAGGTGAAACTTTCAGCACCAGTTTAAGTTAGGGGCAGGGTTAAAGTTAATGCCGGGTCGAGAGAATCATGTGTCTGAGCAGGCGAGAATGGATGCTAGGCTTCTGGACTGGGAAGACCGGCGGTTGGTGGAAATGAAGGACCTATTTTTGGAAGTGTGGTTCGTCAGCTTGGAGGAGTTGGCGGAGAAATTCGGGATTACACAGAAGGAGGCCTTCAGGTAAATGCAGGATTTTGCAACGAATGCTTTACCGACGTGTCCATTAACACCACCCTCCTCCTGCCTGGAGGGAGTGTTGTCGGTATTAGGGTTGGAGAGGGCAGCGAGCCATTTCGACAATCTATATGATGATTCTGAAGAAGGAGACGGCATCTTTGGAGGGGGTTAAGGTCAAGTGGGTGAGGAGCTGGGAGCACTGGAGGAAAGTATGTGGTCCTTGGTGTTGCGGAGGGTGAACGCTTCAACCTCGTGCGCTACACTATGGCTAGTATACTTACAGGTGGAGCAAGAGGCGTACCTGACGAGGTCAAGTTTCAGCCGGCTGGATGAGAGGGTGCAGGATAACTGTGAGAGGTGTGGGAGGGGTCTGGCCAACTATGACCAGTCCCCTCCCAATATTACAAAGTGACAAAGATTAGTGGGATACTAGAGGACTGGGAAATCTTTAGGGGGGCAACAGAAAGCTACTAAAAAACCTAGAAAGAAGAGGATGATAGGTTATGAGAGTAAACTTGCTCAGAGTATAAAAACTGATTGTAAAAATTTCTACAAATATATAAAACAAAAATGAGTGGCTAAGGTAAATATTGGTCCTTTAGAGGATGAGAAGGGAGATTTAATAATGGGAGATTAAAGAAATGGCTGACGAACTGAACAGTTTTTTTCGGTCGGTCTCCACAGTGGAAGACACAAATAACATGCCAGTGACTGATGGAAATGATGCTATGACAGGTGAGGACGTTGAGACGATTGTAATCACTAAGGAAGTAGTGATGGGCAAGCGAATGGGGATAATGGAAGACAAGTCTCTTGGCCCTGATGGAATGCACCCAGAGTGCTAAAACAGGTGGCTAGGGAAATTGCAAATGTACTAGTGGTAATTTACCAAAATTCACGAGACTCTGGGCTGGTCCCGGCGGATTGGAAATTAGCAAACGTGACACTTTGTTTGATAAATGAGGTCGGCAGAAAGCGGGTAATTATCGGCCAGTTAGCTTAACTTCGGTAGTAGGGAAGATGCTGGAATCTACCATCAAGGAAGAAATAGCGAGGCATCTGGATGGAAATTGACCTATTGGGCAGGCGCAGCATGGGTTCATAAAGGGCAGGTCGTGCCTAACTAACTTAGTGGAATTTTTTGAGGACATTACCAGTGCGGTAGATAACGGCGAGCCAATGGATGTGGTATATCTGGATTTCCAGACAGCTTTTGACAAGGTGCCGCACAAAAGGATGCTGCATAAGATAACGATGCATGGAATTAAGGGTAAAGTAGTAGCATGGTTAGAGGATTGGTAAGTTAATAGAAAGCAAAGTGTGGGGATTAATGGGTGTTTCTCTGGTTGGCAATCGGTAGCTAGTAATGTCCCTCAGGGATCAGTGCTTGAACCACAATTGTTCACAATTCACATAGATGATTTGAAGTTGGGGACCAAGTGCAATGTGTCCAAGTTTGCAGACGACACTAAGATGAGTGGTAAAGCAAACAGTGCAGAGGATACCGGAGGTCTGAAGAGCGATTTGGATAGGTTAAGTGAATGGGCTAGTGTCTTGCAGATGGAATGTAGACAAATGTGAGATTATCCATTTTGGTAGAAATAACAGCAAAAGGGATTATTATTTAAATGATAAAATATTGAAACATGCTGCTGTGCAGAGAGACCTGGGTGTGCTAGTGCATGAGTCGCAAAAAGTTGGTTTACAGGTGCAACAGGTGATTAAGAAGACAAATGGAGTCTATACATCATTGCTAAAGGGGTGGAGTGTAAGACTAGGGAGGCTATGCTGCAATTGTATAAGGCGTTAGTGAGGCCACACCTGAAGGTTTGTGTTCAGTTTTGGTCTCCTTCCCTGAGAAAGGACGTACTGGCACTGGAAGGTGTGCAGAAGAGATTCACTAGGTTAATCCCAGAGCTGAAGGGGTTGGATTACGAGGAGAGGTTGAGTAGACTGGGACTATACTCGTTGGAATTACGAAGGATGCGGGGGGGGGGGGGGGGTGGAGGATCTTATAGAAACATATTAAATTATGAAGGGAATAGTGAGGATAAATGCGGGCAGGTTGGATCCACTGGCGGATGAAAGCAGAACCAAGGGGCATAGCCTCAAAATAAGGGGAAGTGGATTTGGGACTGAGCTCAGGAGGAATTTCTTCACCCACAGGGTTGTGAATCTAGGGAATTCCTTGCCCAGTGAAGCAGTTGAGGCTCCTTCTATAAATGTTTTTAAGAGAAAGATAGATAGATTTTTGAAGAATAAAGGGATTAAGGGTTATGGTGCTCGGGCCACAAAGTGGAGCTGAGTCCACAAAAGATCAGCCATGGTCTCATTGAATGGCGGAGCAGGCTCGAGGGGCCAGATGGCCTACTCCTGCTCCTAGTTCTTATGCCCTTATGTTCTTATAGGAGCGAGAGTAGGCAACATAGCCTCCCGAGCCTAACACCCACAATGTGATAATGGCTGAAACCAACTTGGCCTCCACTCCACCGTCATACCCTTGTCACACCGTTTATGAATGCATGTCTTTGGCATCACGAATCCTTTTTTCTCTTGAACTGCAAATAGATTTGCAAATCGCCAGTAATTAGTGGTGTCCGTCATCTTACCACCAAAATGCACCTTTTATTATATGAAACTGAATGTGCCAATCATTGTCCGTTCACAAAACTTGTTCAGGTACCTGTATTGTTCCAGTCACCATCACTATAAATATTCCCCTACAGTACGGCAGCACGGTAGCTTTGTGAATAGCACAATTGCTTCACAGCTCCAGGATCCCAGGTTCGATTCCGGCTTGGGTCACTGTCTGTGCGGAGTCTGCACATCCTCCCCGTGTGTGTGTGGGTTTCCTCCGGGTGCTCCGGTTTCCTCCCACAGTCCAAAGATGTGCAGGTTAGGTGGATTGGCCATGATAAATTGCCCTCAGTGTCCAAAATTGCCCTTAGTGTTGGGCGGTGTTGACCTTGGGTAGGGTGCTCTTTCCAAGAGCCGGTGCAGACTCGATGGGCCGAATGGCCCCTTCTGCACTGTAAATTCTATGATACTTGTCATCTCGCATTCATAAAATGCACTATTAACTCAGAATCCCACGTCATTACCTCACATTATGTGCAACAATTGCCTTGGTACTAATTCTGGTGAAAAGTGTCATGGGTGTGTCCCTTTAAGAAATGTTTTTGTCTTATCACGTGGCTTCAGTGATCTCATTGTGTGGCTGCAGCTGAATTGCGGCCCTGCGAGTTTTTATTTTCGCTTTCGGTTTTGGAGCTGGGATGTGGCTCTGTGGGTTTTACTTTCGTTTTGAGTTTGGACTGATTTTGAAGTGCTCAGGTTTCTCTGTCATCATTTTAAAAGCTGTTCCAGACTACTTGAAAACTTAAAATGGATAATTGCTTTCTGGAAGAAATTCAAACCTGCAGTTTGGAAAGGGGAATAAGAGTATCAATAACAAGTAAGAATGCTGTGTTTTGAGCCACACTTTTGAAACGAGATTTCTGGATTTACTTGAATTTCGTTATTGAATTGGAACAGTTAAGGGGGAATTCATTAAGGGTTCTACATTGATTGATGCAGCTGTACGGGGTTTTTATGTTTGTAGTTGATAAAACTTCTTACTCCGTGTGTTTATACAAATAACTAAATTCTTAGAATTAAAGCTTGTTTTTTGATTATTGAATAACACCTTAAAGGCAGGCTCTTGTGCTCACCCCTGCCAAATTCAATAAACAGTAGTAGGTCAGGTGAACTCCATGATATACTTTGAAGTATAAAGATGGTGACTGGAAAAATTCTAAACCGTGGTCCATAAGGAACGTTTGCCCTTAATCTCGCCCACTCTAACTAGAGATTCTTCATTATCACTCCCTGCTTTCTGTTTTTAAGCCATTTAGCAATTCTTCTTCTAGTTGTCCCCTAACTCTGTAATCTGTGACTTATGCATTAAACTATTAACGGATACCTGAGGAAGCGATTCAGAATATTCAGATTAAAATATTAGCGCGACCTGCTCCATCCTTAACATCCTCAAACATTAATCAAGCAATCATTCATGAACATTTCCGACTATGTTTCTATTTTCTCGATTGTCGTCTCTTCTATCCATTAGCAGCGCTTTTATATTAACTCCCGTTGACGTTAAGATGTCTGATCTTATTTATCCTCTTATTATATTTTAGCATTATATGAGCTATCACCAATGCCTCTCACACGAACCGTTTATCTTATTGCTATCTATCTGATCCATAGAAACGAATTCTAACTTGAAAAATGAACTTTGCAAACAATTCAGTTTAGAAACCAATGCATAGCATTTTACTTCATTATTTGCTTTTATAGTCCAAATAAAATTAACATGGTTCAAACATTAATTAACAAGTAAAAGATACATCAACAAGAAATCAAATTTATTTTCAAACTGAATCTGTAAATACCACTGAAAGAATTTCTTCAGGAAAACAAGTATAGTTTTAAGCGACTTATATTTATATTGTTAAAATTAGAAAAAAAAATTGTTTTAAGTGGGTTTAATTTAGTGTTTCTGTGCAAGGAAAAGGAAACATATTGTAATACTCCTGCTGGACCAAGGTATTTGTGCCTGTGGCCATTTTGGTTTCAATTCAATCTGTGCTTCTATTGTACTGGGAGAAAGTACGAAGAAAAGAGTAAATAAATGATTTGCGCAGCATAAATTCGGACTTTGCAGCTGGGGGCCCTTTTCAAAACGTTTTAAGTTAGGTTTTTTCATATTATACAGAGCAACGATGAGTGTGACATCCACCGGAAGAAATATACATTGGTTGTCTTCCATTTGATGTACATCGGTTGTCTTTCGTTATTTACATCGGTTACTGTTTCTTGTTTTTTGTTTTCCAGTGGGCGTTTAGTTTTACTTGGATCTCCTGCCTCCCTCTCCTCACTTTCGCCCTGACCTCCCTCCGCGTCTAGTCGTCTGATCGATTGTTTTATTCCCTGATCGGCTGTTTTATTCAGATCCTGTTATCGTGGCGTGACGCCCTGTATCTCGTTATGTTTTGGGCATGATTGGGATCTCCTCCTCCATCTGCTCTCCTCCCACTCTCTTTTCGTTAGTGTCCGTTGTCTTACTGTCGGTTCCCCCTCCCTCTCTCTAGCTTATTAGCTTTTGGCTACAAACAGGTCTTGGTAATGGCTCCCACGTTTCGTGTAAGCCCGCTTCCGATCCCTGATGGCGAATTTAACTTTCTCCATCTGGAGCAATTCCGATAGGTCTGATAGCCTGTGTGCCGCTTTGCGTGGTGGTGCTAATTGCCAGCCTAGCAGGATTCTCCGGCGGCCAATTAGGAAGGCAAAGGAAAGGGCGTTGACCCTCCTCCCCTTGAAGATATCTGGCTGTTTTGATAGCCCAATGACTGCCTGTCTCGTGTTTGGCTCCACCCTCAGTCTCACCACTTTGGACATTGCCTCAAAGAAGGATGTCCAGACCCTGGCAAGTCTGGAGCAAGATCGATAGCCCTGTTAAGGTAGAACTTTTTTTTAGTTTAGTTTTCGATGAATTCAATGGCAATTGGGTTACAAGACGAGAAGGGATTCGTCACTTGCAGCATTGCTACGAAAAATCATACCATGGAATATTGATTATAAAAAAACAATTGCTGAAAGTTAAAATTCATCTAGTTAAGGCAAATAAAGAAATGTTGAGAAGAAATCTAAGGGCAAAGGTTCTAGAACGGAGAACTAGTCAGTAAAGGCAAGCAGAGCTAATAATTAGCATGGGAGCCAGACATTTACCTGAAAACTCGTTCAGGTTTGGAAATTTTAGCTACCCTTTGGGAAGATATTATTTGCAGTATACGTGAAAATTTGCAGTCGAGTTTCGGAATATGTGTAAAAGCATTTAAGACAACAGAAATTATGGAGTGGTATAAAAACTGAAAGCTGTATCCAGATGAAAGGGGTTGAGCGAAAGCAGTTTTTAAAAGAAGATTTAAAGATGTGTCGTTTCGAATTTGGAACAACCCATGTGGAAGCCTGCGTTCAGGGAGAGACGGCGGCTCACAGTAAAATAATAATCTGGGTAGACTTTGAAGAGAAATATAAAGGCCCTTGTGATCAGAGCGCAGTGTGTCTTACCACAGCCAGGCTGTGCGTTTAAAGGGAGTGTGAGTTACTGAGACCATAATAGCCTAATATATAATTTGTAACCTGTGTTAACTTTAAAATGTATGCATAGTTGTGAAACTAAAGGTAGAGTAACGATCATTTTATCATATTCAACATTTAATGCATAATAAATGCTTTTCCTTTTGTAAGAAAAAACGGGGCCATGTTTCTGTTCCCTTCCTGTTTTCCGAAAGAATGTCAAAGATGCGGGATAGGGTTCTCCATTTCAGGGACTAAGGCTTTGACGCCGCGAAAGATTCGGTGGACATCTATGACAGCAAAATTGACGCCGGTCCCGGAGCAATTCATCAATCGTTAATGGACGAGCACCGGCGCCCCGTGGACCTCGCGTGATTCCAATGATAAACGGTGTGCGATTCGCCTGGACCGGGATTGACACTCGAGTGGCTGACAAGTTGCAACCGCATATTATTGTCACTTCAGTTCCCACACACACTCTTTCCAGTCGACAAGGTGATACCACAGAGAGTGGCACCCGTGTTTCCGGATGCAGATATCGAAACCATGTTTGACGCCATCGAGGACACCCTGGGTGGGAAGGAGTTCGCCAGCCTCCAACTTGCAGGATCACCTGGTGACAAGGCAGTTGCTTTTGCTGTCCACGCCTCTTACTCTAACGCCAAGCGGGTACCAATGACGAGGATGACACAGACATGGAACTGAGTCGGCAAAATGCAGACGGAGACTGTCTGGAGCACCATCCGGAGATTACACTAAATTCCCGTCACAGCTGTCTCCAACACCTGCCACCATCACAGAGACTCTCCCCTCGGTGGGTATGTGAGTTAAAAGGCTCATGGAACACTTTCTGTTTCGCATCAGACAAATTCCACAGTACATCTGTTGGTGGTGCAGACCTCCGATTGGCTGGGCGGTCAAAAACGGACCAACCCCAGGGTCTAGCTCACATCTGCATGGGGACCAAGCTTCTGGAAAGGGCAGTACGTTCGATTGTAGAGATGCAGTCACAGAGCTAGGGACTCTGTTCGGGGATTTCTGCAACCATCCTGTTTCTGTAGGTGTAGTTGGAGGAAGAGTCCAATCGCCTGCAGGGGCAGGAGGTGGTGCTGAACATGCGTGCCACTCAGGCCAAAGCCACAGGGGTGTAATCCATGGTGAAAGCGAAGGTATCGGCCATTGGTCAAGACGTCCAAGGCATGACACACTGTGCGGACTGTGGCCGAAGCACAAGACAGGTCGATCTTGTCACAGAGCGACTTGGACATTGCACCGGCGCTCCAGAGCTTCACGCAGTCACAGCGTGTGATGGCTGAGGGCGTCGGCGGCATTTCCCAGTCAGTGGCCTTCCTGAGCTAGACACAGAAGGAGGTAGCCTATACCAGAGGGAGGTGGCCCAGACGCTATGCGCCCTGGCCGTCAGCATTGATACATTGTTCGAGAAGGGAGCCAGCCATAAGTACTACCAGGTGGCCGGAGAGTCACAGGGTTTGGGCCCGGACTCACCACCTCCCAAACATTAGCACGGGGGTCAATGAAAACATCGAGGCAGGAGGAGACGAAGGGGACCATTTCGGTCCTCCCCCGCATCCTTTTCGTTGGAAGAGGCAAGGCATGTATCCTCTTTTCCTTCAGTACGTCGTCCTTCTGCTGCGAGTTGCTGCGGGGATGCAGCTGGTCACCACAGTGTAGGAACGCGTCCTAGATCCATATTGGAGGGCCTCTCTAGAGTGGTCCATGCACCTGAACTGCATCTTCAGCATGCCAACGCACCGCTAGGTGACGCCACTGGTCGCTACTTGGGTATTATTGAAACTCATTTCCGAATCAGTCTCTGGCCTGCAGGTAGGAGTCGACCACATCTAATATCTCGTGCCCCCCAGGAGCCAACCCTTCACCTCGCGGTACGCCTCAAAGATGTCAGAAGCCATCGAGTGTACCGCATTTGAGGTGCCGTGTTAATTGCAGAGGTATCGGGTGCCGATGTGCATGTTACGCAGTTTATGGTCTCAGACTAGCTGCACGTTCATGGAGTGAAACCCCTTTCGGCTTGTGAAGACCGGCTCCTCTTGGCGCGGTGCTTGTGGGGTGACATGCATCCCGCCGATCACCCTCACGACCTGGGAAACCCCGGCGATGATGGTGAACTCGACTGCCCAAGTATCTGGGTGGGCTCGCTCTACATTGAAGTTAACATTTTGTTTCGACCGGGCAGATAGAGCGCCCCCATCCCCGCTTCCCGCCAGCCCAGCCAGTGGCAGGACGGGAAACAATGTTCGCGCCTCCACATGTCCTTCCTCAATTCTCTCCATCAGCAGCCGCAGTGCCTGTTTCCAGATTTTTAAATCCACAAGTGAAACTCGCCATTTGTACTTCTGAGCATCGCAGAGGCATCGGAGAATGCCAGGTCAGGTCCGCTAACGATATGCCAACAGCGTTTTATGTTGGCATATTGTCAGCATTGAGGCCACAGTCGAGGCATCGGAGCATGGAATTCACTCGGCTGCCCGGTGCCGGCCATGATTTTCGACTCAGGCATGATCCTCCACCAATCATTCTTTCCGTTTCCAGTATCGACTGACGGACAATCCCGCGCCTTTCGAACTCGGGTTGCATTCTGGGATCTTCCTGTCCTGTCATAGCAGCAATTTCGGTCGTAAAACATGAACCAGAGGAAGTCCTAATGGATCACGGACCACTGAGGCAGTATTTAATCAGACCTCGATAGGCTAGGTCTACCTATTAAAGGCCCTCCGCCAATATTTCCATCCCCCAAGTGTTTATGAAGTGCGTATCGAGAGCAAGAAACTTCTGAACAAATGTCATCTCTCTCCTGTCACCTTAGTCCTGGCAGCATCGATTCTCTTTTTCCCGACCCCTTAAAAACACTCCGTCAAAATCCCCGTAACAGCCTCCCCGAACAGGCGCCGGAATGTGGCGACTAAGGGCTTTTCACAGTAACTTCATTGAAGCCTACTTGTGACAATAAGCGATTTTCATTTCATTCATTTTCATTCAAATGTAGAATTAGCTCAGCTACAAATGTCCTTTTCCACAGAGTGTTTGCGTTTTCAGTGAAGAAAACCATTTTAGTGCATGGAAATCTTTGTTCTCTGCCAACGATCCCAGCTGTAACCCAACACCCAGTTAATAGTCTCGTTGATTTGGTTTAGTTAACTCTAATCCCCGTATCACTTTGGGACACCTTACTTCGCAGAAGAGAAATAAAGGATTAATTGAGGTTATCAATCAATTTTCCAGATCATCATTCCATTCACCATTTAGTGAATGTTCTGCCGCTCCCCGTCATTCTTCACTAAATACTACATGCAATGAATTACACCAGTAGCTTTATTTTCATTCAGTATTAGGGTCTTCTGCTGTCTGTGCAGACACGATGGGCTGAAGGGCCTTTTCTGCGCTGTCTGACTCTGACTCCATAACTCCAATATCATTACAATGTATTACTTTGCTCTTGAAGCATACATATGCTCTTCTCTATCATTCATCAAGAAGCACACATGGATCTCTAACTTCTCAGCTAGTGGACATTGTATCTGGAGGGTAGGCCAAGTGATGAGTTTTGTCCCAAGGCAAAACCAACTCCAATTATGCAACGCAGCCGACGGGGAAATCCAGGTCACACATGACCAGCCCCACATCGCCAGACGTACACGAAAGTCCCAGCGATACCACACCTAGACGTCCCAGGGGGCTCCTCCATAATCATTAACGCCCATGGGTTGACACGTTAAAGGCACACCAATCTGACACGCAAGGTACAGCCAACAAAGCCCCTCAAGCATCGCCGACTAACCGACGCACGGTCCCCTCAGTTAACAACCTCTCGATCGTCCAAATCACCTGCTGACTGACAACTGCCCAGATAACCCAATCACCCCACCCGCTTTACGTGAAGTTACATGGCACACCCTCCAGCTCCCCACCACACAGAACCGGAGAGCGCGACCCCTTTCCTGAAAAAGCTACCTCATAGGTTGGAATTGTAAACTTTCCTGAATAACAAAAGGTAGCGCTCTGTTGCCTGACTGTGCCACTGATCACCTCAGGATTGAGATTTACTATACAGTTCTGGTAGGAATGTCGGGCGAAAAAGGATGGAAAGAATTTTGAGATAAGAACCTTGTGGTTGCGGGTGGGAATGAACGTTTTCGTCCGAAGTCAATGTAAAACTTGCTGATCTGTCAAATTTCCATCTCAACCCCAATGTTCCCGCGTCTGTCCAGAGCGGCAATCTGACTCTGATTGTAACTACGCAGAAGCTCAGGCCCATTAAATGATGAATATATTTCGCCAATTACACTTCTCTTATTTCCCCAGTGTAAACGTTTTAGTTAAACTCCACTTCCTTGATTTCTTTCAGTGGCTGAGAAAGATGTCTGCGCAATTAGAAATAACTTACATCACTTTGTTCATTTGTCGGCCCTTCAGTCCAATTAGTCGCTGGTTTGAAATCCCCCATATTACTTACTATTTGCATTGTTAGTTAATCTCTAATTGCTCTGCATATTAATAAAATCTTCAATTGATCTCAGTGATGGCATCTAAGAAAGTACCATCCATTGTTGTAAAAACCATTTGCTTTGCTAATTCCCTTCGTCGAAGAAAATCTGCCACCCTTATCCAATTTGGCCTGTATGTGACGACTCCTGACCGTCTGTAAAATAAGTGTTGATGGGCATGTTGGAGGCGGAAATGCCTTGTGTCTCTTCAGCTTTTTTTCCGGGTACAGTTCTCTACAAGCATGTCAGATGGGGCTGTCATGGATGGGCTAGGTAGGTACGCAGGGAGGTGTGGTGGAGTGAAATAAATATGTTGCAATCACATACTCCCTCCAATATTTCTGGAAACCCTCTATTCTTACTCGTCACCTTCTCAATCCACCCTGAATCAAGGGTTTTACCGAATGTAAATTTACAGTTATAAAATGGGGCTGAATTCTTTAGTATCATGTTTATAAAATTCATGTCCATCACTTAATGGGATGAAAGGTAAAAGCGGCGGCACTGTGTGTGTCACAGTGATATGAGGTTTTGTGCAAAACACCATATGAACATGCTGTGACGATGGAATATTTGTCATTGTTAAATGAATTTTACAAATCCAGTAAATGGAAATTTTAACACATTGTTCACTTGCTCTCTGAAATGTGTCTGGGACACTGCATGTGCTGGTGCAGCAAGTATAAATTGAAGTATAAATCCCAGTACCCTTGTAAATGTGGCTGCTTCAATAAGAATTAATTTTAAGTTATTAAAGTGTTACTATACCATGGACCACTGTGCGGTTTCTTCCAGTCCCACTGACCCCGGAGTCCAATACAACTGAATAAACCAATAATTCGTACAGGATTTGCGGAATACTTGGCCTCTTGACAGCTCAATAAGTTATAACCACAATGTTTGAAAGTCGAATACACTAACAGTTTCTTAATAACAGGATCAAAGTAGAAACCTGAAAAAAACTGTAACGAAAAATCAGCCAGTGAATCTACTATTGCCCACTTTTAATGTCCCAGCCTCAGCCGAACCACACACAAGACAGAGAAACATAGAGGAAGAGGAAGGGGGAAATGGAAAGAGAGATTAGTGTCTTTGCTGCTGATATCAAAGTCGTTGCAGCTTGCTATCTCTCCAGTGTTGAAACCAGTATTGCTAACGAGGATCCTCTGGCAGTGGCAGTTTGTCAGAACTCCCAAGCTTTAGGATTGTCTCTGGGGGACATTTTATATTTTGCTAACCTGGCGCCTTCACTCAAAAGAACAATCTCAGACCTGTGTAATTCTTATTTTTCCCAACTCCACCATAATGAACAACATATTGACTGACATAAGCTCAGGGCTTCCCACACGAGAGTTTAAAAGGATATGCAAACAACTGACCCCCCCCCCCCCACCGGCCCTCCCCTGCAGATGGTGGCTCGGCAGAACTTTCTGAAGTTCAATCTGTTTGAAAAGGGAGAAAGATCTTTACTTTAGACAGAGTTCATATGGTAAGAGAGAGGTCAAGGAATTGACCCTCCTGATTGACCTGAAACTATAAACCAGACGACACTGCCCTTTGCAGAACTTTTCACAACCGTCAGCAACAATCAGCATATATTATCCACTTTGAATCCAGCCATGTATAGAGCTCATTGGCCGCCAGCCAGTTCCCTCAAGATGTAGATTTATTGTCTCTTCTACTAAGGTACAGTGAAAACGGATCCAGGAATATCGTTCCATACATGAAAAACGTCAGACATACTATAACTACATGATGGAAATACATAGACTTAGACATTGCGGGACGCCTAAGGAGTATAATGCTACAACAGTAGAGTAGATGCGTACAGAGTCAGTTCAGTCCACAAGAGGGCCATTTGGGAGTCTGGTAACAGCGGGGCAGAAGCTGTTTTTGAATCTGTTCTCGCGCGTACTCAGGCTTTTGTATCTCCTGCCCGATGAAAGAACTCAGAAGTGATAATAACCCGGGTGGGGAGCGTATTGATTATGCTGCCTGCTTCCCCAAGGCAGCAGGATGTAGCGTCAGAATAAATGGATGGGAGGCGGATATGCATGATGGGTTTGGCTGTGTTCACAGCTCTCTGTATTTTCATACGGGCTTGGGCCGAGTAGTTGCCATACAAAATGTGATGTAGCCAGGGAGGATGCTTTCTACGGTGCATGGTAAGAGTCAGTAAAGGCATGCCGTATATTCTTAGTTGTTTGAGGAAGTATAGCAATTGTTGTGCGTTCCTGGTTAAAGCATCGACGCAGCTGAACCAGCTGAGATTGTTGGTGAATTTGAAATAGCCAACCATCTCCGCCTCAGCACCTTTGAGGCCGATGACCTACTCCTTAGGTTTGCTGACACTGAGGGAGAGATTATTGTCGTTGCACCATGCCACTAGATTTTCTATGTCCGTCCCGTACTCTGACTCATCGTTGTTTGAGATCCAACCCACTACGGTCGTGTCGTCAGCAACCTTGTAGATGGAGTTGCAGCCGAATTTGCCATAGGGTTGCGTGGTATATAAGTATAGAAATAGAACTAACACATACAGTGCAGAAGGAGTCCATTCGGCCCATCGCGTCTGCACCGACCCCTGAAGCCTTCACTTCCACCCTATCCCCATAACCCAATAACCCCATCTAACCTTTTTTGGTCACTAAGGGCAATTTATCATGGCCAATCCACCTAACCCGCACATCGTTGGACTATGGGAGGAAACCGGAGCACCCGGAGGAAACCCACGCAAACACGGGGAGAACGTGCATTGACCCAGCAGGTAATCGAACCTGGGACCCTGGCGCTGTGAAGCCACAGTGCTAATCACTTGTGCTACCCGTGCTTCCCAAGTATAGTAGTGGTCTAAGTGTGCAGCCTTACGGGACCCCACTAATGAGTACTATCGTGGAGGAGGTGTCGTTGTTTATCATTACTGATTGTGGTGTATGGGTTTGATAGTCGCAAATCCAGTTTCAGAGGGAGGAGCCAAGGCCTAGATTTTAGAGTTTGAATATGAGCCGGGCGAGGATTATGGCAGAGCTGAAGTCAATAAATCGGAGTCTGACGTAGGGGTCATTGTTGTTGAGATGCTCCAGGGATGAGATAGTGTCAGGGAGATAGCGATTCTGTGGACTAGTGGTGGAGGTATGCGAATTGATCAAGGCATTCTGGAAGTATACAGTTGATGTGCCTCATGACGAATCTCTGAAAAAACGTCACAATGATAGTTGTCAAGGACACTGGACGTAGTCGTTGAGGCACGTTGCCTGGTCCTTCTTTGCCACCAGTACGTTAGTCGGCTTCTTGAAGCAGGTAGGAACGTCACAACAGAGTAGGGAGAGGATGAAGATGTCTGTGAACAAACCTGTCTGTGAACAAACCTGTCTGTTGGTCGCCCAGCATCTGAATGCACGACCAGCGACTACTTCAGGTCCGTTCCTTTCCATGGGTTCACTTTCAAGAAGGCTGATCTGACTTCTGAAACTATGACGGTTGGTATGGGTGCGTTTGAGGCAGTTGAGGAAGTTTACAACGATCTGTTGGCTTCCTGCTCGAAACGAGTACAGAATGCATTGAGTTCACCGGTGAGGGGTGCACTGTTGCCAGAGATTGTACTCTGTTTTGCTTTGTAGGCAGTTATATTATTTAAGCCTGCCACAACCAATCATGGTCCCTGTAGTTTGTCTGTGACTTTAGCTTAGTCCGCCTTTGTCTCTTCGCGTCCCTACTGGCTCAGCTGAAGTCGTACCTCGATTTATTGTCTCGGTCAAGGTCACCTGTCTTTAACGCCTCAAACCTGGACTGCAGTAGGGGGTAGATCTCCTGGTTAAACCATAGTTTCCTGTGGGGGAACACACGTTCAACATTCTTTGTCACGTAATCTTCGACATGGTTACTGATGAAGTCTGTGATGGTGGTGTCATACTCGTCTAGGTTGGCCGCTGAGTACTTGAATATGGCCAGTCCACTGACCCCAAGCAGTCACGTAGAAGCTATTCTGTTGCACGACTTTCTAAACTGGATTATCCTGCCTACGTTTATGCTTAAGGTAAGTCATTCCTGATGCAAGACTAAGCAGAACATGCTGTGTAGCTTCCTTTTTTCAAAATTAAAAGCGAAATCATTCTCAAAATCATTGGCGAATTCCTGTCCATGTACAAACATTGAAATAACAGAATATCAGAAGTTAAAAAAAACACAGACAAATATGAACAATAGGATCGTTATACAATCATTTACTAAAGGAACATAACAGGACCACAGACCCTAACAGGATAAAGCTTCCCGACAGAGCAAACAGTAAGATGCTAGTTTCCTTCTCTTCGCTATCTCTATGTCACTTGGATTATCCCCACTCTTTTAGTTTTGACGGCTCCTGCCGACGTAGCTGAACACATACATGTATATTTTTTAACGATCTTAAACTTTGAGCAGCAGAATCAACAAAAGAGGACCAAGAGTGTTCAAAATATAATGTAGATTTCCAACTGTCCCCCACGCTGGTGAATATACGAGTTTCTCTCTTACAAATCAAAAACAGGCATTATTCTAAAGCCAATATGTTTCCTCAGACAGGAAATACTAGAAAATATTCTTTAAACTGGAGAGCACATTTACTGTTCCGACATCCACAGCTGTCGCTTTCTCAGTGCAGTATTTCATTTTCAGATTGTCACAAATAATGGCAACGAATCAATCGCAGATGAAAACGACAGTGAACCTGAAAAAACATTCATTGACTGCGTAATGGATAACGGGAGTCGTATTACACATATTAATGAGAACAATGAGCAGAACCCGATCAGCAAAACTGATAGGAATTTCCCTCAGTATGACATCGATCATAACGACCAGTAGATCTGCTGCTGGCTTAGAAATTAAGTCACGTGACACACTTGAAAGCCCACACCTTCCTTGGGCCAGAATAACAACGATGAATAAAAAAGAGCGACACAAATAACTCATATTACAGATTCCGAACAGCAGCAGTGGCCTGTCAGATGTCTGGGAATAGATGCAGATTTTCTTTTCATTGAACACAGGCCCAAAATTGATTTACTTCGCCTTTTCTGCTGGAGTCAAATTTACAAGGAGTAACACAAATTATTATGCAATGTTAGCTGGTGCATTTGGGTAACCATCTACAGATTGTTCGTCAATGGCCTTCCATCCATCACATGGTCAGAAGTGGGGATCTTAGCTGATGACTGCACAATATTCAGCAATGCTCACCATCAGGGAATCCTCAGTTATGGAAGCAGGACATATCCAAATGCAGCACGACATCGGCAATGTTCACACTTGGGCTGGCAAGTGACAAGTGCCAGACAATGACTATGCCCAACAAGGTGGATCCAACGACCACGGGGACAGAGCATGGTGGCACAATGGTTAGCATTACTGTCTCACAGCTCCACGGACCCTGGCTCAATTCCGGGCTCGGGTGACTGTCTGTGTGGAGTTTGCGCTTCCTCCCTGTGCCTGCGTGCGTTTCCTCCGAGTGTTCCGGTTTCCGACCCACAGTCCAACGATGTGCAGGTTAAGTGGATTAGACATGCTAAATTTCCCTTTAGTGTCCAACAGGTTAAGTTTACTGGGTCGCGGGGATATGGTGCAGGCATGGACTTCAGTAGGGTGAACAGTTTTGGGCTCCGTATCTAAAGAAAGATGTGCTGGCCTTGGAAAGGCTCCAGAGGAATGATCCCTGGAATGAGGAGCTTGTCGTTTGAGGAACGTTTGAGGGCTCTGTGTCTGTACTCGTTGAAGTTTAAAAGGATGAGTGGGGATCTTATTGAAACGTACAGGATACTGCGAGGCCTGGATAGAGTGGACATCGAGAGGATGTTCCCACTTTTAGGAAAAAGTAGAACCAGAGGACACAATCTCAGACTAAAGGAATGATCCTTTTAAATAGAGATGAGGAGGAACTTCTTCAGCCAGAGAGTGATGAATCTGTGGAACTCTTTCCCGCAGAAGGTTGTGGAGGCCAAATCACTGAGTGTCTTTAAGACAAAGGTAGATAGGCTCTTGATTAATACGGGGATCACGGATTATGGGGAGAATGCAGGAGAATGGGAATGAGAAGAATATCAGCCATGATTGAATGGCGGAGCAGACTCGATGGGCCGAGTTGCCTAATTCTGCTTCTATGTCTTATGGTCTTATGGGTGCTGTTTCAAAGTTCCGGTGCAGACTCGATAAGTCCAATGGGCTCCTTATGCACTGTAAATTCTAGGATGCAATGATTCTATGACCGCCCCTTGACATCCTGGGGCTTACCAGTGACCAGTAAATTAACTGAAACAGCCATGGAAAACCTGTGACTGCAAAAGGAGGGCAGAAGCTAGGAATTCTGCGGCGACTAACTCCCCAAATGTTGTTTACAATCTACAAGACACAGGTATATAAGACAAAGGGCGACGGAATTTTCTCAATTTGCCAGGATAGGTGCAGCTCCAGAAGTTTGACGTCATCCAAAACAAAGCCGCATCTCAAATGGCACTCCTTCCACAATCGTTCAATCCCTTCACCACATGCGAACACTGGCAGCCATGTGTACCATCTGCAAGATGCACTGCAGTACCTTAAGTAGGCTCCCTGGGCAGCTACTTCCAAATCCACGTCCATTATCATCTAGAAGGACAAAGCTGCAGATAACTGCGAACACTTCGCCTCGAGGCTCCTCTCCAAGTCTGTAAAATTACTGACTTGTAAATATATCTTCGTCCTTTGCTTTCGCATAAATCCCCCCCCCCCCCCCCCCCCAACAGCACTGACTGTACGTACACCACAAACACTGAAGCGGTTCAAGAGTACAGCTCACTACCAACTAATCAAGGGAACAAAGCATGGGCAATTATACAAGTCGAGCAAGCAACGACCACATCCCCTAAATTAATTTTTAAAATTCGTGGCTCTCGCTTAGAGAGCAGCGTAGTCTTAAAATGAGAAGCAAACCAGCAGACAGAAGTAAACATCTTGCCAGCTCTCTTCCGCCACATTTTAATATATGAAATATTTTATATTTCCTATTCAACGTAATGTGTAGAAGCTGCATCTGTTATGGCAAGCACGGAGTACAATACGCAGACGGAAGTTGCTCTCTAAATCATTACTCGTCGAAAAAGGGCAGCTTGAAGTGAATGAATGATAGCCTCGAGGAGAATAAAATATACCGTTGAAGAGGAAAACTGTATCCGGTAAATTGGAGACGTATACCTGTAGGAGATGCTCATGTTCTGTCGCACACTACACAGTACTTGGAATGAATGGCATTTATAGTGAACAGAACTGCGATGATCTGAAATTGTGCATTCAGACTGTGAGAGTGCTGCGCTGGATCTGTCAACTTAACACATAATTTGCACACACTAAACAGTGCATATCAACACTGAATGTAACTGCGCTAAAGGTGTCATGTTCACATTGCACAAACCTATCCGAACATAACAGAACGGCTTTAATCTGTGAGCGGAACATACACATGAAAAACCTGGCGTGCGCGCACCAAATGCAACAGCACTTAACTAAACGTCTCCACTCCGAGGGAGAACCATCTGTATTAAAGTATATGCAAAATGTCAGAGCGATTGGGAAACCAGTCACTGCTGATTTATGATCAACCCTGTCATAAATGCTAATTGACGCGACTTCTCAGCGTTTTCAGTAGCCATGTTGGATGATTTGGCCTACACTCAATGCCAAGGCGTTCATCTTGTTTTCTTCATGAATTTTAACTGGGATCAATCATTTTAGTTCACTGTAGATCCGTGCAAGTTTCCATGAACAAAAACATTCAATTCAATTACCAAAATAAACACAAGCCAAGCAGCAGCTGTACTAATGTTTTGCTGCAACGTATAGTCACCGTAACTGTAAATCACCTAATTATCTCCCAGGAGTCTGACCTCAGGAATAAATTTGACAATTTTCACTGTCGTGTAGCAGGCGTACCGAGCTTCTGACAGCAATGCACGGAATACCAAAAGGTCTATTGTTTGAGGTTTACTATCCCGTCATTGCAGCTATCGGTGTTCCAGGTACAGTATTCCAATGTGTTATCAGAATGGCGATTCATTGTTTAGCTGTATCGATGCTTTCATTTAGCAGTAGCCCATCTACTTCAGATTCATGAGGATTTATGAGGGTATAGTTTTCTCCTTCAAAGGTATATTTCATTCTCTTCTCGAGTATCAGTCACATATAACTCGCCAGTTGAAGTTTTAATTTCTTATATTTCCTGATATAATTTGGAACTATTGATGGTATCATTCCTCCCCGTTAACAATGTTATTTTTACAGCTTAACCAGCATAATTTATTCTCATTGCCTGTGTGATCTCAGCACCTTAACAAACTTACTGTATTAGGCACCATTTCACCACTTTAAGAGTATAAGTTGCCACAGATGTATGACGATTATCCTACGATCTAAATATAGCTATATTGTGGTTTGCGAGTGAAACCCTCGTCCACACGTGATTCTGCTGTTTGTTATAAAATGAAGACTGCTGAGTGAGGGATTTATGTTTGCTCCAGCAATCTCTAGGGTTATTTCGATCACCACTAATGTTTCAGAATTACTGTTTTCATCATCTCAGATATTGTGTAAAGTTATTGATTTCAAATATCTACCATTAGATTAAATTGATCTTTAGTGCAGTGCAGAGCTGAGGAAGTCTTGGATTAAAGGAGGGTCATTCCCCGAATGAGATGTCATCATCTGCCTGATCCATTTGTCCAGATAGACGCGGAAGTAATTATGAGGTACAGGGCCCGAAGGTACTCTGCATCCAGCTCAAAATGTCCGCCGCAATGTGGAAAACCCAGTTGTCCATCCATTTCCTTTCCTTTGAGTATGTAATCACGCAGAATGGCGACGAACATTTCCAACAGTGAATGATTTCATGTAATTGCATTTGACTTCTTATCCTGAGTGAAGTATGGTCAGCGTTTTTGCAGATTCCACGTTAAAAAGTGATTGTTTTGTGATGTACCGAGTTTAGTAGTTTCCATAATTATTTTGTCACCAATGTATTTTTGATTTCTTGTCACTTCTTGTTAAATCTCACAACATTTTACATACCAACCGGATTGAACGATCTTATTTCGTAACAGGATAATTACTTTTAAATACAGCAATTTCCCATCACATGTGGGATACGTTCTGCATAAGCATCAATGTATAAGTTCAGACATAAACAGTTCACTGGAGGATTCTCTGAGAGTGCAGGAAGTAACACCGATGTTTTCAATCTCTTACACAATATTTTCTGTCTCTCTCTTCTCCGTTACAGCTAACTTGGCAGTGATTCTGATCATGTCTCGATGCAGATGCGGTCTCTCCAGATGTATCACTTATTACATTGTGTCCATGGCGGTAACGGATCTCCTGGTCATTGTGACGGCAGTGATATTAAACCGAATTGCTGGCATTTATTTCCCACTCAGTTTCCTGTCTATCACACCGATGTGCAGTCTCCGTTCTGCACTCATTTTTGCAGCAATAGACAGCTCAGCCTGGTTAACGGTCACTTTCACCTTTGACCGATTTGTAGCCATTTGTTGCCAGAAGCTGAAATTGAAATATTGCACTGAGAAGTCAGCAGCACGGGTGATAGGAATAGTTGTCGGACTGACCTGCATAAAAAATGCATTTTTGTATTTTATATATGAACCGAGGTATATAATTAACCAGGTACCCTGGTTCTGCAGAGTAAAATCAATATTTTACAGGTCACCAGCTTGGGCCGCATACGACTGGATTCGTTGTATTGTAACCCCTTGCCTCCCATTCATTCTAATTCTATTGCTCAATGCTCTAACCGTCAGACACATTCTGGCGGCCAACGGAGTCCGCAGAAGACTCCGGATGCAGAGCAATGGTGAGAATCAGAGTGATCCAGAGATAGAGAAGCGCAGAAAGTCCATTGTTTTACTCTTTGCTATTTCTGGCAGTTTCATCCTTTTATATTTGTTATTTTTTATAACTATCCTCTATGTTCGAATTGCGAAAGTTACTTATTTCTCAGGTTCCACTTCCAGTGAATCAACATTTACTCTTGAGGAAAAAGGATTTATGCTTCAGTTTTTGAGTTCCTGCATCAACCCATTTATATATGCCGGCACCCAGAGAAAATTCAGAACTGAGTTAAAGAATGGACTGATTTATCCACTTAGCCAATTTGTTAAATTACACAGAATCGTAAAAAAGGATATTTTTTATTCCAATATGCCCTCTTGTTGTCCATGTTAAACACCGCGGCGTATTAAAGGGCAACTTAGTTAACTTTTCTTTTCATATTATGTCAATGTGCGAATGAATAAGGAACACGACATCCCCGCATAATTCAGTCAGTGTGATGATATTTTTCAGTTCACTTGCCGCCGCTGACTCTGTTGATCTCGTGTATTCCCATTTGCTTCGGGTCTCTCTACATTCAGGCATCCATTCTTCCGTCCATCTGCCAGTACTTCCAACCACCCCTCTAGCCGGCTCTATCCATCTTTCTATCTATCTTTCTATCTATCTATCTATCTATCTATCTATCTATCTATCTATCTATCTATCTATCTATCTATCTATCTATCTATCTGTCTGTCTATCTATCGATCTATCTACCTATCTATCTCTCTCTCTCTCTCTATCTATCTGTCTATCTATCTATCTGTCTATCTATATATCTGTCTGTCTATCTATCTATCTATCTATATATCCATCCATATATCCAGACATCTCTCTGTCTATCTGTATTTTATCTGTCTATCGGTCTGTCTGCTATCACTCTATCAGTATATTAATCTGTCTCCCTGTCGAGTTATCTGTGGTGACCTAGCCGGCCTAGCTTTGACCCCGAATAAAATTGGATATCCTAAAATAAAGAAGTGAAAACGTTAAATAAACTACAGTCAGTTCCAGCAGTTGGTCTTCAGGAAATTAGGACTTGTCTAAATTCGAATCAACAGAACTCAGACAGGTTGCCTGGGCATGTCTGGTACTGTCATGTCAATCGCCCATCAAGAGATTATTCCACCCTATTGATTTGCACTGGTCTATTTCCTGCAGCCTAGATTGAGTCGGACTGCTGGTGGCTCCGAGTTCCCACCGTTCCCTTACTTGGCAAGGGGTATGTGCAGGCCACACTATCGGAAGTAGATACAAGGGGCGGGCACATGTGTCCTGTCAACAGATCATCAGCCTGACCGTTGAATGCTGGGAGCTCCTGCCCAGGTCCCATTGGCTGGAGGCCAGGGGAGGTGGGAAAAGGTTGCGAAGGCGATCAAATAGACACGTGTGCCACATTGACAGCGAACACTCGACGTGGCAGTTAACCTTGACCATTCGACGAACCGACCAGAAGGAAGGAAGGAAGACGCTGTCAGCGAGACCCACCATCGTGGCGACAGAGTAGAGGGACTCAGGAATCGGACCAAACCTTCAACCGGACTATCTTTGCGGGTAGTATAACCAAATTTCGGGTGTTTCTTGTACACATATTTGGGTTAATTTATGGGTTAGTTGTGTGTTTAATAAAGATTGTTGAAC
Source organism: Scyliorhinus torazame (assembly GCF_047496885.1). Taxonomy (NCBI): domain Eukaryota; kingdom Metazoa; phylum Chordata; class Chondrichthyes; order Carcharhiniformes; family Scyliorhinidae; genus Scyliorhinus; species Scyliorhinus torazame. Next base: position 185,858,618 of record NC_092711.1, on the reverse strand, counting down.
TTGTATAAGTGTTTGACCTTTGTTCTCCTCGCTATTCAAAGAGACCTAGGTAAAACCTCTGAGTAAGTAAACTGGTCTCAAGTAGGTGGATTTGGCAGATACAGCAGGTTGGCAACCTAGATCGGACTTCAATAAGAAATGAATACTTTGCTCCGAATTCAGACCCCTCAACCCTGTATTCTACAACATTCCGCCTGAGCATGATTTAAGAGGGTATATCCCACGTGATGGACATTGTAAAGTGAGTGAAGGACAAATACAGATTTCGACCAGTAAATTCAGCCATAAACGAGGTTTCTGGAACACGAGGTAAACAAACTATGCTCGAGTAAGTATAGTCGAGCGAGTTGGGACACTCTGTGGGAGGGAATATACTGAGAACCGGACCCTTATCCAGATAGGTTTCCAATGTACCTGCGATGAACCATGAAAATAACAAAAATATAGGAATGGGCTGCCGTGCCGAATGGAAGGGTGTCCTCCGTACAGATTGAAAAAGCAAATGTTTCAAATGACTGTACCGGGGTGACACCACGAAATCGGATTTGAGATCCGAAGGACAAAATGTTTGGTGCCACGCCCATAGAGAGGCGGGCAAACTGGCTCCCAAATTCATCAAGGCGATTGCGATATCAAGTTGTTTAGAAACGTTTCGTGGAAGGGAATGGAAATAACCAGAATTAAACGGACAGAGAAGCACAGATAGCCAAATTGAAGGAAGACAGAAAGGAGCTGGCCAATCAAATTAAACAAGAGAACGGTAGCCAAAGAATGCAGTGAGAACATGAGCTCGTGGGCACGACTGCGCACATTCAGCAATTATAAGCCGAAATAGGAATGAGGCGGGATAGAAACCATTTCAACAAAATACATATGAACCAGTTACAGGCTCAGTAAGATCAAGTCAATCAAAAACACAACGCACCACCAGTGAGAGAGACACTGTACTGAAGCTGTTAGAAGAACTCAAATTAAAATGCAGCGACAGCAGATTGCACAAAAACCTTGCATCAAGGAGGGAAAGAGAATAGTTCCCACACAACTGACCACACAACATGCCTGAGAGAGATAGCCAGACTACAGTCCCAAATGAGCATTAAAATAGTGGTAATTTGCGCCTCTATCATACATTCCGAGCCCAGTTACCCAGGGGTAGAAAGGGATGAAGTAGAAGAGGATGGCTATGCCTATGCGACGGCCAGCGCACTGACGATTGGGGAATCCCGCCTCTGCTCTAAGCATCGGAACGAACAGCACCCCCCCCCCCCACCCCCACCGCCCCGAGCACGATCCATCCCTACTAATCGGGCAACCACCCACTGGACAGAACACCAGTGTTACCTACGTGGCATCCTACACCGTGACCCTGCTCACCAACATCGCTAAAGTTATCGGCTGTTTGAAACTTCCAGGGTCTTCTTTGTGGGAACATTGCGCAATTCTGCATTTTCAATTGCGTCGATGAGGTAGAGACCAAGCTTATTTTATTATGTTTACGTCCACGATTTATTCCGCCCTACCCAATTCCCAAAGCGTGGCTGCTGCAAACCTAACAGAAATGAAAACAGCCGTTCCGACCGCTGTAGGGTGCAATTGAGATTATCCAGTGAATGGTACAAACAACTGCCAGCAGAAGCAAGGGGAAAATCCGACGGCATCTGCTGGCCGTCTCTGGAATCAGTTCATTCGTGTGTGTGGCCAATTCAATAGAGTTCAATTCGACCCACATCACTAGTCTACATGAATCCGTACCAAGAGAGTCAATGCCACCGATAGCGGACTCAAAGTGTGCGAGAATTACGAAGCCGGGGAAAATACCAATAATGGAGCCTATGCTAACTGGAAAATGACTTACGCTTAGGAGTGGGAAGTCAAACAAATGAACAGCCCTATACCCACAACACCAGGGAAGATGACTCCCATCTGCCCGGACGCGCATCCTGACCCGGGGTGCTGAAACGAGGGGTTAGGTAGGTGTAGGACACCAGCATACCAGGGACACACACCTGCCGATTGCTGAAACAAGGAACTGGAGATCCACGCAGGATATCCTGCCAACCCAAAGCACCAGGAACAGTACAGAGCTAACCCAAGATATCCACCCCACAAGCTCAGTTTTACAACTGAGGAAAAGTTGGCCATTTCTCCAGGGACTATAGCGCACCAGCTAACCACCATCCATGACTACCTGAACAGTACACCGAAGAAGAACCCCACCCAAGCCTCTCAACGGACCAGCCAGCCAAGACACCTTCAACCCAATAGACAAACCAACAGTCCCTTTAGGTTTTACCCCAAATTAGAATACAGAAAATACACATGACGATGCTCGGCCTCAAAGACTTGACTGTGTAACACAACAAATACGGATACCCCTGGAACAAGGTGATGTCGGAGGTCGCCCCCCCCCCCCCCCCCACACGAGTTCATATGGGACACAGGGGGGTCATGCACAACTCTGAATACATACCATGACCGCAGCTTCACATGGCGCACCCCCAAACTGATTATGTTGAGCGGATTCAGGGGTCATCTTCAGGGGGGTGCATAAACTGACCCACTAGAATTTAGACTAGGGAACTGTATGTCACGATCTTGATATTTTAGTAAAAGACGACCTGAAAAAGAGCACATTTTAGGATCTGATTTGATGAAGAAGTGCAATTTATCATTCTCGTATATGGTTGATGCCGACCACCTAGTCTAGGTGACCATCGGCAGGACGGAAACTTAATCTCACTTATTGGAGAGTTGTGGGTCACACCCACCGAAATTACAATTGAGCCGGGAGCGTAGGGCATATTAGCCAAAGATACACGTGCGTTCACCAATCACAATCATGATGCTGGCTGAATGATGGTGAAAGTAATCATAGAGGACCCTGATCCCAAACCCCAATGACAATACGGCGTCCTTAAGCAAATCAAAGGTGAAGTGGCCAAGGTAGTTAATAGATTACTGCAGCAGGGAGTCCTGATCTCGGTCACCTCCACCAATAATTCCCCCAAATGGCGGGTGAGAAAACCGGATGGTTCATGGACACTCACCATCAACTAGCAAGAACTGAACCAGACCACCATGCTCACGACCCCCAAAGTGGTGAACTGCGCTGAAGGCATGATGAGACGGGTCCCATACGCGGAATATTTTGCGGTGCTGGATATTAGCAACGACGTCTGGTCAAGTGCCTTAGATCGCCACTGCCAGTATAAGTTTGTTTTTATATTGCACAGGTAGAAGTATACCTGGACGAGTCTGCTCCATGTGTTCCACAACCCCTCATCCATATTCCACCAGCGAATAGCCAAAGGCTTGGTACGCTTCTCCAGGTAAAGTCCCGGGTGCAATTCATTGGACGATCTCTTCCTACAAACTGAAACCAAAGTTAAACCCTCCTCACTACATTAGGATTAAAGATAAACCACAAGAAATCCCAAATCATGAGGCCACAAAACTCTTACTTGGGTACGGTAGTGACAGAGTGGAAGCACTCGATTGAAAGAAAGTGAGTCGAGTCTGTAACACGCCTTCACATACCAAAGGACGTGAGCTTGCTTCGCTCCTTTCTAGGCAAAATGGGCTTCTGCTGAACCCATATCGACTGTTGGCCACCAGATTTGCCCCCGTTGCCTAGCTCCTACGGAGAACACCCCATAGAACTGAACCGAGAGACACACAGACACGGTCTCCTAACTGCAGCAATCCGTGTCGCAATGCCCTGCCCTGAAAGTGTCTGACCCTGATCTTTCAGATGCATTTGAGGCAGCGATCACTGACACCACATTGACATCCAGCCTCCTTCATAAACAGGACGGGCGGCTAGGCCCAATAGCCTAGGCTTCCCGCATACTAACCGCGGTAGAACAAAGCTTTTCAGTATGCGAGGCACACCTGTTATTGTTGTTTAGGGCAGTACACCGTTATATAGGCGGCCGAAACTCCCTTACCATCCTCAACGAACAACCCCCCCCCCCTACCCCATTCAAGTGCTGGTGAACTGGTGGATCAAAAGCTGGAAGGCTAGAACAGGATAGCACAATGGACACTCATGTTCGAAGAATCGGACATTGCAGTGAAACTAGCCTTTTGAGCCAATAACATAACCAAATGAGTGGAGCGCCACAAACGCAATTGCAGATTCCAGCAATACATGACCCGAAGGGGCCATTTCTGACAAGAAACAAATGGGAGGGTGCAGGTGCGAAGAGAATCAGTCAGGACAGTCAAAATCACATTCTGAAAAAATATATAGACAGACCTTCCACGGTGGCCGAGTGGGACAGAAAAACTGCATGGGGCATTTATGTGGAAGAAAAGGAAGGCAAGTCCCTGAGGGAACTGGCCTCAAAACGTCCCGCACACACGAGTGCTCAGGCTTCAGATCTATCAGCGATAGCTTAGCTGGTCAGTCACCCTGACCAATTTCCCATCCCAGCAGACATATACTCAGACAGTATGTATGTCTGCAATCGTTTAACTGACTTTCTGACATGTGGGAAGCAAGTGCATTCATCGCGGCACAAGAGAAACATCTGCCATCACCACCCTTGTTATGATTAATTTTTCATTCTGCCCAAGCCCATGTGTACGGCGTTATTAAAGTCACAGCCCTCCTCCGCTCCTCCCCACTTGGGAACATAAGAGCGGACGAATGAGCCAAACAGGGCGCTTGAGAAGTAGACGTTGGGCAACCACTCTTACTGAACATATAAAAGCTGTAACTGTCAGCCAGACCAAGGTCGAATCGTTATATTGGCCCAATGCACAGTCCTGGATCTGAAACAGATGTAGGAAAGAACATACACCGCCTCCTTTCAAAAGTGGTGGAACACGTTTTCCGTACAGGCGGGGCGAGTCATTTGTGGTTCCGCCTCGGGGCCACAATCAAATTATTTTCCATAATCACGCTGTCCAGGGACATCAGGGGAGTATCACACGTGAGCGAATTAAGGTATTGTACTGGTGACCAACTGTAGAGCGAGATGTACCACATTATGTCGATAATTGTGTAATATGTGCGCAAAGTAACAATAAGTACGCTAAAAAAAGGAGAATTGAGACAGAACCGCCCTGAGGAAGACCCTTGTACACATCTCCAGATTGACTATATTGGTCCCCTAACACCTAGTGCTGTAAGTTACAAATATATCCTGGTTATTGTAGATACTTTTAATAAGTGGGTGGAACGCTTTCCAAACCGCACCAGCACAGCTAAGATCTTGGCTGACATCCTAGTACATGCCTGTTCACCAGGTGGAGTCTTCCCCACAGCATGGACTACGACCAGGGCACTCATTTCACAACGCAGCTAATACAACGGGTGATGAGACAATTTGGGATAAAACAGCAATTCCACAACACATACCACCCCCAATCCAATGGTATTGTTGAAAGAATGAATCTTACGCAAACGTGCATGATGAACAAAACCGTTCAGCCGAACGACTACTTTTGGAAGAAAGACCTGTCATTTGTACTCATGGTAGTTTGAAACACTGTGTCTAGTTCTCCTGGCTCTACTCCCCACATTTTAATGACCAGGCACCGATGCGAGGAATCGAACCTCGGCTTGGGTTGGATCTATCTGGACCCGAGGTCTAGGCCCACGAACAAGAGAACGATGTGAAAGGGTTAATAAAAACCTCAAGGTCGCCCAACAGGCAACAGCGGTAAGATCGGCAAGAGAAAGGAACAATGTCAAGCCTACTTAGAAGGGTTGTGAATCCCTTCGATTACGAAGTAGCAAACAGGTAATGCGTCAGGTATTGCAACCTGCTATCGTCTTAGCCCCGAAATACGCCGGACCCGATGCAATAGCAGACCTTCCGTATGTACGGTACGAGTGGAACCCAAGGAAATCTGATGGCATCATGTTAAACAGAAGAAGGCCGTTGGCTCCCAGCAAAACTTTCACTAGAAGGGATGGACGGAACCCATGACCGTCCTCTCCACCACTCCAAACCCCAGGAGCTGACTCGTCGCCTTGACATTCCATCCGCAATTCACCGGGCCTCGGGGGTAAAACCCCGTTCAGGCGTACACCCACGGAGAAGACGGAGATCCAACAGCCCTTAACCCCCGTGGTACTACTGGTACCGCTTTGTCCGCCGCTCGCCAACAGAACTAGCAAGCAGCGGATAGCCGGTAGCCACAGCCCACCCACATACATCCTTCCACCTGGGGTGAAGTTACAGGGTGTTGAGGCTCTAAATTGTAATTAAGCTTTTCTGCCTGCTCCCCGAACCTATTTACCCTCTGTATAACCCTCCCATAACCGGCCTTTGGTTTCAGAACAAAGGACGTATTTATCCACCTGGGATAGCACAGCGCTTCGGCTCCTCTTTGTTATAATTCTCCAAATGACAATAAATCCCACTGGATCCATTATGCTGGGGGGGGGGGGAAGGGGGGGGCTGCATCCGGCCTTCCGGGAACCCGACATTTCCCCGTTACCCATTTCACGAAAGACGGCCCAGAGGACCCCGGCCAACTTTGTTTGGTTGCACCTGAAAGAAAAATAAATGTAGCAGGTTCTCGCTGCCAGACTCTGCGTAGGCCAACTACGTGTGACTGTCCGAGATAAGAGCAGGCCAATTGCCTGCAATTCCTCCAGATTAGAGCAGGTCAACTGCCGACGACTCTGCCTTATTAGAGCAGGTCAACTTCTCTAATAAGTAGTCAAGCTACTTCCAGCTAAGCAGGTCAATTTATTTGTGAGCCTTCCGGATTGAAGCAGATCAACTACTTGCATCCCTTCCAGACGAGAGCAGTCTAAAGAACCTGCGTCTGTTCCAGTTATGCAGGCCAACTAACCAGCTAATCTTCCAGTTAAGGAGACTAGAGACCTGCGACTCTTCCCATTAAAGAGCGACAGGTAACGTGCGACTCTCCCCGTTAACCGGAGGCAAAGCAGATTCACACATTTTAGGTGCAACACATAGTTCCACTTTAAACAATACACACACTTGTTCAAGCAGGCCAAGTGACCTGCAACTTTTGCAGTTAACGCAGATCAAAGGATGTCCGACCATTCCTATTAAAGCAGGAAGGTAACATGCGACTATTCCCGTTAACCTGAGCCAAACCAGATACTCACATTCCAGACGCAATATCTCGTTCCATATTAAACAACACACACCTTTGCATCTTCCAGTTAAAACAGGCAGAACGAATGACCTGCGATTCTTCCCATTAAAGAACTGGAAGGAAGAATCCGCCAGCGAGACCCACCTTCATGACGACGGACGAGAGGGACTCAGAAATCGGACCCACCCTTCAGTCGGACCATTTTTCGGTCAGTATAACCGAATCTTGTGCGTTTCTTATATATATGTTTGGTTTAACCTGTGGGTTAATTGAGGGTTTAATATAGATTGTTCAACTTGCACTGGCGTTTGTCCTCGCTTCTTCGCGCTATTAAAAGACACCAAGGTAAAACCATTGAGTAAATAAACTGAAAGTATCTCAATATGACAGATGCAACACATCTAGCCATCTGCCTACTTTTCTGTCGATGTATCTGTTGATGTAACGGTTTATCTGCCTGTCCATCTGTCTCTTTGTCCACCTTTCAGTAGTGTGTTTACTTATATGCACATTTTGTGATTCATTCTTCACGGCATGTGATCTAAGCTCTGAAGTCCTGCCACACCCAGTTGTGCATGGTAATGAACAATGCAGAAACTCATTGGACGAGGAGGCTCTATAAATATTCCTATCCTCAGTGATGGAGGAGCCCAGCACCTCTCTGCAAAAGACAAGGCTGAAACATTTGCAACAATCTCCACTAGAATGTGTCGAGTAGATGATCGATCTGTCTCCTCCGGAGGTTCCTAGCATCACAGGTGCCAGTTTTTAGTCAATATGATTTACTCCACGTGATACCAAAAGCGGCTGAAGGCACTGGATATTGCAAAGTCGATGGGCCGTGACAATATTCCGGCAATAGTACTGAAGACCTCTGTTCCCGAATTTGCTGCACCCATAGCCAAAACAGAACATCCACAACACTGGCATTTACCTGACAATGAAGAAATTTCAACAGGATGTCCTGGCACAAGAGTCAGGGCAAGTCCAAACCAGCCAATTACCGCCCTATCAATTTATGCTCAATCAGTCATGGAAGGAGTCATCAACAGTGCTATTAAGAGGCTCTTCAGCAGCAATAACTTGCTCACCACGCTCAGTTTGGGTTCCGTCAGAGTTACTCTGCTACTGACCTCATTACAGCTTTGATTTTAACATGGATAAAGGAGTTGAATGCCAGTAGTGAGGTGAGAGTGACTGACTGCCCTTGACATCAAGGCAGCATTTGACCGACTATAGCATCAAGGAGCCTTGATGCTATTGTCATTGATATACATTGCAGGAAGTTTTCAAGGTTCCTTAGGCAAAACCTTACAAATCTTGCAGCCCAACCAGCGACGTACAAGAGCAGCGCGTACTTGAGAACCCCATCATCTGGAGGTTTCCCTACGAGTCACTTACCACCCCGACTTGGGTATATGTCGCCATTCCTTCACTTTAGCTTGGTCAAAATCCTCACTAACAGCAGTGTGGGTATACCTACACCTGAAGGACTGCAGATGTTCAAATAGGTAACTCACCACCAGCCTGTGAAGAGCAAACAAGGATAGGCAATAAACGCTGACCTATTCAGGTACTCCCACATCCTGTAATGAAATAAATAAAAACACGGCTTTTACATCTCACGAGAAGCAAAACTGTATTCTTGGCCTGTACAGAATCGTCCATCGACTTAGAATGATTGTGTACAATATCTCAGATGAGCTGGTTGTTCATATTCCTCCTGTTGCAGCATCTGTACCTATGACCTTGATGATGACTCCTGAAACATATCATCAGTCGTAAGCCCAGTTTGAGTGCCAGAAATGTCCCGGCACCTTTCAGCCATTCTGATGTGCCTGTTCTGTACTCACTATATGGTAATCAGACTACTAGACCTATACAACCAATAACCAATTTGAGAGTATCTTCTCTGATGGGCGATGTGGCAGAATGATATGACGTATGATATGATATATCAACACTATCGAGGGATGTCCCGGTGCACCGCTTTGTGTGGGAGAAATAAAATTTTATACAACAATGCAAGGTATGAGGTGGAATAGCTGGTGAATTAACCATTTTGGTACCACGCCAGCAAAGGGTAAATCACGCTACCCTGATGGTAGTATAGATATGATCATATTCCAAGGCATACTGAAATTTGGTAGTTGGTACAGCGGGCTCTCTGTCCTGCTGATCAAGTGATTCGTCTGCATAGCAACAAGATCATTTGTTTTCCCTATATGCTTGAATGATTTCATCCAGTCCTCCATCCTGCTGAGGCACCAGAGGTTCATAGAAAGTATTGAATGCACGAATATTCCTAAAATATTTAAAGGTCTCTAAAAACACATATATATGTTACACATAGATATGATACAACTTTCAGGATTTTAGTGATGGACTCTGCGTCAGTGGCCATATTCTTTTAGCCACACGTTTGTTGAGCACTGGACTTCAATGTCTTAAAATTCAACAATTCGTCACACCTGCTGCATCTGAATCGAAAATAGGAGAAAATAGGAATTTTATTTATATGTAATTCTTAATATGCTATTTAGGCATCTATTGATTGGACATTTTCTCTGTACCTAAAAATATATATATACAGCGTTTTCAAAGCACTCCTTGGGTTTAACGCAATTTTGGACGTCGTGCATGAATGACCGGAACTTTGCGAGTGGCCATGTCTTGCTTCCCGTCAGTCATGATAAATTAACAAAGAGATCGAATTTCGAAATTGAACTACTCCATCTAATAAATAGCCGTCTGTATCTCTGGTTGTGTCTTCCTTTTATGTCAATGCGTCTCCGCATGTTTTTGTTCGTCTATCGCAGTGTCTCTCTATGCCTGACTCTATTTCTCTCATTCGATATTTTTCCCCCCTCTCGCCGATCGCTCCATGTGCTGAAAACTCTCCCTCCGGTATTAAAAAAATGAATCCAGGATTGTTTCAAGCGTGATTCTTGTTCTGACGCTTTAGTGCAGACAGAATGGCTGTGCAATGGATTAGATCAACTTTAACATATCATGACGAACTTCACCATTTATGGCTGTGGTTTTAGTTCTATGATAAATAAGATTTCTTGGAACAAAACGAATTATATGCATGTTTCTTGTTAAAGCTTAATGACAAGTTTATAAAAATAAGCCAACGTCTAAAATATGCATGTATAGAATATGTCTTTTATTTTATTCTTCCATGAAGAGAACTCAGATTCAAATGTGGCATTGCTGAATTTTTCGCAAGCATTGTTATAAGGAGAGTAGACATGCCTACTGCATTTATAAGTAAATTTGTTCAAGAACGTCCTTGCAAGCGCATGCTCTGCTCGGTTCCCCTGAGTTTAGATGCCGGCGTTGGACTAGGGTGAGCACAGTAAGAAGTCTTACAACACCAGCTTGAAGTCCAACAGGTTGGTTTCGAATCACTCGCTTTCGGAGCAATGCTCCTTCCTCGGGTGAATGAAGATGTGGGTTCCAGAAACATATATAAAGACAAATATAAGGAGGAACATTTGAGACGTTTGCTTATTTTTGATAATTTGTCTATATATATGTTTCTGGAACCCACCTCTTCATTCACCTGAGGAAGGAGCAGTTCTCCGAAAGCTAGTGATTCGGAACAAACCTGTTGGACTTTAACCTGGTGTTGTAAGACTTCTGACGGTGCTCCTGAGTTAAGGAAAAATCCAGTTGTCAGAGTTTGATGCAAAGAAGTTCACTAGAGTAATTGCACTGAGGAGCAGGCCATTCGACCATTCAGTTTTTGTGGGCACTCTTTAGAACACTTATGTGTTCTAAAAATTGCTTCAGCCAGAGAGTGGTGGGTCTGTGGAATTCATTGCCACAGAGGGCGGTGGAGGCCGGGACGTTGAGTGTCTTTAAGACAGAAGTTGATAAATTCTTGATTTCTCGAGGAATTAAGGGCTATGGAGAGAGAGCGGGTAAATGGAGTTGAAATCAGCCATGACTGAATGGTGGAGTGGACTCGATGGACCGAATGACCTAACTTCCGCTCCTATGTCTTATGGTCTTATGGTCATTTCAATCTGCCGCATTATGTTCACAATCCTTCACTTTTATTTCCCCATGTGTCCATAATGACAATCATCATCAACATCACCAACGTCATCATCATCATCAACAGCATAATCACCATCGTCATCTTCTTTCCCTCGCTGACGTTCACGCATTTCCGTTAAAAGCACTGCACTCATACCTCGGCCATCGTATCTCTCCATCTCATCTTCAGCCTTCCTTTTTTTCCAATTCCCGCAGAGAATAAAGCTTAATTGAGATCACTGCATCCTCTTTCTTACTTCACAACAGACGATCATCAGATTTCAATGACGACCATTGTTTTCAATCTCTTCTCGGGTACTTTCTCCAATTCATCTTTAATCTTCACTGACCCACAAATATAATGGCTTTTGAACGTGTACTTACATTTCGCTCTAAATATTCACATTTTTGCAAATGGAAATACCCAATTTATTTTTTGCAATTATGGGACATATAACGTGGCCAATCGATCTTACCATGCACATTGTTGTGTTATGGGGTGAGACCGACGCAGACAAGTGGAGAATGTGTAAACTCGACAGGGGCAGTGAGCCGGGACCGGGATCGAACCCGCTCCTCGTCGTCGTGAGGCAGCAGTGCTAACCACTGCGCCACAATGTCGCCCCCATATTCATCTTAACATTGTGGGAGGCTAGGGAGGATATTGCCGCCCCCCTAGCACAGATATCTGAATCATCGACAGCCAAGGAGATGTGCCTGATGATTGGAGGGTAGCAAATGTTGTGCCATTGTTTAAGAAGGGCTCTAGGGATAAGTCTGGGAGCTACAGACCGGTGAGCCTTACGTCTGTAGTGGGTAAGTTGTTCGAAGATATGCTGAGGGACAGGATATACAGGCATTAAAACATGCAAGGGCTAATTGGGGAAAGGCAGCATGGCTTTGTAAGGGGAAAGTCATGTCTCAGTGAATTTGATTGAGTTTTATTGAGGGGTAACCAAGAAGGTAGGTGAAGGCAGTGCGGTCGACGTTGGCTACATGTACTTTAGCAAGGAATTTGAGAAGATATCACATGGCAGTTTTCACAAAAGGTTAAATCTCACGGAATCCAGCGTGAGGTAGCCAATTGGATATAAAATTGGCTTGGCGGTCGAAGCCAAAGGGTGGTTGTGGAGGGTTATTTTTCAAACTGTAGGCCTGTGACTTGCAGGGTGCCTCATTGATCGGTGCCGTGTCCACTGTTATTTGATACAGATATAAATCATTTGGATGAGAATGTAGGAGGCATAGTTAGTAAGTTTGAAAATGACATCAAGATTGATGGCACAGTGGATAGTGAATACATTTATATAAGATTGCAACAGGATCTTGATCAATTGGGCCAGTGGTCCGATGAATGGCAGATGGAGTGTAATATAAATAAATGTGAGATGACGCATTTTGGTTGATGGAATCGAGCCAGGACCTACAAAGTTAATCACAGGACGTTGGGGAGAGTTAGAGAACAAACAGATCTAGGAGTACAGATTAATAGCTCCTTAAAGCTGGAGTCGCAGGTGGACAGGGTGGTGATGAAAACATTCAGCAAGTTTGATTTTATTAGTCAGAATATTTAATACAGACGTTGGAACGGCTTGTCGAACATGCACAAGACATTGGTGAGACCACGCATGGAATATTGTGTTCAGTTCTGATCACACTGTAAGAGGAAGCCTATTGTCAAACTAGAAAGAGTGCGGAAGAGATGTACGAGGATGCTACCAGGACTTGGTGGTCTGAGTTATGAGAGGTTGGATAGGCTGGGAATTCGTTCCTTGAGCGTACGAGGCTGAGGCATGATATTATATAGGTCTATAAAATAATGAGGAGCATAGCTAAGGTAGATAGTCGACATATTTTCCCAAAAGTAAAGGAATATTGAATTAGAGGGCATAGGTTAAAAGTGAGAAGGGAGATTTCTTCACACATTTCTTTAAGCGGGAGGTGAGCATCTGGAACGGGCTGCCAGAAACAGTGGTAGAGGCAGGTACGATGGTGACTTTTTAAAAGCGGTTACACAGTCACACGGGCAGTGTGAGTATAGAGGGATATGGGCCAAATGGGGGCAAGAGTGACTAGCTTAGTGATAGAAACTGGGCGGCATGGACAAGTTGGGCCGAATGGCGTGTTCCCGTGCTGTAAATATCTATGACTCTCTGACCCGTATCGCATGATATGGCGGTACATTAGCACAGTAGGTCGCAATGTTGCTTCACAGCTCCAGCTTCCCAGGTTCCATTCCCGTCTTGTGTTACTGTCTGTGTGGATCTGTACGTCCTCCCCGTGTCATCGTCGGTTTCTTTCAGGTGGTCCGGTTTTCTCCCGCAATTCCCGAAAGACGTGCTATTTGGTGAATTGGACGTTCTAAATTCTCCCTCCGTGTATTTTAACAGACGCCGGAATGTGGCGACTGGTGCTTTTCACAGTACTTTCAATGCCGTGTTAAGGTTCGCCTACTTGTGACAATAAATATTATTATTATCATGAATATGAAGTAGTACGCAGCCCTTCTTCCTCTCAATTTGTTGCTGTCTAGTTTTCTGCATTACATAGCAGCTCTTCTGCTTCGAAACTGCAATTGTGACATGCTAACAAAGTGATTTCCGGCGAGTGGTTACCCATAAGATAAATATTGTTCACACGTAGGAATATAGAAACATCGGACCTACGTGCAGGAATAAGGTATTTGGCCCTTCACATCTGCTGTTCCTTTCGATTCTATCTTTTGCTGATGAAATTCAACATGGGCAAGTGCGAGGTCTTGCACTTTGGAAAAAGGAATAGAGGCATGGACTATTTTCTAAACGGTGACAAAATTCATAATGCTGAAGTGCAAAGGGACTTGGGAGTCCTAGTCCAGGATTCTCTCAAGGTAAACTTGCAGGTTGAGTCCGTAATTAAGAAAGCAAATGCAATGTTGTCATTCATCTCAAGAGGCTTGGAATATAAAAGCAGGTATGTACTTCTGAAGCTTTATAAAGCATTAGTTAGGCCCCATTTAGAATACTGTGAGCAATTTTGGGCCCCACACCCCAGGAAGGACATACTGTCACTGGAGCGGGTCCAGCGGAGATTCACACGGATGATCCCAGGAATGGTAGGCCTAACATACGATGAACGTCTGAGGATCCTGGGATTATATTCATTGGAGTTTAGGAGGTTGAGGGGAGATCTAATAGAAACTTACAAGATAATGAATGGCTTAGATAGGGTGGATGTAGGGAAGATGTTTCCATTAGCAGAGGAGAGTAGGACCCGGGGACACAGTCTTAGAATAAAAGGGAGTCACTTTAGAACAGAGATGAGGAGACATTTCTTCAGCCAGAGAGTGGTGGGTCTGTGGAATTCATTGCCACAGAGGGCGGTGGAGGCCGGGACGTTGAGTGTCTTTAAGGCAGAAGTTGATAAATTCTTGATTTCTCGAGGAATTAAGGGCTATGGAGAGAGAGCGGGTAAATGGAGTTGAAATCAGCCATGATTGAATGGTGGAGTGGACTCGATGGGCCGAATGGCCTTACTTCCGCTCCTATGTCTTATCGTCTTATGGTCTCTATCCTGGCCGATCTGGTTGTGCTTTTATTTTTCTAAATTAAAGTTTTATCGACGAAACCTGTTCAAGCTGTTGTCATAAATTGTACAATTCGTCACATGAATGAGACAAATGCACCTTTTCAGAACTGCTATGAAAGCAAATACGTGATTTTTTTCCTGAGGTCTCGACCAAAAGAGTACAATTTATCCCAGAAGTATGCTCACCAATGCCCTTTGCAACTGCTCTGAAACTACCCGGAATTTTACATTCCAGCCCATTCAAACAGCATCAATATTCTATGTGCCTTCCTTGACAGTTACTGTACCTTCACAATCAACTTGTTTTCTGCAGTTTAATGTGGAACCAGATACCTCTGCCCCACAGCGTTCTCCAAACACTATTCATTTAAAAACTAGACTACATTCATTTTGGCCCTGCCTAAATGGACACATTCACATTTTCCTACAACATTCAGTAGTATGAAAATTGTTTTTGTCCGACTTATTTATCTCTTGATTTGTCTCCCCACCTCCTGTGACATCCAAATGTCCAGGCTAGCTTGGTTTTCACAAGTTACTAAGATATAGGACCAGAATTAGGCCCATCGAGGCTGCTCCGCCATTCTATCGTGGCTTATATGTTCCACATCTGCTATCTACAATGAAACAGGCCAACAAATCGATTGCGAAATCACCCAGAGCATCTCCTCCTCAGACCACATAACATCCGGGCAATAGTAAGGGATGACATCGGTGCTACGGAGGATAAGGTTGAATCCGTTTGGGTGGAAATCAGGAATAGAAAGGCGAAAAAGTCACTGATAGGAGTAGTCTATAGGCCACCAAATAGTAACATTTTGGTGGGGCAGGCAATAAACAAAGAAATAACGGATGCATGTAGAAATGGTGCGGCAGTTATCATGGGGGATTTTAATCTACATGTCGATTGGTTTAACCAGGTCGGCCAAGGCAGCCTTGAGGAGGAGTTGATAGATTGTATCCCCGATAGTTTCCCAGAACAGTATGAAATGGAACCTACGAGGGAACAAATGTCCTAGATCTGGTCTTGTGTAATGAGACAGGATTGATTAATGATCTCATAGTTAGGGATCCTCTCGGAAGGAGCGATCACAATATGGTGGAATTTAAAATACAGATGCAGGGTGAGAAGGTAAAATCAAACACTAGTGCTTAAACAAAGGCGATTACAATGGGATGAGTGAAGAACTAGCTAAGGTAGACTGGGAGCAAAGACTTTTTGGTGAAACAGTTGAGGAACAATGGAAAACCTTCCAAGCGATTTTTCACAGTGCTCAGCAAAGGTTTATTCCAACAAAAAGGAAGGACGGTAGAAAAAGGGAAAATCGACCGTGGATATCTCGAAAATAAGGGAGAGTATTAAAATTGAAGGAAAAAGCATACAACGTGGCAAAGTTTAGTGGGAGACTAGAGGACTGGGAAATCTTTAGGGGCCAACAGAAAACTACTAAACAAGCTATAAAGAAGAGTAAGATAGATTATGAGAGTAAACTTGCTCAGAATATAACAACAGATAGCAAAGGTTTCTACAAATATATAAGACCAAAAAGAGTGGCTAAAGTAAATATTGGTCGTTTAGAGGATGAGAAGAGAGATTTAATGATGAGAGATGAGGACATGGCTGAGGAACTGAACAGGTTTTTTGGGGTCGTTCTCCACAGTGGAAGACACAAATAACATGCCAGTCACTTATAGAAATGAGGCTATGACAGGTGAGGACCTTCAGAGGATTGTTATCATTAAGGAGGTAGTGATGGGCAAGGTAATGGGGCTAAAAATAGACAAGTCTCCTGGCCGTGATGGAATGCATCGCAGAGTGCTAAGAGATGGCAAGGGCAATTGCAAATGCACTAGTGATACTTTACCAAAATTCACTAGACTCTGTGGTGGTCGCGTCGGATTGGAAATTAGCAAACGTGACACTACTGTTTAAAAAAGGAGGTAGGCAGAAAGCGGGTAATTATAAGCCAGTGAGCTTAGCTTCGGTAGCAGGGAAGATGCTAGAATCTATCATCACGGAAGAAATAGCGAAGCATCTGGATGGAAATTGTCCCATTGGGCAGCCACAGCATGGTTTCATAAAGGGCAGGTCGTGCCTAACTAATTTAGTGGAATTTCCTGAGGACATTACCAGTGCGGTAGATAACGGGGAGCCAATGGATGTGGTATGTCTGGATTTCCAGAAAGCCTTTGACAAGGTGCCACACAAAAGGTTGCTGCATAAGATAAAGCTGCATGGCATTAAGGGTAAAGTAGTAGCATGGATAGAGGATTGGTTAATTAATAGAAAGCGAAGAGTGGGGATTAATGCGTGTTTCTCTGGTTTGCGATCAGTAGCTAGTGGTGTCCCTCAGGGATCAGTGTTGGGCCCACAATTGTTCACAATTTACACAGATGATTTGGAATTGGGGACCAAGGGCAATGTGTCAAAGTTTGCAGACGACACTAAGATGGGTGGTAAAGCAAAAAGTGCAGAGGATACTTCAAGTCTGCAGAGGGATTTGGTTAGCCTAAGTGAATGGACTAGGGTCTGGCAAATGGAATACAATGTTGACAATTGTGAGGTTATCCATTTTGGTAGGAATAACAGCAAAAGGGATTATTATTTAAATGATAAAATATTGAAACATGCTGCTGTGCAGATGGACCTGGATGCGCTAGTGCATGAGTCGCAAAAAGTTGGTTTACAGGTGCAACAGGTGATTAAGAAGGCGAATGGAATTGTGTCCTTCATTGCTAGAGGGATGGAGTTTAAGACGAGGGAAGTTATGTTGCAATTGTATAAGGTGTTAGTGAGGCCACACCTGGAGTATTGTGTTAAGTTTTGGTCTCTTTACTTGAGAACTGACATACTGACACTGGAGGGTGTGCAGAGGAGCTTCACTGGGTTAATCCCAGAGCTCCATAATTGCCCGCTTTCTGCCTACCTCCTTTTTTAAACAGTGGTGTCACGTTTGCTAATTTCCAATCCGCCGGGACAACCCCAGAGTCTAGTGAATTTTGGTAAATTATCACTAGTGCATTTGCAATTTCCCTAGCCATCTCTTTTAGCACTCTGGGATGCATTCCATCAGGTCCAGTAGATTTATCTACCTTTAGCCCCATTAGCTTGCACATCACTACCTCCTTGGTGATAACAATCCTCTCAAGGTCCTCACCTGTCATAGCCTCATTTCCATCAGTCACTGGCATGTTATTTGTGTCTTCCACTGTGAAGACCGACCCAAAAAACCTGTTCAGTTCCTCAGCCATTTCCTCATTTGCCATTATTAAATCTCCCTTCTCATCCTCTAAAGGACCAATATTTACCTAAGCCACTTTTTTTTTGTTTTATGTATTTGTAGAAACTTTTACAATCTGTTTTTATAATCTGAGCAAGTTTAATCTCATAATCTATTTTACTCTTCTTTATAGCTTTTTCAGTAGCTTTCTGTTGCCCCCTAAAGATTTCCCAGTCCTCTAGTCTCCCACTGATCTTTGCTGCTTTGTATGTTTTTTCCGTCAATTTGATACTCTCCCTTATTTCCTTAGATATCCACGGTCGATTTTCCCTCTTTTTACCGTCCTTGCTTTTTGTTGGTGTAAACCGTTGCTGAGCACTGTGAAAAATCACTTGGAAGGTTCTCCACTGTTCCTCAACTGTTTCACTATAAAGTCTTTGCTCCCAGTCTACCTTAGCTAGTTCTTCTCTCATCCCATTGTAATCTCCTTTGTTTAAGCACAAAACACGAGTGCTTGATTTTACCTTCTCACCCTCCATCTGCATTTTAAATTCCACCATATTGTGATCGCTCCTTCCGAGAGGATCCCTAACTATGAGATACTGAATCAATCCTGTCTCATTACACAGGACCAGATCTAGGACCGCTTGTTCCCTCGTAGGTTCCATTACATACTGTTCTAGGAAACTATCGCGGATGCATTCTATAAACCCCTCCTCAAGGCTGCCTTGACCGACCTCGTTAAAAGAATCAACATGTAGATTAAAATCCCCCATGATAACTGCTGTACCATTTCAACATGCATCTGTTATTTCTTTGTTTATTGCCTGCCCCACCATAATGTTACTATTTGGTGGCCTATAGATTACTCCTATCCGTGACTTTTTCGCCTTACTATTCCTGATTTCCACCCAAATGGATTCAACCTTATCCTCCATCGCACCGATGTCATCCCTTACTGTTGCCCGGATGTCACCTTTAATAACAGAGCTACACCACCTCCCTTACCATCCACTCTGTCCTTCCGAAATGTTTGATACCCTCGGATATTTAACTCCCAGTCGTGACCATCCTTGAACCATGTTTCAGTAATGGCCACTAAATCATAGTCATTCACAATGATTTGCGCCATCAACTCATTTACCTTATTCCGAATACTACGAGCATTCAGGTAAAGTACACTTTTGTTGGCTTTTTTTACCTCTGTTTTGAATCTTAACACCTCGGTCAGTAACCTCTCCCAAGTTATTTTTCCTCTTATCCTTTCTCCTAATTTTCCTGGTCGTTGAACCCATATCTTCATGTAACAAACTGCCGCGTCGCTTAACATTAATATTTCCACTTCCCGTTTTATTTCTTTTAGTATTCCTGGTCCTATTCACTGCGCTCCCCTCAGTCACTGTACCTTGTACTGTCGCCCTTTTTGATTTCTGACTATGGCTTCTCTGCCTTACACTTTCCCCTTACTGCCTTTTATTTCTGTCCCTGTTTTACTACCTTCCAACTTCCTGCATCGGTTCCCACCCTCTGCCACATTAGTTTAAACTCTCCCCAACAGCTCTAGCAACCCCCCCCCCACCGCCCCCCCCCCCGCCCCCCCAGGCATCGGTTCCAGTCCTGCCCAGGTGCAGACCGTCCGGTTTGTAATGGTCCCTCCTTCCCCAGAACCGGTTCCAATGTCCCAGGTATTTGAATCCCTCCCTCTTGCACCATCTCTCGAGCCACGCATTCATCCTATCTATCCTGACATGCCCACTCTGACTAGCTCGTGGCACTGGGAGCAATCTTGAGATTACTACCTTTGGGGTCCTACTTTTTAGTTTAACTCCTAGCTCCCTAAATTCAGCTTGTAGGACCTCGTCCAGTTTTTTTTTTACCTATAACGTTGGTGCCTATGTGCACCACGACAGCTGGCTGTTCACCCCCCCCCCCCCCGCCCCAGAATGTCCTGCAGCCGCTCCGAGACATCCTTGACCCTTGCACCAGGGAGGCAACATACCATCCTGGAGTCTCGATTGCGACCGCAGAACCGCCTGTCTAGTCCCCTTACAATTGAGTCCACTATCGCTATAGCCCTGCCATTCTTCTTCCTGCCCAGCTGCGCAGCAGAGGCAGCCACGGTGCCATGAACCTGGCTGCTGCTGCCTTCCCCTGGTGTGCCATCTCCCTCAACAGTATCCAAAGCGGTATATCTGTTTTGCAGGGAGATGACCGCAGAGGACACCTGCACTTCCTTCCTACTCTTGCTCTGTCATTTGATCACCCATTTTCTATCTCCCTCAGTACCTTTCACCTGCGGTGTGACCAACTTATGGTGTTAATACGCCGGAGAATCTTCTATGCCTCAATAAGGCCATCTATCATTCGTGAAACTCCAATGAGTACAGGTTCATGAGAAAGTCCCTCCATACCTAGATCAACTTCGTGAACCTCCCCAAGGTGCCTATAATGTCTTTCCTTAGACAAGGGGACCGAAATGTTCACATTGTTCCAAGCTTGGTCGAACTTGTGCCTTTTATAGTTTTAGCAAGACTTCACTATTTTTATTCTCTACTTCCCTGAAATGAAGACCAACTTTCCATTTGCCTGCTTGTTGCCTGCTCACTTTGCATGCTAACTTTTTCAAATTTATTAACAATAACACCAAATCACATTGCCGTAGCTTTCTGCAGTCGCCGTAATCCGACCCGTTCAGATAACATTCAGCTCCTTTATTCCATTTACAAAAGGGCATAGCTTCACATTTTCCGAAATTATGTTCGATTTACCAAGTTTCTTCCCACTCACTTCACCTGTATATATCCATCTGTAGACTCTGTGTCATCCTCACAACTTCCTTTCCCACCTATTTTTGTGCCATCCTCAAACTTAGCAATATTGCGTTTCCTTCTCTCGTCAAAGACATTAATATTTCTTGTGATGTAATTGGGGTCCAACGCTGATCCACGTGGCCCCCACAAGTTCCCAGTTAAAACGGTGGCATTGTGGTTAACATTGCTGCCTTACGACGTACAGGACCTGGGCTCGATTCCGTCGCTGGTCATTGTCCGTGTGGAGTTTTCACATTCTCCTCCAAGATGTGTATCTTACCCCACAACCCAAAGATGCGTAGGGTAAGCGGATTGGCCACGTTAAGCTGCCCCTAAATTGGATGATTTTTTTAAAAAATGCACCCCTTGTCCAAACTCTCTGTCTTCCGTCACTTAAACAATTCTCCATGGTAATCTTCTACCTCAACACCGTGAACTGATATTTTCCACAGGAGCATCCTGTGCTGTATCTTGTCGAACGTTCTTTTTGAGGACCAAGTGCATTATATCTACCGGTTATCCTTTATCTATCCTGTTCGTTATCACCTCAAAGAATTCCAATAAATTTTTCAGACAACATTCCCGCGAAAAGGAGCCCTGCTGACTTTGCCTGATTATAAATGTTATGCTATTACACGATTAATAATGACCGTTAAGTTTTCCAAATGACAGAAGTTCAGAAAACAGGCCTACAGTTTCCTGTTCTTTGCTCCTTTCATTTTAATCTGGTTGTTACATTGTTCCATTGGCAGCTTTCCTCTGGGACCTTTCAAGAATTTAAGCATTCTTGGAAGATTACTACCAGTGCATCTACTATTGGTGTAGCGACTTCCTTGATCATCCTAAGATGGAACCCCTCAGGTCCAAGGTATTAATCTTCCTTTCGCCCCATTAGTTTTCCTGATTCTTTTTATGTAATGATTTCATTATCTTTGGTTCTTCCCAACCTTTTGTCCCTTGCTTGTGTAATGTTTTTCTAATGACATTTGTCTATTCTACCTTTAAAACTCAGTCAATGTATTTATTTACCTCTGCTATTTCCTGGTTCACGATTATTTGGGCAGCACGGTAGCATTGTGGATAGCACAAATGCTTCACAGCTCCAGGGTCCCAGGTTCGATTCTGGCTTATGTCACTGTCTGTGCGGAGTCTGCACATCCTCCCCGTGTGTGCGTGGGTTTCCTCCGGGTGCTCCGGTTTCCTCCCACAGTCCAAAGATGTGCGGGTTAGGTGGATTGGCCATGCTAAATTGCCCATAGTGTCCAAAATTACCCTTCGTGTTGGGTGGGGTTGCTGGCTTGTTGGGATAGGGTGGAGGTGTGGACCTTGGGTAGGGTGCTCTTTCCAAGAGCCGGAGCAGACTCGATGGGCTGAATGGCCTCCTTCTGCACTGTAAATTATATGATTCTATTATTTCACTCGGCTCATTCTCCATGTGGATTGTTGACGCTGTGGCCTGCTTCGTGCTTTTCAGATGTTTAAATAACTTCATACTGTCCGTTTTTATTTTATACGCTCGTTTACCATCATAATTTACCTTCTTGCTTCAGCCATCTTTTGTAGCTTTTCAAATCTTTCCCACTCCTCCGGCTCAGGACTAATCTTTTCCGCATTTCGTTTTTGTTTTTCAATTTAATATGACGGTTAACATCCCTGGTCAACCATGGTGATCGGCCCGTTCCTCGAGCCTTCTTCCTCACTGGAATATATAGTTAATGTGAGACATGAACAGTGTTCATTAACGTCTTTCTTTTCTGGTCAACCGTCTTTTCTGCTAAATCTCTTTCACGACCAGTACTAAAGGAAAGCACAGTGAAGATTCGATCGTGCTCAGTATTCTTTCCATATGATCATGGGTCACCCGCATCGCGATTCTCGATTGTTCTGAGACTGTGCATTCATTGTGGTCAGGTCCAGATCAATACAATTACACCCGTGATGCACCAGTGTTGTTCACTGTGTTGAATTCACGATAACCTGTACCAGTTCAGTACAGTTATGCACTGTCTGTACTCTTTCAAACCAGGGCGGTTATATTCATTATGGGGAAGTTCCACTTCAACAAGTTTGAATTCAGCGTTGAGAGATTCAACACAGTAAATTATCATCGGTATTAAATAACCCAGTTCCAAGTCAGCAGAGCTTTATTCAGTGGAAAGCATGGTAAATTTATATTAAGAAACAATCCTGAAGTCATTTTGACCTTATTCGGGCACTATATCCTGGGAAGTAGCAGATCACTTACATTGACCGTTGACAACTCCAGCTTCCAGTACCAACATCCAGTTTACATGGATGCAGTTTAGCATGGTTACTTTCAGTCGGTGCCGTTACATTTCCACACACTTACATTTAGAGTTAATCCAATCAAATGTAGCACGGTTAATTGAAGTGTGGACCAGACCAGATAAATACAGTTCCGCCTAGAATGGGCCGGCCTACATCAAAGGGGTTGCATACAGACCGAAATGTATAATCAGACAGAGCATTAAGGAAGCATTCAACAGGTCTGGCAATACATCTGGCCACAATTGCAACAAACTTGTTTGATGCTTCCAGACTTTTGTGTTTTTATTTGTAATATCCTGGGGCTGGTTTAGCACATGGCTAAATCGCTGGCTTTGAAAGCAGACCAAGGCATGCTAGAAGCATGGTTCAATTCCCGTACCAGCCTCCCCGAACAGGCGCCGGAATGTGGCGACTAGGGGATTTTCACAGTAACTTCATTTGAAGCCTACTTGTGACAATGAGCGATTTTCATTCATCCAGGTAATTTCTATTTATTTCATTATTGGGATTGTAGAGGAATCATGCACTAAAACATACTTCAGTGTGAAAGTGGTTAGATAGTCGACTGCTTCTTCTGTTTCAGCTTCTACTTCTACTTCCTCTTCATCCTTCTTCTTATTCTCCGAGGCATGGAGTCATATAGTCATAGAGGTCGACACCACATCTGCAAAGGTCAATGTGAAATGTCTAAATATTCTCATCGAATTTTCCAGCATTTGGCTCTAGCCTTGTATGCCTTGACATTGCAAGTGGTCCTCTAAATTGTATGAGGGTCTCTGTGTCCAACATCCCTTTGTGCAGTGAGTTCCAGATTCCCACCACTCTCAAGATGAAAACGTTTTTCTTCACATCGCCTCAAAACCTTACGCTCCTTAGCTTAAATCTATGCCCCTATAGTTGATCCCTCCACCAGCGGAAAAGTTATTCCCGTCTACTGTATGTATGCCCCTCATAAATGTATACATCTAAATCATGTGCTCCCTCAATCATCTCTGCTCCAAGGAAAACCAACTCAGTCTATTTAATCTATCATAGCTAAAGCACTCCAGCACAGGGGAATTCCTGGCCAAACACTTTTGCACCTTTTCCAGGCACATCCGTCGAATTCCTCCAGTGCAGAAGGAGATAATTCAGCCCATCAAGTCTGCAGCAAACCTCGGAAAAAGTTCCCCACGCAAGTCCAGTACCACTCCCCATCCTCGCAACCCCACCTAAACTACACCCTTGGGGGAAATTCAGCATTGTCAATCCACCTAACATGCACATCTTGTGGTAGGTGCACTCGGAAGAAACTCCGGCAGACAGGGGAGAATGTGCAAACTCTTCACAAACAGCGACCCAAGGTTGGAATCGAAACCGGGTACCTGCCCTGTGAGACAGCAATGCTGACCAGTGTGCCACAGAGCCGCCCCTATGTGGGTTCCAGAACTGCACACAATACTCTATCGGCGGGTTAACTAACGTTTTATAGAGTACCAGCATAAACTGCCTGCTCTTCAGCGCTGTGTCTCGGATAATAATGGGAAGTAGAACGTATGCTGCTGTTACCATTGTAATTACCTGCTCTCATACTTTAATGGACCGCTGCACATGCTTCCCAGGGTCCTACCATTACAGCATGTATTCCCTTCTCTTGTTTGTACTTCCAAAGAACATCACCTGACACTTACCGGAATGAATTCCATGTGCCACTTACCAGCCCACCTGACGAGCCCGTCGATACCTTCCTGTAATCAAAGGCTCTCTCCTCACTATTTACCACTGCACTAATTTTCGTACCGGCTGCAAACTTACTGATCCAGCACCTACATTCATGTCTAAATCATTTATATAAACGCAAACAGCAAGTACCCCAAAACAGATCTCTGTGTGACTCATTGGAAATAAGCGGGGTAACTGAGGGGTAATAGACATAGGACAGAGGTCAGAGGTAGGTTCTTTACGCAAAGAGTGGTGAGGCAGTGGAATGCCCTACCTGCAACAGTAGTGAACTCGCCGACATTGAGGGCATTTAAAAGTAAACAAGGTTAGATGGGGTTACGGAGATAGGGTGGGCATTTGGGCCTCGGTGGTGTGTTCTTTCGGAGGTTCGGTAGCCTCACTTCCATCTTTGTGCACTGTAGGAATGCAATGATTATCCCGTCCCTACTCAAATGCTTTAATGCTGTCTCTCAGAATTGCTTCTAATGTTTGCCTACCACTGAGGTTAGATAAACTGGCATGTAACTTCCGGTTTTATCCCTTCCTCCCTTATTTATTAATGGTAACGCATTGGTTGTCCTCTAGTCCTCTGGCACCTCTCGTCGCTGGAGAAGAAATAAAAATTATTGTCAGCGGCATTGCTATTTCCTCTCTTGCCTCATTCAACAGCCTAGGTTACATTTGTCCGGTCCGAGATATTTGCCTAATTTGAAGTATGCAAGACTGTTAAAACTCTTCCTATATCTTGCAATAATTATTTTTCTGCTACTACATCTTATTATTATTATTCCTTCTTTTTCTTCTTCGTCTTTCTTTTCTACTTCTTCTTCTACTTCTTCTTCATCTTGCTCTTCTTCTTCTGCTTCCATATTTATTTTAATGTTATTAGTACTGTTTTATCTATTGACTTTTGTTGTTATTCGCAAAAGTAGTATTGGTCTGAATAATTTAATTCATATGAATATCATGTTATGGCTCCCTGTAATCTCTGCGTTGAGCATTATATATTGCACAGGAATGCATGACTGAGAAGGTGTCGTTGAGCGGCGTTAGTCCCTACAACAAAAGAACACACATCATGCTGTTGGAAGGATGTGGGCGGGGTGGAGGGAACGCATGGGGATTTTAAATTCTGAGTTACCAACGATGAAGAATGGCGATAGAGTTCCAACTTAGAATGGTGTGTGGCTTGGAGGGGAACTTCCAGGTGAGGCTGTTCTCGTTCGAACCTAGCCCTCGTCTTTCGAGGTGAAAGAAGCTGTTGATGGATTATTGGCGAGCTGTTGACCTACATCTGGTACTAAATGCTGCCACTGTTGTATATCATCAGCAGTTTTTCCACAACGAATTCAATGTTGCTACATTGCTCAATACCTTGTCCAATACAGCACATTGCATTTGAAAACGCCCCATTTATTCTGTGCCAAACTTCATCTGTGAATCTTCTGACCTGATCCCCAATTTGATAGTTTCCACTTTCTAATACCGAAGCCTGTACTTTCCTCCGCATCTTTCAGCTTCTGCTGCGTTTTATTTGGGTAACAAGAGGCTCATTGGAAATAAGCGGGGTAACTGAGGGGTAATAGACATAGGACAGAGGTCAGAGGTAGGTTCTGACAAGAGGCGACGATTCTGCTTTCATCAATTTACACATCTTATAAACATAACTTTTGCATTTGTTTTGCCCCGACCACCACCACTCCCCATTTCGCCTTGAACCACCATCGCCGCATTAATTTAATATCTACAGCCCTTTCCCAATTCAATTATATTGCTGCAGACAATCCAAGGCTGGCTATAGTGTGTGTACACATGTGCAGTTATGTCTTCGTGAGGCAAGATACATGTGAGCCACAGATGTTTTTTTTCCGGCCGGCAGCAGGATCAAGTTGCCGGGAACCGCTCCAGATTGTTGAACACATTCTTCGTGTAGAAATCTCCTCACCTTCAGATATATTCACTGTTATGGGATAAAGCCAGGTAACATCCAATGCCTGGAGGTCCAGTTCAACAAATCTTCATTAATTGCAGTGTGGTCAATTATGCACAGCAGCATTCAGAATGTAAAGAAAGGTGTTCACTCCTCTTACTTTATGGCTCTTCTTTGCATCGCTTCTTTCAGGATGAACCCTGCTTATATTACCGTCCAGAGATGTCATGTTGAGCCTTAAATTTCAGATCGTAAATTATGGGATCCCTTTTGATTAAGAGCACCGAAGATATCGTTGGTACTTGGCTCTCTTCATTCCTCGTTAATATCAAAAGCAGAGGTGTTGTGATCATTTGTTCTTCGGGTGATCGCTCTGTGTGTTAGCTCAGGTTATAGGGAACAGGTCAAATGAGAGACCATGTGACCAATCTAGCTCTCTCCGTCATTCAACATGAACATGACAAACTTTCAGGCTGAGCTCCACAATCCCGGTAATTGCCGTGTTCCTCCATTCTCCAAGAGACCAAAAGCCCGATGCATCTCAGGAATGTACATTTTTAACTATGGAGCATCCCAGCCCCCAATGGCAGCGAATTCCACTATAAAGGATGGTGATTTTGGTGAAAAGGGCATGATTTCAAATTGTGCACATGGCAGAAACTATGAAGCACTGTGAACTTTGATATGCACAGTGTTAATCTTTAAAAGGAGACCGACAGTTTGATGAAACGGACAGGAAACGGGCCGGCGATACTTAGTTCAGGAACGTTTCGTTCCACGTTTTGATGAGAAAACAGGGAAAGGTCATATCCACAATTTGTACAATGCTAAAAAAAAATTTGCAGTTGCAGAGGAACCTGAATACAAACGTATACAAATTATATGTGTCTGCAAGTTGAGCTGCTAGGTCAATAACATGGGTTTTCATAGAATTTTTATCGAATCCTTGATTTTATTTGGAGGAGCAAAAAGTAAAGTCAATATTTACGCTACGTTATACCTCTTTTAGCGACCCGCCCGATCTCAATTACATCATTGTGTCTAGTTTTTGGCATAAAAGTAGAGCAAGGTATTTTAGAGAAGATGTAGAAATTATTTGGAAGAATGTGTCAGTTGATGAACAACTTTAGTTTTGAGGATTGTTTGGAGAACGGGAGGGTTTTAGCGGAGGGAAAGTTGAGTGATGATTTCGGGCGGGTATACAAAACATTGGATTGAGTGGACAGAGTTGAAAGAGAGCGGAAGGAGTTAGAAACAGACAAAACCGGTTCAAGGATTATTGGTATAAGAAGCAAGAGAGACGAGTAGAAATTGTGTATTTTTTCTAACGAGCGATTAGGAGCTGTAATGCATTGACTGAGAACCTGCTGAAGGTACAACCAACTGCAGCTTTCAATACAGAATTTGATCATTATCTGAAAATGAAATAAAAATGCAGAATTATGTGGAACATTTAGATTAGCAGCAGGAGCCGAATCTTTTTTTTGCCAGAGAGATTCTGGGGACCCACAAGGGAACACGGCGTGTTGGCCGTAAATCTGTGATACTCTGCTTACGCGCTTTGTTCTTGCTGTTGTCAATTTTCATTGCTGTCCCGTCTCCAGGCTGTCCCTCAATCAGTTCACTCTGTTTGCACGGGAAGAATCTCAGCTTTCTGTTTAAGGATATGGCATTTTGTCACAGCACCCGCTCCTGCCCTTCGCCCCCCTTGCTCAAATTGGTGTCTTGTTCACCGTTGGGCTGTTGCGCTCCTTTGCAGATTCCATGCCCTTCGTGCTTGCATCATGACAACTGACTGTTTCCCAGTTGGCCAGCGCGACCCCAGATTGCCAGGACTTGTGACAAATCTGAACTCCCTCAGGCCGCCGGCAGAAAACCGATGGCAGCAATGTTGGAGGATGAATCTCTTTCCTTCCACTCTGCTGGTCAGCATGATCTGTCGTTTTTTACCCAAATCCCCATCGTGTCAATGACACAGCAGTGCTGTTTCAATCCGCGGCACAATATCTGGGCGGGATTGTCTGCTCCCCCCAGCCTCGTGTTTCTCGGCGTTGCGCCGTTTGATAGCGGCGGGATTCACTCCTCCAGCCGCTTATCAGTGGGATTTGCCTCTGAAGTCTTCTTCAAAGTCGCGCGACATTGGAGCCCAGTCGACATCCAGGATTTCCGTTGCTGAGTTGAGCATAGTGCCTTACGGAGTGTTCACTGCTTTGATTTTAATCCTCAGCCTGCATCACAATTCACACATTAAAAGAGACATCGAAGTTCTTTCGAGCGTCAGACTGATGTCAACATTGGCATCCATCCAAACACGAAAACAATCTAATGCACTTGAAACTACTACCGAAGGTGTCTCACATATGATCCTGATGAAAAGACAAAGACGTGGCCATGAGCAATCTAATTCTCCATAAGCTGTTCCGGTAAATCGAAATATAAATCCAAAAGACAGGTTTCGAAAAATCCGCCAATAGATATAATGATGGAATTATTCTCCAAGTCAGTGGTTATCTGTGGAGAGATCAGGTTTCTCGTCGATGATCTGTCATCAGATTATTCTGGCTTCAAGCATCGGAGCTCTTTTTTCATTTCATTTTGCGGCCTCTGCTTTTAGTCCCTCTGCATATTTGTTTAAAATATTTAAAACATTTTGCGCCTGGGTTAAAAAAAAGTCATACTTTAATTCAATTTTAGCGATACATAAATGAATCGGAAATCATAGCACAGGCGGCTAATTAACTGATTGTTCCTGAAAGATCTCAAAGAAAATTACAAGTTCTATGATCTTTTCCTTCGTAATGTATTTTAATTTTTCATGTACGTGTCTAATTATGCATGAGAAATTAATAATATCGCAGTTTTCCACATGATATTTTATCTGACACCTGTCCGCCAATTTTCTGAATCTCAAAATGCCTCCTTGAAATTATTCACTATCCCGCCGCTGGCTCATAATACCTTCACGCTAAATAGCACCCGCATATTCTGAAAGGCCGTGTTTTACATCAAAATGTATTTCAATAATATACCAGGCGTTCTCGGTTCCAAATAACGATCCTTGGGGAATTTGACTTAAAAATATCCTCCATTCCGCGAAATAACAATTCAGCACTGATTTTTTAACTTTTGCCCAGCCAGTTCCATCGCAATGTAGCTACTGGCCCGTTCCTTCCATGAGTTTACTTTTCTCACAAGTCTGACTGCAGAACATTATCAAGTGTCTGATTGTTATTCCATGTAGTGTATTTTAACATCATCCTCATCAAATATTCCTGATGCCACATCTAAAAGCAGCATTAGCTGTTCATAATTCCATGCTAATATTCCGTAATTAACCCTCATTTTCCAAAGACATCTTTAATTTTTCTCGAATTCTCGTTTCTAAAGGCACCTGAATATCCTCGGCTGTTGCAATTAACTTTGCACATTTCTTGAACATTGATTTGGCATTCGCATTGTTCCAGACCCCTAACACTACCCAGAATTGTCAAATTGTGGACATCGCCACTGCAACTTTCACACTCAAGTCCGTTGGATGTATCGTAACCAGTCCTCTTGCGTCATAAATTGTATGCACTAACAGTGTATTCGATTACAAAAACGGATTTATTGAAATTCCTAAATTCCCTTCTATTTCACCAGAATCTGGACAATACCTTCTTCCTTGCTAAATATAGAAATAACGTTTCAACATAGAACATAGAACAGTACAGCATAGTACAGTCCCCTCGGCCGACCATTTATCCGAATCTAAGATCAACCTAACCTACACCCCTTCAATTTACTGCTGTCCATGTGCCTGTCCAAGAGTCGCTTAAATGTCCATAATGACTCTGACTCCACCACATCTGCTGGCAGTGCATTCCATGCACCCACCACTCTCTGTGTAAAAACCCAACCACTGACAGCTCCCCTATACCTTCCTCCAATCACCTTAATGCTATGTCCCCTCGTGACAGCCTTTTCCGCCTTGGGGAAACACGTGTCTGGCTGCCCATCCTATCCATCCGTCTCATCACCTTGTACACCTCTATCGAGTCACCTCTCTTTCTTCTTCACTGCAGTGTGGAAAGCCCCAGCTCCCTCAAACGTGGCTCGAGAGATGGTGCAAGAGGGAGGGATTCAAATTCCTGGGACATTGGAACCGGTTCTGGGGGAGGTGGGACCAGTACAAACCGGACGGTCTGCACCTGGGCAGGACTGGAACCGATGTCCTGGGGGGGGGGGGGTGTTGCTAGAGCTGTT
The DNA here is from genome assembly GCF_047496885.1 of Scyliorhinus torazame. NCBI lineage: Eukaryota > Metazoa > Chordata > Chondrichthyes > Carcharhiniformes > Scyliorhinidae > Scyliorhinus > Scyliorhinus torazame. The sequence continues at coordinate 185,827,722 of NC_092711.1, read as the reverse complement.
GGGGAGAGTTTAAACTAATGTGGCAGGGGGATGGGAACCGATGCAGGAAGTTGGAAGGTAGTAAAACAGGGTCAGAAATAAAAGGCAGTAAGGGGGAAAGTGTAAGGCAGAGAAGCCACAGTCAAAAATCAAAAAGGGCGACAGTACAAGGTACAGTGACTGAGGGAAGCTCAGTGAATAGGACCAGAAATACTAAAAGAAATAAAACGGGAAGTGAATGCAGTAATGGTAAGCGACGGGGCAGGTTGTTACAGGAAGATATGGGTTCAACGACAAGGAAAATTAGGAGAAAGGTTCAGAGGAAATATAACTCAGGAGAGGTTACTGATCGAGGTGTTAAGATTCAGAACAGAGGTAAAAAAGCCAACATAAGTGTACTTTACCTGAATGCTCGTAGTATTCGGAATAAGGTAAATGAGTTGATGGCGCAAATCATCGTGAATGACTATGATTTAGTGGCCATTACTGAAACATGGTTAAAGGATGCTCATGACCGGGCGTTAAATATCCGAGGGTATCATACCTTTCGGAAGGACCGAGTGGATGGTAAGGGAGGTGGTGTAGCTCTGTTATTTAAGGATGACATCCGGGCAACAGTAAGGGATGACATCGGTGCGATGGAGGATAAGGTTGAATCCATTTGGGTAGAAATCAGGAATAGTAAGGCAAAAAAGTCACTGATAGGAGTAATCTATAGGCCACCAAATAGTAACATCATGGTGGGGCAGGCAATAAACAAAGAAATAACAGATGCATGTAGAAATGGTACAGCAGTTATCATGGGGGATTTTAATCTACATGTCGATTGGTTTAACCAGGTCGGTCAAGGCAGCCCTGAAGAGGAGTTTATAGAATGTATCCACGATAGTTTCCTAGGACAGTATGTAATGGAACCTAGGAGGGAACAAGCGGTCCTAGATCTGGTCCTGTGTAATGAGACAGGATTGATTCAGGATCTCATAGTTAGGGATCCTCTCGGAAGGAGCGATCACAATATGGTGGAATTTAAAATACAGATGGAGGGTGAGAAGGTAAAATCGAGCACTAGAGTGTTGTGCTTAAACAAAGGAGATTACAATGGGATGAGAGAAGAACTAGCTAAGGTAGACTGGGAGCAAAGACTTTATAGTGAAACAGTTGAGAAACAGTGGAGAACCTTCCAAGTGATTTTTCACAGTGCTCAGCAAAGGTTTATACCAACAAAAAGGAAGGGCGGTAAAAAGAGGGTAAATCGACCGCGGATATCAAATCAATAAGGGAGAGTATCAATTTGACGGAAACAACATACAAAGTAGCAAAAATCAGTGGGAGACTAGAGGACTGGGAAATCTTTAGGGGGCAACAGAAAGCTACTAAAAAACTATAAAGAAGAGTAAGATAGATTATGAGATTAAACTTGCTCAGAATATAAAAACAGATAGTAAAGGTTTCTACAAATACATAAAACAAAAAAGAGTGGCTACGGTAAATATTGGTCCTTTAGACGATGAGAAGGGAGATTTAGTAATGGGAGATGAGGAAATGGCTGAGGAACTGAACAGGTTTTTAAGGGTCGGTCTTCACAGTGGAAGACACAAATAACATGCCAGTGACTGATGGAAATGAGGCTATGACAGGTCACGACCTTGAGAGGATTCTTATCACCAAGGAGGTAGTGATGGGCAAGCTCATGGGGCTAAAGGTAGACAAGTCTCCTGGACCTGATGGAATGCATCACAGAGTGCTAAAAGAGATGGCTAGGGAAATTGCAAATGCACTCGTGATAATTTACCAAAATTCACTAGACTCTGGGGTGGTCCCGGCGGATTGGAAATTAGCAAACGTGACACCACTGTTTAAAAAAGGAGGTAGGCAGAAAGCGGGTAATTATAGGCCAGTTAGCTTAACTTCAGTAGTAGGGAAGATGCTGGAATCTATCATCAAGGAAGAAATAGCGAGGCATCTGGATGGAAATTGTCCTATTGGACAGACGCAGCATGGGTTCGTAAAGGGCAGGTCGTGCCTAACTAATTTAGTGGAATTTTTTGAGGACATTAACAGTGCAGTAGATAACGGGGAGCCAATGGATGTGGTATATCTGGATTTTCAGAAAGCCTTTGACAAGGTGCCACACAAAAGGTTGTTGCATAAGATAAAGATGCATGGCATTAAGGGGAAAGTAGTAGCATGGATAGAGGATTGGTTAATTAATAGAAAGCAAAGAGTGGGGATTAATGGGTGTTTCTCTGGTTGGCAATCAGTAGCTAGTGGTGTCCCTCAGGGATCAGTGTTGGGCCCACAACTGTTCACAATTTACATAGATGATTTGGAGTTGGGGACCAAGGGCAATGTGTCCAAGTTTGCAGACGACACTAAGATAAGTGGTAAAGCAAAAAGTGCTGAGGATACTGGAAGTCTGCAGAGGGATTTGCATAGGCTAAGTGAATGGGCTAGGGTCTGGCAGATGGAATACAATGTTGACAAATGTGAGGTTATCCATTTTGGTAGGAATAACAGCAAAAGGGATTATTATTTAAATGATAAAATATTAAAACATGCTGCTGTGCAGCGAGACCTGGGTGTGCTAGTGCATGAGTCGCAAAAAGTTGGTTTTCAGGTGCAACAGGTGATTAAGAAGGCAAATTGAATTTTGTCCTTCATTGCTAGAGGGACGGAGTTTAAGACTAGGGAGGTTCTGCTGCAATTGTACAAAGTGTGAATGAGGCCACACCTGGAGTATTGTGTTCCGTTTTGGTCTCCTTACTTGAGAAAGGACGTGCTGGCACTGGAGGGTGTGCAGAGGAGATTCACTAGGTTAATCCCAGAGCTGAAGGGGTTGGATTACGAGGAGAGGTTGAGTAGACTGGGACTGTACTCGTTGGAATTTAGAAGGATGAGGGGGGGATCTTATAGAAACATATAAGATTATGAAGGGAATAGATAGGATAGATGCGGGCAGGTTGTTTCCACTGGCGGGTGAAAGCAGATCTAGGGGGCATAGCCTCAAAATAAGGGGAAGTAGATTTAGGACTGAGTTTAGGAGGAACTTCTTTACCCAAAGGGTTGTGAATCTATGGAATTCCTTGCCCAGTGAAGCAGTCGAGGCTCCTTCATTAAATGTTTTTAAGATCAAGATAGATAGTTTTCTGAAGAATAAAGGGATTAAGGGTTATGGTGTTCGGGCCGGAAAGTGGAACTGAGTCCACAAAAGATCAGCCATGATCTAATTGAATTGTGGAGCAGGCTCGAGGGGCCAGATGGTCTACTCCTGCTCCTAGTTCTTATGGTCTTATGTTCTTCATAAGGCATGCCCTCCAGTTCAGGCAGCATCCTGGAAAATCACCTCTGCACCCTCTCCAAAGCATCCACATTCTTCCTATAATGAATCGACCAGAACTGTACACAATATTCCAAGTGTGGTCGAACCAGGATTTTATAAAGCTGCAACAAAACGTCGCGGCTCTTAAACATCCTGTTAATGAAAGCCAACACACCATACGCCGTCTTAACAGCCCTATCAACCTGCGTGGCTACTTTGAGAGATCTATGTACGTGGACAGCAAGATCCTTCTGTTCCTCCACACTTTCAAGAATTCAGCCTTTAACCCTGTATTCAGCATTCAAATTTGACCTTCCGAAACTAATCACTTCAGATTTATCTCTGTTGAACTCCATCTGCCATTTCTCAGCCCAGCTCTGCATCCTGTCAATGTCCTGTTGTAACCTGGAACAGCCCTCAACACTCTCTACAGCTTCACCAACCTTAGTAGGTCATCGGTAAACTTACTAACCCACCCTTCCACTTCCTCATCCAAGTCATTTATAAAAACCACAAAGAACAGAGGTCGCAGAACAGATGCCTGCTGGACACCACTGGTCACCAGCCTCCAGGCGGAATACTTTCCACCCACTACCGCTCGCTGTCGTCTTTTGGCCAGCCAATTCTGCATCCAGCCAGCCACATTTCCCTTTATCCCATGACCCCTAACTTTCTGAATGAGCCTACCATGGGGAACCTGATCAAATGCCTTACTGAAATACATATACACCACATCCACTGCTCGACCTTCACCAATATGACTCGTCACATCGTCAAAGTATTCAATGAGGCTTGTGAGGCATCACCTGCACCTCACAAAGCCATTCTGACTATATTTAATCAAACTACGAATTTTCAAAATAATCATAAATCCTATCTCCCAGAATCCTCTCCAAGATCTTGCTCACCACACACGTAAGCCTGACTGGTCTGTAATTCCCAGGGATTTCCCTATTCCCTTTCTTGAACAGGGGAACAACATTCGCCTCCTTCCAATCATCCGGTACTACTCCAGTGGAGAGTGAGGACGCAAAGATCATTACCAACGGCGGAGCAATATCCTCCCTTGCTTCCCGTAGTAACCTTGGGTATATCCCGTCAGGCCCAGCGTACTTATCTATTCTGATTCAATCTATCTCTCTATTCAAAATTCGCAGCACATCCGCCTTATTAATATCAACCTATTCGAGTCGATTCACCTGGTACACGCTGTTCTCACGAGCAACAAGGTCCCTCTCTCTAGTGAATAGTATGCATTTAAGTAACTCAGCCTTTCTCCAGGCAAATATCAAATTGGTTCGAAATCACCTAAACTATTCTTTAAAGCTTTTTAGTAATTTGAAAGGAATTGTTCTGGGCTGCGCAGTCGACAAGGGGACTCGGGAGATCTCGGGATATTGCCGTTGAGACAAAGAGTCAGCACCGAATATATTCAAGCTCGAAAGGACTTTTTCTGCTCGCAGTGTTCTACGTTTTCTTGTTTTATGTTTCATTACTTTCTGAGACATCGATATACAGATTCATTTTCAATTGTATTCACCATGTAGCATCAAGTCCATACACGGAGCGGGGGAGCTGGGTTCGATCCCCGACTTGGGTAACTGTCAATACGAAGTCTGTACGTTTACCCCGTGTTTGCGTGGGTTTCCTCCGGGCGCTCCGGTTTCCTCGCACAAGTCCCGAAAGACGTGATTGTTAGGTAAATTGTACAATCTGAATTCTTCCTCAGTGTACCCGAATAGCGCCGGGGTGTGGCGACGAGGGGCTTTTCACAGTAGCCTCATTGCAGTGTTAATGTAAGCCAACTTGTGACACTAAGAAAGATTATTATTATTTCTGCTTCGTCATAATCTCTATTCTGACGTCCAGAGATCTCTGGGCTTTTTAATGCCATCTGTGCCTTTACTGGGAATGTATACTGCCCAAATTTGATGTTTCTCAACTTTAATTACAGTCTGTTGTTTAGTTACGTTGTTTCTGAGTAATATTTGAATCTAATTGTTCTGGCCCAAATCAATTATGAATCTACTGAAGTTACCGATCCCCAGATAATTGTTTTCATTTTGGATTACACGTTTTCGTTTCCTGAAGCTAATCTGAACTTTATCATACAATGATTACTGTCCACTCAATACCATTTTACCTCTTCCCCAAAGCAAATTAGCTCTGCCATTTAACTCTGGAGGAGTGCACCTCACAGCCGGATGGGCCCTTCCCTCCCTTCCACCTTCCTTAGTTTGGAGCTGTATATTTATCGTTTGTCTGGTACGAAATGTGCAGCGTATTGTCTCCTTAGATTGTTCAGTGCAGTGAAGCAGCCTCGGTGTAAGGGACGCATCACCCCATTTTATGGCATTCACTGCAGCAAACCTAGTCGTTTTAACGATCGCAGCCAATTTGAGAAGGCCGGGAGAAGGGAAGTATTTCAGGTAAGTGGGTAGGAAGGTAGGAAGAGAGCAAATCATTTAGCTCAAGGACAATTAAGGATGGCGTTTATACTCGCCCACTTCCAATGAATAAATAAAGATGATCGAAGGCGACAGGATGAGCAGAGAACTGCAATGTGTCGAGGCCATAAGATAGGTTGATGCATTCGGTGTAGGATGGGTCAAGTGATGTCGGATGTTTGGCAGATTGAATAGGTTGCGGTTACAAGAGATCTGCGAAGGATAAGATTGACTGGAGCTTAGTGAGTGTCACACGGGTAACATGGCTCGGGCACTTGGAGAGTTGGGCTGCATAGGATTTTTCGGGGAACTTCATGGATAATGGGTTATACAGGCCTAGGTGTGGTGGAATTGTGGAAAAGAGGGTACAGTTGCTGTATACTGGGGGATGCACGTGGCGGGCGGGTAGGATAGGTCGCGGCTGGTAGGATTAGTTTGGGATGTTTAGTTTGGCTCGAGTTATTGGGGAGTATGACAGGTGAAGTAGTGCAGTACATTTTTGAAGAAGATGGATCGAGGGTTATTGGATGTGTAGTTTGAAACATAGAAACATAGAAACATAGAATTTACAGTGCAGAAGGAGGCCATTCAGCCCATCGAGTCTGCACCGGCTGTTGGAAAGAGCACCCTACCCAAGGTCAACACCTCCACCCTATCCCCATAACCCAGTAACCCCATCCAACACTTTGGTTGTAAGACGAGTCCAGGGTGTACGATGGATGAGCAGTTGCTGGGTGGGGGTAATTCAGTCGGTAGGTGTAGCCAGGTGGTGAATTGTCAAGGGTCACTAGAAGGTTGTCGAAGTGGAATGAGGGTGCCATCTCGTGTTGTGTTAATACAATCACGACCCAGGAGTGAGGTGAATAATCTGCTAAGACGACGGAACTATGCAGAGTCTCAGTTTTAATTTCGAACATTGGTGAGAGGTAATTGCTCATCAGAGGCTTGAACTTACTGGGAAATGCACGCTCATTGTTTATGTGACTGCCTCCGGAAGAACCATAGCTTATCTTAAGGGAAGGCCCATGTTACAGTCGCACCCATACACCCCCCACCCGAAATACTGACCCACACCCGTGTACGCGGAACACAATCTTGACTGTCCCTGAATATAACGGTTACTTTTTCCTAAGTACAATCTTCGTGGCTCCCCAGCAACAGGTTTGGGATGTAGCCAGAAGGTGCGCTGGAGAATCCCAGTCTCAAATTCCTAGGTATAAAAATAAACAGAATTTGTCCAAAACCGCTGCCATCTTTTGGGGAATTGCACAAGTCACCATCCGACAGAGTGACTTAATTTGCGAACTTTGGACGGTTCTGGCAGTGATGAACTGATCGTTCCTCTCAAAGGCAAAATAAATGTACCATCTTATTATTTCGGTGAAAACGCTTTAAAGACTCAGACCTATGCTGGCACGAGGCCCCCAGAACACCCCCGTCGCCACATGGACGCCCAGCTCCATACCTCACTGAGCACACCCCGGACATTTGCCTCTGGCACCTCCGACCAACATACATGCTCACCACCTTCCGCGACCTTACCTTACAACGCCCGAACCGAATTAGACATCCTGTTGATACGACCGCACTCGTCCCACCCTAACGATCTGACCCCCTGACAAGAACCATTTGTCACTCAACCCGGCCTAAAATCGCTGGCCTGACTAGATTAAATGTGAAGTTATGTGTTTCGTGCTCCTTCATGAAATGTTTTTAAGATAAAGGTAGATAGTTTTTTGAAGATTAAAGGGAATAAGTGTGTTCGGGCCGAAAAGTGGAGCTGACTCCACAAAAGATCAGCCATGATCTCTTTGAATGTCGGCGCAGGCTCGAGGAGCCAGATGGCCTACTCCTGCTCCTAGTTCTTATATTCTTATGTTCTTATAGGAGCAGGAGTCGGCAATTTAGCCTCCCGAGCCTAACACCCTCAATGTGATCATGGCTGAAACCAACTTGGCCTCAACTCCACCGTCCTGCCCGTTCTCCATAACACTTCGAGTCATTACCAACTAAATATATGTGTAACTCCTACATAAATTTACGCACTGACCCTGGCATCCACCACACTCTGGAGTAGTGAATTCTACAGATTCACAACCCTTTTGGAGAAGTAGTTTTGCCTCATATCTGTTTTAAATTTGCTATATCTTCTTCTAAGATTATGACCTCTCGTTTTAGAATGCCCCACAAGTGGAAGCATCAGGTCCACGTCTACGTTATCTGTACCTTTGTGCATCTTGTACACATCAATTAGGTCTATCCTCATTCTTCTAAACTCGAGAGAGTGTAGGCCCAAACTATTCAATCTCGCCTCATACGACAAGCCCTTTATCAATCTCTTTAATCAATCGAGTGAACCTCCTCTGAACTGCCTCTAATGCCACTATATCTTTCCTCAAATAAGGGGACCAAAACTGTGCACAAGATTCCAGGTGCGGTCTTTCTAATGCATTGTGTAGTTGCAATAGTTCCTCATCTTTATACTCAATTCCGTTTGCTGTTCCATTTTTCAAAAGGTTTAGCTCCCATATTATGTCTACTCGTCCCAATTCATTGTTATACGCTGCAGGTCGTTGAAGTCCAAACACTGATCCCTGTAATTTGCTACAGCTTGCAAAGCCAAAGAAAATCCATTTGCCGACCCTTGTTCTTTCCTGTTTGCTGCACAACATTCTGTCCATCATATCACGCTTCACACTACACAGTAAGCTCTTCTTCTGTGTAGTAACAGTTGATGCGGGAAATGGTCAAATACCTTTAGAAAATCCATGTGTCCCATATCTACATGTTCACCTTTATGCCTCTTCCTTGTTACGTCCTCACAAAATTGGAATAAATTAGTTAAACGCAATCTATTTTTCATTGAACCATGTTGAATCTGCTTGATACCAAAATGATCTTTTTTATATTTCACGATGTGTCCTGCTTAAAATTGGATCATATCTATTTCCCTGCAACCGATGTTCGGTAAACCAGACAAAACATTCCTGATCCTGTCACTACCCTTTCTTGAAATGTCCGATTAGATATTTTCCAATAAACAAGACAAGTAAAAGAAACCGTTTTCTGGACATTTTTCATCATTATTTCGGATTGGTTTGATAAGTCGTGCAGTAAGAATTTTGTCTTTATTCATTAAGACGTTGGAACACAATATAATTATTGTGGTAGTAAATACATTAGCCTTACTTGTATTGTGAAATTGAATGAGGCTCTTTGCCTGGATTAATATGAAGGAAATCCTCAGAATGTAGATTAAAATGTGATGTCACCTGCTATTAAGTATTGACATTTGATAGCTGCATAAAAGCTATTAAAAATAATATCACTATTTGCATGGTGTGGAGCCATTACGCTTCCTGTCCACTTCTAGCTCTCTGAGATACTGGCTGCTAAAGGCCGGGAGAAAAAGGCTAACAGTTCGTGCCAGCAATAGGCCCTTTAAGCATAGGAGCAGCAGAAGGCCATTCGGTCTATCTGGTCTGCTCTGCCATTCAATGAGATCATGGCTGATTTGATGTGCGAACCCTCAACTCCACTTTCTCGTTTTATCCCTATAAACCTTGATCCCCTTAATGATTAAAAATATATCTATCCCAGCGTGGAACAGACCTAACGATTCTTCCTTTAAACCCCATGTCGTAAAGAAGTCCAGAGATTACGACCGTCCTGAGAGAATACATTCGTCCCCATCTCTGTTTTAAATAGCCACGTTTTATTCTGGGATGATGAGACTCTGGCACAACATGGGGCAATTAATCCGTAACTACGAGAGATTACCTTATTGAGACATGTAAGGTTCTCCGGGGTCTTATGGTGTTAAGACACCGGAGAATCTTATATGCCTCAATAAGGTCATCTTTCATTCGTGAAACTCCAATGAGTTCAGGCTCATGAGAAAGTCCCTCCATACCCAGATCAACTTCGTGAACCTCCTCCAAGGTACCTACAATGTCAGTATATCTTTCCTTCGACAAGGGGACCGAAATGTTTACATTATTCCAAGCTTGGTCGAACTTGTGCCTTTTATAGTTATAGCAAGACATCGCTATTTTTATTCTCTACTTCCCTGAAATGAAGGCCAACTTTCCATTTGCCTGCTTGTTGCCTGCTCACTTTGCATGATAACTTTTTCAAATTTATCAGCAATAACGCCAAATCACATTGCCGCAGTTTTCTGCAGTCGTCGTCCCCCGACCCGTTTAGATAACATTCAGCTCCTTTATTCCATTTGCAAAAGGGCATAGCTTCACATTTTCTGAAATTATGTTCGATTTACCAAGTTTCTTCCCACTCACTTAACCTGTATATATCCATCTGTAGACTCTGTATCATCCTCACAACTTCCTTTCCCACCTATATTTGTGCCATCCTCAAACTTGGCAATATTGCGTTTCCTTCTCTCGTCCAAGACATTAATATTTCTTGTGAAGTAATTGTGGTCCAATGTGGTACCCACAAGTTCCAAGTTAAAACGGTGGTATTGTGGTTAACATTGCTGCCTTACGACGTCCAGGACCTGGGCTCGATTCCGTCGCTGGTCACTGTCCGTGTGGAGTTTTCACATTCTCCTCCTATATGTGGGTCTTACCCCACAACCCAAAGATGCGTAGGGTAAGTGGATTGGCCACGTTAAGTTGCCCCTAAATTGGATGTTTTTTTTTTTTAATGCACCCCTTGTCCAAAGTCTATGTCTTCCGTCACTGAAACAATTCTCCATGCTAATCTTCTACCTCAACACCGTGAACTGTTATTTTCCACAGGAGCCTACTGTACTGTTTCCTATCGAACGTTCTTTTTGAGGACCAAGTGCATTATATCTACCGGTTATCCTTTATCTATCCTGTTCGTTATCACCTCAAAGAATTCCAATAAATTTTTCAGACATCATTCCCGCGAATAGGAGCCCTGCTGACTTTGCCTGATTATAAATGTTATGCTATTACACGATTAATAATGACCGTTAAATTTTCTAAATGACAGATTTTCAGATAACAGGCCTACAGTTGCCTGTTCATTGCTCCTTTCATTTTAATCTGGTTGTTACATTGTTCCATTGACAGCTCTCCTCTGGGACCTTTCAAGAATTGAAGCATTCTTGGAAGATTACTACCAGTGCATCCACTATTGGTGTAGCGACTTCCTTGATCATCCTAGGATGGAACCCATCAGCTCCAAGGTACTAACCTTCCTTTGGCCCCCATTAGTTTTCCTGATTCTTTTTATCTAATGATTTCATTATCTTTGTTTCTTCCCAACCCTTTGCCCCTTGCTTCTGTAATGTTTTTGGAATGTCATTTGTCTATTCTACCTTTAAAACTCAGACAATGTATTTATTTATCTCTGCTATTTACTGGTTCACGATTATTATTTCCCCCGGCTCATTCTCCAAGTAGCTTGTTGACGCTAGGGCCTGCCTCATGCTTTTCAGATGTTTAAATAATTTCATACTGTCCGTTTTTATATTATTCACTCGTTTACCATCATAATTTACCTTCTTGCTTCAGCCATCTTTTGTAGCTTTTGAAATCTTTCCCAATCCTCCGGCTCAGCACTAATCTTTTCCGCATTTCATTTTTGTTTTACAATTTAATATGGCGATTAACGTCCCTGGTCAACCATGGTGATCTACCAGTTCCTAGAGACTTCTTCCTCACTGGAATATATTTTTAATGTGAGTCATAAACAGTGTTCATTAACGTGTTTCTCTTCTGGTCAACCGTCTTTTCTGCTAAATCACTTCACGTCCAGCACTAAAGGAAAGCACAATGAAGATTCGATCGTGCTCACTATTCTTTCCGCATGATCATGGGTCACTCGCAACGCGATTCTCGATTCTTCTGAGACTGTGCATTCATTGTGGTCAGGTCCAGATCAACATAATTACATCCGTTATGCACCAGTGTTGTTCACTGTGTTGAATTCACGATAACCTGTACCAGTTCAGTACAGTTATGCACTGACTGTACTCTTTCAAACCAGGCCGGTTATATGCATTATGGGGAGTTCCACTTCAACAAGTTTCAATTCAGCGTGGAGAGATTCAACACAGTAAATTATCATCGGTATTAAATAACCCAGTTCCAAGTCAGCAGAGCTTTATCCAGTGGAAGGCATGGTAAATTTCTATTAAGAAAAGATCCTGAAGACATTTTGACCTTTTTCGGGCACTATATCCTGGAAAGTAGCAGATCACTTTCATTGACCGTTGACAACTCCAGCTTCCAGTCCCAACATCCAGTTTACATGGGTGTAATTTAGCATGGTTACTTTCAGTCGGTGCCGTTACATTTATGCACACTTACACTTAGAGTTCATCCAATCAAATGTAGCACGGTTAGTTGAAGTGGAAGTTGAAGTGGACCAGCACAGATAAATACAGTCATGCTTGGAATGGACCGGCCTACATCAAAGGGGTTGCATACAGACCGAAATGTATAATCAGATACAGCATTCAGGAAGCATTCAGCAGGTCTGGCAATACTTCTGGCCACAATTGCAACAGACTTGCTTGATGCATCCTCTTCACATCGCCTCAGAACCTTACGCTCCTTAGCTTAAATCTATGCCCCTGTAGTTCATCCCTCCACCAGCGGAAAAGTTATTCCTGTCTACTGTGTGTATGCCCCTCATAAATGTATACATCTCAATCATGTGCTCCCTCAATCTCCTCTGCTCCAAGGAAAACAACCCCAGTCTATTCAATCTTTCATAGCTAACGTACTCCAGCACAGGCAAATTCCTGGTCAAACACTTTTGCACCTTTTCCAGTGTAGTCACATCCGTCGAATTCCTACAGTGCAGAAGGGGATAATTCAGCCCATCAATTCTGCAGCAAACCTCGGAAAAAGTTCCCCACGCAGGTCCAGTACCCCGCCCCATCCTCGCAACCCCACCTAAACTCCACCCCTTGGGGGAAATTCAGCATGGTCTATCCACCTAACATGCACATCTTGTGGTAGGTGCACTCGGAAGAAACTCCGGCAGACAGGGGAGAATGCGCAAACTATTCACGAACAGCGACCCAAGGTTGGAATCGAAACCAGGTGCCTGCCCTGTGAGACAGCAATGCTAACAAGTGTGCCAGAGAGCCGCCCCTATGTGGGTTCCAGAACTGCACACAATACTCTATCGGCGGGTTAACTAACGCTCTTCAACGCTATGTCTCGGCTAATAATGGTAAGTAGAACGTATGCTGCCGTTAACATTGTAACTACCTGCTCTCATATTTTAATGGACCGGTGCACATGCTTCCCAGGGTCCTACCATTCGGCATGTATTCCCTTCTCTTGTTTGTACTTCCAAAATGCATCACCTGACATTTACCCGGAATGAATTCCATGTGCCACTTACCAGCCCACCTGACGTGCCCGTCGATATCTTCCTGTAATCAAAGGCTCTCTCCTCGCTATTTACCACTGCACTAATGTTCGTACCATCTGCAAACTTACTGATCCAGCACCTACATTCATGTCTAAATCATTTATATCAACGGAAAACAGCAAGTAACCCAAAACAGATCTCTGTGTGACTCATTGGAAATAAGCATCCAATGAGAAAAACACCCCTCGACCATCTTCCTCTGTTTCCTTTGCTTCGATCCAATGGGCTCTTCGCCATCAGTCTCCCAAATGGGATCCTATCAAAATCCTTGCTCTACCCCAATCTACATACCTGGTCGCTTCTTCAAAAAAATCAATTAAGTTGGTCAGCCATGAGCTCCGCTCAACATAAACATGCTGACAATCCTTGAGGAGCAACACTGTAACACAATGGTTTACAGTACTGCCTCACAGCACAAGGGATCCGCGTTCAATTCCGTATTTAGTTACTGTCTGTGTGGAGATTGCACGCTCTCCTCGTGTCTGCGTGGATTTCCTCTGGGTTATCCTGTTTTCTCCCACAGTCCAAACATGTGAAGGTTAGGTGGATTGGCCATGCTAAATTGTCCTTATGTCTGAAGGTTAGATGGGGTTACGGAGATAGGGTGGGCATTTGGACCTCGGTGGTGTGTTCATTCGGAGGTTCGCTGCAGGCTCGGTGGTCTGATTTCCCTCTTTCTGCACTGTAGGGATGCAATGATTATCCCGTCCCTATTCAAATGCTTTAATGCTGTCTCTCAGAATTGCTTCTAATTTTTGCCTACCACTGAGGTTAGACCAACTGGCCTGTAACTTCCGGTTATATCCCTTCCTCCCTTATTTATTCATGGTAACACATTGGCTGTCCTCTAGTCCTCTGGCTCCTCTCAAATTATTGTCAGCGGCATTGCTATTTCCTCTCTTGCCTTATTCAACAGCCTAGGTTACAGTTGTCCGGTCCGAGATATTTGTCTAATTTGAAGTATGATAGACTGTTAAAACTCTTCCCATATCTTGCAGTATTTATTTTTCTGCTACTACATCTTCTTATTATTATTAGAAGTAGTATTATTCCTTCTTTTCCTTCTTCTTTCTTTTCTACTTCTTCTTCTACTTCTTCTGCAACTTGCTCTTCTTCTGCTTCCATATTTATTTTGATGTTATTAGTACTGTTTTATCTATTGACTTTTGTTATTATTCGTAGTAGTATGGGTCTGAATAATTTAATTCATATGAATATCATGTTATGGCTCCCTGTAATCTCTGCGTTGAACATTATATATTGCACAGGCATGCATGACTGAGAAGGTGTCGTTGAGCTGCGTTAGTCCCTACAATAAAAGAACACACATCATGCTGTTGGAAGGGTGTTGGTGGGGTGGAGTGAGCGCATGGGAATTTTAAATTCTGAATCATTAACAATGAAGAATGGCGATAGAGTTCCAACTTAGAATGGTGTGTGGCTTGGAGGGAAACTTCCAGGTGAGTTTGTTCCAGTACGAACCTAGCCCTCGTCTTTCGATGTGGAAGAAGCAGTTGATGGATTATTGGTGAGCTGTTGACCTGCATCTGGTACTAAATGCTGCAACTGTTGTATATCATCAGCAGTTTTTCCACAACGAATTCAATGTTGCTACATTGATCAATAACTTGTCCTCTACAGCACATTGCATTTGCAAACGGCCCATTTATTCTGTTCCAAACTTCATCTGTGAATCTTCTGACGTGGTCCACAATTTGATAGTTTCCACTTTCTAATACCAAACCATGTATTTTGTTCCGCATCTTTCAGCTTCTGCTGCGTTTTGTTTGGGTCAGTTTGGAAAGCTACAAGAGGCAACGATTCTGCTTTCATCAATTTACACATCTTATAAACATAACTTTTGCATTTATTGGCCCCGACCACCACCACTCCCCCTTTAGCCTTGTACCATCATCGCCGCATTTATTCAATATCTACAGCCCTTTCCCAATTCAATTATATTGCTGCAGACAAGCCAAGACTTGCTATAGTGTGTGTGCACATGTGCAGTTATGTCTTCGTGCGGCAAGATACACGTGAGCCATAGATGGGTTTTTTTCCGTCCTGCAGCAGGATCAAGTTGCTGGGGACCACTCCAGATTGTCGAACACATTCTTCGTGTAGGAATCTCCTCACCTTCAGATATATTCACTGTTATGGGATAAAACCAAGTTACATCCAATGCCTTGAGATCCAGTTCAATAAATCTTCATTAATTGCAGTGTGGTCAATTATGCACAGCAGCATTCAGAATGTAAAGAAAGGTGTTCACTCCTCTTACTTTATGGTTCTTCTTTACATCGCTTCTTTCAGGATGAACCCTGCTTATATTACCGTCCAGAGTTATCATGTTGACCCTTAATTTTCAGTTGGTAAATTATGGGATCCCTTTTGAGTAAGAGCACCGAAGATATCGTTGGTACTTGGCTCTCTTCATTCCTCGTTAATATCAAAAGCAGAGATTTTGTGATCATTTGTTCTTCGGGCGATCGCTCTGTGTGTTAGCTCAGGTTATAGGGAATAGGTCAAATGAGAGACCATGTGACCAATCTAGCTCTCTCCGTCATTCAACATGAACATGACAAACTTTCAGGCTGAGCTCCACAATCCCGGTAATTGCCGTATTCGACCATTCTCCAAGAAACCAAACGCCCGATGCATCTCAGGAATCTATATTTTTAACCATGGAGCATCCCAGCCCCCAATGGAAGCGAATTCCACTATAAAGGATGGTGATTTTGGTGAAAAGGGCATGATTTCAAATTTTGCACATGGGAGAAACTATGAAGCACTGCGAACTTTGATATGCACAGTGTTAATCTTTAAAAGGAGACGGACAGTTTCCTGGAACGGACAGAAAACTGGCCGGCCAGACATAGTTCAGGAGCTTTTCGCTACACGTTTTGGTGAGAAAACAGCGAAAGGTAATATCCACAAATTGTACAATGCTAAAAAAAAAGGTTACAGGAGCAGAGGGACCTGAGTACAAACGTATACAAATTATATGCGTCTGCAAGTTGACCTGCTCGGTCAATAACATGGGTTATCGGATCCTTGATTTTATTTGGAGGAGCAAAAAGTAAAGTCAATATTTACGCTACCTTATACCTCTTTTAGCGACCCACCCGACCTCAATTACATCATTGTTTCTAGACTTGGGCATAAAAGTACAGCAAGGTATTTTAGAGAAGGTGTCGAAATTATTTGGAAGAATGTGTCAATTGATGAACAACTTTAGTTTTGAGGATTGTTTGGAGAACGGTAGGGATTTAGTGGAGGGAAAGTTGAGTGCTGATTTCGGGGTGGTATATAAAACATTGGATTGTGTGGACAGAGTTGACAGAGGGCGGAAGGAGTTAGAAACAGACAACACCCGTTCAAGGATTATTGGGAAAGAAGCAAGAGAGACGAGTAAAAATTGTGGTTATTATCTAACGAGCGATTAGGAGATGTAATGCATTGCCTGAGAACCTGCTGAAGGTACAACCAACTGCAGCTTTCAAAACAGAATTTGATCATTATCTGAAAATGAAATAAAAATGCAGTTATGTGGAACATTTAGATTAGCAGCAGGAGCCGAATCTTTTTTTTCCAGAGAAATTCAGGGGACCCACAAGGGTCGTGTTAGCCGTAAATCTGTGGTACTCTGCTTACACGCTTTGTTCTTGCTGTTGTCAATTTTCATTGTTGTCCCGTCTCCAGGTTGCCCCTCAATCAGTTCACTCTGTTTGCACGGGAAGAATCTCAACTTTCTGTCTAATGATATGGCATTTTGTCACAGCACCCGCTCCTGCCTTCCACCCTCTTTGCTCAAATTTGTGTCTTGTTCACCGTTGCGTTGTTGGGCTCCTTTGCAGATCCTATGCCCTTCGTGCTTGCATCGTGACAACTGACTGTTTCCCAGTTGGCCAGCGCGACCCCAGATTGCCAGGAGTTGTGACGAATCTGAACTCCCTCACGCCGCCGGCAGAAAACCGATGGCAGCAATGTTGGAGGATGAATCTCTTTCCTTCCACTCTGCTGGTCAGCATGATCTGTCGTTTTTTTGCCCAAATCCCCATCGTGTCAATGATACAGCAGTGTTGTTTCGAGCCACGGCGCCATATCTGGGCGGGATTGTCTGGTCCCCCAGCCTCGTGTTTCTCGGCGTTGCGCCGTTTGATAGCGGCGGGGTTCACTACTCCAGCCCCTTGTCAGTGGGATTTCCCTCTGAAGCCGCCCCACTTCACCCCGAAACGCGCGGACGCAGTTCCGCTGCCAGCGGGATGTGGGAATGCCGACCGATATTTTGTTTTGCCATACGATCCCGTTGCAATAGAAGGATAAACAGCCACTCGACGGAGGTATTTCCAGTCCTGATCCCATAGAGGAATTTCGGAAGTCTCAGGCGCCATTTTATGTTTTTGAATACTCTGTCAATATATCCATTGCCGGTGAAATCCTGCCGGTGGAATTTATCTACGACTCGAAATTAACATGTTTTTTTAGGATTCCCACGAGGAAGATGGTTCTGTCCTGCAGCGCACCTCTTTTTGTCTTCTTCAAAATCGCGCGACATTGGATCCCAGTCGACATTCAGGATTTCGGCTGCTGAGTTTAGCATAGTGCCTTACGGAGTGTTCACTGCATTGATTTAAATCCTCAGCCTGCATCACAATTCACACATTAAAAGAGACATCGAAGTTCTTTCGAGCGTCAGACTGATGTCAACATTGGCATCCATTCAAACACGAAAACAATCTAATGCACTTGAAACTACTACCGAAGGTGTCTCACATATGATCCTGATGAAAAGACAAAGACGTGGCCATGAGCAATCTAATTCTCCATAAGATGTTCCGGTAAATCGAAATATAAATCCAAATGACAGTTTTCGAAAAATCCACCAATAGGTATAATGATGGAATTATTGAACAAGTCAGTGCTTATCTGTGGAGAGATCAGGTTTCTCGTCGATGATCTGTCATCAGATTATTCTGGATTCAAGCATCGGCAGCTCTTTTTTCATTTCATTTTGCGGCCTCTGCTTTTAATCCGTCTGCATATTTGTTTAAAATATTTAAAACATTTTACGCCTGGGTTAAAGAAAAGTCATACTTTAATTCAATTTGAGCGTTACATAAATGAATAGGAAATCAGAGCACAGGGGGCTAACTAACCGAATGTTCCTGAAAGATCTCAAAGAAAATTACAAGTTCTATGATATTTTCCTTCGTAATGTATTTTAATTTCCCATGTACGTGTCTAATTATGCATGAGAAATTAATCATTTCACAGCTTTCCTCATTATATTTTATCTGACACGTGTCCGCCAATTCCCTGAATCTCAAAATGCCTCCTTGAAATTATTCACTATCCCGCCGCTGGCTCATAATACCTTCCGCTATATCACCCGCATATTCTGAAAGGCCGTGTTCTACAGCAAAATATATTTCAATAATATACCAGGCGTTCTCGGTTCCAAATAACGATCCTTGAGGAATCCGTCTTCAAAATATCCTCCATTCCGAGAAATACCAATTCACCACGGATTTTAAAAAAAACTTTTGCCAGCCAATTCCATCGTAATGTAGCTACTGCCCCGTTTCTTCCACGAGTTTACTTTTCTCACAAGTCTGATTGCAGAACATTATCAAGTGTCTGATTGTAAGTCCATGTAGTGTATCATAGATTATCATAGAATTTTCAGTGCAGAAGCAGGCTATTCAGTCCATCGAGTCTGCACCGGCTCTTGGAAGGAGCACCCTACCCAAGGTCAACACCTCCACCCTACCCCATAACCCCATAACCCAGTAGCCCCACACAACAATAAGGGCAATTTTGGACACTCAGGCCAATTTATCATGGCCAATCCACCTAACCTGCACATCTTTGGACTGTGGGAGGAAACCGGAGCACCCGGAGGAAAACACCTGCAATTGTATTCCTGGCAGCGGTGGGATTTGAACCCACGACCGTGCAGATACTGGAGCCTAAATCCAGCGACATAGACCGCTCGGCCACGCCACTGATGTTAACATTATCCTCATCAAATTTTCCTGATGCCACATCTAAAAGCAGGATTATCTGTTCATAACTCCATGCTAATTTTCCGTAATTAACCCTCATTTTCCAAAGCCATCTTTAATTTTTCTCGAATTCTCGTTTCTAAAGGCATCTGAATATCCTCGGTTTTTGCAATTAACTTTGCACATTTCGTGAACATTGATGTGGCATTTGCATTATTCCAGACCCCTAACACTACCCAGAATTGTCAAATTGTGGACATCGCCACTGCATCTTTCACACTAAACTCCGTTGGATGTATTATAACCAGTCCTCTTGCGTCATAAATTGTATGTACTAACAGTGTATTCAATTGCAAAGACGGATTCATTGAAATTCCGAAATTCCCTTCTATTTCACCAGATTCTGGACAATACCTCATTCCTCGCTAAATATAGAAATAACGTTTGAACATAGAACAGTACAGCAGAGTACAGGCACTTCGGCTCACGACGTTGTTCCGACCAGTTATCCGAATCTAAGATCAACCTAATCTACACCCCTTCATAAGAACATAAGAACTAGGAGCAGGAGCAGGCCATCTGGCCCCTCGAGCCTGCTCCACAATTCAATGAGATCATGGCTGATCTTTTGTGGACTCAGCTCCACTTTCCGGGCCGAATACTATAACCGTTAATCCCTTTATCTTCAAAAAACTATCTATCTTTATCTTAAATACATTTAATGAAGGAGCCTCTACTGCTTCACTGGGCAAGTAATTCCATAGACTCACAACCCTTTGGGTAAAGAAGTTCCTCCTAAACTCAGTCCTAAATGTACTTCCCCTTATTTTGAGGCTATGCCCCCTAGTTCTGCTTTCACCCTCCAGTGGAAACTACCTGCCCGCATCTATCCTATTTATACCCTTCATAACCTTATATGTTTCTGGAAGATCCCCCCCCCCCCCTCATCCTTCTAAATTCCAACGTGTACAGACCCAGTATACTCGACCTCTCGTCGTAATCCAACCCCTTCAGCTCTGGGATTAACGTAGTGAATCTCCTCTGCACACCCTCCAGTGCCAGTACGTCCTTTCTCAAGTAAGGAGACTAAAACTGAACACAATACTTCAGGTGTGGCCTCACTAACACCTTATTCAATTGCAGCATAACCTCCCTAGTCTTAAACACCATCCATCTCGCAATGAAGTCCAAAATTCCATTTGCCTTCTTAATCACCTGTTGCACCTCTAAACCAACTTTTTGCGACTCATGCACTAGCACACCCAGGGTGTTTTAATATGTTATCATTTAAATAATAATCCCTTTTGCTGTTATTCCAACCAAAATGGATAACCTCACACTTGTCAACATTGTATTCCATCTGCCAGACCCTAACCCATTCACTTAGCCTATCCAAATCCCTCTGCAGACTTCCAGTATCCTCTACACTTTTTGCTTTGCCACATATCTTATTGTCGTCTGCAAACTTGGACACATTGCCCTTGGTCTCCAACTCCAAATCATCGATGTAAATTGTGAACAGTTGTGGGCCCAACACTGATCCCTGAGGGATACCACTAGCTACTGATTGCCAACCAGAGAAACACCCATTAATCCCCACTCTTTGCTTTCTATTAATTAACCAATCCTCTATCCATGCTACTACTTTCCCCTTAATGCCATGCATCTTTATCTTATGCAGCAAGCTTATGTGTGGCGCCTTGTCAAAGGCTTTCTGGAAATCCAGATAGGCCACATCTATTGGCTCCCCGTTATCTACCGCACTGTTAGTGTCCACAAAAAATTCCACTAAATTAGTTAGTGCCCTTTCTGAACCCATGCTGCCTCTGCCCAATGGGACAATTTCCATCCAGATGCCTCGCTATTTCTTCCTTGATGATAGATTCCAGCATCTTTCCTACTACCGAGGTTAAGCTCACTGGCCTATAATTACCGCTTTCTGCCTACCTCCTTTTTTAAACAGTGGTGTCACGTTTGCTAATTTCCAATCCGCCGGGACCACCCCAGAGTCTAGTGAATTTTGGTAAATTATCAATAGTGCATTTGCAATTTCCCTAGCCATCTCTTTTAGCAATCTGGGATACATTCCATCAGGTCCAGGAGACTTGTCTACCTTTAGCCTCATTAGCTTGCACATCACTACCTCCTTGGTGATAACATTTCTCTCAAGGTCCTCTCCTGTCATAGCCTGATTTCCATCAGTCACGGGCATGTTATGTGTGTCTTCCACTGTGAAGACCGACCCAAAAAACCTGTTCAGTTCCTCAGCTATTTCCTCATCTCCCATTATTAAATCTCCCTTCTCGTCCTCTAAAGGAGCAATATATACCTTAGCCACTCTTTTTTGTTTTATATATTTGTAGAATATTTTACTATCTGTTTTTATATTCTGGGCAAATTTACTCTCATAATCTATCTTACTCGTCTTTATAGCTTTTTTAGTAGCTTTCTGTTGAAAATTGAAAATGAAATTGCCCCCTAAAGATTTCCCAGTCCTCCAGTCTCCCACTGACCTTTGCTACTTTGTATTTTTTCTCCTTCAATTTGATACTCTCCCCTATTTTCTCACATATCCACGGTCGATTTTCCCTCTTTTTACTGTCCTTCCTTTTTGTTGGTATAAACCTTTGCTGAGCACTGTGAAAAATCACTTGGAAGGTTCTCCACTGTTCCTCAACTGATTCACCATGAAGTTTTTGATCCCAGTCTACCTTAGCTAGTTCTTCTCTCATCCCATTGTAATCTCCTTTGTTTAAGCACAAAACACTAGTGCTTGATTTTACCTTCTCACCCTCCATCTGTATTTTAAATTCCATAATATTGTGATCGCTCCTTCCGAGAGGATCCGTAACTATTAGATCCTGAATCAATCCTGTCTCATTACACAGGACCAGATCGAGGACCGCTTGCTCCCTCGTAGGTTCCATTACATACTGTTTTCGGAAACTATCGCAAATACATTCTATAAACTCCTCCTCAAGGCTGCCTTGACAGACCTCGTTAAACCAATCGAATTGTCGATTAAAGTCCCCCATGATAACTGCTGTACCATTTCTACATGCATGAGTTATTTCATTGTTTATTGCCTGCCCCACCACCATAATGTTACTATTTGGTGGCCTATAGACTACTCCTATAAGTGACTTTTTCGCCTTACTATTCCTGATTCTACCTTATCCTCCATAGCACCGATGTTATCCCTTACTTTTGCCCGGATGTCATCCTTAAATAACAGAGCTACACCACCTCCCTTACCATCCACTCTGTCCTTCCGAATAGTTTGATACCCTCGGATATTTAACTCCCAGTCGTGGCCATCCTTTAACCATGTTTCAGTAATGGCCACTATATCATAGTCATTCACCATGATTTGTGCCATCAACTCATTTACCTTATACCGAATACGACCAGCATTCAGGTAAAGTACACTTATGTTGGCTTTTTTACCTCTGTTCTGAATCTTAACACCTCGATCAGTAACCTCTCCTAAGTTATATTTCCTCTGAACCTTTCTCATAATTTTCCTTGTCGTTGAACCCATATCTTCATGGAACAACCTGCCGCATCGCTTACCATTAATGCTTTCACTTCCCGTTTTATTCCTTTTGGTATTCCTGGTCCTATTTACTGAGCTCCCCTCAGTCACTGTACCTGTACTGTCGCCCTTTTTGGTTTTTGACATTGGCTTCTCTGCCTTACACTTTCCCCCTTACTGCCTTTTGTTTCTGTCCCTGTTTTACTACCTTCCAACTTCCTGCATAGGTTCCCATCCCCCTGCCACATTAGATTAAACTCTCCCCAACAGCTCTAGCAAACACCCCCCCCCCCCCCACCCCCCCTTAGGACATCGGTTCCAGTCCTGCCCAGGTGCAGACCGTCCGGTTTGTACTGGTCCCACCTCCCCCAGGACCGGTTCCAATGTCCCAGGAATTTGAATCCCTCCCTCTTGCACCATCTCTCGAGCCACGCATTCATCCTCTCTATCCTGGCATTCCTACTCTGACTAGCTCGTGGCACTGGTAGCAATCCTGAGATTACTAACTTTGTGGGCCTACTTTTTAGTTTAACTCCTAACTCCCTAAATTCATCTTGTAGGACCTAGTTCCGTTTTATACCTATATCGTTGGTGCCTATGTGCACCACGACAGCTGGCTCTTCACCCCCCACCCCCAGAATGTCCTGCAGCCGCTCCGAGACATCTTGACCCTTGCACCAGGGAGGTAACATCCCATCCTGGAGTCTCGACTGCGTCCGCAGAATCGCCTGTCTATTCCCCTTGCAATTGAGTCCCCTATCACTATAGCCCTGCCATTCTTCTTCCTGCCCAGCTGCGCAGCAGAGCCAGCCACGGTGCCATGAACCTGGCTGCTGCTGCCTTGCCCTGGTGAGCCATCTCCCTCAACAGTATCCAAAGCGGTATATCTGTTTTGCAGGGAGATGGCCGCAGAGGACACCTGCACTGCCCTCCTACTCTTGCTCTGTCTTTTGGTCACACATTTTCTATCTCCCTCAGTACCTTTCACCTGCGGTGTTACCAACTCGCTAAACGTGCTATCCATGACGTCCTCAGCATCACGGATGCTCCAAAGTGAGTCCACCCGCAGCTCCAGAGCCATCAAGCGGTCTAACAGGAGCTGCAACTGGACACATTTCTTGCACGTGAAGGAGCCAGGGACAGTGGACGTGTCCCTGAGCGCCCACATCGCACACGAGGAGCATGACACGGGTCTGAGATCTCCTGCCATGTCTTAAACCTTCGGTTAACTTCAACAATTACAATTTCCCCCCCAAAATTAAATAAATAAATAAACAACGAAGAAAAAAATAAATCAATATACCAATGAAAAGAAACAGAAAAACAGAAACACTACTGACCAGTCACTTGACAGGGATAAAAAGCACCCCGGCTCACTCTGGCTGTGTCTTCTCTGGCTCACTGGGAGAACTCACAACTCACAACTCACTCTTCACTTTACTGCTGTCCATGTCCCTGTCCAAGAGTCGCTTAAATGTCCCTAATGACTCTGACCCACCACATCTGCTGGAAGTGCATTCCACGCACCCACCACTCTCTGTGTAAAAACCATACCTCTGACATCTCCCCTGTATGTTCCTCCAATCACCTTAATGCTATGTCCCCTCGTGACAGCCTTTTCCGCCTTGAGGAAACGTGTCTGGCTGCCCATTCTATCCATCCTTCTGATCACCTTGTACACCTCTATCAAGTCACCTCTCTTTCTTCTTTACTGCAGTGAGGAAAGCCCCAGCTCCCTCAAACGTTCTTCATAAGTCATGCCCTCCAGTTCAGGCAGCATCCTGGAAAATCTCCTCTGCGCCCTCTCCAAAGCATCCACATTCTTTCTGTTGCTAACTTTTGGTTGGCTCTTAATTCGTAATTTGCTCTGTTTGTTTAACATTTGCTCTGGAGTCGCCAGGTATCTTTATGATACCGCCACGAGGTTCAAAATCAAGTAATGATCAATAACTCAACACACCGATTAGTAAGATTCAAATCCATACACATTTATTATACACAGTAAATCACTAATCATGCATAAACTCTACTTTCGAGACTATTTCTATCACTAAAAGACCTATACTTACCTTCGGACTGGCCCACCAGGTCAGGGGAACAAATCGCCTTTCGTTCAGGTCCTGAGTCTGCAGGATTCAAAAGCTGGTAAGGACTGGTAGCTAGGAGCGCCTATCTCGTAGCGAGCGTTGACTTGAGACTTACTTGGTTGGCGGCCGCTGGACAGTTCACTCTCAGGGGTTGCTTCGCATTGCTGAGTGACCCTGTCAAGAAGGACGATTTCGTACTTGGTGGCTTTACTTTATAGTCCCCAGGGGCTTCCCATCCTTCGGGGCAGACCCCATACCTGGTTCCAAGTGATTGGACTGCGTCCCGATCACTTGGATCGATTTCTCCAATACTGGAGTTGTTCCCTGATCGCTGGGCGGTTCCTAAATGTCCATTGGCCTTCCTTTGTCTTGGCACCTGCTGGCGCCGAGGAGCCTGGCTTGGCTTTATTCACCTTAACTGTTGCAATTGTGCCTTGGAATTGCTCATTACTATGCAGATGGCTGCTGGTTTCAGTGCTGCCTGGTTTCTTACAGAAATCTCTGTAAGAAATTTCTTACAGAAATCTCACATGATTTCTGTATTTGCTAGTCTTTGCCTGTTTTGGCTGAATTTCCCTTCAGCCTTTGCAGTTCTCCATTTAAGTCGGGAAGTGGGCAACACAGTTGGCTACACACCCTCCTTGTGATCCCTAACGCGAAGCGTGAAGGATCATATACCTGCGTTGTCTTCATTCCCTGACGCAAGCACTCTTCTATAGCCTCTACACTGACCATAACTATGCAAGAAAAATTTTAACTAACAATTTCAAAGTGGCGATATATCAAACCAGGGACTTGTATTACAAAATTTAAAAAACGGTACCCCCAACTGTCCTCAATAAACTACACTCACTAAACATTCAGTCATATTAACTTTCGAAACAATACTAAATAATAGCAGCATTTACATTTTTCCTGGCTTGGCAGTCAAACACAGGGTTGTGCAATCTTTCCATTTCTTTATTTACAGAAGAACGCAAACGAATGTCCTTTATTATAGATTGAGGGGTTCGGGGGCCTGGTGATAACTGAAAATAGGGGATCTCAGTCTGTATACCGGGGTGCTAGCGCGGAAGGCTCTCCTTCGCCATTTTCTCATGGGGATAGTCTGCACGATGCTGCAGAGTATCGCCAATGCTAATAGGGATTCAACTACGTAGGAAAGTAAGTACCATGTTATGAGCTTATCACACCATGATGGTGTATCGGAGACTATATTGGGGTTCTGCGTGATATGGGGAAGTGAATCATTGACGGCTGGGGGCGGGGGGTGGGTGTGGGGGGGGGGGGGTTCAGGGGGTTCGCGTTCGCGCGCAACCGGGTACAAATTGCAATAACGAAGAAATACACGTATGACGTCTTCATTGTTGTCCTCTTTCCTTGTTGTCTCTTTGTTTCCGTTTCGTCTCTTTTCCTGGAGCTTCTGGGGTCCTGTGGGATCAAGAATAGTTTCTGTTACTATCTTGGTTAATATCTCGTCTGTTAGTATGTCTGGCCTTCAGTGCCAATTCTCCCTTTACAATTTGTCACCATGTGTGACTCCCTCATTTGTTTTTGTTTTTTTAAACCGAATAATCAGGACAAGACACACCTAAAAATACTGAAACCGTGCTAGCCGTCTCGCAGGCTGTGCGATTTACCATCCAAATGTTTGAGGATGTAAATAGCATAGGGGTGGCAACCTAAGGGTTGCCCGAAAAAAAAACTTATTGAACCAAGAGTGCCGCAATGAGGTGCGTATGGGCCGCTACGGGTAAGAATTGGATGGAATCACCGGGTAGGACGGTGGCCAATGCCGTGTGTGCTCTACCCGAGCGTAGCTGACCAGCGGGGGTGGGGGGGGGGGGGGGGGGTGGTGGGGGGGGGGGGGGGGGGGTCCTCAGGCAGGGGGGAGACCAATGCCGTTTCTCCACTGCCTGAGCAACCGACAAGAACTGGCAAAAAATGTAGTCATCGTGGGACGTTGCCGTATTGGTTCTCCCTTCGAACCAGAAGAGCAGTTATGAACAGGGGTCTGGCAAGCTCTGAGCGGTTTCTGCCGATGAGCGTGTGGGCAAGTTCTCATGGGTTTCGGCCGAAAAATATGGCGTGGGGCCGTGGAAAAAATATCCGATCTTACGTACAACACATAACAATAACAGTAACAAACAACATTAAACAACATGCCGCAGGTTCCATCAGAAAGGACACCGTTTTCTCCCAAACGGTTCATTTTTAAAACATCATCTGGACACCTCAGTTATCAGTTGCGAACAGGCTCGCAAAGGGGTTCTCGTTTTGGGAATCAGACCCAAAGTCGTCATCTTCTTCCGGACGCCATACTCTCGAATGTATAATGGCTGATAGGGCTGCATGGTGCGATTTGGGGTCCATCTCGTCGTTCCGGTCGAGCCTGAATGAATTATCACGATGCCAAAAGGTGGTGCCTAATTCTGTGGGGACGGAATCGTCATCGTAGGGCGGTGGTGTTTGGTGGGGTTTGTTGAGGAATGTGATGAGGAAGGTATCACTCGAATCGTGGTCAGATTCGCTGGTTGTGGTTCCTGTTGCCTGGGGATAGTAGGGAGGCGCGCTGTGGGTGTTCTCTGAGTCACAGTCGCTGCCGCTGCTGCTGCTGTCTGTGGGTGTTCCGCGGCGGAGTCTAGAGGTCGGGGGTGGAGTCGAGGGCGAGTCCGTGGATGTGGTGGGCGTGTTGGGGGAGGGTAGGGATACGTTGGGTGTGGGCGGGGCGTGGTCTGCTGCATCGAGCATGACGTGATGTACGTGGTTGGACTGTGGGCCATATGCCTTAAGCTTGTTGATATGGAACCACGCAGTCTTTCCGTTGGGATACTTAATTTTATAGACTGAGGGGCTTACTTTGTCTGCAATGGAGTATGGACCCGAATACTTCGGTGTCAGGAATGTGCTGTGGTTGTAAATTGAGAGCATGACCTGCTGTCCTACCTCAAACTCAGTCGCATGCACTGTCTTGGCGAAACAGGCCTTGCTCTGTTTCTTCCTTGTGCCTAACCTTACTGCGGCTGCTAGCTGAGCCGTTTTTACATTTCTGACTAACTGTTTTAATGCGTTCTCGTGTGTGAAGGCCGTCACTTTGGGGCTGGTCAAGTCCAATACTAATAAAAATTCTGTGCCTTTCATGGGGCTTCCCGTCATGAGAGTGTGTGGGGTGTAACCTGTGGACGTTGAGACAGTATTTCTCAAAAACATCAGCGCAAAGAGGCGGGGGGGGGGGGGGGGGGGGGGCTGAATCCCAAGTGGTGTTGTTTTGTTGGACCATTTTTCTGAGGGTGGCTTTTAGGGGCCGATTCATGCGCTCCACGATACCACTTGACTGGGGGTGGTATGCGATGTGGAATTTTTGGGTAACGCCAAATATCGTGAGGACGTTCTTCATGACACGTCCCGTAAAATGGGAACCTTGGTCGGATTCAATGCTGCGGGGGAGTCCCCATCTCGTAAAGATGTGGTGGGTTAAGATCTTTGTGGTGGTCTTTGCCGTGTTCCTTCTGGATGAGAATGGCTCTACCCATTTCGTAAAAGTGTCTATGACGACTACTACGTATTTGTAACCATTCCTGCAAGGGGGCAATGGTCCTATAAAATCAATCTGGAGGTTAGTCCAGGGGCCATTAACCTCAGGGGCGGGTGTGGCTAAACTGTGGCTTTTTTGCGTATCTGTCCGGCTTGTTCTGGGCACAGATAAGGCAATTCTCGATGTAGTGTGTTACGTCTTCTTTTAAATTTGGCCACGAACAGAGCTGCTTGAGGTGGGCTGTAGTGGGATAAATTCCCTGATGTCCATGACTGTCATGGAATAAACAAATAAGTTGATTCCTGTCCTGTTCAGGAGCACATAAAGGGTGTCATTTAACACCACGCCGTCATGTGTGGTCAGTGCATTTTTAAATCTATCATAGGGTGCTGTAAATTGTGCTTTTAAAATCTCTCTGAGATTGCGATCCTGCTTCTGGGCCTGCACTAAATCCTCGATATTCAGGTCTGCGAGACCTGAACTGCATTCAGTGGTGCGCTTTCAGGGGCGGGGGGGGGGGGGGGGGCGGGGGTACAAAAATATCCATGCCTGGAACCTGCTTTGGCCAGTGCGTCGGCCTTTACATTTCCCGGGGGGGAGGAACGGTGGTGACTGCGAACGTTACCTATTCTGAATGTACTGTTCTGTGCTTTTTCTAAAATGTGGCAGAGCAATGGGGCTGAAAGGAGGGGTTTTCCGTCTGCGGAAACAAATCCTCTTGCTTTCCACAGGGGTAGGAATTCTGTAAGGCTATTGCAGACATAGAGCCTGTCCGAGTATATGTCTGCTGGGCTGGGGAAGGAATCTCGGTGATCCACAATGTATGCAACGGCTACTAGTTCTGCCGCCTGCGCGCCTAAGTGGCCTAGTAGTTTTAGTGGGATTTCTTCTAGGGCACATCGCTGCACGTCCTTGACATATATGCCGCATCCTCTAATGCGCTTCCCTTCTAAAACTTTGGAAGAACCGTCCACATAAATCCTCAAAGGTGCGCACGTGTCTGTGTGCTGGGGGCTCTGGGATGAGCTACCTCTCTTTCAGGGGGGTGTTTTCGCAATAAAGGGGCCTGTGTTGTGGTGTGGTGAGATGATTTTACATTCATGGCGGGGGGGGGGGGGGGGGGGGGGGGGGCTGGGTACTGAATGTTATCGGCTAAGAAGGTATGGGTCTTGGTCCTTTGAACGGTGATGTCCCATCCCTTCAAAAGAAGGGTCCATCTAGCTGCTCTAATTTGGCTAACTGTCCCGTCCTTAAGTTGTCCGTCAAGTAAAAGTTGGGTGGGGGTGTGTTTTGTGAGGATTGTGATGGGGATTAGTCCAGTTATGTAGGCAAAATACTGAAATGTCCAGAAAACTGCGAGCAGGTGCCTTTCACAGGCCGAAAATCCCTGCTCCACAGGATCTACAAGACTGGATGTGTAAGCCACGGGTCCTCACTGTTGGTGCCGTTCCTGGAGGAGCACGGCCGAAAGGGTGCGGTTGGTGCTAGCTATCTCTAGAGCATTAGGGGAAAGCGGGTCTGGAACCTGTAGTGCGGGGGCTGCAATGAGGTCTGTTTTCCAAGCATCCACAGCATCCGTCTGCTGCCGAAGACATTCACAAGGTCCTCCTTTCTTTAGGAGTTCCGAGTGGGGTGCTGCCTTGGTGGCGAAACCGTCAATGTGGTTTCGGCAGTAGCCAACCAGTCCTAAAAACGACCGGAGGGCTGAAACATTCTGGGGAAGGGGCAATTTGGTAATCGAGTCAAATCTTTTGTGCTCGATCTCGCGTTTACCATGCGTGATAATCGTACCCAAATATATCACTTTGTTTTCCAAAAACTTGGCCTTCTTGGGGTTTACTTTGCAACCAGTTTTCAGTAGGAGTTCCAGGAGTTCGGACAGAAGCTCGATGCGCTCTGTCTTGGTGTCTGTCTGCAGTGATAGGTCGTCCACATACTGGACCAGACTTTCGGGGCGAGAAATTTTTGATAATGCATTTGCCTGCTGTCGGTGGAAAATGGACGGGGATTTGCAGAATCCTTGTGGAAGGCATGTCCATGTGTACTGCTGATTTTTAAAAGTGAAGGCAAATTTGTATTGGCACGGTTTTGCCAATGAAATGGACCAGAATCCATTACTGATGTCCAAACCCGTAAACTGATATGAGTTGAGTCCCTGTTTGAGCATGGTCTCGGGATTTGTGGCTACCGTGGGGGCTGCTGCGGGGGTGACTTTGTTGAGTTCCCGGTAATCGATGGTCAGTCGCCATGATCCATCGGGCTTTCTCACTGGCCAAATTGGGGCATTATTAGTGGAGGCTACTGATCTGAGTACGCCCTGTTCTGATAAGCTGTCGATAACTTTTTGCGATTTCTCCCTCCGCCTCTTGGGGAAATCCGTATTGCTTTTGGTGTCTAGGGTCAGGTCCTCTGATTTGAACGGAACCAGTCACCCGGCCACAGTCGTGTTTGTGGGTCGCGAATGCTGTCCTGTGCTGCTGCAGAACTGCCCTAACCTGCTTGTCTGTGGTAATTGTGGTCGGGTCAAACTAAAATTCGCAGACTGCGCTAATCTTGTTTGCGTATTCACCTATTGTGAGCATTGCGGGGGCGCTTGCGGATTTTGCCATTCTCCAAACACATTGGTTTACCGGATCAAATGAAAGGTGGTGGGAGTTCATAAAGTCAATTCCCAAAATGTGTTCTGCTGTGTGGGGCAGATCAACTAAAACTATGGGGTGCTTTGTCGTTGTATTGCCAATCTGAATGGGTACAGGGGCTGCGATGTGTCCCTGCTGTGAGTGGCCTGTGAAGCCGCTGAGGGTGATGGTGGCTGTAGTGGACCACGTGTCTTTCTGGAATATGGTGGAGGAATTAATTGTGGTAAGGGCCCTCCTGTGTCCCAGATAAATTCGATGGGCTGTCCCCGGATCTTTGCTGCAACTACTGGTCGGTCGGAACTATCCCAAAGGGTGTCGCAGACCCAACTGGGGGAGCCTGAACACCGTCAGTCCGTTCCGTTCAGGTCCGTCTGGTCTGAACGGGTGCTTACACTATGTATGGGCTCTGTCCTATTCTTATTCAGAGCGCCTGCCTGCTGGGTTCTCTGTGGCTTTCGTGGGGCATTGCATTCTCGTGCAAAGTGCCCTAACTCTACGCAGTTGTAACACACCTGTGGCTTTTGTGGGGGTCTGTTCCTGCCTTCGTTCACCCATGCGGGGTTCTGGTGCGTTTTCACCGCTTGGATGTCTGCTTCTGCCTGCTGTTCCTCGGGTTTCCTAACTGCGGGTTTGTTTTGTACAGACTGCTCCCAGGCGTGGGACAATCTTTTTAAAACGCATTTCTCATTGTGGGCTTCCTCTGACGGGTCATAATTCGTACAGCCCTTTTGTCCTGCCTCTATGGCTTGGGAGATAGGGGTGCGGGTCCATTTGGCCATACCATCTTGGGACAAAGCGGCACGTTCTAAATTACCGAAAACTGCTGTGAAATGAATCCACAGGCGTCAAGCAAACGCTGTGGGGTGTTCTGTCTTTTTCTGCCTGCACTTATTCAGGCCTTCTACGGGGTCACCTCTGTTGTAGCCGATCACGTCGAGGATCGCTACGTGCATTTCTGCAAGGGTGCCTCCTCCTACATTCTGTGGGTCGGGAAAGGCTGCAACGACCGAAGGGTCTAAGCTGAAAACTGTGACGTTACGTGCTCACGCTCGTCCAGACCGTACATGGTCGCCTGCTGCTTTACTCTGGCAAAGAAGTGTTGGGGGGTGGTGGGGGGGGGGGGGGGAGGGGGGGGGGCGGTCTGAGGTGGGGAGGAACGGTGTGATTTTCTCGTACGCGTCCCGTAATTGGGTACCGGTCAAGAGGGTGGTATCAAGAAATTCTGCGTCTCCTTCCGATGTGACTGTGCGGTGGGTGGTTACTGGATTCATGGGTGCCTGATCTATCTGTTCTGTGGGGTGTTGGGGCACTTTTCTCTTTTGGGGCTTTCCTTACACACATGTTCCCTGAACATACCTGTGCGCGGTCTCGTTTAGCTCTTGCTATCAGGGTCGTCTTCCTCATCTAATTGGGATCCAAAGGTACTCTGAACCCCATTTTGCACTGAAAGCAAAGACTGCAGTTCCGCAATCTGCTTCCGGCAATTGCGTGATCTAATGAGCATTGTCTGTGCTCCGTGGTGGTAGCATGGAGTGCTCTTAATGCTGCCTTTAGATCACTGCACTGCCTTTCCAATGTCTCTACCTGTTTCTCTCTCTCTTCTTTTGCCAGGACTGCACGTTGCGTGTCCTGATAGGCCTTATCGTACTCGGTCTGGAAGCTGCTTAGGTGCGCCAGACAAGACTGGTGTGCCATCTTGGCATCATCCACCTCTCCGACCTTTGCTGCTAACTTCCTTCTTAATTCTAGGTTCTCTTTCTCAACCTCACTTACATCGACCTTACTCATTCGATGTACTCCTTCTATCTCTTTATGGATCGTCCGAACGACCTCCTCTGTGCCTCACAATTGTGCCAAGCAGGACACGATTGCCATCGGCTTCCGAGCTTTTCCCAAGCTTTTCTTATGAATCTCTGACAGGTTCTCCCACCAAGTATGTCCTATACCCCCGGGTCCTGTTTCCTCAGTGTCACAGAATTCGCTCCAAAGGGGCCATCCTTTCCCTTTGAGGTACTTTCTGATTTCCTCTTCCTAAACGGGACACTGTCCTACTCTACTGCTGGTCGCTGCGACCACCAATTCTTCAGGGTTCATGAGGAGTTGCATTGCCTGCATTGCCATCTTTCCTCTCTAAATACATCTCTTAAAATTTGGAAGAGGGGTATTAAGGCGTTGCTGTAATTACGGTACGGCTTTCACTATTTTCCGGAATACAAACTCCCGACAGTTTTTCGCAACAAAATCTATCAGTATTACCTTATAGCCCTGTTAGTTACGCATGCATTAACACACTTCCGAATTATGAGGATTGATCAGAACTGCTTGAATACTTGTGGTTTTTTCTGTTCCCAATTGTATTTCTAATTCAAATTTTGGGTTCTCCCGGAGTGGTTAAGCCACTTCTAGATCGGGTCCCGTCAGGATGTCGCCAGTAATATGTTGCTAACTTTTGGTTGGCTCTTAATTCGTAATTCAGATTTATCTCGGCTGAACTCCATCTGCTGTTTCTCAGCCCAGCTCTGCATCCTGTCAATGTCCTGTTGTAACCTGCAATAGCCCTCGACACTCTCTACAGCTCCACCAAGTTTCGTGTCATTGGTAAACTTACTAACCCACTCTTCCACTTCCTCATCCAAGTCATTTATAAAAACCACAAAGAGCAGAGGTCGCAGAACAGATCCCTGCGGGACACCACTGGTCACCGGCCTCCAGGCGGAATACTTTCCACCCACTACCACGCGCTGTCTTCTTTTGGCCATCCAATTCTGTATCCAGACAGCTAAATTTCCCTTTATCCCATGCCCCCGAACTTTCTGAATGAGCCGACCATGGGGAACCTTATCAAATGCCTTACTGAAATACATATACACCACATCCACTGCTCGACATTCACCAATATGTCTCGTCACATCGTCAAAGTATTCAATGAGGCTTGTGAGACATCACCTGTCCCTGACAAAGCCATGCTGACTCTATTTAATCAAACTACGAATTTTCTAAATAATCATAAATCCTATCTTCCAGAATCCTTTCCAAGATTTTGCTCACCACTGGCGTAAGACTGACTGGTCTGTAATTCCCAGGTATTTCCCTATTCCCTTTCTTGAACAGGGGAACAACATTCGCCTCCCTCCAATCATCCGGTACCACTCCAGTGGAGAATGCGGACGCAAAGATCATTACTAACGGCGCAGCAATCTCCTCCCTCGCTTCCCCTAGTAACCATGGGCATATCCCGTCAGGCCCAGGGTGCTTATCTATCCTGATTCAATCTATCTATCTATTCAAAATTCGCAGCACATCCACCTTATTAATATCAACCTATTCGAGTCTATTAACCTGGTACACGTTGTTCTCATGAGCAACAAGGTCGCTCTCTCTGGTGAATAGTATGCATTTATGTAACTCAGCCTTTCTCCAGTCAAATATCAAATTGGTTCGAAATCACCTCAACTATTCTTTGAAGCTTTTTGGTAATTGGAAGGGAATTGTTCTCGGCTGCACAGTCGACAAGGGGACTCGGGAGATCTCGGTATAATACAGTTGAGATAAAGGGTCAGCAACGAATATATTCAAGCTCTAAAGGCCTATTTCTGCTCGCATTTTTCTATCTTTTCTTGTTCTTTGTTTCATTATTTTCTGAGAAATCGATATACAGATTCATTTTCAATTGTATCCACCATGTGGAACCAAGTATATACACATAGCGAGGGAGCTGGGTTCGATCCCCGGCTTGGGTAACTGTCAGTACGGAGTCTGCACGTTTACCCCGTGTCTGCGTGGATTTCCTCCAGGCGCTCCGGTTTCCTCGCACAAGTCCCGAAAGACGTGATTGTTAGGTGAATTGTTCAATCTGAATTCTTCCTCAATGTACCGGGACAGCGCCGGGGTGTGGCAACGAGGGTTTTTTTTCACAGTAGCCTCATTGCAGTCTACTTGTGACACTAAGAATGATTTTTTTTTTCTGCTTCGTCATAATCTCTATTCTGACGTCCAGAGATCTCGAGGCTTTTTAATGCCATCTGTGCCTTTACTGGGAATGTATACTGCCCAAATTTGATGTTTCTCAACTTTAATTACAGTCTGTTGTTTAGTTCCGTTGTTTCTTAGTAATATTTGAATCTAATTGTTCTGGCCCAAATCAATTATGAATCTACTGAAGTTACCGATCCCCAGATAATTGTTTTCATTCTGGATTACACGTTTACGTTTCCTAAAGCTAAACTGAACTTTATCATACAATGATCACTGCCCACTCAATATCATTATACCTCTTCCCCAAAGGAAATTAGCTCTGCCATTTAACTCTGGAGGTGTGCACGTCACAGCCGGATTGTCCCTTCCCTCCTTTCCACCTTCCTTAGTTTGGAGCTGTGAATTTATTGTTTGTCTGGTACGAAATGTGCAGCGTACTGTCTCCTTGGATTGTTCAGTGCAGTGAAGCAGCCTCGGTGTAAGGGACGCCTCATCCCATTTTATGGCATTCACTGCGGCAAACCTAGTCGTTTTAACGATCGCAGCCAATTAGAGAAGGCCGGGAGAAGGGAAGTATGTCAGGTAACTGGGTTGCAAGGTAGGAAGATAGCAAATCATTTAGCTCAAGGACAATTAAGGATGGCGTTTATACTCGCCCACTTCCAATGCATAAATAAAGATGATCGAAGGCGACAGGACGAGTAGAGGGCTGCAATGTGTCGAGGCCATAAGATATCTTGATGCATTCGGTGTAGGATGGATCAAGTGATGTCGGATGTTTGGCGGATTGAATAGGTTGGGGTTACAATGGATCTGCGAAGGATAAGATTGACTGGAGCTTAGTGAGTGTCATGCGGGTAATATGGCTCGGGCGCTAGGAGCGTTGGGCTGCATAGCATTTTTTCGGGGAATTTCATGGATAATGGCTTATCCTTGGATAAGGTGTGGTGGAATTCTACCTAGGTGTGGTGGAATTGTGGAAATGAGGGTACAGTTGCTGTGTACTGGGGGAAGCACGTGGCGGGCGGGTAGGATGGGTCGCGGCTTGTAGGATTAGTTTGGGATGCTTAGTTTGGTTCGAGCTATTGGGGAGTATGACAGGTGAAGTAGTGCAGTACATTTTTGAAGAAGATGGATCGAGAGTTATTGGATGTGTTGTTTGGTTGAAACACGCGTCCAGGGTGTACGATGGATGAGCAGTTGCTGGGTGGGGGTAATTCAGTCGGTCGGTGTTGCCAGGTGGTGAATTGTCAAGGGTCTCCAGAAGGTTGTCGAAGTGGAATGAGGGTGCCATTACGTGGAGTGTTAATACAATCCCGACCCAGGAGTGAGGTAAATAATCTGCTAAGGCGACAAACTATGCAGAGTCTCAGTTTTAAGTTCGAACATTGGTGAGAGGAAATTGCCCATCAGAGGCTTGAACTTCCTGGGTAATGCACGCTCATTGTTTGTGTGATGGCCTCCAGAAGAACCATAGCTTATCTTAAGGGAAGGCCCATGTTACAGTCGCATCCATACACGCCCCACCCAAACCACTGACCCACTCCCGTGTACGCTGAACACAATCTTGACTGTCCCTGAATATAACGGTAACTTTTTCCTAAGTACAATCTTCGTGGCTCCCCAGCATCAGATTTCGGATGTCCCCATAAGGTGCGCTGGAGAATCCCAGTCTCAAATTCCTAGGAACAAAAATACACAGAATTTGTCCAAAACCGCTGCCATCTTTTGGGAAATTGCACAAGTCACCATCCTAAAGAGTGACTTAATTTGCGAACTTTGGACGGTTCTGGCAGTGATGAACTGATCGTTACTCTCAAAGGCAAAATAAATGTACCATTATCATAGAATTTACAGTGCAGAAGGAGACCATTCGGCCCATCGTGTCTGCACCGGCTCTTGGAAAGAGCACCCTACCCAAGGTCAACACCGTCACCCTATCCCCATAACGCAGTAACCCCACCCAACACTAAGGGCAATTTTGGACACTAACGGCAATTTATCATGGCCAACCATTAGGTGGACTAACCCGCACATCTTTGGACTGTGGGAGGAAACCGGAGCACCCGGAGGAAACCCACGCACACACGGGGAGGATGTGCAGACTCCGCACAGACAGTGACCCAAGCTGGAATCGAACCTGGGACCCTGGAGCTGTGAAGCAATTGTGCTATCCACAAGGATACCG
This sequence comes from Scyliorhinus torazame, assembly GCF_047496885.1. NCBI lineage: Eukaryota > Metazoa > Chordata > Chondrichthyes > Carcharhiniformes > Scyliorhinidae > Scyliorhinus > Scyliorhinus torazame. The sequence continues at coordinate 185,790,627 of NC_092711.1, read as the reverse complement.
TGCTGCCCCTAATTTTGACCATCTTCTTATTTCAGTGAAAAAGCTTTAAAGACTCAGACCTATGCTGACACGAGGTCCCCAGAACACCCCGTCGCCACATGGAAGCCCAGATCCATACCTCACTGACCACATCCCGGACATTTGCCTGCGACACCTCCGACCAGCACAGACGCTCACCACCTCCTGCGACCTTATCTTACAACGCCCTAACGGATCTGACCCCCTGACAAGAACCGTTTGTCACTCAGCCCGGCCTAACATCTCTGGCCTCATCAGATTAAATATGAAGTTATGCATTTCGTGCCAAGAAACATAAAGGCAGTGTGTTATTTAAGTGTTGATCGGTTCGGGCATTTTGCCATGCATGAGGACCTGGTGTCCTGGTACATCAGTCCCTGAAAGCCAGCATGCAGATTCAGCAAGCAGCTAGAAGGAAAATAACATGTCGGTCATCATTACGATCGGACTAGAGTACAGGGGCGAAGACGCCTTTCTGCATATGTCCATGGATAAAATGAAACCACACCTGAAATGTTGTTTGTCGTGTTGGCTTCCTTATCCAAGGAATGGTATATTGTCATGAACGCATTACAGTGATTGTTCAGCAGACTGAATCCTGGGGCGTCAGGATTATTCGATGAGGACAGATTAGATCGACTGGGCCTTTATTCACTGGAATGTGGAGGAATGCGAGGAGGACTCACTGAATCGTATACATTTCTGGCAGGGCTGTGTAGGCCGGATGCATAAATGCTGTTTCCTCTGTTTGGAGGGCGGATAAAAACGGTCATAGTGTCGGGATATGGGGTATGCTATTTAAGACTGAGATGTGGAGAATTTCACCCACTCGGAGAGAGATGAACATTTGCAATTAGCTCCATAGAAGGCTGTAGATACCATGCAACTAAATATGTTAAAGGAGGAAATATATAGTTTAGTAGTCTGTAAAAGTGTCATGGGTTATGGGGAGGGCATGGGAGTATGGTGCTGAGATAACGGATCAGACACGAACATATTTAATGGTTGATGAGAGTCAACGAGCCAATAGCCTACTGCACTTCTTATGTTATACTTTCGTTGACAGCCCCTCCCCCTCTAATACTGGCGTGAAACTATCCCTCCACAGCGCGATTTCCGACCCTGACAATACCTCAATGTCTGACCGCCCATCTCTCGCCTATTCCTCACGCTCCAATCCCCTATGTTGTAACCTCACTCTCCCCGATTCCCTTATACCTACCCCTTGATTTCCGAAACCACCACGCTTCAAAACCCATCCAATTACGGCAGATTGTAGTTTTCACTGGCCTAGGCCGGGAATTTCCGACCTTTCGCTGGCGCAGGGAATGTCTAGTCCCGCCGGCAGCGCAACGCGACAAACACGTTTCCAGGATGAGGGAGATCTGGCAACAAGCTGAAATTGAGAAGCGGCGAGACCCGCCGCCAAAGAATGGCGTGGCCAAATTCTCCTACAATGCTCGCAGCAGTGGCGGGAGGGACTCGCAAAGGAGAAGCCGCCAACATCGCACCATTCAAAGTCGGGAGAGAGCTCTTGCGTGTACCATGTTCGGTGAACTATGTTGGAACTGATAAATCAACCTGCTGAGACACAAGAACAAGGTATGTAGTGAAATATTGGAAAATTAAGGCACTGCGAAAAGGACTTCGCTTCCTCATTCCAATAGACTGCATAAGGAAAAAATCTTGCTGGGAAAATGCCATTCAGGTGCTCCATTGATGTGGAACGATGTTACCACGTGTCCCTTTTGGTCACAGTCCAGCATCTTCACAAGTTTTTAAAAAACGATTCTCGTAATGAGATCTCATTTGTCAGGTCAAAGCTCATTTTGCTGTCAAGATTTGTTCCTTGTGCAAGAGGGATATTGAGGTTGATTTGTTAAGTTCTTCATCGCTTGTCCCTAGTAATAGATCTGAATCGGATCTTTTGTATTGCACATGCGTTTCCGGATACCCGAGAGTCCCGGGGGTTCATGGGAGTCCCTTTTAGGTATTTTTCAATTCACACAGAAGGTTACGGGTTGAAAGAATGTCACTGTGCTTCTTGGAGGCGAAGCTATGTGTGACATGAACAAGAACCGCAATGAATGGAATACAATGCATGATTTTACTGTTAGCATCATTGAAAAAATTAACCAAGCTCAGAGAGATTGTGCATGATCAGTCAGCCGGAGTGCGCTTTCAGCCAGAGTCAGGGTATTGAAACTTTGGAGCTGAATGGGAACTATTGGTAAGTGTTTCTAAGTGTTTCGCTTTAAAAATTCATTCGTCTGGATTAAAGGGCAACAAGCAACTTACCCAGTTCGATAGGAGACAATTACCTATCAATTAATTGAAGCCTGATTAGGGCCTAAATATGGGTGATTACCTCTGAACTTGAAACTGGTGTTTGAGTCATCCCAGCACACCTCAGCTGTATTTCAAGCAATGGGTTAAGCAAGCGCATGACTAGAGAACTTGTGCACGACCAATCATCCAGAGCGAGATTTCAGCAAAGTTGAGGTTACTGAGAATTTGGAGCTGAGCGGGACTTCGGTGCTGATGGGAAAGAGGTGGTCCACATCTGGAGGAGTGGAGATGCGGATCTACAAGGGAGACTCGAGGGAAAATCAGAGGGCGAAAGTAATCGAACAGTGACGACGCAGCCAACAGGAAAGTGATTGGCTGGTAACTGCGAAATAGTTTTATATTATTTGTTCTCTTGGCATTGTAGTTGTTGTTGTAAATTAACTTCATGGATAAGTCCTGGCAGGATATCCCACACCCGTGTCATGCTCCTCTTGTACGATGTGGGAATTCGCAGAAGCCGCGATTTCCCTGGCTCCTGCACGTGCAAGAAGTGTGTCCAATTACAGGTTCTGTTTGACCACTGGGCGTCTCTAGAGCTGCGGATGGACTCACTTTGAAGCATCCACGATGCTGAGGAAGTTGTGGGTAGCACGTTCAGTGAGTTGGTCACACCACAGTTAAAAATTACTGAGGGAGGAAGAAAATGGTGACCACTAGACAAAGAGTTGAGAGGCAGTGCAGAAGTCCCCAACAGTCACTTCCCTCCAAAACAGATATTTAGTTGTGGATACTGCTGGGGAGATTTTTACCAGGGGAAGGTAGCAGCAGCGATGTTTATGACACAGTTGCTGGCTCTGCTGCGCAGGAGGGAAGGATAACGAATAGCAGAGCCAGGGTGATAGGGGACTCAAAGGTAAGTGGAACAGACAGGCGTTTCTGCGGACGCAAACAAGGCTCCAGTTTGGGATGTTACCTCCCTGGTGCAAGGGTCAAAGATGTTTCGGAGCGGATGCAGAACATTCTGGAGGGGGAGGGTGAACAGCCAGCTATCGTGGTGCACAGATGATTTAGGTAAAATCTGTCTGCCTATCTGCTCCTCTATCTCCCGCTGGCTGTCGGAAGGCCTGTAGTAAACCCCCAACATTGTGACTGCACCCTTCTTATTCCTGATCTCTACTCATATAGCCTCGCTGCCCTATGAGGTGTGTTCCCGTAGCACAGCTGTGATATTCTCCCTAACTACTAATGCAACTCCGCCACCCCTTTTACATCTCCCCCTATCCTGCCTGAAACATCTAAATCCTGGAACGTTTAGCTGCCAATCCTGTCCTTCCCTCAACCAGGTCTCTGTAATGGCAACAACACCATAGTTCCAAGTATTAATCCAAGCTCTAAGTTCATCTGCCTTACCCGTAATACTTCTTGCATTAAAACATGTGCACTTCAGGCCACCAGACCCGCTGTTTTCAGCTATTTCTCCCTGTCTGCTCTTCCTCCGAGCCATATTGGCCCTATTCCCTAGTTCTCCCTCAATGCTTTCACCTTCTGACCTATTGCACCGTTACCCACCCCCTTGCCATACTAGTTTAAACCCTCCCGTGTGACACTAGCAAACCTCGCGGCCAGGATATTTATGCCTCTCCAGCTTAGATGCAACCCGTCCTTCTTATACAGGTCACACCTGCCCCAGAAGAGCTCCCAGTGGTCCAAATAACGGAAACCCTCCCTCCTACACCAGCTGTTTAGCCACGTGTTTAGCTGTTCTATCTTCCTATTTCTAGCCTCACCGACACGTGTCACAGGGAGTAATCCCGAGATTACAACCCTAGAGGTCCTGTCTTTTAACTTTCTGCCTAGCTCCCTAAACTCCTGCTGCAGGACTTCATGCCCCATCCTGCCTATGTCGTTAGTACGAATATGCACAACGACCTCTGCCTGTTTGCCCTCCCCCTTCAGGATGGCCGCTCCCCGTTCTGAGCCATCCTGTACCCTGGAACCAGGGAGGCAACATACCATCCTGGAATCTCTTTCACGTTCACAGAAGCGCCTATCTGTGCCCCTGACTGTAGAGTCCCCTATGAGCTCATCTGCGCTTTGACCCTCCCTGCTGAACATCAGAGCCAGCCGTGGTGCCACTGCTCTGGCTGCTGCTGCAACAACAGTAGTGTGTTAATAATTGGGCACTTTAACTTTCCCAAGATTGACTGGGGCAGCCATAGAATTAGGAGTTTGGTTGGAGAGAAATGTGTTGAGTACATACAGGAGGGATTTCTCATCCTGTATGTGGATAGCCCGACTAGAGAGGGAGCAAAACATGACCTCCTCTTGGAAAATAAGGAACGGCAGGTGGCAGAAGTGATAGTGAGAGATCACTTTGGGACCAGTGACCGTAATTCCATTAGTTTTTACATAGCTATGGAGAATGATAGGTCTTGGCCAATTTTTCTTTTTAATAAACATTTTATTGAGGCATTTTTGGTTTTACAACAACAACAAAATAAACAATGTAGATGAATCTATAAACATAGTGCAAAAAACCATCTCCCTCCCTTACAGGTCCCACCTTTATTAACCCCCAACTCTCAGTTAAACTCCCCCTCTCCTTTCTGCTCATGATTTGTTTTTCGCAAAGAAGTCGATAAACGGTTGCCACCTCCGGGCGAACCTATCCTTGACCCTCTCATGACGAACTTAATTTTCTCCAGACAGAGAGAGATAGCCATGTCTGATAGCCAGGTCTCCGACCTCGTGGGGTTTGAGTCCCTCCAGGCTAATAGTATCCGTTTCCGGGCTACCACGGAAGCAAAGGCCAGAACGTCTGCCTCTTTCTCCTCCTGGATTCCCGGATCTTCTGACAGCCCGAAAATCGTCATCTTTGGACTCGGTGCCACCCTTGTTTTTAACACCGTGGACATGACATCTGTAAACCCCTGCCAAAATCCCCTCAGCTTCAGACATGTTCAGAACATGTGGACATGGTTCGCTGGCCCACCTACACACTTTGCACACCTGTCTTCTACCCCAGAAAATCTGTTCAACCGGGTCACTGTCATGTGAGCCCGATGAACGACCATGAATTGTATCAGGCTGAGCCTGGCACATGTTGTGGACGCGTTGCCTCTACTCAACGCATCCGCCCATAGACCACCCTCTATCTCTGCTCCCGGTTCCTCCTCCCACTTGCGCTTCAGCTCCTCAGTCTGAATCTCCTCTGACCCCATAAGACCCTTATAAATGTCAGAGATGCTCCCTTCTCCTACTCACCCTTTCGAAACTACGCTGTCCTGAATCCCCCTTGGTGGTAGGAGCGGGAAGGTTGAAACCTGTCAACGTAGGAAGTCCCGTACCTGCAGGTACCTGAATTCGTTTCCCCTCGCCAATCCAAACTTCTCCTCCAGCGCCCTCACACTCGGAAAGCTCCCTTCTCTCAACATATCCCCCATCGTCACAGTCCCTGCTCTCCACCATCACCGCGATCCATACTGCCCAGGGCAAACCGATCATTATTACAGATTGGAGACCACACCCATGGTCCACCTGCTCCCACAAGACTCCTCCATTGCTCCCAGCCTCTTAGAGCCGCCGCCACCACGGGGCTGGTGGGGTACCGTGCCGGCGGGAACGGCAGAAGCGCAGTTACCAACTTGCATGAAGCCGCCTCCATACACTCCCATGCCGAAAATCAGCCACTACCTGATCATGGCTATATTGGCCGCCCAGTAATAGTTCCTAAAATTTGGCAGCGCCAGCCCGCCATCTCCCCAACACAGCTCAAGTATTACCTTCCTTACTTGCGGGTCTTGCCCGCCCAAAAAAGCCAGTGATCACTTTGTTCACCCGTTTAAACAAGGACCGCGGAATAAAGATTTGGAGACACTGAAATACAAACAGGAATCTCGGGTGAACCATCATGTTCGCCATCTGCACACTCCCAGCTAGTGACAACGGAAGCACGTCCCATCTCCGAAAATTGTCCTTCATTTGGTCAACCAGTCGGGCCAGATTTACTTTATGCAGCCGGTCTCATTCGCTCGCCACTTGGATGCCGAAATACTGAAAGCTTTCCCCTACTAATCTAAACGGCAGCCCTCCCACTCGCCTCTCCTGTCCCCTCGCCTGGACAGCAAACATCTCACTTTTCCCCATATTTAGCTTACACCCGAAAGCGGCCAAATTCCCCTAGAATCCCCATGATTTCTTCCATCCCCTCTATTGGGTCCGATACACACAGAAGCAGGTCGGCTGCATCAAGCTAGACTCTGTGCTCCACCGACCCGCACCCCCCCCCCCCCACCCCACCCCACCCCGGACCAGCCCCTTCCAGCCCCTTGAAGCTCTCAGAGCAATTGCCAGCGGCTCTATAGCTCGCACGAACAATAATGGGGAACAATCCCTGTCTCGTCCCCCGGTGAAGTCTTAAGTAGTCTGATGTTGTCCTATTCGCCCGTACGCTCGCCACAGGAGCCTGATACAGGAACCTGACCCAATCAATAAAGGGCCGCCTAAATCCGAACCATCCCAGTACCTCCCACAGATATTCTCTTTCTCGATCAAAGGCCTTCTCTGCGTCCATTCCGACCACTACATCCACCTCCTTACCTTCTGGGGGCATCATGATCACGTTTACTAGCCTTCGTATATTGTCCACCCACTGCCTACCCTTAACAAACCCAGTTTGGTCCTCCCCAATAACGTCTGGAACACAATCCTCAATACTGCAGGACAGAATTTTGGCCAGCAGTCTGGCGTCCACAATCAACAAGGATATAGGCCTATAGGACCCACACAGGTCCGGGTTCTTGTCCCGCTCCAGGATCAGCGAAATCGTGGCCTGTGACGTCGTCGGGGGCAGCACCCCTCTCTCCCTTGTCTCATTGAACGTCCTCATCAACAACGGTCCCAATATCCCAGACCACCGTTCCATTAAAAGCCCTGCCTCTGGAGTCTCCGCATATCTCCTATCGATCGGTAGTCCCTCCGTTACCAATTGGTCCGTCTCTGCCCTGTCCACCTTCTCCCTGTGAGCCCGTATCCAAATCCGCTCCCCTCTAACCAACGCCTTCAGTGTTTCCCAGACCACCGCTGCTGAAATTTCCCCCGTGTCATTGACCTGCAGGTAATTCGGCATACATTTCCTCAGCCGCTCGCGCAACCCGTCGTCAGCTAAAAGTATCACATCTAACCTCCAGTGCGGGTGCTGGTTCCTGTCTTTACTAACCTGCAGGTCAACCCAGTGCGGGGCATAGACTGATATGGTGATCACCGAGTATCCCGTGTCCACCACACCCGTCAATAAAGCTCTGCTCAGAAAAAAGAAATCGATCCGGAGTACCCATTATGCACGTGTGAGTAGTAGGAGAACGCCTTCACCCTCGGCTGCCCAAATCTCCATGGGTCTACCGCAGCTGCTCCATGAACCTTTTTAGTTCCTTTGCCATTGCCTGCAGCCTGCCCGTTTTTGAGCTTGACTGGTCTAAGCCAGGGTCAATAACAGTGTTAAAGTCCCCTCCCATGACCAGCTTGTGCGAGTCCAGGTCCGGTAACTTACCCAGCATCCTCTTTATGAACTCCACATCGTCCCAATGTGACGGATACATATTTATTAATACCACTTGCACCCCCTCCAATTTCCCACTGACCATAATGTACCGACCTCCTTCATCCAAAACTATTCTACTCGCCTTAAACACCACCCGCTTATTGATCAGGACCGTGACTCCTCTAGTCTTCGAATCTATTCCCGAGTGAAAGACCTGACTGACCCAGCCTTTCCTCAATCTAATCTGGTCTGCCACTCTAAGGTGCGTCTCCTGCAACATTACGACGTCCGCCTTCCGTCCTCTCAGATGCGTAAACACGGGTGTCCCCATGACAGGCCATTTTGTCCTCGTACAGTCCAGGTGATCAGCCTAGTTTGGGGGGGGGGGGGGCTCATTGCCCCCCTCCCCTTCGCCGATCAGCCATTCCCTTTTTTGGGCCAGCCTCCAGCCCATGCTCCGTGCCTCCACCGGCCCGCCCTCAGACAGCCCCCGGCCCCGACCTCCTTTCTGTCCCTTAGCACAAGTTCCTCCCTCGTCAGCAGAACATCCCCCCCTCCCCCCCGCAGTAACAGCACAATATAACTCAAGCCCTCTAATAAACCTAACATATGCACACCCCCACGACGCTTCCGTGAGCTAGCCTGCCCAGCTAGCTTGGTAGCACACAGTCCTGGCGCCGAAATGTCTCCCACCGATTGTTCACTCCGCACCCTCCCCCCCCCCCCCCCCCGCCCCCCCCCCCCCCCCCCACACCCCCGCTCATTCGTACATATTCCAGTGATAAACAATCCCAACTCAATTGTCCGAGAGAAAAAAACAGGACAGAGAAAAAACGAAAAGGGGAACAAAGATCAAGTATGAAACCCAAACACTAAACAAACACACCTCCATCCCCCAACAGTGCAGATGTAAACCTTAACTCACCGAGCTCTGCAACTGGCCCCAAATCAGTACAGAAGGCATTACAGACAGCTTCCACAAAACGAGAAATGCGAAACTTATTTTTTTTAAAAACATGAAAGCAAAGTTCAAAAGTTCTCAGTCCACCACCTTTTCGCGAAGTCCAGCGTGTCCTCTGGCGACTCAAAATAAAAGTGCTGTTCCTCGTGTGTGACCCAGAGGCGGGCCGGATACAACAGACCAAATTTCCCTTTTTTCTTTAAAATGGTCGACCTGACCTGGTTAAAACCTGCTCTTTTCCTGCCACTTCCGCACTCAGGTCTTGGTAGATCCGCAGGATACTGTTGTCCCATTTACAGCTCCGTGTCTGTTTGGCCCACTGAAGAATGCGCTCCTGTGGAATCTCACCACCGTTGCCCTCAGAGGGTCTCCCATTCGCGGCTTCCTCGCGAGTGCTCGGTGAGCTCCGTCCACCTCCAAGTGTCAGGAAAATGCCCCATCCCCCAGCAGCTTCTCAAACATGTCCGCTCCTTCGGACCCGTCCTGGAACCCAACGATTCTCAAGTTCTGCCGGCGGGACCTATTCTCTAGGTCCTCCACCTTCTCCACGAGCTTTGTCTGCTGGTCTCTCAGCATCCCCAGCTTCAACCCCACCGCGGTTTGATGTTCCTCCTGGTCAGTCAACGCCTTGTCTACTTTCTGGATCGCCGGAACTTGGGATTTCAATCTAAGCTCCATCCGCTCAATTGACTCTTTTATCGGGCCCAAGCAGTCCCGTTTCTGCTTAGTGAAGCCTTCCTGAATAACTTGCATCAGGTGGTCCGTTGACCACTGGGTCGACAAGCCAGAGGACTGGTCCTGCGCCATGCTTTCTCCCACTGCAGCTTCAGCCCAGGCCTTCTCTGTCTTTCTGTTTCTGCCTTTTCGAGCACTTCTTGTCCTCTCCATGCACCGATGAGGGAATTCAGTACACAATTGCCTCTGTCATCAATTTTTCAATTCAAGTCCGGTAGAAAATCGGGGGAAAAGGTCCAAAAGTCCGACCCGAGCGGGAGCCACCAAATGTGCCACTTACTCCTTCATGGTCGCCACCGGAAGTGTCTGGTCCAAAAGTTAACATTCTAAATTGGGGTGAGGTCAATTTCGATAGTATTAGACAGGAACTTTCAAAAGTTGATTGGCGGAGCCTGTTGGGAGGCAAAGGAACGGTTAGGAAGTGGGAGGCTTTAAAAATTGTGTTAACCAGGTTTCAGGGGAAGCATATTCCTCTACAGTGAAGGGCAAGGCTGGTAGAAGTAGGGAACCCTGGATGACTCGGGATATTGAGGCACTTTACAAAAAATAGAAGGAGGTATATGACATGCATAGGCAGCTGCGATCAAGTGGATCCCTTCAAGAATAAAGAGGTTGCCGGAGTAGAGTTAAGCGAGAATTCAGGAAGGTATAAAGGGAACATGAGATTGCTTTGGCAGATAAGGCAAGGGAGAATCCAAAGGGCTTACACAAATATATAAAGGGGAAACGAGCAACTATGGAGAGTGCCGGGCCTCTTCGGGACCTACAAGGTCATTTATGTGCGGATCCACAAGAGATGGGTGAGATCCTCAATGAATATTTCTCATCGGTATTTACTGTTGAGGAAGGCATAGATGTAAGGGAACTTTGGAAATGAATAGTGATATCTTGAGGAGCGTAGCTATTACAGAGAATGAAGTGCTGGAAGTCTTTAAGCGCACCAAGGTAGATAAGACCCTGGAACCTGATGAAATGTATCCCAGGACGTTGAGGGAGGAGATTGTGGGTGTCCTAGCAGAGATATTTGAAGTGCCGACATCCATTAGTGATCTGCCTGAAGATTGGAGGGTAGAAAATGGTGTGCCTTTCTTTAAGAAGGGCCACTGGGAAAAATCTGGAAGCGGCACACCAGTGAGCCTAACGTCGGTGGTTGGTTTGTTCTGAGAAGGTATTCTGAGAGACAGAATCTACAGGAATTTAGAATTTAGAATGTCCAATTCACCTGACAGTACGTCTTTCGGAACTGGTGGGACGAAACCGAAGCGCCTGGAGGAAACCCACGCAGACAGGGGGAGAAGGTGCAGACTCCACACAAACAGCGACCTAAACCGGGAATCGAACCCAGGTCCCTGTTTGTTGAAGGGGTAACTAAGAAGGTACATGAGGACAGTGCAGTCACCGTTGTCTACATGGACTTTAGAAAGGCCTTTGACAAGGTAACGCATGGTTGGTTGTTGCAAGAGGGTAAATCTCACGGGATCCTGGGTGAGGTTGTCAATTGGGTACAAATTTGGCTTGCTTACAGAAGACAACGCGTGGTTGTAGAGGGTTGTTTTTCAAGCTAGAGGCCTGTGACCAGCGGTGTGCGTCAGGGATCAGTGCTGTGTCCACTGTTATTTTTTATTTATATCAATAATTTGAAGGTACATTTAGGAGTCATGGATAGTAAGTTTGCAGATGACACCAGGATTTGTGGCATAATGGACAGTGAGGAACGTTATTTAGGATTGCGAAGAGATATTGATCAATTGGGCCACTGGGCCGATGAATGACAGATTGAATTTACTTCAGACAAATGTGAGATGATGCATTTTTGTCGATCGAATCGGGCACAATATGCTCAGTTAATGGTAGTGTATTGGGGAGTGTTATGGAACAAACTGATCGAACAGAACATGATCGTAGCTCCATGAAAGTGGAGTCACAGGTGGACAGGTTGGCGAAGAGGGCGTTCGGCATGCTTGGTTTAATTGGTAAGAACATTTAATACAGGTGTTGGAACGTCATGTTAAAGTTGGACAAGACATTAGTAAGGCCACACTTGGAATACTGTGTACCATTCTCGTCACCCTATTGTAGAAAGGATATTATTAAGTTAGAAAGAGTGCAGAAAAGATTTATTAGGATACCATTGGTTCTTGATAGTTTGAGTATTAGGAGAGGCTGGAACATTTTCCCTGAAGTGTAGGATTCTTCCGTGTGATCTGATGGAGGTCTATAAAATAATTCAAAGTATCGTCTTGCATCTTTGACTTTGTCTGTATAAATGTTCTGGAACCTACCTCTCCATTCACCGGAGGAAGGAGCAGTGCTCCGAAAGCTTGTGATTTGAAACAAACCTATTGGACTTTATCCTGGTGTTGTAAGACTTCTTACTGTGCTCACCCCAGCCCAACACCGGCATCTCCACATTATTAACAAAAATGAGTGGCTGAGATAATGGAGATAGTCAACATCCTTCCCCAAAGGTAGGGGAGTCTAAAACTATATGGCATAGGTTTAAGGAGAGAGAGGAGATAAACAAAATGGTCCAGACGGGCATTGTTTTCACATAGAGGGTGGTGAGTGTTAGAAATGAACTGCCAAAGCCGGTAGTAGACGGAGGTACAATTGTATCTCTTAAAAAGCAGATGCAAAGCCAGTTATTTGGTTAAGATGGGTATAGAGGAAGATAGGCTAAATGTGGATACTTGGGACAAGCTGAAAACTGGGCGACACGGATAAGCTGGGCCGAAGTGCCTGTTTCTATGCTGTAAACCTCTTTGACTCGATGACTCTTTCGGTTCTCCAAAGTAGCCGAGCCTCCCACTCAGTTTCCTGAAAACGCTGCGAATTGTATAAAATGCAAAGTACTGAAACCAGTCGGACCAACCAACAGAAATGTAGAGAGCAGAAAGTACAAGCCCAGGCCTGCCAACCCTGCAAATATCCTCCTTATTAGCAACTGACGAATTGTAGCAAACATTGGAGAGCTGCCACACATGCTCCTCAATGGTCAACCTGATATATTCGGTCTGACTGTCCCATTTTTAATAGAACTTGCCCCCGCCAAGCATGCATTAGTTCTGCCTCACCATTAATATAGGGGCAGCAGGCATGCATTTACAATAGTACGTTGTTTTGAGCAAGTGGATCTGGTAATTCTTAACGAAGCATGCCAATTGCCATTAGGTGAAACATGGACAACGAAACCCCCTGCTGGCCAACACATCAGGTGATGAGTCAGTAATCCTCCATGTTGAATATTCGGAAGAAGGAGTGAGGATTGCAAGGGCGCGGAATGAACTCTAGATGGGAGACTTCAATATTCATCATTAAATGTCTCTCGGTAATATTACTCCTTCACATCATTGTCTTCTCAAAATACCATGGCTTCCAGAATGTGTGTTCTTGGCAGGTGCTGAGGGATATAACGAAAGAGAAAAACATACTTCCCCTCATCGGCACCAGTCTGCCTGACGCAGATACATTTGTCCATGACAGTATCGTTCTCAGTGACCATCGCACAGTTCTTCCGCAGCCGACATGGCGGCTTCATATTGAGGAAATGCTATATCGTGCTATGTGGCCTACCAGGGTACTAGAAGGCACACATATTAGAACCTGAAGACTGGACAACTAGGAAGAGCTGAGGGACCATCAGCAGCAGCAAAATGTGCTCAACCACAATCTGTGAATTCATGAACCGGCATAACCTCCACTCCACCATTACCACAAAGCTACTGCAGGATCCGGATCCAATGAAAACTGCAGCACGGCATGTCAGGAGCAGTGACAGGCATACCTAAAAATGAGCTGACCACATCGGGCGGCTACAAAGTGCGTCTAATTACGTGCCTCAAGATGCTGGAGCCGGGCTCATCAGTGCAAATGATGAGGCTCAAGCATTTGCAACGATCTTCTGTCCGATGTGAGGAATGGATGAGTCATATCAGCCTCCTGCGGAGGGGCTCAGCAAGACACAGTAGTTAGTGGACAAAAGGCCGGTAAATGGGATTAGTATAGATTAGTATTTGATGCTCTGCATGGACACGGTTGGCCGAAGGTCCTGCTTCTGTGCTCCAAGACTCTATGTCTTAATGAGGGTCATAAATTCTCGCGATATCTACACCCCGTGAGAGAATTAGTTGAAACACTTCACCATCAGACAGTTGAATATGGACGATACTAGATTTCCCGTGAACCCAGCGGCAACTTACATTCATTATAAAGTGCTCCAGAAAATAGCAGAAGTATGATTGCATATATAATGATCGTTAAAAAAAGACAATCCTCGTGCCTTTCTAGCACTCCCGGAAAAAGGTGACAATTGAGGCTGTCGGGATTCGGGGCTGCTGTCAATCATTTTGGGAGAATGACGATCGGTACGCAGGAACCACCTCACATAATAATAATCTTTATTGCCGCAAGTAGGTTTGCATTAACACGGCAATGAAGTTACCGTGAAAAGCCCCTAGTCGCCACATTCTGTCGCATGTTCGGGTACACGGAGGGAGAATTTGGAATGCCCAAATTACCGAAAAGTACGTCTTTCACTACTTGTGGGAGGAAATCGGAGCACCCGGAGGAACCTACACAGACACGGGGAGAAGTTGTAGACTCGACACAGACAGTGAGCAAAGCCGTTAATCGAACCTGGAACTCTGGCGCTGTGAAGCAACAGTGATAACCACTGTGCTCCTGTGCCGTCCTTATTCCTCATTCGGCAGCAAAAGAAAATGCTTTTTATGCTGCATTTTGTTGCCTATAATGCGAGATTATATGATGTGGAGATGCCGGCGTTGGACTGGGGTGAGCACAGTACGAAGTCTTACAACACCAGGTTAAAGTCCAACAGGTTTGTTTCGATGTCACTAGCTTTCGGAGCGCTGCTCCTTCCTCAGGTCCGGCAGCGCTCCGAAAGCTAGTGACATCGAAACAAACCTGTTGGACTTTAACCTGGTCTTGTAAGACTTCGTACTGCCAGATTATATGTCATGGATCTTACCTTTGGCTCGGTGGGTTGTCATTACCTCCATTTCGTCCTGTAGGTTAATTAACCAGCGCTGGGTTGGAAGCCTGTTCCGGTTCCGAGCTTGTGTGCAAACATCCGTCAGGTGGTACCATTATTCAAGACGGGAGGGAAGGAGAAAATAGGAAACTACAGACCAATCAGTCTCACCTCAGTCGTGGGGAAACTATAGAAAGCAATTCTGAGAGACACAATTCGTCTGCATTTGAAGAGGAGAGGACTAATAAAGAACAGTCAGCGTTGTTAAGGGGAGGTCAGGTCTGAGCAACTTGATTGATTTTTTTCAAATCAAATGGACCAGGGATGAGGGAAATACATTTAAACTAGTCCACTTGCACTTCAGCAAGGCTTTTGATAAGGTACCACATGGGAGAATGATAACAAAAGTGAAGTCCATGGGACCCAAGGAAATTTCGCAAATTAGATCCAGAATTGGCTGCGTCGCAGGAATGTGAGGGTGACGGTCGTGGTGTGTTTTTCAGCCCGGCAGGTGTGTCCAGTGGAATCCCGCATGGATTGTTTTGTAATTTTCACATATTATTTAGACATAGAACATACAGTGCTCAAGGAAGCCATTCTGCCCATTGAGTCTGCATCGATCCACTTAAGCCCTAGATTCCACCCTAACCCGGTTACCCAAGAACCCATCCTAAACTTTTTTTTTGGACACTAAGGGCAATTTAGCATGGCCAATCCACCTGACCTGCAAGTCTTTGGACAGCAGGAGGAAACCGGATCACCCGGAGGAAACACACGCAGACATGGGGAGACTGTGCAGACTCCGCACAGACAGTGACCCAGCAGGAAATCGAATCTGGGACCCTGGTGCTGTGAAACCACAGTGCTATCCACTTGTGCTACCATGGTGCCCACATGCCAGACATGAATGAAGGAGGCTTTATCAGGTGATTTGCGGATGATGCGAAAATTGGCGTGGTGGTTAATATGGAGGGTGATAGACTGGTCAGGTGGGTAGATCAGTGACAAATGGAATCCATCCCTGACAGGTGTGCGATGGTGTGCTTGAACAGGACAAACGAGGCAAGGGCATAGATAACAAACGACAGGACTCTGAGAAATACCGAGAGTTTGAGGGACATGTGTGCATGTGTACCGGTCCCATAATGTTGTAGATCAGGTGGATACAGTGGTTCGGTTCAGAAGGTGTTTGGTAATCATGCACTTATTAGCCGAGACATAGAATTTAATAGCATGGAGGTTATGTTGGAACTGTATAAAACGTTGGTTAGGCTGCAGCTCGAGTGCTGTGTACAGTTCTGGAATCCAAATTACCGGAGGGACATGATAGCACTTGAAAGAGTGCAGAGGAGATTTAAGGACTGTTGCCTGGGATGGAGAGTTTTAGTTATGAAAACAAATTGGACAGGCTGGGGCTGTTTTCCTTGGAGCAGACGAGGCTGAGAGGGGGACATCATTGAGATGTTTCAAATCATGAGAAGCAGAGATCGAGTAAACAGGAAGAATCATTTCACCTTGGTGGAGGGATCAATAACTAGGGGCGATAGATTTAAGTAACGTGGTTGGAGGTTCAGAGGTTGATGGGCATCTGGAACTCGGTGACTGAAAGGCTGGTGGAGGCAAATAACGTCAAAACATTACAGAAGTATTTAATATCCACTTGCAATCTCGCGGCACAAAGGCTGTGTGCGAAGTGCTGGAAGATGGGATTATAATTGATATTGACCAGCGCAGACGCAATGGGCTGGAGGGCATTTTATGTGCTGTAGATCACCATGAAACTATGGTGATCCCAGATGGGATTGGACTGCGTATCGCTATCTCTCAAATGTATGGTTTGCTGTCCTGTACAGCTTAATCTTGCATTCATATAGAGATCCGCCAAAACCATTAAAACTTATTGCTTATGTGTTGCTATCATGTTGTATCTTTTCTTAGTGACAGAGTTTAGCAGAATAGCAAGTGGGCGGCACGGTACTGTACTCCCGATACACACAAGACTGTGAGGCAAGATATAACTCCAACTCAAGCTATAAGTTTCCGGATGATACGACTGTGGTGGGTCGTACCTCAAACAACGACTAATCAGACTACAGAAGGGAAATATATCACTTGGTTGCAAGGGAGATAGGTCATTTGGTTGCATGGTGTACCAAAAACAACCACTCTCTAAAGGTCGGAAAAACCAAGGGACTGATCATCGACTTCAGGAAGCGTAGCATGACACCCCTTCCCCACCCCTGTCTGCATGAATGACTCTGAAATGGAGATGGTCGATAGCTTTAAGTTCCTGAGGGGGGGGGGGGGGGGGGGGGGGGTCACCATCACTAAATGTATGTCCTGGTCCACTCACGTTGATGCAACAGTCAAGAAATCCCAAGACCGTCTCTACTTCCAATGGATGGTAAAGAAATTTGGCATTTCTGCATCGACTCTCACAAACATCTACAGATGTGCCTCGAGAGCATCCTTAGCGGCTGCATCACAGCTTGGTATGGCAACTGCTCGGTCCAAGATCACAAGAAGTTGCAGAGTGTGGTGACCTGCGCACAACGCATCACACAAGCTTGTCACCCTCACATTGATTCTGTATACAGTTCCCGCTGACTCAGGAAGGCAGACAGCATTATCAGGGGTCCCTGCCACCTACCCAGGTTTTGTCTTCTTCCAGACCCTTCCATCAGGCAGAAGGTAAAGAAGTCTGAAGAACCGCACATCAAGACCTAGGAACAGCTTCGTGACTGATCTGTTCCCTGTAAGAACACTATTCACGACTCCATATGCTGCACTTGCTCAGATATTAGCTTTGTTTGGCCCCTTGTTCCGCACTGTAACCAATCAGTTCGTCGATGTACCATTTGTCAATGTACTCTGTCGATTATTCTTTTTTCTCTACTATATACGTACTGTGTACGTTCCCTTGGCCGCAGAAAAATATTTTTCACTGTACTTTGATATATGTGATAAGAAATCAAATCAAATCTAAGTATCGCAATTTATATTGGCTATAAATTCCAACTTGTGTTCTTTATCCCGAAGTCTGCATAATTTATGTATCATAAACAACTGTGGAGAATCGGAGTTGGCGTTTTGTGAGCTCACAAATCAGAAATAAACCTTGTAGCCAAAAGCTTTAGATCTGAAAGGAGAAAAGTTAAAGATTGATTTCGCAATAGACGAAAGGGCATCATGGTAAATAAAGCAGTATCTGACCTGTGGAGATGCGAACATACAGCTATTTCATGCTCAGAAAAGGATAAACGTCTTGGAGACGCGATTTCGGCCTATCTTCGACAGCGAAGTAACTTCTTAACTTCCCCTTTAGGAACGCAGCTAATACCATGGAAAATGACTAACTATTCCACGCATGAGTTTCCAAAGATCATTCGATAAGATGCCCCACAAGTGGTCATTACGTATGACCAGTGCTCATGGAGACGGAGTTAAGAGAGAGATATAGATAGAGGAATAGTCAACTGGCAAGGAGAAGAGAGTTAGGTTTACTGGCTCTTTTGCAGGTTGGGCAACCAAAGTACGAGAGTACTCTATCAGTGCTAGGGCCTCAGTTATGTACAATATACACTCATAACGTAGACATAGAGACGGAGAGAACAGTATCTAAATTGTCTGCCAACATAAACTTAAATGGGAAAATAAGCTCTTAGATGAACACAGCCAGGTTGAAGCTCACAGTTTTAATCCTCGACCCTTTAGTCATGGCAGCCCTTCCCGACCCACAGAATGTAGGAGGAGGCACACTCCAAGATATGCACACCGCGAACCTTGATGCGATCGGCTATAACAGAGGAGACCCTGTAGAAGGCCGAAACAAGTGGAGGCAAAAGAAAACAGAGCACCCCACAGCGTTTGCTGGACACTTGTGGATACACTTCACAGAAGTTTTCGGAGAGTTAGCCCGCGCCCATTTGTCCCCAAATAATGTGGCCAAATGGACTCGGATCCTAGTCTCTCATGAGACAGACGCAGGAGAGAAAGCTTGCGCAAATTATGACCCCTCAGATGAGGCCCATAGTGAAAAATGGGTTTTGAAGATCGGGAGCAATGAGTCCAAAGCAAAACCGCATTTATAAAACCCGATGAAGAGCAGGCAGATATGAATCCAGTTAAAGCGCACCAGAACCCCGCATGGGTAAATGAGGGCAGGAACAGCCCACCCCAACCCAAAGCTCAAGAATGTTACAACTGTGGACAGTTAGGACACTTTGCACGAGAGTGCAACGCGCCCCAAAAGCAGCAGAGAAACTGACAGGCACCCTAAACAGGAATAGGGCAAAGACGATCCAGAGAGTTAGCGCCCGTTCAGAGAATGCAGACATGAATGGCACCGACTGACGGTGTTCGGGCTCCCCAACTTGGGTCTGCGACAGCCTTTGGGACAAGTCCGGTAGACCGGTAGTAGCAGGCAAAGTTCGGTGACACCCCGTAGAATTTCTTTGAGACACAGGAGGGTCCCGCACCACAGTCAATTCCCCCACGATGTTCCAACGGGACACGTGGCCCACAACAGACACCATCACACTCAGCAGTTTTACAGGTCATTTACAACAGGGACACATCACAGCCCCTGTCGCAATACAAATAGAGAACATCACAACTAAGCACCCCATAGTTTTGGGTGATCTGCTCCAGAGAGCAGAACATATCCTCGGGATCGATTTTATGAGCTGCCACAAACTTTCTTTTGACCCAGTCAACAATTGCGTATGGAAAATGGCAAAGGTAGCACAAGCCCCCCCCGCTCACAGTAGGAGAGTATGTAAACAGGCGTAGCTCAGTAGGAGACTTCTGGTTCGACCGTCGAGCCATTAGTGCAGACAAATAGGTTAGGGCAGACCTGCAGGAACACAAAGCGGCATTTGCACAGTACAAGCACGACTGTGGCAAATTGGCTGGCTTTGTGAACATTACAGGTCCCGACCCTAAACCCCAGAAGTAGTACGGAATTCCCCAGGAAGCAGAGAGAGAAATCTCCTAAGTAATAGAGAGTTTGTTGGATCAAGGCGTACTCACATCAGTAGCCTCCACAAACAACGCACCAATTTGGCCCGTCAGGAAACCGGATGGATCATGGCGACTGACCATTGATTACCGGGAACTGAACAAAGTAACCCCAGCAGCAGCTCACACCGTAGCCACAAGTCCCGAGACCATGCTCAAACGGGGACTCCAGTCAAATAAATTTTCGGTTTTGGACATTAATAACGGCTTTTAGTCCATTTCATTGGCTAAAGCGTGCCAGTACAAATTAGCTTTTACATTCCAGGGACAACAATATACGTGGACGGGCCTTCCACAAGGCTTCCACAACTCTCCCTCCATTTTCCACCGACAACTGGCAAATGGATTAGCAACGTTTTCCCACCCGATTGTCTGGTCCAGTACGTAGACTTGTTACTACAGACAGATACAAAGGGAGAGCACATTTCGCTTCTCGCCGAACTCCCAGGACTCCTAAAAGAAATTGGTTGTAAAGTCAACCCCAAGAAGGCCCAGATTTTGAAAGAGAAAGTGATTTACTTGGGAACAGTGATCAAACATGGTAAACACGAGATCGAGCAAAAGAGAATTGACTCGATCGTTAAATTGGTACTTCCCCACAATGTCTCGCGTCCGGTCATTTTTAGGACTGGTTGGTTACTGCTGAAACCATATTGGCGGCTTCGCCACTAAAGCAGCGCCCGTATCCGAACTTCTCAAGAAGCAGGCACCTTGGGAATGGCTTCCACAGCATACAGATGCCGTTGATGCTTTAAAAAGAGCACTACAGGTCCCAGATCCACTTTCCCTGTACGCTATCAAAGTAGAAAGCACCGACCGAACCCTTTCGGCCACGGTCCTCCAGGAACGCCATGACCAATTGCACCCCATAGCATACGCCTCACGTGTGTTAGACCTATAGAGCAAAGATTTTCTGCCTGTGAAAGGTACCTGCTCGCAGTTTTTTGGGCAGTACAATACTTCGCCTACATTACAGAACTCAAACACATCAGCATCCTCACAGAACACACCCCAACACAGCTACTGTTAGACATATGACTTAAGGATGGCACAGTTGGATCCTTCTTTTACAGGGACGGGACATTACAGTGAAAAGAGCCAAGACCCACACCTTCCTTGCCGATACTTTGCAGTATGCAGGAACCCCTCATGAGTGTGAGATCATCACCACAAAACAGAACACCAAGAATATAGAATATTCTTTCTATATTCTTTTTCAAAGAGGATATATGTTGTGAATTTATCCTCCTAGAGCTGGAATCACCTCTCGTTCTCTCCGCTCCTGGTATTTCCAAAACACCTCCCAGGAAAACAGGTAGTACACCCCAGAGACTCCAGCCCACAAACACGTGCGCACCCCTGAAGATGTATGTGGATAGATCCTCCACAGTGTTAAATGGAAAGAGAATTATCAGTTGCGGTATTAAAGTAGAGGAAGTGCAGTGACACGCCCTAGATGAGATTTCACTAAAGTTGCCAGGACACTTAGGCTCGCAGGCAGCAGAACTGGCAACGATCGCTTATATTGTAGACCACCCCGACTCGTTCCCGACCCCAGCAGACATCTATTCGGACAGCTTGTTTGCATGTAATAGTTTGACAGAATTCCTACCTCTGTGGGAAATGAGAGGATTTGTTTCCGCGGACGGTAAACCCCTACCCTCAGCCCCATTACTCCACCATATCTTAGAGACAGCGAAGGATAGAAAATATGGAATAATTAAAGTTCGCAGTCACCACCGTTATTTCCCTCCTGGCAGCGTTCAAGCAGACGCCCTAGCGAAGGCAGACTCCAGGCATGGTTATTTTGGACCCCCCCCCACCCCCCCCCCCCCACCCCCACCACCGCCGAAAACACCCCAGTACACGCAGTTCAGGTCTCAGAGACCAATATTCAGGATCTAGTGAAGGCACAGAAAGAGGACGAGAAACTCAGGGAAGTTTTAAAGGGTACCGTCCCAGCCCCGTAAGATAAATACAAGAATGCAATAACCAAACATGACGGTGTGATTTTAAAGGATGGCATTTATATTGTTCCCAGCCGGGGCAGGAACCAGATTATTCGTCAGTTTCATGACAATCATGGACACCAAGGTATCGAACCCACCCTAGCCCACCTCAGACCGCTCTGCTGGTGGCCTGATTTAAAAGCCAATGTTCCGCACTACATGAAGAATTGCTTGATCTGTGCCCAGAACAATCCGGACTGATATGCGAAAAATGCTCAACTTAGTCATACCCACCCTGGACAAACCTACAGGTAGACAATACAGGACCCCTACCCCCTTGCAGAAATGGTTATAAGTATGTGTTGGTGGTCATCGACACCTTCACAAAATGGGTGGAAGCAGTTCCATCGAGAACTAATACGGCCAAGACAGCAGCTTAAATACTAACACATCACATCTTTACAAGGTGGGGCCTTCCCGCGGATTCTAATCCGATCAAGGCTCCTATTTCACAGGACGTGTAATGAAAAACGTCCTCACGATTTTCGGCATTCGACAAAAGTTTCACATTGCATACCACCCCCAGTCAAGTGGTACTGTAGAGAGGATCAACAGGACATTAAAAGCCACCCTCAGGAAAATGGTACAGCAGAATAACAGCACCTGGGATTCAGTTCTCCCATTTGCTTTAATGTTTCTACGGAATAGGGTATCCACGTCCACAGGATACATCCCCCACACCCTCATGACCAGACGCCCCATGAAACGAACAGAGTATTTATTAGGACTGGATTTGGCCAGCCCGCGGTCACAGCCCTCACGCATGAAAATGCTGTACAACAATTGATAGAGAACATAAAGGCAGCCCAACTCACAGCAGCTGTGAGGCGTCGGACCAGGAAGAAATAGAGCAAGGCCTGTTTTGACAAAACAGTACACGCCACTGTGTTGCTGTAGGGCAGCAAGTGATGTTCTCCCTTTACAACCCCAGTTCATTCCTTTCCCCTAAATTCTCCGGACCGTACTTCATTTCGGACAAAGTCAGCCCCACGGCAAACAAGATTACATATCCCAATGGCAAGTCTGCGTGGTTTCACATAAACCAGCTCAAGGCTTCTGGCTCGCAGAATAGCCACTCACACCACATCCTGCTTGCAGCAGCAGACTAGCATACCCCACCCGCAGATGACGTTATCCTGCCCAACCCCAACCAGTCCAGCCCGTCCTGAGACACAACGTCAACTCCACCCCCAGAGGCACGACTCCGCCTCTCCCTTCCTTCAACCAGCAATGACAGTCCAACTCCTGTAAGATGAACTTGACCTGGCCTGTGTCCAACATTCCCTATAATTCTTTTCTGGAATGCAGTGATAGTGATCACGATGGCGATAGCCACAGCACACCACGTTACGAGTATCCCCCTGCGCCAGGTCCCACTCCCAGCGAATCGGAGCATGATTCCACTGACCCCTTCGAGATTACATGTATGAAAGCTCCTGCCCCAGACCCACCGCCCGACAATTACGGATTGAAATCTAGTAGCCCCAACCTCGACACGTGGTTCTGGCACCGAGACAATTCGTTCAGGCTCATCCGGAATGATGAGATGGACCCCAATTCGTCCCAAGCAGCTTTAGCACGATTACGACAGTCAAGAGTTTGGCAGCCGGGAGAAGGTGATGACATAGAGTCTGACTCCCACCAAACAAATCCCTTTGCGACCCTGTTCGCTATTGAGCACTGAGGTGTCCAGATGATGGACAAGAGGACCTGCTGAAGAGATATGGTGTCCTTTCTGATGGAACCTGCACCATGTTTGTTGTATGTTTGTTCGTTAGTGTTAATGTTAAGTGTTGTTTATAAACTTGAAACTTTTTCACGACACACGTCACCACTCCTTTAACGCCCCCTGGCGGTTAATGGAACACGTTTGACCCCAGACAACAGTTCAGAGGAACTAGTTTGTCAACAGAGACCAGTCTAGAGGTACAAGTTTGTCAGCAGACAACAAGGCAACCCCTACGACGCCCACAGTCTTACCCGTTCTTGCCAGTTGCTCAGGCAATGGAGAAACGGCACTGGTCCCTGCCCTGCCTGAGGACCCCCCCCCCCCCCCGCCCCTTCTGGGCAGCTACGCTCGGGTGGAGCACATACGGCACTGATCACCGTCCTACCCAGGGATTCCACCCATTTATTACCTGCCGCAGCCCATACCACCCCATTTTGGCACTTTTAGTTTGAAATTCTTTTGTTTGATTTTGTCACCCCTTAGTTTGCTTCCGCATGCTATTTACATCCTAAAACACTAGGATGGTACATCGCACAGGCTGCAAGACAGCTCGCACTATGTCAATATTTTTCTGGGATGTCTTGTCCAAATATTTGTTTTAAAAATAAAATGAGGGAGTCAAAGATAGTGACCAATTATAACGGGAAATTGGCAGCAAAGGACAGACAGACAGGCATCCGAGACCTTAAGCAAGTGAATAACAGATATTATGCTTGTGTTCACAGAACTCCGGAACCTCAGAAATCCCAGAGCAAGACAAAGAGGAAGACAAAGAAGAAGACAGAAAGACCTCCGTCTTGTTCACCTGGATCTTAACGGGATCCCTTCAGTTGCGCGCGGACGCTATCCCCTGACTCCTACCACGCAAGCCATGAATTATTCCCACCCCTGCAATACACAGAACCCTGAGATAGCTAGCCCCGCGACAGCTAACAATACCCTGACCTGTTGTGATAAGTTTATCACCTGGTACTCACTATCGTATGTCGTATGTAGTAGAAGCCCTCTTAGTACTGGCGATATTTTGCAGTGTCGTGCAGACACTTAGAGTCAGGAAATGGCGAAAGAGAGCCGACCGCTCTCGCACCCCAGTGTACAGGATTTGGTCCCCTATTTTCGGATTTCACCAAACCCCCAAATCCCTTGACATGAATTAAAGTGCATCCATTTCTCTTTATGTATTCTGTGGAACAAAGACATGTAAACCGCTGTGCCTGACTGCCAGGTTAGATAAATTTGTGTGCTGCTATTTTGTGCAGTTTAAGATGTCATAGATTATTTTTGGATAGTTTATTGAGGATAGTTAGAGGTTCCAGTTTTTTATTTTTCCGTATTGCATGCATTAATAACATAGCGCCCCGTAGAGCTTTATAAGAATGTAAGTATTTAAAATGATTTAGGTAAAATTGCTTTTCATAGAATAGGGCAGAGTAGAGCCTGATTATGGGTACCCTGTTTGGTCAGATGATGAAGACGACGCAGCAATATGATCCTTCACGCTTCGCGTTGGGGATCACAAGGTGGGTGTGTAGCCATCTGGGATGGCCACGTCCCGATTACAAAATGAACACATTGCAAAGAATGCAGGGAAAATTGGACAATACCGAAAAAGCAAGCAGGTGCAAGGTCTGTCTGTTCAATTAGAGTAGTAGTTCTCAGACAAGACCGGTACTGCAGAACCATTTACATACTAATGAGTCAACCCCGGGAACAAAAGGCAACATTTAGGTAAACAATTTCGGCTGCTAGCAACCCACTTTAGGTACTTGCTGGCTTGGAACTGGGGTGGGTTCTGAAGGTATAATTTTACTAATTTGGTGGGGAAGGTGAAGGCCGATTTGGCAAGGTGGGACAACCTCCCTCCATCGTTGGAGGACCGCGTGCAGGCAGTTAACATTAATGAGATGCCACGCTGTTTGTTCCTTTTCTAGTGTCTGCCGATCTTTATACCGCGATCCTTCTTCAAGGGGGTGGACACACTCATCTCCTCTTTTATTTGTGTGGTGGGGCAAGACGTTCCGGTTTAGGAGGGTGGTACTGCAGAGAGGACGACAGCTTCTAGGAGTCCGAGCTCCACATCTCTTTGTCATCCGAAGAGCAAGATGATGCATGCGCATCCACCGTACAGCTCTTAGAATTGGGCTTTGGCGCGCTGTGCGGCAGAGCCGATATTTTCAGCCAGAACAACATGTTAATTGGCAGCCATCATCTGTCGGCGCAGACAGCACTGTAAGGACGGTAGCCTGCTCAATAGCAACGGCGCCATTGCAAGCAGACCCCAACCCAGCCCACTGAAGCCGCCATGAATGAATGAGATTTTAACCATTCTGTCGTGGTACTTTCATGCAGAGATACGGTCAAATCGCTCTGGGAACATAGCACAAGATTGATAAACCAAGAAACAAATAAATAAGAAAGGGCAGTAGGATGAAAAGACAGATTAAAACATAAGCAGAGACGGCTTTTGGAAATGACATGCCACCTACACCCATATCAGGTAACCCTCCCCCCCCCCCCTCCCCCCCAACCTCCAGTGAATAGTTTAAGTGGTTATGCTGGTCAGCTCCAACGCTCACCATACTAATGCTGCTTTCAAATCTACTCATGTAAAAATAATATCTGAACACTCTGGACACAAGCAGATGTCGTTTGGTAACGAGTGCAGCTGGGCAGATGACGGGATATCTACAAATGGCAGAAAAATATAAAATTCTCCGTCAGGTCAGTTTGATATATTTTTGGTTACTGGGCAGACCAGTTCTGTTGAATAAAGCGGCCAAGTTGCTCATTCTGATGAATACTTCTAGTAATGTTTTGTTGTCGATTTCTGTTTTATTTTTCTACATTTCCAAGCTTTTTATGTAGATATCTCAATTTCAAATGCGTCCATACCATACGTATTTCTCATTGTTTAATTAGATAAAAATTTTACAGGAAATAGATAAACTTCTTCGAAACATTAGGTGGAGAAAATAATGTACTATATTTCATGAAATACAATATTAAATTCAAATCAGGCCAGTTTTCAAGCGTTTACATGGGAAGCTAAGATTTTGTGCAATTGAACTCAGAAGATGTGTGTGGTTCTCTGACTCTACCACGTATTTTGAAGGCTCCAAGCAATCATAGAACGCAAAATTTGATTTACCAACAAGTACATTCTGTGAATCAACTGAATTGTCGTCTGGCATTTCCTTAAATTCACAAAATTCAAATAAACCTATTATAACCTATGATTATTTTTATTAAAAATGTCGGTCGATGTGCAATCAATTCAACTAGATATTAGACATTCTCGTTCTGGTGTGGTCTCAAAGCTGGACTGAAATTGTAAAGTAGTTATTAATTCGACATCTGCTTTTGGGAATTTATATAAATTGATACATGCATCTAAGAATATAGCTTATCCGATGTTACATTTTTTTTTACTTTCATAGCTTTCCCTTTACTATATCTCCACTCTTAATTTTAATCACTCCCTATGTTAACATTTCCACATTCTTACCACTCTTTTGGTGAAAATGTCTCGATTGAACTTTCCCTATTGGATATCTCGGTCATTGTCTAATATCGATGGCGTCTAACTATGCTATTCTTATGAGGGGAAAAGTTCTGACTGTAGCCGCTCGAATAGAAACGTGCATAGTTTTAGAAATTTCTATTCGGTCACCACGAGCTTTCTTTTTTCAGGAGAAAAATACCGAGCCTGTCTTGTACCTGTTCAACAACTGGCTTTTTTTGAAAGATTATTTTCATCTGTAACAAACGATAACAGCTGTTGTGTGGTCCCTGATGATTTAGATAAACATATTGATAAAAGGCATGAAGCAAATTTCCAAAGATTAAAGATCAACAGTTGCATATCAATAGGAGTACTAACCACCAAATGTACCGGTATATGTTGACTGAAATGTCAGCGTCATCAAGTAGACCATATAATCCTTAATTTGCCTAAAAATGGAATGGATATCTGCTAGTAATCACAGGTCACATGAAAATCCACACGTGATATTATCATATCGGCAAATCTGCGATTCCGCAGAAGATTCAACCTCACAATTTTGGTGCAAGTACTGATATATGAGGAAAGATGTATTTACAGGATCGACTGCGCTGGCTGTGTCTTCGATATATCTGGTGCCCAAGTAAATCTAGGATGCTAATGCCATGCTCATAATTAGTGCGATTTCCATAAAAACAAACAACAGTTGGAAAGGAATGCAGAGGACTGAATTTATTTCCAGCAGCCGTGGTGGTTCAGAAACTATGGCTCGGATTTTCCGTCTACGGACGCCGAAATCGGGAAAGGCGATTGGGTGGAGAATCGGTTTTGACGCCAAATTTTTGACCGGAGCTGGGTTCACGTCAAATCACGATTCTCCAGTGTCTCGAAAGTGGCGTCAATGCGTTCCGCCCCTCATCACGAATGGTAAACACAGTACGAAGTCTTACAACACCAGGTTAAAGTCCAACAGGTTTGTTTCGATGTCACTAGCTTTCGGAGCGCTGCTCCTTCCTCAGGTGAATGAAGAGGTCTGTTCCAGAAACACATATATAGACAAATTCAAAGATGCCAAACAATGCTTGGAATGCGAGCATTAGCAGGTGATTAAATCTTTACAGATCCAGAGATGGGGTAACCCCAGGTTAAAGAGGTGTGAATTGTCTCAAGCCAGGACAGTTGGTAGGATTTCGCAGGCCAGATGGTGGGGGATGAATGTAATGTGACATGAATCCCAGGTCACGGTTGAGGCCGCACTCATGTGTGCGGAACTTGGCTATAAGTTTCTGCTCGGCGATTCTGCGTTGTCGCGGGTCCTGAAGGCCGCCTTGGAGAACGCTTACCCGGAGATCAGAGGCTGAATGCCCTTGACTGCTGAAGTGTTCCCCGACTGGAAGGGAACATTCCTGCCTGGTGATTGTTGCGCGATGTCCATTCATTCGTTGTCGCAGCGTCTGCATGGTCTCGCCAATGTACTACGCTTCGGGACATCCTTTCCTGCAGCGTATGAGGTAGACAACGTTGGCCGAGTCGCACGAGTATGTACCGCGTACCTGGTGGGTGGTGTTCTCACGTGTAATAGTGGTATCCATGTCGATGATCTGGCACGTCTTGCAGAGATTGCCATGACAGGGTTGTGTGGTGTCGTGGTCACTGTTCTGACCTTCTGGCACGTCTTGCAGAGATTGCCATGACAGAGTTGTGTGGTGTCGTGGTCACTGTTCTGGACCTTCAACCGATGTTATACACCAGATACATCGATGACATTTTTTTCCTTTGGGGTGACATTTTTTTCCTTTGGACCCACGGCGAAGAATCACTGAAACGACTACACGATGACATTAATAAGTTCCATCCAACCATCAGACTCACCATGGACTACTCTCCAAAATCAGTTGCATTCTTGGACACACTCGTCTCCATCAAGGACGGTCACCTCAGCACTTCGCTTTACCGCAAACCCACGGATAACCTCATGATGCTCCACTACTCCAGCTTGCACCCTAAACACATTAAAGAAGCCATCCCCTATGGACAAGCGCTCCGTATACACAGGATCTGCTCAGACGTGGAGGAGCGTAACAGACATCTACAGACGTTGAAAAATGCCCTCGTACGAACGGGATATGGCACTCGACTCATCGATCAACAGTTCCAACGCGCCACAGCGAAAAACCGGACCGACCTCCTCAGAAGACAAACATGGGACACAACCGACAGAATACCCTTCGTCGTCCAGTACTTCCCCGGAGCGGAGAAACTACGTCATCTTCTTCACAGCCTTCAACACGTCATTGATGACGATGAACATCTGCCAAGGTCATCCCCACACCCCCACTACTTGCCTTCAAACAACCGCGCAACCTCAAACGAACCATTGTTTGCAGCAAACTACCCAGTCTTCAGAACAGTGACCACGACACCACACAACCCTGTCATGGCAATCTCTGCAAGACGTGCCAGATCATCGACATGGATACCACTATTACACATGAGAACACCACCCACCAGGTACGCGGTACATACTCGTGCGTCTCGGCCAACGTTGTCTACCTCATACGCTGCAGGAAAGGATGTCCCGAAGCGTGGTACATTGGCGAGACCATGCAGACGCTGCAACAACGAATGAACGGACATCGCGCAACAATCACCAGGCAGGAATGTTCCCTTCCAGTCGGGGAACACTTCAGCAGTCAAGGGCATTCAGCCTCTGATCTCCGGGTAAGCGTTCTCCAAGGCGGCCTTCAGGACCCGCGACAACGCAGAATCGCCGAGCAGAAACTTATAGCCAAGTTCCGCACACATGAGTGCGGCCTCAATCGTGACCTGGGATTCATGTCACATTACATTCATCCCCCACCATCTGGCCTGCGAAATCCTACCAACTGTCCTGGCTTGAGACAATTCACACCTCTTTAACCTGGGGTTACCCCATCTCTGGATCTGTAAAGATTTAATCACCTGCTAATGCTCGCATTCCAAGCATTGTTTGGCATCTTTGAATTTGTCTATATATGTGTTTCTGGAACAGACCTCTTCATTCACCTGAGGAAGGAGTAGCGCTCCGAAAGCTAGTGACATCGAAACAAACCTGTTGGACTTTAACCTGGTGTTGTAAGACTTCGTACTGTGCTCACCCCAGTCCAACGCCGGCATCTCCACATCACGAATGGTAAACGCCGTTTGCATACCATTAGCTCCGCGATTCTCCTCTTCCCCTGGGGGAATTCCTGATGGCGTGGTTCTCTTGTGATTTTCGACATTGGTAAACAGGCTGATGAAGCAGAAAGAGAAGATAGGACTTGCAGAGGCGTGACTGGGGGCTGCCGGTCCTGATACTGGCAGGGCTGGCTGGAGAGGGGGGGGGGCGTCGGAGTGGCCCTGGTAGGCGGGGTGACGGGGTCGGGCCATGAGGCAGTGGTGTTCCACCATGGGATCGGGGTTTACAGGTCCCGAGCGCCATTGCCGCAGCTAACAAAGCCTCCACCTTGATGCACAACTCATTGACCACCCACCATGGCCCGTCGCCCTGCAGAGTGCCACCAGCCGAATGGGGGCCCCACCAAAGCACCTCAGCCCCCACCCTCCACTCCATCACGCCTGCACCTCACTCCACCCCCACATACCACCCTCCACCACATCACCCCTCCAACCGTCCGCCACCGCCGACGTGCATCACACGGCCCGCCAAGGGCAACGCCTACAGAAGCCCTTAAAGGGGGGCTGCTTGGCGAGGCAGGGATAGCGCGAGGGACAGTGGCCCCGAGTGTGCCAGGCACCGACTGGGCCAAGGGTGCGGGGATGTGGAGACTGAGGGGCACAAGCAGGGGTAGGTTCCGTACTGCCAATTGGGGCCACCATGTAGCCCATTGAACCTGGGTGGGCATCATGGTACTCATCATGGACTTCCACACCCTGTAGACAATGGACATTGAAATACAACCAGTGCAGCTTGGCCCAGAGTAACAGGAGGCAGCTGGTAAGGATGGAGCGCTGACCGCCCAACACGTCGAGGAGGAGCAAAGGCGGCGCCGCATGAGGCAGCGCTTGTACCAGCAGCGCCTGGTATTCAAGGACCTGCATGACCGGGCATGCCATCGAAGACTCGGAGCCCACCCAGATAGACGAAAATGTTTGGGAGCCACGTAACAGCAGAAATTTATCTACTGCATCAGCCAGCCAATCAGAATCAACTTGACAAACAAGGAACATGCTGATGTTCTGCCAAATGCATTATTGTGATTGCTTGCATTTTTACATTGCTTGTATTGTCCGATGAATCGCGGACGAAAATTATCAAGAAGCATGCCCCTCATTGAAGCAACATTGAGATTCGATACCGACAAGTGGATGTTTAGAACGGGAGCAAGCAGGGCATTTTAATCTATTGTCACTGCATTCAGCATGGTTGTTGAACAACCCTGCAAACGTCAGAGGAAACTATTTCCATGGGAGTATATTTATGAAAATAATGAAGACAAGTGTCGGCCGTCTACACACATATATATAACAGAAAGCAATGGATACCGTAATGGATTTGGAACTAGAGAAAGAGAAATTCAAACGTAATAAAACAAAATAATAATAATAGCTTATTGTCACAAGTAGGCTTCAATGAAGTTACTGTGAAAAGGCCCTAGTCACCACATTCCGGCGCCTGTTCGGGGACGCCGGTACGGGAATTGAACCCGCGCTGCCGGCATTGATGTGCATTACAAGCCAGCTGTTTAGCCCACTGTGCTAAACCAGCCTGTTATTACAACTGGAAACGATCTTAAGCTTCCAAGGAAGAAGTACCCATACGAAAGCTGAACATCAGAAGGAAACTAACTAAAGGTCACCGCAGTCCATCAAAGTTCCTTTATCCTTTTATTTGTATTCATAATTTATTGACCTCTCAATCAACCTCTCCCGTCTGTTGGTTGAAACACTATGTTTGTAGAGAGGGTGTGTAGTTATACACGGGGGTGCGTTCTACATAGAATATACAGTGCAAAAGGAGGCCATTCGGCCCATCGAGTCTGCATTCGACCCACTTAAGCCCTCACTTCCACCCTATCCCCGTAACCCAATAACCCCTCCTAACCTTTTTGGAAACTAAGGATAATTTAGCATGGCCAATCCACGTAACCTGCACGTCCTTTGGACTGTTGGAGGAAACCGGAGCACCCGGCGAAAACCCACGCAGACACGGTGAGAATATGCAGACTCCGCACAGTCAGTGACCCAGTGGGGAATCGAACCCAGGACTGTGGAACCACAGTGCTACCCACCTGTGCTACCGTGCTGCCTTATGTGCTACCTCGCTGTCCTTCTGAAAGAGATTTTATCAGTTCTATTTTTTTGTTAGTTTAATTTTAATGCTGTACATAAAAGGTTACATGTATTAAAGTTACCAACATGGGGACTGCAGTTTATTAGACTCAGCCAATGTCCACAGGCATCTTTACATAATTTCTAATTTCACTTGTATCGTGACGCTGAGTCAAGTGGGACTGGATTTGACGGTGTGCTCGCCCAGGATGTCGTTGACAAGAGCCATGACTTCAATAATTATTCCATATAAATAGAAGGAAGGCTGTACGTGCCAATCGAAACTTGAAACAGACCAGATGGAAAGGTGTCAGACAATGCCGAAGGATCACTTGCTTTTTTATGCAATTCGTATGAAAACAGAGGCTTGTGGAAAAAGCAATAGAGGAAATAATTGAAAACATTTCGGCAGCGATTCATTACTAATTTATCAATAAATGCCCAGTGTTTGAACATACATAGAATGTCATTGGCTTGGAGGATATTTCCTTCGTTCCCAGATACATTTCACGGAAATATATTTCGTTTAATATATTTTGCATTTGTTCCACCTTCATGATGTTATTGTGCGGTTGAACTTTCCCCTATTTACTACCTACTTACTGGCGCTTCCGGCTGCTTTGGGAAGAAGCCATATGGCCCAGCCAGCTAATTCTTCTTAAAGGCAACCAGTCGCTATTAAAGGGAAGGTCTAGAGAATTACGTTGCTGGTATTTAAATGGTATGAAATAAATTGCCTGGGAGAGTAATTTGGAGCCTGCATCACTGGACCACTGAGAGTTGGAGATGCAAAAATTGAGCGTGGCTTGGTGATGTTCTGCCCTTGCAGATGGCCAAGATTACTGAGATAAGGAAATGGTGCCGTGGCCAGAATACCCAGTATTACATGTCTGTGCTCAAGGAGCTGGGTGGAAGGTCAGAATTTGGGATAATGACCTCACTCAGGTGATCGTGGCAAGTGAAAGCATTTTACCATCACATGTCCTCACATATTCATTTAATTACTACGACAAAGGAATGACGTCAATCTGGCCAGTGAGCACATGTTCATACCGTCTGCCCATACAAAACACAATCTCGCTTCACTCAATGCAGAAAAACCGGCGGTAGCATTCCTGACAGTCAAGCACAAGAAAAGCATCCAGGTGCTTCATCTCATGCTCACAGAACCACAGCTACTAGGTGGTTGTGCTGACACATCTGTCCAGCATTTAGAAATGCCATAAGACCAGGGAAACGTCGTGCTGCAAAAACAGTAACATTCTTTCAACACTCTTGCATGAACATTTGGGGAAATACAACAGGGCAACAGAGCAGAAACATGGGGGTGTAGAGAAGAGAGCTATTGGGATGGCCAAATTTTCGCACCGAGCATTCATTAGACATTTGAGGATCATTGTATGTTGCTGCTATAAGCAACATCTCGCAAAATCTGCCTATCTGGCTTGATGTGTGTGCTGCAGCTGCTGTCATGCATTTTGCAAAGGTATTCGATTCCTCCAATTCTAACTTGCCTTTCGGAATGCCTATTTTCATACACTTAAGTCATGTGTCCTGCCTAGGCATATTTCACTGAGGATAGAAAGAAAGAGTGAGAAATAAAACTATTCCACTTCAAGGAAAAGCGATCATCACTTGTTCAGAACCACGCATCCATCAGCGAAGGTAAATAAGCAACACGTACATTGATGGCCAGTTTAAATCTTGAATCAGTAAGTATAGACAGGCGAGCACGTGGTGGTGGGGAAGGCATGGGAGGGGGGGGGGTGTAGGGACGGGCTGCTGACTGCTCCTGATTCCTCCCACAGTCCAAAGACGTGCAGTTCAGATGGATTGGCCTGGTAAATTGCCATAGTGACCAAAAAGGTTAGGAAGGGTTATTGGGTTACGGGGATAGGGTGAAAGTGAGGTTTTTAATGGGTCGGTGCAGACTCGATGGAACGAATGGCCTCCTTTAACACTGTAATTTTTATGTTCTATGAAGCGAAATCTTTGTTCTAATTTCAGAAACCAGGTGGGAGAGGTTTTACGAAATTTCGAAAGCCCGGGATTCAAGTGAGGAAATTATTTGATGACAAACGGGGAGCGCACATATCACCTAGAGATGCTGGATTAATTTTCTGAAATTCCAATCACTATGATGCATTGAAAGTAAAGAAACAGTGGCAAAGGCAGTCCAGAGTTTTAGAAAAATGCTCTAGATACAGGTCACCTTTTATTTTATTTCACGGAATTTTGTCATCGATCACCAGACCAGAATTAAGTTCAATCGCTAAATATCCTTCATTGTTGATGATGAGTCCTTTTCTAGATTCCCCGCAATGTATGCTGTGCAAGTGCACTCACATCGTTCCTGGCATTCAGTTCCAATACATTGATTCCCGACAATAAATTAACGTGATATAATTCCAATTCAGAAAGGTGTGTGGCTAAAGAGAAATTACATGTTGTGGTGTTTTGTGCCATTGTCGCTCTATGCTGTGGAATGAGGGCGTGCAAGTTGTATTCCAAGTAAACTTTGTGAGTTGCTGCAATCCATCCTACAGATGATACACGTTGTGCAACTGTACGACAATAGTGTGGGGGGTGAATGTTCTGAGGTAGATAGGGTGCTGATCACGGGCGTTGTTTCTTCCTTGGATGTTGCTGACTTTACTGAGTATGCTTGGATCACAAACATCCGGGAAACCTGAGCAGTTCCTATCACATTCCTGACTTGGGCCTTGTAGATGCTGGTGTTGGGGAAGCCTGGAGGTGCGATACGTGCATCAGGATTTCCAGCCTCTGACCAACTCTTGTACCCAGAGTATAATATGGCTGGTCAGGTTACGTTACAGACAATGGAAAATTCAGAATGCTGATGATGATGGTTCAGCAAATCTAATGTTATGAATGTCAACTGTTATTGCAATGAGGTTTTGCCGTGGTGGTACCGTCACTGCACTCGTAATACAGAGAGCCAGGATAATGTTCTAGGCACCTGGATTAGAATCACACCATGGCAGATGGTGAAATTTTAATTCAATAAAAAACTGGAATGATTTGAAACCATTACCGATTGTCATAACAAAGAAAAATGTCCCTTTGGATTTGGTCTACGTGGTCTACCTCTTTGGCCTACATGTGACTCCATATCCATAACAATTTGGTTGACTGTTAACTGCACTCTTAAAGTGCTTTTCAAGGTCTTCTATTGAAGGGAAATTAGGGTGCAAAAATGCTGCCAATGCCACCGACGCCCAGATTCAAGGAACTAAAAAATAAATTTATCATGTTCGGTGGGAGGTATTAATTTTTAAATTAATACATTAATAAGGAACAAGATGGTAATTTCAAATAGCAGTGAAGATTGGTGGCATCGCAAATTCATTTCGCGAATAAAATCTGTCATTCCCTACCACGTCAGGCCTACATGCAGCTCCATGTCTGTAACAATTCTGTTCATTTTTACCTACAATCTGTAATGAGCCAGCATTACAGTGAGCTTTGAGGTGCCTCTCCCACGAAGACAATTATGGGTGGATCGTAAATCCTGCCCTTTCTCAACAAAGCCTGAATACCAATAAGTGGATGGGATCTGAGCTTGATCGCCAAGCGTACTTCACTGCTTCATTACCGCTGCTCCTTGTGGCTATCAGGTTCGGCAAAATTGTCTTTCAGTATATTTCCAATAGTGAGCACAACGTTTTGCTATGAAGTTGCTTATGATGCCTGCTCATTTGAAAGATCACACTCTGTTTACATTCTACTCATACTGTTAGAAGAGAATGGGTGTGGCACCTAATTTGCCCATCTAAAAGAATAGAAAGTATAACCATTTTTCCCCACTGTATTTTTCCTCCATTGATTATTCTGTCCCTCGTTAAATGAAAACAAGATTTCATGTGTTATGCGGCGACATGGTGGTGGACAAGAATGAGTGCAGAGCGCACAAATTCCCATTTCGGAACATTCAAGTTCAAAGCCTTATGCGTGAGGCATATCTGTGTCCCTTCATCAAATTGATAAACTTTTCTATCCAAAACAGAGTGAAGGTCAAGGCCTGTGTCATTCAAATGAATGAGAAGGAACTCCAGAGCTCTCGAGAATATTGGAAATTCATTAAGCCTAATTCAGCATAAGGACGATAATTAAACATTTACTGAGAAGAGGTAAAGTCAAATAATCTTTATTGTCACAAAAAGCTTACATTAACACTGCAATGAAGTTACTGTGAAAAGCCCCTAGTCGCCACATTTCAGCTTCCGTTCGGGTATATGGGGGGATAATTAAGAATGTCCAAATTACCTAATAGCACGTCTTTTGGGTCGAGTGGGAGGAAACCGCAGCTTCCGGAAGAAACCCACGCCGACACGGGAAAAGGAACATTGCGCATATATTACTAAACTCAGACAGTGGTGACTGATTTCAAACAAAATATCGTTTCGAGGAGGGCAAGAAATGCGTGACACGAACAAGAACTGTAACAGAATATAAGGTACAATTAATATTGGACTTTAATTTTCGGTGCATTTAAATATTCTATAAATGAGTCGCAGTGGATATTTCAAACCATTCTTTATCTCTTCTCTGAATTTACTCTGGGTACCCGCATAAATAAATGGGTTAATGCAGGAACTTAAAAGCTGAAGCATGTATCCTGTTTCCTCCAGAATAAAACTTGATACGCTGGAAGTTGAGCCTGAGGAGTAACTAAGGCTTGCAAGTTGGACATACAGGAAAGTTACAAGAACAAACAAATATGAAAGTATGAAACTGCCTGAAACACAAAAGAGTAAAACGATGGACCTTCTCCTCTTCTCCATTTCTTGGTCATTCTGATTCTCTCCGTTGCTGTGGACTCGGAGTCTCTTTCGGACTCTACTGGCAGCCAGAATGTGCTTTACTGTCAGAGCGTTGAGCAACAAAATGATAATGAATGGGAGGCACGTGGTTAAAACTACCATAAGGCAGTCATACGCGGTCCATGCAGCTGATATATAAAATATTGCTTTTGTGCTGCAGTACCAAGGTATGCCGTTAATGATAACAGAAGGCTCACAAGTAAAGTACAAGGGGATGTTTCTCGCAAAGCTCAGAGTACAGACAGTTCCTATAACCACACGCGCTGTTTTCTCAGTGCAATATTTCACTTTCAGCTTCTGACAACAAATGGCTACAAATCGATCAATGGTGAAAGCGACCGTTACCCACACAGAAGAATCTCGAACACCATAAATTAACACAAAACTCAATGTAAGTACCGGGGTGATGGACAGGAATGTGAATGCCAAATAAGTTCCGAGAATCCGATTTAATATCACACCCGTGATCATGACCAGGAGATCAGTCACTGCCATGGACATCATGTAACAAGTGATACATCTGGAGAGTCCACATCTTCTCCGAGATAGAATCACTATGACCGCCAAATTAGCTGTGACAAAGAAATATAAAGAGTGAATTATCGGTGCAGGGAATGAAATAACGAAGAGAAAAGTTGGAAATACTCGCAGGCTGGTCAGCAATTGTGAAGAGAGAACAAAGTTAGTATTTCATGTTGCGATTAACTTGTTTTTGCGCTGAAGAAAACGCCTCTGAAATTGTGGCAAATTCACAAAACTGCCCTGTGCTGTCAGATAACTATGGATTCATCAGATATATGAAACTCAATTTTCTAGTTTGTCACTCAATCTCAGGAAATATAATAAAATTGCAAAGAAGAGCACAGACAAAAGTTGTTGCAGGTATTGATTACTTGGAGGTCCACTGACAATACATCATTCTGAAAATTCATCACATTGTCTGCATTTGACATTCAAAAGAGAGACTTAAATGTTTTCACATCAGTGTAAAAATAGGGGAACGTCTAGTAACTAAATTTAATTAAATCAGTTGAATTTAAAAATAATGGAACTTGAACACCTGATTGATCATTTACTGAAGGGAATGTGTCATATTTCAAGCATATTTGAAGCAACTCATCTCAGAAAAATCGGCACTGCTGCCCCGGCTGAGTAAGTCTGCTGCGTTTCAATCCGGACATTCAGACCTCAATACTCTTAAATTGTCCCCAAATGAATAAGCTGAAGGCCGTAAAATAATATGTTAACGCAAAATGTGCACAGACTTAATCCGCTACCCCCTTTCCATTTGAGCGCGAGAAATACGAGTCAACAATGGTTAAACCGTGATAATATAATATCGTGTCAACACAATAACAGAGCTAAAAGTAAGATCTGACAATTGACCTGCGATGACAATGCAAGTTATATAATCGTACTCTATATACATAGTGATAACAGTGGTCTAGTTCAATCACATTATTAATAGCAAAGGCAAAAGAGAGTTAAATTTACACCGTGGGTTGGCAGCGATAGTTGGGTGACTTTAGAAAATTAAAGGGCGGCACTGTACTAATTAAGTAAATATCGTTTTCCAATAACGGGTGTAGAAGGGACTTTAGTTGGCGG
The DNA here is from genome assembly GCF_047496885.1 of Scyliorhinus torazame. NCBI lineage: Eukaryota > Metazoa > Chordata > Chondrichthyes > Carcharhiniformes > Scyliorhinidae > Scyliorhinus > Scyliorhinus torazame. The sequence continues at coordinate 185,752,071 of NC_092711.1, read as the reverse complement.
ATTAGTTGCCTTGATACCCTGTATTCCTTCTTTACCGGCTGCTTGACTATATTTCATGGCAATAGGCACCTGGGAAAGCATGATGGGTATATTAGCTGCATTTCAGTCAAGAAGTTCTGCATGTAATGGGCAGACAGTCAGACTAGATAAACAAGTGCACAGCTGCACATTGTTGCTGACAGTAGACAATTATTATTGTTCTTAGGCTAGGATTTCAAGGCCTCTTGTTTAAATCTGCTCGCTTTTCTGTCTCTGGGCTTATCAAATGAATGCCTCGTTTTTCTAAATATTACTTATTGAACCATATAAAGTACTGCTATACTCTTGTAAGGTGGGGACAATTAGCAGGACTGTGGTCACTCTAACTCCCTCCACGAACTTCGTGTTAAATAAAGGACCTTTGCGAAAACTCGAAGTGCTGACTATTTTTTCCTCAACAATTGGCGTAGTCGTTGCAGTTTCCATAATTTAACGGAAAGCGAACCCCAAAACAGATCTCTAAACAGGACTCTCTAAGCTGAAAGGGAGAGAGCCATAGAGCGACCCCAGCTGAAAGGGGGGTCTGCGGCTCGGCAGCCTTAATTACTGGCCAGTGACTCATGCTGGGAGAGCTCTCTTTTAATAAATTAATGATAGCTGCATGGGAAGAGCAAAGGTGCCTTAGAGACGGAAAAACAAAAACATACTGGACTATCAGCAAGCTTCGAGATTCGCAAAAGGATTAACACCGGTGAGCGCTCCTCATAGTTTTTGTTGATAATTTGCCGCGGCCCTTGTTGTTACTTGTGTGTGCTTTGAAGTTTTTTCCAGAGGCCACGATGGGCAATAAACTCGGACGCCCCCTTACAGGTCAGCCCGAAGCCACGGTGCAGACGTCCAGAGCGATACGTAAAGTGGACACTGCGAAGGAGACGGACAAGGGAGTGAAAATGAGTAAGATAACGGAACAGAGGATAAAAACTATCGTAAGGCAACAGAGGAAGGTAGGAGATCCCCTCGTCCCGCCGGGATCACCAGCTGATAATGGGATAAGAGACACCGGGGAACTTCGTTATGCCATAACATTCAGTAGCGATTTGTGTGCGTGGTCCCACGGGGCTTGGCCGCATGGGGGTAGTTTTAAAATACCGCTGATTGAAACGTGGGAAGCTTTGACAAGAAATAGGAGTGGAGACCCTAATTAGGGTTATAATTATATGCTGTGGTGCTTTAAGGCGTGGAAGGAAGTGGGTAAGAGGCACCAGCCCCCAAAGATCAAACGTAAGAATGGCGAAGTGAGTAAAGATAACGTAAAGAGCGAGAATGACAATAAACAGACAGAGACGGCAGCAGCAGGGTTATATCCCAAAGTTTTAACTGAGGCCTCTGCACCGTCAGAAGAATTTGACGACCTTTTACTGATGGCAGCTGTAATGAGAGCACAGCCGCCAGTGGGAGGGCAGGCCCGGCAGCCGTTGATAGGGAGTAATGCACAGAGCAGTTTGCTACATAATCAGCTTGATGTAGCCGCCGCTCCTGCGGGAGAGGTAGAAACGGCGGCCGCCGGACCATCCTCTAGTGGGAGTATGCCTTTGCCTGACAGTACAGTGTCCGACAGACAGCTGCGGTCAGCACGACCTGTTACTCAGAACCCCAAGATAATGATAGGAGACGTACCTGTCTTAAAACCTTGGACCCCTGCAGAAGTAAGGACTATGGTTCATGAGGCTCCGGACCCAATAAAGAAACCACAACTGGTTACAGCAAATGTGTGGTATTTGTAGCCCCCTCCCAGGAGATGTTTTGCTGCTTTTAAAATACTCTTATGGTGCATCTTGGCCTGCTTTAAAAGACGGAATCGCGGTCCCACCTGGTATAAACGGGGACTGGGCTCACAGTGATGATCATTTAAATGAAGGAAATGAGTCCCTTGAACACTGGTTAGCAAATAGGGGGAAAGAGGCTAGCATGCAAGGGGCCAAGAAGCATGGTGACATAGGGGAGGTGACACGGTGTTTGCAGAAAAAGAGTGAGACGCTGCCTGAATTTGTGGCCAGATATAAGAACTGTTGGGAGGAAAATGCTGGTGTTGCATTGGAAGACAATAGTCCTTTAGCGGTGCAGACATTATTGAATTGCATGCTACCAGAGCATGCACAAAGTTACAAATTGATTAATCTCACCTGGCAAACACAGCCATCGATGGCAGTGGTTATCTCCTTAGTGAACATGGACCGGGAAGGACTGATTAAAAGCCTAGAATCACAGGACAATTCTACCAGTGAAAGGGTAGCAGCAGGCCAGCAGTGGGCAGAGAGGCAGCGGTAGGGGCAGAGGGCAATGGCAAGGAAGGGATAGATCCCAGGATCAATGTAGAAGATGTGGGGCAAAGGGACATTGGGCTTGGGATTGTAACTTCAATCTCCAGGAAGGATGCGCCCCACTCGGAGACATGCCCCCTCCCCACCTCCATTTACGTACACTGACCCGAACCCGAAGCAAAACCAATAGGGGTGCCAGGGAGAAAAGGTGGTACTGGCGGCTATGATCAGACTGTCCAACTCAGTAAGAGACGAACCCATGACAACGGTTAAAATGGGAGATCATTCTGTGGACCATCTGGTCGATACCGGCGCTACTATGTTGTCTGTGCCCCCCTCCGTGGAACTAACCCCCAGTGAGTCCTCTATTGTCACTGTGGGAGCAGCCGGCATTCCCATGACTGAGCCATTATCATGCCCTACTAACCTGGAAATTGACGATATCCCCCTGGTCGATACTATGATTATTTCTAAAACTACGCCCCTCCCTCTGCTTGGCAGGCAGACCCTCTTGAAATTGGGGGCAATAATTAATTGCACGAACAAAGGCATGTTTATGGAACTGCCTCAGATACGCGCTCATCAGTTGTTGAATTTAATAGCTTCTGACCAAGAGTCAGATTGCTCTGTGTCTGTGTTATATTGCTGGCAGCTGGACATTAACCCTTACAGCACGATTGATAAACAACTGCAGGAAGCATTGCAAAAGATTACTGATCCTTGGGCGCAGCTATTAAAACACCTGATGGAGATCAGCCGAGAGAGCATAGTGACCCACTGCACGGCTTGGTATGCTCGTGAGGACGAGCAGTCATACAATTTACAAGCGCCATGTCACCTAGGGAAGCAGACAACATTGCATGTCACCCCATTTTTATTTTTCACAGTTGTGGGATTAGGAATGTTAGTACAGTTGACGAATCGTCAGAGGGACCTCTTTAGGATGGGTGAAACTTCAGAACCCCATTTAACATTGGCCTTAAGACATCCCGCTAAGGCAAAGCAAATGGAAGAATCGATGAAAAAGGCCAGAGAAAAAAAGGTCCTACATCAGATTGATGTTGACATAGACGGACAGAATTGCCTGATAGAGTTTTATGGCAAACAGGAGGGCAGAATAACCTGGAGAGATGAACAATGGCCCGCTACATTTGAAAGACAACAACCGCCCCGAAACAACCATCATTTACTCCCTTCAGTCCTGGCTTAGGTACCGGCAGATCTATGGGCACAGCATAAAAATCATGTTGGAAAGGTCCATTCTGCCCCAGCGCACAGGGTACAGTTACAGAAGAATGTTGCCCTGCCATGCTTGAAACAATACCGGTTGGCGCCAGACGCAGAGAAAGGGATAGAGGGAGTGATCAGTGCACTATTACAGCAAAGGGTGCTGAAGAGGACACAAAGCCCCTGTAACACCCCTGTACTCCCGATTCCAAAAGTCCTGGTACAGGAACTCCGAGTCGTCAATAAAATTGTTATCCCTATTGCTCCATTGGTGCCGGACACAAATGTAATTTTGTCTTCTATACCACCAGCAGCAGACACTTTGTCATAGATTTATGCTCAGCCTTTTTCTCCATACCACTGCACCCGGACAATCAATATCTATTTGCTTTTACATATCGGAATCAACAGTACACTTCGACGCGCCTACCGCAGGGCTACACAGAAAGCCCGGCAGTATATGCTGCGGCGGGTAAGAGAGACTTGGATGGGCGCCAGTTGTCGTCCGGCTCAACGCTGTTGCAATATGCAGTTGATTTATTATTGAGCTCAGAGAGGGGTCTAACTTGCCAACAGGATACCCTTTTGTTATTGACACATCTGGCAAAAAGAGCGCATAGGGCCTCCATGGAGAAGCTGCAATTCTGCCAAGAGACAGTATTTAGGATTTCAGCTTCAGCAAGGGCAGCGGAGGCTTGGGTCTGAAAGAATACAGGCTTCCAACATCAGGCAATTCTGTCCGTCTATGTCAACATCAATTTGATGTAGGACCTTTTTTTCTCTGGCCTTTTTCATCGATTCTCCCATTTGCTTTGCCTTAGCAAGGGTTCCAACTCCGCGTACAAAAAAGGAGACCTTCACCTTCCTCGGCATGGTGGGCTGTTGCAGGCAGTGGATACCGGATTTTAGGGAGATGGACGCGGTACTGCGCAAGGCACCCCTACAGGACGCCCCTTCAGTTGTTACCTGGACCCCAGAGAGGGAGCAAGCATTTCGGAACTTGAAACAAGCCATAATTAGCGCCCCTGCCTTGGGACTTCCTAATTACAGTACGAAGTCTTACAACACCAGGTTAAAGTCCAACATGTTTGTTTCGATGTCACTAGCCTTCGGAGCGCTGCTCCTTCCTCAGGTGAAGATTCATTCACCTGAGGAAGGAGCAGCGCTCCGAAAGCTAATGACATCGAAACAAACCTGTTGGACTTTAACCTGGTGTTGTAAGACTTCGTACTGTGCTCACCCCAGTCCAACGCCGGCATCTCCACATCATGACTTTCTAAATATTCCAAGCCCTTTACTCTTTATGTGAATGAAGCAGGGGGATTTGCAAAAGGGGTCCTGGTACAGGAGCATGGAGGAGGGAAAGGACCCCTTGCCTACTACTCGGTCGCCCTATGTGCAGTGGTAAAGAGTATGCCAAGTTGCTTAAGAGCCGTAGCAGCCACGGCCGCCATAGTAGAAATATCAGTAGCCCTTGTACTCGACCACCCGTGTATAGTATTGGTTCCTCGCTCTGTTTTGCTCCTGCTTAATTCATCCACAATGCAGCATTTGTCTGCGGCTCGACGCACTGGGTACGAGGTAATCCTTCTCTCTAAGACTAACTTTATCTACAAGCGAGCACCGGCTATCAACCCTGCTACACTCTTACCCGTGCCCTCGGAAGAAGACGTGTGTTTCATCATGACTGTGTACAACTGGTTGAAGCCACCACAACCCCTCACCCTGATTTATTGAATCACCCACTTGAAAATCCAGACATCATTTTTTTTACTGATGGGTCCGTGAACCGACCAAATGATACAACCCTCCTGGCCGGATATGCAATAGTAACTCCATTCGAGATAGTGGAAGCTTTTGCTCTGCCTTCGGGAACGTCTTCCCAAGCGGCTGAATTATTCGCTCTTACTTGGGCATGTATTCTAGCAAAGAGTAAGACAGTCAACGTTTACACTGATTCCCGATCCGCTTTTGGGGTAGTACACGATTTTGGCCAATTATGGAAAAACAGGGGGTTCATAACTTCCTCCGGCCAACCGATTAAGCATGCTAAATTGGTTTTAAATTTATTAGATGCTGTTCAGCTGCCCAGCAAAATAGCTGTATTAAAGTGTGAAGCGCATACTACCGCAGACGATGAAATCTCCAGGGGAAACAGATTTGCTGGTATAATAGCGAAGGAAGTGGCTCTCAAAAAACAGCCACAACTGCAAGCTGCTGCAGTGGAACTTCCGTCCATTATAACAGAGCCAAAGTTAAAGCAGGCACAGGAGCAAGCCTCCCCACAGGAGCATCGCTCTTGGCTCAAAGCAGGTTGCTACCAAAACAGCCATTAGAACTGGGTCCACCCCGATACCTGCGCAGTATGCCCCAGAAGTCTGTTTTTGCCACTATGCCGCCTTGCCCATGGACAGGCTCATGTCGGCAAAGGAGGGATGACACATGCAATATGTCAACAATGGTATGCTCCTGGATTTACGGCAGCAATTGAAAAAGTAGCCCGCACAAAGAACAAAGAAATGTACAGCACAGGAACAGGCCCTTCGGCCCCCCAAGCCCGTGCCGACTATGCTGCCCGACTAAACTACAATCTTCTACACTTCCTGGGTCCGTATCCCTCTATTCCCATCCTATTCATGTATTTGTCAAGATGCCCCTTAAATGTTACTATCGTCCCTGCTTCCACCACCTCCTCCGGTAGCGAGTTCCAGGCACCCACTACCCTCTGCGTAAAAAACTTGCCTCGTACATCTACTCTAAACCTTGCCCCTCTCACCTTAAACCTATGCCCCCTAGTAATTGACCCCTCACATGTATGATTTGTCAGAGGAATAATCGTGGCAGAGCACCTGCTGTCTTTGATCACCTTCACAACCCGAAATGCCTTTTGAAAATTTGCAGATAGATTTTGTACACATGCCAATGGCTAAAGGATTCAAATAAATGCTGGTGATAGTGGACATGTTTTCACGGTGGGTAGAGGCTTTTCCGACCAAAAGAGACGATGCTAGAACAGTTGTAAATATTCTATTGAAAGAAATAATACCTAGGTTTGGAATACCGATGGGCATTAACAATGACAGGGGAACTCATTTCACTAGAAAATTGACCAAAGCCCTCACAAAAGCCATGGGATTTGATTGGAAATTGCATATCCCATATCACCCACAATCCTCAGGAATGGTGGAACGGGTGAATGAAATAATTAAAACTGCAGTTACAAAAGTGTGTCAACAAAATGGGCTGCTATGGCTGGATGCCATACCCATAGTAATGTATGCCCTGAGAAATCAGAAAAATCGCAATACAGGCCTAACCCCGTATGAGATATTAATGGGACGTTCTATGACAACTGGAACAAAACTCCCAAAGATCCCAGCGGCAGTAGCCTTAATTTGGGCAGATGAGGCATCACTAAAATATGCCCAAGCTATGTGCGAGACCGCTGGAAAAATACATGAAAAGGTGCGACAGGCTCAGATGCATCCAAAAGAGGGAAATACACACTCCTTTAAACCTGGAGATCAATTATATGTGAAAGCACTAAACAAAAACCTCTCCGAGGTGGAAAGGACCCTACCAAGTGCTGCTAACATCCTGAACGGCCGTTAAAGTAAAAGAGAAGCCAGATTGAATCCTCGCAACTAGGTGTAAACTCCATCATCCAGAACTTTGACAGAACTAGCGAAACGCTGACCTGAAGACAATGACGCCGTTGATGTTTTTATACATTTTCATACTAATCCAACATCATTTAGAGGGTAAACTGAACACTAACACCTTGATATACATGTCTCACGCATATGCAGAGAGGGTAAATAAATCCAGTTGTTGGGTTTGTACACAAATTCCCAGTTGCTCGGGGGAGGGCATCCCCGTTAGACCCATCCCATTCATTAGTAACGAGATAGCAGAGTGGGCGCTGCGACGGAATCATACAGGGCATGATGAGGATGCACAGGATATGTTAGATTGGAGATCAGCTGGATACGATATGAAGAGGTTTAAAGGATGGTGGTGGCCTTGATTTAATGTGACACGCCAGCCGCCCTGTTTGATCCTTCCCAATTATACTGGTGTCCCAAAAGGTAGCATATGCTTTAGGAAACATAAAACATATGGGACTTACCCAGTCGGCACAAGCCAGTGCGACCAGACCTTGAATTCACAACCCCCTATGCCCCGCCTTACAGTTAAAGGAGTATTCACCTTTGACTGGTCAGCGGTTGAAAATCGTACTAGTGGAGGACCCTGGGGAGGGGATCCGAGTAGACTAATGATGACTGATAGTAAAGGAAACCTGACCGCATATAACAACACATACTTTATCTGTGGATGCAAGCTGTACCCATGGTTACCAGAAAATTGGGAGGGCTGCTGCTATTTGGGATACATAGTCCCTTATGTACATCACGTCCAACAACTAAAGGACCATCCCCATCACAGGACGACACACAGTGTTATGACAAGGACACAAATGCTGGGAATCATGATGCCACTATTAGGAATAGCCGCTAATGCATACAACCTACATGAATTAAGAGACATCCTTGAGCAGGTATCTAATGACACTGCGGAAGCTGTTAACCAAATAGAGACTGAGATGGTTGCTATAAGAGCAGTTACCCTACAGAATAGGATGGCCCTTGATTTCTTGTTAGCAGAGAAGGGAGGTACTTGTGCCCTGATCGGCAGTGACTGCTGCACATACATACCTGATAATTCAGAGAAGATTGATAACCTGGTGGATCACATTCGTGAAGAGGTTGCACAGTTGCATGAGGATGAGGGATGGGACTTTGGCATTGGGTGGTTGGGAGCATTAGGACAGAGGATTGTGATTTGGATTATAATCATTATTGTGATGCTGATTGTCGTAAGGTTACTGTTTAAATGTTGCTCGGGATGTTGTCAGGGCATGGGGGCGCGTATGTCAGCTTTGCCTCCATGATCCCAGCCACTTAACAACCAGGTGTCTATCATACGTCTATTCCCCGTACATTATAACCCACCCTTTGTGGCTGAGGACACTGTAATGTACTAACAATGTGTTGATCATATGATCAACAAGGAGGGAATTGTAGAAGGGACTTTAGTTGGCGGATTAGTTGCCTTGATACCCTGCAATCCTTCTTAAACGGCTGCTTGACTATATTTCATGGCAATAGGCACCTGGCAAAGCATGATGGGTATATTAGCTTTATTTCAGTCAAGAAGTTCTACATGTAATAGGCAGAAGGTCAGACTATGTAAACAAGTGCACAGCTGCACACTGTTGCTGACAGTAGACAATTATTATTGTTCTTAGTCTAGGAATTCAAGGCCTCTTGTTTAACTCTGCTCGCTTTTCTGTCTCTGCGCTTATCAAAGGAATGCCTCGTTTTTCTAAACACTGCTTATTGAACCATATAAAGTACTGCTATACTCTTGTAAGATGGGGACAATTAGAAGGACTGTGGTCACTCTAACTCCCTCCACGAACTTCGTGCTAAATAAAGGACATTTGCGAAAACTCGAAGCGCTGACTATTTGTTCCTCAACAACTGGGACATATTATTTCAGAAAAAAGACGAAATTATACGGGTTACGGGAGAAAACGCATATGTAATAACAAGATATTAAGCCAGTAAATCAATGCAATAATATCTTCAAAGCGTGCAGGATGTGCTTAAGATGAAATATGCAAACAATTTGGAGTAAAGTTGGACCGTTGCTGCAGTTGATATAATAAAGTATCGTGCTTAATCAACGAAGCAAGATATTGGTAACATGGGGAGCATTATTGATAGATTAGATAAGTGGTGCAGATAAAGCATCAAACTAAGAACAGAATTCAATATTTACCTGGAACCCCGATAGCTGCAATTGCGGGATAATAAATGGTAAAGACCAGGCCTTGAGATAATCCATGCATCTCTATCAGAATCACAGTTTGCGTTCTGAACTTATCCGAAAATGTCGCACATTTATGTCTGATGTCAGACTCTGGAGAGTCAATTGTTTTTTTCAATATCTTTATACTAACTATACTAATTGAAAGAAACAGGCGAGTGCAGCTGCTGCCAAGCTCGATTTCATGGACTTGAATGCATTCCAAGGGAATTGACACACAACGAGAAGAGAGAATGAATCCTGTTGCAGAGTTTCTAAAAATGAATGAAAATTTGTAAAAAGTGGTTCGATAATACTGAAAATGAGCCTTCCACACGGTGAATCTTTCAAGTCAAACCACACAAGGTTGAGCTAATTGGTCCCGACAGAAAGGTTTACTGTTCGACGGGGATGGAAACCCGGTAGGGGATTCGGCTGGGTTAACTGATGTGGTAGCGTGGCCCAGCGGTCTAAGGCGCTGGGTTAGGTTTTAGGATCTCGACATTACGTTGAACACAGACGTTGGGCGCTCACTCGAAATGAAAAAGAACAAAGAGGAGAATCAAGGCAAATGTTTAGTTTGGGCAGCACGGTAGCATTGTGGATAGCACGATTGCTTCACAGCTCCAGGTTCCCAGGTTCGACTCCGGCTTGGGTCAATGTCTGTGCGGAGTCTGCACGTCCTCCCGGTGTGTGTGTGGCTTTCCGCCGGGTGCTCCGGTTTCCTCCCACCGTCCAAAGATGTGCAGGATAGGTGGCTTGGTCATGGTAAATTGCCCTTAGTGTCCAAAATTGCCCATAGTGTTGGGTGGGGCTACTGGGTTGTGGGGATAGGGTGGAGGTGTTGACCTTGGGTAGGGTGCTCTTTCCAAGAGCCAGTGCAGACTCGATGGGGCGAATGGCCTCCTTCTGCACTGTAAATTCTATGATAAATAGGGCGTTCAGGGATTTTTATTGCGGACTTTACCGCTCGGAGCTCCCCTCGGGGCCCGAGGGGATGAAACGCTTTTTGGACGGGCTGACTTTCCCAAGGGTGGGCAGGGAGCAGGTGGGTGAGTTGGGGGCTCTGATAAGGGCCGAAGAACTTTCTGAGGGCTTGGAGGCAGTGCAGTGGGGCAAAGCTCCGGGGCCGGGTGGGTTCCCGGTGGAGTTTTATAAGGAATTTTCGGGGATATTGGGGCTGTTGCTGGTTAAGGTTTTTAACGAGGCGAGGGATAGAGGGGTGCTGCCCCCGACCATGCCACAGGCTACCATTTAGTTAATATTAAAGCGGGACAAAATCCCGCAGCTGTGTGGGTTCTACAGGCCGATCTCGTTGCTCAATGTGGACGCTAAGCTGCTGGCCAAAGTGTTGGCCTCCAGGATAGAAGATTGTGTGACAGAGCTGATTAAGGAGGACCAAACCGGATTTGTCAAGGGGAGGCAGTTGGTGGCCAATATTAGCAGGTTGCTTAACGTGATTATGTTGCCCCCGGAGGGTAGAGAAGCAGAGGTAGTTCTGGCCATGGATACAGAGTAGGTGTTTGACCGGGTAGAGTGGGACTATTTATGGGAGGTGTTGGGAAGTTTGGGTTTGGTAGGAGCTTTATCGTTTGTGTCAGACTGCTGTCCCAAGCTCCGTAAGCTAGTGTAAGGACAAACAAGACGACCTTGGTCTATTTTAGGCTGTAGCGGGGGACAAGAGAGGGATGTCCCCTCTCCCCGCTACTGTTTGCGCTAGCCATAGAGCCGCTGGCAATTGCTGTGAGAGCTTTTAGGGGCTGGTTCGGGGGGATGGGGGGGAGGGGTGGAGCATAGGGTATCGCTGTATGTGGATGATTTACTCCCATATGTGGCGGATCCAGGGGCGGGGATGAGGGACATTATGACACTTCTGGGGGAATTTGGCCGGTTTTCGGGACACAAACTGAATATGAGGAAGAGTGAGATGCATGTAGTCCAGGCAAGAGGCCAGGAGGGTCGGCTGGGGGAGCTACCGTTCAGGTTAGTGACGGACAGATTTAGATATCTGACATGCGACTGCGGCCGGTTGCACCAGTCGAACTTGTCCCGGCTGGTTGAGCAGATGAAGGGCGAGATTCAAAGATGGGATGCGCTCCCACTATCACTGGCGCCGAGGGTGCAGACGGTTAAGATGCCGATATTGCCGAGATTTTTATTTGTGTTCCAATGCCTCGCAACTTTCATACCGCGGTCGTTTTTTGAGAGGATCAACGAAACCATGTTGGGCTTTGTTTGGGCGTGTAAGTCCCCACGGGTGAAAAAGGTGATGTTCGAGAGGAATCGGGTGGAGTGTCGGCTTGCCCTGCCAAATTTTAGTAATTATTACTGGGCGGCCAATATTGCGATGATAAGGAAGTGGGTGGTGGGAATGGGGGCGGCTTGGGAGCGGATGGAAGCGGCCTCATGCAGGGGCACCAGTTTATGGGCGCTGATAACGGCACCATTGCCGTGCCCGCCGGCTACATATTCCACCAGCCCCGTGGTGGTGGCGGCCCTGAGGATCCGGGGTCAATGGAGGAGATTTGTTTGTGCAGTGAGGGCGTCGGTTTGGCACCCAATATGCAACAATCATCCGTTCACTCCAGGAAGCTTAGATGGGGGATGTCGGGTATGGAAAAGGGCGGGGATTGAGAAGATTGGGGCCTGTTTCTGGAGCGGAGCTTTAGAACATAGAACATTACAGCGCTGTACAGGCCCTTCGGCCCTCAATGTTGCACCGACCTGTGAAGCTATTCTAAAGCCCATCTACACTATTCCTTTATCGTCCATATGTCTATCCAATGACCATTTGAATGCCCTTTGTGTTGGTGAGTCCACTACTGTTAAAGGCAGGGCAGTCCACGGCCTTACTACTCTCTGAGAAAAGAACCTACTTCTGACATCTGCCCTATATCTATCTCCTCTCAATTTAAAGCTATGTCCCCTCGTGCTAGACATCACCATCCGAGGTAAAAGGCTCTCACTGTCCACCCTATCCAATTCTCTGATCATCAATGATGCCTCAATTAAGTCACCTGTTAACCTTCTTCTCTCTAACGAAAACAGCCTCAAGTCCCTCAGCCTTTCCTCATAAGATCTTCCCTCCATACCAGGCAACATTTTGGGAAATCTCCTCTGCACCCTTTCCAATGCTTCCACATCCTTCCTATAATGCGGCAACCAGAATTGCGCGCAATACTCCAAATGCGGCCAACCAGAGTTTTGTACAGCTGCAACATGACCTCATGGCTCCGAAACCCAATCCCTCTACCAATAAAAGCTAACACACCATACGCCTTCTTAACAACCCTCTCAACCTGGGTGGCAACATTCTGGGATCTATGTACATGGACACCGAGATCTCTCTGCTCATCCACAATGCCAAGAATCTTACCATTAACCCAGTAATCTGTCTTCCTGTTATTCCTTCCAAAATGAATCACCTCACACATTTCTGCATTAAACTCCATTTGCCACCTCTCAGCCCAGCGCTGCAGCTTATCTATGCCCCTCTGTAACTTGTAACATCCTTCCGCACTGTCCACAACTCCACCGACTTCAGTGGGCATCTGCAAATTTACTCACCCGTCCTGCTACGCCCTCCTCCAGGTCATTTATAAAAATGACAAACAGCAGTGGCCCCAAAAGAGATCCTTGTAGTTCACCACTAGTAACTGGACACACTATCAACCACCAGCCTTTGTCTTCTTCCAGCTGGCCAAGTTCTGATCCAAACTGCTAAATCACCCTGAATCCCATGCCTCCGCATTTTCTGCAGTAGCCTAGCGTGGGGAACCTTATCAAACGCTTTACTGAAATCCATATACACCACATCAACTGCTTTACCCTCATCCACCTGTTTGGTCACCTTCTCAGATAACTCAATAAAGTTTGTGAGGCACGACCTACCCTTCACAAAACCGTGTTGATTATCTCTAATCAAATTATTCCTTTCCAGATGATTGTACATCCTATCTCTTATAAACCTTTCCAAGATTTTTCCCACAACAGAAGTAAGGCTCACTGGTCTATAGTTACCGGGGTTGTCTCTACTCCCCTTCTTGAACAAGGGGACAACATTTGCTATCCTCCAGTCTTCTGGCACTATTCCTGTCGACAATGATAACTTAAAGATCAAAGCCAAAGGCTCAGCAATCTCCTCCCTAGCTTCCCAGCGAATCCGAGGATAAATCCCATCTGGCCCAGGGGACTTATCTATTTTCACACTTTCCAGAATTGCTAACTCCTCCTCCTTATGAACCGTAAGCCCGTCTCGTCTAGTAGCTTGAACCTCAGTATTCTCCTCGACAACATTGTCTTTTTCCTGTGCGAATACTGACGAAAAATATTCATTTAGCACCTCTCTTCGTACTCCACTCACAATTTCCCACTACTCTGCTTGACTGGCCCTACTCTTACCCTCGTCATTCTTTTATTCCTGACATATCTATAGAAAGCTTTAGGGTTATCCTTGATCCTCCCTGCCAAAGACTTCTCATAGCCCCTCCTGGCTATTCTTAGCTCTCTCTTTAGGTCCTTTCCAGCTAACTTGTAACTCTCGAGCGCCCTAACTGAACCGTCACGTCTCATCTTTACATAAGCCTCCTTCTTCCTCTTGACAAGTGTTTTGACTGCTCCCTTGCTTGACCACTTCCTCCCTGCCTGACAGGTACATACTTATCAAGGACACGCAGTAGCTGTTCCTTGAACAAGGACCACATTTCCAGTGTGCCCATCCCCTGCAGTTTTCCTCTCCATCCGATGCATCCTAAGTCTTGCCTCATCGCATCATACTTGCCATTCCCCCAGATATAACTCTTGCCTTGCGTTATATACCTAGCCCTTTCCATCACTAAAGTAAACGTAATCGAATTGTGGTCACTATCACCAAAGTGCTCACCTACTTCCAAATCTAACACCTGTCCTGGTTCATTACCCAGTACCAAATCCAGTCTGGCCTCGCCTCTCGTTGGCCTATCTACATACTGTGTCAGGAAACCCTTCTGCACACATTGGACAAAAACGGACCCATCTAAAGTACTCAAACTAGAGCGTTTCCAGTCAATATTTGGAAAGTTAAAGTCCCCCATAACAACTACCCTGTTGCTTTCGCTCATATCTAGAATCATCTTTGCAATCCTTTCCTCTACATCTCTGGAACTTTTCGGAGGCCTATAGAAAACCCCTAATAGGATGATCTCTCCTTTCCTGTTTCTAACCTCAGCCCATACTACCTCAGCAGACGAGTCCTCATCAAACTTTCCTAAGCTTTCCGAGCTTAAGGGCACTGGAGGAGAAGTTCGGGCTGACAGCAGGGAATGATTTCAGATATCGACAGGTGCGGGACTTTCTGCACAGGCAGGGACCATCCTTTCCACTCCTGCCACGAAGAGGGATTCAAGATAGGGTAGTGTCTAGGGGATGGGTGGGGCAGGGGAGCATCTCGGACATCTATAAAGAATTAATAGGGGCGGAGGAGACACATACAGAAGAGCTGAATCATAAGTGGGAGGAGGAACTTGGGGGTGAGAAGGAGGATGGCCTTTGGGCCGAGGCACTGAGCAGGGTCAACGCAACCACTCCATGCGCGATGCTCAGCTTGATCCAGTTTAAGCTGGTGCACCGGGCACACATGGCAGCGACTCGGATGAGTAGATTTTTTGGGGTGGAAGACAAGTGCGTCAGGTGTGCGGGTGGACCAGGGAACCATGTCCATATGCTCTGGGCATGCGCAAAACGTAGGGGATATTGGCAGGGGTTCGCGGAAGTCATGTCCAGAGTATTGAAGGCAAGGGTGGAAATTAGTCCAGGGTTAGCGATCTTTGGGGTGTCGGAGGACCCGGGTATTCAGGAAGATGGAGAGGCAGATGGTCTGGCCTTTTCCTCCTTGGTAGCCCAGCGACCGATACTACTGTCTTGGAGGGAGTCTAGACCGCCGAAGTCAGAAGCCTGGTTAACCGTCATGGCGAGCTTTCTCGGCCTGGAAAAGAACAAACAAAGAACAGAGAACAAAGACATGTACAGCACAGGAACAGGCCCTTCGGCCCTCCAAGCCCGTGCCGACCATGCTGCCCGACTAAACTACAATCTTCTACACTTCCTGGGTCCGTATCCCTCTATTCCCATCCTATTCATGTATTTGTCAAGATGCCCCTTAAATGTCACTATCGTCCCTGCTTCCACCACCTCCTCCGGTAGCGAGTTCCAGGCACCCACTACCCTCTGCGTAAAAAACTTGCCTCGTACATCTACTCTAAACCTTGCCCCTCTCACCTTAAACCTATGCCCCCTAGTAATTCACCCCTCTACCCTGGGTAAAAGCCTCTGACTATCCACTCTGTCTATGCCCCTCATAATTTTGTAGACCTCTATCAGGTCTCCCCTCAACCTCCTTCGTTCCAGTGAGAACAAACCGAGTTTATTCAACCGCTCCTCATAGCTAATGCCCTCCATACCAGGCAACATTCGGGTAAATCTTTCTGCACCCTCTCTAAAGCCTCCACATCCTTCTGGTAGTGTGGTGACCAGAATTGAACACTATACTCCAAGTGTGGCCTAACTAAGGTTCTATAGAGCTGCAACATGACTTGCCAATTCTTATACTCAATGCCCCGGCCAATGAAGGCAAGCATGCCGTATGCCTTCTTGACTACCTTCTCCACCTGTGTTGCCCCTTTCAATGACCTGTGGACCTGTACTCATAGATCTCTTTAACTTTCAATACTCTTGAGGGTTCTACCATTCACTGTATATTCCCTACCTGCATTAGACCTTCCAAAATGCATTACCTCACATTTGTCCAGATTAAATGCCATCTGCCATCTCTCCGGCCAAGTCTCCAAACAATCTAAATCCTGCTGTATCCTCCGACAGTCCTCATCGCTATCCGCAATTCCACCAACCTTTGTGTCGTCTGCAAACTTACTAATCAGACCAGTTACATTTTCCTCCAAATCATTTATATATACCACAAAGAGCAAAGGTCCCAGCACTGATCCCTGTGGAACACCACTGGTCACAGCCCTCCAATTAGAAAAGCATCCTTCCATTGCTACTCTCTGCCTTCTATGACCTAGCCAGTTCTGTATCCACCTTGCCAGCTAACCCCTGATCCCGTGTGACTTCACCTTTTGTACTAGTCTACCATGAGGGACTTTGTCAAAGGCCCTACTGAAGTCCATATAGACAACATCCACTGCCCTACCTGCATCAATCATCTTAGTGACCTCCTCGAAAAACTCTATCAAGTTAGTGAGACACGACGACCCCTTCACAAAACCATGCTGCCTCTCACTAATATGTCCATTTGCTTCCAAATGGGAGTAGATCCTGTCTCGAAGAATTCTCTCCAGTAATTTCCCTACCACTGAAGTAAGGCTCACCGGCCTATAGTTCCCTGGATTATCCTTGCTACCCTTCTTAAACAGAGGAACAACATTGGCTATTCTCCAGTCCTCCGGGACATCCCCTGAAGACAGCGAGGATCCAAAGATTTCTGTCAAGGCCTCAGCAATTTCCTCTCCAGCCTCCTTCAGTATTCTGGGGTAGATCCCATCAGGCCCTGGGGACTTATCTACCTTAATATTTTTTAAGACACCCAACACCTCGTCGTTTTGGATCTCAATGTGACCCATGCTATCTACACACCCTTCTCCAGACTCAACATCTACCAATTTCTTCTCTTTGGTGAATACTGATGCAAAGTATTCATTTAGTAGCTCGCCCATTTCCTCTGGCTCCACACATAGATTCCCTTGCCTATCCTTCAGTGGGCCAGCCCTTTCCCTGGCTACCCTATTGCTTTTTATGTACATGTAAAAAGCCTTGGGATTTTCCTTAACCCTATTTGCCAATGACTTTTCGTGACCCCTTCTAGCCCTCCTGACTCCTTCCTTAAGTTCTTTCCAACTTTCCTTATATTCCACGCAGGCTTCGTCTGTTCCAAGCCTTTTAGCCCTGACAAATGCCTCCTTTTTCTTTTTGACGAGGCCTACAATATCTCTCGTTATCCAAGGTTCCCAAAAATTGCCTTATTTATCCTTCTTCCTCACAGGAACAAGCCCGTCCTGAATTCCTTTCAACTGACACTTGAAAGCCTCCCACATGTCAGATGTTGATTTGCCCTCAAACATCCGCCCCCAATCTATGTTCTTCAGTTCCCGCCTAATATTGTTATAATTAGCCTTCCCCCAATTTAACACATTCATCCTCGGACCACTCTTATCCTTGTCCACCAGTACTTTAAAACTTACTGAATTGTGGTCACTGTTACCGAAATGCTCCCCTACTGAAACATGTACCACCTGGCCGGGCTCATTCCCCAATACCAGGTCCAGTACCGCCCCTTCCCTAGTTGGACTGTCTACATATTGTTTTAAGAAGCCCTCCTGGATGCTCCTTACAAACTCCGCCCCGTCTAAGCCCCTGGCCCTAAGTGAGTCCCAGTCAATATTGGGGAAGTTGAAGTCTCCCATCACCACAACCCTGTTGTTTTTACTCTTATCAAAATCTGTCTACCTATCTGCTCCTCTATCTCCCGCTGGCTGTTGGGAGGCCTGTAGTAAACCCTCAACATTGTGACTGCACACTTCTTATTCCTGATCTCTACCCATATAGCCTCACTGCCCTCTGAGGTGTCCTCCCGCAGTACAGCTGTGATATTCTCCCGAACCAGTAGCGCAACTCCTTTTACATCCCCCTTTTACATCCCCCTCTATCCCGCCTGAAACATCTAAATCCTGGAACGTTTAGCTGCCAATCCTGCCCTTCCCTCAACCAGGTCTCTGTAATGGCAACAACAGCATAGTTCCAAGTACTAATCCAAGCTCTAAGTTCATCTGCCTTACCCGTAATACTTCTTGCATTAAAACATATGCACTTCAGGCCACCAGACCCGCTGTGTTCAGCAACTTCTCCCTGTCTGCTCTGCCTCAGAGCCACACTGTCCCTATTCCCTAGTTCTCCCTCAATGCTCTCACCTTCTGACCTATTGCTCCCGTGCCCACCCCCCTGCCATACTAGTTTAAACCCTCCCGTGTGACACTAGCAAACCTCGCGGCCAGGTTATTTATGCCTCTCCGGTTTAGATGCAACCCGCCCTTCTTATATAGGTCACACCTGCCCCGGAAGAGCTCCCAGTGGTCCCGATAACGGAAACCGTCCCTCCTACACCAGCTGTTTAGCCACGTGTTTAGCTGCTCTATCTTCCTATTTCTAGCCTCTCTGGCACGTGGCACAGGGAGTAATCCCGAGATTACAACCCTAGCGGTCCTGTCTTTTAACTTTCTGCCTAGCTCCCTGAACTCCTGCTGCAGGACCTCATGCCCCTTCCTGCCTATGTCGTTAGTACCAATATGTACAACGACCTCTGCCTGTTTGCCCTCCCCCTTCAGGATGCCCTCTACTCGTTCGGAGACATCCTGGACCCTGGCACCAGGGAGGCAACATACCATCCTGGAGTCTCTTTCACGTCCACAGAAGCGCCTATCTGTGCCCCTGACTATAGAGTCCCCTAATACTATTGCTCTTCTGTGCTTTGACCCTCCCTTCTGAACCTCAGAGCCAGCAGTGGTGCCACTGCTCCGGCTGCTGCTGTTTTCCCCTGATAGGCTATCCCCCCCCCACCCCCCCGACAATATCCAAAGGGGTATACCTGTTCGAGAGGGGGACAAAGATCAAGTTCGCCTTGAGAGGGTCGGTGTCAGGGTTCGCCCGGTGGTGGCAACCATTCAGTCACTTCTTTGCGGGGAATTAATCGTCAGCAGGGGGGGTGGGGGTGGCTAGGGTATTATAGAGTAGGGAGTTAAATAGGCGGGCGTTGGGAGGGACGGATGTCGGCGGCTGTTTTGTTCTTATTACTGTTCTTTGTGCTCAATTGTTTTTTGGTACTGTGGTTGTTTGTTATGCCAAAGATACCTCATTAAAACATTTTTGTTAAAAAAAAAAGTTTACTGACCATTGACATGCAAGTCCGAATGGGAAGAAAATAGCCATGTTCTCATATCTTATTATTTTCATGATCGTGTGATCGCGGGTTACCTGCAACATGCGTCCAAAACCCGTTGAAAGTGCAAGAACACTTTAACATGACTGTGTACCCAACACCGTGAACAGTCCAATTCAACATGAACAGGTCCTGTTAATCAGAAAACTTCCAGCTCATAAGTTAAATTCATAACGAATATATGCACTTCCAAGATATTGTTTCCTCTTTGTTTATGTCCTATTCAACATCTTAGTAATAGCGACATAATTTCAATGTAGTTATATTCTGGATCTCACAGGGTAAATCGTTGTTGTTGCACGCAGAATGGACATGGTCATTCCAGTTATATTGCATAATAATAATCTTCATTATTGTCACAATTAGGCTGACAATGTTACAAGTTACAGAGGGACATAGAAAAGCTGCAGCGCTGGCATGAGAGGTGGCAAATGGAGTTTAATGCAGAAAAGTATGAGGGGTTCATTTTGGAAGGAATAACAGGAAGACTGAGTACTGGGCTAATGGTAAGATTCTTGGCAGTGTGGATGAGCAGAGAGATCTCGGTGTCCATGTACATAGGTCCCTGAAAGTTGCCACCCAGGTTGAGCGGGTTGTTAAGAAGGCGTACGGTGTGTTAGCTTTTATTGGTCGACAGATTGAGTTTAGGAGCCATGAGGTCATGTTGCAGCTACACAACACTCTGGTGCGGCCGCATTTGGAGTATTGCGTGCAATTCTGGTCGCCGCATGATAGGAAGGATGTGGAAGCATTGGAAAGGGTGCAGAGGAGATTTACCAGAATGTTGCCTGGTATGGAGGGAAGATCTTATGAGGAAAGGCTGAGGGACTTGAGGCTGTTTTCGTTAGAGAGAAGAAGGTCAAGAGGTGACTTAATTGACGCATACAAGATGATCAGACGATTGGATAGGGTGGACAGTGAGAGCCTTTTTCCTCGGATGGTGATGTCTAACACGAGGGGAAATGCTTTTATATTGAGGGGAGATAGATGTAAGACAGATGTCAGAGGTAGGTTCTTTACTCAGAGAGTCGTAAGGGCGTGGAATGCCCTGCCTGCAATAGTAGTGGACTCGCCAACACTAAGGACATTCAAATGGTCATTGGATAGACATATGGACAATAAGGGAATAGTGTAGATGGGCTTTAGAGTGGTTTCACAGGTCGGCGCAACATCGAGGGCCGAAGGGCCCGTACTGCGCTGTAATGTTCTATGTTCTATGTTCTAATAACGCTGCAATGAAGTTGCTGTGAAATGCGCCTAGTCGCCATACTCCAGCGTCTGTTCGGGTAGACAGAGGGAGAATTCACCATGCCCAAATTACCTAATACCATGTCTTTGGGAGGAAACCGGAGCGCCCGGAGGAAACCCATGCAAACACTGGGAGAGCGTGCAGACTCCGCACTGACAGTGACCCAAGCCGGGAATCAAAACTGGGACCCAGGCGCTGTGAAGCGACAGTGGCAACCACTATGCTACCGTGCCGCCCACAAAGGCACAGACAGATGTTAGCGTGGTTGCTTTGCTGCTTATGCACATTCACTTCCGTATTTTCGAGGGGCCTTGACAGGATCGATGTCGAGACGATGATTCCACTTGTGGGAGAATCTATGAGCAGGTGGTTACTGTTTGAAAATACGGGGTCGCCCATTGCAATCACAGATATGAAATTTTGTTCCACTAATTGGCGTGAGTCTTCTGAACGCTCCTCCTCAAAAGGCTGTCGAGGCAGAGCGTGTGAACGTTTTCAAGGCAGAGCGAGATAGATTTGCGATAAGAAAGTGGGTCGGAGGATCCGGTGTGGGCGGGACGTTGCAGTCAAATTAGCCATGATCCTTTTCTTGATGCAACAGACTCCAAGGGCCAAGTCGCTACCCCTAGTTCGTATGTCGGTATGTTTGTATTCGGTGTTCTCTGATCAAGGTCCTCCTCAGGGCGTTGTTATTTAGGGTGCAAAAAGGTTCCATTCTGAACGGTCAATTTTGGTGTGGGCAGAGCCGCTTCAGAAACATCCAGTAAAGTCAATGTGAAATTGTCTCAGTCGGACTGATTCTAGTTATTGCTTGCCGAACCAGTTCAGCAAATTTGCATTTATTGTTGACGTGCCAGTTCACTTTAGAGCAGTGACATTCAGTGTACATAAGTCCAGTTAAACACTTGCAGTCACTCTGCACAGTTTTGAATCCATATATTCACAGTCCGAGTTGGCAAGATCCTTTTTTGCATGACTGTTTGACAAAGAGTCATTCAGACTCGAAACCTTAGCACCCTTTGTCTCCAAAGATGATGTCCGACCTGCTAGGATTGGCCAGTTTTTTCTGTTTTTGTTCCTTTTCAGCACAGTATGTTACACTGTCCATAAGATGACCGAATGCGTTTCCTGCCAGGGTGGGATGCTCCACCTGAGAGATTATATTCAGTATAAAAACTTTCAGCATTATTTCCCAGATACCCATGCTTATCGCGTTTGAGGTTCCTATCCCTAACGCAATGCCATCCAATTACAAAATCTCGCTATCCCAAAAGAGGACAATTTGATCCCTGTTCCGTGTCTTTCTTGAACAAAGCCCGAAGCACACGCGTTCTTCCAACCCATTTCTTCGCCTGTTTGAAAGTCTTCTCACAGTGAACAACTTTCAATATAACTTCCTTCACATTCTGCAGTTGAGGTTTATTCTAATTTATATCTTAACACGCTAGCTTCCTGTTCCTTTTGGTCGGAATTCTTGAAGACTCGTTTTTCCAATCAGAGTTGCATTCCTCATCCGCGCCTCTTTTCCCCATCCATTCATAACTGCATTGGTGTCATTTCTTGATTAAACCATGAACTGAAAAATAACGATTAGTGTTCTTCCAAATTCCACCCAACATACGCCTGCACTCGATCCACCTCTGGATTTCCCATTCTGTCCCATGACTTTGAATTGCCGAATTCTGCGGTTAAACTATTGCTACACAGTGAGCAGAAGCCCAGAAATTCCCTGAACAACCGGGAAAATATATCCCATATTCTGCTCTTCAAGTTTCCCCATCTCTGAAGTCTTTGTTCAGACAGAATAAGGCACATACATATCTTCAAGCCTTTGTTCAGACAGAATAAGGCACATACATATCTTCAGCCAAGCACTCATACCTGACATCGGTTTACTGAACCCATCGCTGTGGCAGTACTTTTTCTGCGAATTCAGCGTTCATCCATCTTCCTTCCAGAACATTCTCAGTTACTGCCTCATGGATATCCCCTAGTCAGTATTCACTCAGGAAAAAGATAATGTTGTGGAGGAGAATGCTGAGCCCCAGGCTAATAGAATAGATGGCATTGAGGTACGTAGGGAAGAGGTGTTGGCAATTCTGGACAGGCTGAAAATAGATAAGTCCCCGGGACCTGATGGGATTTATCCTAGGATTCTATGGGAGGCCAGGGAAGAGATTGCTGAACCTTTGGCTTTGATTTTTATGGCTACAGGAATAGTGCCAGAGGACTGGAGGACAGCAAATGTGGTCCCTTTGTTCAAAAAGGGGAGCAGAGACAACCCCGGCAACTATAGACCGGTGAGCCTCACGTCTGTAGTGGGTAAAGTCTTGGAGGGGATCATAAGGGACAAGATTTATAATCATCTAGATAGGAATAATATGATCAGGGATAGTCAGCATGGCTTTGTGAAGGGTAGGTCATGCCTCACAAACCTTATTGAGTTCTTTGAGAAGATGACTGAACAGGTAGACGAGGGTAGAGCAGTTGATGTGGTGTATATGGATTTCAGCAAAGCGTTTGATAAGGTTCCCCACTGTAGGCTATTGCAAAAAATACGGAGGCTGGGGATTGAGGGTGATTTAGAGATGTGGATCAGAAATTGGCTAGCTGAAAGAAGACAGAGGGTGGTGGTTGATGGGAAATGTTCAGAATGGAGTACAGTCACAAGTGGAGTACCACAAGGATCTGTTCTGGGGCCGTTGCTGTTTGTCATTTTTATCAATGACCTAGAGGAAGGCGCAGAAGGGTGGGTGAGTAAATTTGCAGACGATACTAAAGTCGGTGGTGTTGTCGATAGTGTGGAAGGATGTAGCAGGTTACAGAGGGATATAGATAAGCTGCAGAGCTGGGCTGAGAGGTGGCAAATGGAGTTTAATGTAGAGAAGTGTGAGGTGATTCACTTTGGAAGGAATAACAGGAATGCGGAATATTTGGCTAATGGTAAAGTTCTTGAAAGTGTGGATGAGCAGAGGGATCTAGGTGTCCATGTACATAGATCCCTGAAAGTTGCCACCCAGGTTGATAGGGTTGTGAAGAAGGCCTATGGAGTGTTGGCCTTTATTGGTAGAGGGATTGAGTTCCGGAGTCGGGAGGTCATGTTGCAGCTGTACAGAACTCTGGTACGGCCGCATTTGGAGTATTGCGTACAGTTCTGGTCACCGCATTATAGGAAGGACGTGGAGGCTTTGGAGCGGGTGCAGAGGAGATTTACCAGGATGTTGCCTGGTATGGAGGGAAAATCTTATGAGGAAAGGCTGATGGACTTGAGGTTGTTTTCGTTGGAGAGAAGAAGGTTAAGAGGAGACTTAATAGAGGCATACAAAATGATCAGGGAGTTGGATAGGGTGGACAGTGAGAGCCTTCTCCCGCGGATGGATATGGCTGGCACGAGGGGACATAACTTTAAACTGAGGGGTAATAGATATAGGACAGAGGTCAGAGGTAGGTTCTTTACGCAAAGAGTAGTGAGGCCGTGGAATGCCCTACCTGCTACAGTAGTGAACTCGCCAACATTGAGGGCATTTAAAAGTTTATTGGATAAACATATGGATGATAATGGCATAGTGTAGGTTAGATGGCTTTTGTTTCGGTGCAACATCGTGGGCCGAAGGGCCTGTACTGTGCTGTATTGTTCTATGTTCTATGTTCTATGTTCTACCGCTCCACGATTTAAGGCGAACCCAGTCCAGGATTTCAACCCGACGTCTGAAGGATATTTTGTCTTGACTGCTGTGCAAAGGTCTCACAATTTATTTAATATTCGATTCCCAGATTATATTAAAATGGTATCCGACGTTTATTTCATCTTTGTAGCCTGTTGTCCCACTTTAAATCTGGTTATTGAAGATGTCTCTTTAACTAAAAACACTGTGTTTACGTTTCCATGAATTATTCTGAACAATACTTTGATCGCTGTTCGTTTATTTTCAGACTTCTTTGACACTTCACTGCATTTATCTAATTTCCTTAAGTAGTTGTTGGTCAGGCCTCTGCACTAGTTTTCTTAACCAGGGCAGCGCGGTCGCACAGTTGGTAGAACTGGTGCTTCAGGGTCCCAGGTTCAATTCCCGCCTGGGCCACTGTCTGTGCGGAGACTGGACGTTCTTTCCGTGTCTGTGCGGAAACTGCACGTTCTTGCCGTATCTGGGTGGGTTACCTCTGGGTGCTCCGGTTTTCTCCCACAAGTCCCGAAAGACGTGCTGTTCGGTAATTTGGACATTCTGAATTATCCCTCTGTGTACCCGAAGAGGCGCTGGAGTGTGGCGTCAGGTGCTTTGCACAGTAACTGCGTTGCAGTATTGAAGTACGCCTACTTGTGACAATAAAATTGTTATTATTATAATAACCATTATTCAATTGTATGGATTATCTTCCAGCAAAGTTATGAAATATATTTCCTTTCTAGCCCTCTAAACTAACTGCGTCTCGTAGAGCTATGAGAGCAGCAATTTCCCTCAGCACGTTTCCCGCACTACAGTCAAATTCGCTGAACTAAAACTTAAAAGCTTCTCTACCGCACAAGGTGCTTTTGCCTTTTATTCAATATATATATATGTATATTTTTACTTTATCAGAGTTACAAAGCCAGAGCTCAGAGTGTGGACACGGGCGAACCGCAAATCCAGCTCCGTTCCTGCTCCAATAAACAATTCAAATTGAATCCAAGTGATGGTCACCATAAGAGAGGTATACCAGATCCAGGCATTACATCTGACCTCACGCTCATCTAAGCCAAAAGGCCGAGACGCGCCGTAGGTGTCTCTGAACACAAAATAAACTTAATCAGCTCGACACATAAAATCTCATTTGCCCAGCATAAACCTAAGAATAGGTTTTACTCTGCCCAGGCACAAAAACATCAAAGTAAACCCACTTAAAACTATACTTTATATCTAATGTTTACCAATGCAAAAATAAAATACATAAAAGTTTCTTAACAATATTAAAGGTGGAATTTTAAACTACTTAGTTCGTGCTGGAAAGCCCATAATTTCTTGCACCTGCCGCAGATCTGGTGAAGTCTTCGTAAACTGTAAAAGAGTCGCGTTCCAGAATTATAAGCAGCAAAGTCAAGTGATAATCCATTGCATTCAGAGTAAATGCTGCATCCTGTGATCTTGGGCAGAACACCTCTGCAAGAGCTCTGCATAAGGTTGCTTCGGTTACATCTACGCTACATTAATCTGAGAGGCTCTAAAGAGAAACAGTAAGCATGGTTGCGACAAGGCTCCACAAATTTAACTGACCTGGAAATCTCTGATGGAAAACAAGAACCATGCACATTGACACTTAAATGCCTAAAGAAGGACAGAAGTACAAAAAGAAAGATTGTGCTTATTTGAATGGCTTACATTAAATATTGCTGTTGCGATGATTAAAAAAACTGGAGGTTCAGTATTTTCATATTTACTGTATCAGTTGTTTAAACTGATTATCCCTCTGCCAGAATACAGACGTAAAGGCACAGCAAATGTAATTTCGTTCTGACAAGTGTTTTCTGCGCCATTATAAGCCACTGTAATTCTTTCTTTCATTCTTTCTTTCTTTCATTATACAAGCCCAATCCCCTTCTCTCCAGCCATACCCTCGCCTTATACATGATCAATCACACGAATTATACACACTTGGCAGAGTATTGGCTATTACGTTATCTTTTGCAGGAATATGTAACATTTCAGCATTGAACTGTTGCAATAATAATCTCCAACGAAATAATCTGGCGTTCCGTGTCTTGCATTTCTCTGTAAACGCCATTGGATTCTGATCGGTGCAAACCAAGCTGTATGCGTCTTCCTGGCGGATATAAACTTCAAATTGCTGCAGGGCGAGCAACACAGCTAAGGAGTCCTTGTCAATGGTCGAATACTTTCCCGATCCCGAATTGATTTTTTTTTCAAAAAATACCCCACTGGACTCTCTATTCAAGTATCGTCATCCTGCAGCAACGCTGCTCCTACGCGTAAATCACTGGCATCGTTGGGGCCAGTTCAAATGATCCCGAAAAGTTGGGGCAGGCAGAACTGATTCACTTATCAACATGGCCCCCATCCTCTCAGATACCTCTTGACATTTGTGCACCACACCATTTTTGCTTTATTCCCCAAACACATTGGTTAAGGGTACCGCTATGGTTGAAATTTGGGACAAACTTCCTGCAGATCTTACACATGCCGAGGAACCTCATAACTTTCCGTTTGCTGGTGGGAGAGGAACACCCAACAAGGCACTTACTTTAGCCGTTCTGTCACCACTTGTCCCTGACCCACCATATGGCCGAAATAGATGACTTTCGCTCTGGCAAATTCACTTTTGGTTATGTTAATTACCAGTCCAGCCAACTCTAGCTGCCTGAAAAGCTCCTTCAATTGCATTCAGTTCTCTTTCCCTGTGTCGCTACAATATCATCCAAGTACACCACACGATTACGCAGTCCAGCCACGACTTGCAACCTGATGTGTTAGAACATAGAACGTAGAACATTACAGCGCAGTAGAGGCCCTTCGGCCCTCGATGGTGCGCCGACCTGTGAAACCACTCTAAAGCCCATATACACTATCTCCTTATGGTCCAATGACCATTTGAATGCCCTTAGTGTTGGCGAGTCCACAACTGTTGCAGGCAGGGCATTCCACGCCCTTACTACCCTCTGAGTAAAGAATCTACCTCTGACATCTGTCCTATATCTATCTCCCCTCAATTTAAAGCTATGTCCCCTCGTGCTAGACATCACCATCCGAAAAAAAAGGCTCTCACAGACCACCCTATCCAATCCTCAGATCATCTTGTATGCCTTAATTAAGTCACCTCTTAACCTTCTTCTCTCTAACGAAAACAGCCTCAAGTCCCTCAGTCTTTCATCATAAGATCTTCCCGCCATACCAGGCAACATTCTGGGAAATCTCCTCTGCACTCTTTCCAATGCTTCCACATCCTTCCTATAATGCGGCGACCAGAATTGCACGCAATACTCCAAATACGGCAGCGCCAGTGTTTTATACAGCTGCAACATGACCTCATGGCTCCGAAACACAATCCCTCGACCAATAAAAGCTAACACACCGTACGCCTTCTTAACAACCCTCTGAACCTGGGTGGCAACTTTCAGGGATCTATGTACATGGACACCGAGATCTCTCTGCTCATCTACACTGCCAAGAATCTTACCATTAGCCCAGTACTCTGTCTTCCTGTTATTTCTGTTAGAAGGCTACTGGTGCGTTTTTGAGACTGAATGGCATTACCCTGCATTTATATAAACCGTCGAGCGTTACAAAAGCAGATATCTCCCGCGTCCTGGATGCTGGATGTTAATGGGACTTGCCAATAACTTTCAACAGGTCTATCTTTGACAGGAAGGAGGCAGTCTCTATTGTGTCAAAGAAATCTTCCAGCCTTGGAAGAGGAGCATACTCTGTCTTTGTGATAGCATTGACCTTTTGGCAATCCATGCAGAACCGTGTGGTTCCATCCGACTTGGGCACTAATACTATTGGTGAGCGCCAATTACCTCTACTGGGCTCAATTAAATCGGTTTCCAACATATATTGGATTCGATCTCTAATTGAGAAAGTTTTCGAGGATTGAACTATTCGGGTTCTGCTTTATCAGTTCGGAGTTTCGCATGTCTGCATCATGATTGATTAACGGAGTACAACTTGGGGTGTCCCTACAAATCAGCCAATATTTATCAAAGGTATGTATTAGCTCGCTCCGACGCCCTTCATTTAAATAGGCAAACAGGGCCGGCAACTATCCTAAAACGTCGGTATTGGTGAGTCATATTAGCAGAGAATCATTCTGGGTGCGATGTCCCTCTTCTCTCACCTCCGTTCTTTCCATCATCGCCCTCGTCCATCACCTGCACTATCAGGCCCACGGGTACTCTTTTATATGTTTCAGCATGTTTCTATGGCACAACTGGCCGTTCTTCATCGGTCTGGGGTACTTATTAAATACGTTACCTTACGGGCGACACGGTGGCACAGGGGTTAGCACTGCTGCCAACAGTGCTGAGGACCCAGGTTCGATCCCGGCCCTGGGTCACATTCCATGTGTAGTTTGCACATTCTTCCCGTTTCTTCGTGGATTTCACCCCCACAACCTAAAGACGTGCAGATTAGCTGGACTGGCCACGTTAAAATTGCACCTTAATTGGAAAAATAATTATTGGGTGCTCTAAAATTATGTTAAAAACAATACGTTACTTTTCTCACTCTCTCAAGCATCTGATAAGGTCCACTGAATTTTGCCTTCGGAGGTTCACCCTGCAACAGCAACAATACCAATGATTCATCCCCAACCTGAAATTTTCAGGACCTAGCCTACCTGTCTGCTCACAGATTCATTCGGGCTCCATAAATCTACAAATGCTCCTAGAGTACTCGAGAGGCGTCTGTGAGTCTTGCCAGAAATGTGGAGACATATTCCAACATGGACGATTGGACCTCTGGTTTGAGAAACCTCTGCTGCATCAGTTTTAGCGGACCCTGTATCTCATGGCCATAAACCAATTTAAATGGACTAAATACTGTATATTTTGGTGGAATCCCTCCCAGCTAATAATATGAATCCAATCCTTTGTCCCAATCCTTTGGGAAATCATGGCAATGGTCCCCAGTCATGGTCTTAAGGGTCTGATGGGACCTCTCCAAAGCTCCATGAGTTTCGGGATTATTGGTTTTTGAATTTGATTGCTTGATACATAACGGAACAATCATATCCTGGAAATTTGTCGACATGAAATTGAAATCCTAATCCGATTGCACTTCAATGAGTAAGCCTTGGCGAGTGAAAACCCGCATCAGTTTTTCCACGACTACCTTCGTGGTAATGGTTCGTAAACATATAGCTTCTTGGAATCGTGTGGTCATATCCATGACAGTAAGGATGTACTGATGCCTTGCGTTAGACTTGTGCAACCATCCTAGACAATTAACCAACACCAAACAAACGTTCCCCATCACCAGGATGGGTATTAATGGCGTATGTTGAAACACATGCTGTGATTTACCAACTACCTGTCAGGTATCACAGCTCCTACAGAACTGCACTACATCGTTCTGCAGCCCCGGCCAGGACAAATGCCTGTTGACTGAGGCCTGACTGTTCTGTATTC
This sequence comes from Scyliorhinus torazame, assembly GCF_047496885.1. Lineage (NCBI taxonomy): Eukaryota > Metazoa > Chordata > Chondrichthyes > Carcharhiniformes > Scyliorhinidae > Scyliorhinus > Scyliorhinus torazame. The sequence goes on along the minus strand of NC_092711.1, from coordinate 185,722,321 downwards.
CCTGATGTCCTCCCATTGTTATCTCATGCGGTATCTGCAGGACATCCTGACGGGACGTGGGCGGTAACACCACTTGATGAACATCAGCCCAGTTCTCATCCACGGATCTATGAGGGTACCTCCACTTCCTCATCGGAAAGCCGTTCCTAAGGTAGTAACGCTCCGGACACCCCCGGCATCCTCACCCCCTCCCAAACGCAACTTCTGGGAGAGATGTTTGTTCCAAATGCTGGATCTCTGGGTCGGTTTCCTGGCCCTCAACTGAAGCAGTCCTCCCAAACACCCCGCCAAGTGTATCATCCTGCCCAAGGATAGTCTCGGCTACACTATCCGTACTTGCGGGGTGGCATTAATCGCCTTGGATGGCCCTTGTCACTACACGAGAGAAAAATCTCATGGAATTGTTCCTGCAATTGTCTTGTCTCATTAACCCCCGTCAGCCTCTCTGTAATCAGGGGGGCAGATACATCCTTCTTTCCTGCCAAGTCTTTCCCAATAGTAAGCCAAATCTGCCCACTGGTAACTTCTTAACAACCCCGACATTGATTACGCCCGACACCAACTCACACTCCAATTGCACTTTATACAATGTAACTGGGATATAATCTCATCTGATCTCATTCCCCGATACCTTAGATTTCATTGAACCCTCTGGAGGGGAAACCAAATCCTTCTCCACATTGAGACTTTGAGCAGCTCATGTGTCTCTTAAAATTGTTATGGGCTTGGCAACTTCAGTTGAGGAAAATGGAGTGACGCCCCCCTCAGACACAAAACCCGCATATCTCTCATCTACCTTAGTTTTTAGACTTGTTTCCACAGCGGTGTTTACCTCAGATCTCTTTCGTCCAGTTAACCCTACAGTCTGTATGGTAGCATTCTTCACTTTAGATCCCTTTTGAGCAGCCTCCTTCCGAACTCCCACAAGTCCCATGGGCTTACTGTACAACGTCCAGCATGCTGTACGTACGTGTGCTGCCTTCTTACAATGTTAACATCTCGGCTTCCAAGTCACACTTCCTCTCGCAGTATCTTCCTTCTGGTCTGAGAGGAGAACTTGGGGCCTTCCCACCTATCCATTCTTTACCTATGCTACCTGCCTTCCCGTCACTCTTCCACTTCCTGTGCTTTTCAGAATGATTGGAGTGATGGAAAAATATTTAAATTTACGGATTTCTCATAATAGTCAGCCATAATTACTACTTGCCTAACACTGTGTAACCTCTGGTCGTTGACAGAGATTTTTATTATAGAAGGTAGGGAACCGTTAAACCCCTCTCTCAGAGCCTCATCGGTAGTTTCAACTCACAATTCTCATACACATCTATTGATATTATTCTGATTAACCCTTTCAGATTCTGCATTAGTCTGTCCCAGCAGTCACATTAAATTCGGAAACATCTGCCTGTTTGCCTCGGGAACCAATTGTATGCATCTGTAACAGCATTTGTACCGTCTCATAATTCTTAGACTCCTGGTCGGACAAGGCAGCATAAGCTTCCTGTGCCCGCTCCGTCAATTGACTCTGCAGTGCTAATGTCCACCTCACTTTTGTGCACTCTATTCAGATTGCTATTTTCTCCAAAGCCCTAATTAACGTGTCGACGCCATTCTCTTCGAATATTGTGTGAGCCGGAATAAATTTAAACTTATCACCACTGAGTTCCTTTCGATGAGTGTTCCTATGCTTTCTGGCAGCTTCCTACTCATTTCCTGTACCCCAAGCTGGAAAACACTCTTTATTTTTCTTTACTCTATCTTTCTCCTCTTTCTTTTCTCTCATTTTATTTGTTTTTAAATTCTCTTTCATACTCTAACTGGAACCAAATTCGCTCCAGCTGCATTTCACACCAGAAGACGCCGCTGATGCTGTACTCTCTCGTCGGGGGTCCTGTGCACCTAGCACTTCGATCAATTTTAAATGATTAGCAATCGCTTCAAATACCTGCGCCTTCGTAGCTCTACCTGGTATAAGCAGTTTTAATGTGCATGCCAATTCGATTAACCGGTCTTTGCAGAGTCCCTCCAAATAATCCAGTGCCAAGTCTTCCACCAGGAGAAAAATCTTAACAGCTTCTACACCCATGCTGTTATATCAAAACAAACCTGGTGTCTCTTTATAATTTGCACTGTAAACATACTCGCCGTCTAATGTTTCAAATCCAGGATCCCAGACCACAATTTATGTTATGGCAAGCTGGTCTAGGGCGCAGTATATTCTAGCCCCACGTAACCCGGAGATGCGATATAAGTGAATTAACCAATAATTCATAGAATCAATGAATCCCTACAATGCAGAAAGAGGCCATTCTGCCCTTTGAGTTTGCCCGGCCCTTGGACAGACCACCCCACTTAAGTCCACGCCTCCAACCTAACCCCATAACCCAGTAACCCGACCGAAACATTTGGTTACGAAGGGGCAATTTAGTATGACCAATCCACCGAACCTGCAAATCTTTGGGCTGATCAAGTTCTTCTATGGTTCTCGAGATCTTTGGCCCTAGGCTGCTCCAATTACTTACTGGCACCAGATTTATAAGTAAAACAGAAAAACTGTTTATAAGTAACAAGAAAATAGTTAAAACATGTACCAATTAATCTACAATAATGACCTGCTAATGTATTACTTTCCACTTTGACCGTCTATCATCAACCCAAACACAAACAGAAAAGACGCATAAAGTGGAAGGAAAAGGGATAAAAGCATAGGGGGTTACAATATGGGAGTAATAGAGATGTATTCGTGTTGCTGATGTTGAATTGTTTGTAGTCTGATATGTTCTCAGGCCGCAGAGATTTGAAAACCACCAGTTAGATTGGACCTTCTGGCATGGGCATTCAGTCTGAAGTGACAGTTATCAGTGTTGCTGAGGTAAGATTAGCGTTCTCCAATTTTCAGGTTTTAAAAGGAGATTTTCAAATAACACAGCCTTCCTAGTGTTGGTCTGGATCTTCCTGTAGCTTTCACTGGCTGTGGCGAGAGAGAACGGTCTTTTCTACAGGAGCTTAGAGTGATCATCCGGAGAGGCATGGAGATGGGTACTGCAGTTCTCCAAGACACTTAATCAAGACTGAACTTCACTCAACTTAATGGCGCATATCTTAGTTCAGCAGAACATTCTGGAACACCAGCACTAATCATGACCGATGGCCAGTCAAATGCAGGGAATTCAAAGTAGCTGATTGGTTGCCAGACAAGTCCAGGAAAATATATCCTCCCTGACCAAAAAACACTGGTGGTGTCCTGAGGTCAGACTAAATGGCACCTCTGCCGCTGGGTTTTAATTAGCGTCCAGATACAAAAGATATTACAGCCAAGATAACAAAAATTGTGATTAAAAAATATATATATATTTACGGGATGTGGGCGTCGCTGGCTCGGCCAGCATGTGTTGTCCATTCACAGTTGCCATTCAGAAGGTGGTGGTCAGTTGCCTTCTTGAACCGCTGCATTCCTGGACGTTTGGGTACAGCTAGTGTGCTGTGAGGGAGGGAGTTCCAGGATGTTGCCCCAGCGGTAGAGAAGGTACGGCGATATATTTCCAAGTCAGGGTGGTGAGTATTTTGGAGGGGAATGTCCATGTGGTGCGGTTCCCAGGTACCTGCTGCTCTTGTCATAGAATCATAGAATTTACAGTGCAAAAGCAGGCCATTTGGCCCATCGAGTCTGCACCGGCTCTTGGAATGATCACCCAAGCCCACGCCTCCACCCTATCCCATAACCCGGTATCCAAACCAAACTTTTTGGACACTAAGGGCAATTTATCATGGCCAATCCATCTAATATGCACATCTTTGGACTGTGGAAGGAAACTGGTGTACACGGAGGAAACCCACTCAGACACGGGGAGAACATGCAGACCCCGCACAGACAGTGATCCAAGCTAGAAATCGAACCTGGGTCCTTGGAGCTGTGAAGCATCGGTGCATAACATTGTGCTTCCGTGCTGCCCACTGTGCTACCGTGCTGTCCTTCTACAAATGTAGTGGTCCTGGGTTTGCAAGGTGCTGTCGAAGGAACCTTTTTGAGTTTCTGCAATGCAACTTGTAGATGGTACATACGGCTGCCACTGTTCTTCGTTGTTTGAGGTGGAGGGAGAGCAATCAAGGGGGCTGCATTGTATGCTTCAGTATTGTTCGAACTTCACTCACCCAGGCAAATGGAGAGTATTCCATTACAATCCTGACTTATCCCTTGTAGATGTGGACAGGCTTTAGGGGTCAGGATGTGAGTTCCTTGCGACGGATTCCTAGCCTTTAACCTTCCCTGGTAGCCACGGCATTAATATGGCTGGTCGCGTTCAGTTACTCATCAATGTTAATCCCAGGATTCAGAGAGACTCAGCGATGGTCATTCCACTGAATATAAAAATGCGATGGTTAGATCGTGATTACAAGGGCAGTCACTCTCCCCTCACCTCTGGCATTCAACTCTTGTGTCCATGTTTAAACCAAGGCTGTACAGAGGGCAGGAGCTGAGTGACCCTGGCAGAACCCAATCTGAGCCTCCGTAAGCAGGTTATTTGTGGGTAAGTGCCCGTTGATGGCACTGTTGATGACTCTTTCCATCACTTTCCTTCTAATGAGGAGGAGACTGCTAGACGGGAACTGGCTGCAATAGGTTTGTCCTGTTTCTTGTGTAGCAGACACACCTGGGCAATTTTCCACATTGCCGGGTAGATGCGAATGTTTTTTTAAAAATATTTTTAAATCAAGATTTTCATAAAATATCAATAGCAAAATGAGAAAGAAAAAAGAACCCAACAGGGTTAAGTACAAAACACAATCTAAAAAATCAAGCCCCCAAACCCCTCCCCGTTGTACATAAATAATAAATTAACATTAACACCCCGACTTAACACAACAGGTATATACACCACCTCAGACCCTCCAGTGTAAGTAACATAAACAAAAATAAAGTAAACCGCCCCCACCCCACCCCCCCTGGAGCTGCTGCTGCCATTGACCAATGTTTATCGTTCTGCCAGCAAGTATAAGAATGGTTGCCACCGCCTAAAGAACCCTTTACCGACCCTCTCAAGGCGAATTTCACCCTCTCCAATTTACTGAACCCTGCCATATCGCTGATCCAGGATTCCACGCTTGGGGGCCTCGCATTTTTCCACTGAAGGAAAATCCTTTGCCGAGCTACCAGGGATGCAAAGGCCTGGATTCCGGCCTCTTTCGCCTCCTGCACTCCCGGCTCCTCTGCCACCGCAGATATTGCGAGCCCCCAGCCCGGTCTGACCTTGGATCATGCCACCCTCGACACGATCCTCGCTACGCCCTTCCAAAATTCCTCCAGCGCTGGGCATGCCCAGAACATATGGATGTGATTTGCTGGGCTCCCTGAGCACCTAACACACCTGTCCTCACCCCCAAATAACCGGCACATCCTTGTCCCGGTCATGTGTGCCCTGGGCAGCACCTTAAACTGTATGAGGCGGAGCCTCACGCACGAAGAGGAAGAATTCACCCTCCCTAGGGCATCTGCCCACGTCCCCTCTTCGATCTCCTCTCCCAACTCCTCCTCCCACTTACCTTTCAACTCCACCACCGAGGCCTCCTCCTCCTCCTGCATCACCTGGTGAGTTTCCGAGAACTTCCCCGATCCCACCCACCCACCCGAGAGCACCCTGTCCTGTACTGTGTGTGGCAGTAGCCGCGGGAATTCCACCACCTGCCGCCTGGCAAACACCCTTAGCCGTAAGTGCCTGAAGGTGTTCCCCTGGGGGGAGCCTTTACTTCTCCTCCAGCTCATCCAAGCTCACGAACTTCCCGTCCACAACACGTCCCCCAACGTTCGTATCCCTGCCCTGTGCCACTCCGAAAACCCTCCACCTGTTCTTCCTGAGGCGAACCAGTGGTTCTCCCGTAATGGGGTCCACGCTGAGGCCCCAACTTTCCCCCTATGCCCCCTCGACTGCCCCAAATTTTGAGGGCTGCCACGACCACCGGGCTCGTGGTATACCTCCTTGGAGGGAGCGGCAGCGGCGCAGTTGCCAGCGCCCCCAGATTCGTACCGACACAGGACGCATCTCCAGCCCCTTCCATGCAGCCCCCTCCCCCTCCATCACCCACTTGCGCACCATCGTCGCATTGGTGGCCCTGTAGTACCCACAGAGGTTGGGCAGCGCCAGCCTCCCCCTATCTCTACTCCACTCCAGAAACACCCTTCTCACCCTCGGAGTTCCTCGCGCCGAGACAAACCCCATTATACCCCTGTTAACCCGCCTGAAAAAAACCTTCGGGATAAACACGGGGAGGCACTGGAACAGGAACAAAAATCTTGCAAGCATCGTCATTTTGATTGACTGCACCCTACCCGCCAAGGACAGCGTCAACGCGTCCCACCTCTTGAACTCCTCCTCCATTTGCTCCAGCAGCCTTTTAAAGTTAAGCCAATGCAGCCCTCCCCCCCCCCCCCAGCTCCTGGCCACTTGGACCCCCAAATATCTGAAGCTCCTCTCCGCCCTTTTTAGTGGGAGCTCGCCAATCCCCCTCTCCTGGTCCCCTAGCTCAACTACGAACAGCTCGCTCTTCCCCATATTGAGCTTGTACCCCGAAAAGTCCCCGAATTCCCTAAGGATCCTCATTACCTCTGGCATTCCTCCCACTGTGTCTGCCACATACAGCAGCAGGTCGTCCGCAGAAAGCGACACCCTACGCTCCTCCCCACCCCGCACCAACCCCCTCCAGTTCCTCGACTCACTCAGTGCCATAGCCAGGGGTTCAATCGCCAGTGCAAAGAGCAGGGGGGACAGGTGACACCCCTGTCTTGTCCCTCGGTGCAACCAAAATTACTCGGACCTCCTCCTATTTGTGGCTACACTCGCCATTGGGACGTCATACAACAGCCTAACCCATCTGACAAACCCCTTCCCAAGCCCGAACCTCTTCAGCACCTCACACAGGTACCCCCACTATACCCTTTCGAAGGCTTTCTCAGCGTCCATCGCCACCACTATCTCCGCCTCCCCCTCCGTCGCGGGCATCATGATGATGTTCAAAAGCCTCCTCACATTCACGTTCAACTGTCTCCCCTTCACAAACCCCGTCTGGTCTTCATGGATGATCTGCGGCACACAATCCTCAATCCTCATGGCTAAGACATTCGCCAGCACCTTGGCATCTACATTTAGCAAGGAAATCGGTCTGTAATACCCACATTGCAGGGGATCCTTGCCCCGCTTCAGGATCAAGGAGATCAGTGCCCGGGACATCGACGGGGGTAAAGCCCCCCCCCCCACCTCCATTGCCTCATTAAAGGTCCTAACTAACAGCGGGCCCAACAGGTCCATATATTTTTTATAGAACTCGACCGGGAAACCATCCGGCCCGGTGCCTTCCCCGCCTGCATGCTTCCTATCCCTTTGATCAGCTCCTCCAGCCCAATCGGGGCCCCCAGTACCGCCACCAGTCCGTCTTCCACCTTTGGAAACCTCAATTGGTCCAGGAAACGGCCCATCCCTCCCTCCTCCCGTGGGGGCTCGGATTGGTACATTTCCTCGCAGAATTCGCTGAAGACCCCATTGATGCCAACCCCACTCCGCACCATGCTCACTCCCCTGTCCTTAATTCCCCCGATCTCCCTAGCTGCGTCCCGCTTCCGAAGCTGATGCGCCAGCATCCGGCTTGCCTTTTCCCCATACTCGTAGACCGCCCCCTGGGCCTTCCTCCACTGCACCTCCACCTTCCTGGTGGTCACCAGGTCGAATTCGGCCTGGAGGCTGCGCCTCTTCCTCAACAATCCTTCCTCAGGCTCTTCCGCATACCTCCTGTCTACCCTCACCATCTCCCCCACCAGCCTCTCCCTCTCCCCCCCCCCCTCCGCTTCTTGTGGGCCCTAATGGAGATCAGCTCTCCCCTCACCACCGCCTTCAGTGCGTCCCATACCATCCCTACTCAGACCTCCCCATTGTCATTAGTCTCCAAGTACCTCTCTAGACTTCCTCGGACCCGCTCGCTCACCTCCTCATCCGCCAACAGCCCCACCTCCAAGCACCACAGCGGGCGCTGGTCTCTCTCCTCCCCTATCTCCAAATCCAACCAATGCGGGGCGTGGTCCGAAATGTCTATTGCCGAATGCTCAGTGCCCTCTACTCTCGCTATCAGCGCCCTACTCAAAATGAAAAAGTCGATTCCAGAATAAGCCTTATGGACATGTGAGAAGAATGAATCTCCAAGGGACCACCCCTCCCATTTGGTCCATAAATCCCCTCAGCACTCTAGCCGCCGCCGGCTTCCTACCCGTCCTAGAGCTGGAGCGATCCAGTGCCGGTTCAACACCGTGTTAAAGTCTCCCCCCATTAACAGGCCCCCCACTTCCAAGTCTGGGATCCGACCCAACATACGCCGCATAAAACCCGCATCATCCAAGTTCGGAGCATACACATTTACCAGTATCACCCTCTCTCCCTGCAACTTACCACTTACCATTATGTACGTGCCACCATTATCTGCCACAATGCTCGATGCCTCGAATGACACCTTCTTTCCAACCAAGATCGCCACCCCTCGATTTTTGGCACAAAGCCCCGAGTGAAACACCTGACCTACCCACCCATTCCTCAGTCATACCTGGTCTGCCACCTTCAGGAGTGTCTCCTGGAGCATAAGCACATCCGCCTTGAGCCCCTTCAGGTGCGCTAACACGCGGGCCCGCTTAACCGGCCCATTCAGTCCCCTTACATTCCAGGTTATCAGCCGGAACAGGGGGCTACCCGCCCCCCTCCCCCGCCGACTAGCCATTACCCCTCCTCTGCCAGCCACGCGCCCGCACCCCACACCCGGCCCGTTCCCCACAGCAGCATACCCCCATCTCGACCCACCCCACTCGCTCCAGCTCCTCCTTGATCTTAGCAGCAGCAACAACTCGATTCCTCCCCCACCCCCCCCCCCCACCCCCAACGCCCCCCCCCCCACCCCCGACGCCCCCCCCCCCCCCCGGGCTAGGAGCCATCCTAGCTGGTTTACTCCCCCCATTGCTCTTCTGCAAGTCAGCTGATTCCTGCTGACCCCGGCCACTCCCGCCTCCCCTTCGACTCCTCCTATTGTGTGGCACACCCTCCTCTCCCACTCCCCATCCACAGGCTCTCCCCTCCTCTGTTTTAAGCGTGGAAAACAATCCTCGCTTCCCCGCCCCGCCCCGACCCCCCCCCCCCCCCAGTCTTCGGCGCGGGGAAAAAAGCCTGCGCTCTCCACCTACCAGGCCCCGCCACCAACCAAAACAGTGCCCAGCCCGCCCCATCCACCCTCCCCAACCCGAAAGAGAAAAACACAGAGAAAAAGAAACCCAGAACAATGCAAAGGCCCCCACACCCCCCGAACCAACAATAGGCATAACATATCCACCGCAGTCCCCAATCGCCCATCCCGACCCTCAGTCTGTGTCTAGCTTCTCGGCCTGAACAAAGGCCCATGCCTCCTCCGGAGACTCAAAATAATGGTGCCGGTCCTTGTAGATAACACACAGTCACGCCGGCTGCAACATGCCAAACCTCACCCCCTTCCTGTGCAGCACTGCCTTCGCTCGATTGTACCCGGCCCTCCTCTTCGCCACCTCCGCACTCCAGTCCTGGTATATCCGAAACTCCGCGTTCTCCCACCTGCTGCTCCTCTCCTTCCTGGCCCACCTGAGCACACACTCCCAATCGAGGAACCGATGGAACCGCACTAGCACCGCCCGCGGAGGCTCGTTAGCCTTGGGCCTCCTCGCCAACACTCTCTGGGGTCCTTCCAGCTGCAGGGGCCCCTGGAATGACCCCGCTCCCATCAGCAAGTTCAACATGGTGACCACATAGGCCCCCACGTCCGCCCCTCCAGCCCCGTCCGGGAGGCCCAGAATCCGCAGATTCTTCCGCCTCGACCGATTCTCCATCTCCTCGCACCGCTCCTGCCATTTCTTGTGGAGCACCTCGTGCACCTCCACCTTTACCGCCAGGCCTAAGATCTTGTCCTCATTGTCAGAGATCTTTTGTCGAGTCTCGATCGGATCGCCGCCCCCTGGGCCGTCTGTGTCTCCAGCAGCTTATCAATAGAAACCTTCATCGGCTCTAGCAGGTCCGTTTTAATCTCTCTGAGGCAGCGCTGGATACCCTCCTGTTGCTCCTCCGCCCACTGCCTCCAAGCTGCCTGGTCTCCGCCCGCCGCCATTTTGTCCTTCCCTCGCTTCTTCAGGTCCACCACCACCTTTTTTGTCGCCCCGCTCCTAGTTAAAGCCATATACTAACGGGCAGCTATTATTAACTCCTTCCCACACGTCGAAAAAGTGCCCTTGGGGGCCCTGAAAATAGCCCAAAAGTCCGTTTTTGCGGGAGCCGACGAATGTGCGACATAGATCCGCATAGCCGCAACCGGAAGTCTCGAGAGGGAATCCTTTTGGCAGTGTTCGCTTCACCAATCTGCCGCAAAACGTCTGTGGAAACTCCTGGAAAAGGTCTGAGAGTCCGTTCCAGCGGGAGCTGCCGAATGCGTGACCTACTTCTCCTTGGCTGACACCGGAAGCCTCGTCCCCGCTTCTTCAGTGGCCTAGCACAGCTGTTCCCTCTGCTGCTAGAATTCGCCTTTATTAAAGGCCCTCAAGTCAGCTTGCAACATGTAAGCTTGCCCTTCCCCCACCTGCATGCTGGAAGAGGCTTTGTTTATCCTGCAGTTATAGCCAAATCTTTTACTGTTTCTGCCGGATCTGGTAACCAAGAGACATACCATTCCTGGGGGACACTGTCGGGGGAATGTTGCAGTCTTCTTCCCACACCGGGAAATGTCGAACAAATGCCATGAAAAGTCCGTTCCAAGCGGGAGCTACCGAACATGCGACCTAGCTCTGCATAGCCGCACCCGGAAGTCATAGATGCGAATGTTGAACTGTACTGAAATTGTTTGGCTAGGGGTACAGCCAGTTATGGAGTACATGTCTTTCGTCCTATTTCCGGGATATTGTCCGGGTCAATAGCCTTTGCAGTATCCAGTGCCTTCAGCCGTTTGTTGATATCACGTGGAGTGAATAATATTGGTTGAAGATTGACATCTGTGAGGCTGGGGATGTCTGGAGCAGACTGAGATGGGTCATCCACTCAGCACTTATGGCTGATGATTGTTCCCTCACCATCTGCTGAAGTCCCAGTCTATCCGCTACGACCTTTAGGACCCGGTCAGCTAGGTCTGTGGTTGTACTACCGAGCCACACCTGGTGATTGGTGGCACCCTGGCTACCCTCAGTGCTTCCTCCAAGTGGTGTTCAACATGCAGTACTGAATCTTCGGCTTATGGTGGCTGTTACGTGGTATTCAGCAGGAGGTTTCCTTGTCCATGTTTAACTTGAAGCCACGACTTTATGTGGTCCAGAGCCGATGTCCAGGGCAACACCCTCCTGACTATATACCACTATGCCCATATGCCGCCACCTCTGCTGGGTCTGTCCTGCCGTTGAGGCGGGAGATACCCAGGAATGGTGATAGTAGTATTACCGACTTTCTCTGTAAATATATGATTCCGTGAGCATGACTATGTCAGGTGTCCCCAGGCGTTAGTAAGGAGGACTTTGCAGGGTGTCAGGGCTGGGGTTGCCATTGTCGTCTATGGTGCAATGCCGGGTGGCCCATCAGCTTTCATTCTTTTTCTGTGTTTTCGTAGCGGGTGAGTACAACTGAGTGTCTTGCTGGGCCATTTAAGACAGAATCTGGAGTCACATGTGGGCCAGATCTAGTAAGGGTGGCACCTTACCTTCCCTAAAGGACATTAGTGAACCAGATGGGCTTGTACGACAATCGTTTCATGGGCATCATCAGACTTCTAATTCGAGATATTTTATTGAGCTTAATGTCCATCACCTGCCGTGATGGTATTCGAACCCGGGTCCTGAGATCATTATCCTGCGTGTCAGGATTACTAGTCCAGCGACAATATCATATGCTGCCGCCTCCCCACAAAGTGAAACTAGGTTTACATATGAGAATCCTTACACTTTTCAGTTCTGTATCTACAGCGCACTTATTCTCTCTATCAGCCTCTCTGTTTTCGTATTTTTGGCTGAGACTCTGCTCCCGCTCCGTATAAGCAACACCAATAGCAAAGAGAAAGTTTTAAAATTGCTTAATCGATCTCGGGAAATGTGGGAGTGGGTTCCAGTGCAATTAGAAGTCATGAAACTTTGCTTCATCCTTTACATAAATTATTTGATCTCGACAATATGAAGTTGCTGATGAAAAAAAAATGCATCACATAAACTTTGGAGGCGTGGGCCTTCTTATTACTCAGGAAGATAGCTATAGAATGCAAGATTACCAAAAAAAAACATTTGCAGAGAAGGAAAATGTGTATTGTGTGCACAAACTTGAGATGGTATCGATCTGTAAGAAGAATGTGAGGTCGCCTACGTTTTGACATGCGAGAGTTCATTTTAGCCATAAAAATAACTGAAAAGAATCCGTGGATATAGATTCAGAAATCAAGGAAAATAGCTGCATTCGTTCTAAGCCGCTCACTAATTTTAATGAGGCACCATTTGCAAATGGTAAATATCAGATGAGCAACTTCGAATAATACATCAAATGAGCATTCATAATTCAAGTGTTGACCTAACGGCCACACAACACACCCGATGAACATTCCAAACGTTTACTGCTCTGATGAAATATTCTCGTCATCAACCAATAACGCGGGTTCTATCCAACAGGCTTCTTCCATCTACTGATTGTTTGGCGTATTTTCTGTTCTGGAGTTCACCTTCATGAAACAGTCTCCGGAAACACTTAAATAAATTTCTATATATTTGGCCTCATAATAAGTCACCATATCAGAGCGCTATGAATTTTATTTCCAATGGGCAACTATTGTGTCTCGGGAACGGTCGAAAATTGCGATTTTGCCACTGCAGAAAGTTATGGAAATTGCTTTCAGCAATGGCGGCATATCACCAGCATACTGTCAACTGCCGTGACAAATATATATTTTTATGTGTTTATGGAACATGGGTGTCTCAGGCTCGGTCAGCATTTATTGGCCATCCCTAATTGCCATTCAGGAGGTAGTTAAGAGGCATCTACGTTGCTGTGGATTTGGAGTCACATGTAGGCCAGACGAGGGAAGGATGGCAAGTTTCCTTCCCCAGTGAACATTTTCTCAATTTTTTACATCAATGTTTATGGTCATCATTAGACTTCGAATTCCATATTTTTATTGGATTCAAATTTCACCATCTGCAGTGGCGGGATTTGAACCTGGGTCCCCAGAGCATTGGTCTGCGTCCTGCTGAGGTTGAAGATCGCAGTACACCACCACCTTCACAAGGGGAAATAGGGATGGACAGACATAATGCTGGCGGAGCCAGCAATATTCACATTCTGTCATTTCACAAAATAAATACGAAAAACCTTATTCACCACTTTCACCACGAACACATCTACATCATAGATAATGTCCCCCGGTACTGCACGTTTAATAAAATTCGTTACACGTCACCCGTTTGGGCAAATTTCCAGTGGATTGGTTTAAGGTTAGGGCATTTTAACTCCCTGCCCCCCATTCTTTCTGATTGTTCTCCTCAATTCTCTGACGGTGAGATACATTCTTGTGGCAAGTGGAACCCGCAGAAGACTCCGAGCCCAATGAACAGGGGGCAATCTTAGTAACCCAGATATGGATAACTGTAGAAAATCCATTATTTTACTTTTCTCCATCTCGGACAGTTTCCTTTTGCGGTGGGCGGCATATGTTGTTCAGTTCTCCATTGACCGATTTATAATTGATTATACAATTAAAGGGTTTTCTGACCCCTTATTTGTTCTTCGAGAAAGTGCAAAGTTGCTTCAGCCATTGAGCTGCTGCACAAACACATTCATTAATGCAGTGACCCAGCTTATATTCATGGAGCAGTTAAAAAATATGTTTTACCATCCACTGATTATTCTAGCTAACTTGGTTGGAAAGATCCAAGCATGAAGCAGCTTCAATACTCTCTCTCTCAGCTTTCTCTCTGCCAAACGATTTAAGAGGCTCACTGCCAGACATCTGGAATGCACACCTATTTGAAAGGCTGCAGTAAGGAGCCAGACCTGTAAAGGGAACTACTGATTTGGAAACCCTTCTGCAGGTTCTCCCACCAGGCCTGTAACAGTTTAATCTTCAAACTGAATGCCTGGGAAAAGACCAGTCTGAAAACACTCTTTGCTACAGTCAGAATATCTGCACAGAGATCAGACAAGCAGTTGAAAGATAGAGGGAAAGTAAAATCTGTTGTAAACTCTGAGATAAAAACCACTCCAGTAATATCTCAGGGAGACTATGAGTCCATCTGGTGGCCTCGTGCAGGAATTGCACAGGCCTGAATCTCCTGTTTGAAGGTGATTCTGCAGAGGAAGACCTGTCTGGGAGTTCTCATGGATGGTAGTCCTTAAACGATCCGAACTCACCGATGGATTGCAACACCTCACATTCTGAAGAGATGATCGCCGCCAAGGACCTCAACCTGGGTAGCGAAGATGCGCATGTCTCTCATACCTGTTAATCACTGTTATTTTTTTAACCGTTCTTTTACCCTTCACCGTGTGCCTGCCTTGTGTGTCTCTGGGTGGATGGTGGGACGGGGCTTTGGGAAAAAGTAGACGAGTAGACCTTTAGTCCATTATTTCCATTGCATGTTTATCTTTTCCTCTTGATATAAATAAACAGTTTGTTCAGGATTTACTTATACATCTGGTGCCTGTGACTGATTGGAGCTTTCAAGAGTTAAAGATCTCAGGAAATATACTATTTTTTGAATGTTGAGACTCTGGGGTCTGTGGGGCTGGAACTGATCACGCACTCGCCCAGGGTGTGGTGACACTGGCACGAAGGAAGATGGCTGCTGTAGCTGGAGGTCAGTCACCGCATTCCCTGGGCACAACTGCAGATGGTCCTCAGGGGAGTGTCCTTCGCCCAACCATCTTCACATGTTTCATCAATAGCTTGCCTTTCCTTTTCAGAAGTAGGACGTTCTCAGATGACTGCAATTTTCAGTTCCATTTATGACCCCTCAGACACTGATGGCGAACATGTCCAATTTTATTAAAACCAGCGCAATATTCAGGCTTTGACTAACAAGTGGCAAGTAACATTCGTGCAAGACAAGTGC
This sequence comes from Scyliorhinus torazame, assembly GCF_047496885.1. Lineage (NCBI taxonomy): Eukaryota > Metazoa > Chordata > Chondrichthyes > Carcharhiniformes > Scyliorhinidae > Scyliorhinus > Scyliorhinus torazame. The sequence goes on along the minus strand of NC_092711.1, from coordinate 185,707,209 downwards.
CAGGCAATGACCCTTAGTAACAAGAGACGCAGTAAATATTACCCTTTGACATCCAATGATGTTACCATCGCTTAATCCCCCACAACCAAAATCCTGGTGATTCCAATTTACCAGAAACTGAACTAGACCAGCGATATAAATACAATGGCTACAAAAACAGATGGCAGGTGCGAATTCTGCAGCGACTTAGTCAACAGACATCCCCTCACTCTCCACAACACAAAAACTAGAAGTAATGAAGGGAAGCAATAGCTCCAGAAGCCGCAAAGGAATAGAAAGCGGCTGTAAAAGACAGAGGAAGCGAGCGATCGCGTCAGCGAAACCAGCAAAGTTTGCGTCGGGCACGCGATGGAATAGTCTGCACTTTCCTGGCAGATTGATACCATCGACGCTCAACACCTTCGACACCAACCAGGACAAAGCAGTAAACGTTATTGGCACCTCCTTCAGATCCACTAACATTCAGACTACCTGTGACTTGTTCCATGTAAACAGAATGTGATTGTATGACATTTTTGCTTCAACTGGGCTCTTTGTCAAATCTGAAGTAAAACGTCCTGATGCTTCATTAAAACTCTGCATTATGTTTTTTGCTTTGAAGCGTCGATTTCTGTTATCTCTGTGATACAAGAGCTCCGGCAACGGTCATCTGCTGAACAGTCGCTTACAAAGTGGCTCTCCTCCGAAGAACAAGAAAGTAGACACTTTCAAGCGAAATTAGCCCGGGCAAATCGGACATAAACATCCCCTCGCTCTCTACAACTCAAAAACTAGAAGTAATGACGGGAAGCAATAGCTCCAGAGGCCGCAAAGGAATAGAAAGCGGCGGTAAAAGATAGAGGAAGCAAGCGATCGTGTCAGCGAAACCAGGAAGCGGGGAGGGAGGGGAGGGAGAGAAGGGGGTTGTCCTGGTTCTGCTTTAACTTAAAATGGCTATAGAACATAGAACATAGAACGATACAGCGCAGTACAGGCCCTTCGGCCCACGATGTTGCACCGAAACAAAAGCCATCTAACCTACACTATGCCATTATCATCCATATGTTTATCCAATAAACGTTTAAATGCCCTCAATGTTGGCGAATTCACTACTGTTGCAGGTAGGGCATTCCACGGCCTCACTATTCTTTGAGTAAAGAACCTACCTCTGACCTCTGTCCTATATCTATTACCCCTCAGTTTAAAGCTATGTCCCCTCGTGCCAGCCATTTCCATCCGCGGGAGAAGGCTCTCACTGTCCACCCTATCTAACCCCCTGATAATTTTGTATGCCTCTATTAAGTCTCCTCGAAACCATCTTCTCGCCAACGAAAACAACCTCAAGTCCATCAGCCTTTCCTCGTAAGATTTTCCCTCCATACCAGGCAACATCCTGGTAAATCTCCTCTGCACCCGCTCCAAAGCCTCCACGTCCTTCCTATAATGCGGTGACCAGAACTGTACGCAATACTCCAAATGCGGCCGAACCAGAGTTTTGTACAGCTGCAACATGACCTCCTGACTCCGGAACTCAATCCCTCTACCAATAAAGGCCAACACTCCATAGGCCTTCTTCACAACCCGATCGACCTGGGTGGCAACTTTCAGGGATCTATGTACATGGACACCTAGATACATCTGTTCATCCACACTTCCAAGAACTTTACCATTAGCCAAATATTCCGCATTCCTGTTATTCCTTCCAAAGTGAATCACCTCACACTTCTCTACATTAAACTCCATTTGCAACCTCTCAGCCCAGCTCTGCAGCTTATCTATATCCCTCTGTAACCTGCTACATCCTTCCACACTGTCGACAATATCACCGACTTTAGTGTCGTCTGCAAATTTACTCACCCACCCTTCTGCGCCTTCCTCTAGGTCATTGATAAAAATGATAAACAGCAACGGCCCCAGAACAGATCCTTGTGGTACGCCATTTGTAACTGAACTCCATTCTGAACATTTCCCATCAACCACCATCCTCTGTCTTCTTTCAGCTAGCCAATTTCTGATCCACATCTCTAAATTACCCTCAATTCCCAGCCTCCGTATTTTCTGCAATAGCCTACCGTGGGGAACCTTATCAAACGCTTAACTGAAATCCATATATACCACATCAACTGCTCTATCCTCGTCTACCTGTTCAGTCACCTTCTCGAAGAACTCGATAAGGTTTGTGAGGCATGACCTACCCTTCACAAAGCCATGCTGACTATCCCTGATCATATTATTCCTATCTAGATGATTATAAATCTTGTCTCTTATCATCCCCTCCAAGACTTTACCCACTACAGACGTGAGGCTCACTGGTCTATAATTGCCGGGGTTGTCTCTGCTCCCCTTTTTGAACAAAGGGGCCACATTTGCTATCCTCCAGTCCTCTGGCACTATTCCTGTAGCCAATGATGACATAAAAATCAAAGCCAAAGGTCCAGCAATCTCTTCCCTGGCCTCCCAGAGAATCCTAGGATAAATCCCATCAGGCCCTGGGGACTTATCTATTTTCAGCCTGTCCAGAATTGCCAACACCTCTTCCCTACGTACCTCAATGCCATCTATTCTAATAGGCTGGGTCTCAGCATTCTCCTCCACAACATTATCTTTTTCCTGAGTGAATACTGACGATAAATATTCATTTAGTATCTCCCCTATCTCTTCAGACTCCACACACAACTTCCCATCCCTGTCCTTGACTGGTCCTACTCTTTCCCTAGTCATTCGCTTATTCCTGACATACCTAAAGAAAGCTTTTGGGTTTTCCTTGATCCTACCTGCCAAATACTTTTCATGTCCCCTCCTTGCTCGTCTTAGCTCTCTCTTTAGATCCTTCCTCGCTACCTTGTAACTATCCATCGCCCCAACTGAAACTTCACACCTCATCTTCACATAGGCCTCCTTCTTCCTCTTAACAAGAGATTCCACTTTTTTGGTAAACCATGGTTCCCTCGCTCTATGCCTTCCTCCCTGCCTGACCAGTACATACTTATCAAGAACACGCAGTAGCTGATCCTTGAACAAGCTCCACTTATCCAGTGTGCCCAACACTTGCAGCATACTCCTCCACCCTATTCCCCCCCCCCCCAAGTCACGTCTAATGGCATCATAATTTCCCTTCCCCCAGCTATAACTCTTGCCCTGCAGTATATACTTATCCCTTTCCATCATTAACGTAAACGTTACCGAATTGTGGTCACTGTCCCCAAAGTGCTCTCCTACCTCCAAATCCAACACCTGGTATGGTTCGTTATCAAAAACCAAATCCAACGTAGCCTCGCCTCTTGTTGGCCTGTCAACATATTGTGTCAGGAAACCATCCTGCATACACTGTACAAAAAACGACCCATCTAATATACTCGAACTATATCTTTTCCAGTCACTATTTGGAAAGTTAAAGTCTCCCATAATAACTACCCTGTTACTTTCGCTCTTATCCAGGATCATCCTCGCCATCCTTTCCTCTACATTCCTAGAACTATTTGGAGGCCTAAAGAAAACTCCCAACAGAATGACCTCTCCTTTCCTGTTTCTAACCTCAGCCCATACTACCTCGGAAGATGAGTCCCCATCTAGCATCCACTCCGCCACCGTAATACTGCTCTTGACTAGCAGCACCACACCTCCCCCTCTTTTGCCTCCTTCTCTGAGCTTACTAAAACACCTAAACCCCGGAACCTGCAACATCCATTCCTGTCCCTGCTCTATCCATGTCTCCGAAATGGCCACAACATCGAAGTCCCAGGTACCAACCCATGCTGCCAGTTCCCCTACCTTATTTCTTATACTCCTGGCATTGAAGTAGACACACTTCAAACCCCCTACCTGAACACTGGCCCCCTCCTGCGACGTCAAATCTGTGCTCATGACCTCTATACTCTCATTTTCCCTTACCCTAAATGTACAATCCAGGTTCCCATGCCCCTGCTGCATTAGTTTAAAACCCCCAAAGAGCACTAACAAATCTCCCCCCCCCCCAGGATATTTGTGCCCCTCAGGTTCAGATGTAGACCATCCTGTCTGTAGAGGTCCCACCTTCCCCAGAAAGAGCCCCAGTTATCCAGAAATCTGAATCCCTCCCGCCTGCACCATTCCTGTAGCCACGTGTTTAATTGCTCTCTTTCCCTATTCCTCATCTCACTACCACGTGGCACGGGCAACAACCCAGTGATAACAACTCTGTTTGTTCTAGTTCTGAGCTTCCATCCTAGCTCCCTGAAAGCCTGCCTGACATCCTTGTCCCCATTCCTACCTATGTCGTTAGTCCCAATGTGGACCACGACTTGGGGCTGCTCCCCCTCCCCCTTAAGGACCCGGAAAACACAATCCGAGAAATCACGTACCCTTGCACCTGGGCGGGAACATACCAAACGTGAGTCTCTCAGGCTCCCACAAAATCTCCTATCTGTGCCCCTGACTATCGAGTCCCCAATTACTAATGCTCTGCTCCTCTCCCCCTTCCCTTCTGAGCAACAGGGACAGACTCCGTGCCAAAGGCCCGTACCCCAAGACTTGCCCCTGGTAAGTCGCCCCTCCACAAGTATCCAAAGCGGTATACTTGTTTCTCAGGGGAACGACCGCAGGGGATCCCTGCACTGACTGCTTCTTCCCAGTCCCTCTTACAGTTACCCATCTATCTCCAATCTTTGGTGTAACTAATTCGCTAAAGCTGCTATCTACGACCCACTCTGCCTCCCGAATGATCCGAAGTCCTTCCAACTCCAGCTCCAGTTCCCTAACTCGGTCTTGGAGGAGCTGGAGATGGCAGCACTTCCTGCAGGTAAAATCAGCAGGGACACTAACGGCATCCCTCACCTCAAACATCCTGCAGGAGGAACATTGCACTCCCTTCCCTGCCATCCCTCTAACTTTCTACCAAGATCTGGCTAACAACTAAATTAAATTTTTTTTAAATAATAATAATAATACAATATGGTACTTACCTCACACCAATGGGTTTTATTATTAGGTTAGAGGAGGAGGGCGGGTGGCAGACACTACACGTGTAGTGTCTCGGGTTTCCTCGGCTATGTAGACGATGAACAGAACTAAATCAAGTTTGGGATGTTACACCCGGCCCAGCTTAGAGGGGAAAAAATAGGGCAGGGAACATCATTTTACAAACCCTGCTAATGTGGACGAATTTATCCAAAAGAACGGACTGGACAAACAGCAAATAAGGCAGCGTTGAAGCAGACTCAAGAAAGACGGTGACTGTTAAAGGACAAATTGTGTGGGACTGCACAGTCTCATTCTGAACCGGGCAACTAGTTTCCAGGAAGTAGGAGGTAAGAGCATCAGAACGCAGGAGAGGGGGAGGAGGATACAGCGGGAAAATCAAGTCAGTGGGCAGAGGAGGGGATCAGGCCGACCCAGGAGGGGGCCATCACACTAGGTGGAAAGCTAGTGCCAGGCGATATGAGTGAATGGAGGGGTGCCGTGCATCTCCAACCACGGAGAGAGTACCTGGCGTTTCGACGGGGATGTGGGGGGGGGGGGGGGGGGGGGGCGGGGAGGGAGGGGTGTCACCACCAAGAGAGAAAACTACTGGGGGAAGCCAGGTGAGAGGTAATAGAGGGAGGGGGACCACAGTCGGAAAGGGGGGTTACAGAAGAGGAGAGACGCAAAACCATATGAGGAACAAAGAGACAAGGGAGAGGGGCTATAGGCTGCCATTAACATGCCACGCGTGGCAACATTGAATGAAATGGCAGCACGGTAGCACAAGTGATTAGCACTGAGGCTTCACAGCGCCAGGGTCCCAGGTTCGATTCCCCGCTGGGTCACTGTCTGTGCGGAGTTTGCACGTTCTCCCCGTGTCCGCGTGGGTTTCCTCCGGGTGCTCCGGTTTCCTCCCACAGTCCAAAGACGTGCAGGTTAGGTGGATTGGCTATGCTAAATTACCCGTAGTGTCCATAAGGGTTGGGAGGGGTTATTGGGTTGCGGGGATAAGGTGGAAGTGAGGGATTAATGTGGGTCGGTGCAGACTCGATGGGCCGAATGGCCTCCTTCTGCACTGTATGTTCTATGTATGTTCTATGTAATCTATGTAAAGAGCCACTTTAGTGGGTTCCAAAACAATCGTAAACCGCGGAGTTCAGGAGCTCACCCAAATGGCGTAGAAACAGTTGGCGGCCATGATCCACGATGGATGGCCCCTGGACAAATGGAAAAAACCCTGAGTGCAGGGGCCCCGACCTCATGGTGAGTATGGTGACCACGGCCATTTTAGATGGCCCTCGATGAATGAGAAACCGCGGAGTGCATGGGCCACATCCTCAAAGTAAATATGGTTAATCCCGCGGGGTGGCGGACCCCATCAGAATAGTCCGCTGGAAGGTCAGGGAACTTAACTGCCATTGAAAAGATCCAGTCTCTTTGACCACCTGAAAAGTCTGAAACCGACATAGTCTTCTCTAATAGACACACCTTAGGAGCAGGACCGAAAAGGGCTGGGTGGTCAGGCGTTTCATTCATGTGACGGTCTGAGAGCGAGGGGGGTAGCCATACTATTTAGTGAGAGGACAACATTTAGCGCGACGAGGACGATTATGAACCCAAGGGGACGGTATATCATGGTCAGTGGTATCCTGGACGCGGCAGCGGTGTCCTGCAAGGGGCAGTTGTGGTGCTGATTATGTATGCGCCCAACTGAGATGACACAGCATTTATAAAGAAGACCATGGTGAAAACCCCCGGCATAGACATCGAAGACTAATTACGGGGGGGCGCGGAGGCACTTTATCTGTGTACAGGACATGCTGACGGACAAGTCAAAACCCCAAACTGGGGAAACGGCAAACGTGGTGATGGAACGAGGGACATTTATGGAGCAGATGGGGCAAGGCGTGGAGGTTCTTGCATCCGCGCGAGAAGGAGTTCCCATTCTTCCACAGGGTCTGCGTGGGTTTCAACGTCTTTGTAGTGGGGAAATCGGTGCTTTCAGGGATCGGAAGAATGGAATATATCACTATTGTAATCTCCTACTACGCTCCACACCACCTGGATGTGAGTTTGGAAATGGCCATGCCCAAGATCCCACGTTGAGGTTGGATACGGCCCCCCTGGTCACCTTCTGACAGAACATATCACAGGCTATAAACGAGCAGGGGACGGAAACAGTGCAAAACCTGGAAAGCATCAGCTCCATGCAATCGGAGCAGGCGCTGGGACCAGATGGGTTCCCGGCGGATTTCCACAAAGCATTCGCGGGATACTGGACCCGCACCTGCGGGAGATGATTGCCGATTCGCTAACGAGGGACATATTTCCTCCAATGCTAGCACAAGCCACTAGATCGCTGATAGCCAAATAAGTCAAAGACCCAACGGAATGTGGATCCTAGAGACCCATTTCGCTGCTCAGTCCAGAAAAGAAAATAGCTGCATAAAATCTGGCCTAGCGATTGGAGAACTGCACACCAGGGGTGGCCGTGGAGCTGCCCTCTTGTCATTACTTTAACAGACAGTGATTTATCATTAGCTCCTGAACCTAATCATAGATGGCAGCACGGTAGCATAGTGGTTAGCACTGTGGCTTCACAGCTCCAGGATCCCAGGTTCGATTCACTGCTGGGTCACTGTCTGTGCGGAGTCTGAACATTCTGCCCGTGTCTGCGTGGGTATCCGACGGGTGCTCCGTTTTCCTCCCACAGTCCAAAGACGTACAGGTTAGGTGTATTGACCATGATAAATTGCCCTTTGTATCCAAAAAGGTTAGATGAGGTAATTGGGTTACGGGGATAGGATGGAAGTGAGGGCTTACGTGGATCGGTACAGACTCGATGGTCCGAATGGCCTGCTTCTGCACTGTATGTTCTATGTTCTATGGCTGGAATCAAGAAACTGGTGGAGGTGGCTGGGGCCCCGGTGAAGGTGGCAGTGTCGGAGACGTTGGCGGAGGTACATGAGCAAGCATGAATTTAAAGGGTGTTGAGGAAGCTCTGTCACAGCACAGTAAACAGTGCGCATCAATGGTGAGGCGCTTCGGAGGGTGCAGGAGGCGAACATCGGACTCGGAGCCAAGGTAGACGACCTGGTGAATAGGTCGAGGTGGCAGAATTTAAGAGTAGCGTGCTTGCCGGAGGGGTTGGAGGGCCCGAGGCTGACTGAGTACTTCGCAAAGAAGTTGGCGGAATTGTTGGGGAGGGGGAAGTACATTCCCGATATGAGCTGGACACGGCCCATTGCTCGCTCAGGCCCAAGCAGAAGGCATATGAGCCGACAAGGCGATCATAATTTTTTTCCAGAAGTTCCATGTGAAGGAGAAGTTCCTGAGATGGGCGATGGAAAGACGTGAAATTAGTTAGGAAATGCTCGTATTCGTATCTACCACGACTTAACTGCTGAGATGGTGAGAAGGCGGGTGGCGTTCGGTCGGGCGAAGATAGCACACTTTAGAAAAGGTAAGAAGTCTTACAACACCAGTTTAAACTCGGCTCACCTGATGGAGGCGCTGCGCTACGAAAGCTAGTGATTCCAAATAAACCTGTTGGACGTTAACCTGGTGTTGTAAGACTTCTTACTGTGCCCATCCCAGTCCAACGCCGGCACCTCTACATCATGGCTACCATCGCCAGAAGTGGTGCGAGGTTCGGTATGGTCTACCCGGCGAAACATAAAGGGGCATATAACTCTAGAAACTTCGAATTTGAGACGGTGGAAGCGGCAAAGGCGTTGGTGAAGGCCGGAGGGCTGGCTTTGAAATGCAATGAGTGATGGGACTGGGGTTTGTCTTCCAACTGAACGGAGGGGTGTTAAACATTGTGCACAGTCGTATCCCTTGTCTCAGGCTGTTTATTTGTTTTGATTTTGTGCAGGGACAGTTGGGGGTTTGGTTTTTGGATTGGTTAATGGGTAAGATTAATGCAACTTTTTTAGGGGCTACAGTGGGTACGAGATTCTTGGGCTTTCGAGTAATGTTATTTTCTGCCGCGTGGGTTTTGTGCACTGGTTATGTTTGAGTGTCTATGTTTTTAAGGTTTGGATTAGTGGGAGGGGATTCGCAGGTTGGCTAGTGAATGGGAGTGTGGTGGAGCGACAGGCCGTGGTCATTGGAGTGTGGTTGATCTGGTTTCGATGGGCCTGCGTGGTGTGAAAGGTGAGGGATGGGATCGATACTGGGAGAGGTGTTTTCAAGGGGAACTGAATGGGGGGATTCTGGGAAGGAAAGGGGAGGAGTTCGACGGCAACAAAGGTTACGATTATGGCGGATATGAGGGGCAGGGGGCGACGGCCCAAGGTCAGAATAGTAACGTGGAAGTGAAGGGTTTGGGGGACCGGTGATGAGGTCGACAGTGTTTACACATTTAAAGATCTAAAAGGCCAATGTGATGATGCTTCAATAAACACACCTGAGGGTGAAAGATCAGGTAAGGCTTAGGAAGTGTTGGCTTAGTCAGGTTTTCGGATTTCCGAAGCATTTCCCCATTTAGTATATAGTCGATGCCTAAATTCCTCTTTACAAAGTGCATAACCTCACACTTGTCCACATAGTATTTCATTTGCCACTTCATTGCCCACTCTCCTAGCTTGTCCAAAACGTTCTGCAGCCCCCGTGCTTCCTCAATACTACCTGTGCCTCTACAGATTTTTTTATCATCTGTAAACATAGCAACAGTGCCTTCAGTTTCTTCTCCCAGATCAGTAATGTATACTGTGAAAAGTTGTGGCCCCAGCACAGACCCCTGAGGCGCACCACTAGTCACCGGCTGGCATCCTGAAAAAGACCCCTTTATCCCCACTCTCTGCCTTCTGCCAGTCAGCCGATCCTCTATGCATGCCAGGATCTGACCCTGAACACCATGGGCTCTTAACTTACTTAAAAGTCTCCCAAGCGGCACCTTGGTTAATTAATGGGTTAAGAGACATTCCAATTAGTTGTGTCTTCATGTTAAGTATCCAATAATTGACAGTGAGAAGTAAATGGGCTTCAGGTGGCCTTTGCGTCAGATGACATGATGTTAAAGTTTTGTGCAGAGTCTGTTAAAGTAAAATTAAGGTGTTTTTGAAAAGGAGCAGAACCTTTGACTATTTATACAACAGCAGTTAAACGTTTAATAAATGGTAGCAGTGGATGGTGGCTGTGCAAATGTGAAGGGTTGAAAGATACAACTTTTCCAGACCAAACCAAGGAGTGAGTGAGAAGAATAAAAAAAGATATATGTCAGAACCTAGGATAAAGGTGGCCAGATATGACTATCCCCCCTTATTTTCTGAAAGGGGATTGTATGACCAATGGAGAAGTGCAGTAGTTAAGTGGACTAAGGTAATTGCCTAGGGAAAGAGAAAACACGGTATGTCATTGGCTCTTTCTCTACCTCATGACAGTAAAATCCGAAGCAAAGTGCTTTCTGAGCTGGAATTGGAAAAGTTAGACTCAGAAGAAGGTCTGGAGACTCTATTACGTTATATGGATTAGATTTATAAAACGGATGACTTGTTAAGTGCGTATGAAGCATGGTCGGATTTTGATAGTTTCCAGAAAATAGAGGATTTCTCCATTGAAGACGATATAATGGAATTTGGCAGACCATATAAAAGGCTGCAGAAGCACAACCTAGAATTTCCACAGTCTGTGTTGGCCTTTAAAAACTTGACACGCGAGAGTGAGCAACAAGGATAGGTGCCTAATTTTGACAGGAGTTCAGTTTGCGGATAAGGATACCCTTTTCCGTCAGATGATAGAAGCTTTAAAAACGTTCCTGGAAAAACATTCGATTCTGATGGCTCTGATGACCCAAATACGTCAGTCTGCAATAAAGCAGACTATGGAAGATACACTACTAATAGGATGGCGAAATCGTACAGCTACGAACTGGTTCCAAGATTATAGAAGGAGATCGGGTCCCGTAAATTATGAAGACAGAAAGCCAGTTAGAACCTAGAGTAGGAAGATGAACCCCAGAAATGCACGGGGTATGATCAATCGATGCTTTCGATGTGATTCAATACCATTATGCTTTCAACTCCCAACACGCTATAATAGAGTGTTTGAAGCGACACATGACATGGAAGAGTCAGAAGAAGAAAAAGATAGTGACCAGGAAGAAGGCATTGTCCTATTGACAAGCAGTTTTACGCTGGTAATGAGGGTGTTGGTTGCAGAATCCTTCAGTTTTGCTATGTTGGACAGTGGCTGCACATCTGCTGTGTGTGGAATTAACTGGTTAAAATGTTACCTGGACTCCTTGAATGCTGAAACTCGTAACAAGGTTCAGCAATTTGAAAGTTCCACAAGTTTCAGGTTCGGGGATGATAATAATCTGAAGTCGCTGAAAAGAGTGGTGGTCCCTTGCAAAATTGCCGGAGTGAATCATTTCATTAGCACGGATGTTGTATCAAGTGAGATACCTTTGCTTTTGAGCCGACCGTCGATGAAGAAAGCACACATGAAATTGGATATGGAACAGGATAAGGCAACGGTTTTTAGAAAGACGATGGACTTACAATTTACACAGTCAGGACACTATTGTATTCCATTACTGACAAATAATATTTCAAGTACAGTTGTTAAGGATGTGCTAATGGCAGTTGAAAATGGGACTTTAGCATATAAAAAGCGTGTTGTATTAAAACTGCATAGGCAATTTGCGCACCCGTCTCTTCGGAGGCTGAAAGTTTTCTTAAAGGATGCCGTGGTAAGGGACGAAGACTATTCTAACTTGATAGAACAGTTTGGTGATCGCTGTGAAGTTTGTAGGAAATACAGAAGGACATCAGCACGACGATAATAATCCTACCTTAGGCCTGGGTTTTCACGACACTGTGGTCATGGACCTTAAGATCTGGGATAAAGCCAATAATATATTTATTTTGCATTTTGTAGATGTAGCAACCAGATTTAGTCAATCAAAGATTGTACGAAGTAAAGAAAAGAGAGTAATTCTGGATCAAATCGTGGAAAAATGGATAGGGACAGGAATGGGCCCACCGGCAAAATTCCTTACGGACATTGGGGGGGGGGGGGGGGAGAGAATTTGAGATCTGTGTGAAAACATGAATATCACAGTTATGAATACGGCTGCAGAAAGCTCATTTAGTAATGGTGTCTGAAAGGAACTGTGCGGTAATAGATGGCATGCTCCGGAAAATTTTCGCCGATAGACCAAACTGCAAGCTAAATTCAGCTTTAGCATGGGCGGTACATGCAAAGAAGTCATTGTAGACGGTTCGGGCTTTAGTGCCTATTAATTAGTCTTTGGTAGAAATCCTAAAAGTCTGTCCATTTTGGATGACCAGCCTTCAGCTTGGGAAGTACTACAATTAATTCTGCCTTTGCTGAGCATTTAAATGCATTTCATAGCAGTAGAAAAGCGTTTTTGGAAACAGAAGTCTCTGAAAGAATTCGCAGAGCTTTAAGGAAAAATGTACGGTACGCAACATGGCAATCAAACTGTTCGGGTACATTCATCAAGGATAATTGGTACAGATGTCACATTTTCAAATTTAGACGGAGCAGACCGACATGACGAGGAACTAGCGTCATCTGGTACGCACGTGTTACAGAACTATGAAGACGGGTTAACTGATATAGACGGGGTTTCTGTAGCGGAACACAGCTCTTCTGATGAATTAGAGCAGGCCATTTTGCCGAAAGGACAACTGCCAAAAGTTGGTACAAAAGCTGGTACTTGCCTGAAGGGTTTAGTCAATGGAAGGATGCTACTGTTATTAGTAGAGCAGGGAAGCCCACTGGAAAGTATGAATATTAGTTGAATGTACAGCATTCAGGGCAGGGAGTTAAGACAATGGTTTGGGAACACGAAGTTCAAAAAAGGAAGGCATAGAAACGCAGTGCCAGTTCAGATAGTATATCGGATAGTGAACAGGTCCGCAGGAAAAAGTCGAGAACTATTGAAAGGACATCCCACAGCAGAACGGAAAGATCAAACAGTAGCAGTACAGAGCGAGATACCAGGTGGGAGAGGGGGCGTGGTTTATCAAGGTCTCGGAACATGAGTAATACCAGCAATACGAATCGGAGTACAAACCCATATGCACGTGAGATTTTGATGGCTTCCAATAAATTAGATGAAAAAGTTAACAAAGATGCCAAACAGCAAGAACTGCATAGTTTGAGTGAAGATGCGGTATACATGGAAGTACCGGATAGGGGACAAAGAGCTCGATCCCACTGATGGATTTGCACGGAAAAGGTTCTTCCGGATGGAACTTAGCAGGCAAAGGCATAGCTTGTGGCATTGAGATTTGAAGAAAACTTAGAAGATCAGGATTTAAGGGTAGATTCACCTACGGCTGCAAAGGTTATTTTAAAGATCTTCTTGGCTCTATTAGCCACAAAGACATAGAAATGCAAATCTATAGATATAAAAACTGCCTTTTTGCAGGGGCATCAGCTCCAGAGAGACATTTTTCTCCGTCCTCCTAAAGAAACAGCTAACACCGAAGGGGTACTCTGGAAGTTGAACAAATGTGTCTATGGATTAAATGATGCGTCTAGAGTCTGGTATTTTTTGGTCAGTTTTGTTAAAGTTAGGCTGTTAGCAGATCCGGCAATGTTGAAAGCAGATCCGGCAATGCACTGTAAGGAAATCTTTCTGGCATCTTTATGTCGATGATTTCTTTGTGGGGTGGGACAGTGATTTCGAAGCAATTGTAATCTCTGGTTTGTGGAAAGAATTCCGGGTTGGAAGTCAGGCTTCCGGTGCATTTAAATATATTGGACTGGAAATCCGACAGACTAAGATAGGGGCAACTTTAGGTCAGCAATCTTATTTGGAAAGCGTCAGCCCAATAACAATTAGTTGTGGCCGGGTTTCACAGAAATACGCAATGGTTTCAAAGATGGAAAGGAGCAACTGTGCAGTTTGATTGGTCAACTGAATTGGTTAGGTAGACAGATTAGACCGGACGTGAGTTTTGATGTCTTAGAGTTGAGTACAAAAATGAATGATCCCAAAGTGGAAGACATAAGAAGAGCAAATAAAGCGTTGGTCAAACTAAAAATGCAGGAGTGTGTTTTGAGGTTCCCGGTTTTGGTGACCTTAGGCACCTGAAACTCATTATAGTGATGCGTCCTTTACAGATTTATGTGATGGTGTTTCAAGCGCAGCAGGTTTTATAATTTTCCTTTGGTTAGAACAAAGATAAATGTTGCCCTCGTGTGTGCGAAACAAATAAAATAAGGAGAGTGGTCAAAAGCACTTTGGCTGCGGAGACATTAAGACTTGTACAGGCGGTGGATATGGCCTTATATTGACAGAAATTTGGGGATCAGGGGATTTGGGTAATATACCTGTTGAATCTCACATTGACAATAAATCCCTATGGAAAAAATGTCCACTCTACAAAAAGTGTCAATGAAAAAAGGTTAAGAATAGACATCGCAAGTTTGAAGCAGATGTTGGACAGAGGGAAAGTAGCAAAATTTAATGGGTCGACAGAAGCTATCAATTGTCAGACTGTTTTACAAAAAGAGGGGCTAGTTCACAGAAACTTTTGGATATTGTAAATGAAAGTTTCTCTGACTGTTTTTTTCTTCTTCCAAAAATGACAAAAAAAAGAAGGTGGGAAATTGCGTGTGTGTTTTTGAGTTTCTTGTATTTTTGTTTGCGCCTAATTGTTTTGTTTCTCCAAGGAAGGGGAGACTGTTAAGTAATGTGTTAAGAGGCATTCCAATTAGTTATCTCTTTTATGTTAAGTATCCAATAATTGATACAGATATCGAAAGGGGCTTCAGGTGGCCTTTACGTCAGGTGATGTCATGGTAGAGTTTTGTGAAGAGTCTGTTAAAGTAAAATAAAGGCGTTTGGGAAAAGGAGCAGAACGTTTGACTCTTTATACAACAGCAGCTAAACGTCAAACACCCTTGTCAAAGGCCTTCTGGAAATCTAAATAAATCACGGCCACTGGTTCCCCTTTGTCTAACTTCCTTGTTACCTCCTCAAAGATCTCGAACAGATTTGTCAGACTGACCTCCCTTTTTACCTTTGCGATTCCTCAACTCTACCCACAGGGATTCTATGTCTTCTGATCTATATCGATCCTTGCTATCGATTTACCTTCATTCCTTATTAACAATGCAAGCCCGCCCCCTTTGCCTATCTGCCTGTCCTTTCGATAGGACACATATCCTTGAATATTTAGATCCTAGCCCTGATCCCCTTGCAGCCATGTCTCTGTGACGCCCACAACATCGTACTGGCCAATTTCAATTTGCGCAACAAGCTCATTTACCTTGTTCCTACATTGCGCGCATTAAGGTACAATACCCTCAGTCATGCATTGACAACCTCCCTTCTCACACTTGTTACTTTTTCTGCTCTGCCTGAGGGTGATGCTCTATTATTTTTGTTCTCGATTTCCCCTTCAGTTATGACACCTTCTAAGCTAACGCTCTGGTTCCCACCTCCCCTGCCATATTAGTTTAAATCCGCCTGAGTGACACTAGCAAACCTCCAAGCCAGGACATTGGTGCCCCTCGAGTTTAGATGTAACCCGTCATTCCTGTACATGTCGCACCTGCCCCGGAATAGATTCTAATGGTCCAGAAATCTTAAACCCTCCCTCCTACATCACTGGTTTAGCCAAGTGTTTAGCTGCACTATCATCCTATTTCTAGCCTCACTGGCACGTGGCACAGGGAGCAATCCTGAGATTACGACCCTAGAGGTGCTGCTTCTTAGCTCACTGCCTAACTCTTGAACTCCTTCTGCAGGACCTCATCGCTCTTCCTGCCTATGTCATTAGTACCTATGTGTACTACGACCAATGGTTGTTCACCCTCCCCCTTCAGGATATCCTGTGTTCGTTCAGAGACATCCTTGACCCTGGCACCAGTGAGGCAACACACCATCCTGGAGTCTCTTTCCCTTCCACAGAAGCGCCTACCTGTGTCCCATACTATAAAGTCATCGATAACTATCGCTCTCCTGCACTTTGCCCTCCCCTGCTGAGCAACAGAGCCAGTTGTGGTGCCACTGTTCTGGCTGCTGTTGTTTTCCACTGGCATGCTATCCTCCCAACAGTATCCAAAAAGGTAAACCTGTTAGAGAGGGGGCAGCCACCGTGGATTCCTACACTGACTGCCTGCCCTTTCTAGCGGTCACCCATCTATCTTTCTGCACTATGGGTGAGACCACTCTCTATAACTCCTATCTATGACGTTTACCACCATAACGCTCCTACGTGCATGCAACTGCTGCTCCAACCAAACGACTATGTCTGTGAGGAGCTGCCAATGGTTACACTTGCTGCAGACGAAGTCGACCGGAACGCTGGAAGTGTCACAGATCTGCCACATCTTACAGATGGAGCACTGCACCACGCTGAGTTACATTTATGCACTGGTTAAGTAATTTAAAATAAACATTTGAATTATTGTTAGATTGAGTTACAATTAACTATATGGCCCTGACGCTAGATTTTTAATGTAAAATTAAATGCTAAATACGAATCTCTGCCCAAATGTTTAGATACTCCACTATCTCGTTAATCAGTTAGACTTAATTACTTTTCATAATTTTTTCTCAAATTTAACAGATTCGCAATAAGCCAGTCAGGTCACAGTATTACTGTGATGTCATTTCAGATTCAGTTCAGCGCCCCCCCCCCCCCCCCCCCCAATTTGAAAAGGTATTAAAATCACTTACCTATCCAGGATACTCTCTGGATCTCTCCCTGCAGATTAACAGTTACAGATCAGAAGAAAGAAAACAAAACGGTAGGGAAAAAGCACCTCCTCCCACTCTGCACCGAATTACCTCACTACTCCAAATTACGAAGTTTCATCCCACTCTAGCTGTCCGTCACTCGGGATGTCTCGACCTCACCGTGCGCAAAGCTTACTGAGTGTGCGCTTTTTGGGCCTACCTTTTTTTATGCAACTCAGCTGGACGAAGATGAGTCACAAACAGAAGAAGAATGCAGTTCAATACAATTCACACCCTTTGACACTAATTAGGCTTCAGGTGACTGAGATTGCTGCCGCTCAGCAATTATGGGTGGGGGCAGCTGCAGCCAATCAGACACTAAGCTACACACTGAATATTTAACTGAAAAACGGAACAATTAGATTGAACTCTTACCTTTCTTGATGAGCTTACTTGATTACCTCACTGCTCCAATGTATCAAGTTTCAACCTCACTCTAGCTGTCGCTCACTCAGGATGTCTCGACTTCAAAGTGCACAAAGCTTACTGATTGTGCTTTTTAAAAAATATATATTTTATTGAAGTTTTTCAAACAAAAACTTTCCAATTTTACAACTTAATAATAATAAACTGTACATTAACCGTTATTTAAATAATATATTAAACTAACAACAAATGAGAAAAAAGTATTACACAAGAAGCAATTATCCACAACTAGCATAAAGAGAGAAAGAAAAGCAAAAAACAAAACACGAAATAACCCTCCCCCCCCCCCCCCCCGCCCCCCGGCCCCCCTCCCCCCTGGGTTGCTGCTGCTGTCTGTTCTGTTTTTCCATTATCGTTCCGCGAGATAGTCAAGAAGCGGTTCCCACCGCCTGGTGAACCCCTGAGCCGATCCTCTTAACGCATATTTTATTCGCTCCAGTCTTATGAACCCTGCCATGTCGTTTATCCAGGCCTCCACGCCCGGGGGCTTTGCTTCTTTCCACATAAGTAGAATCCTTCGCCGGGCTACTAAGGATGCAAAGGCCAAAACGTCGGCCTCTCTCGCCTCCTGCACTCCCGGATCTTCTGCAACCCCAAATATAGCTAATCCCCAGCTTGGTTTGACCCGGACCCCCACCACCTTTGAGACCACTCTTGCCACACCCTCCCAGCACTCATGTAATGCCGGACACGACCAGAACATGTGGGCGTGGTTCGCCGAGCTTCCCGAGCACCTCCCACACCTATCCACCACCCCAAAAAACCTGCACAGTCTTGCTCCCATCATATGCGCCCTGTGTAGAACCTTAAATTGAACTAGGCTAAACCTGGCACATGAGGACGAGGAATTTACCCTGCTTAGGGCATCTGCCCACAGCCACTCATCAATCTCTTCCCCAAGCTCCTCTTCCCATTGTCCCTTCAGCTCCTCTACCATCGACTCTCCCTCGTCTCTCATCTCCCTGTATATTTCCGACACTTTACCTTCTCCAACCCATGCCCCCGAAATCACTCTATCCCGGATCCCTTGCGTCGGGAGCTGCAGAAATTCCCTCACCTGTTGCCTCGTAAATGCCCTCACTTGCATGTATCGGAAAGCATTCCCTGGTGGCAACTTATATTTTTCTTCCAGTGCTCCCAAACTCGCAAAAGTCCCGTCCACAAACAGGTCCTTCAGCTTCCTAATTCCTGCTCGCTGCCAACATTGAAATACCCCATCTATCCTCCCCGGCACGAACCTGTGGTTATTCCTTATCGGGGACCACACCGAGGCACCCGTCACTCCCCTGTGTCGTCTCCACTGCCCCCCGATCATCACGGTCGCCACCACCACTGGGCTTGTGGTGTACCTTTTCGGGGAGAATGGTAGCGGCGCCGTCGCCGGCGCTTTCAGGCTTGTTCCCTTACATGACGCCATCTCCAGCCTTTTCCACGCCGCACCTTCCTCTTCATTCATCCACTTACGGATCATCGACACATTGGCGGCCCAATAGTAATCACTCAGACTCGGCAGTGCCAATCCCCCTCTGTCCCTACTGCGCTGCAGGAACCCCCTCTTTACCCTCGGGGTCTTTCCCGCCCATACAAAGCTCGTAATGCTCCTATCTATTTTTTTTTTAAAAGGCCTTAGTAATCAGGATGGGGAGGCACTGAAACACGAAAGGAAACCTCGGGAGGACCACCATCTTGACCGCCTGTACTCTGCCCGCCAATAACAGGGGCACCATATCCCACCTCTTTAAGTTCTCCTCCATCTGCTCTACCAGTCGCGTCAGGTTAAGTTTGTGTAGGGTTCCCCAGTTCCTGGTCACCTGAATCCCCAGATATCGAAAATTCCCTGTCACTCTCCTCAGTGGCAGAGCATCTATCCCCCTGCCCTGTTCCCCGGGGTGTATCACAAAAAGTTCGCTCTTTCCCATATTTAATTTATATCCCGAGAACTCTCCAAACTCCCTGAGTATCTGCAATACCTCTGGCATTCCCTCTACTGGGTCCGTCACATATAGCAGTAAATCGTCTGCATATAGTGACACTCGATGTTCCTCTCCCCCTCTAAGCACCCCCCTCCACTTCTTAGAGTCCCTCAGCGCTATGGCCAATGGCTCAATTGCCAACGTGAACAGTACCGGGGACAGGGGGCATCCCTGTCTTGTACCCCTATGTAATCGGAAGTAACCCGATCTTTGCCGATTTGTAACAACGCTTGCCACCGGGGCTCTGTACAGGAGTCTAACCCATCTAATGAACCCCTCCCCGACCCCAAATCTCTTCAGCACCTCCCACAAATAGTCCCACTCCACTCTATCGAATGCCTTCTCTGCATCCATCGCCACCACTATCTCTGCCACCCCCTCCGGTGGGGGCATCATCATCACCCCCAGCAACCTTTGTATATTGGCGTTCAATTGTCTCCCTTTAACAAACCCTGTCTGGTCGTCATGTACCACCCCTGGGATACACCTCTCTATCCTTGTCGCCATCACTTTGGCCAGCAGCTTGGCATCTACGTTTAGGAGGGAGATGGGCCTGTATGACCCGCACTGCAGCGGGTCTTTGTCTCGTTTCGGAATTAACGATATTGTCGCCTCCGACATTGTCGGGGGTAGTGTCCCCCTTTCCTTAGCCTCATTGAATGTTCTCGCCAGAAGCGGGGCCAGCAGGTCCATATACTTCCTATAAAATTCCACCGGGAACCCATTGGTCCCGGGTCCTTCCCTGTTTGCATATTCCCAATTCCTTTGATCACCTCCTCCACCTCAATCTGCGTCCCAAGACCTGCCACCTCCTGCTCCTCCACCCTCGGGAACTCCAGCTGATCCAAAAAGTCTATAATTCCCTCTTTCCCCTCCGGGGGTTGGGACTTATACAGCCTCTCAGAAAATGTCTTGAACACCTCGTTCACTTTCCCTGCTCTCTGCTCCATCTTTCCCATTTCGTCCCTAACTCCTCCGATCTCTCTCGCCGCCCCCCTCTTTCGAAGTTGTTGGGCCAGCAGCCGGCTCGGCTTTTCCCCATATTCATATTGTATTCCCTGTGCCTTCCTCCACTGCATCTCTGCCTTTCCCGTGGTCAGCAGGTCAAACTCCATCTGTAGTCTTCGTCTTTCCCTGTATAGCCCTTCCTCCGGGGCCTCCGCATACTGCCTATCCACCCTCAGAATTTCCCCAACCAATCTCTCTCTTTCTTTACCCTCTTGTTTCCCCCTGTGGGCTCTAATGGAAATCAGCTCTGCTCTAACCACCGCCTTCAGCGCTTCCCACACTACCCCCATCTGGACCTCCCCACGGTCATTGACCTCCAGGTATCTTTCAATGCATCCCCTCACCCTTCCGCATACCCCCTCGTCCGCCAGTAGTCCCATGGCTAATCTCCAAAGTGGGCGCTGTTCCTTTTCCTCTCCTAGATCCAGATCCACCAAATGTGGGGCGGGATCTGAAACGGCTATAGCCGAGTACTCCATTCCTGCCACTTTCGGGATCAGCGCCCTTCCGAAAACAAAAAAGTCTATCCGGGAGTATACTTTATGGACGTGGGAGAAGAAGGAAAACTCTTTCCCCATCGGTCTGGCAAATCTCCACGGATCTACCCCTCCCATCTGCTCCATAAATCCCTTAAGCACCTTGGCCGCTGCCGGCCTTCTCCCGGTCCTGGATCTGGATCTGGATCTGGATCTGGACCGGTCCAGCCCTGGGTCCAGCACCAGCACCGCCCCCCCCCCCCCACCCCTCATTACCATGCTTCCCGCCTCCAGGTCCGGGATACATCCCAGCATTCGCTTCATGAATCCCGCCTCATCCCAGTTCGGGGCGTATACGTTCACCAGCACCACCGCCTCACCTTGCAATCTGCCACTCACTATCACGTACCTGCCCCCACTATCCACCCTATGGTCTTAGCCTCGAACGAGATCCGTTTCCCCACCAGTATTGCCACCCCTCTGTTTTTCACATCTAACCCTGAGTGGAATACCTGTCCCAACCATCATTTCCTTAGTCTAACCTGATCCGCCAATTTCAGGTGCGTCTCCTGGAGCATAACCACATCCGCCTTCAGTCTCTTTAAGTGCGCAAACAACCTTGCCCTCTTAATCGGCCCATTTAAACCTCTCACATTCCACGTGATCAGCCGGGTTGGGGGGCCGTTTACCCCCCCCCCCTCGTCAACTAGCCATCCCCTTTTTTAAGCCAGCTCCTCACCCAGGTCCCACGCACCCATCTGTCCCCCAGACGGCACCCTCCCATCCCGACCACCTCGTCTCGTATCATCTCCCCCTTACCCTCAGCAGCAGCAACCCAGTTAATACCCCCCTCCCCCTCCCCCCCCCCCCCGCCCCCTCTAGATTTCCCTCTAGCTTGATTTCTCCCCCCATATTGCTTCCGGCAGTCAGCTAACACTGGCTGACCTCAGCTTCCCCGGTTTATCCTTTGACATCCCCTTCCTTCCTGCACCCTTTTTCCCCGTCTCAATTTCCATAGCGCGGAAAAAACCCGCGTTTCCCTCTTGGCCCCGCCCCTAATGGCGCAGTTCCCTCATTCCCCTTCCCTGTCCCCTTTTCCACCAGCGCCCACATTTCTTTGTGCTTAAGAAAAAATTCCCCATCCAACATTATTACATATTAGCCCTCCCCTCTCCCCACTTTACATTTCTGTGCCGCCACCTCGCTACCTCTCTCCAGACATCAATTTCTCAAGTCTAGTCCAATTTCTCTTCCTGAATGAATGTCCATGCCTCCTCCGCCGTCTCGAAGTAGTGGTGTTTACCCTGGTGTGTGACCCACAATCTTGCCGGCTGCAGCATCCCAAATTTGACTTTCTTCCTATGGAGCACCGCCTTGGCCCGATTGAAGCTCGCCCTCCTTCTCGCCACCTCCGCACTCCAATCTTGATATACGCGTATCACTGCGTTCTTCCACTTGCTGCTCCATGTCCTCTTAGCCCAACTCAGGACCATCTCCCTGTCCCTGTAGCGATGGAACCTCACCACTATTGCTCGTGGTGTTTCCCCTGCCTTTGGTCTTCTCACGAGGACCCAGTATGCTCCCTCCACTTCCACGGGGCCCGTTGGGGCCTCAGCCCCCATTAGGGTATGGAGCATCGTACTCACATACGCCCCAGCATCAGCTCCCTCTGTCCCTTCGGGGAGACGTAAAATCCTTAGATTCTTCCTCCTCCAGCTGTTCTCCAGGGCTTCCAGCCTTTCTATGCACCTCTTAAATAGTGCCTCGTGTGTCTCCATATTTACCATCAGGCCCTGTATCTCGTCTTCGTTCTCGGCTGCCTTTGCCTTCACTCCACGGAGTTCTATCGCCTGGCCCTTTTGTGTTTCCTTCAATCCCTCGATTGCCAGTAACATCGGCGCCAGTACCTCTTTCTTGAGCTCCTCCACACATCGTTGGAGGAACTCCTGCTGTTGCGGGTCCCATACCATCTGGGCTCCCTCGGCCGCCATCTTGCTTCTCCCCTCTCTTCCCTGCCGCTGCTCCAGAGGATCCTCCGCAATCTGGACACTGCTGTCGCTCCTTTCCATCCACACCTTCTTCCTTTGTCACCTTACACTGGGTTTGGCCGTAAAAAAATTCCGTTGGGGCTCCCGATAAGAGCCCAAAAGTCCGTTGAAACGGGAGGTGCCGAAATGTGCAGCTTAGCTGGTCATCGCCGCAACCGGAAGTCCTGATTGTGCTTTTTGTGTCTGCCAATTATATAGAACTCAGCAAAACGACGATGAGTCACACTACTTAATATCAAACAGAAGAAGAACGCAGTTCAATACCATTCGCACCTTTTGCCACTAATCAGGCTTCAGGTGACTGAGATTACGCCAACTCAGCAATTAGGGATGGGAGCATCTTCAGCCAGCCAGACACTGAGCTGTACACTGAAATTGTAAATGAAAAACAGGACAATTCGATTGAACTCTAACCATTTTTGATTACCTTTCTTGATTACCTCACTGCACCTCGCTGCTCCAAATTGCCAAGTTTCAACCTCACTCCAGCTGTCTCACTCAGGATGTGTCGACTTCACCATGCGCAAAGCTTACTGAGAGTGCACATTTTGTGTGTCTGCATTTTATAAAGAACTCAGCTAAACGAAGATGAATCACCACTACTTAGCTTCAAACAGAAGAAGAATGCAATTCAATGCAAATCGCACCTTTTGCCAGGATACCACGACACAGGGGACCCAGACTCGGGACACACACGTACACGAAACCACAACACAGGACACCAGCACACAGGGGACAGACAGGCATGAAACCACAACACAGGACACAGCACGGAGGAGACAAACAGACATGAAACCACGGCCCATGACACCTTCACTGAGGAGACGGACAGTCATGACACAACACCCAAGGGATCCCTGACTACGGGTCTGATTACAACACCGACTTTCCGTCACAGCTGGCTCCAACACCCTCCACCATCGCAGAGACTCTCACATCGGTTCAGCTCTTTAGCGATGAGTCTCCTTTGACACTCACTGGTGAGCACCACACAGCCGCTCTGGTACACCAGGTGGAGGTAGGAGCAACTGAGGGGCCGGACGGTCGGAGGGCAGATCAGCCCCAGCAAACTGCTGCCTCCCAGGCGGGTCCCGGCTTCCTGGAATTTCCACACCCACGCAATGACCCTATGCAGTCAGGGACCTAGGAACGTGAGATGTGGATGACGGTCGGTTTCCGGCGCCTGCAGACGCAGCTGGAGGAGTGCATCAGCGTGCAGGAGCAGGGAATGATGCTGGTCATGAGTGCCACTCAGGCCGACGCACGGGTGGTGTCCGCGGTAGAGGCAGTGGGGGAGTCGGTGTCATGGGTAGGAGTATTTAAGGCATTGGGCATTCTTTGCATGCCGCCTCCGAGGCCCAGGACAGGGCTTCCCTCTCACATGCAGCCTGAGCCAGAGCCAGCTGCATATCGCAGAAGCGCTCAATACTGTGGCCCAGTCTCACAAGACAATGGCCGAGTCTCAGCAGGCCATTGCTGAGAGCATCAGCGCCATTGCCCGGGTGCTGCCCGTCATCGCACAGATCCAGACAGGGATGGGCAACTCCCTGAACTCCATGGCCGCGAACATTCAGACCCTGGTCGATATCAGAACAGGCCTCCAGGACTGACAGAGCCAAGTGACGGGGTGCCTCTTGTATTGGATGCGCACGCAACCCCGGCCCATGGTGAAGCCCACGGGCCATCAGGCACCCCGAGGGTGGAGGAGGTGATGCGGCCGTACCGGGTCCCCGTGCAGGGAAGGTCCTGGCACACCGCGGCACCTGGGACTCCCTCCCTACTATCCCTGATGCATCAGATGGCAGCGGGCAGAACAAGGTGGTGGCACTCTATCCCATCGCCTGAGGTGCAGCCTGGCCCATCCAGTCCTGGCCACCCCAGGAAATGGCCGCCAAAGGGGACCCGAGTCACAGAGCAAGAGTCACAGGAGTCCACCTCCACTTCTGCTGTACCATCAGGGGAAACACTTGGACGTAGTCAGAGGGCCAGTAAGGCCAGAAAGGTAGACACTGAGTAAGTTGTCATGGGTGCAGCGCACAGACTAGTTAAAGGTGCTAGAACACATGTACAACTGTCCCGTTATTAAAAAAATGTTACACCAATGAAAGCTGCCTCTGTGCTCTGTCCGATGCGTGCGGAGGTGAGGGGGGTGCCACTGTGGGTGATGGGTGATGGAACGCTGAGCTCTGGTTAGTGTGACGTGCAGCCTCGCCCCCCTCCGCCGGGTCGCCCACGCCACTCTGCCCCCAACCAGGCGAGAGGGCTGTGCGACGCAGTGTCCAGCCCGCAGGCAGGGACCACCCAGGTGGAGGCCTAGCGTCAGACATTGTCTAACGATGTAGAGCTCGGAGCTCATCGCAGAACGGGCTTTCATCATCCTCCATGCCATGGACCAGGCCCGCATTCACTGGCAAACATGTGAGCCCAGCTCGTTGTGCCGCAGGGTGATGTGTAATGGAGAGGTGGTGTGCATGCGCATGAAATGGTGGTGGGAGAGATGCGGTTGGTCGATGATGGGGGAGGTGGGGGTGGCCGGTGGTGAGTTGGTGCAGTACTTTGCTATCCATGCACATGCCCAGCAGTTTCCCCGTTTCCCCCACCCCCCCTCCCTCCTAGTCAGTGAAACGTGCGGCAATCAGCCCCTCCCGTGCTCACTGTCCCAGCTGGTGGCTTTGGGCAGCCTCCCGTACCTGTCCAGCCCCCATGTCCCGTGCATTCCCCCCCCTCCCCATCTCCCTCTCCTGGAGAGGAGTGCCCTTCATCCTGATCCTCCCCTCCCCTCCCCCTCCTCCTCCAGCACATAGCCCCTCTCCTGGGCGTTAGTGTACAAGCGCAGCATACCACAACGATGCTGCCGATCCGCTCCGACCAGTCCTGGAGGGCCCCTCCAGAGAGGTCAAGGCATCTGAAACGCATCTTCAGCAGCCCAAAGCACCTATCGACCACACCCTTGGTCACACTATGGGCATCATTATAGCAGTGCTCTGTGTCAGTCTGTGGCCTCCGTATAGACATCATCAGCCACGACCGCAATCGGTAACCACTGTCGCCCAGCAACCAGCTCCTCAGACGGGGGTTTGCCCTCGAACATGCCGGAGATGAACGATTGCGCCAACATAAACGCGTCATGTACACTGCCCGAGTACCGGGCATAGATGTGCAGGATCGTCATCTGGTATTCATTCACAGACCACCTGTACGTTCATGGAGTAGGACCCCTTCCTGTCCATGAACAGCGGCCTGTTATCCGATGGTGGCCGCATGGCGATGTGCACAACGTCGATCGCCCCCTGGACCATGGGTATCCGGTCGACTGCCGCGATCACGGCGAACCCCACTGCCCGGGAATTCTGGTAGGCACGGTCCACGGGGAACTGAGTGTACTAGTCCACGATGTCACATCTGGCGTCAGTCACTGCTCGGATGCCCCGGTGTACTGATGCCTTGGAGATGTCGGACAGGTCCCCACTTGGCGACTGGAGCAACTCCGTGGCATAGGATTTCAGGGTGACCATCACCTTGATGGCCATTGGGAGAGGATGCCCACCCCGAGTGCCACGTATAAGCCAGGTGTCCCATCAGGTAGCGGTTGTGGGTGACGGTCTCCGGCTCATCCGGAGTCTTCTCCTGCACAACCTGTCCATGAGGTCCTGGAAGGACATGCGGCGTCGGTGCACACGAGGCCTCATCGGGCGCCTCCGTGACTGTGGCACCACCTCCTCCTCCTCCTCCTCCTCGGTATCTTCGTCCCCTGGCTTCCCCTCGCCTCGGTCCTCCTCCTGCGACTGTGCGGCGGGTTGCCCTGCAGCCTGAATGGCTGGCACCTGCACCACTTCCGCCCGCTCCTCTGCAGCATCCTCCACCACCTCCCTGTCACGCCGCTGCTCCAGCTCCCACTGGGCTTCACGTAGCGCAGCGGCCCCTGCCACCGTAGCCAACAACGCTGCAAGACGCCCAAACATTATGAACTGCATGAGGTGGAGTAGACAAAGTTTCATCAGTGTCCACACCACCCTCCACAACCAGGTGCCATGGGCTACATGGTCAGCCCGGTTGCCAGCACGCGCCCCAACCATGCAGGCGTACCCCCCTTTCGACCCCTCAGTGCCCTGACACCTGTCACCCGTGCCTCGTGCCAGGGACACCGTCTGGTGGCACTGCCCTCACCGTGGGCTGCCGAGGGTGGCGGCCCTGGATCTATATGCGGGTGGGTGCCGCCGGCTTGGTTGCGCGGCCGAGAGGTGGGGGGGGGGGGGGGGGAGGGAGGGGCAGGTCGTGGGGGGTCTGGCACACATGTGGACGGCTGGGACACCTGGGCTGAGCCAGCGACTGGGGTGAGTGCCCATCTCCGTTGCCGCCGTCATGGCGTCCGTGGCGTTCGCTCAGCCCTACCATGGCGGGCCGTGCCCGGCCGCCGCGGTTGTCTGCCCCCCCCCCCCCCCACAGCACCCCAATACCCGACCCTGGGGGGGGGGGGGGGGGGGCAGGGGGGGGGGTGCTCCCGTCTCGACGTCCTGGGGTCCCCCCACGTCGATCCCCACCTCCTCCGGCCCCAGCGCCTGCTTGCCCCATCCCCACGGCACCAGCACCCCCCCCCCCCCGCCCTGGGGAGTCTCCCACCGCCCGCTCCCCCCCCCCCCCCCACCACCCCGCAGCGACCTCTGGCGATCGTCCGGGCAGCACGGCTCCAGCCGCGCACGCGCGTTTCTGGCCGCTTGGCATTACCGCATCCCGGCGTCGGAGCGGCGTCGTGGGCCGTCTCAGTTTGAACGTCGATTCTCCGGGCGGGCGCAGGCTCGGAGAATCCCGGCCGGTAAACATCTTTTTCATACCAATAGAGGGCCTGATCCGGTATTCTCCAGAGCCTCCGCGATTCTTCTCCTACCTTGGGGGAATTCCTGATGGCAAGGTACTTTTGCGATTTTCGATATCGCTTAACAGGCGGCATGGGAAAAGGAGGAAAGGACTGGCTGGAGGTGGGGGCGGGGGGGGGGGGGGGGGGGGGGAGAGGAGGGGAGGGTTTCGGGGCCCTGGCATGGGGGGGGGGGGGCAGGGGGAAGAGCCATGAGGCATGGGTGTACCGCCGTGGGACCGGGTTTTCCAGGTAAGGACCGCCATTGCGCAGCTTGCAAAGCCGCAAACTTGACGCACACCTCACTGACCACCGACCTGCAGAGTTCCACCGGCCGTATTGGTGACCCCACCCAGCACCCCGCACCGCAACCTCCACCATCCGCCACATCACGCCTGCAACTTACCCTACATCCACATTCAACCCTGAACCTCACCACCCCTCCAACCGTCCAAGACCCGCCGGCGGGGCATCTCGCCAGCCCGCCCAAAGGCAACGCCCACAGAAGCCCTTGCAGGGGGGGCGTTGTGTTCACCATACACTGCAACTGTACGAGCTGGAGATGCTCGAGGAGGAGGAAGCTGCAGCAGTGGAGCTTGGCCCATAGGAACAGCAGGCAGCCGGTAAGGATGGAGTGCGGACCGCCCAACAAGTCCGCCAAGAAGATGGAAAGGAGGCGCCGCATGAGGCCTCGCCTGTACCGACAGTGCCTGTCATTCGAGGACCTGCCGGACTGAGCATTGTGTTGAAGACTTGGAGCCCACCCCAGATAGACGAAAATGTTGGGGAGGCATGTAACAGCATCACTTTATCCAACGCAACGCCCAGCCAATCAGAGTCAACTTGCCAAACAATGAGCATACTGATGTTCTGTTCTCTGCATTATTGTGATTGCTTGCATTTTTACATTGTTGCTATTTCCCGATGAATCATGGATGAAAACATGCCCCTCGTTGAAGCAACATTGAGATTCGGTACCTACAAGCGACTGTTTAGAATGGGAGCAAGGAGGACATTTGAATCTATTGCCACTGCATTCAACGTTGTTGTTGAACAACCCTGCAAACGTCAGAAAAAAATACAGACCGTTTGGTTTCAAGTCCATTGTGAGCAATTCTGCGTAATAACATATTTAAGCTCAAAACTTTGACATGAAAAGGAAGAAGTACCGAAACGAAAGCTGAACATCAGAAGGACAATAACTAAAGTTTAACGCAGTGATTAACGTTCCTTTGTCCTTTTATTTGTATTCATAATTTATTTACCTCTCAATCGATCTTTCACCTCTGTTGTTGGCCTCACTATGTTTGCAGAGATTGAGTGTAGTTATTCACGGGGGTGGAGGTGCGTTCTGAAAGAGATTTTTTTCAGTTATATTATTCTGGCAGTTTAATTTTAATGATGTATATAATAAAAGGTTACTTATATTAAAGTTACCAACCTGGTGACTGCAGTTCACTGGACTCAGCCAAGGTCCTCAGGCATCTTTAAATAACATCTAATTTCGCTTGTTTTGTGACTCTGAGTCAAGTGGGACTGGAATTGACTGTTTTCTCGCCCAGGGTATCGTAAAAATGGCCATGACTTGAATAATTATTCGATATAAGTAGAAGGAAGCATGTACTTGCCAATCTACTTCTCCTTTTACCTCCAAACTTGCGACAGACGAGATTGAAAGGTGTCAGACAGTGTTGAAGGAGCACTTGCTTTTTTATGCAATTCGTATGAAAACAGATGCTTGTGGAAAAAGCAATGGAGGGAATAATTGAAAACATTTCGGCAGGGGTTCTTCATTAATTCATCAATAAATTCCCAGTGTTTCAAGATACATAGATTGTCATTGGTTTGGGAGGATATTTCCTTCATTCCCAGATAAATTGTACGGAAATATATATCGTTTAATATATGATGCACTTATTCCACCTTCATGACGTTATCGTGTAGTTGAGCTTCCCCCTCGTTACTGCCTTCTTGCTGGCGCTGGCGGCTGCTTTTGTATTCAGGAGGAGACCAAGTAGATTTGGGAAGAAACAATCTAGCGCAGCCAGCTGATTCATCTTAAAGGCAGCCAGTCGCTATTAAAGGGATGGTCCTGCGAATTATGTTGCCAGAATGAAATAAATTGCCTGGGGGTGTAATACATCTAATTTGAAGGCTGCATCACTGGAGTCCTGAGAGATGGAGATGAAAAAATGGAGCTTGGCTTGGTGATATTCTGCTCTTGTAGATGGCCAAGATTACTGAGATAAGGAAATCGGGTGGTGGCCAGAATACCAAGTATTAGATATCTGGGCTCAAGGGGCTGGGTGCAAGGTCAGAGTTTGGCATAATGACCTCAGTCAGGTGATCGTGGCAAGTGAAAGCATTTTACCATCACATCTCCTCACATATTCACGGAATTATTACATAGAATTTACAGTGCAGAAGGAGGCCATTCGGCCCATCGAGTCTGCACCGGCTCTTGGAAAGAGCACCCCACCCAAGGTCAACACCTCCACCCTATCCCCATAACCACATAACCCCATAACCCAGCAACCCTACCCAACACTAAGGGCAATTTTGGACACTAAGGTAAATTTATGATGGCCAATCCACCTAACCTGCACATCTTTGGACTGTGGGAGGAAACCGGAGCACCCGGAGGAAACCCATGCACACACGGGGAGGATGTGCAGACTCCGCACAGACAGTGACCCAAGCCGGACTCGAACCTGGGACCCTGGAGCTGTGAAGCAATTGTGCTATCCACAATGCTGTCGTGCTGCCCTTACGACAAAGGAATGACATCAATCAGGCCAGCGAACACATGATCATACCGTTTGCCCATGCAAAACACGATGTCACTTAACCCAACCCAGAAAAACCGGCGGCAACATTGTTGACAGTCAGGCACAACGAAAGCATCCAGGTGCTTCACCTCAGGCTCACAGAACGATAGCTACGAGGTCGCTGTGCTGACACATATGTCCAACGATTTAGAAATGCCATAAGACCAGGGAAATGCCGTGCTGTAAAAACAGTAACATTCTTCCAATACTCTTGCAGGAACCATTGGGGAAAAACAGCAGGGCACAGAGCAGATTCTCGACAATTAATTAACTGTGATATAATTCCAATTCAGAAAGGTGTATGGCTGTGAGAGAAATTACATGTGATGGTGTTTTCTGCCATTGGTTGGACATGCTAAATTGCCTTAGTGTCCAAACAAAATTGGTTGGGAGGGGTATTGGGTTACGGGGGTAGGGTCGAAGTGAGGGCTTAAAGTGGGTCTGTGCAGACTCGATGGGCCGCATGGCCTCAGTCTGCAATGTTTGTTCTATGATCAGCTTTTCCAGCCTCTGACCAGCTCTTGTACACAGAAGATATTATGGCTGGTCAGGTCAATTTGTAGACAATGGAAAGTCAGAATGCTGATAATGGTGATTCAGCAAATTTAATGTTATGAATGTTACGTTTTATTATAATGAGTCTTTGCCATGGTGATACCAACACTACACTCGTCATACGGAGAGCCAGGATAATAGCAGCTGGATTTGAATCGCACCATGGCAGATGGTGCAATTTGAATTAAATAAACAATGGAATGATTTGAAGCCATTGGCGAGAGTCATAAAAAATTTTAAAAATCATTTTGTGTTTGGATGACATGGTCTACCTGGTTTGGCCTTCATGTGAGTCCAGATCCATAGCAATTTCGTTGACTCTTAACTGCACTCTTTAATAGCTTAGCAAGGCCGTATATTGAAGGGACATTAGGATGTAATATGTGCTGCCCACGCCAGCGGCACCCAGATTCAAGGAAGTAAAAAATAAATTTATCAAGTTAGATGGGATATATCATTTTTTAAATCAATACATTAATAAAGACCACGATGGTAATTTCAAATAGCAGCGAAGATTGATGGATTCGCAAATTCATTTCGGCTAAAAAATATCTGTCATTCTCTACCACGTCGGCCTACATACAGAGGACAAAGAACAAAGAAAAATTACAGCACAGGAACAGGCCCTTCGGCCCTTCAAGCCTGCGCCGATCCAGACCCTCTATCTAAAATTGTCGCCTATTTTCTAATGATCTGTATCCTTCTGCTCCCTGCCCATTCCTGTATCTGTCTAGATACTTCTTGAATGATGCTATCGTGCCCGCCACTACCAGCTCCGCCGGCAATGCGTTCCAGACACCCGCCACCCTCTGCGGAAAGAACTTTCCACGCATATCTCCCTTAAACTTTTCCCCTCTCACCTTGAACTCGTGACCCTTAGTAATTGCGTCCCGCACTCTGGGGAAAAAGCTTCTTGCTATCCACCCTGTCTATACCTCTCATGATTTTGTAGACCTCAATGAGGTCCCCCCTGAACCTCCGTCTTCCTAATGAAAATAATCGTAATCTACTCAACCTCTCTTCATAGCTAGCGCTCTCCACACCAGGCAACATCCTGGTGAACCTCCTCTGCACCTTCTCCAAAGCATTCACATCCTTTTGGTAATGTGGCGACCAGAACTGCACGGAGTATTCCAAATGTGGCCGAACCAGTCTTATACAACTGTAACATGACCTGCCAACTCTTGTACTCAATACCGCTTCCGATGAAGGAAAGCATGTCGTATGTCTTCTTGCCCACTCTATCGACCTGCGCAGCCACCTTCAGGGTACAATGCACCTGAACACCCAGGTCGCTCTGTACATCAATTTTCCCCAGGGCTTTTACATTTACCGTATAGTTCGCTCTTGAATTGGATCTTCCAAAATGCATCACCTCACATTTGCATGGATTGAACTCCATCTGCCATTTCTCCGGCCAACTCTCCAATCGATCTATATTCTGCTGTATTCTCTGACAGTCCTCTTCACTATCTGCTACTCCACTAATCTTAGTGTCATCTGCAAGCTTGCTAATTAGACCACCTATACCTTCCTCCAGATCATTTATGTATATCACAAACAACAGTGGTCCCAGCACGGATCCCAGTTCCACTGGTCACAGATCTCCATTTTGAGAAACTTACTTCCACTATTACTCTGTGTCTCCTATTGCCCAGCCAGTTCTTTATCCATCCAGCTAGTACACCCTGGACCATATGATACTTCACTTTCGCCATCAGCCTACATGGGGAACTTTATCAAATGCTTTACTGAAGTCCATGTAAACGACATCTACAGCCCTCCCCTCATCAATCAACTTTGTCACTTCTTCAAAGAAATCTATTAAGTTGGTAAGACACGACCTTCCCTGCACAAAACCATGTTGCCTATCACTGATAAGCCCATTTTCTTCCAAATGGGAATAGATCCTATCCCTCAGTATCTTCTCCAGCAGCTTCCCTACCACTCATGTCAGGCTCACCGGTCTATAATTATCTGAATTATCCCTGCTACCCTTCTTAAACAAGGGGACAACATTAGCAATTCTCCAGTCCTCCGGTACCTCACCCGTGTTTAAGGATGCTGCTAAGATATATGTTAAAGCCCCAGCTATTTCCTCTCTCACTCCCCCCAGGAACCTGGGATAGATCCCATTCGGACCTGGGGACTTATCCATCTTAATGCCTTTTAGAATACCCAACACATCCTCCCTCCTTATGCCAACTTGACCTCGAGTAATCAAACGTCTATCCCTAACTTCAACATCCGTCATGTCCCTCTCCTCGGTGAATACCGATGCAAAGTACTCGTTAAGAATCTCACCCATTTTCTCAGACTCCACGCATAACTTTCCTCCTTTGTCCTTGAGTGGGCCAATCCTTTCTCTAATTACCCTCTTGCTCCTTACATATGAATAAAAGGATTTGGGATTTTCCTTAACCCTGTTTGCTAAAGATATTTCATGACCCCTTTTAGCCCTCTTGATTCCTAGTTTCAGGTTGGTCCTACATTCCCGATATTCTTCCAAAGCTTCGTCTGTCTTCAGTCGCCTAGAGCTTAAGTATGCTTCCTTTTTCCTCTTAGTTAGTCTCACAATTCACATGTCATCCATGGTTCCCTATTCTTGCCATTTCTATCCCTCTTTTTCACATGGGCATGTCTGTTCTACACTCTAATCAACCTCTCTTTAAAAGCCTCCCACATATCAAATGTGGATTTACCTTCAAACAGCTGCTCCCAATCCACATTCCAGCTCCTGCCGAATTTTGGTATATTTGGCCTTCCCCCAATTTAGCACTCCCGTCTTTGTCCATGTGTATTCTAAAACTTACGGAATTGTGATCACTATTCCCAAAGTAATCCCCGACTCAAACTTCAACCACCTGGACGGGCTCATTCCCCAACACCACGTCCAGTATGGCCCCTTCCCGAGTTGGACGATTTACATACTGCGCTAGAAAACCCTCCTGGATGCTCCTTACAAATTCTGCTCCATCTAGACCTCTCACACTAACTGTATCCCAGTCAATGTTGGGAAAATTAAAGTCTCCTATCACCAGCACCCTGTTGCTCCTACATCTTTCCATAATATGTTTACATATTTGTTCCTCTGTCTCACGCTCGCTGTTGGGAGGTCTGTAGTACAGCCCCAACATTGTTACCGCACCCTTCCTATTTCTGAGCTCTGCCCATATCGCCGCACTGCTCAGGTCCTCCATAGTGCCCTCCTTCAGCACAGCTGTGATATCCTCTCTGACCAGTAATGCAACTCCTCCACTCCTTTTACCTACCTCTCTATCCCGCCTGAATCATTGATGTCCTGGGATATTTAGGTGCCAGTCATGCCCTTCCCTCAACCAAGTCTGAGTAATAGCAATAATATCATACTCCCAGGTACTAATCCAAGCTCTAAGTTCATCTGCCTTACCTACTACACTTCTTGCATTAAAACAAATGCACCTCAGACCACCAGTCCCATTGCGTTCATCATCTGTTCCCTGCCTATTCTTACCCTTAGTCACGCTGACTTCATGATCTAGTTCCTTACAGGCTTTAGTTATTACCTCCTTACTGTCCAATAACCTCCTCATATGGTTCCCATCCCGCTGCCACATCAATTTAAACCCTCCCCAACAGCGCTAGCAAAAGCACCCCCAAGGACATTGGTTCCAGTCCGGCCCAGTTGCAGACCATCCAATTTGTAGTAATCCCACCTCCCCCAGAACCGGTCCCAATGTCCCAAAAATCTGAACCCCTCCCTCCTGTGCCATCTCTCAGGCCACGCATTCATCCTGCCGATTCTTTAGTTTCTACTCTGACTACCACGTGGCACTGTTGGCAATCCTCAGATTACTGCCTCTGAGGTCCGACTTTTTAACTTGACTCCTAACTCCCTAAATTCTGCTTGTCGGACCTCATCCCGTTTTTTACCTATGTCTTTGGTGCCTACAGGCACCACGACAACTGGCTGTTCACCCTCCCCTTTCAGAATGTTCTGCAGCCGATCTGAGACATCCCTGACCCGTGCACCTTGGAGGCAACATACCATTCGGGAGTCTCGTTTTCGACCACAGAACCGCCTATGTGCTCCCCTTACAATTGAATCCGCTATGATTTTAGCCCTTCCACTCTTTTTCCCGCCCTTCTGTACAGCAGAGCCAGCCACGGTGCCATGAACCTGGCTCCTGCTGCCATCTCCTGGTTAGCCATCTCGCCCAACAGTATCCAAAACGCTATAACTGTTTTGGAGGGTGATGACCGCAGGGGACACCTGCACTGCCTTCCTGCTTTTTCTCTGCCTTTTGGTCACCCATTCCCTCTCTCCCTCAGCAATCCTAATCTGTGGTGTGACCAATTCGCTAAACGTGCTAACCACGACCTCCTTAGCGTCGCGGATGCTCCAAAGTGCGTCCACCCGCAGCTGCAGACCCGTCATGCGGTCTAAAAAGAACTGCAGCTGGACACACTTCCCGCACGTGAAGGAGCCTACATTCTGTTACGACCAAGCATTACATTGGGTTTTGAGGCGCCTCTTCTAAGATGACAATTAGGTGTGGGTCGTAAATTCTGCCCTTTCTCAACAATACCTAAATACCAATAAGCGGAAAGGACCTGAACTTGATCGCCAAACGTATTTCCATGCTTCAATACCGGTTCTCCTTGTGGCTATTGGGTTTGGCAAAAATTGTCTTTCAGTGTATTTCCAATAGTGAGCACACTGTTTAGTTATGAAGTTGTTTCTGATTTCTGCTCATTCGCAAGATCGCACTCTTTTTACATCCCATTCATACTGTTAGAAGTGTCTGGGTATGTCACCTTATTTGACCATCTAAAAGTGTAGAAAGTATAATCATTTCTCCCCATTGTATTTTTCCTTCAGTGATTATTCTGTCTCTCGTCAAATTAAATCTTAGGTGGTGACTTGTTGGTGGAGAATAATGAGCGCACAAATTCCCATTTCGGAACATTTAAGATCAACGCCTGATGCGTGAGGCATAAATGTGTCCCTTCTCAAGTTGATAGACTTTTCTATCCAGAACAGAGTGAAGGTCAGGACCTGTGTAATTCAAAGGAATTCGAAGGGACTCCAGAGCCCTCTGAAATGGTGGAAATTCATTATGTATAACTCAGCACACGGTCGAGAATTAAATACTCACTGAGAAGAGGTAAAGTAAAGTAATCTTTATTGTCACAAGTAGGTTTACATTAACTGCAATGAAGTTATTGTGAAAAGCTCCTAGTCGCCACATTCCGTCGTCTGTTCGAGTATACAGAGGGAAAATTAAGAAATGTACAAATTATCTAACAGCCCGTCTTCGGGACTTGTGGGAGAAAACCGGAGCGTCCGGAGGAAACCCATGCAGACACGGGGCGAGGAACATTGCGCACACAGTGGTTAAGGATTTCAAAGAAAATATCTCTTCTCGGAGGGCAAGAGATGAGTGACACGAATAAGAAATGTAACAGAATATAAGGTCGAATTCATATTGAATTTAAATTTTCGGTGCTTTTAAATATTCTAACAATGAGTCTTCGTGGATATTTCACAAGATTCTTTAACTCTTCTCTGAATTTACTCTGGGTACCCGCATAAATAAATGGGTTAATGCAGGAACTTAAAAGCTGAAGCATGTATCCTGTTTCCTCCAGAATAAAACTTGATACGCTGGAAGTTGAGCCTGAGGAGTAACTAAGGCTTGCAAGTTGGACATAAAGGAAATTTACAAGAACAAACAAATATGAAAGTATGAAACTGCCTGAAACACAAAAGAGTAAAACGATGGACCTTCTCCTCTTTTCTATTTCTGGGTCAATCTGATTCTCTCCGTTGCTGTGGACCCGGAGTCTCTTGCGGGCTCTACTGGCAGCCATAATGTGCTTTACTGTCAGAGCATTCAGCAACAAAATGATAATGAATGGGAGGCACGTGGTTAAAACTACCATAAGGCAGTCATAGGCGGTCCATGCAGCTGATGTATAAAATATTGCTTTTGTGTTGCAATACCAAGGTGTGCCGTTGATGATAACAGAAGGCTCACAAGTAAAGTACAATGGAATGCTTCTCGCAAAGCTCAGAGTACAGACAATTCCTATAACCACGCCCGCGGTTCTTTCAGTGCAATATTTCACTTTCAGCTTCTGACAACATATGGCTATAAATCGATCAATGGTGAAAGCGACTGTTACCCACACAGAAGAATCTCTGACACCATAAATTAACACAAAACTCAATGCAAATACCGGGGTGATGGACAGGAATGTGAATGTCAAATAAGTTCCGAGAATCCGATTTATTATCACACCCGTGATCATGACCAGGAGATCAGTCACTGCCATGGACATCATGTAGCAAGTGATACATCTGGAGAGTCCACATCTTCCCCGAGATAGAATCACTATCACCGCCAAATTAGCTGTGGCAGAGAAAGATAAAGAGTGCATTGTCGGGGGAGGGAATGAAATAAAGAAGAGAAAAGTTGGAAATACTCACAGGCTGTTCAGCAATTGTGAAGAGAGAACAAAGTTAGCATTTCATGTTGATTACATTTTTTCTTTGCGCTGAGGAAAATGCCTCTGAAATTAAGGCAAATCCACAAAACTGCGCTGTGTTATCACATAACTATGGAGTCATCAGATATAGAAAATTCAATTTTTTATTTTTCACTCAGTCACAGGAAATATAGTCAAATTGCAAAGAAGAGCAAATACAAAAATTGTTGCAGGTATTGATTAATTGGATGTCCGCTGATAATATATCATCCTGAGAATTTATCACAATGGCTGCGTTTGACATTCAAAAGAGAGACTTAAATGTTTTCACATCCGCGTAAAAAATAGGGGAACGTCTAGGAACTAAAATTAATTAAATCAGTTGAATTTAAAAATAAAGGAATTTGGAACTCCTGATTGATGATTTATTAAAGGTAAAGTGTCATATTTCAAGCATATTTGAAGCAATTGAAGTCAGAAAGATCGACACTGCTGCCCATTCTGAGTAAGGCTCGTGCGTTTCAATCCGGACATTAGGACCTCAATATTCTTAAATTGTCGCTAACTTGACTAGCTGAAGCCAGTAAAATAATATGTTAACGCAAAATGTGCACAGACTTAATCCGCCACCCCTTTTCCATTTGAGGGCGAGGAATATGAGGTGAACAATCGTTAAGCCGTGATAATATAATATCCGTGTCAACACAATAACAGAGCTAAAGTTAAGATCTGACAATTGACCTAAAGTAACAATGCAAAATATACAATAGTGTTCTATGTACTGAGTGATAAGTGTTCTAGTGCAATCACATTATTAATATCAAAGACAAAAAAGAATTATATTTACATCGTGGGTTGGCAGCGATAGTGGGTGACTTTAGACAATTAAAGGGCGACATTGTACTAATTAAGTAAATATCGTTTTCCAATAACGGGGCCAAATTATTTCAGAAAAAGACGAAATTATACGGGTTACGGGAGAAAACACATCTGTAATAACAAGATACTAAGCCAGTAAATTGATGCAATAATATCTTTAAAGCGTAGTATATATGCTGACGGTGAAAAATGATGAAGATTTAGAGTAAAGTTGGGACCTTGCTCCAGTAGATGTAATAAAGTATCGCGGTTAAGCAGCGAAGCAAGGTATTCGTAACATGGGGAGCTTTATTGATAAATTAGAAAAGAGGTGCAGATAAAGCATCAAACTAAGAACATAGTTCAATATTTACCTGGAATCCCGATTGCTGCAATGACGGGATAATAAATGGTAAATATAAGGCCTTGTGATAATCCATGCATCTTTATCAGAATCGCCACGTGCGTTCTGAACTTATCCGAAAGAGTCCACATTTATGCTGATGTCAGACTCTGGGGAGTCAATTGTTTTTTTTAATGTCTTTATCTTAACTGTACTAATTGAAAGAATCAGGTTAGTGCAGCTGCTGCCAATCATGGACTTGGACGCATTTCCAGGGAATTGACACACGCCGAGATGAGTATGAATCCTTCTAAGAATCAATGAAAATTTGAAAAAAAATTGATTGCATAATGTTTAAAATGAGTCTTCCACACGGTGAATCTTTGAAGTAAAACCACACAAGGCCCCGATGGAAACTTCCACTGTCCATTGATCTGCTGGTCCGAAAGGGGGGGGGGGGGGAACAGCCATATTCTCGCTTCTGATTATTTTTATGACCGTGTGATCACGGATTACCTACAACATGCGCCCAACACCCGTTGAAAGTGTAAGAACACTTTAACATGACTGTGTACTCAACACCGTGAACAGTCCAATTCAACATGAACAGGTCCTGTTCATCAGAAAATGTCCCAGCTCAGCAGTTAAATTCATAACGAATATATGCACATCAAAGCTATTGTTTCCTCTTTGATTAGGTCCTATTCAACGTTTTTGCATTCAGTGAAAGCTATATAAGTTCAGTGTAGTTACATTATGTATATCACAGGGTAAATCGATATTGTTACGTGCAGAGTGAATGTCGTCAGTCCAGCCATATTGCAGAAAGGCACGGACAGATCTATGTTGGCGTGGTTACTTTTCTGTTTATGCAAGTTCACTTCAGTATGTTCGAGGGGCCTTGACAGGATCGCTGCAGAGAGGATTATTCCACTTGTGGGAGAATCTATGAGCCAAGGGTCACTGTTTGAATATACGAGTTCGACCATTTCAGACACAGATGTGAAGTTTTGTTTCACTGGTAGGTGTGAGTCTTCTGAACACCCTTCTTCAACAGGGTGTGGAGGCAGAGCCTGTGAATGTTTCGAAGGCAGAAATAGATATATTTGGGATAACAAGTGGGTCAGAGGATCCGGAGTGGCAGAAGGTTGCAGCCAAATTACCCGCAATCTTTTTATTGGTGCAACAGACTCGAAGGGCCAAGTGGCCTTCTGCTACTCCTAGTTCGTATGTTAGTATGTTTGTATTCGGTGTTCGATGATCAAGGTCCTCCTCAGGGTGTTGTTATTTAGGGTGCAAAATGTTCTATTCTGAACGGTCAATTTTGGTGTGGGCAGTTCCTCTTCAGAAACATTCAACTGAGCCAATGTGAAATTGTTTCAGTCGGACTGATTCTAGTTATTGCTTGCCGAACCAGTTCAGCAAATTTGCATTTAGTGTTGACGTGCCACTTCACTTTAGAGCAGTGGCATTCAGCGTACATCGGTTCAGTTGAACACTTGCAGTCACTCTGCACAGTTTCGAGTCCACATGTTTAAAGTCCGAGTTGGCAAGTTCCTTTTCAGCATGACTCTTTGGTAAAGAGTCATTCAGACTCGAAACGTTAACACCCTTTCTCTCCAAACATGCTATCCGACCTGCTAGGATTGTCCATTTTTTTCTGTTTTAGTTCATTTTCAGCACAGTTACCTATGCTGTCCATAAGATGACCAAAAGCGGTTGCTGACAGAGTGGCATGCTCCACCTCAGAGATAATATTCACAACATTATTCCCCCGATGCCCAAGCTTACAGTGTTCGGGTTCCTATCGCTAACGCAATGCCATCCAATCACTATACCTCGCTATCCCGCTAGAGGACAAATTGATGCCTGTTCCGTGTCTTTCTTGAACCAAGTCCGAAGTACACGCCATCTTGCATCCCACTCCTCCGCCTGTTTGCAGGTCTTCTCACAGTGAACAACTTGCAATGTAACTTCATTCACATTCTGCAGTTGTGGTTTATTCTGATTTGTATCCTCACACGCGAGCTTCCTGTTCCTTTTGGTCGGAATTCTTGAAGGCTCGTTTTTCCAAACAGACTTCTTTTTATCATGCGTGCCTCTTTACCCCATCCATTTATAACTGCATTGGTGTAATTTCTTGATGAAAACATGAACTGAAAAATCACGTTTAGTTTTCTTCCACCCAACATACGCCTGCACGCGGTCCACCTCTGGATTTTCCATTTGGTCCCATGAGTTTGACGTGCACAATTCTGCGGTTACGCAATTGCCACTTAGTGACAATAAGCCCAGCAATCCCCTGAACAACCGTGCAAATATATCCCAGATTCTGCATCTCCACGTTCCCCATCTCTGCAATGTTTGTTCAGACAGAACATCACCCACACATATCTTCAGCGAAGCATTCATACCTTACAACCGTTTACTGAACCCATCTGCGAATTCACCGTTCATCCATTTGCCCTCCAGAATGATACGAATTTAGCCATTCCCGCAGGTGCTTCCTCGTGGATCTCCGCCATCAACTAATCATCTTCTACATTTCTACTTACGTCCAGCGTGATACCACCACCAAATGCATCTCACTCGTCCATAACATTTCAGGGTTCAGGTGGATAGTTTACTACATGCCACCTTGGTGTACTCCTCTTTTAATTTAACTATATCCCATGTACGATTTCAATGCAAGCAGCGGAAAACCTTTCCTTGCCATGTTGCCCTTCATACCGTCCACAGACCTGTACGTGCCAAGTGGATTTAATGGAGTGAATCCCCAATTTTATCCACCTGTTCGACAAACGTCGTATCATTTGTGAATTCAAATAAAAACAATCACATTTGAAAAAAGACAGGACTGTCTGCCTTGTTCGTGTACTATATCGAACCTTTGATGAAGCCCATGAGAAATGATGCAGACAATAGGGTGTTGAATATCCCAGACAGTGGAAGCACTCTGGTCAATACCTTCCTGCACACGGACGACATCAATGTCGGTTTACCAGAAGTGCCGCCTTATCACAGACTGATGGCCACCTGCAATTAGATCGAACTGGCCTTGAGTGTTCAAGTACTTCGCAGCTGGGGTTTTAATCGTGGTCTTGCCAAGTACCCCATTCTTTCAGAATTCCTCTTTTAATGTATTAATGCAAACGGAAAAAACCGTTTCCCGAGTTCTTTTGGGTGCAAAGTATATGGCCGTGTTATTTTACCTACTATCGGCTTTGCTGTGGGGATATTAAGTGTGGATTACTACTGGATTGGATCATTCTCAAGTAAGGCTACTTAATGGAGTGTTCAAAATGAATACTGCTACCTCTGTTCATTTGTGAATATTAAATGGTTCTCTTCTCTGGGAATGAAAACATCATTGTCACTCTCCATTCATGATGTGGAGATGCTGGCGTTGGACTGGGGTGAGCACAGTGAGAAGTCTTACAACACCAGGTTAAAGTCCAACAGGTTTGTTCAAACACTAGCTTTCGGAGCACTACTCCTTCCTCAGGGGAATGAGGAAGGAGTAGTGCTCCGAAAGCTAGTGTTTGAAACAAACCTGTTGGACTTTAACCTGGTGTTGTAAGACTTCTTACTCTCCATTCAGGCAAGGCCCAAATCAAGGCCCGGTGGCATGTTTTTATTTATTCTTTAATAGGATGCGTGCGTCTCTGGCAAGGCCTGAATATGTTCCCCATACATATTAACTCTTGACCTAAGGGGGCTGACAATCCATTCCAGTGGACAATTAAGTGTCAATCAAATTATCGTGGATCGAGAGCCCCATAAATGCCAGACTGGAAAGGCATTCGTGAACAAAATTGTTTTCTTTCAGGCAATCGATTATATTTGTCAGAAACACCATTAGTGACCAAATCATTCAGTTACCGATCTAGTAATTGAATTTAAATTCTGCCAGCTAAGATCTGAAACTGTGTCCTCAGAACTTCCAGCCGGATGACTGAGAGTAAATGGGACTTTTTGTTCGAGTAGCAGACTGTGACCGGTGAGGTAGCGCAGGGATTATTGCTTGGTCTAGAACTGTTCACGATATATGTAAATAACTTAGATCAGGGAACTAAATGTAACAGTTCCAAATTGCTGACGACACAAACTGGACGGATTTGTGAGGACGATGCAAGGAGGCTTCAAAGTGATTTATACATGTTGAGTAAGTGGACAAACAGGTAGATGCAATACAACGTAACTAAATGTGGCGTCATACACTCCGGTGCTGAAAAACAGAAAGGAAGATTATTATTTAAATGGTAATATATTGGAGTGTGTGGATAAACAAAAGGATCTGGGTGTCCATGTACACCAGCTAATGAAATTGGAGGTGCAACTGCACCAAACAATTAGGAACGCAAAAGGTATATTGGCCTTCATTGCAAGAGGATTTGTGTTCAGAAGTGCGTATATCTTGTTACAGTTGCACAGGGCCTTGGTGAGACCACACCTGGAATACTGCGTGCAATGGTGGTCTTCCTATCAAAACAAGCGATACACCTGTCATCGAGGGAGTGAAGGGACATTCATTAGGCTGACACCTGAGTTGGCTGGATTGCCCTATGAGGAGCGATTGGCTTGCCTAATTTATATTCACTGGAGATAAGAAACACGAGAGGAGATCTCTGATTGATATATATAAGACTTTAATAGGGATGGACAGACTCGATGTGGGGAGGATGTTGGCCCTGGATGGGGAAGCTAGAATCAGTGTACATAGTCTCAGGTACGCAGTAGGCCATTTAGAACTGAGGTAAAGCAAAATGTCTTCATGAAAGTATTGTGAACATATGGAATTCATTACCACAGAATCATGGTATTAAGGGGAAAAGCGGGTATGTGGCATTGAGATAAAAGTTCAGCCATGCTCATACTGCATAACGGAAGAGGCTCTCAGGGCCGAATGGTCTATTTCTGCTCTTAGTTTCTATGTTTTCATTTTTACTCGATGACAAGTACAGCGACACAACACTGTGTGATCTACTGCCTAACACCGTCAGCGGACGTTGAGGAGGGCCCAGGAAGATTGATGAGCTGTTATTCCTCATGAGGATATTATTTGACTGCAGTGCATTTTCTTCTATGGACATCTTCTGTCTCGTCGTTGTTTGCACCGTGGATCTGCGTCATTGCATTTAGAATGAGGGTAGACAGTTCTGCAGCCCTTCATGGACAATGGGAATGAGACTCTGCTCGTAATGCAGATTTTACAGCAGTACTTCTGCTGATGACACACCTATACTACAGGTTGGCAGTTCATCTACACAATCCACATATTCATGTTGATGTATTTTGAGGAGGCTGTATAGAACACGGAGTTAAGTGTCTGGTATTCGGGCTAGAAAGTAACACGTCCGGGAGGACATACCAATGGGTGTCAAGAGAAAAACCCTCCACACTACTTTTTGCTTCACTCATAAGGTCCCAGTTGATGTTGTAACTGAACGGGGAGATCCCAGAATGGAAGACTGGCTCGATGACCGTACCCTTTACTTTTTAAGAAAACATTGTGGGACGGAGTCACAGGATGTCTCTGTAGATTTGCAAACAAAAAAGTAATTTGTTAAACAAGAAAAGTTGGATTATTAGACAATAATCCTTTACTCCCCCATTAGCTTAGCAAATACATACA
Organism: Scyliorhinus torazame; assembly: GCF_047496885.1. Classification (NCBI taxonomy): domain Eukaryota; kingdom Metazoa; phylum Chordata; class Chondrichthyes; order Carcharhiniformes; family Scyliorhinidae; genus Scyliorhinus; species Scyliorhinus torazame. The sequence continues at coordinate 185,663,088 of NC_092711.1, read as the reverse complement.
TTTGAAGATTAGCGTGGGCCACAAAGTACATCTTAAGTTAAAATAATCGAATTAACACAAAAAGTGACTTTCCAGCACACACATAACTGTGATCAAATGCACGTACTCCAGTGTTAACGCAAGTTATTGGCTGTGGATGCCCTCCTCAGAGCCCCCCAGATGATGATTACATGAGAGTTTCTCAACTCCACTCACAAAAACAAACTATCAATGTTATCTCATCATAAGACTTTCTGTTAGCGGTTTGCATTCAGAAATCCAGTCCAGGATTTACAAATTACACTTTCAAACAAATTACTGCTCCACGATTTAAAGCGAACCCAGCCCAGGATTTCAACCCGACGTCTGAAGGATATTTTGTCTTGACTGCTGTGCAAAGATCTCACAATTTATTTAATATTCGATTTCCAGATTATACTAAAATGGCATCCGCTATTTATTTCATCTTTGTAGGCCGGTGTCCCACTTTAAACCTAGTTATTGAAATTGTCTCTTTAACTAAAAACACTGTGTTTACATTTCCCTCAATTATTCTGAACAATACTTTGATCGCTGTTCGTTTAACTCCAGGCTTTTTGACATTTCACTGCATTTCTCTAGTTTCCGTAATTAGCCGTTGTTCAGGCCTCTGCACTTGTTTTCTTAATCATTATTCAATTGTATGGATTATCTTCCAGCAAAGTTGAGAAACATAATCCCTCTCTAGCCCTCTAAACTAACAACTTCTTGTAGAACTTTGTGAGCTTCCTTCTCCCTCAGCACATATCCCGAACTAAAGTCAAATTCGCTGAACTTAAACTTAAAAGCTTCTCTGCTGCACAAGGTGCAGTTGCTAAGTAACCCCCGGATGCGTTTGCTCGTATTCAATGTTCACACCGGAGTCTTGCTGAACACAAAATAAACACAGTTGTAACTTAACAGACACCACACATAAAAACTCCTTTGCCCAGCATGAACCGAAGAATAGGTTTCACTCTTCCAGGCAAACCATACTTAATATCAAATGTTTGCCAATGCAAAAATAAAATACTTAAAAGTACTTTTGGTTTTCTAACAATACGATAGGTGGAATTTTGAACTACTTAGTTCATGCCGGGAAAACCGACAATTTCTTGCACCTGCCGCAGATCTGGTCAAGTGGTGGTAAACTATAAAACAGTCGCGTACCAGTACTACAAGCAGGGAAGTCAACTGCTAATCCATTGCATTCAGAGTAAATGCTGCATCCTGTGTTCTTGGGCAGAAGACCTCGACATAATTGCCTCGGTTACATCCACGCTACATTAACCTGAGAGGCTGTGGAGAGAAACAGTAAGCGTGGTTGCGACAAAGCTCCACAAATTAAACTGACCTGGAGATCTCTGATGGAAAACAAGAACCGTGCACATCGACACTTAAATGCTTAAGAAGGACAGAAATACAACAAGAAAGATTGTGCTTAATTGATTTGCTTTCATTAGATATCGCTGTTGCGATGATAAATAAAACTGGAGGTTCAGTATTTTCATATTTACTGTATCAGTTGTTTAAATTGATTATCCCTCTGTCAGAATACAGAAGAAAGGGAACAGCAAATGTAATTTCGTTCTGACACGTGTTTTCTGTGCTATTATAAGCCATCGTAAGTCTCTCTTTCTTTCTTTCTGTCTTTCTTTCATTCTTTCTTTCTTTTTCCTCCGTCGCTCCTTCTCTTGCACTTTCATTGCTCTTTCACTCTGGTAGAATATCAGCGATTCCGTTATACTTTCCAGGACAATGTAACATTTTAGCATTGAACTGTTCCAATCATAATCTCCAACGAAATAATCTGACGTTCCGAGTCTTGCATTTCTTTGTAAACGTAAATGCCAGTGGATTCTGGTCAGTGTAAACCAAGCTTTGTGCATCATCCTGGCGGATGTAAACTTCAAATTGCTGCAGTGCGAGAAGTACGGCTAAAGAGACCTTATCAATGGTCGAAAACTTTCTCCGGCACGAATTGAGTTTTTATTTTCAGAAAATACCCCACTGTACTCCCTATTCCTGTATCGTCATCCCTAGTTCATTGGCATTGATGGGGCCAGTTCAACCTTTCCGGAAAAGTTGGGGCAACACAACTGAAAAACTTTTCAAGATGGCCCCCATCCTCTCAGATACCTGTTGACATTTTTAGACCACAACATTTTCGCTTTCTTCCCAAACACATTGGTTCAGTGTACTGCTATGGTTGAAATTTGGTACAAACTTCCTGCAAAACCCACGCATGCCTAGGAACCTTAAAGCTTCCCGTTTGCTGGTGGGAGCGTTAACATCCAACAAGGCACTTACTTTAGCGTTCCGTCACCATTTGTCCCTGCCCCACCACATGGTCTAAATAGGTGACCTTCGCTCTGGCAACTCATTTTTGGCCACATTAATTACCAGTCTAGCCACTTGAATAGCTCCTCCAATTGCATTATGTTCTCTTCACCAGTGTCGTTTACACGGCAACATCATCCAAGTTGACCACACGACTACGCAGTCCAGCTTGCGACCTGATATATTGGAAGGTTAGGGCTGCGTTTTTGAGACCAAATGGCATTACCCCGCATTGCTATAACCCCTGGAGCGTTACAAAAGCAGATATCCCCCGCGTCCTGGATGTTAATGGGACTTGACAATAACCTTTCAACACGTTAACCTTTTGAAAGGAAAAAGGCACTAACTATTCTGTCAAAGCAATCTTCCAACCTCGGAAGAGGAGCAAACTCTGTCTTACTGAGAGCATTGACCTTCTGGCAATCAATGAAGAACCGTGTGGTTCCATCCGATTTGGGCACTAATATTATTGGCGAGCGCCAATTACCTCTACTGGACTCTATTAAATCGGTGTTCAATGTATATTGGATCTCGGCCTCTAACTGAGCCAATTTTCGAGGTTCCAGCTGTACGGGTTCTGCTTTACCGGTCCGGAGTTCCCAGGTCTACATTATGCCTGGTTAACGGAGTACAGCCTGGGTGGCCCGGGGAATCAGCCAATATTTTTCCAATTAGCTCGCTCCGCTGTCCTTCTTTTAAATAGGCAAACAGGGCCGCCAACTATCCTAAAATATCGGTATTGGTTAGTCATATTGGCGGAGCGTCATTCTGGGTGCGGTCCCCCTTTCTCGCACCTCGCTCTTTCCATCATCGCCCTCGTCCATCACCTGCACCACCTGGCCCACTGGTACACTTTTATCTGCCTCCCTACGATATCATTGCTTCAGCAGATTTATATGGCACAACTCGTCCTTCTTAATCTGTCGGGGGTGCTAGTTAAATGCGTTACCTTTCGGGCAGCACGGTGGTGCAGTGGTTAGCAGTGCTGCCTACGGTGCTGAGATCCCAGGTACGATCCCGGCGCTGGGTCACATTCCGTGTGATGTTTGCACTTTCTCCCCGTGTTTTCGTGGGTTTCACCCCCACAACCAAAGGATGTGCAGGTCAGTTGGATTGGCCACGTTAAAAGTGCCCCTTAATTGGAAAAAATAATTATTGAGTGCTCTAAAATTAATTTTTAAAAATACGTTTCCTCTCTCACTCTCTTAAGCACCTTATAAGGTCCACTGAATTTTGCCTTTGGAGGTTCGCCCTGCAACCACAACAATACCAGTAGCTCATCCCCAACTTGAAAATTTCAGCACCTAGCCTGCCTGTCTGCCCACGGTTTCATCTGGGCTCCAGAAATCTACAAATGCTCCTAGGCTACTCGAGAGGCGCCTGTGAGTCTTGCCAGAAATGTGGAGACGTAGTTCAACATGGAAGAATGGGCCTCTGGTTTGAGAAACCTCTGCTTCGTGAGTTTTAACGGACGCTGTATCTCATGGCCGTAAACCAACTGAAATGGACTAAATGCATTATACTTTTGGGGAATCCCTGGTAACTAATAGTGTGAAATCCAATTCTTTGTCTCAATCCTTTTGGTAATCATGGCATTCGACCCAGTCATGTTCTTGAGGGCCTGATGGGACCTCTCCAAAGCTCCATGCGTTTGGGGATGATAGGTGTTTGTTTTTAACTGCTTGATACATAATCTACTAAGTATATCCTGGAAATGTGTCGACATGAAATTAAAACCCTAATCCGATTGCACTTCTAAGGGTACGCCATTGCGAGTGAAAAATCGCATCAGTTTTTCCACTACTACCTTAGTGGTATTGGTTCGTAAACGTACAGATTCTGGGAATCGTATGGTCATATCCATGACCCTAAGGATATACTGATGTCTTGCCTTAGTCTTGCGCAACAATTCTAGAAAATTGACCAATGCCAACCAAACGTTCACCATCAACGGGATGAGTATTAATGGGGCATGTTGGATCATATGCTGTGATTCACCTACTACCTGATAGGTATCACACGTCCTGCAGAACTGCTCACCATCTTTCGGCAGCCCGGCCAGGACAAATGCCTGTTGACATGAGGTCTGGCTGTTCCGTATTGCCTGATGTCCTGCCATTGTTATCGCATGCGCTATCTGCAGGACATCCAGACGGGACTTGGGCGGAAACACTACGTGATGAACATCAGTCCAGTCCTCATCCGCGAGACAATAAGAGTTCCTCCACTTCCTCATCGGAACGCCGCTCCTAAGGTAGAGACGCTCCGGACCCCCCTCCCCCCCAACCCCTCCCCTCCCAAACGCAACTCCTGGGATCTATGTTTGTGCCAAATGCTGTATCTCGATCAGTTTCCTGGCCCTCAACTGAAGCAGTCCTCCCAAACACCTTACCAGGTGTATCATTCTGCCCAAGGATAATCTCGGCTAGGCTACCCGGCTTGCGGGGTGGCATAAATCGCCTTGGATGACCCTTCTTTATCCCTGGTCACCACAGGAGAGACAAATTTCAGAAGATTGTTCCTGAAACTGTCCTGTCTCATTAACCCCATCAGCCTCTCTGTAATCAGGATGGCAGCTGCAACCTTATATCCTGCCAAGTCTTCCCCAAAAGTAAGCAAAATCCGCCGACGGGTAACTTCTTAACCACCCGACGTCGATTGCGCTCGACACCAACCCATACTCCAATTGCACTTTATACAATGGAACTGGGATATAATCTCCACTGATCTCATTCCCCGATACCTTGGATTTCATTGAACTCTTTGGCGGGGAAACCAAATCTTTCTCCAGTTCGAGACTTTGAGCAGCTCATGTGTCTCTTAAAATTGTTATGGGCTTGGCTACTTCAATTGAGGAAAATGGAGTGACGCTCCCCTCACACACAAAACCGGCATATCTCTCATCCACCTCATTCCTTAGACTTGTTCCCACAGCGGTGTTTACCTCAGATCTCTTTAGTCCAGCTAACGCTACAGTCTGTACGGTAGTATTCTTCACGTTAGATCCCTTTTGGCAGCCTCCTTCCGAACTCCCACAAGTCCCATAGGCTTTCCGTGCCTGCTGTACGAACGTGTGCTGGCTTATTACAATGCTAACATCTCGGCTACCAAGCCGCACCTCCTCTCGCAGTATCTTCCTTTCTGGTCTGAGAGAGGATCTAAGGGCGTTCCAAACTATCCATTATTTACCTTTGCTACCTGCCTTCTCGTCACTCTGCCACTTCCTATGATTTTCAAAATTATTCGCCTGATGGAAAAAATATTTAAATTTATGGATTATCTGATGATCGTCAGCCATAATTGTTGCTTGCCTAACACTGTGTATCCTCTGGTTGTCAACACGTTCTTATTATAGAAGGTAGGGAACCCTTGAGCCCCTCTCTCAGAGCTTCACAGGTAGTTTCAACTCCCAATGCTCATACACATCTATTGATATTATTCTGATTAACCCTTTCGGATTCTGCTGAGTCTGTCTCGGCAGTCTCATTAAAATCGGAAACATCTGCCTATATGCCTCGGGAACAAATTGTGTGCATCTTGAACAGCATTTTTACCGTTTCATAATTCTTAGACCTCTGCTCAGACAAGGCGGCACAAGCTTCCTGTGGAATAGGACGAGAACGAGAGCAGCAATAAGGCTACAAAGGGCCATAACCAGGGAAGGAAGTACTGCAATCAACCACTCAGTACAGTCCCTGGGCGGAGGGAGACCCCTGACTGCAGGGGCAGGTCCACATGGCGGACGCACAGTGGGCGGCCATGTTGGGTGCCCCCTGGACAAAGGGAAACCCCGGAACGCAGGGACCCGACCGCATGGGGAGAGCAGTGACAGCGGCCTTCTTGGACGGCCCCCTCACAAAGGGAAACTGCGGAGTGCAGTGGCACATGCACTAGGTATGTATGGTTAATCCCACAAGAACGGGACGACAGAACCTCCCCCACCAGGATAGTCACCTGGGACGTAAGGGGACTCAATGGCCCAGTGAAAAGATCCAGAGTCTTCACCCATCTAAGAAACATGAAAGCCGATATATTCTTCCTCCAAGAGACACATCTGAGAGAGCAGGACAGACTGCAGGGAAGAAAGGGATGGGTGGGAGAGACCTACCATTCCTGCTCCGGGACGAGGACCAGGGGGTAGCAAAACTGATAAGTAAGAGGACGATATTTAGGGCGACGATGACGGTTCCGGACCCAGAGGAACGGTACGTCATGGTCAGCGGGACCCTGGACGGGGCACCGGTCGCACTAGTTAACGTGGGCGCTCCCAACTGGGATGACACGAAATTCATTAAAAAGGCTTTGGCGGAAATCCCCGTCAGAGCGACGTATCGACTGATCATGGGGAGGGACTTTAATTGTATACAAGACCCAAGGACAGACAGATCAAACCCCAAAACAGTGAAGACCTCAAACATGGCGAAGGAACTCGGCCCTTTTATGGAGCAGATGGAGCCCTTGGAGGTTCACCCACCCAGGGGAGAAGGAGTCCTCTTTCTTCTATCCAGTACATGACGTATATGCCATGATTGACTGCTCTGTGGTGGGAAAGTGGTGCTTCAAGGGTTGGTCAAAATGGAATACTCGGTAATCATAATCTCCATCCATGCTCCAGAGTACATGGATGTGAGTTTGAAGATGGGCAGGGCCGAACGCCCGACATGGAGGTTCGGCACTGTCCTACTAGCTACCAAGGTTTTTAGCGAAAGGGTATCACAGGCCACAGCAGAGTATAGGGAGAACAACTAAAACGTTCTCGGAGGTGCAGAAAGCAACGATTAGAGGGGAAATTATCGCCTTCGAAGCACGAAGAGACAGGAAGGAAAGGATGGCTAGGCAGCAGCTAGTCGACTCCATACTGGAGGTAGACCGGAAATGCTCCGACACCTGGACTGTAGAGCACTTGGCGGAGAGGAAAAAGCTACAAATGGACTTGACCTGCTCTCCAAGTGAAGGCAGTGCACCAACTCCACCAGGCATGGGGAACCTATACGAACACGGAGACAAAGCCAGCCGCCTGCTGGCACACGAGCTGAGAAAGCGGGCAGCCACTAGAGAGATCACACAAATCAGGGACAACAGAGGCACATTAGAAACAGGCACAGGAAAAGTCAACAAAGCCTTCGAGGCCTTTTACCGAGGGCTGTACTCCTCGGAATTTCCAGTAGGCGAATCGGGGATGAAACAGTTACTCGATGGACTGGACTTGCCAGCTGTGGGGGAGGACAGAAAAGCGGCCTGGAAGTACCACTAGAATTGGGAGAGAACATGGACAGTTTTAGCACCATGCAGGCGAGGAAGGCACTGGGACCCGATGGGTTCCCGGCTGACGTCTACAAAGACTTTGCAACAGCACTGGCCCTGCACCTGCGGGAGATGTTCACAGATTCACTGGCTTGGGGCACACTGCCACCTACACTAGCACAGGCCTCAATCTCGCAAATAACTAAGAAAGACAAAGACCCAACGGAATGTGGGCCATACAGACCCATCTCATTACTAAACGTAGACGCCAAAATATTGGCCAACATCCTAGCCAAGAGGCTGTAGGACTGCGTTCTCGAGGTGGTCACAGAAGACCAGACAGGCTTTGTCAAAGATTGACAGCTGACATCGAATTTCACGCATCTGCTGAATGTGATAACGACGCCATCCAGGGAGAAGAAAACAGAGGTGATCGACTCTCTGGATGCAGAAAAAGCCTTTGACAGAGTCGAGTGGCAGTACCTCATAGAGGTACTGGAGCGGTTCGGACTCGGATCAGGGTTCACCTCCTGGGTGAAGCACCGATGCAACGTGTGGGCAAACAACACCAACGTCCAGTACTTTCAGCTCCACAGGGGCACCAGGCAGGAATGCCCGCTGGCCCCACTGCCGTTCGCCCTAGGGATCGAAGCACTAGCGATCGCTCTCAGAACAGTAAAAAACTGGAGGGGTATCCAAAGGGGCGGCAGAGAGCACAGAGTCTCACTCTATGCAGATGAACTGCTCCTCTACATCACGGACCAACAAAGCAGCATGGCAGGAATCATCGTGCTCCTGAAAGAGTTTGTTGCCTTCTCTCGCTACAAACTCAACATGACAACATGAGCAAAAGCGAGATCTTCCCGGTGTACCCACAAGGGGGGGGGGGGGGGCAACACTAGTGGGGCTGCTGTTTAAACAAGCCCAAAACAAATTGGGGCTCCAAATCGCTCACGACTGGACTGGGATCCACAAATGGAACTTGACCAGTCTGACAGAGGATGCCAAAAAGGACCTGCAAAATGGAACACACTCCCAGTCTCCATCACGGAGAGAGTGCAGACGATCAAAATGAAATTACTACTCAGGTACCCCTTGGTACTTAGATCGATCTGGATCTATATCCCAAAGGCCCTTTTCAACTCACTGGACAAATTAATCGTGGCGTTCGTATGTGGAGTGGGGGGGGGGGGGGGGGAAGAATGCAAGGATCTCAAAGAAGGTCCTACAGAAAACAAAGTCCAGGGGAGAACTAGCCCTCCCTAACCTATAATTCTACCACTGGACGGCGACAGCAGAACCATAAGGGGATGGATCGAGGAGCCAGAAAGCGAGTGGATGCGCGCGGAGGAGGCCTACTGCAAGGGGACCTCCCTCCACACCCTCGCCACGGTGGCACTCCCATCCCCACCAAAAAAACACTTCTGCACCCCAGTGGTGGTAACCACCCTCCAGACCTGGAACCAACTACGGCAGAAACACGGCCTGACAGAAATGTTCGAATAAGCCCCCATCTGCAACAACCATAGATTCGTACCATCGCTCACCGATGCCACCTTTAAAAAGTGGAGACAGGGCGGGAGAACACTGACAGTCAGGGACCTATACACCTACCTGACGGAGAGATTTCAGCTAGCTAGGGGCAACAAACTGAGCTACCTGCACCTTAAAAACATCCTACGGAAGGAGACAAGGACGTACCCACGACCACCACGACAGACACTTCTAGAGGACTTACTTGAGGCAAACATTCTAGGTTAACGAAACTGTAGCGACATATACGAACGACTGGTAGAGAGGGCCGACACTGTACTGAACGCAACTAGGAAGAAATGGGAGGCAAACCTGCAGCTTGAAATAGGGTGGTGACTCTGGAGTGAAGCACTGCTTAGGGTCAACTCCACCTCCACGTGCACAAGACTCAACCTAACGCAACTAATGGTTGTACATAGAGCCAACGTAACAAGCACCCAAATGGGTAGATTCTTCCTGCAGGTGGAGGACAGATGTGAACGGTGCCAAGGGGGCACGGCCAACCACGCCAACATGTTGTGGTCTTGCCCAAGACTTGCTGGGTACTGGACAGCCTTCTTCGAGGCAATGTCCAGAGTGGTAGGGGTGAGGGTGGAGACTTGCCGGAAAGTGGCCCTCTTCGGTGTATCAGAACAGGCAGATCTATTCATGGGGAGGAGGGCGATGCCCTTGCCTTTGCCTCCCTGATCGCCCGCTGTAGAATCCTGCTCGGCTGGCGGTCAGCAGCACCACTCAAAGGTGCAGACTGGCTGCCCGACCTATCAGAATCTGTCCAAATGGAGAAAATCAAATTTGCCGTCCGAAGATCGGACGACGGCTTCCACAGAACATGGGAACCATTCACCCAACTGTTCTGGGACCTGTTTGTGGCCAACGAAAAGGCTGATAAATAATCAAGTAACCAAGAGCCAGGGAAAGTAGCCAAAATTTGAGGAATGAGAAGGAAGGAGCAAAAGACCCAGGGGGTGGGGAGCAGTGCAGGAGGGGGTAGCTAAACTCAATAGAAAAGATAGGTGAGCTGCAGGGAGGGAGAGGGAGAGGGGGAGGAGTGGAAGGGGGGAGAGGGCAGGGGGGTGAAAAGGAAAGACAGGAGGCAAAGAACAATTGAGGGGAACCAGAGGGGGGGGGGGGAGACGAAAGAACATAAAGTGGCAGGAGAGCACAGGAAATGACAACGACCATGCCGAACACAACAACACAGAAAGAAAGTACAGGAGGAAGAAACGACGAAGGGCCGAAGCAGAGGCAAACGCACAACAACAACAGCGAAAATCGACCAGGAGATGAAAGCAACATCAGGGGCGCCACCCCGGCGCCTCCAAACCCCGCCCCCCCCCCCCACCCCCACCCCACCTGCAGGTCGAATTAGGGTGGTGACTCTGGAGTAATGCACTGCCTAGGGTCAACTCCACCTCCACGTGCGCAAGACACAACCTAATGCAACTAATGGTTGTACATAGAGCCAATGTAACAAGCACCCGAATGGGTAGGTTGTTCCTGCAGGTGGAGGACAGATGTGAACGGTGCCAAAGGGGCACGGCCAACCACGCCAACGTGTTGTGGTCTTGCCCAAGACTTGCTGGGTACTGGACAGCCTTCCTCAAGGCAATTTCCAAAGTGGTAGGGGTGAGGGTGGAGACGTGCCGGAAAGTGGCCCTCTTCGGTCTATCAGACCAGCCAGATCTACTCATGGGGAGGAGGGGGGATGCCCTTGCCTTTGCCTCCCTGATCGCCCGCTGTAGAATCCTGTGCGGCTGGCGGTTAGCATCACGACCCAAAGCTGCAGACTAGCTGTCCGACCTACCAGAATCTCTCCAAATGGAGAAAATCAAATTTGCCTTCCGAAGGTCGGACGACGGCTTCCACAGAACATGGGAACCATTCACCCAACTGTTCTGGGACCTGTTTGTGGCCAACGAATAGGCTGATAAATAATCAAGTAGCCAAGAGCCAGGGGAAAGTAGCTAAAATTTGAGGAAAGAGAAGGAAGGAGCAAAAGACCCAGGGGGTGGGGAGCAGTGCAGGAGGGGGTAGCTAAACTCAATAGAAAAGATAGGTGAGCTGCAGGGAGGGAGAGGGAGAGGGGGGAGGAGTGGAAGGGGGAGGGGGCAGGAGGTGCGAAGAACGAAAGACAGGAGGCAAAGAACAGTAGAGGGGAACCAGAGGGGGGGGTGGGGGGGGGGGTGGGTAGGGGGGGGGGGGGAGACGAAAGAACACAAAGTGGCAGGAGAGCAGAGGAAATGACAACGACCATGACGAACACAACACAGACTAAGAAAGTACAGGAGGAAGAAACGACCAACGGCCGAAGCAGAGGCAAACGCAAATCAACAACAGCGAAAACCGACCTGGAGAAGAAAGCAACATCAGGGGCGCCACCCAGGTGCCTCCAACCCCCCTCCCCCCCCCCCCCCCCGCCCCACTCCCACCCCCACCCAGATCTATTTTGTATTACTGGTGTTGTAGGTACTCTCTTTGTTTTTGAAAAATGGAAGAATACACAAGACATATATACAGGTATGCTGCAATTGTCTCTCCAGTACGTCGATGTATATACACTTTCCCAGTTTTTACTCCCCCCCGCCCCCCCCCCCCGCCCCCCACACACACACACCTTGTTTTTCTTTCTTTGTTATTTACGTGATTTTGCAAACTATATAGCTTTGCTTTTTTATCGTGTTTGTAATATCTTCACATTTTTCCCTCTTCTTTGTGTACACCTGTAAATATACTATGGTCGAAAACCCAATAAAAGCCATTTATATAAGAAAAATATGTTCAAGTCTGAGATAGACCTTAGTGTTGGGTGTACTGGGTTATGGGGTTAGGGTGGAGGTGTTGACCTTGGGTCGGGTGCTCTTTCCAAGAGCCGATGCAGACTCGCTGGGCCGAATGGCCTCCTTCTGCACTGTAAATTCTATGATCTATTATAGACAGATTTTAAATCTGCAAGGGAATCGATGGTCTGCGGATTCGGCGGGGTCGTGAAATTGAGGATTATCACGTCAGATCATCCATGATTGCAATAAGTGGTGCGGAAGACTAGATGGGCGAAAGACCTCCTTTTGTTCCTAGGTCACAGGGTCTTATATGTGTGTTTTAGTTCATCCAAGAACAACAAATCTTGATGATTGGAACGGAATGACCCAACTGAAGTATAATCGATACGTGTTTACCTCTTTGTTTTTCTCTGCATGTGTTGTTCGATGGGGAGTATTCATCGTAGCTCTGTAGCTGAAAGAGGGAAACAGGTAATCATTAACAGGATGTTATCTTTCCAATGTTAAACATGGAATTTTGACCTACTATGATATATAGTGTCAACAGTCTGCTTTCCCATGGGCACTGTCTGCCATTGCGTGCATCTCTACCCGTACATCGCTGTCTTACCAGCAGGACAGGACATTCGCAAGATGCTGAGGGATGGATCTCGGGGTTTTCTGAAAGGAGCCATTTCACATGTATCACTCATCCAGACTGATATGTTGCTGACCTGTTAGTTCTGACAGAATGGCATCGCTTCCCCCTAATATGGCGATTGAATGTGCAGCTCAGCTGGACTGAATGTGTCTGCTGGATTCACATTGTGTGACTACGCCATAACATATTCCCTGCTTTATCCAAATCGGTTTTTCTATCAGAGAACAGTTAAGAGTTGTTGTGGGATTGTAGGTGCATAAGGAAGGCATAAGGAATCAGTTAATGTATTATGAGTTGCTTAGAATATAAGAGGGAGGAGGTTATGCTGAAATTATAGAAAACTTTAGTTAGGCCCCAACTTCAGTAATGTTTGCAATTCTGGTGGCCGCATTACAGAAAGTATGCAATTGCATGGAAGAGGGTCCAATGGAGATTTATGCCAATGTCGAAAAACTGAGAAATTCCAACCATGAGAAAATATTGGATAGGCTGGGATTGCGCTATTCGAACAGAGGAAGGTAAGTGGCGATTTGATTCAGATCTGCAAGGTTGTGGGGGCTGGAAAGAATGAATTGGAACGGCATATTTACGTGGTCGACGTCTGGGGGGCACAGAATGTAACTGATTGATCGATGGATTAGAGGGGAGAGGCAGTTTATTTGCACCCAGATGATTTTGGGGGTGGGGTGGGGGTGTTGAAACCTATTGCCTGAAACGGTAATAGAGAGAGAAACATTCCACTCTTTAAAGGTATATGAATATGGATCTCAAATGACGATGCATCCAAGGTTACGGACCACATGCTGCAAAACAGATTTATGCTCTTCGGCTCCCTTTCTGACTGGTGCACCCGATGGGCCAAATGCGTTATACTGAGCCATGTTATGTTAGCCAATTGTACGTTCAATGAGTTTCTGAGAAGATTTAGATTTAGATTAGATTTAGATTTATTGTCACGTGTACCGAGGTACAGTGAAAATTATTGTTCTGCATACAGTCCAGGCAGTTAGCACTATATATGAAAACGGAGAACACACGATAAATATTTGAGGATACATAATGTAAATATATTAACATAAACAACGGGTGAAGTATACAGTATACAGTATATGGTTCTGCAATTGTACAGACGATGCGTGGAACGATCTGTTCAGCCCAGGACATCAGTTCAGGTCGTAAGAGTGTCATTCGGGAGCCTGGTAACAGCCGGGGGGAAAGCTGTTTTTGAACCTATTGGTGCGTGTTCTCATACACGGCAGCATGGTAGCATTGTGGATAGCACAATTGCTTCACAGCTCCAGGGCCCCAGGTTCGATTGCGGCTTGGGTCACAGTCTGTGCGGAGTCTGCATATCCACCCCGTGTGTGCGTGGGTTTCCTCCGGGTGCTCCGGTTTCCTCCCACAATACAAAGATGTGCAGGTTAGGTGGATTGGCCATGATAAATTGCCCTTAGTGTCCAAAATTGCCCTTAGTGTTGGGTGGGGTTACTGGGTTATGGGGATAGGGTAGAGGTGTTGACCTTGGGTAGGGTGCTCTTTCCAAGAGCCGGTGCAGACCCGATGGGCCGAATGGTCTCCTTCTGCACTGTAAATTCTATGATAATCTATGATACGTTTGCAACTTCTGCCCGATGGAAGAGGTTGCCGGGTGGAAAGAATATTTTATTATGCTGCCTGTTTTCCCAAGGCAGTGGGCGATGTAGACAGAGTCAATTGGTAGGAGGTCGACTCGCATGAGTGTTCACGACTCTTTCGGTCTTCGGCCGCGCAGCTGCCACACTAAGCTGTGATGCAGCCAGATAGATTGCTTTCTATGGTATTCTATAGATATTGGTAAGTGTCGCTGTGGACATGCCGAATTTCCTTAATTTCTTGAGGAAGTATAGGTGCTGTTGTGATTTATTGGTCGTAGCCTCCATGCGCGTGGACGAGGGCCGATTGTTGGTCATGTTTACATCTAGGAATTTGAAGCGGTCAACCATCTCCACCTTGGCACCTTCGATACAGACAGGGGTTGGACAACACTTAGTTTCCAGAAATCGATGACCAGCTCCTTGTTTTTTTTGATATTGAGAGAGAGATTGTTGTCACAGCACCATGACACTGAGCTGTCCACCTCCCTCCTGTATTCTGACTTATCCTAGTTTGTGATCCTACCCAGTACGGAGATCAGCAACTTGTAAATGAATTGGAGCCGAATTTTGCCACAAAGTTATGTCTATATAGGGAGTATGCAGGGGCCTAAGCAGCCAGCCTTGCGGGCCCTGGTATTGAGGATTATCATGGAGGAGGTGCCGCTATTTATCCTTATAAATTGCGGTATATTTTCCGAAATCACATAACGTTTGCTCTCAATGCGAGACGTCGTCTTTGTCCACGCCATTGCAGCAGAGGTAGAATTAAAATATAGTGAATTAACCTTATCTGTTTCATGAATATCATTGGCATTAGTGGTGATGCACTCAAAATTATTTGTTCAGTGAGCGTGGACAATGTACATGCTGATGTCACCTCATATGTTACAGCTAATGATGCTATCTAATTGTGCCTCTGGAGGATTAAAATCAGGTATAAAAAGAGAATCGTTTGATTATCAAAAACAGCACGTGTTGGATTGCAAAAAGATATCGCCGTTTTCACAGAAAATGCACGCGCCACCCAGAGGCCTCGGGTATGCCATTTATTACTCAATCCTTGCAGCTATTGCTATCCCAGGTAATACATTCGCACTGTCGTTACTGAATATCTGTTATGCTTTATTTGCAGGAGTCCACTCACTGATACAATGGAAATAATACGCCACAAGTTGCGGATGCCGGGCGACATGGCGATGCAGTGATTAGCACTGTTGCCTCACGGCGCTGAGGACCCGGATTTGATCCCGGCCCTGGGTCACTGTCCGTGAGGGGTATGCAGACTCTCCCCGTGTCTGCGTGGGTCTCACCCACACAACCCAAAAAGATGCGCAGGGTAGTTGAATTACCCATGCTAACTTGCCCTTAAATTGGGTACTCTAAATGTATTTACTTTTTTTAAAGTACCGCATGTCATTTTGGACAACGCAACTGCTGAACTATGTATCAGGCTGGGAAGGTCTTCTGTGGGAGATTCAGGCGAATAATATCTCTCTTTAGAAGTTTAAGTTATGAGAAGAGGTCGCAAAACAATGAGGAATAATATTAAGAGATATTTAAGAGAAGTGAAAGACTCGTTTGGATTGACACATTAATCTGATCTCCTCCCCCCCACCCCCCCACCCCCCAACTGCCCTTCCCCCGCAACAGTTGTGAAAGCCATGTAAAAGATGCGCTGCAGAATTTCAACAAGTCTCATCAGATATGAGATGGCGGCACGGTAGCATGGTGTTTAGCGCAGATGCTGCACAGTTCCACGGTCCCAGGTTCGATTTCCGGCTTGAGTCACTGCCTGTGCGGAGTCGGCACGTTCTCACCGTGTCTGGGTGAGTTTCCTCCGTGTGCTCCGGTTTCCTCCCACAGTCCACACATGTTCAGGTTAGGTGGATTGGCCATGATAAATTGCCCTTAGGTTAGGTGGGGTTACGGGGTTACTGGGTTATGGGGATGTGTGGGCATAAGTGGGGTGCTCTTTCCAAGAGCCGGTGCAGACTCGATGTGCCAAATAGCCTCCTTCTGCATGTAAATTCTAAGATGATCAACGTCCACACCCAAATACCTCTACCACCCTAAAGACAAGAGCAACAGCCGAATGGGAACATCACAAAATGGAAGTGCTCCCGCAAACCACTTGGCGTGGAAGTATATCGCTGCTTTTTTTTGCCATTGCTGGGTCAAAATCCTGTAACCACCTCCCCAACAGCAGCGTAGGTGTACCTAAACCACATGGACTGCAGCTTTTGAAGAAGCCAGTTCAATACTAATTAGGAATAAGCAACAAATACTGTCCTAGCCACCGATAAACACATCATGTGAATGAGTAAAGGGTGAGTTTGAAAGCTTCCTCACGGAAAGGACAATATGAAATTTGTTTAACCAGAAATAAATCGTATCAAGATCAATTGAACGTCCGGGTTAATTTTCTTTGGAACGGTTGTCATGTTGTACGGAACAGATGTGGAATTTAAATTGAAATACACATGAACCATCACTTAACTGAATGGAAAATAAGACCTCCGTTCGGCAAAATTGTTTTCTCCAGGGCAAACAGCACTTACTATAAACGCACTTCCTCATCCTTCCATTGTATACCGCTTTTGACGGTCCCAATAATATTTGTTTTTGCTTCAACATGCCTTGAGTACTTGAACGTCTGATCTCGGGACTCCTTATTCATTTAGACAAAACATATGCAAGCTGTATTTATAACTCCACCTCACCCAACCATTCATTGAAAGCTCTATTCATTGAAAGCTCCATTCATTGGGGGCTCTGGAGCTGCGGATGGACTCACTTTGGAGCATCCGCGATGCTGAGGACATCGTGGATAGCACGTTTAGCGAGTTGGTCATACCGCAGGTGAAAGGTACTGAGGGAGATAGTAAATGGGTGACCAAAAGACAGAGCAAGAGTAGGAAGGCAGTGCAGGTGTCCTCTGCGGTCATCTCCCTGCAAAACAGATATACCGCTTTGGATACTGTTGAGGGAGATGGCTCACCAGGGGAAGGCAGCAGCAGCCAGGTTCATGGCACCGTGGCTGGCACTGCTGCGCAGCTGGGCAGGAAGAAGAATGGCAGGGCTATAGTGTTAGGGGATTCAATTGTAACGGGAATAGACAGGCGGTTCTGCGGACGCAAACGAGACTCCAGAATGGTATGTTGCCTCCCTGGTGCAAGGGTCAAGGATGTCTCGGAGCGGCTGCAGGACATACTGGGGGCGGGGGGGGGGGGGGGGGGAGGGTGAGCAGCCAGCTGTCGTGGTGCACATAGGCACCAACGATAGAGGTATAAAAAAAACGGGACGAGGTCCTACAAGCTGAATTTAGGGAGCTAGGAGTTAAACTAAAAAGTAGGACCTCAAAGGTAGTAATCTCAGGATTGCTACCAGTGCCACGAGCTAGTCAGAGTAGGAATGTCAGGATAGAGAGGATGAATACGTGGCTCGAGAGATGGTGCAAGAGGGAGGGATGCAAATACCTGGGACATTGGAACCGGATCTGGGGGAGATGGGACCAGTACAAACCGGACGGTCTGCACCTGGGCAGAACTGGAACCGATGTCCTGGGGGGGGGGGGGGGGGGGGCTGTTTGCTGGAGCTGTTGGGGAGAGTTTAAACTAATGTGGCAGGGGGGTGGGAACCGATGCAGGAAGTTGGAAGGTAGTAAAACAGGGACAGAAATAAAAGGCAGTAAGGGGGAAAGTGCAAGGCAGAGAAGCCATAGTCAAAATTCAAAAAGGGCGACAGTAAAAGGTACAGTGACTGAGGGGAGCTCAGTGAATAGGACCAGGAATACGAAAAGAAATAAAACGGGAAGTGAAAACATTAATGGTAAGTGACGCGACAGATTGTTACAGGAAGATATGGGTTCGACGAATAAGGAAAATTAGGAGAAAGGTTAAGAGGAAATATAACTGAGGACAGGTTACTGATCGAGTTGTTAAGATTCAGAACAGAGGTAAAAAAAGCCAACATAAGTGTACTTTACCTGAATGCTCGTAGTATTCGGAATAAGGTAAATGAGTTGATGGCGCAAATCATCGTGAATGACTATAATTTAGTGGCCATTACTGAAACATGGTTAAAGGATGGTCACGACTATGAGTTAAATATCCGAGGGTACCAGACTTTTCGGAAGGACAGAGTGGTTGGTAAGGGAGGTGGTGTAGCTCTGTTATTTAAGGATGACATCCGGGCAACAGTAAGGGATGACATCGGTGCTATGGAGGATAAGTTTGAATCCATTTGGGTGGAAATCATGAATAGTAAGGCGAAAAAGTCACTGATAGGAGTAATCTGTAGGCCACCAAATAGTAACATTATGGTGGGGCAGGCAATAAACAAAGAAATAACAGATGCATGTGGAAATGGGACAGCAGTTATCATGGGGGATTTTAATCTACATGTTGATTTGTTTAACCAGGTCGGTCAAGGCAGCCTTGAGGAGGAGTTTATAGAATGTATCCGTGATAGTTCCCTAGAACAGTATGTAATGGAACCTACGAGGGAACCAGCGGCCCTAGATCTGGTCCTGTGTAATGAGACAGGATTGATTCAGGATCTCATAGTTAGGGATCCTCTCGGAAGGAGCGATCACAATATGGTGGAATTTAAAATACAGATGGAGGGTGAGAAGGTAAAATCAAGCACTCGTGATTTGTGCTTAAACAAAGGAGGTTACAATGGGATGAGAGAAGAACTTGCTAAGGTAGACTGGGAGCAAAGACTTTATAGTGAAACAGTTGAGGAACAGTGGAGAACCTTGCAAGTGATTTTTCACAGCGCTCAGCAAAGGTTTATACCAACAAAAAGGAAGGACGGCAAAAAGAGGGAAAATCGACCGTGGATATCTAAGGAAATAAGGGAGAGTATCAAATTGAAGGAAAAAACATACAAAGTAGCAAAGATCAGTGGGAAACTAGAGGACTGGGAAATCTTTAGGGGGCAACAGAAAGCTACTAAAAAAGCTATAAAGAAGAGTAAGATAGATTATGAGAGTAAACTTGCTCAGAATATAAAAACAGATAGTAAAAGTTTCTACAAATACATAAAACAAAAAACAGTGGCTAAGATAAATATTGGTCCTTTAGAGGATGAGAAGGGAGATTTAGTAATGGGAGATGAGGAAATGGCTGAGGAACTGAACAGGTTTTTTGGGTCGGTCTTCACAGTGGAAGACACAAATAACATGCCAGTGACTGATGGAAATGAGGCTGTGACAGGTGAGGACCTTGAGAGGATTGTTCTCACCAAGGAGGTAGTGATGGGCAAGCTAATGGGGCTAAAGGTAGACAAGTCTCCTGGACCTGATGGAATGCATCCAGGAGTGCTAAAAGAGATGGCTAGGGAAATTTCAAATGCACTAGTGATAAGTTATCAAACTTCACTAGACTCTGGGGTGGTCCCGGCGGATTGGAAATTAGCAAACGTGACACCTCTGTTTAAAAAAGGAGGTAGGTAGAAAGCGGGTAATTATAGGCCAGTGCGCGTAACTTTGGTAGTAGGGAAGATGCTGGAATCTATCATCAAGGAAGAAAAAGCGAGTCTTCTGGATGGAAATTGTCCCATTGGACAGATGCAGCATGGGTTCATAAAGGGCAGGTCGTGCCTAACTAATTTAGTGGAATCCTTTGAGGACATTAACAGTGCGGTAGATAACGGGGAGCCAATGGATGTGGTATATCTGGATTACCAGAAAGCCTTTGACAAGGTGCCACACAAAAGGTTGTTGCATAAGATAAAGATGCATGGCATTAAGGGGAAAGTAGTAGCATGGATAGAGGATTGGTTAATTAATAGAAAGCAAAGAGTGGGGATTAATGGGTGTTTCTCTGGTTGGCAATCAGTAGCTAGTGGTGTCCCTCAGGGATCAGTGTTGGGCCCACAACTGTTCACAATTTACATAGATGATTTGGAGTTGGGGACCAAGGGCAATGTGTCCAAGTTTGCAGACGACACTAAGATAAGTGGTAAAGCAAAAAGTGCAGAGGATACTGGAAGTCTGCAGAGGGATTTGGATAGGCTAAGTGAATGGGCTAGGGTCTGGCAGATGGAATACAATGTTGACAAATGCGAGGTTATCCATTTTGGTAGGAATAACAGCAAAAGGGATTATTATTTAAACGATAAAATATTAAAACATGCTGCTGTGCAGAGAGACCTGGGTGTGCTAGCGCATGAGTCGCAAAAAGTTGATTTTCAGGTGCAACAGGTGATTAAGAAGACAAATGGAATTTTGTCCTTCATTGCTAGAGGGATGGCGTTTAAGACTGGGGAGGTTCTGCTGCAATTGTATAAGGTGTTAGTGAGGCCACACCTGGAGTATTATGTTCAGTTTTGGTCTCCTTACTTGAGAAAGGACGTACTGGCACTGGAGGGTGTGCAGAGGAGATTCACTAGGTTAATCCCAGATCTGAAGGCGTTGGATTACGAGGGGAGGTTGAGTAGACTGGGATTGTACTCGTTGGAATTTCGAAGGATGAGGGGGATCTTATAGTAACATATAAGATTATGAAGGCAATAGATAGAATAGATGTGGGCAGGTTGTTTCCACTGGTGGGTGAAAGCAGAACTAGGGGGCATAGCCTCAAAATAAGGGGAAGTAGATTTAGGACTGAGTTTAGGAGGAACTTCTTCACCCAAAGGTTGTGAATCAATGGAATTCCTTGCCCAGTGAAGCAGTAGAGGCTCCTTCATTAAATGTTTTTAAGATAAAGATAGATAGTTTTTTGAAGAATAAAGGGATTAAGGGTGTTCGGGCCGGAAAGTGGAGCTGAGTCCACAAAAGATCAGCCATGATCTAATTAAATGGTGGAGCAGGCTCGAGGGGCCAGATGGCCTACTCCTGCTCCTAGTTCTTATGTTCTCATGAAAGCCTGAATTAGAAGCAAGTCTCAAAAAATACCTTCAGTGCTAACATGTCGCTTCACCAAAGGCCGACGATGTTCTGTAAATGACCCCTGTACTCCATTCTCCGTATTTCTTTGTAGTTGTATCATCTTTGTTCTGTCCGTAAAAATTTTCTTTTCAAAATATTTAAGTTTTAAACCTAAACTCCGTACTTTAACATAGTATATCTTCATGCAAGGAGGTTTGACGGAGTGTTGCAATGTAGAATCTCTGGTGGGGGATAAAACGTATGCTCCAATTAGGTGTTGCCAAAGCCACGTAAGGATTATGGTGATGAAAGGCCAGGTGGTCTTGTGATGCTTTAGATATATGTCTTGATTTACTTCTATGTTGTCAGATAGATACACTGGTTATTCGTAAGAAATAAAGAGAGAAATTGCGGGAAAAAGACATTTGGTCATCCAGCATCTGTTATAAGGCAGCAAGAGCTAATTGTTCAGGTCTGAGCTATTTTAACAGATAATTTAATTACACCCCTTCCGTGTGTTGCTCCTGTCCTCTAAATACCACTTTGCTCCATCTGCAGAAAGAGTATTGTAAAACTTACCTTTATTTTCCTTTCTGACAGTTAATTTACTGGCGATTGTGATCCTTTCTCGAGGAAGATGTGGCCTCTCGAGATGCATCACTCGGTACCTGGTCTCCATGGCGGTGACAGATCTACTGGTCATTATCACAGCTGTGCTTTTAAACCGGATTCCTGCAATTTATTCGCCTGGTAGTTTCTTGTCCATTACGCCCGTGTGCAGTTTCAGCATTGTATTAATTTATGCGTCCAGAGACACTTCTGTTTGGTTAACGGTATCGTTCACGTTTGATCGGTTTGTGGCCATTTGTTGCCAAAAGCTGAAAATGAAGTATTGCACTGAGAAAATGGCGGCTGTGCTGGTCGGACTTATTTGTATGCTGGGCTGTTCAATCAATGTCCCCTGGTATTTTCTGCACGAACACATTTACATAATTGACAATGTCCCCTGGTACTGCAGACTTAAGGAAATTCGTTATACGTCAACAATTTGGGCAACATTCCAGTGGATTGATCGCATTTTAACTCCCTGCCTCCCATTCTTTCTGGTTGTTCTCCTCAATGCCCTGACAGTGAGGTACATTCTCGTGGTAAGTGGAACCCGCAGAAGACTCAGAGTCAAAGGAACAGGGGGTAATCAGAGCGACCCGGAAATGGATAACCGTAGAAAATCCATTATTTTACTTTTCTCCATCTCGGGCAGTTTTCTTCTGCTGTGGATGGCATATGTTGTGCAGTTCTTCATTGACCGTTTTATAACTGATTACACAATCAAAGGGTTTACTGACCCCTTATTTGTTCTACGAGAAAGTGCAAATATGCTTCAGCTATTGAGCTGCTGCACAAACACTTTCATTTATGCAGTGACGCAGCGTAAATTCAGGGATCAGTTAAAAAATATGCTTCATCATCCACTGATTATTCTAGCTAACTTGGTTAGAAAGATCTGAGCATGAAGTAGCTTCAAAGCTCTTTCTCTTTGCGTTCTCTTTGCCAGCCGATTTAAGAGGCTCTCTGCCAGACATGTGGAATGCACACCTATTTGAAAGGCTGCAGTAAGGAGCCAGGCCAGTGAAGGGAACTATTGATTTGATACGTAGGTTCTCCCACCAGGTCTGTCACCGTTTAATCCTCAGTCTGAATGGCTGGGAAAAGACCAGTCTCAGAACTCTCTTTGCTACAGCCAGAATATCTGCACAGACATTAGACAAGCAGTCGAAAGATAGAGTGGAAGTAAAATCTGTTGTAAACTCTGAGGTAAAAAACATTCCAGTATCTCAGGGAGACTATGAGTCCACCTGGTGGCCGCATCCAGGAATTGCACAGGCCTGAATCTCCTTTTGAAAGTGATTCCCCAGAGGAACACCTGCAGTCTGGGAGTTCTCATGGATGGTCGTCCTTAAAATATCCGAACTCACGGATAGTTTGCAGCACCTCTCATTCTGAAGAGATGAACGTCTACAATTCCCTCAACCTGGATAGTGATGATGCGCAAATCTCTCATACCTGTTATTCGCTGTTATTTTTTAACCTTTCTTATCCCCTTCACCGTGTGCCTGCCTTGTGTGTGTCTGGATGGAGGGGATTTGGGAATAAGTAGACTAGTAGAGCATTATTCAATTATTTCCATTGTATGTTTATCCTTTCCTCTTGTTAAAAGAAAACAGTGTGTTACGCTTTTTCTTATGAATCTGGTGTCTGTGTCACATTGGAACTTTCAAGGGTTAATTGTTTCAGGAAATACACGAATATTTGGACCATTCACTTATGTTGAGACTCTGGAGTCTGCGGGGCTGTAGCTGACAGCGCACTCGCCAAGGGTGTCGTGACACTGGCACGAAGGAAGATGGCTGCTGAAGCTGGATGTCAGTCCCCTCATTCCCTGGGCTCAACTGCAGGAGGTCCTCAGGGAAGTGTCCCTCTCTCGCCCATCTTCACATGTTTCATCAATGACCTTCCTTCCATTATTAGGTCAGAAGTAGGATGTTCGCAGACGACTTTGCAATTTTCAGTACCATTTACGACTCCTCCGATACTGATGCAGACCATGTCCAATTGTATTAAGACCAGCACAATATCCAGACTTTGACCTTCACGTGGCAAGTAACATTCGTGCAACACAAGTGCTAGGCAGTGACGTCCCGTAACAAGAGACGATGTAAACATCACCTTTTGACTTTCAATGACGTTACTATCGCTTGAAATCCTGGTGATTACCATTGACCAGAAACTGAACCGGGTCAGCGATATAAATACAGTGGCTAAATAATAGATCACAAGTGCGAATTCTGCAGCGACTTACTCCCAATCGTGTCCATCAACTGCAAAGTTTTGCGTCAGACATGTGATCGAATATTCTGCACTTTCCAAGTAGATTGATGTCTATCGACGCTTAACACCTTCGGCACCATCCAGGAAAAAGCAGTCCACATTATTGGCAACTCCTGCAGAACCACCAACATTGAATCCCTCCACAACTGACGCACTATGTAACAGCGCGTACCATCTACAATATGCACTACAGGAAGTAACCAAGTACCCTTCGACAGTACCTTTCAAAAGTACCACTCAATCTCGTAGATGGAAAGGGACAGCAGATGCATTGGGACACCAACGCCTGCAATTTCACCTCCAAACCACTTTATCTCGTGACTTGTAAAAGTATATCGCCGTTCCTTCATGTCAATCGGCGAAATCCCTGCAAGCTCCTCTCTAACAACATTGGATATCTTTGCACTGCATGGTCGAAACAAGTTCAAGAAAGCGGATCAGCTTAACTTCACGTTTCTCACGTGACTACCTGTGAGTTGTCCCATGTAAACAGAATGTGATTGTATTACATTTTTGCTTCAACTGCGGCTCTTTGTCAAATCTGAAATAAAACGTCCTGATGCTTAATCTGTACTCTGAATTATTTTTCTTGTTTTGAAGTGTCAATTTCTGTTATCTCTGTGATACAAGTCTTCCGGTATTGGGGGGGGGTGGGGGGGAGGGGGGAGTGCCGAGCAGTCGCCGACAAGGTGGTAGCCACTTTCAAGCGACATTAGCCTGCACAAACTGGACTTAAACTTCCCCTCACTCTTCCCGATACGAAGACTAGACGTAATGCTGGAAGCACCAGCAACAGAAGCCGCAAAGAAACAAACATCGGCGGTAAAGAATAGAAGCGAGCGATCGTGGCAGCGGAACTACAAGGCGGAGGGAGGGCGGGGGGTTGGGGGGTGGGGGTCGCCGTGGTTGCACTTTAACTTAAAAGTGCTTTGTCGATGCTGCACAGGAACGAAATCAAGTTTAGGATGCTATACCCTGCCAGTCCTTGGGGAACAAACTAGGCCAGGAAACATTCGTCTACAATCCCTGCAGATGAGAACGAATGCATCCAAAAGAACGGAGTAGACAAACAGCAAAGAAGGCAGCGATGATGCAACCTCATGAAAGTCGGTGAATTTAAACGAAAACTTGCGTGTGACTGTACAGCCTCATTCTGAACAGGGGAACGAGCTCACAGAAATGAGGAGGCAACAACAGCAGAGAGAGGGAGGATGATATAGCGGGAAAGTCAAAAGAGTCGGCATGGCGGGGGGGCGGGGGGTCAGACCGACCCAAGTAGGGGGCCACCACACGAGAAGGAAAGCTAGTGTCAGGCGGTGCGACTGAAGGAGGGGGGGACGAGACATTATGAAACTATGTTGCAGATTGATGCAGTGCGGTGCAGAGAATGTGACAAACGGATATGTTTGGTATTCTTAGCGATTCCTCTAAGAGAAGGCATTGGATTTAAAGTTGGATTGAGAGAGTGCAGTGTGGAGAGAAGAATGTTATGGAAATTATTTTGATATTATCGAAGAGATGAGCAACAGTCAGTGTCGTGTTACTGGATTTTGATCTGTACAGGACACTGGGGACAGATTGGAACAGTCGAACGGATTTTGGTCAATCAATGGTTATCGACGAGACGTGGCTTCATTGAAAGAGATATGGTTGCTATGAGAATACTCAGGAACCGAAAAGGTTGTTGAATTGATGTGCTGCGGTGGGAGAAAGCAGTACAGTGAGGATGGCTTCAGGATGATCGATCAGACTTAAACCAATTCCAATATCCACCATCAGACGTTTCAACGTTGTTCTTATGGACGCAGAGCGACTATTCCCATTGGTCGGGGAACCTGAAATATAAGGCCACAGTCTCAAGATAAGGGCCTTATCATTTAGGACTGTGATGAGGAGAAATGGCTTCACTCAAAGGATTGTGAATCTGTTGAATTGTCAACGGGAGAGGGTTGTGAGTGTGGCAGCTTTGAATCTTGCTGCAATTATACAGGGCCTTGGTGAGGCCACGCTTCGAATATTATGTGCAGTTTTGATCTCCTTATCTGATGAGGGATGCTCTTGCTCTAGAGGAAGCGCAGAGGAGGTTCACCAGAGTGATTCCTGGGTTGGCAGCACTGACGTATAAGGAGAGATTGAATCAGTTAGAATTGTAATCACTGGAATTCAGAAGAATCAGGAGCGATCTCCTAGAAACCTATAAAATTCGGCCAGGCCTAGACAGGGTAGATGCAGAAAGCAAGTTCCTGATGGTGGCTGTGTCCATAATCAGGGGTCACAGACTGAGGTTACGGGGTAGACCATTTAGGATAAAGATGAGAAGAGATTTCTTCACCCAGAGAGTGGTCGGCCTGTGGAATTCCTTACCAGCGGAAACAGTTGAGGCCAAAACATAATATGTTTGCAAGAATCAGCTGGATATAGCACTTAGGGTGAAGGGGGTCAAAGGATATAGGGGAAAGCGGAATTAAGCTATTTAGTTGGATACTCAGCCATGATGATAATGAATGGCGGAGAAGGTTCGAAGGGCCGAATGGCCTTTTTGTGCTTCTATTTTCTATGTTTCTACGAATATATTAAAACTGGGTTGCGTATGTTAGCGTCAATCAGGGACTCATGGTACATTGCAAGTGAGCAGATACATTATGTCCCACATCAATCACAATGGTATTGAATGTGTGAGGCCGTGTGGTCTACTTATGTTCTTAGTGCCTGTGTTTTGTGCGAGGAATTATAGATGAGTAATTTTTTGCTTGTCTTGGGCCGGAGTTCTCCGGCGGTTACGAGTAACTTTTCAGCCTGCAGTGCTGAAAAGTTGCCCGTCCGCGGATTTCCCAGCGGCATGGCATGGTTTGAATGGGAACTCCCATGGACAAGTGGTGGGGGTATAGAATCCCGCTGCCACCGAACGCCGTGGGCCCGGCAACAGGCGGCTGGCTGACCGGAGAATTCGGCCCCACGATAACAAAGCTTACCGAGAATCTAATAAAGTGAAGGGGCCCATTTACAAATTTAGGGGTACCTGGGATTAATGCAGACCAATTTGAAATGAGATAACATGGCACTGTAGGTTTTGTAAAATCCAGCTATGAGTATACATTTAATCATTTCCGTACATGACTGACCTTAAATATAAAACATCTTCTTACTGTTGATAGCAGAAAATTAATTTACCTTGGTCTTTTCCTTGAAACAGGCAAAGCCATCACACACTGTCTAATAGTACGAAGTCTTACAACACCAGGTGAAAGTCCAACAGGTTTGTTTCGATGTCACTAGCTTTCGGAGCGCTGCTCCTTCCTCAGGTGAATGAAGAGGTCTGTTCCAGAAACACATATATAGACAAATTCAAAGATGCCAAACAATGCTAGGAATGCGACCATTAGCAGGTGATTAAATCTTTACAGATCCAGAGATGGGGTAACCCCAGGTTAAAGAGATGTGAATTGTATCAAGCCAGGACAGTTGGTAGGATTTCGCAGGCCAGATGGTGGGGGATGAATGTAATGTGACATGAATCCCAGGTCCTGGTTGAGGCCGAACTCATGTGTGCGGAACTTGGCTATAAGTTTCTGCTCGGCGATTCTGCGTTGTCTGGTGTAGAGTGCCGAGGCGTCCATCGTGACGAGGAATGTTCCTGGTTCAACTGGTCCATGGGTGCTGAGTTTCTGTAGAAAGTCGGTCGTGTCGCGACAGAAGCTGGGTGTACCTTGTACGATGGGTTTCAAGATGCCCTCGATGTAGCCAGAGAGGTTCTCACACAGGGTCCCATTGCCTGAAACAATAGGGCGGCCTGGTGTGTTGGCCTTATGTATTTTCGGGAGGCAGTAGAGATCTCCAATGCGGGCAGTACGTGGGATGAGAGCACGTAGGGTGCTCTGAAGATCTGGATCCAAGGTCTTGATCAGTCTGTTAAGTTGGCGGATGTGTTCCTTGGTCGGATCTGCGGGTAACGGCATTCTACACCAGCATCCCCCATGACGACGGCATTGCTGCAACAGCCTCAGTACTCAACACCGACAACTGCCAATCTCCAGACGCAATTCTGCAACTCATCCGCTTCATTCTGGATCACAACGTCTTCACCTTCGACAACAAGTTCTTCATCCAGACGCACGGAACAGCCATGGGGACCAAATTCGCACCCCAATACGCCAACATCTTCATGCACAAGTTTGAACAGGACCTACTCACCGCTCAGGACCTTCAACCGACGTTATACACCAGATACATCGATGACATTTTTTTCCTTTGGACCCACGGCGAAGAATCACTGAAACGACTACACGATGACATTAATAAGTTCCATCCAACCATCAGACTCACCATGGACTACTCTCCAAAATCAGTTGCATTCTTGGACACACTCGTCTCCATCAAGGACGGTCACCTCAGCACTTCGCTTTACCGCAAACCCACGGATAACCTGATGATGCTCCACGTCTCCAGCTTCCACCCTAAACACATTAAAGAAGCCATCCCCTATGGACAAGCGCTCCGTATACACAGGATCTGCTCAGATGAGGAGGAGCGTAACAGACATCTACAGACATTGAAAGATGCCCTCGTACGAACGGGATATGGCACTCGACTCATCAATCGACAGTTCCAACGCGCCACAGCGAAAAACCGGACGGACCTCCTCAGAAGACAAACCTGGGACACAACCGACAGAATACCCTTCGTCGTCCAGTACTTCCCCGGAGCGGAGAAACTACGTCATCTTCTTCACAGCCTTCAACACGTCATTGATGACGATGAACATCTTGCCAAGGTCATCCCCACACCCTCACTACTTGCCTTCAAACAACCGCGCAACCTCAAACGAACCATTGTTTGCAGCAAACTACCCAGTCTTCAGAACAGTGACCACGACATCACACAACCCTGTCATGGCAATCTCTGCAAGACGTGCCAGATCATCGACATGGATACCACTATTACACGTGAGAACACCATCCACCAGGTACGAGGCACATACTCGTGCGACTCGGCCAACGTTGTCTACCTCATACGCTGCAGGAAAGTAAATGTCCCGAAGCGTGGTACATTGGCGAGACCATGCAGACGCTGCGACAACGAAAGAACAGACATCGCGCAACAATCACCAGGCAGGAATGTTCCCTTCCAGTCGGGGAACACTTCAGCAGTCAAGGGCATTCAGCCTCTGATATCCGGGTAAGCGTTCTCCTAGACGGCCTTCAGGACCCGCGACAACGCAGAATCGCCGAGCAGAAACTTATAGCCAAGTTCCGCACACATGAGTGCGGCCTCAACCGGGACCTGGGATTCATGTCACATTACATTCATCCCCACCATCTGGCCTGCGAAATCCTACCAACTGTCCTGGCTTGATACAATTCACACCTCTTTAACCTGGGGTTACCCCATCTCTGGATCTGTAAAGATTTAATCACCTGCTAATGCTCGCATTCCTAGCATTGTTTGGCATCTTTGAATTTGTCTATATATGTGTTTCTGGAACAGACCTCTTCATTCACCTGAGGAAGGAGCAGCGCTCCGAAAGCTAGTGACATCGAAACAAACCTGTTGGACTTTACCCTGGTGTTGTGAGACGTCGTACTGTGCTCACCCCAGTCCAACGCCGGCATCTCCACACACTGTCTAATGTCATGTTACCAATTTGCCAGCCAATTTGTTAACAGGAAGGTTACAAAACCAGCCGGGTTATAATCCCAAGAAAGGCAATATTGGTGATGTTCTTATTCATTCCCGGGATGTATGCATCACCAGAAAAAAAAAACACTACAGCACAGGAACAGGGCCTTCAGCCCTCCAAGCCTCTACTGGTGATGATACCGTCTATGGCCAAAACCCTCAGCATATCATAGCGCCATATCCCTCTATACCTATCCTATCCGCGTATTTGTCAAGACTCGTTTTGACGCGTTAATGTAACTGCTTCCACTATCTCCCGAAGCAGCGGGTTCCAGGCACTCACCACCCTCTGTGCAAAACAACTGCCCTACAAATCTCCTCGAAACTTTGCCCAACGGACCTCAAACCTTTAGTGACTCACCGCTCCATCCAGGGGAAATGTGCCTGCCCATCCACTCTATCCATGCTTCTCATAATCTTGTAGACCTCTATCAGGTCGCCTCTCAATCTCCGTCGATCTAATCAAAATAGCCCCAGTCTATTCAGCGTCTCCGCATGGCTAGCACCTCTAGACCAGGCAACACCCTGGTTAACCTCCTCGGCACCCTCGCCAAAGCCTCCACATCCTCTAGTAGTAGGGCGACCAGAGTTGCGAGCAATATTCCAAGTGTGGCCTCGGAATCCAATCCAATCATTCCACCTCCCGACTACATACTTCACTATTATCAGGACAATCCTATTGGCGCCCACTCCCCGCCCCCACCCCCAACATTACCAACACTCACCCCTCCCACTTTTAAGGCACTGTATGCAACTGTGCCATGTACGCTTTCCTACATTTTTTCTATTCTCTCTTCCGAAAGGAAAGTGTAATCTCGGCAGCCATATCGGGATTTCCCCAGGGTTTTGAATGTCTGACTAGACAACCTCTTATTCTACAAACGCCTGTGGATGCAGGTCCAGCCTGCCACACCTCTCCTCATACGTTTTCCCATTCATTCAATGAATAAATAAATTGTATCTTTTGGAACTGCTGTGAATGCAATTAAATAATTTTTTAATGCCGTGCAAGCTCCTAGATGAGGCTTTCCAGACCGGAAGGACTGTGACAAAATGTCCTACTGTTATCTGGAATTCCCCGACAGAAGTCGAAATTGGCCCTTTTGCATATCTAATCACCGGCTGCACCTGTATAGCAGATTTGTGTGACTCGGAACATAAGAACATAAGAACTAGGAGCAGGAGTAGGCCATCTGGCCCCTCGAGTCTGCTCCACCATTCAATGAGATCATGGCTGATCTTTTGTGGACTCAGCTTCACTTTCCGGCCCGAACACCCTTAATCCCTTTATTCTTCAAAAAACTATCTATCTTTATCTTAAAAACATTTAATGAAGGAGCCTCTACTGCTTCACTGGGCAAGGAATTCCATTGATTCACAACCTTTGGGTGAAGAAGTTCCTCCTAAACTCAGTCCTAAATCTACTTCCCCTTATTTTGAGGCTATGCCCCCTAGTTCTGCTTTCACCCGCCAGTGGAAACAACCTGCCCGCATCTATCCTATATTCCCTTCATAATATTATATGTTTATATAAGACCCCCCTCATCCTTCTAAATTCCAACGAGTACAGCCCAGTCTACTCAACCTCTCCTCGCAATCCAACCCATTGAGCTCTGGGATTAACCTAGTGAATCTCCTCTGCACACCCTCCAGTGCCAGTACGTCCTTTCTCAAGTAAGGAGACCAAAACTGAACACAATACTCCAGGTGTGGCCTCACTAACACCTTATACAATTGCAGCAGAACCTCACTAGTCTTAAACTCCATCCCTCTAGCAATGAAGGACAAAATTCCATTTGCCTGCTTAATCACCTGTTGCACCTGTAAACCAACTTTTTGCGACTCATGCACTAGCACACCCAGGTCTCACTGCACAGCAGCATGTTTTAATATGTTATCATTTAAATAATAATCCCTTTTGCTGTTATTCCTACCAAAATGGATAACCTCGCATTTGTCAACATTGTATTCCATCTGCCAGACCCTAGCCCATTCACTTAGCCTATGCAAATCCTCTGCAGACTTCCAGTATCCTCTGCACCTTTTGCTTTACCACTTATCTTAGTGTCGTCTGCAAACTTGGACACATTGCCTTGGTCCCCAACTCCACATCATCTATGTAAATTGTGAACAGTTGTGGGCCCAACACTGATCCCTGAGGGACACCACTGGCTACTGATTGCCAACCAGAGAAACACCCATTAATCCCCACTCTTTGCTTTCTATTAATTAGCCAATCCTCTATCCATGCTACTACTTTCCCCTTAATGCCATGCATCTTTATCTTATGCAACAGCCTTTTGTGTGGCACCTTGCCAAAGCCTTTCTGGAAATCCAGATATACAACATCCATTGGCTCCCCGTTATCTACCGCACTGTTAATGTCCTCCAGAAATTCCACTAAATTAGTTAGGCGCAACCTGCCCTTTATGAACCCATGCTGCGTCTGCCCAATGGGACAATTTCCATCCAGATGCCTCGCTATTTCTTCCTTGATGATAGATTCCAGCATCTTCCCTACTACCGAAGTTAAGCTCACTGGCCTATAATTACCCACTTTCTGCTTCCTCCTTTTTTAAACAGTGGTGTCACGTTTGCTAATTTACAATCCGCCGGGACCACCCCAGAGTCTAGTGTATTTTGGTAAATTATCACTAGTGCATTTGCAATTTCCCTAGCCATCTATTTTAGCACTCTGGGATGCACTCCATCAGAACCAGGAGACTTGTCTACCTTTAGCCCATCACTATCTCCTTGGTGATAACAATCCTCTCAAGGTCTTCACCTGTCATAGCCTCATTTCCATCAGTCCCTGGCATGTTATTTGTGTCTTCCACTGTGAAGACCAAACCAAAAATCCCATTATTAAATCTCCCTTCTCATCCTCTAAAGGACCAATATTTACCTTAGCCACTCTTTTTTGTTTTATGTATTTGTAGAAACTTTTACTATCTGTTTTTATATTCTGAGCAAGTTTACTCTCATAATCTATCTTAGTCTTCTTTATAGCCTTTTTAGTAGCTTTCTGTTGCCCCCTAAAGATTTCCCAGTCCTCCAGTCTCCCACTGATCATTGCTACTTTGTATGTTTTTTCCTTCAATTTGATACTCTCCCTTATTTCCTTCGATATCCACGGTCGATTTTCCCTCTTTTTACCGTCCTTCCTTTTTGTTGGTATAAACCTTTGCTGAGCACTGTGAAAAATCACTTGCAAGGTTCTCCACTGTTCCTCAACTGTTTCACTATAAACTCTTTGCTCCCAGTCTACCTTAGCTAGTTCTTCTCTCATCCCATTGTAATCTCCTTTGTTGAAGCACAAAACACTAGTGCTTGATTTTACCTTCTCACCCTCCATCTGTTATTTAAATTCCACCACATGCGGTCGCTCCTTCCGAGAGGATCCCTAACGATGAGATCCTGAATCAATCCTGTCTCATTACACAGGACCAGATCTAGGACCGCTTGTTCCCTCGTAGGTTCCATTACATACTGTTCTAGGAAACAATCACGGATACATTCTATAAACCCCTCATCAAGGCTGCCTTGACCGACCTGGTTAAACCAATCAACATGTAGATTAAAATCCCCCATGATAACTGCTGTACCATTTCAACATGCATCTGTTATTTCTTTGTTTATTGCCTGCCCCACCATAATGTTACTATTTCGTGGCCGACTATCAGTGACTTTTTCGCCTTACTATTCCTGATTTCCACCCAAATGGGTTCAACCGTATCCTCCATAGCACCGATGTCATCCCTTACTGTTGCCCGGATGTCATCCTTAAATAACAGTGCTACACCACCTTCCTAACCATCCACTCTGTCCTTCCGAAAAGTTTGATACCCTCGGATATTTAACTCCCAGTCATGACCATCCTTTAACCATGTTTCAGTAATGGCCACCAAATCATAGTCATTCACAATGATTTGCGCCATCAACTCATTTACCTTATTCCGAATACTACGAGCATTCAGGTAAAGTACACTTATGTTGGCTTTTTTACCTCTGTTCTGAATCTTAACACCTCGATCAGTAACCTCTCCTAAGTTATATTTCCTCTTAACCTTTCTCCTAATTTTCCTTGTTGTTGAACCCATATCTTCATGTAACAACCTGCCGCATCGCTTACCATTAATGTTTTCACTTCCCGTTTTATTTATTTTTGTATTCCTGGTCATATTCACTGAGCTCCCCTCAGTCACTGTACCTTGTACTGTCGCCCTTTTTGATTTTTGGCTATGGCGTCTCTGCCTTACACTTTCCCCCTTACTGCTTTTTATTTCTGTCCCTGTTTTACTACCTTCCAACTTCCTGCATCGGTTCCCATCCCCCTGCCACATTAGTTTTAAACTCTCCCCAACAGCTCTAGCAACCCCCCCCCCCCCCCCCCCAGGACATCGGTTCCAGTCCTGCCCAGGTGCAGACCGTCCGGTTTGTACTGGTCCCACCTCCCCCAGAACCGGTTCCAATGTTCCAGGAATTTGAATCCCTCCCTCTTGCACCATCTCTCGAGCCACGCATTCATCCTCTCTATCCTCGAACAATTACCTCGTTTTCGATTATCAATTTGAAGCATGTTCTTCTTCCCTATTCACAATATGAAAAGATGATATTATAGACAATCATCATTACTTAGAAATCACCTTGCATCGTACCTCAACTCATTTCGAGTTTATTGTCACGGAATGTCAAGGCTACAGCAGATTATTATGGCACCGACGACTCTTTTTTAAATTGAGCAACCGAATGAAGCGAAATCCTAAAATTGCATTGAAGTTTTAATCCCGCAGGTAAGTTTATTTTGTGTTTTACAGAATTTTATTCGTAATAAAGCGTGATCTCTGTATTGAAACACCGAGTCTGCAACCGACGTAAATTACATAAGAGTTACAATGTAAAATTGCCATAAAACTGAAGCGACAGATTATCGTTCTAATGGATGATATCCCAAAGCTAGGCTTCACAATACCGTGTCCCCTACTTTCGGTTATATCAGACATCGCGTATGGTAAAATTGCCTGCCATACTTTTCCAAGGGAGTTTCATATCGCTCATTCGTGCAGTCCGAAGCCAGGAGTTCCATAGTATCATTGCTTTGCCGCACCCGATGTCCACTCTCTTGTCCGTACCAATTTCTTCCCGGAATCAGCTCTTCTGTCCTCCTTCGAAAGTCGAGTCAACATCACGACCTCAACTTCACTGTAGAGTCAAATGACAGTCCGTGTCCAATTCATTCTCGCCGAAAATCACACTGACGTCCAGAGATCTTTTTCACACCTTCTCTGAACCGTTCATTTCTCATGGAAGTCTGGGACCACTCAGCAGGAGAACTGTTTATTTTCTTCTGCATCTGATATACTGTTCCCTGTTTCCTTTTTGCCGAACATGCTTTTGTGCCATGAACATAAGAATCAGGAGATGAAGGCTGCTGAGTAAAGTGCAGAGGAGGACAGGGTGAAGCAATTATTCACTTGCCGCTTCATACGTGGAACGTACAAGGCAAATGATCAGATCTTATTTTGTGTTGAACTCATGTTAATCCATCTCATCAAGTTAATCTGTAACCTAGGTGCATTTGCCTTCATTGCAAGTCTCCCATGAGGGATCGTGTCAAAGGCTATGCTGAAATCTATGTAAACTTTACCAACTGCACTACCCTCATCTACACACCTGGTCACATGCTCAAACAATTCAATCAATATTTTAGGCATGACCTCTCTCTCACAAAAGCCATGCTGACTATTCCGGATCAAACCTTGCCTCTGCAAGTGGACATAGATTCTCTCCTTCAAAGTTTTCTCCAATAGTTTCCTTACCACTTTCGTGAAACTCACTGGTCTCTAGTTCCCTGCCTTACCTGTACAAACTTTATTAAGTTGTGGGACCACATTAGCTATTCTCCAGTTCTCTGGGACCTGTCACGAGGCCAGCGAGTCCCTACAATCTCCTCCCTCACCTCTCACAGCATCCGGCACACAATTCATCTGGACCTGGTGGTTTGTCCAACTTTAAACCTACGAACACCTCCAATAATTTGTAGCTTCCTGTGACACTTTCCTCAAGAACCTCACAATCTCTCTCCACGATTTATATATCAACCTCCTCATTCTTTTGAGTGAAGACAGATATGAAGTTTTCGTTCAGCACCCACAGATTTCCTTTTGATCGCTAATGGGCTCTAACCTTTCCTTGGTTATCCTCTTCCCATTCCTATATTTATAGAACATAATGGGCTTCTCCCTACTTTTACCAGCCAGAGCTTTATCATATCCACTCTTTGCTCTCCTAATTGTTTTCAACTCCACTCTACATTTTCTGTATCCTACTAATAACTCATTTGATTTGCTCCGCTTGTACTTGCTAAAGACCACTCTTTTCGTTCTCCTCGTATCCTGAATGTCTCTGGTCATCCATGTGGTCTGGGATTGTTTCTCCTTCGTATTACCTCAGAGGAACATGTAGGTTCTGTACCTTCCCTGTTTTCTTTCTGAACGCCCATTCTCCCTCCCCCCCCCCCCCCCCCCCCGCCCACACTACTCGTCTG
The DNA here is from genome assembly GCF_047496885.1 of Scyliorhinus torazame. NCBI lineage: Eukaryota > Metazoa > Chordata > Chondrichthyes > Carcharhiniformes > Scyliorhinidae > Scyliorhinus > Scyliorhinus torazame. The sequence continues at coordinate 185,626,934 of NC_092711.1, read as the reverse complement.
TAGATATTCCAAAAGTGCCTCTTTCTAGTCTTCCTTGGCCAGATCCTGCCTTATATGACTAAAATCCACAACCATGTTTTTTCAACTTGTCCATTTCTTTGTCCAACAAATTTAAATTGTCCCATGTTGTGGTCACTATACCAAAATGCTCCCCCACCTGTCCGGGTATATTCCCCAGAATTAGGTCCAGTACTGCACTCTACATATTGAGCTGAAAAAGTTCTCCTGCATATATTTTAAGAACTCCACTCTATCTAAACCACTGACACAGTGACTATCCCAATTAATCTTAGGAGAATTGAAATCAGCTAATATAATTACCCTATTATAGACTTCCGGGGGCGGCCATGGAGGAGGAGGTCGCACATTCGATAGCTCCCGCCTGTAACGGGACATTCGGACCTTTTCCCCCCGACTTTTCTCTGACTTTATGGGATAAATCGGTGAACTCTGCTGCATTATGGAGGATTCACTCTCTGCTGGATGGGGAATTGGACCAGAAGTGGCCGTGTGAAACGACCCAGCCCTGGTAGTGAGAAGCAAGCGGAGCTGGTACCGCGGGGCAGCATGGCGGAGGGAAAGGCTGACGAGAGACGGCGCAGCGGTCGACGAGCAGCTGGTGAAGTTTTTTGAGGATTGCTTCGCCAAGCTGAAAAAGGATACGCTGGATCCGATCAAGGCGTCAATTGATCAAGTATTCTTGAATCAGGAGACCCAGGGGAAAGCGATTCAGGAGATTGAACAAAAGTTATCCGACCAGGAGGACTATATAACCGTGCTGGAGAACAAGGTGCAGGTGTTGGATGACGGCCAGAAGAGGATGCAGGAGAAGCTGGAGGACCTGGAGAATAGGTCCAGGAGGGCAGAACCTCAGAATTGTTGGCCTCCCTGAATGCAGTGAGGGATCGGATGCGAGGGTGCATGCGACGGGCACGCTGGAGAGGTTGATGGGGGCTGGGGCATTCCCTCGACTCCTGGAGGTGGATAGAGTGCACAGAGCACTGATGAAGCCCAGGGCGAATGACCCGCCGAGGGCCATAGTGGTACGTTTTCACCGTTTTACGGATAAGGGAACACGCATTGCGGTGGGCCAAGAAAGAACGAGCAGTAAGTGGGAGAACTATGATTTGTATATTTATCAGGACCTGGGAGCGGAGTTGGCCAAGAGACGGCTGGTTCAATCGAGCACAGGCGGCCCTCTTCAAGAAGGGAGTGAAGTTCGGGGTGCTGAACCCAGTACGGCTGTGGGGTTGCTCATGAGGAACGGGACTTTTATTTTGAGACGCCGGGCGATATATGGACATTCATTAAAGAAAAGAAGCTGGAGACGATTTAAAAGGCATTTCAACTGCGGAGAAGTTTTGTAGCGGTGGATAGTAATACTGTACTGTTTTTCTTAAAAGAAAAGAGATTTTATGTCGTTCTAGGTGAAATAATGGGCTGTGGTGATGGGTCTAGAGTGCGTTGTCTTGCAGGGATTTGATGCGGGGTGGGGGGAGGGAATCTTGAAGTTAAAGCTATTCTTCGGGAGACTGGGTTTTGTTTTAAGTGACTGTCTTTTCACTGGATTGTGTTAATTTCGTCTTTTTTTGTTTTGTTGCTGTTTACATATTGGGGAATGTGATGCTGTTAAAAGGTTTATTCATGTGGGGGAGAGCTTCGAACTATAGTGATGCAGACTGTTTGGCGCCAGGGGCGGGGGTATCGGCGTCAGCATTGTTCAGCTGACTCTCGGAAGCGCTGTGGGGAGTGAGCAAGTGTTAAACTGGTACTGGACCTGGGGGTTGAGGTTTAGGGTGCTGGAGCAGGGGGGGGGGAGGGAAGAGCGGGGGGGGGGGGGGGGAGGGGGGAGGGGAGGCTGCTTTGCTGACAGGGGATGAATTATTGTCAGGGAATAAATGGGAGATCGGGAATGGTTGCTGCTCATGGGGGTAATCGAGGAAGCGGGGGACGGGGGACCGGGGCTGGCCTAAAAAGGGTGATGGCTAGTCGGCGGGGTGGGGGCGGGGTGGTAGCCCCCCGTCCAGGCTGATTATATGGAACGTGAGAGGACTGAATAGGCCGGTCGAGAGGACTTGCGTGTTCGCGCATCTAAGGGAACTGAAGGCAGACATGGCAATGCAACAAGAGACACATCTTAAGGTCATAGACCAGACGAGATTGAAGAAGGGATGGGTTAGCTAGCTGTTCCACTCAGGGCTGGACTCAAAGACCAGGGGGGCAGCAATTTTGATTAGTATGCGAGTGGCATTTGAGGCTGTGAGAATCGTGTCACATAAGGGGGTAGGTATATAATGGTGAGTGGATGGTTGGAGGGTGTACGAGTGGTGCTCGTGAACATATATGCTCCGAATTGGGACGATGTGGAATTTATAAGGCATGTGCAAGCTAAGATCCCGGACTTAGAGTCACATAACCTGATCGTGGGGGGAGGGGGCCTTTAAGAGGGCAACGTCTGTTATGGAGACTGGATGTGGGTTTGCTAGCGGATGAAGCGGTCTGCGGGCGGGTGAATAAGTCCATCCAGAACTACCTGGAAACAAATGACACGGGAGAGGTATCTGCAGCGATGGTTTGGGAAGCTTTGAAGGCGGTTGTTAGAGGAGAACTAATTTCGATTCGGTCCCACAGAGAAAAGGGGGAACAGGCAGAGAGGGAGAGATTAGGGGAAGAGATACTCCCGGTTGACAGGAGATACGCAGAGGCAGCCGGACGCGGGGCTCCTGAGGGAGCGGCGTAAGTTGCAAGCGGTGTTTGAGTTGTTGACCATAGGGAAAGCAGTGGAACAGTTGAGGAAGGTAAAGGGGGCGGTGTATGAGTATGGGGAAAAGGCGAGTAAGATGTTGGTGCAACAGCTTAGAAAGAGTGAGGCGGCCAGGGAGACTGGTAGAGTGAAGAATCGGGATGGTAACATGGTCTTGGACCCGGGGGGGGGGGGGGGGGGAGGTGGGGGGGGGGGGGGTGAACGAAGTTTTTTAAGAATTTTACAGTAAATTATATGAGTCGGAACACCCGGCTGGAGTGGAGGGGATGAGGCAATTTCTGGATCAGTTGAGGTTTCTGAGGGTGGAGGACGACCTGGTGGGGGTGCTGGGAGCCCTAATTGAGATGGAGGAAATTTTCAAGGGGTTGGAGGGCATGCAGTCATGCAACGCTCCTGGGCCGGACGGCTACCCGGTGAAATTTTATAAGACGTTCTCAGAGATATTGAGCCCACTGCTGGTGAGGACATTTGACGAGGCTAGAGAGAAGGGAATCCTCCCCCCTCTCCCCCCCGACGGTGTTGCAGGCCTCGATTTCACTTATTCTTAAACGGGAGAAGGATCCTGAGCAGTGTGGGTCATATAGGCCGATCCCGCTTTTGAATGTGAATGCCAAGTTGTTGGCTAAGATATTGGCAACAAGGATAAAAGACTGCATTCTGGGAGTGATAGGGGAAGACCAGACGGGATTCGGTAAGGGCAGGCAACTCGTTCGGAGGCTTTTAAAAGTTATTATGATGCCCTCAGAAAGAGGAGAGGCGGAGGTGGCGGTAGAGATGGATGCGGAGAAGGCGTTTGATCGGGTGGAGTGGGAGTACATGTGGGAGGCACTGGGAAGATTTGGGTTTGGTGAGGGCTTTATTGGCTGGGTGCGGTTGCTCTACCTGTAGCGAGCGTGCATACGAACCGGCTGAGGTCGGGGTATTTTAAATTCCATCAAGGGACAGGCAAGGGTGCCCCCTCTCCCCGTTATTATTTGCTCTAGATATTGCCACTAGCCATGGCGCTAAGAGCTTCGAGGAACTGGCAGCGGCTAGTTTTTTTTTTGGGGGGGTGGCTGCTGTGGAGCACCGGGTCTTGCTCTGAACGGATGATTTGCTTTTGTACATTTCAGACCCGTTGCAGGGGATCGGGGAGGTAATGCGGATCTTGGGTGTATTTGGCAGTTTGTCGGTGTATAAATTGAACATGGGGAAGAGTGAGATGTTCGTGATAGAGGGCAGGAGGAGAGACAGGGAGAGCTGCCACTTAGAATAGTAGAGAAGAGGTTTCGCTATCTGGGAATCCAGGTGGCTCGGAAATAGGAGGCACTGCATCAGCTTTATCTATCCGGTTGGTAGAGCAAATGGAAAGGGACTTTAAGAGATGGGACATGCTCCTGTTGTCACTGGCGGGGAGGGTACAGACCGTGAAAATGACGGTCCTCTCCAGATTTTTGTATGTCTTTCAGTGCCTCCCCGTCTTCATTCCTCAGGCCTTTTTCAAGTGGATGAACAAGGCCATCTTGGGCTTTGTATGGGCGAATAAAACCCCGTGTATGAAGAAAATGTGGTTGGAGCATAGTCGGGGGGTGGGTGGGTTGGCGCTGCCGAACCTCTGCAACTACTACTGGCCGGCTAACATAGCCATGATTAGGAAGTGGGTAATGGTGGAGTGGTCGGCATGGGAGCGGTTGGATTGCGTCATGTAAAGGTACCAGTCTGGGAGCATTGGTAACGGCACCTCTGCCATTCTTGCCAGCCTGATACTCCACAGGTCTGGTAGTAGTGGTGGCACTGAGGATCTGGGGGCAATGGAGGAGGTATAAGAAGGTGAAGGGTGCGTCAGTCTGGACCCCGATTTGTAACAATCACAGGTTTGCACTAGGCAGGCTGGATGGCGGGTTCCAGAGCTGGCAGAGGGCAGGAATTAGAAGGATGGGGGATCGGTTTATAGACGGGAGGTTTCCCAGCTTGAAGGCGCTGGAGGATATATTTTAACTGCCGCCAGGGAATGGTTTTAGATTTTTGCAAGAGCAAGACTTCCTGAGAAAGCAGGTGCCGGCCTTTCCGCTGCTGCTGCCATGGGGGATACAGGATAGAGTAGTTTCCTGTACCTGGGTGGGGGAGGGAAAGGTATTGGATATCTACCAGGAGCTGTTGGAGGTGGCGGAAATCCCGGAGGATGAGCTAGGGAGAGTTGGAGGCGGGTCTATGGGCGGACGCCCTAAGCAGGGTCAATTCCTCCTCTTTGTGTGCCAAGCTTAACTTAATACAATTTAAGGTGGTCCACCGGACACACGTGACTGCGGCGAGGATGAGCAAGTTTTTTGGGGTAGACGATAGATGTGTGAGGTGCGTGGAACCCCAGCAAACCATGTCCACATGTTCTGGGCAAGCCCGAAGTTCAGAGGGCTTTGGCAGGGGGTTGCGAAGGCAATGTCCACGGTGCTAGGAACTCGGGTGGTGCCAAGTCCAAAGGTAACGATCTTTGGAGTGTCAGAAAATCCAGGCGTTCAGGGAGTGAAAGAGGCCGACGTCCTGGCCTTTGCCTCCCTAGTAGCCCGGAGACGGATCCTTTTAATGTGGAGGGACTCGAAGCCCCCGAGTATAGAGACCTGGGTTAGTGACATGGTTGGGTTTCTCAGTCTTGAGAAAATAAAGTTTGCCTTAAGAGGGCCAATGTTGGGGTTCTCTTGGAGGTGGCAGCCTTTCGTCGACTTTCTCGGGGAAAATTAAAATGTCGGCAGAAGCAGCATTCTGAAGGGGGTGGGGGCGGGCGGATAGGGGTTAGTTGGTTGAGGTGTATGAAGATTGGGTCGGGTGGGGAAATCTTTATTTTATCATGTCAATATTATTGTTTTTGTTATTGTTTCAAAATTTTGCAAATACCTTAATAAAAATATTTTTTTAAAATAATTACCCTATTATTATTTTTACTCTCCGCTGCTAATTGTGCACATATTTGCTCCTTATTTTCCCGCTGACTATCTGGAGGTCTATAATAAACACCTTGTATGTGGCTGTCCTTTTTTTTGTCCTAAGGTATACCCACAAATTTTCATTTGATGTCACCTCCAAGATATCATCACTTCTCGCCTCAATAACTGACTCCTTAACTAATAATGCAACGCCTCCTCCTTTGTTAGCCCCTCCTCTGCCTCGGCTGCCGATCCTATATCCAGTGATTGTGAGCTGCCACTCCTACCGCTCCCTCAACCACGTCTCCGTGATTGCTACTAGATCACCAATCCACGTGTCAATCTCGCCCTTAACTCATACGTTTTACCCGTAATACTCCTGGCATTAAAATAGAGGCCCTCCAGCCTTGTCCTCCTCCCTTGAAACCTGCGACCGTTGCATTCGATCTGACTTGATTGCTTTTCTGTGATATGCTGTGTCCCTATTTTGCGAACAGTCGGCATTCTCTCCTCATGCCGAAATAGTTTATACTCCTCCCCCAAGCACTAAAAAACCCACCAGCAAAGATGCTAGTCCCGCTCAAGAACAGATTTCAAACGTCCCGCTTGAACCGGTCCCACCTTTCCAGAAACTGTCCCACTGGTCCAGGAATCTAAAATCCTCCCTCCTGCACCAAATCTTAAGCCACGCATTCATCTGTGCTATTCTCTTACTTCTGTACTCGCGAGCACGTGGCACTGGAGTAATCCAGAGATTACAACCCAAGAGGTCCTGATTTTTAGTCTACTACCTAACTCCCAGAATTCATAATGCAAGACCTCATCCCTCTTTCTACCGATGTCATTGGTACCAACGTGTACCATGACCTCTACCTTATCACCTTCCCCCTTCAGAATGTTCCATGCCCGTTCATACACATCGTGACCCTGTCATCATGGAGGCAACATACCATCCTGGAATCTCTTTCACGTCCATAAAAGCGCCTATCGGTGTCCCTGCGTATAGAGTACCCTTTAACTATTGTTCTTCTGTATTTTGACGCTCCTTGCTGTACAACAGAGCCACGTGGTGCCACTGCTCTGGCTGCTGTTGTTGTTTGCCCCTGATAGTCCATCCCCCCTAAAAGCATCCAAAACGGATACCTGTTAGAGACGTAGACACCACAAGGGACTCCTGCACACGTTGGCTGCCCCGTCTAGCGGCCACCCATTTATCTGCCAGCACTTTGGGTGTTACCTCGTCTCTAAAACTACTATCTATGGCATTTGCCGCAGGGGCATGCTTCTAAGTGCACCCAACTGCTGCCCCAACCGACCCATGCAGTCTGCGAGGAGCTGCAGTTGGGTACACTTTCTGAAGATGTAATTGTAAGTGTCACTGACCTCCCACAGCTCACAAGTGACGCATTTTATCCGGCCCTCTGAAATTTCTAGTTACAAATAAATACTTATTAGTTAAATTACAATTACAATATTGTCTCTAACGCTAGATTTTTGTGACTGAAGACCTAGTTTGCCGCTACAATGCATCAGTAAGCGGTGCTCAGGTATGTCACTGTGCACTTTTTGTGGAGGAAGTGAATGTTGAAGGTGATGGGTGTTGTGCCTAACCAGCTGAATGATTTGTTTTCTTCTCTGGAACCTTCGAATTTCCCCGAGTGCCTGTTGGATTGTGTTCATATTCCTGACAGATGCCCTGTAGATGGCGAGTAGTCTTGGGGGTGGCAAAGTGGGATTGATTCACTCCAAACCATTCATAATTTACTGGGCTCTTGTATCCATAATATTTCTTTGCAGCCTCAATTCAGTTTGTCGTCAATGTCCTACAGGATGCCCATAGTGGGAGATACAGGGATGGTAATGTCCTTTATTTCAAGGGATGGAAAACTGGTCTTGTTGCACGGTTGTAGTGTCAGTCCGGCAGAGGCGTCACATGAAATGGAAACGTTACCTCTGTTTCTCTCAGTAGATGCTGCCAGACCTGCAAATTTTATTAAGCATTTTCTGTTTTTATCCCAATACCAACATTACTGAACAAGAGAGTTGCTGCCCAAGCTTCTCCGCTTGCACTCCACATGTGTCTTCTTTTTGTCAGCAATGCATACTTCCATACTTTCAAGCGAATATTGTTGACATTATGAGAAGAACAGGTCATTGCTGAATAAGGAGGACGTGACTGAGTACCGAACATTAGCGTTAACAACGCGTGTAGGTAGGGCGCCACGGCACGGTGGCGCAGTGGTTAGCACTGTTGCCTCATGGCGCTCAGAACCCGGGTTCGATCCCGACTTCGGGTCACTGTCCGTGTGCAGTTTGCACATTCTCCCAGTGTCTGCTTGTGTCTCATCCCCGCCACCCCAAGATGTGTAAGGTAGGTGGATAGGCCCCGCTTAATTGGAAAAACAGAATTGAGCACTTTAAGTTAAAAAACAAACCCTGGAGGTGCTTCGAGATGACGAATCTGGAACAACCAGAGCCACCTTTCTTTATCCTCATTGTGCGCACAACAAATGGAGAAATCCCTGCACGCAAGCTTCCCCCCACCCCCCCCCCCCCCCCCCCCCCCCACCCCCTCCTCCCTCCCCCCATACTTACTGACTCCAATTCTCCAGGCATATTTGATGCCAGACTTAGTGGATACTGCCTTCATATCAAGGACGTAGACTGGGACCGTAGCTCTTCATTTGTGTTCCTTAGTCCATGATTATCCTCAGGAAACTACTGAACATGAGGGGCGGGGAGCAGGATCTAGGATGAGCAATGTGTACAGGTAATTGCGGTGTTAGTACTGCTGGATAACTCCGCCGATAGCTCCTTCCAACATATCAGTGATGATCATGAGTAGATTAATCGAATGGTATTTGGACAGATTGCAATTGTGTCACTTTTTGACGGCAGTTTGCGACAGTCTCCAGTACATGCGAGTGCGGTATCGGTACTGGAAACAATTCCGGCAGCGTAACTATGAAATAGTCCCATTTACTGCCGCAATGTTGTCAGGTCTCATCTCTCTTAGTACATCCAGTGGTCTGAACCATCAGATGTTCAGAAGGAAGCAGGTAAAGTGGTGCTTGTTTCCTTTAATTCGCTCGCAAGTGCGGGCGTAATCAGAAAGGTTGTTTCAGCCATGGACGTTCTTTGGTGCAGTCTTGGGACGGATGAGAAAACGTTGATTCTTATTTCCGTAAAGGAACAGAAAGCCGTCTGACTTTCCTGTTAGGGAATGGACGGTATACAAATGTGATGACTTCAGTGCAGCAGTTATGGTCAAGGACAGGGAAAAGGAAATTGCAACCGCTTGTTGGCATTACAGTCAGGGGTGGAAATAGGAAGAGATTGAGTGGAATACTTCCGAAATAGATGTATACCAGTTATCTGGGCCCGGTCCACTCAGAATGGAACAGTAAAGAAGGGCGGGATTCTCCGTCCAGCTTCCGCCGGCAGCGGGACCTTCCGTCCCGCCAGCCGGCGATTGTGGACACCCCCACGCCGTCAGGAAAGTCACGGGCGTGAGTGCGCTGCCGATGGAGAATCCAGGGCAATGCCTTTGCAAAGGTCTTCATATATCCGTGTGTCCAATTGCTGAACCATTTATGGACTGGTCCCACACACCCTAAATATTAAAACAGAATAAAGAGGACGTTGTTACCCTGAAAGTAAAATAGAACTTGCGGAGGTGTAATCATCAGGATTGTGACACAAGAAAATAGCAGACTAGTGAACGTCCAAAATGTTGTATTGAGATTTCTGACCGCATTTAACTTGGCGAGCGAAATAAATAAATTATATAATTGACAGTGAAGAACCGGATCGCTTCTCATTGAAGACAACAGTGCTGAACAGGATCTTCTAAACTCAGAGGATAAGTGTGTTTAGGACCATCTGTGTACACTGATGATATTGTTTTGCGAAGGACTTGTCATCAGTTAAAGTGTCCATTGCGAACTGAAGCATTCACAATGAGGGCGGCATGATGGCATAGTGGTCAGCACGACTACCTCACAGTGCCAGGGACCCGGGTTCAACTCTGGCCTTGAATGACTGTCCGTGTGGAGTTTGCATGTTCTCCCTGTGTCTGTGCCGGTTTCCTCTGCGAGCTCCGGTTTCCTCCCACAGTCGAAATATGAGCAGGTTAGTTGGTTGGCCATGCTAAATTGCCCCTTGATGTGCCGGTAAGGTTATGACGATGAGGCAGAGTTGATGGGGGAGTAGATCGGGTAGAATGAACTTTCGGAGGTTCGGTGCAGTCTAGATAAGCATTATCGTTGAGGAACTGCATCTATCTGCACTGAAATTAATTGCGATAAACTAGATCTCACCGCACGGAACCTAAATGCTCTGAAATAGACCTGCATCACATTGTATTTCATTTGTATGGAGGAAAATGCACGTGTATACACTGAACTTATCCATGCTGAAAACTGTTCAGGATAAATTTGAATGAATCTGCTCCATTATGAACACTGACCCAAACATTTGCAGAACGTTTTGTTTCACTCAGCGAGCGACTGATTAACTATGCACTGAGTTTACAGGTATTGGCCAGGACATGCCAACGCCATACGTACCAGTGCCAAATTGGGCATGCTTTCCCTGAACCTAACTGGGTTGGGCATTCCGAACGTTAACAGATGTTTACGTAATGGCCGAAACCTGGGTAGTCCGCACGGAATTGTGCCTTTCGACAGAATATAACAAAATGGTAAGGGATATGTCCGCAATGAATGTCTAGCAGTTGAGTTAAAACGGGTGTAATGTTTCGAAGGCACGTGAAACCTCATTGTCTCTGATCATTGAGAACAGCAAATGAATAATGTTCAGGAGCGAAATGTTGACTCCGGTTTCAGTAATGTTCACAATTCTCGCAGCTGTCTGTTGTGGCCACCACTTTTCTAGCCTAACCCAAATATCATATCTAGGTAGTGGTGTACTTATGAAGAAATGGACCTCGGATTATTTTGTAGTCTCTGGATCATTTTAAAACTTTTCAGATCGAATGACGGAAATCCAATACCGTCAAAAATAAACAACAGATGAGCAGCAGCTGTGTTTTTAACTATACCGAATTAATGTATAAGATGAAAATCATCTAATTATCTCCCCGGAGCCTGACTTCTGTATAAATATCACCATATTATAGTGAATGGCAGAACACGCTCAGACTTCTGACAGAAATGCACGGAGTACCAAAAGGTCTGGTGTTTGCAATTTATTATCCCATCCTTGCAGCTATCGGGGTTCCAGGTAAAGTGTTTCAGTTCTTTCGTACATTCAGAAATTAATAGTTGGCTGTATTCGTTCTCCCATTTTAACTGGAATGCATCTCCACGATACGAATAACTTCTGTCCCATTTAAAGACACATATTTCCCCTTTATCAGTATTATGCTTTCCTGTAATTGCTTTACCTTCTCGCCTTCGATATGATTTTGTTTTCTGTTTTAAAGGAATTAATCCGCCAATTTAACGACATTTTTCTCTATTTTAACGATATAATTTCTTCCAGTTGCTGATAACATGTATTCTATTAATGGTAGAAATTCTCTCATTTCCAATCATTTATTCCTCACGTTATATAGTTATATATCTTCAAATGAAACGCGCCATTTCATTGTTTTAATTATCAGTTCACTCGATAACCGTTACCCATCTCACAATGTCAAATCACCTCTATTCTGCTATTGGTAAGCTGTGGATGGATTTTCACACTATCATCAAAGCTTAAATGTAACTCTGTTTTGGCGCTGCAATAATGGCTGTTTAATCACATCATTATCATGGAATTAATATGGACAATTTATCAAAATATTGTTACAGCGTAAGCAAAATCCTATTTTGTTATTGCCCTTGTTCCTGAGCGTGAAACATTTCACTTTTCTCACAGTTTAATTGCAGTTCCACAATGTTCTTCAACCGTTCCTGTGGGTGAATTATCACACAGATATGACAGCATAAATATAGTTGCGTTGTTTTAGTGTTTCTGTGGGTTTTTGAACAACCCATTATCAGGGTGCAAATGTTTGTATATTGTTTCATGACATCAACATCACTTGGAATAATTTCCAGTAATGATTTTGAAGTTGGAACAGTTAATAATTCGTGAAAGGACTTAATCATTATACTTGCATGATTGGATATCGATATGCTGACAGCTGTTTAAATAGTGTGAGAGTGACGCTAAGAGTCGTGATTGGTAATTGGCTCAAACTCAACGTTTTGTTTTCCAGTTTTCAAATAACCTGAACAAGTTGACAGCCGCCATTTTCAATACTGAATGATCTGAGAATAACTTTTGATTCTTTGCCCGATATAATCAGTTTGTTGATTGGATTCCACATTTAGTGTTGAACAGTTTTCAACCTGTATCTTTGTGGTCTAAATTGCTTTGTCGATATGGTTGATATTTTAAGTTACTTGCTTTCTCTTTGATGCCGTTATTATTTTTTGTCGGTGCCTTTCTTTGTGTTCTCCACTAGATTTCATTGTGTCATTCTACATGCTTATGTCATTGAACTCTGTATAACTGGATAACTATTTAAAAATTATACACACCTCAAGGGACAATTTTCAATGGAAGACTACGTCTTAAATGCTTCAACTCCTGTACCATCCTTAACACATTGTTGTAGTTTTCTTCCTTGAGATTAGAGGACAGGGGGAGTAAAATCAGTGACTTTATTGTTCTTGCTCTCTCCCAAGCACACTTTCTCCCTTTCTCTCTCATACAAACTCACTATTTTCTTCCCTATTTCAGCAAACTTGGCAGTGATTGTAATCCTGCCTCGAAGAAGATGCGGGCTCTCCAGATGTATCATTTATTACCTAGTGTCCATGGCGGCGACGGATCTCCTAGTCATAGTCACTGCTGTGATACTAAGCCGGATTGCTGGAATTTTTTTCCCTACTAGTTTTTTGTCCATCACGCCAGTGTGCAGTCTCCGAACTTCGTTAATCTATGCTGCCATTGATAGTTCGGCCTGGTTAACTGTTATTTTCACCTTTGATAGATTTGTAGCCATTTGTTGCCAGAAGCTGAAAATAAAATACTGCACCGAGAGGACAGCGGCACTGGTTATTGGAATCGTGTGCGGACTGAGCTGTGTGAAAAGTGCATTCATGTATTTTGCAAACGAACCTATGTATACAATTAACAATGTACCTTGGTTTTGCAGCTTAAAATCATCATATTATACGTCACCTGCCTGGGCTGCATATGACTGGATTCGTTCAATTGTAACCCCTTGCCTCCCATTCATTCTCATTTTACTGCTCAATGCTCTGACCGTCAGACACATTCTAGCGGCCAACAGAACCCGCAGGAGACTCCGGGTCCAGAACAATGGAGAGAATCAGGATGACCCAGAAAGGCAGAAGCGGAAAAAGTCCATGGTTTTACTCTTCGCCATCTCAGGAAGTTTTATCCTGTCATATTTCTTATTTTTTATAACGGTGTTCTATGTCCGAATTGCAAATGTGCCTTACTTCTCGGGTTCAGGTTCCAATAATTCAGCCTTTATCCTGGAGGAAAGTGGTTACATGTTTCAGTTCATGAGTTCCTGCATCAACCCATTCATTTATGCTGGGACCCAACGTAAATTCAGAGATGAGATTAAAAAATTCGTTGGGCTATCCAAAGAGCCTAATTGTTAAATTATGTACAGGAAAAATGCCTAATATAGCATAAATTCTATATTAAATGCATATATTTACTCTGATTGTTTGTGTGTCACATTTACTTTCCCTTCCGATCTTAGCTCCTTGCCCGTTTGGCGAATTTAAGATTATATAAGCTATACTGCATCACAACAAAATTACGTTCGCAAAATATTCCAAGTACGTTTGCTGCCTTCTTGCCTTCCAACTCAGACCTATTGATTTTTCATCAGGCACAATAGCGGTGGAGATTATTCTAGAATTACAATGACTTCCCGATAAACTGCGCTGGAACCTGTCCATTTGTTACTATTCTTTCATATGATTTCCGTCATTGCTTTGTATCCCGACTTACATTCGCAAACCATTAACCTGTTTGCAATGAGTTGAATGACTTTTCCTCTTCCACGCGAGGTTGCAGAACTGCGCTTACAGGTGTGGCAAATGTTCCTGCGATTCCCGCTGCTGCTTCGGTTCTGCTATCTTGTTAATGTCAAAAAAGGTGTATTGGCGGAGCCCGAAGCTAAATAATGTTGGGCCCTGTCAGATGTCCAACTGCTCGCGGTCTCAAGTTCACTACATCTGTCAAAGATTCTCACGCATCTGTGCCGTGCTCCCCAAATTGCGATCCAGTTACTACTTGCAAATTTGAAACAATCATTCGGATGTCAATCGACCCAGGTGGACAAGGGGTTTGTGGCGCCTTTAGTATGGCAGCAGTGTGGGCTGGATTTAGTCTCCATCTTCCAACAGCGGAATTACATTGCCCTTTGACTCTTAAAATACACCCTGTGCAGGAAGTGCTGCCGCATACTGACCCACCAACACATCCACACCAGTGATCAGCCCTTCCCCTGCTCCAAATGCATCAATAGAGTTACTCATAGAACGTAGAATTCACAGAGTTCCCACCTACACAGAGCGATGAGCGGCCCTTTTTTTGCAAGCATGCGGTGAAGGATGAACTGGCTGCTTCTTCCTGCTGGTCTCCACTCTGCCCACTTAGGGGAGGTGATGGTTCAGTGGTATTGTCGCTGGACTGATAATGCAGAGACTCAGGATAATGATCTGAGGACTCGAATCCTACCGCATCAGATGGTGAAACTTAAACTCAATAAAACATCATGAATTAAGTGTGTCGGTGACCATGACTGCCGCTTGTCATAAAAACCCACCTTGTTCAATTATGTCCTTTAGGGAAGGAAATATTACCTGGTCTGGCCTTCGTGCGACTGCAATGTAATTGACTCTGAAATTCTCTCTGAAATGGCCGAGCAAGCTAATCAGTTATATTCAACAGCTGCCAAAAATACAATAAAGGAATTAAATCGGAAGGACCACCCAGCACACAGTAGGTAATGTAACGGCAACGACAAACTAACCCTGTCGACCTTGCAAAGTCCACCTTACCAACATCTGGGGGTTCGTTCGAAAGTTGTAAGTGCTACCTCACATCCTGACGTAGTTATACTCAGAATAATACATGGAAGACAATGTCCCTGACGCCACTTATCACCAGCAGGATAGACCCCGCAGAGATGGTGGCACAGTGGCACACAGTCATAGAACATAGAACATAGAACGATACAGCGCAGTACAGGCCCTTCGGCCCACGAAGTTGCACCGAAACAAAAGCCATCTAACCGACACTATGCCATTATCATCCATATGTTTATCCAATAAACTTTTAAATGCCCTCAGTGTTGGCGAGTTCACTACTGTTGCAGGTCGGGCATTCCACGGCCTCACTACTCTTTGCATAAATAACCTACCTCTGACCTCTGTCTTATATCTATTACCCCTCAGTTTAAAGCTATGTCCCCTCGTGCCAGCCATTCCCATCCGCGGGAGAAGGCTCTCACTGTCCACCCTATCTAACCCCCTGATCATTTTGTATGCCTCTATTAAGTCTCCTCGAAACCTTCTTCTCGCCAACGAAAACAACCTCAAGTCCATCAGCCTTTCCTCATAAGATTTTCCCTCCATACCAGGCAACATCCTGGTAAATCTCCTCTGCACCCGCTCCAAAGCCTCCACGTCCTTCCCATAATGCGGTGACCAGAAATGTACGCAATACTCCAAATGCGGCCGTACCAGAGTTTTGTACAGCTGCAACATGACCTCCTGACTCCGGAACTCAATCCCTCTACCAATAAAGGCCAACACTCCATAGGCCTTCTTCACAACCCTATCAACCTGGGTGGCAACTTTCAGGGATCTATGTTCATGGACACCTAGATCCTAGTCGGGAGGGTATTGCCCTGAAAGTCCTTAACATGGACTCTGGATCCCATGACGTCGCATGGCTTCAGGTTAACGATGGACAAGGAAACCTCGTGCTGATTACAACATACTGTCAACTATCAGCTGATGAATCAATTATCCTCCATGTTCAACAACAAACGGAGGAGGCATTGAGGGTGGCCAGAGTGCAGAATATACTCTGGGTGGGAGACTTCAATGTGCATCAACAAAAGTGACTCGGTAGTATCACCACAGATCGAGCTGGCCGGTCCTAAATGCCTTTGCATCCAGGCATAGGACTGCAGCAGGTGGTGAGGAAACCAACAGAATTGAATAACATAGTTGACCTTTAGCCTCACCAACATGCCTAGAGCAGATGCATCTGTCCATTAGAGTATCGGTAGAAGTGTAATGCTCCTCGTGTGCGATGTGGGAGCTCAGGGACACGTCCACTGTCCCTGGCTCCTTCACGTGCAAGAAGTGTGTCCAGTTGCAGCTCCTGTTAGACCGCTTGACGGCTCTGGAGCTGCGGATGGACTCACTTCGGAGTATCCGCGATGCTGAGGACATCGTGGATAGCACGTTTAGCGAGTTGGTCACACCGCAGGTGAAAGTTACTGAGGGAGATAGAAAATGGGTGATCAAAGGACAGAGCAAGAGTAGGAAGGGAGTGCAGGTGTCACCTGCGTTCATCTTCGTACAAAACAGATATACCGCTTTGCATCATTTTCAGGGAAATGGCTCACCAGGAGAAGGCAGCAGCAGCCAGGTTCATGGCACCGTGGCTGGCTCTGATGCGCAGGAGATCAGGAAGAAGAATGGCAGGGCTACAGTGATAGGGGACTGAATCGTAAGTGGAATAGACAGGCGGTTCTGCAGACGCAATCGAGAGTCCAGGAAGGTATGTTGCCTCCCTGGTGCAAGGGTCATGGATGTCTCGGAGCGGCTGCAGGACATTCTGGAGGAGGGGAGGGTGAACAGCAAGCTGTCGTGGTGCACATAGACAGCAACGATACAAGTAAAAAAAAACGGGATGAGGTCCTACAAGCTGAATTCAGGGAGTTAGCAGTTAAACTAAACAGTAGGACCTCAAAGGTAGTAATCTCAGGATTGCTATCAGTGCCACGAGCTACTCAGAGTAGGAATTTCAGAATAGATAGGATGAATGCGTGGCTCGAGAGATGGTGCAAGAGGGAGGGATTCAAATTCCTGCAGGCATTGGAACCGGTGCTGGGGAGGTGGGACCAGTACAAACCGGACGGTCTGCACCTGGGCAGGACTGTAACCGATGTCCTGAGGGAGGGGGGTGGTGTTTGCTAGAGCTGCTGGGGAAGGTTTAAACTAATGTGGCAGGGTGATGGAATCTGATGTAGGAAGTCACAGGGACGTAAAACGGGGCTAGAAACAAAAAGCAGTAAGGGGGAAAGTGTAAGGCAGAGAAGCCATAGTAAAAAATCAAAAAGGGCCTCAGTACAGGGGACAGTGAGTGAGGAAAGTGTGAAGAGGTAGCTGGCCAATGCAGCATTGATGGTGTTGTACCTAAATGCGCACAGTATACGGAACAAGATAAATGAGCTTGTTGCGCACATTGAAATTGGCCGGTACGATGTTGTGGGCGTCACAGAGACGTGGCTGCAAGGGTTTCAGGGCTGTGATCGAAATATCCAAGGATATATGTCCTATCGAAAGGATAGGCAGATGGGCAAAGGGGCGGGGTTGCATTGTTAGTAAGGAATGAAGTTAAATCGATAGCAAGGAGTGATATAGGATCAGAAGGCATAGAATCTTTGTAGGTAGAGTTGAGGAACCGCAAAAAAGACCCTTAATGGAGATATGTACAGGCCCCCTAGCAGTAGTCAGGATGGGGGGCAGAAAATAAATAAAGAGATAGAAAAGACTGTAAAAAAGGCAATATTACAATAATCATAGGGGACTTAAATCTGCAGGTGGACTGGAAAAATCAGGTTGGTAGTGGATCCCAAGAAATGGAATTTGTAGAATGTCTAAGAGATGGTTTTTTTTGAGCAGCTTGTGACAGAGCCGACGAGGGAACAGGCAATTCTGGATTTGGTGATGTATAATGAGGCAGACTTGATTAGGTAACTTAAGGTGAAGGAACCCTGAGGGAGAAGTGACCACAATATGATAACATTTACCCTGCATTTTGAGAGGGCGAAGCTGCAATCAGATGTAACAGTGTTACAATTAAATAAGGGTAACTATAAAGACGTGCGGGACGAGCTGGCCAGAGTTGATTGGAGAAGGAGCCGAGCAGGGAAGACAGTGGAACAGCAATGGCAAGGGTTTTGGGGGTTATTAAGGAGGCACAGCAGAAATTCATCACAAGGAGGAGAAAACATGCTACGGGGAGGACAAGGCATCCAGGGCTGACGAGGGATGTCAATGACAGAATAAAGGCTAAAGAAAAAGCATATAAAGTGGCGCGGATTTGTGGAAAACCGGAGGATTGGGAAGCCTTTAAAAGCAAGCAGAGGACAACTAAAAAAGCAATAATGGGGGAGAAGATGAAGTCCGAGTGCAAACTAGCTAGTAATATAAAGGAAGATGGTTAGAGGTTTTTTCAATATATAAAAGGGAAGAGAGAGGCAAAAATAGACATTGGATCACGAGAAAATGTGGCTGGAGAATTACTAATAGGGAGCAGAGAAATGGCGACGAACTGAATAGTTACTTTACATCAATTTTCACGGTGGAAGTCACCAGTGGGATGCCAGAGCTCCAGGAGAACCAGGGGCAGAGGTGAGTGCAGTGACCATTACTATGGAGAAGGTTCTGGGGAAACTGAAAGGTCTGAAGGTGGATAAGTCATCTGGACCGAATGGACTACAACCCAGGTTCCTAAACGAAATTGTAGAGGCATGAGTGATGATCTTTCAGGAATCAATGCAGGCAGGAAGGGTCCCAGAGGACTGGAAGGTGGCTCATGTCACACCACTGTTCAAGAAGGGAGAGAGGCAGAAGACGGGAAATTATAGGTCGGTTAGCCTGACTTCGGTCATTGGTAAGATTTTAGAGTCTGTTATTAAAGATGAGATTGCGAAGCTCTTGGAAGTGCATTGCAAAATAGGACGGAGTCAGCACGGCTTTTTCAAAGGGAGGTCGTTTCTGACAAATCTGTTAGTTCTTTGAGGAGGTAACAAGCAAGTTAGACAAAGGAAAATCAGTGGACATGATTTATTCAGATTTCCAGAAAGCTTTGACAAGGTGCCGGATAGGAGACTATAACTATACGTTAACATCCCATAGTATTAAGGGTAAGATCCTTGCATGGATAGAGGATTGGCTGACTGGCAGAAGGCAAAGATTGGGGACAAACAGGTCTTTTTCAGGATGGCAACTGGTGACTAGTGGTGTGCCTCAGGGGTCTGCGCTGGGACCACAACATTTTACAGTATACATTAATGATCTGGAAGAAGGAACTGAAGGCACTGTTGCTAAGTTTGCAGATGATACAAAGATCTGTCGAGAGACATGTAGTATTGAGGAAGCAAGGGGGCTGCAGAAGGACTTGGACAAGCTAGGAGAGTGGGCACTGAAGTGGCAAATGAAATACAATGTGGAAAAGAGTGAGGTTATGCACTTTGGAAGGAGGAATCTAGGCATAGCCTATTTTCTAAATGGGGTAATGCTTCGGAAAGCAGAAGCACAATGGGACTTGGGAGTCCTTGTTCACGATTCTCTTAGGGTCAATGTGCAGGTTCAGTTGGCAGTTAAGAGGCAAATGCAATGTTAGCATTCATATCAAGAGGGCTAGAATGCAAGACCAGGGATGTACTTCTGAGGCTGTATAAGGCTCTGGTCAGACCCCATTTGGAGTATTGTGAGCAGTTTTGGGCCCCGTATGTAAGTCAGGATGTGCTGGCCTTGGAAAGGTTCCAGAGGAGGTTCAAAAGAATGATCCCTGGAATGAAGAACTTGTCATATGAGGAACGTTTGAGGCCTCTGGGTCTGTACTCGTTGGAGTTTGGAAGGATGAGCGGGGATCTTATTGAAACATAGAAGATACTGCGAGGCCTGGATAGAGTGGACGTGGAGAGGATGTTTTCACTTGCAGGAAAAAGTAGAACCAGAGGACACCATCTCAGATTAAAGGGATGATCCTTTAAAACAGAGATGAGGATAAATATTTTTGGCCAGAGGGTGGTGAATCTGTGGAACTCTTTGCCGCAGAAGGCTGTGGAGACCAATTCACTGAGTGTCTTTAAGACAGAGATAGAAAGGTTCTGTTGATTCATAACGGGATTAGCGGTTATGGGGAGAAGGCAGGAGAATGGGAATGAGAAAATATCAACCATGATTGAATGGCGGAGCAGACTCAATGGGCCAAGTGTCCTAATTCTGCTCTTATGTCTTATGGTCTTATGGTATTATGGATCCCACACAATTCTTGTGGAAACAAAGTCCCACCTTCACATTGAGGATACGATCCATCGTGTTTTGTGGCATTACCAGCGTGCTAAATTGTACAGATTTAGAACAGATCTAGTAACTCAAGGCTGGTCATCCATGGGGCAGAAAAGCATGTCAGGAGCAACACAAAACATACCTAAAAATGACGTGTCTACGTGATGAAGCTACAACACAGGACAACTTGTATGTGAATCAACATAAGTAGCAAGTCCAAAGATGAGCAGGTTAGGTCGTTTGGCCATGCTCAATTGCCCTTTAGTTTCCAAAAGGTTAAGTCGGTTCACTGTGCTATGATAACAGTGTTGAGGCCTTGGCCTGGGTAGCGTGCTCTTTGAAAGGGTTGGTGTTATGTCTGTGGGCCAATTGGACCTTTCTGCTCTATCAGGATTCTATTATGCACCTTCTCACTTCCCAAATGAAACATTGTTACATTTAAACGATAAAGTGACAGCTGATCAGTTGCACCCAATGTTGTCCCTCGCAATGAGCACAGGGGGCATTATGGTGAAGTGAGAGTACAATGGAAAGTAGAGTTTTGGAATATCTCATGGTTCAAATTTGTCTAAGATATCCTACAATGTTTCTGATATCAAACTGTGTGGACCCATTTCAAAACTGTCGAAAGGTAATGTACCATAAATTCAGTGCAATGGAATATATTTCGAGGGAAATCATTTAACATCTTCACCATTGATTATTGGCAATAATCCAATTGGACATACATCCATATTAGCAGCAGGTGCAGGCCACTTGGACCATCTGGATTATTCCGTCATTAAATAACATTGTGACAGATTTGATTGGATCCTGAACTCCCAATCACCCCGGTAATCTTTTGTCCACTTTCTTCTTGATATCTCTCCAATTCTGCCTTAAATATAAACATTCTGCTTCCATAACCTTTTAAGCAAGACAGGTCGAAAGCCACACGATCCTCTGAGAGAGAAAGAACAGTCTCATCTCCGTGTTGAATCGAAAATCCCTTATTTTGAAACAGAATCCCCAGCTCTACATGCTCCCCGAAAGGTAGTGAATTCCTGGAATATGTGTGGGACAATTTCCTGCTGCAATATGTTCATGGGCATCACGGTAGCATAGTGGTTAGCACTCTGGCTTCAAAGCGCCAGGGCCCCAGGTTTGATTCCCGGCTTGGGTCACTGTCGGTGCGGAGTCTACACGTCCTCCCAGTGTCTGCGTGGGTTTTCTCCGGGTGCTCCAGTTTCGTGCCAAAGGTCCTGAAAGACGCACTGTTAGGCAATTTGGACATTCTGAATTCTCCCTCAGTGTACTCGAACTTGTGCCGGAATGTGGCGACAAGAGGCTTTTCACAATAACTTTATTGCAGTGTTAATGTGAGCCTACTAGTGACAATAAATATTTTATCATGGATGCAACTAGGGAACAGGCAATAGGCACTAGGGCCTAGTTTCAGGAGCCGTTCGGAGGAGGAGGAGCAGTCTCTGTGTGAGTATAAAAACCTACTTTAACCCGGGGATCGCGGCCTAGTTTCGGGAGCCATTCGGAGGAGGACGAGCAGTCTCTGTGTGAGTATAAAAACCGAATGGTAGCTTCCTGTTTTCCACTTTTTTTTCAAAAGTGACGTCAGAGGGAAGCTGTGATCTGATTGGTTGATAGCAAACGTACCCCAAATTTAGAAAAAACACAGCTAAACTCGTACACTTAAATTAAAGTAATTAATTAATTAGAGCTGGCTGGTCAGGTGATGTGCTTGAGCTGCTTGATGTCGGAGCTGGCAGATCCCATTGCGAGCTGCAGCAACTACATCTGCAGTAAGTGTTGGCTGCTCGAAGAGCTCTGGCTCAGAGTTGATGAGCTGGAGTCTGAGCTTCAAACACTGAGGCACATCCGGGAGGTGGAGACTTACCTGGACACTGCGTTTCAGGAGGCAGCTGTCAGAGTAAGTAGTTTTAATCCTGCCAGTGGCCAGGGACAGCAGGGTGTGACTGCAAGTCAGGCAGGTAAAGGGAACCAGCAGTCAGGAACTCAGGAGGCTCCGCCCTTGACCCTGTCCAACAGGTACGAGGCACTTGTTCCCTGTGTGGAGGGCGAACAGGGCTGCAGGAAGGATAACTCAGCTGACCAAGGCACCATGGTTCAGCAGGCCATTCAAGGGGAGGGAGTAAATAGGCAAGTTGTAGTTATAGGCGATTCAAGTATCAGGGGGATAGATAGTATCTTTTGTGAGCAGGATAAAGAACAACAAAAAAAGAACAAAGAAATGTACAGCACAGGAACAGGCCCTTCGGCCCTCCAAGCCCGTGCCAACCATACTGCCCGACTAAACTACAATCTTCTACACTTCCTGGGTCCGTATCCTTCTATTCCCATCCTATTCATATATTTGTCAAGATGCCCCTTAAATGTCCCTATCGTCCCTGCTTCCACTACCTCCTCCGGTAGTGAGTTCCAGGCACCCACTACCCTCTGCGCAAAAAACTTGCCTCGTACATCTACTCTAAACCTTGCCCCTCTCACCTTAAACCTATGCCCCCTAGTAATTGACCCCTCTACCCTGGGGAAAAGCCTCTGACTATCCACTCTGTCTATGCCCCTCATAATTTTGTATACCTCTATCAGGTCGCCCCTCAACCTCCTTCGTTCCAGTGAGAACAAACCGAGTTTATTCAATCGCTCCTCATAGCTTATGCCCTCCATACCAGGCAACATTCTGGTAAATCTCTTCTGCACCCTCTCTAAAGCCTCCACATCCTTCTGGTAGTGTGGCGACCAGAATTGAACACTATACTCCAAGTGTGGCCTAACTAAGGTTCTATACAGAGTCCAGCATGGTATGTTACCTGCCCGGTGCTAGGGTGCGGGACATCTCTGACCGGCTTGAAAGGATACTGGAGAGGGAGGGGGATGATCCAGTTGTTGTGGTCCATGTCGGCACCAACACCATAGGCAAGTCTAGGAAAGAGGACCTGTTTAGAGATTATAAAGAGCGAGGATGCAAATTTAAAAACAGGTCCTCAAGGGTCATAATCTCCGGATTACTGGCCGAGCCACGTGCAAATTGGCATAGGGAGGCAAGAAAACGGGAAGTTAACACGTGGCTGGAAGAGTGGTGTGGGAAAGAAGGGTTCCTTTTCTTTTTTTTTTCAATAATTTTTATTAAAGGTTTTCATAAAATATCAATAACAAAATGAGAAAGAAAAAAGGACCCAAAAGGGTTAAGTACAAAACACAATCTAAAAAAGCAACCCCCCCGAACCCCTCCCCCCCCCCATACCTAAATAATAAATTAACATTAACACCCCGACTTAAGACAACAGGTGTATACACCCCCTCAGACCCTTCCAGTCTAAATAACATAAACAAAAATAAAGTAAACCCCCCCCCACCCCCCACCCCCGAGCTGCTGCTGCCATTGACCAATGTCTATCGTTCTGCCAGAAAGTCTAAGAACGGTTGCCACCACCTAAAGAACCCTTGTACCGACCCTCTCAAGGCGAATTTCACCCTCTCCAATTTCATGAACCCTGCCATATCGCTGATCCAGGATTCCACACTTGGGGGCCTCGCATCTTTCCACTGAAGGAGAATCCTTCGCCGGGCTACCACGGATGCAAAGGCCAGATTTCCGGCCTCTTTCGCCTCCTGCACTCCCGCCTCCTCGTCTGCCACCCCAAATATTGCGAGCCTCCAGCCCGGTTTGATCCTGGATCCTACCACCCTCGACACCGTCCTCGCTACGCCTTTCCAAAATTCCTCCAGCGCTGGGCATGCCCTGAACATATGGATGTGATTTGCTGGGCTCCCTGAGCACCTAACACACCTGTCCTCACCCCCAAAGAACCTGCGCATCCTTGTGCCGGTCATGTGTGCCCTGTGCAGCACCTTAAACTGTATGAGGCTGAGCCTCGCGCATGAACAGGAAGAGTTCACCCTCCCTAGGGCATCTGCCCACGTCCCCTCTTCGATCTCCTCTCCCAACACCTCCTCCCACTTACTTTTCAACTCCACCACCGAGGCCTCCTCCTCCTCCTGCATCACCTGGTAAGTTTCCGAGATCTTACCCACTCCCACCCCCCACCACCCCTCCGAGAGCACCCTGTCCTGTACTGTGTGTGGCAGGTGGCAGTAGCCGTGGGAATTCCACCACCTGCCGTCTGGCAAACGGCCTTACCTGTAAGTACCTGAAGATGTTCCCCGGGGGGGGGGGGGGGAGCCCATACTTCTCCTTCAGCTCACCCAAGCTCGTAAACTTCCCGTCCACAAACAGGTCCCCCAACTTTCGTATCCCTGCCCTGTGCCACCCCGAAAACCCTCCACCTGTTCTTCCTGGGGCAAACCGGTGGCTCCCCCGTAATCGGGCCCACGCCGAGACCCTAACTCCCCTCCTATGCCGCCTCCACTGCCCCCAAATTTTGATGGCCACCACCACCACCGGGCTCGTGGTATACCTCCTTGGAGTGAGCGGCAGCGGCGCCGTTGCCAGCGCCCCCAGACGCGTACCCACACAGGACGCCGTCTCCAGCCTCTTCCATGCAGCCCCCTCCCCCTCCATCACCCACTTGCGCTCCATTGTCGCATTGGTGGCCTCGTAGTACCCACAGAGGTTGGGCAGTGCCAGCCCCCCCAATCTCGACTCCGATCCAGGAACACCCTTCTCACCCTCGGAGTCCCTCGCGCCCACACAAACCTCATTATACTCCTATTAACCCGCCTCAAAAAAGCCTTCGGAATAAACAGGGGGAGGCACTGGGACAGGAACAAAAACCTTCGGAGCACCGTCATTTTGATTGACTGCACCCTACCCGCCAGGGACAGCGGCAACGCGTCCTACCTCTTGAACTCCTCCTCCATTTGCTCCACCAGCCTTGTAAAGTTAAGCCTATGCAGGGCCCCCCAGCTCCTGGCCACCTGGACCCCCAAATATCTGAAGCTCCTCTCCGCCCTTTTTAGTGGGAGCTCGCCAATCCCCCTCTCCTGGTCCCCTAGCTGAACTACGAACAGCTCGCTCTTCCCCATATTGAGCTCGTATCCCGAAAAGTCCCTGAATTCCCTAAGGATCCTCATCACCTCTGGCATTCCTCCCACCGGTTCCGCCACATACAGCAGCAGGTCAGCCGCATAAAGCGACACCCTATGCTCCTCCCCACCCCGCACCAACCCCCTCCAGTTCCTCGACTCTCTCAGTGCCATAGCCAGGGGTTCAATTGCCAGTGTGAAGAGCAGGGGGGACAGGGGACACCCCTGTCTCGTCCCTCGGTGCAACCGAAAGTACTCGGACCTCCTCCTATTTGTGGCCGCACTCACCATCGGGACCTCATACAACAGCCTAACCCACCTGACAAACCCCTCCCCAAACCCGAACCTCTTCAGCACCTCACACAGGTACCCCCACTCTACCCTATCGAAGGCTTTCTCAGCGTCCATCGCCACCACTATCTCCGCCTCCCCCTCCCTCGCCGGCATCATGATAACGTTCAAAAGGCTCCGCACATTCGCGTTCAACTGTCTCCCATTCACAAACCCCGTCTGGTCTTCATGGATGATCTGTGGCACACAATCCTCAATCCTCGTGGCTAAGACCTTCGCCAGCACCTTGGCATCTACATTTAGCAAGGAAATCGGTCTGTCAGACCCACATTGCAGGGGATCCTTGTCCCGCTTCAGGATCAAGGAGATCAGTGCCCGTGACATCGTCGGGGGTAAAGCCCCCCCCCCCCTATCTTGCCTCATTGAAGGTCCTAACCAACAGCGGGCCCAACAGGTCCATATATTTTTTATAGAACTCGACCGGGAAACCATCCTGCCCCGGTGCCTTCCCCGCCTGCATGCTTCCTATCCCTTTGATCAGCTCCTCCAGCCCAATCGGGGCACCCAGTCCCACCACCAGTCCCTCTTCCACCTTTGGAAACCTCAATTGGTCCACAAAACGGCCCATCCCTCCCACCTCCCGTGGGGGCTCGGATCGGTACAATTCCTCGTAGAAGTCCCTGAAGACCCCATTGATGCCAACCCCACTCCGCACCACGCTCCCTCCCCTGTCCTTAACTCCCCCGATCTCCCTAGCTGCGTTCCGCTTCCGAAGATGATGCGCCAGCATCCAGCTTGCCTTTTCCCCATAGACCGCCCCCTGGGCCTTCCTCCACTGCACCTCCGCCTTCCTGGTGGTCACCAGGTCGAATTTGGCCTGGAGACTGCGCCTCTTCCTCAACAATCCTTCCTCAGGTTCTTCTGCATACCTCCTGTCTACCCTCACCATCTCCCCCATCAGCCTCTCCCTCTCCCCCCCCACCCCCCCCCCCGCTCCCTCCGCTCCTTGTGGGCCCTGATGGAGATCAGCTCTAACCTCACCACTGAAGTCAGTGCCTCCCATACCATCCCCACTTGGACCACCCGTTGTCTTTGGTCTCCAAGTACCTCTCTATACTTCCTCGGACCCGCTCGCTCACCTCCTCGTCCGCCAACAGCCCCACCTCCAAGCGCCACAGCGGGCGCTGGTCCCTCTCCTCCCCCATCTCCAAGTCCACCCAATGCGGGGCGTGGTCCGAAATGGCTATTGCCGAGTACTCAGTATCCTCTACACTCACTATCAGTGCCCTACTCAAAATGAAAAAGTCGATTCGAGAATAAGCCTTATGGACATGTGAGAAGAATGAAAATTCTCTAGCCCCCGGCCTTGCAAATCTCCAAGGATCCACCCCTCCCATTTGGTCCATAAATCCCCTCAACACTCTAGCCGCTGCCGGCTTCCTACCCGTCCTAGACCTGGAGCGATCCAGTGCAGGATCCAACACCGTGTTAAATTCTCCCCCCCCCCCCATTATCAGGCCCCCCCACTTCCAAGTCTGGGATCTGACCCAACATACGCCACATAAAACCCGCATTGTCCCAGTTCGGAGCATACACATTGACCAGTACCACCCTCTCTCCCTGCAACTTACCACTTACCATTATGTACGTACCGCCATTATCTGCCACAATGCTCGACGCCTCGAATGATACCTTCTTTCCAACCAAGATCGCCACCCCTCGATTTTTGGCACAAAGCCCCGAGTGAAACACCTGACCTACCCACCCATTCCTCAGTCATACCTGGTCTGCCACCTTCAGGTGTGTCTCCTGGAGGATAACCACATCCGCCTGGAGCCCCTTCAGGTGCGCGAACACGCGGGCCCACTTAACCGGCCCATTCAGTCCCCTTACATTCCAGGTTATCAGCCGGATCAGGGGGCTACCCGCCCCTCTCCCCCTGCCAACTAGCCATGACCCCTCCTCGGCCAGCCTCGAGCCCGCACCCCACACCCGGCCCGTTCCCCACAGCGGCATACCCCCGTCTCGACCCACCCCACTCGCTCCAGCTCCTCCTTGATCTTATCAGCAGCAACAACTCGATTCCCCCCACCCACCCACCCCCCCCCCACCCACCCACCCCCCACCCCCGACCCCCCCCCCACCGCTAGGAGCCATCCTAGCTGGTTTACTCCCACCATTGCACTTCCGCAAGTCAGCTGACTCCTGCTGACCCCGGCCACTCCCGCCTCCCCTTCGACTCCTCCCATTGTGTGGCACACCCTCCTCTCCCGCTCCCCATTCACAGGGTCTCCCCCTCCATTCTAAGCGTGGGAAACAATCCTCACTTCCCCGCCATGGTCCCGCCCCCCCCAGTCTTCGGCGCGGGAAAAAAGCCCGCACTCTCCACCTACCAGGCCCCGCCACCAACCAAAACAGTGCCCAACCCGCCCCATCCACCCTCCCCAACCCGAAAGAGAAAAACACAGAGAAAAAGAAACCCAAAACAATGCAAAGACACACCCCCCCCCGCACCGAACCAAAAATAGGCATTACATATCCACCGCAGTCGCTAATCGCCCATCCCGACCCTCAGTCTGTGTCCAGCTTCTCGGCCTGAACAAAGGCCCACGCCTCCTCCGGAGACTCAAAATAATGGTGCCGCTCCTTGTAGGTAACCCACAGTCGCACCGGCTGGAACATGCCAAACTTCACCCCCCCCCCCCCCCTGTGCAGCACCGCCTTTGCTCGATTGTACCCGGCCCTCCTCTTCACGACCTCCACACTCCAGTCCTGATATATCCGAACCTCCACATTCTCCCACCTGCTGCTCCTCTCCTTCTTGGCCCACCGGAGCACACACTCCCAATCGACGAACCGATGGAACCACACCAGCACCGCCCGCGGAGACTCGTTAGCCTTGGGCCTCCTCGCCAACACTCTATGGGCCCCTTCCAGCTCCAGGGGCCCCTGGAAGGACCCCGCACCCATCAGGAAGTTTAACATGGTGACCACATAGGCCTCCACGTCCGGCCCCTCCAGCCTCTCCGGGAGGCCCAGAATCCGCAGATTCTTCCGCCTTGACCGATTCTCCATCTCCTCGAACCGCTCCTGCCATTTCTTGTGGAGCACCTCGTGCGCCTTTACCGCCAGGACTAAGATCTCGTCCTCCTTGTCAGAGATCGTTTGTTGAGCCTCTCGGATCGCCACTCCCTGGGCCGTCTTTGTCTCCAGCACCTTATCAATCGAAGCCTTCATCGGCTCTAGCAGGTCCGTTTTAATCTCTCTGAGGCAGCGCTGGATACCCTCCTGTTGCTCCTCCGCTCACTGCCTCCATGCTGCCTGGTCTCCGCCAGCCGCCATTTTGGCCTTCTTCCCTCCCTTCTTCTGATCCACCACCACCGTTTTTGTCGCCCCGCTCCTAGTTAAAGCCATATACTGACGGGGAGCTATTATTAACTCCTTCTCACTCTGGGAAACGTCGAAAAGGTTCCCTTGTGGACCCTGAAAAGAGCCCATAAGTCAGTGTTTGCGGGAGCCGCCGAATGTGCGACTTAGCTCCGCAAAGCCGCAACCGGAAGTCTCGAGAGGGAATCCTTTTGGCAGTGTTCGCTTCACCAATCTGCCCCAATAAGTCTGTGGAAACTCCTGAAAAAGGTCTAAGAGTCCGTTCCAGACGGGAGCTGCCGAATGCGCGACCTACTCCTCTATGGCCGCCAACGGAAGCCTCGTCCCCGCTTCTTCAGTGGCCTTGGTGAGATCTTTTCGCAGTTGTTCCCTCTGCTGCTAGAATTCACCTTTGATAAAGGCCCTCAGGTTAGCTTGCAGCTTTAAGCTTGCCCTTCCCCCGCCTGCATGCTGGAAGAGGCCCTGTTTATCCTATTGCAGCAAAATCCTTTACTGTTTCTGCCGGATCTGGTAACCAAAGGACATCCCATTCCTGAGGGATACTGCCAGGGGAATGTTACAGTCTTCTTGCCACACCGGGAAATGTCAAACAAATGCCGTGGGGGCCCTGTAAAAGAGCCCAAAAGTCCGTTCCAAGCGGGAGCTACCGAATATGCGACCTAGCTCTGCATAGCCGCACCCGGAAGTCAGAAGAGTTCCTTTTCATGGGACGCTGGCATCAGTTTTGGGACGGGGGGGACCTATACCATTGGGATGGTCTCCACCTGAACCGAGCTGGGACAAGTTTTCTGGCGAAAAGGGTAAATAGGCTGGTCAATAGGACATTAAACTAGAGATTGGGGGAGAAGGGAAAGCCAGGGAACCAAGAGGTGAAGTAATCAGTGGGAAGCGTAGCTGCTTAGGAATACAAAAAAGCACGGAAAGACAGAACTCAGGAGAGGTTACGATAGTCCCCATCTCACAAAATAAGGACAAGTGTGGGAGGTGCGGCGGAAGCCCGGCAAACCACACACATATGTTTTGGTTGTGCCCGGCACTGAAGGGGTATTGGAGGGGGGTGACGGGAGTAATTTCGAAGGTGGTGAAGGTCCGGGTCAAACCAGGCAGGGGTTAGCTTTATTTGGAGTTGCGGATGAGCCGGGAGTGCAGGAGGCGAAAGAGGCCGATGTCGTGGCCTTTGCATCCCAAGTAGCCCAGCGTAGGATTTTACTCATGTGGAAGGAAGCGAAACCCCCCGGACTGGAGGCCTGGATAAACGATATGGCGGGGTTCATAAAACTGGAGCAGATTAAGTTTGCACTGAGAGGATCGGCTCAAGGGTTCACCAGGCGGTGGCAACCATTCCTCGACTACCTAGCGGAACGTTAGAGGGAAGTTAGATGACCAGCAGCAGCAACCCAGGGGGGAGGGGGGGGGGGGGAGGGGGAGGGAGGGGGGAGGGGAAAGTTTCATTCTATGTTATTTGGTTAGTTTACCATGTTAGTTAGTTACTCTGTATTAGATTGTAGTTATCATGTTACTTGTACTGTTAAATTTTTTAAATGTTTGATGTGTAGGGGGGAAAAATTGTGAATGAAAAATTTCAATAAAATATTTTTTTTTTTTACAGTCCCAACTAACGTGAAGCCCACGGAATCTAATCCACAGTGTTCCACTTCACGTGTCAGAGCCTCAGCCCAATGCCTAATGTCCCAACTCACCACTCATTGTTCGAAATGCCTCACGCTCCCCCAACAAATCGCTACTTATGCCGAAAGGAAATGCACTCTCCCACCTAATCGTACCAAACCTCAAATTTAACCACATTGCATAACCTCACCACGCATTGTGAAACCTCACCAATCCCTCTCACGGGTCCCAGATTAAGCCACACTGTGTAATCCCGCCACACCCTGACTCAGAATTAAACACAATTTCTAAATTTACCACATATCCCTGATTCAAGCATATTGTCTAACCTCACCACTCATTGTCCAAGATCTAAATGCACTGTCTAAACTAATCGCTCGTTGTCCCCGAATGATCCAAAGTGTCAAAACCCTGGTTGAACCATATTCTAAAGTCTCACTGATCCCTTCCCAAAATGACACACATTGTCCAATCTCACTACTCCCTGACCCAAAATGAACCAAACTGTCTAACCTCACCATTCCATGTTCCAGAAGGAACCCTATATTCTAACCTCACCACTGTCTGTTGCATATTGAACCACATTGACTGAGCTGAACACTTACTTCCACGGATTCCAACACATTGTCCAACTTCAGCTCTCCCTGTGCCAGGTTGAACCACATTGTCGAACATAACCGGTCCGTGTCGCATATTGAACCACAATGCATAATATCAACACTCCCAAAATTCTATAGAATCCCTACAGGTCATTCGGCCCATCCAGTCTGAACCGATCCTCCGGAAGTGCACTCTGCCTTGGTCCATTCCGTCTCCATAACCCTACAACTCAGTATCCCGACCGAAGCTGTACATCTTTGGACTGTGGGAGCACACCAGTGCACACAGAGGAAACCCACGCAGACGGGGGATGCATGTGCAAACTCCACACACACAGTCACCCAAGGCCGAAAGCGAAGCCGGATCCTGACGCTGTGAGCAGTGCTAACGACTGTGCCACCATCCCAGATTCAAGCTCACTCTGTAACCTCAGCACTCTCTGACGCCCAAGGATCTTTACTCACACACCTTGGCAGGCCCTGACCTAGACTAAACCATGCAGCTATAAGTAACCAATGCCTCGCGCCTTATTACTGGCAACGTTCTTCCTCATTAATCCCGATCAGCTTTGAGCCCTCACCGGTCCTTGCCCCATACTAAATTCCACCACCTCAACAAATCTGTCCCGCCCCAGAATAAATTATACTATCCCACCACACCTGTCAATGCCTCAGGCAAAACCACACATTCGAAGTTCATTAATCCCTTGCCTCAATAAATCACACTGCTCCACCTACTTAAACCCTTTCACAACCGGAAACACTTCATGGGAAGCTGACCTATTCATATTACCAATGTCCCACCTTATCAGTTCCTTTCCCAATCCAAACCACAATGCCTCACTTCTCAAGTGCCTGACAACGACTTAACCAGCATGTTTGGTATCAGCAAATTCCTGCGCAGACAAAATCACAATGTCCCATCTCACCAATCCCATTGTCACACATGAATCTTACCAACCTCTTCACCAGTTCTGAAAAACCGTTGAGCCATACAGTGCGACCGCATCACTACCTGTCATACACGGTATCACGCCGCCCCATCAACACTTGTCTCATCCTTGACTGAATCAAACTTCCTCACATCATCAGTGAATGCACTACAATGAACATCTCAGCCGCTCCGGTCTCTCGATCAAGCAAATACTTCCAATCTCAACGGTTCTGCTCCACGCAGATTCAAAGTAACCCAAACAAAGGCCGCTGTCCACCAGTGTAACCACAATTCAACATCCAACTGTTATCTGTCCCAAGGTTAACCGCAATTCCGCACCGAACAGTTATCTCTCGAGATTGGCAGAGAGTACCCCACATAACCACCCACTATCGTAGACCGACAAAAACTACCCCTAAATTAATCCCTGTCCCAGACTGCGAACCGTTTCAGCAACTTAATTTTCCCGTCCAGCAGTGCCCAAAGTTGCACGTTACCAGCTTGAGCCAAAATTCCCCGAGTACCGCTGTCTGTCCTTGACTGAATATCATTACCAATAGACGCCGCAGAATGAACATTGTTGTCGCACTTCAATGGCAGCCGTTCCAGACTGAAAAACATTGCCGCAACTCAGCACTTCTCCCCCAGAATAATAATAATCTTTAGAAGTGTCTCAAGTAGGCTTGCTGCAATGAAGTTACTGTGAAAATCCCCTGGTCAGTACTTGGCGGCGCCTGTTCGGGTACACTGAGGGAGAATTCAGAATGTCCAATTCACTAAAAAGGATGTATTCCGGGACTTGTGGGACGAAACCGGAGTGCCCGGAGGAAACGCACGCAGACAATGGGAGAACGTGCAGACGCCGCACAGTGATCCAAGGCGGGAATCGAACCGGGGACAAGAGCGTTCTGCAGAAACAGTGTTAACCACTGTGCTACCTTGCCGTCCTTGGGCCACATAAACATTCCACGCAACAGAATATAACAAAAACTGCCCAATTCCTCGCCGGAACCGCAAAAGAATGAGGCTTTTGGGAAGACAGCATTTATGGCTCAACTACAGTTCACTCTGGGATGAAGCTGTGAAGTCACTGTGTCACAACATAAGCGGCAACGACTGCACTTCAATTAAATAATGTTGACTGGACCCACAACGAGGCCAAACCTGGTAGGGAATCACTGAAGGCGAAATTATTGACTTAAGCTTTTTGTGTATATGATAGAAACTGCCCCAACTGTTTGAGTTATTTTCCGCAATATTAGTGCGTTTTACCGCACGGGTCATGTTCGATTGCAGTTGTCTGCTCAATTCCAAATGTATTTGAATCCTAAAAACAGGAAGTGCTGAAAAAACTGATCATAGCTGGCTGCAGCTGTGGTGAGAAACAAAGTTATTTTTTCTTGTGCCCATGACTTTTTTGCAAACCTTTCAGAAAGAACATTAATGAAATGTTCGAATTCAGCAGATCAGAAACGGCGCTGACACAGTGATCAAATACTGTTTAACTAGCTGCGGGGAGGGGTTTGGATTCGACCGAATCAAGAAACGTTGTTATCCCACGAAAGGTAGACATAGCCGACGATCAGGTACGTATCCATTAAATAGCTTTCATTCCAAGGAGGCCAGTCCAGTTCTTGAAATGTGTTTCATGTGCGAGCAAGGACAGCACTTACTCATGGAAAGAGAAAGGTTGGGGCTACCTCGAAGAATAAAACAGAGGACTTTGTCCGCCGTGGTGGGGGATGGAGGAGTACAGCCAGTACGGGGCGAACAGGAGATTGTTAAGGCCAAGGAACTGGAAACTGTCTCAGTGAGGAATGGTATCAGAAGAGACAGAGCTGGAGCTGTGAGCAGAATGGAAGGAATATTCCAAATATTCATATAATTACGGAGAACAGGACCGTTTACACAGTAGGGAACACTGGGGAACATGTCATTTGAAAATTAATATTACCGTGCATATAACCATGTGTAAATATATTGCTAGATAACGAAATATTCACTTTATTAGGGCATTTTTAATGACACTACATATAAAAACAGAATATGGAGGACTCTGTAAATTTGAAAAAAAGCAGAAAATAGTGGAAGTACTCCATAGGTCCAGCAGTATTTATGGAAACCAATACTGACAGGCCTGTTGGGAATTGCAGCATTTTATGTCTTTGCTTCAGGTGAAACATTACCTAATTCATGTGGGCCAGCCCATTCTGACAGTAAACCTGTCGATCTGGATCTGCTCACTTGGAAAGCAATGCTGCTGAATGCAATTGTGTCGACTGAGAACATCAGTGTACCGCACTCGCCCTGTGCATGCTGATTGGAAGCAGTTTGTGATGAACTTAGCAACACTGAAATTAACAATGATGCGTTGAACCTGACCACACTGAAATTAACTGTGTAAAACTGACATATAGAATCTTATAGGAATGAATCTGATCCTTAATGAACGGAACCATGCGACTATGAAACCGTGCACATGTTATGTGACTGTAGGGTTCGAGACTAGTTAACACTGAATTTAAACAATTGAACAGAGCATGTCGGCACGCAATGTACCTGTGTTGAGCTGGACATGTTCGTACTGAGCGTACATCGGCTGTCCTGGACCTGTTCACGGTTAAATGATTTTTTTCTCCAACAAAGAACAAAGAACAAAGAAATGTGCAACACAGGAACAGGCCCTTCGGCCCTCCAAGCCCGTGCCGACCATGCTGCCCAACTAAACTACAATCTTCTACACTTCCTGAGTCCGCATCCCTCTATTCCCATCCTATTCATGTATTTGTCAAGATGCCCCTTAAATGTCACTATCATCGCTGCTTCCACCACCTCCTCCGGTAGCGAGTTCCAGGCACCCACTACCCTCTGCGTAAAAAACTTGCCTCGTACATCTACTCGAAACCTTGCCCCTCTCACCTTAAACCTATGCCCTCTAGTAATTGACCCCTCTACCCCGGGGAAAAGCATCTGACTATCCACTCTGTCTATGCCCCTCATAGTTTTGTAGACCTCTATCAGGTCGCCCCTCAACCTCCTTCATTCCAGTGAGAACAAACCGAGTTTATTCAACTGCTCCTCATAGCTAATGCCTTCCATACCAGGCAACATACTGGTAAATCTCTTCTGCACCCTCTCTAAAGCATCCTCATCCTTCTGGTAGTGTGGCGACCAGAATTGAACACTATACTCCAAGTGTGGCCTAACTAAGGTTCTATACAGCTGCAACATGACTTGCCAATTCTTATACTCAATGCCCCGGCCAATGAAGGCAAGCATGCCGTATGCCTTCTTGACTACCTTCTCCACCTGTGTTGCCCCTTTCAGTGACCTGTGGACCTGTACTCCTAGATCTCTTTGACTTACAATACACTTGAGGGTTCTACCAATCAATGTATATTCCCTACCTGCATTAGACATTCCAAAATGCATTACCTCACATTTGTCCGTATTAAACTCCATCTGCCATTTCTCCGCCCAAGTCTCCAAACAATCTAAATCCTGCTGTATCCTCTGACAGTCCTCATCACTATCCGCAATTCCACCAACCTTTGTGTCGTCTGCAAACTTACTAATCAGACCAGTTACATTTTCCTCCAAATCATTTATATATACTACAAACAGCAAAGGTCCCAGCACTGATCCCTGTGGAACACCACTGGTCACAGCCCTCCAATTAGAAAAGCATCCTTCCATTGCTACTCTCTGCCTTCTATGACCTAGCCAGTTCTGTATCCACCTTGCCAGCTCACTCCTGATCCCGTGTGACTTCACCTTTTGTACTAGTCTACCATGAGGGACCTTGTCAAAGGCCTTACTAAAGTCCATATAGAGAACATCCACTGCCCTACCTTCATCAATCATCTTAGTGACCTCCTCGAAAAACTCTATCAAATTAGTGAGACACGATCTTCCCTTCACAAAACCATGCTGCCTCTCACTAATACGTCCATTTGCTTCCAAATGGGAGTAGATCCTGTCTCGAAGAATTCTCTCCAGTAATTTCCCTACCACTGAAGTAAGGCTCACCAGCCTGTAGTTCCCTGGATTATCCTTGCTACCCTTCTTAAACAGAGGAACAACATTGGCTATTCTCCAGTCCTCCGGGACATCACCTGAAGACAGTAAGGATCCAAAGATTTCTGTCAAGGGCTCAGTAATTTCCTCTGCAGCCTCCTTCAGTATTCTGGGGTAGATCCCATCAGGCCCTGGGGACTTCTCTACCTTAATATTTTTAAGACACCCAACACCTCGTCTTTTTGGATCATAATGTGACCCAGGCTATCTACACACCATTCTCCAGACTCAACATCTACCAATTTCTTCTCTTTGGTGAATACTGATGCAAAGTATTCATTTAGTGCCTCGCCCATTTCCTCTGGCTCCACACATAGATTTCCTTGCCTATCCTTCAGTGCGCCAACCCTTTCCCTGGCTACCCTCTTGCTTTTTATGTACGTGTAAAAAGCCTTGGGATTTTCCTTAACCCTATTTGCCAATGACTTTTCGTGACCCCTTCTAGCCCTCCTGACTCCTTGCTTAAGTTCCTTCCTACTTTCCTTATATTCCACACAGGCTTCATCTGTTCCCAGCCTGTTGGTCGACAAATGCCTCCTTTTTCTTTTTGACGAGGCCTACAATATCTCTCGTTATCCAAGGTTCCCGAAAATTGCCGTATTTATCCTTCTTCCTCACAGGAACATGCCGGTCCTGAATTCCTTTCAACTGACACTTGAAAGCCTCCCACATGTCAGATGTTGATTTGCCCTCAAACATCCGCTCCCAATCTATGTTCTT
This sequence comes from Scyliorhinus torazame, assembly GCF_047496885.1. NCBI lineage: Eukaryota > Metazoa > Chordata > Chondrichthyes > Carcharhiniformes > Scyliorhinidae > Scyliorhinus > Scyliorhinus torazame. The sequence continues at coordinate 185,590,314 of NC_092711.1, read as the reverse complement.
CAGTTCCCGCCTAATATTGTTATAATTAACCTTCCCCCAATTTAGCACATTCATCCTAGGACCACTCTTATCCTTGTCCACCAGCACTTTAAAACTTACTGAATTGTGGTCACTGTTCCCGAAATGCTCCGCTACTGAAACATCTACCACCTGGCCGGGCTCATTCCCCAATACCAGGTCCAGTACCGCCCCTTCCCTAGTTGGTCTGTCTACATATTGTTTCAAGAAGCCCTCCTGGATGCTCCTTGCAAACTCTGCCCCGTCTACACTCCTGGCACTAAGTGAGTCCCAGTCAATATTGGGGAAGTTGAAGTCTCCCATCACCACAACCCTGTTGTTTTTACTCTTTTCCAAAATCTGTCTACCTATCTGCTCCTCTACCTCCCGCTGGCTGTTGGGAGGCCTGTAGTAAACCCCCAACATTGTGACTGCACCCTTCTTATTCCTGATCTCTAACCATATAGTCTCACTGCCCTCTGAGGTGTCCTTCTGCAGTATAGCTGTGATATTCTCCCTAACCAGTAGCGCAACACCGCCACCCCTTTTACATCCCCCTCTATCCCGCCTGAAACATCTAAATCCTGGAACGTTTATCTGCCAATCCTGCCCTTCCCTCAACCAGGTCTCTGTAATGGCAAGAACATCATTGTTCCAAGTACTAATCCAAGCTCTAAGTTCATCTGCCTTACCCGTAATACTTCTTGCATTAAAACATATGCACTTCAGGCTCCCAGACCCGATGTGTTCAGCAACTTCTCCCTGTCTGCTCTGCCTCAGAGCCCCACTGTCCCTATTTCCTAGTTCTCCCTCAATGCTCTCACCTTCTGACCTATTGCTCCCGTATCCACCCCCCTGCCATACTAGTTTAAACCCTCCCGTGTGACACTAGCAAACCTCGCGGCCAGGATATTTATGCCTCTCCAGTTTAGATGCAACCCGTCCTTCTTATATAGGTCACACCTGCCCCGGAAGAGCTCCCAGTGGTCCAAACGGAAACCCTCCCTCCTACACCAGCTGTTCAGCCACGTGTTTAGCTGCTCTCTCTTCCTATTTATAGCCTCACTGGCACGTGGCACAGGGAGTAATCCCGATCTACATTGAATGAAACGAAAATGCTCTTGGCAAGTACACACTGAATGCAATTATGCAGTCCGGACGCTGGGCAGACTGATTGTACGGGCAGGTAACTGGGCCAGTCCACAAAATAGGCATATAGTCGTATTAAACTGGGTGAATAGTCTCAGTTTCAGGTGATCACATTGTCAGATTAATGGGACCGTGTCAGATCGAAAGAATTTTTAAAAATGACATCCAAATGTAAACACAAACCGAGCCGCAGCTGGATAAATCATATCAAATTCAATTAAGGCAAGTAAAAGACCCATCTAATTAAGTCCCTGGATGAGGACCTTGGTTATATATGTCATAACCTTTCAGAATGATGGTGAACACCGCTTACTGTATCTGAGAGAAATGCACGGACCACCAATTGGCCTAGTTTTTGCCATTTACTATCCCATCCTTGCAGCGATCGAGATTCCAGGTAGGGTATAATAGTTAGTCTGTATCTATGATTATCATTGGGTCGCTACATCGATTTCTCCCATTAACAGCAGCGATTCGCCATGTTAAATATTTGTTTTTCCCCATTTGACAGCATTCAATTTTCCCTTTATTGTGCCTTCCCCTTAAATGCTTAACTGCCCGTTCTTTATAATGACTCCGTCATTTTAATGTTCTTTTTTTCATTGACTGACATGAAATGAAAAATGAAAATGAAATGAAAATCGCTTCTTGTCACATTCCGGCCCACGTTCGGGGAAGCTGGTACGGGAATTGAACCCGCGCTGCTTGGCCTGCTTGTCTGCTTTAAAAGCCAGCTATTTAGCCCTGCGCTAAACCAGCTAAACATAAACATTAATGGTACAATGTCTCGCCTCCACGAGCGTTATTCGCCCATTTCCCAGTTAAGTTTCTTCACATTACCTTTCTAATTTGTCCCCTTTCACTGTTTGATATCTCATGTGATAGGTAGTCGTTTCAATTAAATAGCATCTCCCATTCATGACGAACTGCTCACGGTGTAAATGTGGTTATCTTTCTGTCACCAGTACTGTTGGTTATCATTGTGTGAGAGCACTTTCTTTGCGTTATTGACAATGTTATTGTGGCTGAAGTATCAGGAAGATATTGCAGTTCAAAGGCAATTAATTTGTGTTATTGGCAACGCTTCGTAGCTGAGATTGCAAGAGGTTATCACAGTGTAAATTCAATTCCATTGTTTTCTTGAAAACATTAGTGTAGATGAGGTACCAATAATTCATCACAGCGTAAACGCAATTCATTTATGTTATTCACAACTCTAATATGGCGGAGATACCAAGAAGATATGACAGTGCAAATGGGAATTATTTGTGTTATCGGCAACGCTCCGTGGTTGAGACAGCAAGCGGTTATCACAATGGAAATGCAGTTTAATTGTGTTCGGGACAACGCTGTAGTGGCAGAGATACCAAGAGGTTTTAATGGTGTAAATGCAATTTTAGTTGTGTTCTGACAATGCTATTGCGGGTGAGCTACCAGGGAGTTTTCATGTTGTGAATTGGTTCTAATATGATATTGACACTGTTCTTGCGTAGGAATTCTGCATCATTCTTGAAGTGTAGTTGCAGTTCTATAGTGTTATTCACTCTGCTGCTGCGTTTTACAATAAGCACATCGCTGTTCCTTCACTGTTGTTGCTCTGAATCCTGGAATCCTCTTCTTAAACGTTACTGTAGGTATACCTACAAATCAGGGACTGCAGTGGTTTAAGAAGGCATCTTACCATCAGATTCTCATAGGTAACCAGGAACAGGCATGAATATTGCTCTAACCAGTGATGCCCCCATTCCTTAAACTAAGTTTTAAAACTTAATCGCTGAGTATGTGATTTCATAATGTTAAAACTGAATGAATTTAGATTAATACACGCAAATCAGCCAATCTGAATTGTCAACGAGATCTAACCCTTATTTAAGTTAGTTTCCAAAATGGTTGTATCGTTATTGTCCTGCTCCGCCATTTTCTAGATTGCTTTTCTGTTGTGAATTTTCTTTGTAATCGTTGCTGTCATGTCACTTTCGATGTGCTTACGAATCATTCGCGTCGTTTGTTATCATGAGATTACTTGAATGTATTATGCAATTTAGCTGTCATGGCTAATTCTATGATTTTGGTAAAAACGCTAAACAATAATCTCTCGGTTAGGGGATTGTTCTAAATTAGGATCACGTCTCAAAATTATGAATTTCACACAGGATTCTGAAAAACGGATTATTTGTTCACAGTCGAACGGGCAATTCTACCCTTCTCTGTTTTCTATTGCAGCTAACTTGGTGGTAATTCTGATCCTGTCTCGAAGAGCTTGCGGTCTCTCCAAATGCATCATTTATTATCTAGTATCCCTGGCGGTCACAGATCTACTTGTCATGGTCACAGCTGTAATATTAAACCAGATCGCAGGGATTTATTTCCCATCTAGTTTCCTGTCCATTACGCCGGTTTGCAGTGTCCGTTCTGCCTTGAATTTTGCAACCATTGAGAGTTCCACCTGGTTAACAGTCGCATTCACCTTCGATCGATGTGTGGCCATTTGTTGGCAGAAGCTGAAAGTAAAATATTGCACTGAGAAGATGGCAGCTTGGGTGATAGGAATTGTGTTGACACTGTCCTACGTAAAACATATTTTTACGTATTTTGCTTATAAACCTGTTTACATAATGAACGATATACCCTGGTTCTGTGGATTTAAAGATTCATATTAGACATCGCCCGCATGGACGGCATATGATTGGCTCTATTCCATTATAAACCCAATTCTCCCATTCATTCTGATTTTGTTGCTCAATGCTCTGACTATCAGGCACATTTTAGCGGCCAATCGATCCCGCAAGAGACTGCGGATCCAAAGCAAGGGAAAGGATCAGAGGGACCCAGAGATGCAGAAGCGGAGAAAGTCAATTAATTTGCTCTTCGCCATTTCGAGCAGCTTCATCCTGTTGAATTTGGTATTTTTTGTAACGATAGTGTATGACCGAATTGCGAATCTGATTTATTCCACAGGATCCGCTTTCAATAATTCCATATTTGTACTTCAACAAAGCGGAACTATGTTTCAATTGTTGAGTTCGGGCATCAACCCTTTTATTTATGCCGGGGCCCATCGTAAAATCCGAGCCGAGTTAAATACTGGAATGAAATATGCACGGAGCCTATTTGTTAAAATATTTAAAGTCTGGAAATAGGATAATACAACATAAACTTTACTTTATATTGCAGCGTGTCGCCTTTATTGCCATGTCTCACACAACCCCGAACACCAGGTAGACCTCAGAGGAAGGTGGCAAATTGGAACCAAAATTGGCTCAGTGACAGGAAACAAAGGGTGGTCAATGGATGTTTTGCGAATGGGAAACGGTTTTCAGTGGTGTTCCACAAGGCTCAACGTTGGAACCTCTGCTATTTGTTGTATATATTAAGGATTCAGACCTAAATGTGGGAGGCATGATTGGAGAATTTGTGGATGACACAAAAAATGGCCATGTCGTGCTTAGTGAAAAGGATACCTAGAAACCCCGAAATGAAAATGATTTAAGACCATAAGACATAGGAGCGGAAGTAAGGCCATTCGGCCCATCGAGTCCACTCCACCATTCAATCATGGCTGATTTCAACTCCATTTACCCACTCTCTCTCCATAGCCCTTAATTCCTCGAGAAATCAAGAATTTGTCAACTTCTGTCTTAAAACACTCAACGTCCCGGCCTCCACCGCCCTCTGTGGCAATGAATTCCACAGACCCACCACTCTCTGGCTGAAGAAATTTCTCCTCATCTCTGTTCTAAAGTGACTCCCTTTTATTCTAAGGCTGTGCCCCCGGGTCCTAGTCTCCCCTGCGAATGGAAACAACTTCCTACGTCCACCCTATCTAAGCCATTCATTATCTTGTAAGTTTCTATTAGATCTCCCCTCAACCTCCTAAACTCCAATGAATATAATCCCAGGATCCTCAGACGTTCATCGTATGTTAGGCCCACCACTCCTGGGATCATCCGTGTGAATCTCCACTGGACCCGCTCCAGTGCCAGTATGTCCTTCCTGAGGTGTGGGGACCAAATTTGCTCACAGTATTCTAAATGGGGCCCAACTAATGCTTTATAAAGCTTCAGAAGTACATCCCTGCTTTTATATTCCAAGCCTCTTGAGATAAATGACAACATTGCATTTGCTTTCTTAATTACGGACTCAACCTGCAAGTTTACCTTTAGAGAATCCTGGACTAGGACTCCCAAGTCCCTTTGCACTTCAGCATTATGAATTTTGTCACCGTTTAGAAAATAGTCCACGCCTCTATTCTTTTTTCCAAAGTACAAGACCTCACATTTGCCCACGTTGAATTTCATCAGCCATTTCTTGGACCACTCTCCTAAACTGTCTAAATCTTTCTGCAGCCTCCCCACCTCCTCCATACCACCTACCCCTCCACCTATATTTGTATCATCGGCAAACTTAGCCAGAATGCCCCCAGTTCCGTCATGTAGATCGTTAATATATAAAGAGAACAGCTGTGGCCCCAACACTGAACCCTGCGGGACAGCACTCGTCACCGGTTGCCATTCTGAAAAATAACCTTTTATCCCAACTCTCTGCCTTCTGCCTGACAGCCAATCGTCAATCCATGTTAGTACCTTGCCTCGAATACCATGGGCCCTTATTTTACTCAGCAGTCTCCCGTGAGGCACCTTATCAAAGGCCTTTTGGAAGTCAAGATAGATAACATCCATTGGCTCTCCTTGGTCTAACCTATTTGTTATCTCTTCAAAGAACTCTAACAGGTTTGTCAGGCACGACCTCCCCTTACTAAATCCATGCTGACTTGTCCTAATCCGACCCTGCACTTGCAAGAATTTAGAAATCTCATCCTTAACAATGGATTCTAGAATCTTGCCAACAACCGAGGTTAGGCTAATTGGCCTATAATTGTCCATCATTTTCCTTGTTCCATTCTTGAACAGGGAGGGTTACAACAGCGATTTTCCAATCCTCTGGGACTTTCCCTGACTCCAGTTTGGTTGAGTGGACAGAGAAGTGGAAAATGAAATTCAATCCTGAAAAATGCTACGTAATCCATTTGGATAGGACAAACAACGCAAGGAAATTATCAATAAATGCAAGATATTGAGGGGGGTTGACAAAGTGAGAAAATCTGAAGTGCATGTCTGCAGGTTTACAAATGATGGAACCTGACCAGCTGCTGGAAAATGGCGGGATTGTTATCTGAAGAGCGATTAAAACGGTTAGGATTGTATTCATTGAAGTGCAGAAGAGTGAGGGGAGGTTCCAACAGGATTAGACAGGGTAGATTCAAAAAGAATGTTCCCGGTGGTTGGGAAATCCGGAATTCGGCGGTCATAATTTGAGGACAGGGGTAGAGAACCAAAGAGTGGTAAAACTGTGAAATTTACCACCACAAAAAATAGTTGAGGCTAAAATATTGTGTTATTTCAAGAAGGAATTAGATATATTTATAGAGGCAAAAGACATGAAGGGATATGGGGGAAGTTCGGATCAGCGTATTGAACTTGATGATCAACCGTGGTAATAATGAATGACGAAGCAGGCTCGAAGGGCGGAATGGGTCCCCTCCTGCTTCGATTTTTTATGTGTGTTTCTATATAAAATGGGATTAAAATAAGCAGCCAGTTTCTGATTTCTCTTTTTTGGTCGGAGCAGACTGATGGGCTGAATGGACTCTTTCTGCACCATAACCTTTCTACTATTCTAAAAGTTCATGGACATTGCCCCCAACTAACACAGCAGCGGCACATGCACAATATTGCATCTTGCCCCGCCCAAATGTGACAGCCACGCATGTGCTCCAGTGCAGAATGTCCGCTATAGATCAGTGAGCCGAACGTCAAAAGGAGGGAAGTTGCTCGAGTCCATTATCAAGAATTTCACATCACAGCATTTGGAAAGCAGTGGCATAATCCGACAAAGTCAGCATGTATTTACGAAAGGAATATCATGCTTGACTAATCTTCTAGAATTCTTTGAAGATACAACTAATAGGGTTGACCAGGGATAAATAGTGGATGTAGTTTATTTAAACTTACAGAATGCATTCGGAAAGGACACACATAGCAGACTACTACGTAAAGTTAAAGTGCATGGGTTTGCAGGTAGTGTCTTGAGATGGATAGAAAGCTGGTTAGCAGACAGGAAGCAAAAGGTTGGAATAAATAAGTCTTTTACTGATTCACGGGAAGTGACTGGTTGGGTACCGCAGGGATCTGTGCTCGGACCCCAACTGTTTACATTATATATTCACGATTTGGATGAGAAAACTAAATGACTCATCTCTATATTTGTAGATGATACAAAGTTGGACAGGACGGTGAGCTGTGATGAAGATGCAGAGATGCTTCAGTGGGATTTGGACAGGCTGAATGAATGGGCATTTGCATGGAAGGTGCAATATAATGTGGATATATTGAAGGTTCTCCGTTTCTGTAGAACAAATAGGAAGGTAGATTATTATTTGAATTGGTGTGAATTTTAAGAGGTGGATCCTCACTGAGACCTTGGTGTCCTCGTGCATCAGTCACTGAAAGTAACGAAGATGGTACAGCAGGCAGTAAAGAAGGCAAATAGTATGTTGGCCTTCTTGGTGAGAGGATGTGAGTATAGGAATATGGATGTATTACTGCAATGGTGTAGGGCGTTGGCGAGGCCACACCTGGAGTATTGTGTGCACTTTTGATGTCATTATCTTAGGAAGGGTGGCCTTGCTATAGAGGGAGTGCTGCAAAGGTTTGCTAGGCTGATTCCTGGGATGTGGGTCTGTCACACGAAGAAAGACTCGAATGGTTAGGATTATATTCATTGGCGTTTTGAAGTGTGAGAGGGGATCTCATGGAAACTTATACAATTCTTACGGGATAAGACAGCGCAGATTCTAAAATAATATTCCCGATGGTGGGGAGTCCAGAACCAGGGAGCATAGGTTGAGGATAAGGGACATTTAGGACTAAGGTGAGGAGAAATGTCCACACCCAGAGAATGGTAATCTGTGGAATTCACTTCCAAAGAATGACATTGAGGCCAAAACATTGTGTAATTCCAAGCAGGAATTAGATATACTTCTTAGGGTTAAAGGAATCATATCATAGTAATCATAGAATTTACAGTGCAGAAGAAGGCCATTCAGCCCATCGAGTCTGCACTGGCCCCTGGAAAGAGCACCCCACCTAAGGCCACACCACCACCCCATCCCTGCAGCCTAGCAATCCCACCCAACCATTTTGGACACTAAGGGCAATTTAGCATAGCCAATCCTCCTAACCTGCACATCTTTAGACTTTGGGAGGAAACCAGGGCACCTGCAGGAAGCCCACGCAGACAAGTGAAGAAAGTGCAAACTCCGCACAGGCAGTGACCCAAGCAGGGAATTGATCCTGGGACCCTGGAGCTGTAAAGCATTTGTGCTAACCATTGTGCTATCGTGGGGGGAAGGCAGGTCAGGGTATTAACCTTGATTATCAGCCATGATTATAATTAACAGCAGAGCAGGTTGGACTGGCCGAATGGCCTCACCCACTTTCTATTTTCTATGCATGTTTTTATGTATGTTACATGGCAGCCGTGAAGTCGACACTGCAACTGTGAAAAGCAGTTCCCCCGCCAAGTACAAAAGGGGATGCTGGTTTACACAATATGCTTACGGAACTTTGTTCGCCTGCCGGATCTTGGCAGTGAGTCGCCTGATAAAAGAGCTACGCTCCGAAAGCTAGTCATTCCAAACAAACTTTTTGGATTTTAACCTGGTTTTGTAAGACTTCTTACTGTGCCCACGCCAGTCGAACGCTGGCATCTCCACATAATGGCTACCAGAATGAGAATGATTATTGGCAGCATTTCTTGTTTGGGAGTTCGAGTTCGGGACATCAATTGCAAACCCTCCTCATCCTCTTTGGATGTTTTCCAGACGCTCGGCTTGGTGCAAGATTTTCTTCTCGCTGCCTGCTGCCTACTCCAATTTGTGCTTACTCCCTTTTCTGTTGACTCTCTGAAGGAAGCATGATAGAAAGGCAGGGAATGGTAAGTTGGGAACACTGACCCACTGTGAACTGCAAGCAAGGTACTGCGGATGCTACCATTCCCATTTCGAAGCGGAACTTGTTGGAAACACTGAGCAGGTGTAAGTTGTTTGCCTTCCTTACTCTCCAGACTCATAATTTGGAGTCGGATGTGCCAGGTGACCTGCGGTCGCTGCTGAAGGAGCGGAGCGGCGACGCCCCGATTTTACTGATCAACTGGAAGGCTGTGTTGTGATAACGTATGGACTACTGGTGCCTTTCTGCACTAGTGTCTGCAAACTGCTCCCAGTTTGTGAGCTGTGTGTATTGCTGGTGTTGCTTTGTATTGTCACTTGTCTGTAATTGTGTCATGTGTCTGTGCTCTTGTTGTTTATTGTTTAGAGACTGTGCGTTTATTTTGCCTCCACAGCCTTCTGTGGCAAAGAGTTCCACAGATCCACCACCCTCTGGCTGAAGAAATTCCTCCTAATCTCTGTTTTAAAGGATTGTCCCTTTAGTCTGAGATGGTGTCCTCTGGTTCTAGTTTTTCCGACAAGTGGAAACTGTCATAATATGCACTCATGTTCATAATGAGATACAGACAGGCAGTGAGGGACACACTCAGGAACCAATCAGCCCACAGAATACAGAACAACCAATCACCAGGCAGGACACTACAGGGCACATTACCAGTATAAAACACACGAGGCAGGAAGGCTCGGCCTCTTCGTACTTGTGATAGCTGTAGCAGCAGTCAGGGTGCAATGTACAGTCAGCACCTACAACACATGGTACAGGGCAAGTATGGGCAAGTCAGACCAAGGTTAGCAAGCTTAGATTGATAGAGTGTCGACTGACAGCGAACTATGTACAATACTCGGCAAGTTCAATAAAACAGTGTTGAACCATCTACAGCATTGGAAGTCTGTTTTCAAGTGATACTGCATGAAATTGCAGTCCGTGCTAATCCAACACAGATAACACATCAGAAACATCCTCTTCACGTCCATTCGATTCAGGCCTCGCAGTATCCTGTACGTTTCAATACGATCCCCCCTCTTCCTTCTAAACTTCAACGATTACAGACCCAGAGTCCTCAACCATTCCTCATACGGCAAGTTCTTCATTCCAGGAATCATTCTTGTGAACGTCTCTGGATCATTTCCAAGGCCAGCACATCGTTCCTTCGATACAGGGCCCAAAACTGCTCACAATACTCCAAATGGGGTCTGACCAGAGCCTTATACAGCCTCAGAAGTACATCCATGGTCTTGTATTCTAGCCCTCTTGACATGAATGCTAACATTGCACTTGCCTTCTTAGCTACCAACTGAACCTGCACGTTAACCTTAAGAGAATCGTGAACAGGGAATCAAAAATCCCTTTGTGCTTCTAATTTCCTGAGCATTTCCCCATTTAGAAATTACTCTATCCCTAAATTCCTCCTTCCAAAGTTCATAACCTCACACTTTTCCACATTGTGTTTCATTTTCCACTTCATTGCCCACTTTCCTAGCTTGTCCAAATTCTTCTGCACCCCCTTGTTTCCTCAATACTACCTGTCCCTCTACAGATCTTTGTAACATCTGCAAACTTAGCAACAGTGCCTTCAGTTCCTTCTTCCAGATCATTAATCTTCCAGAAAATTATAAAAAGTTGAGGTCCCAGCACAGACCCCTGAGGCAAAGCACCAGTCACTGACTGCCATCCTGAAAAAGACCCCGTTATCCCCACTCTCTGTCTTCTGCCAGTCAGTCAATCGTCTATGCATACCAGGATCTTACCCTTATCACCATGGGCTCTGACCATATTTAATAGTCTCCTATGCGGCACCTTGTCAAAGGTCTTCTCGAAATCTAAATAAATCATGTCCACTGGTTCTCCTTTGTCTAACTTCCTTGATACCTCCTCAAAGAACTCTAACAGATTTGTCAGACATGACCTCCCTTTGACAAAGCCGTGCTTACTCAGTACTATTTTACTATGCACTTCCAAGTACTTCGCGATCTCATCTTTAATAACAGACTCTAAAATATTACCAATGACCGAAGTCAGGCTAACCAGCCTATAATTTCCCATCTTATTCCTCCTTTCCTTCTTAATCAGTGGTGTCACATTCGCCACTTTCCAGTCCTCTGTGACCCTTTCCATTGGGCTGTTGAAGCTCCTTTGAGTGCCTTTTGGGGAGTTGATTCTCAGGATTGGCTGGGTTTTGTTCCGCTTGTTTTGTATTTTTGCCTCATCTTTTTGTACAAAGGAATGGAGCCCCGATTGGGCGGGTTGGAATGTTTTCTCTCTCTCTCTCTCTTCCGCCGTGTGCAGATGGATGGAATGAGCGAAAGAAGAAGGGATGGACTGATAAGTCAAAAACGCTGAACCACTGTGACCCGCAAGCAAGATGATTCGGATGCTGTGACTCCCATCTCAAAGCAGAACATGTTGAAAAAACTCAGCTGGTTGAAATTGTTCGCTACTGCCTCCCTTGTTCTCATGACTCGAACTTTGGACCAGGAGGTGTCAGGTGACCTGCTGAAGGTGCGGAGAGGCAGTGTCCCAACTTTACTGATCAACTGGACGGCTGTCCTCTGATACCTTATGGTCTACTGGTGACTTTCTTCGCAGATGCCTATGAACTGTCCCAGTTTGGGAGCTGTGTGTATTGGCGTTGCATGGTATTGCTACTTTTTTTTATATTTTTGTAGATCGTGTGGCTGTGCTTTAGGAGCTGCGGGGTTATCTTGCGCGGGCTTTTGCTTCTGATAGACAGGAGTATGTGCCTTTCTACCAGTGCTGGTGCGGGGGAGGGGGGGTGTTCTTTCTCTTTCACTTCTGCCTGCAGGTCTGACTCTTTTCAGTGGACCATGATGCTCATTTGGGTGCCTTTCCACCAATGTGGGTCCACTCCTGGGACTGCGGGGGTGGGGGTAGGGTTTTCACTGTTTTCGTTGTTTTCTTTTAGCTTGTTTTGTATTTTGCCTCGTCGTTTTGTACAATGGACTTGACATTGGGATGAACTGAGCCCGCTTGGGTAGGGCGGAATGTTTTCTCTCTCTTCCGCCATGCTCCGTATCGGTGAGACGTTGTTCGGTGGACTGTGCTGCTCGTTTTCACGGCAAGGTAGCACAGTGGTTAGCACTGTTGCTTCACAGCTCCAGGGACCAGGGACTTCTGTAAAGTAAAGGTGATAATCAGTGCATGAGGGAAATGAGTGTGAATCCAACCCCAGTGGGGAACGGACCTTGCATCTCTAAATCTAATTCCTAATAATCAGGTCCGATTACCGGCTTCGGTCACTGTCTGTACGGAGTCTGCACGTTCTTCCCATGTCTGAGTGGGTTTCCTCCAGGTGCTCCGGTTTCCTCCCAGTCCAAAAGGTGCAGTACGTGGATTGGCCATGATCAATTGCCCGTCAAGAAAGTTTATCTAGGGTTACTGGGTTAGGGTGAAGTTGTGGGCTTTGCGCTCTTTCCAATGGCCAGTGCAGACTCGATGGGCCGAATGGCCTCCTTCTACACTGTTAATTCTATGATTCACGCATTTACCCACTTATCTTTTGACACAGGCAGACTCTCGCTGCGTTGCACACTACTTTTTCACTCATATGCATTTATTTGGCACCTTTCCACTGATGTTGGTCTGTTCGGCCGGCTGTGGGGAGGGGTGACGAGGGTGTGAGAATGTGCTTGTTTGGTTGCTTGTGATTTCATTTTCTTACCGTTTGTTTTGTAATTTGCTTTGTCATTTTGTACGATGGAACTGTTATTTCCCTAAAACGTACTCAGTTTACTTGCTGATTATTGGAAATTAGATTTAGAGATGGATTGTCAGTTCCCCTCTGTCTGGTGTTGGATTCACACTCATTTCCCTCATGCACTGATTATCACCTTTACTTTACAGGAGAAGTCCCTGCTCCAATCCCACCTGCAAATTGTGTGTTTCAAATACATCCAAACTGGAAAAGTTCAATAATTTAGTAAAATGTAACACCGAAAAATATTATGTAATTTAATTCCATCAGTTAAAAAACTTAAAATATCCACTAAATGATGAAGGTTTGTAAGTTGCAGAGCAACAGAAGAAGAAAGAGACTAAATATTCTGGTTAACATCTTGTCTTACAAATCAGCAGATTCAAGATTCCAGTGTCAACTTTGTGACGAAATATCAGCTAATCAGGGAAGATGGTTACTGGGGACTCCAGTATTGTCATAAAGCAGCATCATTCAGCACAGCTCGTCCTCCCCCTAAATCTTTGAAGGTGGAACTCGGCCATTTTATCTCCAAAACATCCCACCCGGTTCACACTGAGAATCACAGTTCAGCGCTTCAGACAAGTTGAACTTTAGAGCCAGTTTATCACAGTGGGGCAGTGGAAGGTGGGAAGCAGCAGAAGCAGCTGATCGGATTGTCTCAACTTCAGTGACAAAGAAGCTCCATGAGCTGTTCACACTTTCCGGAGGTCAAGATGACGGCCAATGGGAAAGTGAGAGACTTTAGAGATAGAGATGTATAAAAAATTCAACATAATGTTCAACACCAAGGTGGTTTATTTGACCATTATCGAGAATATTAACACATATAACTGAGGTTGATTTTATTAACATAAATAGTAGCAGACCTGAATGAACATATTGCAAACCTGGATGTGATTTATACAAAAGAACAATCACTGCAGGTACTTGTGAATACCTCAGCAGGTTGGGATGAGGTAATGAATCCCTTCCCAGACTCTAAGCAGTTGAATGGCCTCTCCCCAGTTTGTGTGCTCAAGCACAGCGAGATTAGAAGATTGCCTGAAATCAGTCCCACAGTGAGAGCAGCTAAAATGTTTCCCTTCAACGTGAACATGTTGATGGGACATCAGTTCCCCAGGATTTTTAAAACACTTCCCAGTCTGGGCATTGAAATAGTCTCTCATCAGTGTGTGTTCGCTGGTGTCTCAGGAGGTAGGATGATTGAGTGAATCCTTTCCAACAGTCTGAGCAAATTAATGACCTTTCTCCAGTTTGGTTGTGTTCATGCGCAATGTGATTAAATGATTGAATGAAGACAGTCCCAGAGCGAGAGAACCTGAACAGTCTTGCGTCAGTTTCAAAAGATTGATGAGACAGCAGCTCCCCAGAAGTCCTGAAGCTCTTTGCACAATCAGGACATTTAGAACATAGAACGATACAGCGCAGTACAGGCCCTTCAGCCCACGATGTTGCACCGACATGGGAAGTCAAAAAACAAAAGCCATCTAACCTACACTATGCCATTAGCATCCATATGCTTATCCAATAAACTTTTAAATGCCCTCAATGTTGGTGAGTTCACTACTGTTGCAGGTAGGGCATTCCACGGCCTCACCACTCTTTGCGTAAAGAACCTACCTCTGACCTCTGTCCTATATCTATTACCCCTCAGTTTAAGGCTAAGTCCCCTCGTGCTGGCCATTTCCATCCGCGGGAGAAGGCTCTCACTGTCCACCCTATCTAACCCCCTGATCATTTTGTATGCCTCTATTACGTCTCCTCTTAACCTTCTTCTCTCTAATGAAAACAACCTCAAGTCCATCAGCCTTTCCTCATAAGATTTTCCCTCCATACCAGGCAACATCCTGGTAAATCTCCTCTGCACCCGCTCCAAAGCTTCCACGTCCTTCCTATAATGAGGTGACCAGAACTGTACGCAATACTCCAAATGCGGCCATACCAGAGTTTTGTACAGCTGCAACATGACCTCATGACTCCGGAACTCAATCCCTCTACCAATAAAGGCCAACACTCCATAGGCCTTCTTCACAACCCTATCAACCGGGGTGGCAACTTTCAGGGATCTATGTACATGGACACCGAGATCCCTCTGCTCATCCACACTTCCAAGAACTTTACCATTAGCCAAATATTCCGCATTCCTGTTATTCCTTCCAAAGTGAATCACCTCACACTTCTCTACATTAAACTCCATTTGCAACCTCTCAGCCCAGCTCTGCAGCTTATCTATGTCCCTCTGTAACCTGCAACATACTTCCGCACTGTCGACAACACCACCGACTTTAGTGTCGTCTGCAAATTTACTCACCCACCATTCTGCGCCCTCCTCCAGGTCATTTATAAAAATGACAAACAGCAACGGCCCCAGAACAGATCCTTGTGGTACGCCACTTGTAACTGAAATCCATTCTGAACATTTCCCATCAACCACCACTCTCTGTCTTCTTTCAGCTAGCCAATTTCTGATCCACATCTCTAAAGCACCCTCAATCCCCAGCCTCCGTATTTTCTGCAATAGCCTACCCTGGGGAACCTTATCAAACGCTTTACTGAAATCCATATACACCACATCAACTGCTCTACCCTCGTCTAGCTGTTCAGTCACCTTCTCAAAGAACTCGATAAGGTTTGTGAGGCATGACCTACCCTTCACAAAGCTATGCTGACTGTCCCTAATCATATTATTCCTATCTAGATGATTATAAATCTTGTCTCTTATAATCCCCTCCAAGACTTTACCCACAACAGACGTGAGGCTCACCGGTCTATAGTTGCCGGGGTTGTCTCTACTCCCCTTCTTGAACAAAGGGACCACATTTGCTATCCTCTAGTCCTCTGGCACTATTCCTGTAGCCAATGATGACATAAAAATCAAGGCCAAAGGCTCAGCAATCTCTTCCCTGGCTTCCCAGAGAATCCTAGGATAAATCCCATCAGGCCCCGGGGACTTATCTATTTTCAGCCTGTCCAGAATTGCCAACACCTCTTCCCTTCGTACCTCAATGCCATCTATTCTAATAGCCTGGGTCTCAGCATTCTCCTCCACAACATTCTCCTTTTCCTCAGCATTCTCCTCCACAACATTCTCCTTTTCCTGAGTGAATACTGACGAAATATATTCATTTAGTATCTCGCCTATCTCTTCAGACTCCACACACAACTTCCCATCCCTGTCCTTGACTGGCCCTACACTTACCCTACTCATTCTTTTATTCCTGACATACCTATAGAAAGCTTTTGTGTTTTCCTTGATCCTAACTGCCAAATACTTCTCATGTCCCCTCCTTGCTCGTCTTAGCTCTTTCTTTAGATTCTTCCTCGCTACCTTGTAACTATCAAGCGCCCCAACTGAAACTTCACACCTCATCTTCACATAGGCCTCCTTCTTCCTCTTAACAAGCGATTCCACTTCTTTGGTAAACCACGGTTCCCTCGCTCGACGCCTTCCTCCCTGCCTGACCGGTACGTACTTATCAAGAACACGCAGTAGCTGTTCCTTGAAAAAGCTCCACATATCCAGTGTGCCCAACACTTGCAGCCTACTTCTCCAACCTATCCCCCCCCCCCCCCCCCAAGTCATGTCTAATGGCATCATAATTGCCCTTCCCCCAGCTATAACTCTTGCCCTGCAGGGTATACTTATCCCTTTCCATCACTAACGTAAACGTCACCGAATTGTGGTCACTGTCCCCAAAGTGCTCACCTACCTCCAGATCTAACACCTGGCCTGGTTCATTACCCAAAACCAAATCCAATGTGGCCTCTCCTCTTGTTGGCCTGTCAACATATTGTGTCAGAAAACCCTCCTGCACACATTGTACAAAAAAAGACCCATCTAATGTACTCGACCTATATCTTTTCCAGTCAATATTTGGAAAGTTAAAGTCTCCCATAATAACTACCCTGTTACTTTCGCTCTTATCCAGAATCATCTTCGCCATCCTTTCCTCTACATCCCTAGAACTATTTGGAGGCCTATCGAAAACTCCCAACAGGGTGACCTCTCCTTTCCTGTTTCTAACCTCAGCCCATACTACCTTGGAATAAGAGTTCCCATCTAGCATCCTCTCCGCCACCGTAATACTGTTTTTGACTAGCAGCGCCACACCTCCCCCTCTTTTGCCTCCTTCTCGGAGCTTACTAAAACACCTAAACCCCGGAACCTGCAACAACCATTCCTGTCCCTGCTCTATCCATGTCTCCGAAATGGCCACAACATCGAAGTCCCAGGTACCAACCCATGCTGCCAGTTCCCCTACCTTATTTCGTATACTCCTGGCATTGAAGTAGACACACTTCAAACCACCTACCTGAACACTGGCCCCCTCCTGCGAAGTCAAATCTGTGCTCCTGACCTCTATACTCTCAATCTCTCGTACCCTAAAACTACAAATCAGGTTCCCATGCCCCTGCTGCATTAGTTTAAACCCCCCCAAAGAGCACTAACAAATCTCCCCCCCCAGGATATTTGTGCCCCTCAGGTTCAGATGTAGACCATCCTGTCTGTAGCGGTCCCACCTTCCCCAGAAAGAGCCCCAGTTATCCAGAAATCTGAATCCCTCCCGCCTGCACCATCCCCGTAGCCACGTGTTTAATTGCTCTCTCTCCCTATTCCTCATCTCATTATCACGTGGCACGGGCAACAACCCAGAGATAACAACTCGGTTTGTTCCCGTTCTGAGCTGCCATCCTAGCTCCCTGAAAGCCTGCCTGACATCCTTGTCCCCTTTCCTACCTATGTCGTTAGTGCCAATGTGGACCACGACTTGGGGCTGCTCTTAAGGACCCGGAAAACACGATCCGAGACATCACGTACCCTTGCACCTGGGAGGCAACATACCAAACGTGAGTCTCTCGCGCTCCCACAAAATCTCCTATCTGTGCCCCTGACTATCGAGTCCCCAATTACTAATGCTCTGCTCCTCTCCCCCCTTCCCTTCTGAGCAACAGGGACAGACTCCGTGCCAGAGGCCCGTGGCTTACCCCTGGTAAGTCCCCCCCCCCGCAAGTATCCAAAGCGGTATAAGTGTTACTCAGGGGAACGACCGCAGGGGATCCCTGCACTGACTGCTTCTTCCCAGTCCCTCTTAGTTACCCATCTATCTCCAATCTTTGGTGTAACTAATTCCCTGAAGCTGCTATCTATGACCCCCTCTGCCTCCCGAATGATCCGAAGTTCATCCAACTCCAGCTCCAGTTCCCTAACTCGGTCTTGGAGGAGCTGGAGATGGCTGCACTTCCTGCAGGTAAAATCAGCAGGGACACTAGCGGCATCCCTCACCTCAAACATCCTGCAGGAGGAACATTGCACTCCCTTCCCTGCCATCCCTCTAACCTCCAACCAAGATCTGGTTAATAAAAGTTTTTTTAAATAAAAAAAAATATATAATATAATATGGCACTTACCTCACACCAATGGGTCTTATTATTAGGTTAGAGGAGGAGGGCGGGTGGGAGACACTACACGTGTAGTGTCTCGGGTTTCCTCTCCACCAGAATTTATTGGTTGGGGGGGGGGGGGGGCATCCCAGAAGTCCGCGGGTCGAACTTCCGGTTCCCGCCTTATATTAAAAAAAAACAGAAAAGAACAGACAAGGGACCAGGTAAGGGTTTTTAAAGTAAATACTCACCTCCCAGAAGGCCCCTGCGCACCGCTCCCGCCGAAATTCAAAGGGCTTCTCCTGCAAAGGTAAGGGTTTTTAAAGTAAATACTCACCTCCCAGAAGGCCCCTGCGCACCGCTCCCGCCGAAATTCAAAGGGCTGCTCCTCCCACCCGCCGAAATTCAAAGGGTGTCTTTGAAAGGTCTCTTCTCAGTGTGAGTCTGCTGGTGTCCCTGTGTGCGCCCACTGGTGTCCCAGCAGGATGGATGACTGAGTAAATCCCTTCCCACACTCAGAGCACGTGAATGGCCTCTCCTCAATGTGAATTTGCTGGCGTGCAGTGAGTTAAGATGATGTCTTGAACCCAGTCCCACAGTGAGAGCACTGAATGGTTTCTCAACACTGAACTCGCTGGTGCTTGAGCAAGTGCATTGATTGAGTGAATCCATTCTAACACTCAGAGCAGGTGAACAGTCTGTCCCCAGTGAAATCCCTGGTGTTGAGTCAGTTGTGATAATCGCCTAAATCGAGTCCAGCAGTGAGAGCACCTGAACAGCCTCTTATCCTAGTGAATAGGTTGATGGGACAACAGCTCTCCAGAATTTTTAAAGCACTTCCCACAGTCTGAACACTTAAAACGTCTCTCATGGGTGGAAGCCTGCTGCTGTGTCAGCAGGTGTGCTGAATGAATGAATCCTTTCCCACACTGAGAACAGGGGAATGGCATCTGCCCAGTCAGAATGAGTCGATGAGTTTTCAGCTCACTTTCGTAATCAAATTCCTTCCCACTGCCTGCACAGATGAAAAGCTTCTCCCATTGTGACGGCATTTGTGTTTTGACATGTCTGATGAGTGGCTGAAGCATCGTCCACACACAGAACACTTGTACGGTTTCTCCCACTGTGAATGGTGCTTTTTCCTTCCATGTTCAAAAACCAATGATATTCCGGTTGCAATAAACTGGGCAACTCAATCAGATACTGATGTGCTTTTTAAAAAATAAATTGAAAGCACCCAATTAATTTTTTTCAAATTTTAGGAGCAATTTAGCATGACCAGTCCACCAAACCTGCACATCTTTGGTTTGTGGGGGTGAAACACACGCAGACATGGGGAGAATGTGCAAACACCACACGGACAGTGAGCCAGGGCCGGGATTCGAACGCAGGTCCTCAGCGCCGCAGTCCTAGTGCTAACCACTGTGCCACATGCCGCCCTCTGATGTGCTTTTTGGTTTGCGTTTCGCAACTGCACATCCTTCCCTTCTAACACACTGTGAAATTGAATTCAAACACAAAAAGGGGAGTGAGAGTGTGGTGGTATGTATTAGTGGTATTAAGGTACCCTGTGATGCAGAGAGGCTATTGATGGACAGATGCTGGGTCCCGAGTGGATCAGCCGCCTACTGGCTCCACCCAGTAAGGCGGAGTATAACAGCACGGGTTCTCCCAGCAGCCGCATTCTGTAACTGTGCTGCTGGGGAACAAGTCTGCGTAATAAAGCCATCGTTTGACTCCTTCACATCTTGTCTCCTGAGTGATTGATTGTGCTACAATTTATTGCGCAGACTTTAAAGGACATGGAGCTCCGAATCATTCCAGAGTGTCTACGAATCAGCCCCCATGTGGTAAACTCAGCGGCCACTTTTAAACATAGCATGTTTTCATGGATACCTCCGAACGACCCCCGGCATACCGACAGAAAAACAGAAACTGCAGGTCCTGCATGCCAGGGTGAGCCCGGAAATCTACACTCTCATAGAGGATGCGGACGATTTCCAGGCGGCGTTCGCCATGCTGATAGGAATCTACGTTCGGCCCGTCAACCAGGTCGACGCACGCCACCAGCTCGCGACGAGATGGCAAATCCCCGGGGAATCGCTGGATGAATTCTACAGTGCGCTGTTAATACTGGGAAGAAACTGCAACTGCCCATCGGTTTTGGCTAACGAACACACAGAGCTACTGGTCCGAGATGCATTCGTGGCAGGTATGCTTTCATCCCAAATTCACAGCGATTGTTTGGAAAAAGACGTACTAGGTCTCAAAGAGGCACGGGCCCTCGCTGCCTCGTTCGATGTGGAATTGCAGAACGCCCGTGCCTACGCCCCCAACCACGCGGCAGCCCCTTGGACACCGTGGACCCACCGCCGCGACCGAACCCCCGGGTCTCCCCCCCCCCCCCCCCCCAGCAGGCGTGCGCTGCCAGAGCAGCAGATCGCCCGGGGGGGGCCCCGCTGTTACTTTTGTGGGCAAGGGAAACACCCCCGAATGCACTGCCCGGCACGCTCGGCCCTCTGTAAAGGGTGCGGCAAAAAGGGGCACTTTTTAGCATTGTGCCAGGCCAGGGGGGTAGCCGCAATCTCCGGCGGAGAACCCCAAACTCAACCCACCCCACCCCCCCCAGCGATCCATGTACGGCCAGCGGGCGCCGCCATCCTGGGTCCCGGACTCCATGCGGGAGCGATGAGCGCCGCCATTTTGGGCTCCGCAGGCAACGTGCGATCCAGGGGCGGCGCCATCTTGTGCACCCCAGACCGTGTGCGACCCATGGACGCCGCCAGCTTGGCTGACGGCTAAGGACCCCGGGATGGACGGCCCGACGGGGCCTGAAGAAAATGCCCCGATGCAGCAACTACGACTGGCTTCGGTGACCCTGGTCCAGTCGCGACCCCGAACGCTCCAAACAGCAACAACGACTGTATTTATAAAACGGGTACGAGATGCCCTGCCTGATCGACTCTGGGAGCACGGAGAGTTTTAATCATCCCGACACATAAGACGCTGTTCTCTTCCGGATCCAGCCAAGTAATCAAAAGAAAATTCTGGCGGCAGGGTCCTATTCTGTAGAGATAAAAGGGTTCTGCATTGCGAACCTCACGGTGCAGGGGAGGGAGTTCAAGAACTACCGGCTTTACATCCTTCCCCACCTCTGCACTGCCACACTCCTGGGATTGGATTTTCAGTGTAACCTCCAGAGTTTAACGTGTAAATTCGGCGGCCCTATACCCCCACTCACTATCTGCAGCCTCGCGACCCTCAAGGTCGATCTGCCTTCCCTGTTCGCGAACCTAAACCCGGATTGCAAAACAGTCGCCACTAGGAGCAGACGGTACAGCGCCCAGGACTGATCTTTTATCCAGTCAGAAGTCCAGCGGCTGCTGAGGGAAGGCATAATCCAGGCCAGCAATAGTCCCTGGAGAGCTCAGGTGGCAGTTGTAAAGACCGGGGAGAAGCAGAGGATGGTCATAGACTATAGTCAAACAATCAATAGGTACACGCAGCTGGATGCGTACCCTCTCCCCCACGTATCCGACATGGTCAATCGGATTGCACAGTACAAGGTCTTTTCCATGGTGGATCTTAAGTCCGCCTATCACCAGCTCCCCATCCGCCCGAGCGACAGCAAATACACTGCTTTTGAAGCAGATGGGCGGCTCTATCACTTTTTAAGGGTTCCATTCGGCGTCACTAACGGGGTCTCGGTCTTCAAACGGGAGATGGACCGAATGGTTGAACGGTACGGTTTGCGGGCCACGTTCCCGCACCTCGACAACGTCACCATCTGCGGCCACGACCAGCAGGACCACGACGCCAACCTCCGCAAATTCTTCCAGACCGCGAACGCCTTGAATGTCACATACAACAGGGAGAAATGAGTGTTCAGCACCAACCGTCCAGCCATCCTCGGCTACGTAGTGCAAAATGGAGTGATAGGCCCAGACCCCGAACGCATGCGTCCCCTCATGTAGTTCCCCCTCCCCCACTGCTCCAAGGCCCTGAAACGCTGCCTGGGCTTTTTCTCTTAATACGCCCAGTGGGTCCCCAACTAAGCGGACATGGCCCGTCCGCTAATCCAGTCCACGGTTTTTCCCCTGTTGACAGAGGCCCGCCACGCCTTCAGCCGCAAAGCGGATATCGCAAAGGCCACGATGCACGCAATCGACGAATTCCTCCCATTCCAAGTCGAGAGCGACGGATCCGACGTAGCTCTGGCGGCCACCCTCAACCAAGCGGGCAGACCCGTGTCCTTTTTTTCCACGCACCCTCCACGCCTCAGAAATCCGCCACTCCTCACTGGAAAATGAGGCCCAGGCCATAGTGGAAGCTATGCGGCATTGCAGGCATTACCTGGCCGGTAGGAGATTCACTCTCTTCACTGACCAACGGTCGGTGGCCTTCATGTTCGATAATGCACAGCGGGGCAAGATCAAGAACGACAAGATCTTGCGGTGGAGGATCAAACTCTCCACCTATAACTATGAGATCTTGTATCGCCCCGGGAAGCGGAACGAGCCTTCCGATGCCCTATCCCACGGCACATGTGCCAACGCACAAGTGGACAGTCTCTGAACCCTGCACGAGGACCTCTGCCACCCGGGGGTCACTCGGTTCTATCACTTCGTGAAGACCCGCAACCTGCCCTACTCCACCGAGGAGCACAGGACCGCCACCAGGAACTGCCAAATCTGCGCAGAGCGCAAGCCACATTTCTACCAGCCAGGTAAAGCGCACCTGATAAAGGCTTCCCGCCCCTTTGAGCGCCTCAGCCTGGATTGCAAAGGGCCCCTCCCCTCCACCGATCGCAACAAGTACTTCCTGAACGTGATTGACGAATACTTCCGGTTCCCTTTTGCCATCCCCTGTCCCGACATGACCGCGGCCACGGTCATTAGAGCCCTCGGCACCATCATTACATTGTTCGGTTTCCCCGCCTACAGACATAGCGATAGGGGGTCCTCCTTCATGAGCGACGAACTGCGTCAATTCCTGCTCAGCAAGGGCATCGCATCGAGCAGGACGACCAGTTACAACCCCCGGGGGAACCGTCAGGTAGAGAGGGAGAACGGAACGGTCTGGAAGACTGTTCTGCTGGCCCTACGGTCCAGAGGTCTCCCAGTTTCCCGCTGGCAGGAAGACCTCCCGGACGCCCTCCACTCCATCTGGTCGCTGCTGTGTACAAAAATGAATCAAACACCTCACAAACGCCTCCTTGTCTTCCCTAGGAAGTCCTCCTCCGGAACTTCACTTCCGACCTGGCTGGCAGCCCCGGGACCCATCCTGCTCCGAAAGCATGTGCGGACGCACAAATCGGACCCGTTGGTCGAGAGGGTTCTTTTCCTCCACGCAAACCCTCAATACGCCTACGTGGAGTACCCCGACGGCCGACAGGACACGGTCTCCCTGCAGGACCTGGTACCCGCCGGAGCGCCCCCCCCCCCACACCAGTCACCCCCTCTGGAGCACCCCCCTCTCCCAAACACCAATTACCCCCTCCCTCCTACTGGCGCACCCCACAGCCGCCCCCTTCCCGGGTGGATCATAGAATCATAGAATTTACAGTGCCATTTGGCCCATCAAGTTTTCACCGGCCCTTGGAACGACAACCCCACGCCGCCACCCCATCCCCACAACCTAGTAACCCCACCTAACCTTTTTGGATAGTAAGGGCAATTTATCATGGCCAATCCGCCTAACCAGCACATCTTTGGAGGAAACCGGAGCACCCGGGGAGAACATACAGACTCCGCTCCGACAGTGGCCCAAGCTGGGAATCGAACCTGCCGGTCTGTCCCCTGGCCCCGAATAGGAGTATTGGAGCGGGAAGAGGCATCGCGACGCTCCCAGAGACGACGGGGCCCGAACCAGTGCCTACATCACCACCGGGGTTAAGACGATCGGCGAGGGCACCCATTCGACTCATCGAATCAGTACAGTAAAGCAAGAAATGCCTCTGTAAATAATTTTTTTGGGTTGCCCAGTAAAAGTGACATTGTAAGTAGGTGATATCGGAGCATAGCCGCCGTGTTAGCGGCATCCTAGGTACCGACTCTGTAAACCCCTACCACTATACGGCCCACTTCTACCCCGCCGGGTTCTTTTTTAACAAGGGGTGAATGTGGTGGTATGTATTAGGGGTATTAAATTACCCTGTGATGTAGAGAGGCTATTGGTGGATAGACGCTGGGTCCCGATTGGATCAGCCACCTACTGGCTCCACCCAGTAAAGCGGAGTATAAGAGCCTGGGTTCTCCCAGCAGCCGCATTCTGGAACTGTGCTGCTGGGGTACAAGTCTGCGTAATAAAACAATCGTTCGACTTCTTCACATCTCGTCTCGTGAGTGATTGATTGTGCTACAGAGAGACAACCCATAAAAACACAAAGGCAGGTTGTGAAATTGTACTAAATTTGTGGGGCCGGCACTAGGAAAAGGTGACCATGAAAGCTGTAGGACTGTTGTAAAAACCTAACTGTGTCACTAATGTCACTCAGCGGAGAGTGTAAAGGAACACAAGCCAAATAACGTGGAATGAAAATCAAGACAAATTACTGTGGGTGCTAGAATCTGAAACAAAAGCAGAAAATATTGAAGAATCTCAGCAAGTCTGACAGCATCTGTGTTGAGCAAATGTTAGCTCACGTTTTGAGACTGGATGACTCTTTGTCAAATCTGGAGAGAACTGGAAAGAAGATAAGATTTATACTGTTGTTGGAGGGGGCGGGGGGGGTGGGGAGCGTAGAATAGTGGGTCTGGATAGAGGACCACCAATAGATGGAGATTAACAAAGATGTTGTGGACAGGAAGACAAAGGGAACGTAAATGGTTGGGGGGAATTAAGGCTAAGAAGGGTGCTGATATTGGCGCATTAAGAAATTAGAATGTGTTAATAGCAGAACAGAGGTAAACAGTGTGTCAAAGTACAACGAGGAACAGGGAACAGGTGGCTCAAGTGGGGTGGGGAAACAATGGTGAAGGAAAACCAGATTGATGAAAGAAATTAAAAGAAATGGATAGAAATAAAAATTGGGTGAAGGTGGTGGAGAGAGTCAGAGTCTGAAGATCTAACATGCTTAATCGTAAGATGAAGTGCTGTTCCTCCAGTTTGCGCTGGGCTTCACTGCAAATTTCAGCAGGCCAAGGACATGTGGACATGAGAGCAGGATTGGAAGTTGAAATGACAAACATTTTCTGTGCGGAGTCTGCATGTTCTCCCTGTGTCTGCGTGGGTTTCCTCCCACAAGTCCCGAAAGACGAGCTGTTACGTAATTTGGACATTCAGAATTTTCCCTCTGTGTACCCAAACAGGCGCCGGAATGTGGTGACTGGAGGCTTTTCACAGCAACATCATTGCAGTGTTAATGTAAATCTGCTTGTGACAATAAAGATTAACAGGAAGGCCTGGGTCCTGCTTGTGGACGGACAAAAGGTGCTCTGCCAAGCGGTCACCCAGTCTGTGTTTAGTCTCTCCAATGAAGAGCAGACCGCACTGGGAGCAGCAACTGCAATAGACCAGATTGAAGGAGGTGCACGTGAAGTGTTCCTCACTTGATAATAGTGTTTGGGTTCCTGGATGGTGAGTATGAAGGAGGTAAAGGGGTGCGTGTCCCACCTTCTATGAGTGCATGGGAAGATGCCGTGGGAAGGGGGTGAGGTGTTGGGGGTGATGGAGGAGTTGACCAGGGTATCCTGGAGACACCTGCCCCTGCAAAATACTGATGGTGGAGGGAGGGCTAGATGTGTTTGGTGGTGGCTTCATGCTGAAGTTGATGGAACTGGCGGAGGACATTCTTTGAATGTGTCAGCTGGTGGAGTGAAAAGTGAGGACAAGGCGGACCCTATCCTGCTACACAGAGAGGGGAAAGGGTAAGAGCAGTGGTGCGCAAATGGGTCATTGAGAGCCCTGTCGACCACAGCGGGTGGGAAACCACGATTAAGGAAGAATGAAGTCATGTCAGAAGCACCGTTTTGGAAAGTGAAATTAATACAGATGTATCAGGTTAAAAGTAACTCCATGTAAAGACTCAGTATAACCTACTTTAACAGGTTCAAAACATGTTTTCAAAAGCAGCAAGGTGAAATCGCTTCACAATTAAGGTGCATTGACTGACAAGAAATATAGACAACTAAAATGTGCTTCTGTTTATGACATCAGCACGCATGTTACAATCTAGCTCTGATTAGTAAAATGACAAAAAAGATAAACAAACTACTCTGCCTCAACTTTTCTCATCTTACTGGACAAAATATTTCAATGAAGCAACATTGACAATCATACTGTTATGGAAAGTCAACTTTCAGGAATAAATTCAAAATAACATTTCCTCAAAATTGATCCTTTATTATATTAGGTGGGCCATTAGCCATATATTGAATACTAATTAAGGGTGATCTATTACATAGAAAGTAGGAGGAGGGTGGGAAGGTAGTCATGGTTAACGTGTACGTGCCAAACTGGGATGACGTAGAATTCATAAAGAGGGTACTGGGGAAGATACCAGACCTGGACTCGCACAAGCTGGTGATGGGAAGGGATTTTAATACTGACATCGACCCCGGCTGGACCGCTCGTGTTCAAAAACAGGGAGGGTGCCAGCAATGGCAAAGGGACTGTTAGGGTTCATGGAGCAGATGGGGGGTCGACCCATGGAGGTTTAGGCAACCGATGGGGAGTGAGTTCTTTTTATTCGCATGTGCATAAGTTTTAGTCTCGGATTGATTTTTTCATTTTGAGCAGGGATTTGCTGGCGGAGGTGGTGGACACGGAGTACTTGGCCATCACTATTTCGGATCATGCCCCACACTTGGTGGAACTGCGGTTTCGCGAGAAGAGCTTCCAGCGCCCGCAATGGAGACTGGGCGTGGGCTTGTTGGCGGAGAGGAGGTGTGCGAGAGGCTGTGGAAGTGTATGCAGAACTACCTGCAGGTCAATGACACGGGGGAATTCTCAGCAGCGGTGGTCTGGGAGGCGCTGAAAGCAGTGGTGAGAGGGGAGTTGATTCGATCAAGGCTCATAGGGACAGGACGGATAGGGCAGAGACTGACCGACAAGTTAAGGAGATCCTACAGATAGATAGGAGGTATGCGGCGACCCTGGGGGTAGAGCTTTTAAGGGAACGTTGGAGGCTGCAGGCTGAGTTCGGGGTGTTGTCCATACGCAAGGCAGTGGAGCAGCGTAGAAAGCCGAGGGGTGCGTTCTACGAACATGGGGAGAAGGCCAGCAGAATGCTGGCACAGCAGCTTAGGAAGAGGGAGGCGGTCAAGGAAATAGAGACGATGGTTGATGGGGATGTGAATTTGGTAGGGGACTCGGCTGGGCTAAACAGTGTGTTTAGGGACTTTTACAGTAGACTATCGCTCGGAACCCCCCACGGGGCCCGAGGGGATGAGACGCCTTTTGGATGGACTGACGTTCCCAAGGGTGGGCAGGGAGCTAGTGGATTGTCTAGGGGCCCTGATTAGGGCCGAAGAAATAGTTGAGGGCTTGAAGGCAATGCAGTCTGGCAAAGCCCCGGGGCCGGACGGGTATCCGGTGGAATTTTACAAGACGTTCTCGGGGATATTAGGGCTGTTGCTGGTCAAGGTTTTTAATGAGGCCAGGGATTGAGGGGTGCTGCCCCCGACGATGTCACAGGCCACTATTTCTTTATTATTGAAGCGGGAAAAGAACCCGGAACTATGCGGGTCATATAGACAGATCTCACTGCTTAATGTGGACGCCAAGTTGCTGGCCAAAGTTTTGGCCTCCAGGACTGAAGATTGTGTGCCGGAGGTGATTATGGAGGATCAAACCGGGTTTGTCAAGGGCAGGAAGTTGGTGGCCAATATAAGAAGGCTGCTCAACGTGATTATGATGCCTCCCGGAGAGTAGGGAGGTTGAGGTAGTCGTGTCCATGGATGCGGATAAGGCGTTCAACGGGGTGAGTGGGAGTATCTATGGGAGATGCTGGGACGATTTGGGTTTGGTAGGTGCTTTATCGACTGGGTTAGGCTGTTGTACCAGGCCCCGGAGGCTAGTGTAAGGACGAATAGGATGACCTTGAACTATTTTAGACTGTACCGGGGGACAAGACAGGGATGCCCCCTCTCCCCCTTCTGTTTGCGTTAGCTATAGAGCCGCTGGCAATTGCTCGGAGAGCTTCAAGGGGCTGGAAAGGTATGGTTTGGGGTGGAACATAGGGTCATGCTGTACGCAGAAGACCTGCTCTTACATGTAGCAGATCCAGGGGCAGGGATGGGGGAAATCATGGCGACTTTGGGGGAATTTGGGCCGTTTTCGGGATATAAACTGAATATGACAAAGAGCGAAATGTTTGTAGTCCAGACAAGGGGACAGGAGGGTCGGCTGGAGGAGTAACCGTTTAGGTTAGTGCGGGACAGGTTTAGGTACTTAGGGATACAAGTGGCACGTGACTGGGGCCGGTTACACAAGTTGAACTTCTCCTGGTTGGTTGAGCAGATGAGGGGCGAGTTTCGGAAATGGAATGCGCTACCACTGTCGCTGGCTGGGAGGGTGCAGACGGTTAAGATGGTCCTACCGGGATTTTTATTTGTATTCCAATGCCTCCCAATTTTAATCCCATGGTACTTTTTTTAAGAGGGTTAACAAAATCATTCTGGGCTTTGTGGGCGGGTAAGTCCCCGCGAGTGAAGAAGGTGATGCTCGAGAGGAATCGGGGGGAGGGGGGCTTGCCCTGCCAAATTTCAGTAATTATTACTGAGCAGCCAACATTACCTGGATAAGGAAACGGGTGGTGGGGGCAGGGTCGGTTTGGGAGCGGTTGGAGGCAGCTTCACGTAGGGGCACCAGCTTGGGGGCATTGATAACGGCACCTCTGCCGTTCCCTCTGGCGAGATACTCCACCAGCCCCATGGTGGTGGCGGTCTTGAGGATCTGGGGTCAGTAGACGAGGTACGTTGGAGCATCGGTTTGGTGCCCAATATGTGACAACGAAGCTCCAGGGAGCTTGGATGGGGGGGGGGGGGTGTTGAGTATGGCGAAGGGCGGGAATTGAGATGATGGGGGACCTGTTCCTGGAAGGGAGCTTCCCTAGCTTGAGGGCGCTGGAGGAGAAGTTTAGGTTGGCAAGAGGGAACAAATGCAGATATTTACAGGTACGGGACTTCCTGCACAGGTAGGTGTCATACTTCCCACTCCTGCCACTAAGGGGGATCCAGGATAGGGTAGTTTCTATGGGATGGGCAGGAGAGGGGAGCGTTGCGGATATTTACAAAGAACTTACGGGGGCGGAGGATACGCAGACCGAGGAGCTGAAGCGTAAGTGGGAGGAGGAGCTTGGGGGTGAGATGGAGGATGGCTTATGGGCACGCGCGATAAACAGAGTCAACGCGACCGCTACATGCACAAAGCTCAGCTTGATCCAATTCAAGGTGGTCCATCGGGCCCACATGACATTGGCCCGGATGAGTAGATTCTTCGGAGTGGAGGACAGGTGTGTAAAATGTGCGGGCAGACCAGCCAACAATGTCCACATGTTCTGGGCATGTCTAAAACTTAGGGGATATTGGCAGTGGTTTGCGGACGTCATGTCCAGAGAATTGAAAACAAGGGTGGCAATGAGTCCAGAGGTGGCGATTTTTGGGGTGTCGGAAGAGTCGGGTGTCCAGGAGGAGAAAGAGTCAGATGTTCTGGCCTTTGCTCCCTGGCAGCCCGGAGACGGATATTATTCGCTTGGAGGGATTCAAAACTCCCAAAGTCAGAGACCTGGTTAACCGACATGGTGAGGTTTCTCAGCCTAGAGAAGATTAAGTTCACCTTGAGAGGGTCATTGTTCAGGTTCGTCCGGACATGGCAACCGTTCATCGACTTCTTCGCAGAGAATTAATCGTTAGCGGGAGGGGGGGGGGGGTGGCGGGGGAGCTGGGATGGCGTAGAATAGGGGGGTCTTGTAGTGATGGGAGCCGGTGTTTGCACTAAGTTTATTGTTCTTTGTACATTGTTTTTGTACGGTTGCTGTTTGTAATGCCAAAAATACCTCATTAAAATTGTTTGTTAAAAAAAAGTAGTAGTAGTAGGAGGAGGAGGTCATTCGGCCCTTTGAGCCTGCTCCACCATTCATTATGATCATTCAACCTGATCTTCCCTCCCTCCCTCTCCCCCCACCCCACCATATTTGTCTTGGATTGGATTTGTTTATTGTCGCGTGTCGCAAGGTACAGTGAAAAGTATTTTTCTGCGAGCAGCTCAACGGATCATTAAGGTACATAGAACATGCAGTGCAGAAAGAGGCCATTCGGCCCATCGAATCTGCACCGACGCACTTAAGCCCTCACTTCCACCCTAATCTTGTAACCCAATCACCCCTCCTAAACGTTTTGGTCACAAAGGACAATTTATCATGGACAATCTACCTAACCTGCACGTCTTTGGACTATGGGAGGAAACCGGAGCACCCGGAGGAAACCCACACAGACACGGGGAGACCGTGCAAACTCCACACAGACAGTGACCCAGCGGGGAATCGAACCTGGGACTCTGGCGCTGTGAAGCCACAGTGCTATCCATTTGTGCTACCGTGCTGCCATTAAGTACATGAAAAGAAAACAAAATAAAAGAAAATACATAATAGGGCAACACAAGGCACACAATGTAACTAGATAACACCAGCATCGGGTGAAGCATTAATGAGGTCAGTCCATAAGAGGGTCGTTTAGGAGTCTGGTAACAGCGGGGAAGAAGCTGTTTTTGAGTTTGTTCGTGCGTGTTCTCAGACTTTTGTATCTCCTGCCTGATGGAAGAAGCAGAATTTGATCTCCGTTGCACAGAGTGCTATATCCAACCTGTTCCGTGAAAACACACAGGGTGGGATTCTGCGTCGGCCAACGCCGAAATCAGGAAACACAATTGGGCAGAGAATCGTTTCCCACGCCAAAATCGTGGCGGGCACCGATTTGACGCCAAATTGCAATTCTCTGTCGCCTCGGCAGAGGCGTCAAAATGCTCCAGAATGCCCATACAGCAAACACTGTTTGCATATCATTAGCCAGTCTGACCCGGAATTCTCATGGTCTCTGCGATTATCCGCATCTAATGGGCTGAATTCGCAATGGTGCAGTTCACTTGTGCTTTTAAAAACCATGAAATCGGCATTATGGCTGATGAGGCAGAGATGAAGTAGGATACGGAAAGAAGAGACCATGGTCTGCGGGCCGGACACTGGCCAGGGTGGAGGGCCCTGGGGTCAGGGGGGGGGCAGGGGGAAATGGGCCATGTGACCAGGTTGACCCCCCCATGAGACTGGAGTTGTGCCCAGGTCCGGACTGCCATTACTGAGGCCTGCGAGGCAGCCATCTTGCAACGCACCCCACTGACCACCCACCTTGACCTTGGTTCTGCAGAGTGACACCGACTTTATGGGGTCGGCAGGACATCAGGCGGCCCACAAAGGCAAATGGCCACTGTAGCTCCTACGGGGGCACCAATTGGGGGCCATGGAGCATAGCCTGACATAGGCAGTGCCATCAGTGACGGGCACCAGGGCTAGAGTCCCCATGATGCAGCGCACCGACGGGGCCAGGAGTGCGGGGTTGAGGACATGAGGAGGCAGAGTCCACAATGCCAATCGGGGCACCGTACAGCCCATTGAACCAGGTTGGGCGTGGGGGTATGTACCTTGCAAACATGTCATCCTTTTACTCCCTGCGGACAATGATATTGAAATTCAACAAGCAATGATGACCTTCCTCCTAATCTCTGCAGCCCTGGGGGATGCCCTGTGGCTGTACGAGCTGGAGCTTCATGAGGATGAGAAAGCTGAAGCAGTGGTCTGTTCAGCAGCGGAGACTGCCCCAGAGGAACAGGAGGCAGCCACCCAGGATGGAGAGCTGAACCTCCCAACAAGCTGAGGAGGAGATGTCAAGGAGGTCCCGCAGGAGGCCTCGTGTGTACCAGAAGCAAACCTCCCAACAAGCCGAGGAGGAGGAGATGTCAAGGAGGTCCCGCAGGAGGCCTTGTGTGTACCAGAAGCACGTGTCATTCAAGGACCTGCTGGACCAGGCATGTAATTGAAGAATCCGGCTGAGCAGCGGGACATTGTGACATATATCGACGGGATGGCCCTGGTCCAGGTGGCGATCGACAGGACGCATGTCGCCCTAAAGGCACCTGCAGATGACCGGACAGTCTACACAAATCGGAAGGGGTTCCACTCGATAAATGGTCGCGGTCTCTGCCTCAAGACTCAGTGTGCCCTGTCGAGTGCTGGCGCAGTAAATACCTCATCACAGCTCTTCAATTGGGAAAACTTCGCAACAAAGTATTTGGTCGGCCATGTTCCCTCAACTCCCTTGTGTAGACCCACTCACCTCAGGTTCATGCGCTTGGATCTATTTTTAAAATCATTCAGCTTCCCCTTGAAGCCCTTGTTCCTATCCCCACCGATTGCCATTGCAGCCTTCAAGGATGCAAATTTGTCTTCCTGTAGAGATATGGCCTCCTCCACATTTGCAATTTCTCCGCCTGTGCCCTACTAATTTCTCAGCTACTCCCTGACTGGGCATAAAGATTCCTCTATTTTGGCTTTAAATTAAACCTTCAATTACTCACTGTCTTTCTTGAAGAGCTCATCTATTTCTTCACCAAATTTCTTCAATTCTCTGGCTACCACCTCATGCCATGGGTGCTAGGCATGGCCGGCTCTTCTTCCATCTATGATGCCTCGTTGCTCATGCTTGACATCTGCAACTTCACCCCTCCGCCCCTTTTCGATATCACTTTCGACATTGTACTCTTTGTGGTCAGTTTCACTTCGGGGAGAGTCCATTTTAAAAAAAAACAAATTCCTCCGATCGGGCAGATAAGCCCAACGTGCCAGAGCCTGCCTGGGAGTCACCTGAGATGCGGCCACTACTTCATGCCACTGCACCGGAGGTCTACACCTTCAGGTGTTGAACTAAGTTTTCAAATTTCCTCTATTAGAGAAGGCAGGCCATGAAAAGCTGTTCACATTGGCCGATCATAAAAGAATTATAGGACACAAATTTATGAATTTGGGCAATACAACGGGGATGGGAAGAGAAAATTTCACACACTGAGTGGGAATGCCATGGAACTTACTTTCAAAGGCGGATAACATCCAGGTCCTGATGAATCGGGTGACTGATGTGATATTTGATTTGAGTCTCCGGTTAATGCAAATTATCTTCGCATATCCTGCAGTGCAGTTTAGAATTTGAGAAAAGACAAACATTTATCTACTTTGGAGTTTTCTATGTATGAATCCTCCCCTTCTGAGCCTCTGTAAAAGGAGTTTTGAAAATCCATCAGTGTCAGAGAGGATAGAAAGTCACAATATTGTCTCCTCCTGCTGCCTGGAGCAGGGTGACCACGCATATGCTCTGTTCCACATTGTCCCAATACAGATGGCTGGCGTTACCTCGGGGACTCCAATTCAGGCAGCTGCTGCCGCAGTCTCGCTTGGTGCAAACGCGGCACCGATCGGTTCTTATTCGGGGTTTGAGCTCATTACGGAGTGCCAATGAAACCTCTTCACCCGCTCCTCTGCCTCAATTGACCTCATACAATCAGCAATTTCTCTCCACGGACAAAAGCGAGTTGACAACATCCCTCCATCTGGAGCCTATCCTGAGCATGCACTGGTTGGATTCCTCAAAACGCATGCACCATTCGCAACTCACCTTGCCATAGAATCATAGAATACACAGTGCAGAAGGAGGCCATTCGGCCCATTAAATCTGCACCGGTCCTTGGAAAGACAACCCCACGCCTCCACCCCATCCCCACAACCGAGTAACCCCATCTAACCTTTTTGGATAGTAAGGGCAATTTATCATGGCCAATGTGCCTAACCAGCACATCTTTGGAGGAAACCGGAGCACCCGGGGAGAACATGCAGACTCCGCTCAGACAGTGACCCAAGCTGGGAATCGAACCTGGGACCCTGGAGCTGCAAAGCAACTGTGCTAACCACTGTGTTTGCGCAGGGATTTCCTGCAGCAATGCCAGTGCCGATTCTGATGCGCTATGAATGCTGGGTAAGAGCCTCGCCATTTCTGGGTAAGAGCCTCGCCATTTAAAGGAAACATTATCGCACATAATTATTTTTAAAAAAATATTTTATTGAACATTCTTAGATTAACATTCTTAGATAAGTACAAAACAATAAGACAAGAAAGCAGACGAGGAATGATAACTCCCAACCGCCCAGATCCCTACCCACTCAACAGCTGACTGAGCTCCTGAAATATAAAATAAACAGCTGCCAACTTTTGTAGAACCCCTTAATTGCACCCTTCATGGTAAACTTAATTTTCTCAAGATGTAGAAACTCCATAAGATCCCCCAGCCATAGTGAGGTCTTGGGGAGAGAAGCTGTCCTCCACTCCAACAGAACCCGCCTGCGAGCGATGAGTGAGGCGAAAGCAAATACATCCACCCCCGCACCTGTCTGCAGCTCTGGCATGTCTGACAATCCAAATATGGTCCCTAAGGGACTGGGCTCCAATTTCATTTGTGGAATCGCCGACATGGTGATGAAAGAAGGAGACCATGACCAGGACATATCACATGGTTTACCGGGCTCCTCCCACAGCACTCGCACTTATCGTCCACTCGGCCAAATAGCCGATTCATCCCAGACCATATTAAATGCACCCGGTGTCTCACCTCTAACTGCTAAGTCCAAGTCATGTACATGATGAACTGGCGTTCATCCTTCACAGGGCTTCAAACCACACACCCTTCTCCAATTCTGCCCCAACTCCTTCTCCAACTTGGCCTTAATCACCTCCATGGATGTGGTATCCTCTGCTAGTATTCTCATGTAAATTCCCGAACTAATCCCCTCCTTCCTCCCCGCGAGAGACAGAACACTTTCCAACAGTGATGATGGCAGCACTACAGTAAAAGGTGGGAAAACCTTCCACAAAATGTCCCGAACCTGCAGATACCTAATATGTTCTCCTGTGGGAGCCCCGCACCACCCCAACACATCTCTGCATTCGCCACCCAATCATAATATATCAGGCTCGGCAACACCAATCCCCTGGACTGCTGATCCTTGTGCAGGAACGTTTTCCGAATCCTGGCTACCTTGCCTGCCCCCATGAAAGATGAGATCCATCGCTCTACCACCATACAAAATGCTTTTGGTAAAAAATAACAGCAGACATTGGAATAAAAACAAAAACCATGGCAAAATGTTTATCTTCACAGATTGAACTCAGCCTATCAAAGGCAGAGGGAGGCTATCCACCTCTGGAGATTGGCCTTAATACTCACCAGACCGTAAAGTTCAATTTGCGAAGCCAGGCCCAGTCCCGAGGCGGCCCAGTCCCGAGTCACCTGCACCCCGAGGTACCTGTAGTGAGTAACCATTAGACGCAATAGCAATACTCCCAGATTAGCTCCCTTCTCTGACGGAGTATCTGAAAAACATTCACTTTTCTCCACATTTAGCTTATATCCAGAAAATGCCTCAAAACCATTATGTCCCCATTGTGGGGACCAGGTCCGCAACATACAATAACAGATCATCAGTGTACAGGGACCCCCTACGCTACACCACCCTCACTATCCCCCTCGACATATCCAAATTCCTCAAATCGATGGCCAAAGGCTCAGTCGCCAACGCAAACTGGAGAGGAGACATAGGGCACTCCTACCTTATTCCCCTGTGCAACTGGAAAAACCTTGAACTCCCATTATTCGTACAGATGCTGGTCTTAGGTTCCTTATATAATGGCTTAATCCACAACACAAACTTGGGCCCTATCCAACACCGCAAACAAATAACTCCACTCTACCCGACCAAAGGATGTCTCTGCATCTAACACCACAATAACCTCCTGTTCCAGCCTTCCAATGGTGGTAAAATCAGTCAAGAAGCTCCTACCCTGTATGATCCTCCCCAACAACTTGTGGGAGATACTACTCCAACCTGAACACCAATACCTTAGCCAAAACCTTTGCGTCCTCATTCAGTGAAGGGGTCCTCAACCTCTGTGAGTTGCAGAGCCTGCCACTCCTCCACCAATGTGTTACAGAGCCGCAGTCTCTGTCTAATGTCCCCACTCCACCTGAGTCACAGAGCCTGCAGCCTCTAAGGCCCCTCCTCCACCTCAGGCTCACAAAGCCTGCAGCCTGTCTAATGTACCTGCTCCACCTGTGAGTTACAAAGGCTGCAGCCTGTATCTAATAATAATAATCATTATTGTCACAAGTAGGCATTGCAATGAAGTTACTGTGAAAAGCCCTTAGTCGCCACACTCCGGCACCTGTACAGGTACACCGAGGGTGAATTTAGAATGTCCAGAGTATGCAACCGCATATCTTTCGGGACTAGTGGGAGGAAACTGGAGCACGGAAGAAACCCATGCAGACACGGGGAGAACGTGCAGACTCTGCACAGGAATCGAACCTGGGACCCTGGCGCTGTGAAGCTAGGGTGCTAACCACTGTGCTACCGTGCTGCCCAATGTCCCTCCCCCACCTGTGAGTTGCTGAGCCTGTCTAATATCGCTCCTGTACCTCCGAGCCACAAACCCTGCATCTTGTGTATAACGTCACCACTCCACCTCTGTGAGTTAGTGTCCGCACCGACGTGTCTGTCCCTCACCTCCCTCCGCAGCGGTTCGCGCTTCCTGGAACTAGACGGAGCACATCCCTGCACACCGCAGCCTTTCTGATGGAGGTAGGCGCCCTCACACGCGGTGCACAGAGTCAAGCCATCCGCCATTATACCGGAAATTATAAGGCAGCTAACAGTTCGTTCTTTGAATTTTTGATGAAGTGTGGTATTTCGAACTAACAGGGCGGCAGTGTCTTTCCCATTAGCGCGGGTTAACGCTCACGATCCTTAAACAATCAATGTTCAGTAATGCGCAATCGTGGTCACCATCATTATTGGGCACTGTGGCGTAGTGCGCATGCGGTGTCGCCATATTTGTAAAGGGGCAATGTGCAGCAGGCAGAGAGAACCATGCAGGTACAGGAAGAGAAACTGCAGTCAATCTGTCTCCTGAGCAAAATGGAAATCCTGCTGGGAAGTCATTTTAGTGCTGTTTAGAAAACGAGGATTTCCGAACGAGAAACTCCAACTAAAACTCCCGTCAAGATCTGAGAGATTCACTCACTTTTTCATGACCTGTATACCAGTAAACATTTTTAATGTGGAAGGAGAAATGTTTGTTCTGTCTCTGGGGTAATATTTCGGATATCAGAGTGACTGAGACTCTTTTTATGTTAAAATCGAGTTCAATTACACTGATCTCATTGGCAAAGGAAAATAATTTGCTTTTGTAGGATTATGTACATTTTTTAATGAATTTGCGGAATGTGGGTGTTGCTGGCTAATTGTTGCCTATTCCTAATAATAATCACTTATTGTCACAAGTAGGTTTCAATGAAGTTACTGTGAAAAGCCCCTAGTCGCCACATTCCACCGCCTGTTCGGGGAGGCCGGTACGGGAATTGAACCCATGCTGCTGGCCTTGTTCTGCGTTACAAGCCAGCTGCTAAACCAGCCCTGGAGATTATCCTGGAGAAGGTTGTGGTGAGTTGCCTTCTTGAACTGCCGCAGTCCACGTGGTGCAGATCCACCCAGAGTGCAGGCAAATCAAATTGTTTCATCAAAATACTATATTAGCTTTGAGGCAGCTAAAATTGGTCGACTATTGCCTGACGTTATAGGTGAGAGTTACTGTCCCAGTTTTTAACATTTGCTCATAGAATAGATCACAGATTTTACAGTGCAGAAGGAGGCCATTCGACCCATCAAGTCTGCACCGGCCCTTGGAAAGGGCACCCGACTTAAGCCCAAGCCTGCACCCTATCCCTGTAATCCAGTAACCCCATCCAACCTTTTTTTTGGACACTAAGGGCAATTTAGCATGGCCAATCCACCTAACCTGCACATCTTTGGAATGTGGGAGGAAACGGGAGCACTCGAAGGAAACCCATGCAGACACGGGGAGGATGTGCTTTCCTATCCATTCTATGTAAATCCCTCATAATTTTATATATTTCTCCCTTCAGGTTCCTGTTTGAGACAAAACAACACCAGCTAACCAACTAAATAAAATTCTCCATTTGTGGCACATCTTAAATCTCCTCTGAACCCTCCCGAATGCAATCAGATCCTTCCTGTACTCTAGCTTGATCCAACTTGTATTTATACAGTTCCAGCAGAACGGCCCTGCTTATATATTCTACTATTTTGGTAATGGAGATAGTAATCTCGTAGCTTTCCTAATAACCTTATTTACCTGTCCTAACTTCTGTTGACATATACTCCCAGATCCCTCTGAAATTCCCAATGTCCTACCATCAATAATCCTTTACCTTGACTTCCTTATGGATTTGTTTCTCACTATCAAGCACACCAACATGTCTGTGTCATCTGCAAACTTCTTAATTGAGTAGATTCTTTATTGAGTATAAGAATTGGCAAGTCATGTTGCAGCTGTATAGAACCTTAGTTAGGCCACACTTGGAGTATAATGTTCAATTCTGGTCGCCACACTACCAGAAGGATGTGGAGGCTTTAGACAGGGTGTAGAAGAGATTTACCAGAATGTTGCCTGGTATGGAGGGCATTAGCTATGAGGAGCGGTTGAATAAACTCGGTTTGTTCTCACTGGAACGAAGGAGGTTGCGGGGCGACCTGATAGAGGTCTATCATTATGAGGGACATAGACAGAGTGGGAAACTTGTCGGAGGAAACCCACGCACACACGGGGAGGATGTGCAGACTCCGCACAGACAGTGACCCAAGCCGGAATCGAACCTGGGACCCTGGAGCTGTGAAGCAATTGTGCTATCCACAAGGCTACCGTGCTGCCCCGTGTTCTTTGTTCTTGTTCTTATTCACAACACTACACCAAATCCAAATCAATGCGCTAAGCCTGTAAAATCCCACCACTGAAACCAGCCTTCGAGTCACAAATAAACACCCATCGACTATCATTGATCACTCCTGTCATTGATCCAATTTTACATCCACTTGGATCTTGGATCTCTCAAGCTTTCGTTTGCTGATCTGTTTGTCATGTGGGACCTTGTAGACATGGAGAGAATGTTTTCCCTTGCAGGAGATTCCAAAACTAGTGGCCAGAATACATGACAGTTACTGATCGATCCAACAGGGAAATAAGGAGTTTTCTTCAGAGAGTGGTTAGAATGTGGAACTCTCTACCACCAGAACTGGTTGTGGCAAAAAAAACGAGATACCTTCTAAGGAAACTAGACAAGTAATTGAGAGAAAAGGGAATAAAAAGATAAACTGAAAGACTGAGCTGAGGTAGATGAAATGGGAGGAGAGGTGTATGGTGTATAAAAACCAGCAGAAACTAGTTGGATCAAATTACCTGTTTCTATTCTGTATATTGTAATTCTATGTAAACTCTTTTCACAAGGTCTGAGAAGAGGAGGATTTACAATCTGGGGAGAGGATCATACGGCAGGAACAGGACTTCAGCCTGGAACCAGTCCAGGAGCATGAGGACCATCCATATCTTGTCCCTCTGATAGAATCAAACCAGTGTTTATTCTCTATCTAGTTATCAGACCATTTCATTTTGTATAGTTTATACTGAACTCCATGGCAACACAGATATTGTGCTTCCCTCTTCCTAATAGTCAAATTCAGATTTGTTCCTCCCAGTTTATCTAATACATCATCTGCACCTTCCCAATTAGCCTCCCAATCCCACCCACATCTCACATTGAGCTGTTAATGTAACGAATTGGGTGGTTCTCGCTGCTCGGATTAAGGTGAGCAACAGTATCTCATCCGTTGTCTCCAGTCGCAAGTGATTTTTTTTAGGGATAAGAGGTGCCAGTTACATGTCAGGTAATTCATTATTTTTGGGGTCGAGGCAGTACGGTGGTGCAGTGATTAGCACTGCTGCCTCACAGCGCCGAGGACCCGGGTTTGATCACGGCCCCAGGTCACTGTCTGTTTGGAGTTATAGACTGAACCTGGTAAAGTGGGAGTTGATGTGTTTTGGCAGCATGAACAAGACAAGGGAATTGGAGGGCCGAAGGGCTTGTTCATGTGTTGTACT
The DNA here is from genome assembly GCF_047496885.1 of Scyliorhinus torazame. Taxonomy (NCBI): domain Eukaryota; kingdom Metazoa; phylum Chordata; class Chondrichthyes; order Carcharhiniformes; family Scyliorhinidae; genus Scyliorhinus; species Scyliorhinus torazame. Next base: position 185,550,016 of record NC_092711.1, on the reverse strand, counting down.
GTTCTAATCCATAATGGATGGCTAACAAGGCTAGCGAATACACAATGGACGGCAGGACACTAGGAAGTACAGAGGAGTGGAGGAACCCTGGGGTTCATGTTCAAAGATTCCTGAAGACAGGAAGGCCAGATCGATAAGGTGGTTAAGAAGGCTTATGGGATACTTGTCTTTATTAACCCAGGCATAAAATATAAGAGCAGGAAAGCTAAAATTCCCTCAGTCCTGGGTTACAGCCATCCTGGCAAATCTCCTTTCCACGTAACGTAAGGCACAGGGGCAGGGGAAGGGTGTGTGACCCAGGGTTGCCAACCCTCCTGGAGTCTCCAGGAATTAATTGAGGATCCATATCAAGAATGCAGCTCTGTGCATTTATTGAGGGACATTGAAAAAAAAAAAATTGTCAATATCTTTGAATGTTTCTCTTTTCCAGATATAAACAAATGTTGAAAATGGGGAGGGGGAAGGAAAAGGCTGTTTGGTTGAGAGCTTTATCCAAATGGGTAATGACTATTTTTGCTTCCTGATGGCGGAGGAAGGCATTGTGTCACAAGGATGGGTGTGTTGGTCGATTAACAGTTGGATTATGAGGGTACATGATGATGAAACCATCAGGAATACATGGGAAGATCGTTTAATCTGGTGTGGCCAACTCTTGTGGAGAATATAAAGTGCCATTCTGACATGAGGGTCGCTGGAGCTGTGGGGGGGGGGGGCGGGGGTGCTGCCAGATTAAAAGAAAACGGTCGGAGAACGGTTACTGCGCATCCGTGAGCTTTCAAGATCCAAATTTTGTGCAAAACAGCATCCACCGATGCATGCAACACAGGACAGTTAGCTCAATTATGGGACAAGCCCTGGTCACACTGGTACTGAATCTGTTTTGTCATTCACTATGATCATGGCTGAACTTGGCTATTTTCCTTCTGAATGCTCTTACCTAATTCAATAAAATTCCTTTCGCAGGCTTTAGAAGGAGAGGATTTACCTACACAAACTTAAACCAATTATCAAGATCTGTCAAAGCTCCTCGATTCCTCGGGACCTGAAAATCATCAGCCACTGACTATAGAAGGTAAGAGGTTTGTCAGTTCTATCCATGAGGAAAGATTTCAGCTACAGTATGTCTGGAAAAGCAATGCAATGTCAGAACACACATGGAGCACTGTCATCCATTCTGGCCTCCACAACTTCAGAAGTAATGATTGTCCCTACCTACGTGATGCCTGAACTCCCGAAGGTACAATAATGGACAAAAATGACACCAATGAGTCAGAGTCATTATGAGAAAGTAAGAGGCCATTCAGCCCATCAAGCTTACTTTGTCTGACTGTCCAGTCAGTTGTACACCCCTGCTCTATCACCAACATATTTATTTCCCTGAAATCTAATTTGTTTTAAAATCTTAGAGCAGCCCCACTTCCACCAATCTCACAGGCAGTGATTTGATGGTAATTACCACTCGCTGCATAAAAAATATTATTCTTCACGATCCACCTGTATCCCTTTCCCCAAACCATAAATATGTGTTCCGAGTACTTGTAGCATCAGCCAAAAGGAAGATCTTTTTCTTGTCAACGTTCCCTAAAGCTGTCATCACCTTGCGCACCTTGACCAGACATTTCTGCAGCCTCCAAGGAGAATACTCCCAGCTTCTCCAATCTAACCACATACACCTCGATCAAACATCACTGCAGCCTCCAAGGAGAACAGCCCTTCACCAATCTAATTTCATATTCCTCGATCAGACATCCGTGCAGCCTCCAAGAAGAACAGTCTCAGTTTCTAGAATCTAACTCATGCACCTCAATCAGAGAGCCCAAACTTCTCCAATGTAACTGCGTACACCTCATCCCTGCCACCCTAACCTCATATACATGGATTAGACATTCCTGCTCCCTCCAAGGAAAACATTCACAGCTTCTCCAAATCTAACCTCATACATTTTGATCAGACATCACTGCAACCTCCAAGGAAACAGTCCTAGCTTTCTAATCTAACCTTGCATAGATTGATCAGATATACCTGTAGCCTCCATGAAGAGCACCTACTGCCCCAATCTTACCACATATGCCTTGATCAGACATTCCTGCAGCCTAGAAGGAAAACATCCCCAGCTTCTCAGCTGGGGTCTGGCAGATGGAATACAATGTTGACAAATGTGAGGTGATCCATTTTGGTAGGAATAACAGCAAAAGAGATTATTATTTAAATGATAAAGTATTAAAACATGCTGCTGTGCAGAGGGACCTGTGTGTCCTAATGCGCGAGTTGCAAAAAGTTGGTTTACAGGTGCAACAGGTGATTTCGAAGGCAAATGGATGACATGTGGCACAGTGGTTAGCACTGGAACTGCGGCACTGAGGACCCGGGTTCGAATCCCAGCCCTGGGTCACTGTCAATGTGGAGTTTGCACATTCGCCCCATGTCTGCATGAATTTCACTCCCACAACCCAAAGATGTGCAGGTTAGGTGGATTGCACACTCTAAATTGCCACTTACTTGGATAAAAAAATAATTGGGTACTCTAAATTTATTTTAAAAAATGAAAAAGAAGGCTAATGGAGTTTTGTCCTTCATTGCTAGAGCGATGGTGTTAAAGACTAGGGGGGTTATGCTGCAACTGTATAAAGTGTTAGTGAGGCTACACCTGGAGTATTGTGTTCACTTTTGGTCTCCTTTCCTGAGAAAGGATGTACTGGCGCGGGAGGGTGTGCAGAAGAGATTCACTAGGTTAATCCCAGAGTTGAGGGGTTTGTATTACGAGGAGCGGTTGAGTAGACTGGGACTGTATTCGTTGGAATTTAGAAGGATGCGGGGTGGGGGATCTTTTAGAAACATATAAAATTATGAGGGGAATAGATAAGGGTCACCGTCCGTGTGGCGTTTGCACATTCTCCCCGTGTTTGTGTGGGTTTCACCCCCACAACCCAAAGATGTGCAGGGTAGGTGGATTGGCAACGCTAAATTGCCCCTTAATTGGAAAAAATAATTGGGTACTCTAAATTTAATTTAAAAAAAAAAAATTTTTAATTAAAAAATGAAGGGAATAGGATAGATGCGGGGAGGTTGTTTCCACTGGTGACGGTGAAAGCAGAACTAGGGGGCATAGTCTCAAAATAAGGGGAAGTAGATTTAGGACTGAGCTTAGGGGGAACTTCTTCACCCAAAGGGTTGTGAACCTATGGAATTCCCTGCCCAGTGAAGCAATTGAGGCTCTTTCATTCAATGTTTTCAAGCTAAAGACGGATAGTTTTTTGAAGAATAAAGGTTATGGTGTTCGGCGGGAAAGTGGAGCTGAGTCTACAAAAGATCAGCCATGATCTCATTGAATGGCGGAGCAGGCTCGAAGGGCCAGATGGCCTACTCCTGCTCCTAGTTCTTAGGTTCTCCAATTTAACTTCATATATCTCGACCAGACATTCCTGCAGCCTCCAAGAACAGCTACCTCTCCAATCTAACCTCATTCACCTCGATCAGGCATCCCTGCAGCCTCCAAGCAGAACAGTCTCAGCTTCTGAAATGTAACTTCATGCATCTCGATCAGACAACCCTGCAGCCTCCAAGGAGAACAATCCCAGCTGTGCCAATCTAACACACACAACACAGAATTTACAGTGCAGAAGGAAGCCATTCGGCCCATCGAGTGCACCGGCACATGGAAAGAGCACCCTACATAAGCCCACACCTCCACCCTATCCCCATACTTCCACCCTATCCCCGTAACCCCACCTTACCTTTTTTTTTGTTGGACACTATGGGCAATTTATCATAGCCAATTCATCTACCCCTGTACATCTTTGGACTGTGGAAGGAAACCGGAGCACCCGGAGGCAACCCACGCAGACACGGCGAGAACGTGCAGACTCCGCACAGGCAGTGACCCAAGATAGGAATCGAACCTGGGACCCTGGCGCTGTGAAGCCATTATGCTAACCACTCTGCTACCGTGCTGCCCAGTAACCTCTCGTATATTTTGATCAGACATCCCAGCAGACTCCAAGGAGAACAGTCCCAGCTTCTCCAATCTAACTTCATACAACTCGATCTTCATTCCTTCAGTTTCCAAGAACAGGCTCAGCTTCTCTAATGTAACCTCATCCACCTCAATCAAACACCACTGGAGCCTCCTGGAACAGCGAAGACTTCTCCATTCTAATCTGCGGTACTTTGATTAGATATCCCTGCAGCGTACAAGAACACCCGCAGCTTCTCCAACGTAACCTCATGCACCTCTATCAAACAGCACTGCAGCCTCAACAAGAACAGTCCCAGCTTCCCCAATCTAATGTCATACAACCAATCAGACATCCCAGCACCCTCAAAGAACAGCCGCCGTTTCTCCAATCTACTCTCAAACACCTCTGATCAGATATATCTGTAGGTTCCAACAACAGCCCAACCTTCTCAAATCTAACTTCATACACCTCGATCAGTCCCAGCTTCTATCAAGCCGCACGGTGGCACAGTGGTTAGCTCTGCTGCCTCACAGCTCCAGGGACCCATGTTCAATTCCTGCCTCGGGTGACTGTGGAGATTGCACTTTCTCCGTCTGTGTGGAGTTTGCAATTTCTCCCAGTGTATGCGTGGATTTCCTCCGGGTGCTTCTAATTTCCTCCCAAAGATGTGCAGGTTAGGTGGATTAGCCACGCTAAATTGGCCCTTAGTGTCCAAAGGTTAGAGGCTAGGTGGGGTTACTAGGTTAAGGGGATAATGTGGGGTCCTGACCCTAGGTCGGGTACCATTTCAGAGGGTTGGTGCTGACCGACTCGATGGGCCAAATGGCCTCCTTCTGCACTAAACTGCACAAGTTCAGTCCCCAAGGCTGAATGTTTAAGGGAGGCACGGTAGCACAGTTGTTCGCACATGTTGCCTCATAGCTCCAGGGACCCAGGTTCAATTTTGGCCTCAGGAGACTGTGTGGTGTTTGCACTGTCTCCCTGTATCTGGGTGGGTTTTCTCCGGGTGCTCCGGTTTCATCCCACAGTCCAAAGAAGTGCAGTTTAGGTGGATTGGCCATGCTAAATTGCCGTTCACTGTTCAAAAGTTTAGGTGGTGTTACTGAGTTACGAGTATAGAGTGGAGGTGTGGGCTTAAGCACGGTGCTCTTTTCGAGGGCAGGTGCATACTCAATGGGCCCAATGGCCTCCAGCACTGTAAAATTCTATGACTCGATGATTCTCCAATATCTTACACCTCAATCAGACATCGCTGCAGCCTCAAAGAAGAACAGTCCCAGCTTCTTCAATCTAACGTCATACACCTGTCCGACATCCCTGCAGTTTCCAAGAATGACCTAAGCTTCACCAATCTAACCTTTTTAAAAATAAATTTAGAGTACCCAATTCTTTTTTCCAATTATGAGGCAATTTAGTGTGACCTACCCTGCACATCTTTGGGTTGTGGGGGTGAGACCCACGCAGACACGGAGAGAATGTGTAAACTCCACACGGACAGTGACCCGGGGCGAGGATTGAACCCGGGTCCTCTGCACTGTGAAGCAGCAGTGCTAAGCATTGTGCCACCGTGCTGATCTAACCTGATGCAGCTTGACCAGACATCCCTGCAACCTTCAAAGAGAACAGGTCCAGCTTGTCCAATTTAACCTCTTGCATCTCGATCAAACACCAGCAGCCTCCAGGAACAGCCCCAGCTAATCCAATCTAAACTCCTACACCTCGATCAACTATCTCTGAAACCTCCAGAAGGGCTGCAGCTTCTCCAATCTAACCTCATACTCCTTGATTCGACTTCCCTACAGCCTCTGAGGCGAACAGTCCATACACTGCAATCACACATCCCTGCAGCCTCCAAGAACAGTCCCAGCTTCTCCAATCTCAACTCATATACCTCGAGCAGATATCCATGCAGCCTTTTAGAACAGCCCCAGCTAACCTGATACACCTCGATCAGGCATCCTGCAGCCCCAAAGGAGAACAATCCCAGCTTCTCCAGTCTAAATTCATACACCTCGATCAGACATCCCTGCAGCCTGCAAGAACAGTCCCAGCTTCTCCAATCTCACCTCATAACCTTGATCAGACTTCCTTGCAGCCTCCAAGGAGAACAGTCCCAGCTTCTTGAATTTTAACTTGTACACCTCGATCAGACATCCCTGCAGCCTGCAAGAACAGTCCCAGCTTCTCCAATCTCACCTCATAACCTTGATCAGACTTCCTTGCAGCCTCCAAGGAGAACAGTCCCAGCTTCTCCAATCTAAACTTCTACACCTCGATCAGACATCCCGGCATCTTCCTAGAACGGCCCCACCTTCTGCAATCTAACTTCATATATCTCGAACAGACATCCGTGAAGTCTCCAATGTAACCGCATACACCTCATTCAGACACTCCTGCTGCCCTAACCTCATACACATTTATTAGATATCCCTGCTGCTCCAAGGAGAATAGTCACAGCTTTCCAATTTAACCTCACATACATTAATCCGATATCCCTGTAGCCTCCATGAATAGCGTCCACTGCACCTATCTTACCACATTTTGCTCGATCAGACATCCCTGCAGCTCCAGCCTCTCTAATCTAACCTCGTACACCTCAATCAGAGGTCCCTGCAGCCTCCAAGGATGTTACAAGTTACAGAGGGACATAGATAAGCTGCAGCGCTGGACTGAGAGGTGGCAAATGGAGTTTAATGCAGAAAAGTGTGAGGTGATTCATTTTGGAAGGAATAACAGGAAGACTGAGTACTGGGCTAATGGTAAGATTCTTGGCAGTGTGGATGAGCAGAGAGATCCCTGAAAGTTGCCACCCAGGTTGCGAGGGTTGTTAAGAAGTGTTGCTCGTTTTAGCCTTAGTTTAATTGCTCTAATTCTGTCACCTTTGCTCTTGAGTCGCCAGGTATCTTTCTGATACCGCCACGTGGTTCAAGTCTGAGTAATGATTAATAATCCAGCAGTAAGAGTTAAATCAACGCTCATTTATTATATACAGCAATTAATACTTATACATTAATTCTACTTCTAAGCTACTTCCTACAACTAACAGGCCAATACTTAACTTTGGAAATGGCCCACCAGGTCAGGGAAACGAATGGCCTTTCGAATGGGTTCTGAGCCTGCGGGATTCAAAAGCTGGTACAGGTCGATAGTCAGGAGTGCCTATCCGGTAGCGATCGTTGGAATAAAACTTACGTTCTCTTGCAGAAGGGTCTCGAAGGGTGCGGAGAGGAAAAGAAGGGTCGATTTGAACTTGGCCCCTATTCTTATAGTCCCCAGGGGCTTCCCGCCTCTCGGGGTGGACCTTGTACCTGGTTCCAAGTGATTGGACTTGGTCCCAATAACTTGGTTCGATATTCTCCAATACTGGAGCGATTCCTTGATTGAGGGGTGGTCGTTTACCTCTCTTTGTGTCAGCTTCTGCTGGCGCCAAAAGGTCTGGGTCGGCTTTGTGTGTCTATTTTGTATCAATTGATCCCGGCAATTGGTGATTAATATGCAGATGACTGGGGTGTTGTCATGTTGATGGCTGCAGGTATCGGTTTGGTCTGGCTTCTCCAGAGGCGAATACACTGTTTTACCTGCAGCTGTCTGTTTGAGTCCTGTTGGCTGATTTTCCCATCAGCCTCTTCCGTTCGCCATTTTAAATCGGGGTTTGGCCATTCTAATCGGGAGTCAGCCATTTTACATGGCTACAGAAGGCGTACAGTGTGTTCGCTTTTATTGGGAGAGGGATTGAGTTTCGGAGCGATGAGGTCATGTTGCAGCTGTACAAAACTCTGGTGCGGCCGTATTTGGAGTATTGCGTGCAATTCTGGTCGCCGCATTATAGGAAAGATGTGGAAGCATTGGAAAGGGTGCAGAGGAGATTTACCAGAATGTTGCCTGGTATGGAGGGAAGATCTTATGAGGAAAGGCTGAGGGACTTGAGGCTGTTTTCGTTAGAGAGAAGAAGGTAAGAGGTGACTTAATTGAGGCATACAAGATGATCAGAGGATTGGACAGGATGGACAGTGAGAGCCTTTTTCCCCGGATGGTGATGTCAAGCACGAGGGGACATAGCTTTAAATTGAGGGGAGATAGATATAAGACAGATGTCAGAGGTAGGTTATTGACTCAGTGAGTAGTAAGGGTGTGGAATACCCTGCCTGCAACAATAGTGGACTTGCCAACACTAAGGGCATTCAAATGGTCATTGGATACACATATGGACGATAAGGGAATAGTGTAGATGGGCTTTAGATTGAACAAAGAACAAAGAAATGTACAGCACAGGAGCAGGCCCTTCGGACCTCCAAACCCGTGTCGACCATGCTGCCCGACTAAACTACAATCTTCTACACTTCCTGTGTCCGTATCCCTCTATTCCCATCCTATTCATGTATTTGTCAAGATGCCCCTTAAATGTCACTATCGTCCCTGCTTTCACCACCTCCTCTGGTAGCGAGTTCCAGGCACCCACTATCCTCTGTGTAAAAAAACTTGCCTCGTACATCTACTCTAAACCTTGCCCCTCTCACCTTAAACCTATGTCCCCGAGTAATTGACCCCTCTACCCCGGGGAAAAGCCTCTGACTATCCACTCTGCCTATGCCCCTCATAATTGTGTAGACCTCTATCAGGTCGCCCCTCAACCTCCGTCGTTCCAGTGAGAACAAACCGAGTTTATTCAACCGCTGCTCATAGCTAATGCCCTCCATACCAGGCAACATTCTGGTAAACCTCTTCTGCCCCCTCTCTAAAGCCTCCACTTCCTTCTGGTAGTGTGGCGACCAGAATTGAACACTATACTCCAAGTGTGGCCTAACTTAGGTTCTATACAGCTGCAACATGATTTGCCAACTCTTATACTCAATGCCCCGGCCAATGAAGGCAAGCATGCCGTATGCCTTCTTGACTACCTTCTCCACCTGTGTTGCCCCTTTCAGTGATCTGTGGACCTGTACTCCTAGATCTCTCTGACTTTCAATACTCTTGAGGGTTCTACCATTCACTGTATATTCCCTACCTGCATTAGACCTTCCAAAATGCATTACCACACATTTGTCCGGATTAAACTCCATCTGCCATCTCTCCGCCCAAGTCTCTAAACAATCTAAATCCTGCTGTATCCTCTGACAGTCCTCATCGCTATCCGCAATTCCACCAACCTTTGTGTCGTCTGCAAACTTACTAATCAGACCAGTTACATTTTCCTCCAATCATTTATATATACTACAAACAGCAACGGTCCCAGCACTGATCCCTATGGAACACCACTGGTCACAGCCCTCCCAATTAGAAATGCATCCTTCCATTGCTACTCTCTGCCTTCTATGACCTAGCCAGTTCTGTACCAACCTTGCCAACTCACCCCTGATCCCGTGTGACTTCACCTTCTGTACTAGTCTACCATGAGGGACCTTGTCAAAGGCCTTACTGAGGTCCATATAGACAACATCCACTGCCCTACCTGCATCAATCATCTTTGTGACCTACCTCTTATCAAGGTAGTGAGACACGACCTCCCCTTCACAAAACCATGCTGCCTCTCACTAATACGTCCATTTGCTTCCAAATGGGAGTAGATCCTGTCTCGAAGGATTCTCTCCAGTAATTTCCCTACCACTGAAGTAAGGCTCACCGGCCTGTAGTTCCCTGGATTATCCTTGCTACCCTTCTTAAACAGAGGAACAACATTGGCTATTCTCCAGTCCTCTGGGACATCACCTGAAGACAGTGAGGATCCAAAGATTTCTGTCAAGGCCTCAGCAATTTGCGCTCCAGCCTCCTTCAGTATTCTGGGGTAGATCCCATCAGGCCCTGGGGACTTATCTACCTTAATATTTTTTAAGATGCCCAACACCTCGTCTTTTTGGATCTCAATGTGACCCAGGCTATCTACACACCCTTCTCCAGACTCACCAGCTACCAATTCCTTCTCTTTGGTGAATACTGATGCAAAGTATTCATTTAGTACCTCACCCATTTCCTCTGGCTCCACACATAGATTCCCTTGCCTATCCTTCAGTGGGCCAACCCTTTCCCTGGCTACCCTCTTGCTTTTTATGTACGTGTAAAAAGCCTTGGGATTTTCCTTAACCCTATTTGCCAATGGCTTTTCGTGACCCCTTCTAGCCCTCCTGACTCCTTGCTTAAGTTCCTTCCTACTTCACTTCTATTCCACACAGGCTTCGTCTGTTCCCAGCTTTTTAGCCCTGACAAATGCCTCCTTTTTCTTTTTGACGAGGCCTACAATATGTCTCGTTATCCAAGGTTCCCGAAAATTGCCGTATTTATCCTTCTTCCTCACAGGAACATGCCGGTCCTGAATTCCTTTCAACTGACACTTGAAAGCCTCCCACATGTCAGATGTTGATTTGCCCTCAAACATCCGACCCCCAATCTAGGTTCTTCAGTTCCTCCCTAATATTGTTGTAATTAGCCTTCCCCCAATTTAGCACATTCATCCTAGGACCACTCTTATCCTTGTCCACCAGCACTTTAAAACTTACTGAATTGTGGTCACTGTTCCCGAAATGCTCCCCTACTGAAACGTCTACCACCTGGCCGGGCTCATTCCCCAATACCAGGTCCAGTACCGCCCCTTCCCTAGTTGGACTGTCTACATATTGTTTTCAGAAGCCCTCCTGGATGCTCTTTACAAACTCGGCCCTCTAAGCCCCTGGCACTAAGTGAGTCCCAGTCAATATTGGGGAAGTTGAAGTCTCCCATCACCACAACCCTGTTGTTTTTACTCTTTTCCAAAATCTGTCTACCTATCTGTTCCTCTATCTCCCGCTGGCTGTTGGGAGGCCTGTAGTAAACCCCCAACATTGTGACTGCACCCTTCTTATTCCTGATCTCTACTCATATAGCCTCACTGCCCTCTGAGGTGTCCTCCCGTAGTACAGCTGTCATATTCTCCCTAACCAGTAGCGCAACTCCGCCACCCCTTTTACATCCCCCTCTATCCCGCCTGAAACATCTAAATCCTGGAACGTTTAGCTGCCAATCCTGCCCTTCCCTCAACCAGGTCTCTGTAATGGCACCAACATCATAGTTCCAAGTACTAATCCAACCTCTAAGTTCATCTGCCTTACCCGTAATATTTCTTGCATTAAAACATATGCACTTCAGGCCACCAGACCCGCTGTGTTCAGCAACTTCTCCCTGTCTGCTGTGCCTCAGAGCCACACTGTCCCTATTCCCTAATTCTCCCTCAATGCTCTCACCTTCTGACCTATTGCTCCCGTGCTAACCCCCCTGCCATACTAGTTTAAACCCTCCCATGTGACACTAGCAAACCTCGCGGCCAGGATATTTATGCCTCTCCAGTTTAGATGCAACCCGTCCTTATATAGGTCACACCTGCCCCGGAAGAGCTCCCAGTGGTCCAGATAACGGAAACCCTCCCTCCTACACCAGCTGTTTAGCCACATGTTTAGCTGCTCTATCTTCCTATTTCTAGCCTCACTGGCACGTGGTACAGGGAGTAATCCCGAGATTACAACACTAGAGGTCTTTTAACTTTCTGCCTAGCTCCCTGAACCCCTGCTGCAGGACCTCATGCCCCTTCCTGCCTATGTCATTAGTACCAATATGTACAACGGCCTCTGCCAGTTTGCCCTCCCCCTTCAGGATGCCCTCTACCTGTTCGGAGACATCCTGGACCCTGGCACCAGGGAGGCAACATACCATCCTGGAGTCTCTTTCACGTCCACAGAAGCGCCTATCTGTGCCCCTGACTATAGAGTCCCCTATTACTATTGCTCTTCTGCGCTTTGACCCTCCCTTCTGAAAATCAGAGCCAGCTGTGATGCCATTGCTCTGGCTGCTGCTGTTTTCCCCTGATAGGCTATCCCCCCCGACAGTATCCAAAGGGGTATACCTGTTCGAGAGGGGGACAACCACAGGGGATTCCTGCACTGACTGCCTGCCCTTTCTGGTGGTCACCCATTTCTCTGCCTGCACCTTGGGTGTGACCACATTTATGTAACTGCGATCTATGACGCTTTCCGCCACCTGCATGCTCCTCAGTGCATCCAATTGCTGCTCCAACCGAACCATGTGGTCTGTGAGGAGCTCCAGTTGGGTGCACTTTCTGCAGATGAAGCCATCCGAGACGCTGGAAGCCTCCCGGACCTGCCACATCTCACAGTCAGAGCACTGCACCCCTCTAACTGACATTGCGCCAATTAATTAGTAAATTAAAATTAAAAGTTTTTTTAAAAACTGTTTCTTAAATTTACTGTTAACTGTCTGTTTCCTAGCACTAGATTTCTACTATAAATGTGAAAGCTAAATATAGTACTCTCCAATCTCTGGCTTAGATACCCCTCTGAATTATAATTAAGTAATTCTGTTTAATTAGTTACCAGTGCTTAATTTTTTTAATTTAGTGTAGATTCCCAACCAGCCACTCAGGTCACAGCTTTTCTGTGATGTCACTTCAGTCCCCCCACCCCCCCCCCACACACACAATTTGAAAAGGTAATAAAAGTAAAAATGAGTAAAAATCACTTACTTACCTTCTCACCTTCTGAGGGTCTTAGATGTTCTCAGGTTCTCTCCCTGACAGAGACTGCTCCACCTCCTCCTCCGAACGGCTCCTGAAACTAGGCCGCAATGTTTTTAAATCTCCGCTCCGACTCGCAGCTCCCGCGCTTTTTAAATCTTTGGTTTCACAGGTCGGCGCAACATCGAGGGCCGAAGGGCCTGTACTGCGCTGTAATGTTCTATGTTCGAAGGAGAACAGACACAGCTTCTCCAATCTAACCTCATACATCTTTTTTTTTTTAATTCCAATTAAGGGGCAGGTTAACGTGGCCAATACATCTATCCTGCACATCTCTGGGTTGTGGGGGTGAGACCAACTCATACACGGTGAGAATGTGCGAACTCCACATGGGGCCAGGATTAAACCCAGGTCCTCGGTGCCGTGAGGCAGCAGTGGTAACCATTGTGCCATCGTGCCGCCAAAACCTCATACACCTTGATCAGACATCCCTGCTGTCTCCAAGAAGAATAGTCCCAGCTTCTCCAATCTAACCTCAATCAGACATTCCTATAGCCTCCCGGAATAGCCCCAGCTTCTCCCATCACACTTCATCAATGTCGATCAGATATCGCTGCAGCCTCCAAGGTACACAGACCCAGCCTCTCCAGTCTAGCCTCATTACACATCAATCTGACATCCCTGCAGCCTTCAAGTTGAAGAGTCCCAGCGTTGCCAATCTAATTTCAAACATCTCGATCAGACATGTCTACGGACTCCAGGAGCAGCCGCATGAGCACCCATGACAAATACTGCGTGTCCTTGATATGTACGTCCCTGTCAGGCAGGGAGGAAATGGTCGAGTGAGGGAACCATGGTTTACAAAAGAGGTTGAATATCTTGTCAAGAGGAAGAAGGGGGCTTATGTAAGGATGAGAAAACAAGGTTGAGTTAGGGCGCTTGAGCGATACATGATAGCTAGGAAGGAGCTCAAGAAAGAGCTTAGGAGAGCTAGGAGGGGGCACGCGAAGTCCTTGGCAGGTAGGATCAAGGAAAACCTTTTACACTGATGTGAGGAATAAAAGAATGACCAAGGTGAAGTTAGGGCCGGTCAAGGACAGTAGTGGGAACGTGTGCATGGAGCCTGAGGATATAGTAGAGACCCTAAATGAATACTTTTTTTCAGTATTCACAAAGGAGAGGGGCCATGTTGTTGAGCAGGGTAGTGCGATACAGGCTGGTAGGCTGGAGGAGGTAGATATTCAGAAGGAAGATGTGTTAGAAATTTTGAGAAGCCTGAGGATAGATAAGTCTCCTGGGCCTGATGGGATATCATAGAATTTACAGTGCAGAAGGAGGCCATTCGGCCCATCGAGTCTGCACCGGCTCTTGGAAAGAGCACCTTACCCAAGGTCAATATCTCCACCCCATCCCCATAACCCAGTAACCCCACCCAACACTAAGGGCAATTTTGGACACTGAGGGCAATTTATCATGGCCAATCCACCTAACCTGCACATCTTTGGACTGTGGGAGGAAACCGGAGCACCCGGAGGAAACCCACGCACACACGGGGAGGATGTGCAGACTCCGCACAGACAGTGACCCAAGCCGGAATCGAACCTGGGACCCTGGAGCTGTGAAGCAATTGTGCTATCCACAATGCTACCGTGCTGCCCATATATCCTAGGATTCTTTGGGAGGCGAGCGATGAGATTGCAGAGCCTTTGGCTTTGACCTTTATGTCTTCACTGTCTACAGGAATAGTGCCAGAAGACTGGAGAGAGGCGAATGTTGTCCCCTTGTTCAAGAAAAGGAGTAGGTATAACCGTGGGAATTATAGGCCAATTAATCTCACTTCGGTCATCGGTAAATTATTTGAAAGGGTCCTGACGGATAGAATTTATGATCATTTGGAAAGATACAGCTTAATTCAGGTTAGTCAGCACGGATTTGTGAGGGGTAAGTCTTGCCTCACATGTTTCATTGTAATCTTTGAGGAGGTAACTAAGTACATAGATGAAGGTAGAGCAGTTGATGTCGTATGTATGGATTTTCGTAAGGCATTTGATAAGGTGCACCATGGTCGGCTCATGCAGAAAGTAAGGAAGTTGGCATAGAGGGAAATTTGGCCGATTGGATCAGTAACTGCCTATCATGTAGAAGACAGGGTGGTGGTAGATGGTAAATTTTCATCCTGGAGCCCAGTCACCAGCGGTGTACCACAGGGATCAGTGCTGGGTCCTCTGCTATTTGTGATTTTTATCAATGACTCCGATGATGGAGTTGAAGGTTGGGTTAGTAAATTTGCTGATGACACCAAGATTGGTGGAGCAGTGAATAATGTGGAGGGCTGTTGTAGGCTGCAAAGAGACATTGATAGGATGCAGAGCTGGGCTGAAAAGTGGCAGATGGAGTTTAACCCTGATAAGTGAGATGATTCATTTTGGTAGGACAAATTTGAATGCGGATCACATGCTTAATGGCAGGGTTCTGAAGAATGTGGAGGAGCAGAGAGATCTCGGATTTCATGTCCATAGATCTCTGAAAGTTTCCACCCAAGTGAATAGAGTCGTGAAGAAGGCCTATAGTGTGTTTGCATTTATTAGCAGGAGGATTGAGTTTAAGAGCTGTGAGGTTATGCTGCATCTGTACAAGACCTTGGTTTGACCACATTTGGAGTATTGTGTGCAGTTCTGGTCACCTCATTATAGGAAGGATGTGGAAGCATTGGAAAGGGTACAAAGGACATTTACCAGGATGCTGCCTGGATTGGTGGGTGGGTCTTATGAGGAAAGATTGAGGGAGCTAGGGCTTTTCTCATTGGAGCGAAGGAGGATGCGAGGAGACTTAATTGAGGTGTACAAGATGATGAGAGGGATAGGTAGAGTGGACATTGAGCGACATTTTCCTCGGGTGGATGTAGCTGTTACAAGGGGGCATAACTATAAGGTTCATGGTGGAAGATAAAGGAGGTATGTCAGAGGTAGGTTCTTTACTCAGAGAGTGGTTGGGGCATGTAACGCACTCCCAGCACTGGGAGTGGAGTTGGACACTTTAGGAACTTTCAAGCGGTTATTGGATAGGCATATGGAGTGCACTAGAATGATTGGGAGGAGGTTGATTTGATCTTAGTTCCAGACTAGTTCGGCACAACATCGTGGGCCGAAGGGCCTGTACTGTGCTGTACATGATCTATGTTCTCCAATCTAACCTCGTACACCTTGATCAGACTTCCCTACTACCTCCGAGGCGAACAGTCCCAGCTTCCCATGTCTTCATACACCTCGATCACACATGCCTTCAGCCTCTAACAACGGTCACAACCTCTCCAATCTAACTTCACACACCTCCATCAGACATCCCTGCTGCCTCCAAGGAGAACAGTCTCAGCTTCTCCAATCTATACACCACACCTCGATCAGACATCCCTGAAGCCTATAGGAATGGTCCCAACTTCTCCCATCTAATTATATACAGCTCGGTCGGATATCCCCAACAGCCCACACGGAGGACAGCCCCAGCATTTCCAATGTAACTTCATAAACTTCATTCAGACATTCCTGCAGCCACGAAGAATGGACCCTATGTCTCCCATCTATCTTCATACACCACGATCACACATCCCTGCAGCATCAAACAATGGTCACGGCTTCTCCAATGTAACTTCATACACCCCATTCAGACATCCCTGCAGCCTCCATGTGGAACAGTCCCAGCTTCCCAAATCTTAATTCATACACCTCAATCAGACATTCATGAGCCTCCTCGAACAGGCCCAGCTTCTGCACGTTAACTTGATACATGTCGAACAGACATTCCTGCAGCCTCAAAGGAGAACAGTCACTGATACTCCAATCTAATCTCATACACCTCGATCAGACATCGCTGCAGCCTCAAACGAGAACAGTCCCACCTTCTGCAATCTAACTTTTTACACCTTGATCGGACATCCCTGCAGCCTCCAAGCAGAACAGTCCCACTTCTCCAATCCTAACTCGTACACCTTGATCAGACCTCCATGCAGACTCTTATGGACAGCCTATGCGGACTCCTATGGGCAGCACAGTAGCATAGTGGGGTCACAGTCTGTGTGGAGTCTGCATGTTCTCCCCGTGTCTGCGTGGGTTTCCTCCGGGTGCTCCGGTTGCCTCCCACCAGTCCCGAAAGAGGTAAATTGGACATTCTGAATTCTTACTCTTGTGTACCCGAACAGGCGCCGGAATGTGGCGACTAGGGGCTTTTCACTGTAACTTCATTCCAGTGTTAATGTAAGCCTACTTGTGACAATAAAGATTATTATTATTAAAACAGCCCCAGCTTCTCCAATGGAACCTCATTCACCTCGATCAGGTATCCTGCAGCCTTCAATGAGTGCAATCCCAGTCTTTCTAATCTTACCCGCTACACCTCGATCAGACATTGCTGCAGCCTCCAATAAGAACAGCCCAGCCTCTCAAATCTAACCTCATACATCTCGGTCAGACATCCCTGCAGCCTCCGAGGAGAACAATCCCAGCTTCTCCAATCTAATTTTATACACCTTGAGTCAATATCCGTGCAGCCTCCAAGAATGATCCCAGCTCCTCAAATCTAACTTCAGACACCTCGATCAGACACCGCTGCAGCCTCTCAGGACAACAGTCTCAGTTTTTCCAATGTAGCCTCATACACCTCGATCAGACATCCCTGCCGCCTCCGAGAATGGTCCCAGTTTCTTCAATCTAATGTCATACACCTCGATCAGCTTCTGTCATAGTTCAGTGAGACATGATCACTTTGTGGATCTGTACAAATGGAACTCACAGAGACACAGCTTATGTAATAATAGTTCAGTGACAGCTGAGCACTTAGTGAGTGACTGAGTCTGTAGAAGTGTAACTCAGATAGGCACAGCTTGTGTCACAGTTCTATGAGATCTGATTTATTGAGTTGGTGAGCGTATAAATGTAACTCAGGCTCAGCTTGTGTCAGAGTTCAGTGATAACTGATCACTTACTGAGTGAGTGACTCTCTAGAAATATTATTCAGACTAAGGTTTTTTAAAACAGCCCTTGGGGGAAGGAAGCTCTGAACTAACCACTAAATTTATCTTCTTAATTTGGAAATGGCGATTCATTCCAAACATTCACATCGACTAATGAAGTCATTAAAAATGATTTGTTGTTGTGAGCTCAATTATTTTCTACAAAGAAAGTGCTGAAGTGGGATTGACCCACAACCTGAGTCACCAAAGGAACAGAGAGAATCTGGAGAGGAGAAAATAATTAGTAGGACACCAGACACTGAATCTGGAACAATGAGCACAGAGGGGGAGGAGTGTGTGGAATGGGGATTTATAGATTTGGGGAAATGAAAGGAGAAATGATTTTCCATAAAAAAACTAGAATTGTCTATTCTGAATTTCTATCCTGTACTGAGTGATTTTATAAACTCCTCATACAGCGGATTAGAGAGAGATGATTTGCAGTTGGGAAACTGAAACCAATAATCTCAACGAGATCTTAAGGAATCAATTAATTCCTGTATGATTAGCCTTTGATTATGGAAGGAGATTTTTTTCTGTTCTGTCCATGGGGTGATATTTGGATCATCAATATTACTGAAAGAATTACTGGTACAGACACACACGTCAAAATCTCTTGAGGTTAAATATATTGTGTGTATCAAGTTTGATTTCCTCTAATCGGCTGCATGGTAGCATAGTGGTTAGCACAGTTGCTCCACAGCCCCAGGGACCCGGGTTCGATTCCCGGCTTGGGTCACTGTCTGTGCGGAGTCTGCACGTTCTCCCCGTGTGTGCGTGGGTTTCCTCCGGGTGCTCCAAAGATGTGTGGGTTAGGTGGATTGGCCATGCTAAATTGCCCTTAGTTCCCAAAAAGGTTACGTGGAGTTACTGGGTTGCGGGGATAGGGTGGAAGTGTGGACGTGAAAGTGTGTGCTCTTTCCAAGGGCCAGTGCAGACTCAATGGGCCGAATGGCCTCCTTCAGCACTGTAAATTCTATGATTCTATGAATGCAGTTGACCGGAAGCGGAATGGAGTTGGCAACTGGGGAATAAAAACAATGGCTTCAATCTTCCCAATATTTTATTGGAGGTCCCTGGAGGAAGTGGGAAAGAAACCACTTGGGACACAGCACAGAATGGGAGGTCACCGCTCACCCCATTCCCCTGGTTACACAAACCATTTACCTTGGACTGACCCACATCTGGGCAGGACTGGGTAAGGTGCAGGAACCTGCAAACTGGGAGGTTGAGCTGTGAACTGGGCAGGGTTAGCGGATTGATTGATGGGTCTGGGGCTTTTTCAGAGCAGGCACAGTCACTGCTTCCCCCCATTTTCTCGTGGATGTTTCCCTGAAGTCGTGCTGGGAATGTTTCACTATCCTGGGAATGGAGGTGGATTGGAGGTTGCTGTGAGTGTTTTCTTTCTCAGATGAGCTCAGGCAGGAGTGAAGGGAGACAAAGTTACTGAGGTGGAAATAGGTAGTCTTAGTGATGTGTTGTCAGAAGATCAGCTTGTGGTGAAAAATAACTGTGAACAATCATCTCCCTTTACCATCTCCCTGTTCCCCATCCAATGGTCTAAACAAACTTTCGGGTGAGGCTGCACTTCATGTGCACCTCCTTCAATCTGGTCTATTGCATTCACTACTCCCAAATGGTCTCCTTTACATTGGACAGACTAAACGCAGACTGGATGACTGCTTTGGTACATCCACAAGCAGGATCCAGACCTTCCTGTTGCTTGCCATTTCAACGCCGCATTCTGTTCTCATGGCCATCCTTGGTCTGCTGCAATGTTCCAATGAAGCCCAAGGCAATCTGGAGGAATCGCATCTCCTCTTGCGATTAGGCAGGTTACAGCCTTCCAGACTTCACATTGAGTTCAACAACTTCAGTCTGCCAAATCTCTCCTCCACCTTTTTCTTTAAATTTAGAATACCCAATTATTTTGTTTTCCAATTAAGGGGCAATTTAGCATGGCCAATCCACCTAGTTTGCACATCTTTTGGATTGTGGAGGAGAAACCCACGCAAACACGGGGAGAATGTGCAAACTCCACACGGACAGTGACCCAGAGCCGGGATCGAACCTGGCACCTTGGCGCAGTGAGGGCGCAGTGCTAACCCACTGCGCCACCGTGCTGCCCCTCCTCCACCTTCACCCATTTGTATTTCGTTCAATTTATTTTCTTTTGTTCCATCAATAAATTTTCCTCACCACCATTCCTCTCCCTACCCCACCTCAGCAGGGTCATCCGTTCCCTGTTCCAAGGTGTCTTTGACACACTGCTTATCTTTGTTCTGCCATTAACACATTCTGATGAGTTAATGTGCCATTATCAGCACTCTTCTTCTTCGTAAGAATGATGTGGAGATGCCGGCGTTGGACTGGGGTGAGCACAGTACGAAGTCTTACAACACCAGGTTAAAGTCCAACAGGTTTGTTTCGATGTCACTAGCTTTCGGAGCGCTGCTCCTTCCTCAGGTGAATGAAGAGGTCTGTTCCAGAAACACATATATAGACAAATTCAAAGATGCCAAACAATGCTAGGAATGCGGCCATTAGCAGGTGATTAAATCCTTACAGATCCAGAGATGGGGTAACCCCAGGTTAAAGAGGTGTGAATTGTATCAAGCCAGGACAGTTGGTAGGATTTTGCAGGCCAGATGGTGGGGGATGAATGTAATGCGACATGAATCCCAGGTCCCGGTTGAGGTCGCACTCATGTGTGCGGAACTTGGCTATAAGTTTCTGCTCGGCGATTCTGCGTTGTCGCGGGTCCTGAAGGCCGCCTTGGAGAAAGCTTACCCGGAGATCAGAGGCTGAATGCCCTTGACTGCTGAAGTGTTCCCCGACTGGAAGGGAACATTCCTGCCTGGTGATTGTTGCGCGATGTCCGTTCATTCGTTGTCGCAGCGTCTGCATGGTCTCGCCAATGTACCACGCTTCGGGACATCCTTTCCTGCAGCGTATGAGGTAGACAACGTTGGCCGAGTCGCACGAGTATGTACCGCGTACCTGGTGGGTGGTGTTCTCACGTGTAATAGTGGTATCCATGTCGATGATCTGGCACGTCTTGCAGAGATTGCCATGACAGGGTTGTGTGGTGTCGTGATCACTGTTCTGAAGACTGGGTAGTTTGCTGCAAACAATGGTTCGTTTGAGGTTGCGCGCTTGTTTGAAGGCAAGTAGTTGGGGTGTGGGGATGACCTTGGCAAGATGTTCATCGTCATCAATGACGTGTTGAAGGCTGTGAAGAAGATGACGTAGTTTCTCCGCTCTGGGGAACTACTGGACGACGAAGGGTATTCTGTCGGTTGTGTCCCATGTTTGTCTTCTGAGGAGGTCGGTCCGGTTTTTCGCTGTGGCGCGTTGGAACTGTCGATCGATGAGTCGAGTGCCATATCCCGTTCGTACGAGGGCATCTTTCAACGTCTGTAGATGTCTGTTACGCTCCTCCTCGTCTGAGCAGATCCTGTGTATACGGAGCGCTTGTCCATAGGGGATGGCTTCTTTAATGTGTTTAGGGTGGAAGCTGGAGAAGTGGGGCATCATGAGGTTATCCGTGGGTTTGCGGTAAAGCGAAGTGCTGAGGTGACCGTCCTTGATGGAGATGAGTGTGTCCAAGAATGCAACTGATTTTGGAGAGTAGTCCATGGTGAGTCTGATGGTTGGTTGGAACTTATTAATGTCATCGTGTAATCGTTTCAGTGATTCTTCGCCGTGGGTCCAAAGGAAAAAAATGTAATCGATGTATCTGGTGTATAACGTCGGTTGAAGGTCCTGTGCGGTGAGTAGGTCCTGTTCAAACTTGTGCATGAAGATGTTGGCGTATTGGGGTGCGAATTTGTTCCCCATGGCTGTTCCGTGCGTCTGGATGAAGAACTTGTTGTCGAAGGTGAAGACGTTGTGATCCAGAATGAAGCGGATGAGTTGCAGAATTGCGTCTGGAGATTGGCAGTTGTCGGTGTTGAGTACAATCTGCTATTGTAAAACTTCTTAGTAAGAAGTTTTACAATAGCAGATTAAAGTCCAACAGGTTTGTTTCGAAGTCGAGGTGCATGATTAGCACCAGTTCCATTCCCTTTGTGTTTTTGTCTCCCATATCTTTGTCAATCTCTCCCTAGCCTCCACCTATTGCTGACCTTCTATGCAGTCCCACTGCTCCGCAGCCCCCCCCCCCCAACCACCATGAAACAGTTCCAGTGGGCAGCACGGTGGTTAGTACTGTGCTTCAGAGCGCCAGGGTTCCAGGTTCGTTTCCCGGCTTGGGTCACTGTCTGCGGAGTCTGCACGTTCTCCCTGTGTCTGCGTGGGTTTCCTCCGGGTGCCCTGGTTTCCACCCACCAGTCCCGAAAGACGTGCTTGTTAGGTGAATTGGACATTCTGAATTCTCCCTCTGTGTACCCGAACAGGCTCCGGAATGTGGCGACTAGTGGTTTTTCACAGTAATTTAATTACAGTGTTAATGTAAGCCTATTTGTGACAATAAAGTAAGAAGTCTGACAACACCAGGTTAAAGTCCAACAGGTTTGTTTCGAATCCTAGCTTTTGGAGCACTGCTCCTTCCTCAGGTGAATGAAGAGGTGGGTTCCAGAAACATTTATACAGACAAAGTCAAAGATGCAATACGATACTTTGAATGTGAGTCTTTGCAGGTAATTAAGTCTACAGGCCCAGACGGAGCAACTGGAGAGAGGGATAATCACAGGTTAAAGAGGTGTGAATTGTCTCAAGCCAGGACACGGTAGGATTTTGGAAGCCCAGGCCAGATGGTGGGGGGTGAATGTAATGCAACATGAATCCAAGGTCCCAGTTGAGGCCGTACTAATGTGTGCGGAACTTGGCAAGAAGTTTCTGCTCGGCAATTCTGCGTTGTAGCCCGTCCTGAAGGCCGCCTTGGAGAACGCTTACCCGAAGATCACAGGCTGAATGCTCTTGGCTGCTGAAGTGTTCCCCGACTGGAAAGGAACATTCCTACTTGCCGATTGTCGCGCGATGTCCGTTCATCTGTTGTCGCAGTGTCTGCATGGTCTCGCCAATGTACCACGCTTCGGGGCATCCTTTCCTGCAGTGTATGAGGAGGCCGAAACAAACCTGTTGGACTTTAACCTGGTGTTATAAAACTTCTTGCTGTGCTCACCCCAGTCCAACGCCGGCATCTCCACGTCATGTGACAATAAAGATTATTATGACAAAGAAAAGGGCAGCACGGGGGTGCAGTGGGTTAGCCCTGCTGCATCACGGCGCTGTGGTCCCAGGTTCGATCCCGGCTCTGGGTCACTGTCCATGTGGAGTTTGCACATTCACCCCGTGTTTGCGTGGGTTTCGCCCCCACAACTCAAAGATGTGCAGGGTAGGTGGATTGGCCGTGCTAAATTACCCCTTAATTGGAAAAAATCAATTGTCAGGTGAATTTAAAATCAATTTTAAATTTATTTTTTTTAAAAAAAATATTACAAAGAAAAGTTCTTACCAGCTCTGTTCACTCTCCACAGATGCCGTCAGACCTGCTGAGAATTTCCAGCATTTTCTGTTTGTTTTGTGAACGGTCTGGTTCAGCTTCAAGCTGTAAGAGCGATGGATGTTATTGATGGTTAGGATGTGAAGTATGTAGCTGGGATTGGATTAGAAAGATTGGAGAGGCTGGGACTGTTTTCCTTGGAGCAGCAAAGATTAAGATTATGAGGGGCACGGATAAATTGAATAGGAAGACACTTTTTTTCTATTAGTAGCGGGGTCAAGAACCAGGGGGCAAAGGTAGAAGGCTGAGAGGAGAGTTGAGGAGAAACCTTTTTCACTCAGAGGCTGTTGGGAGTCTGGAACTTGCTGCCTGAAAGGGTGGTTCAGTCAAGCTCCTAACATTTAAGAAGTATTTAGATATTTACTCGTGCTGTCATAACCTCCAGGGCTATGGGCCAAGTGCTGGAAAATGGGATGAGTGTAGTCAGATCTTTGTTCACACTGAGGACACACGATGAGCCAAATGGTCCATTCGGTGCTTTAAACGTGTTCTTGTATCTATAAGTATATTCTGAATTCTCACTTCTATATCTTTCCAACACGAATGTTAAACTGACTGATCTGATGATGCTGGGCTATTCCTTCCATTTATGATTAGTCACGATTTAATATTAATGATAGAAAGTGCGAGGAAAATTAGAGAAGTGATGAAATTGTAATGATATTTAAAAACACTGATAACTGAGAAATAATTCAACAAATATTCACAGGTCAAGACATAAACGCGAGATAACAAATGAAAATATGTCTAGTGCAGATTAAAATGAGAAGCTTCTTTATTTGAGAATAAGAACTGCATTTTGGTTTCTGACTTTAAACAAAATAAGCTGTACAAACAGCAGGACAAACATTTTCCGATTGGCTGCAGCCAGAGGCGGCATGTTGGTGCAGCGGTTAGCACTGCTGCCTCATGGCGCTGAGGAGCCGGGTTTGATCCTGGCCCATAATCACTGTTTGTGTGGAGTTTGCACATTCTCCCCGTATCTGCGTGGGTCTCACCCCCACAACCCAAAGAGATGTGCAGGGTAGGTGAATTGGCCATGCTAAATTGATCCTTATTTGGGAAATAAAAGAATTGGATACTCTAAATTTAAAAAAGCCGATTGGCTGCAGTCAGTTAAAACGAGTTTGAAACTAAATCCTGAAATCGTGTAAATCTGAGCTCAACCCAAGCAAACCGAAAACTGCTGATGGTTAAAGCGGCCAAGAGGTAGAATTATCGAATTCCTACAGAAGTGCAGAAGGAGGCCATTCGGCCCATAGGATCTGCACCAATGCTCTGAAAGAGACTGTACCTCGGCTTACTCCTACACCCTATACCCGTAATCCCTCCTAACCTACACATCGTTGGACACTAAGGGACAATTTAGCATGGCCAGTGCACCTAATCTGCACATCTTTGAACTGAGGGAGAAAACCAAATCACCCAGAAGAAACACACGTAGACAATGACAGAAACTCCACACAGACAATCACCCAAGGCTGGAATCTCTGGTGCTGGGAGGCAGCAGTGATAACCACTGTGTCGCCAGGAAGAAGTCTGACAGCATTGCACAGGGGAAAGGGGAGGAATTACTTGGGTAAACAGGGAGCAGGGGACAATAGCAGATGATGGGAATCATTGGGAAGGTTGCAGCAGGATAAAGGGCTATTCAGAGAATCATAGAATGGTTACAGCACAGTTTAGCTCAGTTGGCTGAGCAGCTGGTTAGTGATACAGCGCAAGGGCAACAGCATGGGTTCAATTCCCGTACTAACTGACTTGCCTCTGGTCGGTCAGCCTCAGTTTCAATCACGACCAATCAGCTCTCCCCCTCAAAGGGGAAAGCTACTGATGATCATCTGCGTCTATGGTGACTTTACTTACTTACTTTTACAGCACAGATGAAGGTTGTTAGGTCTGTTGTGCTGGCCCATTGCTGGTACAATGTACCACCTCCCTGTCTTTGTCCTGCAGTCCTGCAATTTATTCCTGGCATTAATAAGAGTTGGTTAAGTGAAGGGTCGCAGATAAAATCAACCTATTCACAGTGAGTTGGCTATGGGGTGCAGGATAATGTAACTGCACAGGTCAGTGAGGCTCCCCAAGGTCCATTAGCCGTCTGTTTGTAGAGGGTCCTGGGGGAGGGAGGAAGGAACCATTTGGGACACAGCACAAGGCGGGAGTTCACCCGTCCCCTGGTTACACAAACCACTCACCTTGGACTGACCCACACCTAGGCATGGCTGGGTTAATGTGCAGGAATCTGTTAGGTTGTGCTGTGAACTGGGCAGGTTTGGGGGAGGGTTTCAGTGACGGGTCTGGGGCTATATCAGAACAAACACAGTCATCACTGTTTCCTCCCTTTTCCTCATGCATGTTTCACTGAAATCATGTTCATAAGTCCATAAGATATAGCAGCAGGGGCGGCATGTGGCACTGGGACTGCGGCGCTGAGGACCCGGGTTCGAATCCCGGCCCTGGGTCACTGTCCGTGTGGAGTTTGCACATTTTCCCCATGTATGCATGGGTTTCACCCCCACAACCTGAAGGTGATGAATGTGATATAAAATAGTTACTTTAGAGATATTAGTTACTGTAATGTAAACATAGGCCGGTCTGATTCTGTTAGTTCACAGACAAAGGATTTCAGAACGCATGGCAAAGCAAGGGGCAGGGGTTTCATAGAATTTACAGTGCAGAAGGAGGCCATTCGGCCCATCGAGTCTGTGCCGGCTCTTGGAAAAAGCACCCTACCCAAGGTCAACACCTCCACCCTATCCCCATAACCCAGTAACCCCACCCAACACTAAGGGCAATTTGGGACACTAAGGGCAATTTATCATGGCCAGTCCACCTAACCTGCACATCTTTAGACTGTGGGAGGAAACCGGAGCACCCGGAGGAAACCCACGCACACACAGGGAGGATGTGCAGACTCCGCACAGACAGTGACCCAAGCCGGGAATCGAACCTGGGACCCTGTGAAGCAATTATGCTATCCACAATGCTACCGTGCTGCCCTAGCTGGTGTCCAGATGAGGAGGAGAAAAGGATGCTGGGTAATAGGAGGCCAGAGGAAGGGATGAGAAGTGAGCCAATCAGGATGTATGGCCAGGTCAGGAGGGGTATAGGATGACCTATGGGAATCGTGTATGTGAAACTTGATGCCATTTGAATGTATTTACAGAAATCCCTTTGTCTCCTTCATTCGTTTTCCAAGGGTCTAGGAGACTAGTTCCGTGTCCTGTGCCTGTGTGAAATGAATCAGACTTGCAAGTCAAATAAAATAACTACTGCTGTACCTGCAAATCCATCTCGACTTTTATTGAGGCCAGACTGACGGGTAAAGAAATTTATGGTTTGTCAAAGATGTGCAGGTTAAGTGGATTGGCCACGCTAATTTGCCCCTTAATTGGAAAAAAAAATAATTGAGTACTCTAAATTTACAACAAAAAAAAAGAAAAGAAAACAAAACAAAAAAAAAGATATAGCAGTAGAATTAGGCCATTTGGCCCATCGAGTCTGCTCTTGTAGCCATCTGGGATGGCCACGTCCCGAGTACAAAATGGACACTTGCAAAGACTGCAGGGAAAATTGGACAATGCTAAGAAACAAGCAGGTGCATGCCCTGTCTGTTGATTAGAACGTTAAACGTTCAGACAGGACAGAAACTACCAAACGATTTACATACTAATGAGCCATCTCCGGGGACAAAAGGGAATTATTTAGATACACAATGTTAGGACAGACTCCCCGGCGCCAGAAGAAGCTAAGACAAAGCTGACAGACAGTCACCAGGACTCGCCCAGCGATCAGGAAACCACCCCTCTATTGGAGGAAAATCGATACCGATGATTGGGAAAGACCCAATTAGTTGAGGCCAAGTTCAAGGCCCACCCAAAGAGCGCGAAGCCCTTTTGGGTATAAAAGGTATCCCACAAGGGAGAACGCCCTCCTTTGGCTTTGGCTCTCAGCGAAGAGAGAGACCTGCCTAGCAGCTACAGCAGACCAAGTAAGTTCCAAGTCAACGCACGCTACGAGATAGACGCTCCTAGTTGCTACCCTGTAAACAGCTCAACCCAGCAGCCTCAGAACCGAGCAACGGCCATTGTTCCTCTGACTGTACTCTGACTGTGAGATGTGGCAGGTCCGGGAGGCTTCCAGCGTCCCGGATGGCTTCATCTGCAGAAAGTGCACCCAACTGGAGCTCCTCACAGACCGCATGGTTCGGTTGGAGCAGCAATTGGATGCACTTAGGAGCATGCAGGTGGCGGAAAGCGTCATAGATCGCAGTTATGTAAATGTGGTCACACCCAAGGTGCAGGCAGAGAAATGCGTGACCACCAGAAAGGGCAGGCAGTCAGTGCAGGAATCCCCTGTGGTTGTCCCCCTCTCGAACAGGTATACCCCTTTGGATACTGTCGGGGGGGATAGCCTATCAGGGGAAAACAGCAGCAGCCAGAGCAGTGGCACCACGGCTGGCTCTGATGTTCAGAAGGGAGGGTCAAAGCGCAGAAGAGTAATAGTAATAGGGGACTCTATAGTCAGGGGCACAGATAGGCGCTTCTGTGGACGTGAAAGAGACTCCAGGATGGTATGTTGCCTCCCTGGTGCCAGGGTCCAGGTTGTCTCCGAACGGGTAGAGGGCATCCTGAAGGGGGAGGGCAAACAGGCAGAGGTCGTTGTACATATTGGTACTAACGACATAGGCAGGAAGGGGCATGAGGTCCTGCAGCAGGAGTTCAGGGAGCTAGGCAGAAAGTTAAAAGACAGGACCTCGAGGGTTGTAATCTCGGGATTACTCCATGTGCCACGTGCCAGTGAGGCTAAAATAGGAAGATAGAGCAGCTAAACACGTGGCTAAACAGCTGGTGTAGGAGGGAGGGTTTCCATTATCTGGACCTGGGAGCTCTTCCGGGGCAGGTGTGACCTGTATAAGAAGGACGGGTTGCATCTAAACCGGAGAGGCATAAATATCTTGGCCGCGAGGTTTGCTAGTGTCACACGGGAGGGTTTAAACTAGTATGGCAGGTGGGTGGGCACGGGAGCAATAGGTCAGAAGGTGAGAGCATTGAGGGAGAATGAGGGAATAGGGACAGTGTGGCTCTGAGGCAGAGCACACAGGGAGAAGTTGCTGAACACAGCGGGTCTGGTGGCCTGAAGTGCATATGTTTTAATGCAAGAAGTATTACGGGTAAGGCAGATGAACTTAGAGCTTGGATTAGTACTTGGAACTATGATGTTGTTGCCATTACAGAGACCTGGTTGAGGGAAGGGCAGTATTGGCAGCTAAACGTTCCAGGATTTAGATGTTTCAGGCGGGATAGAGGGGGATGTAAAAGGGGAGGCGGAGTTGCGCTACTGGTTCGGGAGAATATCACAGCTGTACTGCGGGAGGACACCTCAGAGGGCAGTGAGGCTATATGGGTAGAGTTCAGGAATAAGAAGGGTGCAGTCACAATGTTGGGGGTTTACTACAGGCCTCCCAACAGCCAGCGGGAGATAGAGGAACAGATAGGTAGACAGATTTTGGAAAAGAGTAAAAACAACAGGGTTGTGGCGATGGGAGTCTTCAACTTCCCCAATATTGACTGGGACTCACTTAGTGCCAGGGGCTTAGACGGGGCGGAGTTTGTAAGGAGCATCCAGGAGGGCTTCTTAAAACAATATGTAGACAGACCAACTAGGGAAGGGGCGGTACTGGACCTGGTATTGGGGAATGAGCCCGGCCAGGTGGTAGATGTTTCAGTAGGGGAGCATTTCGGTAACAGTGACCACAATTCAGTAAGTTTTAAAGTACTGGTGGACAAGGATAAGAGTGGTCCTAGGATGAATGTGCTAAATTGGGGGAAGGCTAATTATAACAATATTAGGCGGGAACTGAAGAACATAGATTGGGGGCAGATGTTTGAGGGCAAATCAACATCTGACATGTGGGAGGCTTTCAAGTGTCAGTTGAAAGGAATTCAGGACCGGCATGTTCCTGTGAGGAAGAAGGATAAACTGGGCAATTTTCGGGAACCTTGGATGACGAGAGATATTGTAGGCCTCGTCAAAAAGAAAAAGGAGGCATTGGTCAGGGCTAAAAGGCTGGGAACAGACGAAGCCTGCGTGGAATATAAGGAAAGTAGGAAGGAACTTGAGCAAGGAGTCAGGAGGGCTAGAAGGGGTCACAAAAAGTCATTGGCAAATAGGGTTAAGGAAAATCCCAAGGCTTTTTACACGTACATAAAAAGCAAGAGGGTAGCCAGGGAAAGGGTTGGCCCACTGAAGGATAGGCAAGGGAATCTATGTGTGGAGCCGGAGGAAATGGGCGAGGTACGAAATGAATACTTTGCATCAGTATTCACCAAAGAGAAGAAATTGGTAGATGTTGAGTCTGGAGAAGGGTGTGTAGATAGCCTGGGTCACATTGAGATCCAAAAAGACGAGGTGTTGGGTGTCTTAAAAAATATTAAGGTAGATAAGTCCCCAGGGCCTGATGGGATCTACCCCAGAATACTGAAGGAGGCTGGAGAGGAAATTGCTGAGGCCTTGACAGAAATCTTTGGATCCTCGCTGTCTTCAGGGGGTGTCCCGGAGGACTGGAGAATAGCCAATGTTGTTCCTCTGTTTAAGAAGGGTAGCCAGGATAATCCCGGGAAGTACAGGCCGGTGAGCCTTACTTCAGTGGTAGGGAAATTACTGGAGAGAATTCTTCGAGACAGGATCTACTCCCATTTGGAAGCAAATGGACGTATTAGTGAGGGGCAGCACGGTTTTGTGAAGCGAAGGTCGTGTCTCACTAACTTGATTGAGTTTTTCGAGGAGGTCACTAAGATGATTGATGCAGGTAGGGCAGAGGATGTTGTCTATATGGACTTCAGTAAGGCCTTTGACAAGGTCCCTCATGGTAGACTAGTACAAAAGGTGAAGTCACACGGGATCAGGGGTGAGCTGGCAAGGTGGATACAGAACTGGCTAGGCCATAGAAGGCAGAGAGTAGCAATGGAAGGATGCTTTTCTAATTGGAGGGCTGTGACCAGTGGTGTTCCACAGGGATCAGTGCTGGGACCTTTGCTCTTTGTAGTATATATAAATGATTTGGAGGAAAATGTAACTGGTCTGATTAGTAAGTTTGCAGACGACACAAAGGTTGGTGGAATTGCGGATAGCGATGAGGACTGTCGGAGGATACAGCAGGATTTAGATTGTTTGGAGACTTGGGCGGAGAGATGGCAGATGGAGTTTAATCCGGACAAATGTGAGGTAATGCATTTTGGAAGGTCTAATGCAGGTAGGGAATATACAATGAATGGTAGAACCCTCAAGAGTATTGAAAGTCAAAGAGATCTAGGAGTACAGCTCCACAGGTCATTGAAAGGGGCAACACAGGTGGAGAAGGTAGTGAAGAAGGCATACGGCATGCTTGCCTTCATTGGCCGGGGCATTGAGTATAAGAATTGGCAAGTCATGTTGCAGCTGTATAGAAACTTAGTTAGGCCACACTTGGAGTATAGTGTTCAATTCTGGTCGCCACACTACCAGAAGGATGTAGAGGCTTTAGAGAGGGTGCAGAAGAGATTTACCAGAATGTTGCCTGGTATGGAGGGCATTAGCTATGAGGAGCGGTTGAATAAACTTGGTTTGTTCTCACTGGAACGAAGGAGGTTGAGGGGAGACCTGATAGAGGTATACAAAATTATGAGGGGCATAGACAGAGTGGATAGTCAGAGGCTTTTCCCCAGGGTGGAGGGGTCAATTACTAGGGGGCATAGGTTTAAGATGAGAGGGGCAAGGTTTAGAGTAGATGTACGAGGCAAGTTTTTTACGCAGAGGGTAGTGGGTGCCTGGAACTCGCTACCGGAGGAGGTGGTGGAAGCAGGGACGATAGTGACATTTAAGGGGCATCTTGACAAATACATGAATAGAATGGGAATAGAGGGATACGGACCCAGGAAGTGTAGAAGATTGTAGTTTAGTCAGGCAGCATGGTCGGCACGGGCTTGGAGGGCCGAAGGGCCTGTTCCTGTGCTGTACATTTATTTGTTCTTTGTTCTTTGTTGACTGAGTGGGCACCCAAAGCTAAGTTTAGGCTTTAGTAATAGTGGTAGTTTAGTTTGTAGAGTTTATGCCTGTGTAGATTTGACGGTGTGTAAATAAATGAGCATTGCTTTTGAACTTACTAACTGGTGTATCGAGTCATTGATCAGTATTCGGTTCTGAACCTTGTGGCGGTGACAAATGATACCTGGCGACTCTTGAGCAAACGTGATTAAATAGAGCCAAATTGAGAACCAACCAAAAGTTAGCAACACTCTGCCATTCAGTCACGGCTGATCTCATCCTGGCCTGAACTCCACCGTACTGCCCTTTCTCCATAACCCTTCAACACATTACCAATTAGAAATCTGTCCAACTCCTCTTTAAATGTACTCGTGTCCCAGCTTCCATTGCTCTCTGGGCTAACAAATTCCACAGATTCACAACCATTCCATAGAATTTGTTTGTCCTCAACTCTGTTTTAAATTTGTTACTCTTCTCCTAATACTAAGACCCCTCCTAGAATGCCCCTCAAGAGGAAGTGTTGGTGGTGTTTCTGGACTCTTGTCGCACTATTCCCGGGAATGGAGGTGGATTGGAGGTTGCCGGAAGTGTTAGATTATATTATTTCTTCTCAGTCTTCCTGCTTCTCCCACTCGCAGTTCTAGGCTATAGATTCTGGTGACTCTGATTGTGGGAGTCTCAGCCTTACTCTGGATTCGCAAGGTTCATTGTTCGATAATAATGGTGGCGATCCTCCCAAAGTGCTTCGCGAGGAAAACGAGATATATCTCATGGAAACTTGTAAAATTTTAATAGGACTGAACAGGGTAGATTCAAGAAGCATGTTCCCGATGGTGGGGTGTCCAGAACCAGGGGTCACAATCTAAAGAGATGGGATAGACCATTTAGGACTGAGACGGGGAGAAAGTTCTTTACCCTGTGTAGTTGGCCTCTGGAATTCGCTATCACACAACGCAGTTAGATATAGCACTTGTTGCGAAGGGGCTCAAAGGATATGAGGGGAAGGCTGAATGAGGCTATTGTGTTGGATGATCAGCTATGATCATTGTGAATGGCGGAGTGGGCTCGAAGGGCAGAATGGCCTCCGCCTGCTCCTATTTTCTATGGAACTTCATTCTTGGGATTCGGGTGTCACTAACAAAAGCAGCAGATACTGTCAATCTCTGTTGTGTGTTGATAGTCCTTCTTCCAGAATGCTGCAGTCACTGGTGAAGGCGCTCCCACAATGCTGTTTGGTTGCGATTATTCAGGGCCCGTGCATCTATTAAAGCTAGTATTCTGCTGGCTGTCTCTCAGTATGTCCTGCCACCTTGAGTCATACACACCAAGGTCCTCCAGTCCCTGTGCACTTCTTTCAGAGTGGGCCTTTAAGTATCTGTTGCCTCTTCCCACTCCTTCTGACAGAATTCATCATCTCACTGTGAAGGTTGTGATCCCTGAAATTTATAAGTTTAAGGAGAATTTTATCAAAGTTTCGATGATATTAATTGGAAATGTTATGATAGATAGAGGGGAACTATTTCTAATCCTTGAGGTATCTAGGGTGAAAGAATACTGTCCGAACATTAGAGCCAGACCTTTCAGGAGTGAAATTGGGAAAATCTTCTCCAGGGAAAGTTGGTTGAAGTTGGAATTCTCTTCCTGAATTGGCAATCAATGTTCCATGTAAAACTGACATTGATAGATCTTTGTTAACCCAAGGTGTTCATGAAGGGACACGAGACAAAGTGTCACTGATCAGCCAGCATCTGATTGCAGGGTGGGACAGGCTCGAGGGCCGAAATGACCAATTCCTGGAATCATAAAAATTACAGCACAGAAGGAGGCCTTTCCACGTTTTGTACTGGTGCTATCTCTTTAAAAGAGCGATCATGCTCTTGCTGTTTGTAACCCTGTAAATCCCTCATTCAACTCCTTTTTAAAATTCCAGATTCCAGCACCTTTTCAGGTCGAATGTT
Organism: Scyliorhinus torazame; assembly: GCF_047496885.1. Classification (NCBI taxonomy): domain Eukaryota; kingdom Metazoa; phylum Chordata; class Chondrichthyes; order Carcharhiniformes; family Scyliorhinidae; genus Scyliorhinus; species Scyliorhinus torazame. The sequence goes on along the minus strand of NC_092711.1, from coordinate 185,517,069 downwards.
CCAGATCCTGAGAACACTCTGCTGGTGCAGAAACTGCTGAACGCAGTGTTGAGCGCAGAAGGTTGTGAAGTGCTGAACAGAGCTGCTGTTCCTCGAGCTTCTTTGCAACAGCAGGAGGCCAGGACAGAGAAGTCAGAGGGAGTGAAGCAGGGAATTAAAATGAAAAGTGACTGGATGTTCAGGGTCAATCTGACAGATTGAACGGAGGTGGTTGCACAAAGTGATCACCTAATCTGTGTTTGGTCTTCCCATTGTAGACCAGACCACAGCGTGAGCAGTGAATACAGGAACTAAATTCCAAAAATTACAAGTAAATCACTGTTTCCTTTCAGCTTTCAAAACCTTGAGAACAGCCTGAATAAAGATAGTTTATAGGGCAGCACGGTGGCGCAGTGGCTAACACTACTGCCGCACGGTACCCAGGTTCGATACCGGCTCTGGGTCACTGACCGTGTGGAGTTTGCACATTCTCCCCGTGTTTGCGTGGGTTTCGCCCCCACAACCCAAAGATATGCAGGGTAGGTGGATTGGCCCCGCTAAATTGCCCCTTAATTGGAAAACATGAATTGGGTATTCTGAATTTTTTTTAAAGAAAAAAAAATGATAGTTTATTTGAAGAGTAAAGCTTGCAAAGTAACGCAAACTGATTGTCAGAATATTAAATTTAATGCAGCACGGTGGCACAGTGATTAGCATTGCTGCCTCACAGCGCCAAGGTCCCAGGTTCGATCCCGGCTCAGGGTCACTGTCCGTATGGAGTTTGCACATTCTCCCCGTGTTTGCGTGGGTTTCGTCCCCATAACCCAAAGATGTGCAGGATTGGTGGATTAGCCACGCTCAATTACCTCTTAATTGGAAAAAAGTGAATTGGGTACTCTAAATTTGTAAAAAAAAAAAAAGAATATTAAATTCTATCCCAGTAACAGGAATTTTTTAACATCACCATAAATAAACCTCAACTGTCTGGATGAACATGGTGTGTTAATCACATCCAAACCCTGCAGTCACTTGTGAACTCGCCGGCTTCTCAGCAGTTGGATGATAAATGAATTCCCTTCTCACACATGGAGCAGGTGAATGGCTGCTCTCCAATGTGAACTCACTGGTGTGTCTTGGAGATGATGGTTTTTCCCTGCACCAGCTGCTCTTGTAATTGTTGAGTTGGGGAGATTCAGTCCAAATTCTGGTTTAGTTGTAGCTTAATTAAGTCCATTTCTGTGTACACTCCCCCAACCTCTGTCTTTTTTTCTCTCTCTCTCCTCCCTCAGAGGCCAGAGTCTTGTAGGCCCAGACCAGGTGGCAGTTTTCCTTCCCTGAAGGAAACTAATGAACCAGTTGTATTTTTACAATGCTCCAGCAGCTTTCACGGTCACTTATTCCTGGGGCCGTCCCCACAAATTACCAGATTCATTCAGCTCAATTTCACAAGCTGCCTTCGTGTTTTTTTGGGTTCTCTCACTTTATTTTTCTGCTTCAGATCAATTTCACAGGGTATTAGAAGTGGAGGTATTAGAAGTAGAAGTGGAGGATTTGCAGTCGAGGAACTCGAATGAGATCCAGACTGAAGATTCATGTTCGAATTATCAGAGCCTGAACATCATTGGATTTGGAACATGGAAGGAAAAAGCACTGTTCATTGGGGAGAAACCTTACACATAGAAACATACATAGAAAATAGAAGCAGGAGGAGGCCATTCGGCCCTTCGAGTCTGTCCCGCCATTCATTATGATCATGGCTGATCATCAAGTTCAGTACCTTGATCCAGCCTTCTGCCTGCCATATCTCTTTAGCCCCAAGAGCTATATTTAACTTCTTGAAATTACACATTTTGCCCTCACCTTTCTGTGGTAGTGAATTCAACAGATTCACCACACTGGGTGAAGAGATTTCGCCTCACCTCAGTCCGAAAAGGTTTACCCCTTATCCTCAAACTAACGATCCGTAGTTCTGGACTCCCCCACCATCGAGAACATTCTTTCTGAATCTACCCTGTCCATTCCTGTTAAAATTTTGTACATTTCTATGAGATCCCCTCCCATTCTTCTAAACTCCAATGAATATAATCCTAACCGATTTAGTCTCTCCTCATATGATAGCCCTGCCATCCCAGGAACCAGCCTGGTAAACCTTCGCTGCATTTCCTCCATCTCAGGAACATCTTTCCTGAGGTAAGGGCACCAAAACTGTACACAATACTCCAATGCCGACATATTTGCAGTAAAACCTCCTTATTCCAATACTCTAATCCTCTTGCTATGAAGGCCAACATACCTTTTGCCTGCTTTACTGCCTGCTGTACCTGCGCACTTACTTACAGTGACTGATGCACAAGGATACCAAGGTCTTGCTGAGTATCCACCTCTCTCAATTTATACCCATTCAAATATTTATCTTCCTTCCTATTTTTGCTACCGAAGTGATAACCTCATGTTATCCACATTATTCTGCATCTGCCATGGATATGCCCACTCACTCAGCCTGTCCAAATCCTGCTGATGCATCTCTGCATCCTCCTCATAGCTTGCCCTCCCACACAACTTTGTATCGTCTACAAGATGCGCTGCAAGAACTCGCCAAGGTTTCTTATGCAGTACCTTCTAAATCCAGGACCACTACCAACCAGAAGAACAAGAGCAATTGATTCCTGTGAACCCCACTAGCTGGAGGTTCCCTTCCAAATCATTCACCACAACAACTTGGAAATACATTACCGTTCCTTGACTGTCGCTGGGTCAAAACTCTGGAAGTTCCTCCGTAAAACCACTGTGGACGTATCTACACCTCCGGACTGCAGAGGGGTTTGGAAGGTGCTGCCTAAGGAATCTTGGCGAGTTCTTGCAGTGCATTTTATAGATGGTCCACATGGTTGCCACTGTTCGTCAGTGGTGGATGGATTGTATTTTTGTGGAAGGGAAAGCAATCAAGTGGGCTGCTTTTTCCTGCAAGGTGTCGAGATTTTTGAGTGTTGGAGCTGCACTCATCCAGTCCAGTGGCGAGTATTCCATTCCACTCCTGACTTGTGCCTTTTAGATGATCGACAGGCTTTGGGGTCAGGAGGCGAGTTACTCGCCATAGGATTCATAGCCTTTGACCTACTCTGGTAGCCACAGTATTAATATGGCTAGTCCAGTTCAGGTTCTGTTCAATGGTAACCCCCAGGATGTTGATTGTGGGGGATCCAGCGATGGTAATGCCATTGAATGTCATGGGGTGATGATTAGATTCTCTCTTGTAGAGATGGGCATTGCCTGGCACTTGTCTGGTGCGAATCTAACTTGCCGCCTGTCAGCCCAAGCCTGGATATTGTCCAGGTCTTGCTGCCTTTGCACATGGACTGCTTCATTATCTGAGGAGTTGGGAATGGTGTTGAACATTGTGCAGTCATTCCCATTTCTGATCCATTGATGAAGCAGCTGTAGATGTAGATGGTTGGGCCTAGGACACATACCCTGAGGAACTTCTGCAGTGATGCCCTGGCGCTGAGATGATTGACCTCCAAACAACACAACCACCTTACTTTGTACCAAGTATGGCTCCAACTGGGGGAGAGTTTCCCTGCTGTTTCCCATTGACTCGTTTTTCTAAGGATCCTTGATGCTGTATTCGGTCAAATGCTACCTCGATGTCATGGACATACTAAGGTGAGGCCTTTTCAATGTCCAGACTGCAGAAAGTAATTTTAAGTTCAGAGAGCCTGATGTTCCATTAACTTGTTCACACTGACGAGGGAGTGTTCAGTTGCTCTTACTGTGGGACTGGGATCAGGTGCTGATCTGTCCTTGCTAAACATTGACGCACTCACACTGGGGAGAAACCGTTCCAATTATTCTGTGTGGGACTGGGATCAGGTGGTCATCTGACCTCACTAAGCATTGATGCACTCACACTGGTGAGAGACCGTTCACTTTCTCCGAGTGTGGGAAGGGATTCACTGATTCATCCAACCTGCGGAGATACCAATGAGTTCACACTGAGACTTTTCAAATGCCCAGCCTGCAGGAAGTGCGAGCAAAGTTTCAGGAATGACCCATCAACGTGTTAACGCTGAGGAAAGGCTATTTAGGTTCTCTAACTGGGGGACTGGGATTAGTAGTCATTTCAACTCATTGCACATCAGCACAATCACACTGAGGAGAGACTGTTCACCTGCTGCCAGAGTGGGATTTGATTAATTAATTTCTGCAACTTGAAGACACATCAAACAGTTCACACCAGGAAGAGATCATTTACCTGATCCAAGAATGGGATGGGATTCACTCATTTGTCCCACCTTTGAGTTTACAGATGCAGGGTAAAGAGACACCAGGATCTCCTCTTCCTGATTCCCCCAGATACTGAATACAGGAATGTTTACAGTGCCAGGTATTCACAGTTACATTCACCCTCCAGTATTGTGTACGTTGTTAAGCTTTGTCATCTTTAAAGTCTTGCAACAGTTTTTCAGTGTTCTGATGAGACAACATCTGGAATATTGTGTGCAATTTCGGTCTACACGTTGAAGAGACATTGGGCGGGATTCCCCGGTTGCCGACTCCAAAATCACGTTCGGCGGTCGGCCGGAGAATACCCGTTTCCGACAATATTGGCAGCGGCACCGCTTTCACAATGCTCCGCCCCCTCCAAAGCCATCATATCGACGGCCTCACCCCCCGATACTCCGCTCCCGGCCAGCCGATTTCCCGATGCCGTCAGTCGCATGTGCAATCATCCGTTGGGAACTCAGCATGGCAGCTGCAGACTAAGTCCAGTGCCGCCACAGTCGGGGGAGGGCTGAACCACGGGCAGGGGTTCTTGTCAGTGGCTAGAGGCACTGTTGGGGGGTGGTCCCCGGGGCTCACGAGCCAGATAAAGTGGGGCACTATTTTGCAGGCCAGGTCTGCGCATGGCCGACGCCATGTTGCAAGGCGAGGCCGCTGTAGGCCACCGCCGTGCGCAGGCCCGGCCACGGACCCGGCAATTCTCCGGGCCGTTTCGGCAGCTAGAGCCGGGTGCTCTACGGTACTCGGCTGCTAGCCCCCAGCCAAACGGATGATCGGTGGTCGTTTTGCGCCGAATGTTCGGTCGTGAAACGTCACCGTTCCCATGCCGGCATGAGGACATAGCTTCAGAATCAAAGAATCCAGCCCAATATACTTGCATTGAAGGTGGTACAGCAAAGGTTCACTAGATCTTTTTCCTGGAATGACGGGGTTTTCCTCTGTTAAGGGGCTGAGTAAATTGGGCTGAAATTCCCAATCGAGGCAATTTCAATGAACCTATATAATTCTGAATGGGTTTGATAGAGTGAAAGCTGAGAAATTGTTTCCACTGTTCGGGAAATCTAACACGGAGGCAGAGTTTGAGAATAAGGGGCTGATCATTTGTGACTGCAATGAGGAGAAATTACTTCAAAGTGTTGCGAATCTTTGGAATTCTCTAAACCAGAGGATTGTGGATGCTCCAGCATTGGACACATTTCAAGCTGGGATAGATAGGTTTCTGGTCTGTCTGGGAATGAAGAGGAGCGTGTGGGAAAATTGAATTGTAACCCAAGATCAGCTAACAGTTAAGGTTTCATGTGTGATTGTTAAGTTTAATAGCGTATTTTAAATATACTTTTTATGACATGTAATATGTTTATAATGAATATTAATTGAAAAAGTAATGTTGGTAACACCGGATAATAGTAGAGCCGGTAAGACTTGAAAGTTATTTTTATTGTTGCCCAAGGACCCAATAACAACTCAGAATGGTAGAATCCCTACAGGGCAGAAAGCAACTATGCGGCACCATCGAGTTTGCACCGGCCCTTGGAAAGTGCACCCTACATAAGCTAATGCCTCCATCCTACCCCCGTAACCCAGTAACCCTACCGAACCTTTTGGACACTAAGGGGCAATTTAGCGTGGCCAATCCACCTAACCTGCACATCTTTGGATGGTGGGAGGAAACTGGAGCACGCAGAGGAAAGTCACGCAGACACGGGGAGAAAGTGCAAGCTCCACACAGACACTAACCCAGGCCGGAATTGAACCCGGGTGCCTGGAACTGTGTAGCAGATGTGCTAACTACTATGCTGTTTCTGTGAGACAACAGAACTGCGCGCAGAGTGTCCTGCTGGAGGCTGCGCAAAGTGTCCCGCCGGAGGCCCGAGGCTGCTGGCGGTTTCTCCATGGTTTCTGAGGTAAATGTGCAGTTGTTTCTCACTCAGTATCGGCGGCCCAGGGATTTCCCCTGATAATAGAAGCTATGCTGCCACAATTTGAATTGGTCAGTTTAAATAGTTCAAATATTCCTCATGTTGTGAACATAAATAAATAGATTAATTAATCAATATTACTTTAGGTATAAGGTCTTATGGGAGAATAGTGAATTTCTCTATCCCACACTGAATCGTGAGTTTCTCCATCCCACATTGAATAGCGAGTGTCTCCACCCCACACTGGATAGCAAGTTTCTCCATCCCACACTGAATAGAGTTTCTCCATCCCAGACTGCAGAGCAAGTTTCTGCAACCCACACTGAATGGTGAGTTTCCCCATCCCAAACTGAACCATGTGTATCTACATCCCACACGGATCTTTTCCCCTTGTTTTGGGACTGGGAAAATCAAGTTGCGTTGTGATAACCGTTGGCATTAATTGTCCAGATGCACAGTTACATGTCAGCATCTTTCTAGTTACACAAAAATGTTTTGCGACCTTGGAACTATAACCCAACTATGTGTTCAATAAATCATGTGTAACTTTGATTATATGATACTCTGTCTGGAAGGAAAATAGTTAAAATATTATATTGTATCGATGAATGGCACTGAAAAAGAATAAATCTGACATCAGAGATTAGTAAGGGGTCTTACAGCAGGTTAAAGTCCAATATGTTTATTTGGAACCATGTGCTTTCGGAGGATAGCTCCTTCAGGTGAGTCAGAGATGAGCTTGCAATATTAAAGCACATGAGATTGGCGGTGGTTATTAGGGTGGATTGAGGATTGGTTAGCAAACGTGAAGCAGAGACAAGGACTCAACAGACATATTTTCAGAAAGGCAGATGATAAGCAATGTTGTGCCACTCGGATCAGAGCTTGGGTCCGGGTTATTCACAAGCACTGCTGCCTCAGAGCGCCAGAGACCCTGGTTCAGTTCCGACCTTGGGTGACAGTCTGTGTGGAGTTTGCACTTTCTCTCTGTGTCTGCGTGTGTTTCGGTTTCCTCACAATCCAAAGACGTGCATGTTTGGTGGATTGGCTGTACTAAATTTGACCCATAGTGTTCACGGATGTGTAGGTTAGGTGGCGTTATGGAGATAGGATGGAGGAGTAGGTTAATGGACAGTGCCTTGTCAGGGGGTCGGTGCAGAATCTATGGGCCAAATAGCCTCCTTCTGCACTGTAGGGTTTCTATGGTTCAATGAATGCTGATAGGTAGAAAACAGTGAAGCCTCCCTCCCTGGATGGTCTCGAATCACCAACTTTTCAGTTAACAGCCGGACGTGGTGACCACTTGCACCACAGAGCCTGATACTGCAGAACTTTACAAGATATCCTATACCAGGATGTCTGCGAGTTCTCAACATAGCAATTCTATTTCTTGAAAACTTGATACAGACCGAAATCATGACCATACTTTTTACAATTCTGTACAAGTCTCTTTGGTTATTTTTCCACCACTGTTGCTGTGGTGTACTGGTTATTCCCTTTCTCCTAACACGGGCATGTAGAAAAAATTAATCCATGTCTCCTATCACACAGAGAGACTGAATGCAATGCCAGGGAAGAGAATTGACCACCAGAAGCCCAACCCTCCAATGCTTTCCACTCAGATACCCATACCATTATTCACAGCTGCATCTCCTTCCAACATTGTGATCCATTTCCCTCAGGATTTGTTCCTGGATTTAATATTTACCAGCTTTGTGTCCTCATTTTGAAAACAGATTCACTTCAAAATCCAACACAAATTGAATTACAAACCTGACTGTCAAACAATGGGAAACAAGTCACTCGGAGTCCCGTGGTGCTCATTTTCTATTCACAACAGTCACCTTTTCAATCAAATGAAGGCATTTTGCAGTGAAACAATTTGGAAAGTTGCTAAGATTTTTATTTCTGATTCATTCATCAATTGTGTAAATGCTGCTCGGAGGTTTAGTGAGCGGGATATAATCTACCTGCATTTTCCTGACCCTGTGCTCAGTGTACTGGGAGGTTTGGCGCGGGTTGGAGTATCTTGCGTCCCAGGGATGGACAGTAACCCGCTGACTGAAGCTGCAGTCATTCTTTCTGCTGGCAGTGCGTGATTGGAGAGTGCAGGGTAAAATCCTGCTGCTTGTCCCTGTCTCACTCACTGTGGAGCTGGGGAAGAGAGAATCATTGAGGGGTTATCTTTAGGGTCAGACAGTAGAGAATAAACCCTTCGGCCCATCGAGCTTGCACTGACAAAACAATACTAAATCTAACTTTTCAGCTCTTGGCCCATAGTCTTGAATGTTATGACACTTCAAATGCTGTCACCCACATACTTTTCAAAGGTTGTGGGGTTTCCCACTTCTAATACTCTTCCCGGCATTCCAGACTCCCACCGCTCTCTGGGGGAAACAATGTTTCCCCACACTCCTCACCTGAAAATTACGCCCCCTCATAGAACATAGAACTGTACAGCTTAGCACAAGCCCTTCGGCCCCCGATGTGCCGAACTAGTCAGAAACTAGGATCAAATCAACCTACTCCCAATCATTCTAGTGCACTCCATATGCCTATCCAATAACCGCTTGAAAGTTCCGAAAGTGTCTGACTCCACTACCATAGCTGGGAGTGCGTTCCAAGCCCCAACCACTCTCTGAGTAAAGAACCTACCTCTGACATCCCTCCTATATCTTCCACCATGAACCTTATAGTTATGCCCCCTTGTAACAGCTACACTCACCCAAAGAAAAAGCCGCTGAACGTCCACTCTTATCTATCCCTCTCATCATCTTATCCACCTCAATTAAGTCACCTCTCATCCTCCTTCGCTCCAATGAGAAAAGCCCTAGCTCCCTCAACCTTTCCTCAAGACCTACCCTCCAATCCAGGCAGCATCCTGGTAAATCTCCTTTGTACGCTTTCCAATGCTTCCACATCCTTCCTATAATGAGGTGACCAGAACTGCACACAATACTCCAAATGTTGTCTAACCAAGGTCTTGTACAGATGCAGCATAACCTCACAGCTCTTAAACTCAGTCCCCTTGTTGATAAATGCTAACACACTATAGGCTTTCTTCAGGGCTCTATCCACTTTCAGAGATCTATGGACATGAACTCTGAGATCTCTCTGCTCCTCCACATTCTTCAGAATCCTGCCGTTAACCCTGTAATCCGCATTCAAATTTGTCCAACCAAAATGAATCACCTCACACTTATCAGGGTTAAACTCCATCTGCCACTTTTCAGCCCAGCTCTGCATCCTATCAATGACTCTTTGCGGCCTACAACAGCCCTCCACATTATCCACTACTCCACCAATCTTGATGTCATCAGCAAATTTACTAACCCAACCTTCAATTCCATCATCCAAGTCATTGATAAAAATCACAAATAGCAGAGGACCCAGCACTGATCCCTGTGGTATACCGCTGGTGACTGGGCTCCAGGATGAAAATTTACCATCGACCACCACTCTCTGTCTTCTATGTGATAACCAGTTACTGATCCAATCGGCCAAATTTCCTTCTATGCCATGCCACCTTACTTTCTGCATGAGCCAACCATGGGACACCTCATGAAACGCCTACCTAAAATCCATGTATACGACATCAACTGCTCTACATACATCTATGCACTCAGTTAACTCCTCAAAGAATACAATCAAACTTGTGAGGCAAAACTTACCCCTCACAAATCCGTGCTGACTATCCTGGATTAAGCTGTATCTTTCTAAATGATCGTAAATCCTATCCCTCAGGATCCTTTCCAATAATTTACCTATGATCGAAGTGAGACTAACCGGGCTATAATTCCCAGGGTTATACCTATTCCCTTTCTTGATCAAGGGGACAACATTCGCCTCTCTCCAGTCTTCTGGCACTATTCCTGTAGACAGTGAAGACATAAAGATCAAAGCCAAAGGCTCTGCAATCTCATCCCTCGCCTCACGAAGAATCCTCGGATATATCCCATCGGGCCCAGGTGACTTATCTATCCTCGGGCTTCTCAAAAGTTCTAACATATCTTCCTTCCGAATATCTACCTCCTCCAGCCTGTATCGCACAATTCTCCTCAACATCATGGCCCCTCTCCTTTGTGAACACTGAAGAAAAGTATTCATTTAGGTCCTCTCCTTTATCTTCAGACTCCATGCACACATTCCCACTACTGTCCTTGAGCGGCCCTAACTTCACCTTGTCATTCTTTTATTCCTCACATAAATGTATAAAGCCTTAGGGTTTTCCTCGATCCGACCCGCCAAGGACTTCTCATGCCCCATCCTAGCTCTCCTAAGCCCTAAGCCCTTTCTTGAACTCCTTCCTAGCTATCTTGTATCCCTCAAGTGCCCTAACTGAACCTTGTTTTATCATCCTTACATAAGCCCCCTTCTTCATCTTGACAAGACATTCAACCTCTTTTATAAACCATGGTTCCCTCACTCGACCATTTCCTCCCTGCCTGACAGGGCCATGCATGTCACGGACACGCAGTATTTGCTCCTTGAACAAGCTCCACATCTCAATTGTGCGTATCCCTAACAGTTCCTGTTTCCATCTTATGCTCCCCAATTCTTGCCTAATCTTATTGTAATTACCCTTCCCCCAGTTATAAACCTTGCCCTGCCGTATGTTCCTATCCCTCTCCATTCCTATAGTGAAAGTCACCGAATTGTGGTCACTATCTCCAAAGTGCTCTCCCACAACCAAATCTAACACTTGGCCCGGTTCATTACCCAGTACCAAATCCAATGTGGCCCCGCCTCTTGTCGGTCTATCCACATATTGTGTGAGGAAACCCTCCTGCACACACTGGATAAAAACAGCCCCATCCAAACTATTGGAATTATAGTGGTTTCAATCAATATTTGGAAAGTTAAAGTCACCCATGACAACTACCCTGTGACTACCGCACCTATCCAGAATCTGCATTGCAATCTTTTCCTCCACATTTCTGTTACTGTTTGGGGGGCCTATAGAAAACTCCTAACAAAATGACCGCTCCTTTCCTACTTCTAACTTCAGCCACACTACCTCAGTAGACAGATCCTCCTCAAACTGCCTTTCTGCAGCCATTATAGATAAGCTGCAGCACTGGGCTGAGAGGTGGGAAATGGAGTTCAATGCAGAAAAGTGTGAGGTAATTCATTTTGGAAGGAATAACAGGAAGACAGAGTACTGGGCTAATGGTAAGATTCTTGGCAGTGTGGTTGAGCAGAGAGATCTCGGTGTCCATGTACATAGATCCCTGAAAGTTGCCACTCAGGTTGAGAGGGTTGTTAAGAAGGCGTACGGTGTGTTAGCTTTTATTGGTAGAGGGATTGAGTTTCGGAGCGATGAGGTCATGTTGCAGCTGTACAAAACTCTGGTGCGGCCGCATTTAGAGTATTGCGTGCAATTCTGGTCACCGCATTATAGGAAGGATGTGGAAGCATTGGAAAGGGTGCAGAGGAGATTTACCAGAATGTTGCCTGGTATGGAGGGAAGATCTTATGAGGAAAGGCTGAGGGTCTTGAGGCTGTTTTCGTTAGAGAGAAGAAGGTTAAGAGGTGACTTAATTGAGGCATACAAGATGATCAGAGGATTGGATAGGGTGGACAGTGAGAGCCTTTTTCCTCGGATGGTGATGTCTAGCACGAGGGGACATAGCTTTAAATTGAGGGGAGATAGATATAAGACAGACGTCAGAGGTAGGTTCTTTACTCAGAGAGTAGTAAGGGTGTGGAATGCCCTGCCTGCAACAGTAGTGGACTCGCCAACACTAAGGGTATTCAAATGGTCATTGGATAGACATATGGACGATAAGGGAATAGTGTAAATGGGCTTTAGAGTGGTTTCACAGGTCGGCGCAACATCGAGGGCTGAAGGGCCTGTACCGCGCTGTAATGGTCTATGTTCTATTATACTATCCTTGATTAGCAATGCCACTCCTCCACCTCTTTTACCACCTTCCCTAATCTTACTGAAACATCTAAACCCCGGAACCTCCAACAACCATTCCTGCCCCTGTTCTGTCCACGTCTCCGTAATGGCCACATCGTAGTCCCAGGTACCAATCTATGCTTCAAGCTCACCAACTTTATTCCTGATGCTCCTCGCATTGAAGTAGACACACTTCAAACCACCTTCATACCTGGAGGTCCACTCTTGTGACCTTGGTACCTTCCTCAGTACTGCACTACCCACAACTTCCTGAACTCCAGCAACGCTATCTCCTGGACTACAAATCAGTTTCCCATCCCCCTACCAAATTAGTTTAAACCCCCCGAAGAGCTGTAGCAAATTTCCCTCCCAGGATATTGGTGCCCCTCTGGTTCAGGTGTAACCTGTCCTGTTTGTACAGGTCCCACCTTCCCCAGAATATGCTCCAATTATCCAAGTAACTGAAACCCTCCCTCCTACACCATCCCTGTAGCCATGTGTTTAACTGCACTCTCTCCCTGTTCCCCACCTCGCTAGCCCGTGGCACTGGCAGCAAACCAGAGATGCCAACACAGTCTGTCCTGGCTCTCAGCTTACAGCCAAGCTCCCTGAATTCCTGTTTTACATCCCCGTCCCTTTTCCTACCTATGTCGTTGGTACCGATGTGTACCACGACTTGTGGCTGCTCCCCCTCCCCTGAAGGACCCGGAAAACACGATCAGAGACGTCACGGACTTTGGCACCCGGGAGGCAACACACAACCGTAAGCCTCTATCATTGCCACAGAACCACCTATCTGTACCTCTAACTATAGAGTCTCCAATAACTAATGCTCTCCTGCTCTATCCCCTTCCCTTCCAAGCCACAGGGACAGACTCAGTGCCAGAGACCTGGTCACGTGGCTTACCTCTGGTAGGTTCCCTCCCCCCCCCCCCCCCCCCCCCAACAGTATCCAAAACGGTATACCTGTTATTGAGGGGAACAACCGCAGAGGATCCCTGCACTGACTGCTTCTTCCCCCTCCTTTTAAACGTCACCCAGCTACCTTCATTCTCAGGCGTAACTACATTCCTGTAGCTTCTATCTATAACCGACTCTGCCTCCCGAATGATCCTCAGTTCATCCAGCTCCAGCTCCAGTTCCCGAACACAGTCTTTGAAGAGCTGGTGATGGGTGCACTGCCCGCAGGTGAACTCAGCAGGGCCACTGACAGTGTCCCTCACCTCGAACATCCTGCAGGAGGAACATTGCACTGCCCTCTCTGCCATCCCTTCCATTTATCCACTTGACAATTAGAGAGAAAAAAAAAGCAGCTTACCTGATTTTCACACTCCCCACAGGTTAGAGATGGTGGAAGGATGGAAAGAGGAAATGGAAAGAAAAGCTTACCTCACCAGCTCACCACACAGTCTTTTTTTTTGGTTAGAGGTGGATGGGTGGGCAACACTACCCGTGTAGTGTCTCGGGTTTAGCCACTGAAATATATTAGTTCCAGAAACTCAGCTTTCCACAATTCACTCCCCGCAACAGCCAATCAGCGTCACCATTCTGCTGCCCTCTGCCCGCGTTATTGATCTTTCAACTGTAATTGATCAACTATAATTGATCCAGATGCGGCTGATAATAATCCTTATCAGTGTCACAATTAGGCTTACATTAACACTGCAATGAAGTTACCATGAAAATCCCCTAGTCGCCACACACTGGCGTCTGTTCGGGTACACCGAGGCTTCTGAGGTGTCTACCTAGTTAGGTGTCGATATATGGTAGGTTTTATTCTTTCTTTATGGTTTTTGCAATTAATTTTGGAAAAAGCGGTTACCTGTGCGGCAAACTGCTAGATAACAGTGGATCTGAACGTTTTGGAGATTTTGTTTGCAATTACATGTCAGCCCCAAACTGTGAGACAAGGAATGCTTAAGGGGAAAAAATTGTGGATCCCTGGATGGTCTCGAACCAGCATCCTCTGGGTTAACAGCCAAATGCGCTGACCAGTTATGCCACAGAGACCAAGACGGAAATGACACATGAGCTATCTTAAACCAGGGTATCAGTGAGTTGAATCTTCAGATTGCTGCCACTGGAATGACAATTGTTTTCCATCTGTTTTAATCTTCCAAAATAAAGGGCAGGACATTCATTGTGGATACATGGGAGCAGTCTGATTCCACACATGCAAACATTTCCATGTCAGCGGGAACCAGCTCTCTTGCAACTGGTGACTTCTCCCTTCAAGCCTTTCGGTGTCTTGTCTGTTACCAAGTATTCTGATTTCCCGAAGATGATATTAGTTTTAATTCCTGATGTGCAGTGACGAGAATCCTTTCAATGTCTCAGATCATCTAATTTCACCGATAACATCAGAGACAATGTTCCAGCATCTTAAAGAAGTGAAAGGTGCCTGAATCGGACAGTTCACTATTTATTCTCCTCAGATTCCGGTTCTCCTTAAAGTTTCTAAAGAATCACAAAGCTGGAGACTGGATTTTTTGGTTCAGTTCATAGGAACAGGAGTAGGCCATTCAGCTCCTGGAGCCTGTTCTGTCGTTCAATGAGATAATAGCTGATCTGTGGCCTAAATCCATGTACCTTCCTTTGGCCCATATACCTGAACACCTTTGCTCCACAAAAATGTATCTATCTCAGATTTAAAACTAACAACTGATCAATTGCCATTTGTGGAAAACCATTCCAAATCTCTACCACTCTTTTAAGTGTAGAAGTGCTTCCTAACATCTCTACTGCAATAATTCTTAGACTATGCCCCCTAGTTCTGAAATTGTCAACCAGTGGAAATAGTTAATCTTTATTACCCTGTCTATTCCTGTTAATATCTTATATCTTTGATTAGATCACCCTTTAACCTTCAAAATTATAAAGAAAGGAGGCATAATTTGTATAATCTCTCCTCATAACTTAACACCTAAAGTCTAGGTATCATTCTTGTTAACTTACGTTGAACTTCCTCCAAGGCCAAGTTATCCTTCCTCAGTTGTGGTGCCTATATCTGCTCACAGTACTCCATGTGGGGCCCAACCATGGTTTTGTAAAGCTGCAGCATAACTTCTGCATCACAGAATCTATAGTGCAGAAGGAGGCCATTTGGCCCATCGAGTCTGCACCGGCCTTGGAAAGAGCACCTTACCTAAGCCCACACTTCCATCCTATCCCCGTAACCCCACCCACCCTTTTTTGGACACGAAGGGCAATTTAGCATTGCCAATCCACCTAACCTGCACATCTTTGGAGTGTGGGAGGAAACCGGACCACCTGGAGGCAATCTACGCAAACACGGGGAGAACGTGCAGACTCCACACAGTGACCCAAGCCGGGCATCAAACCTAGGACCCTTGAGCGTGAAGCAACTGTGCTAACCACTATGCTACCGCGCTGCCCTTATACTCCAGTCCTCTAGATATAAAGGGCAGAATTCCACTCACCTTCTTTATTACTTTCTGAACTTGTTCATGACATTTGAAAGATCTATGCTCCTGGACCCCCAGGTCTCTTTGGACAGTTACTGAATTTAGCTTCATACCATCTAGAAAGTACCCAGACCTATCCTTTTTTGGTCCAAAATAGATAATCTCACACTTGCTTACATTAAGCAAGTGGAGGATAAGGTTGAATCCATTTGGGTGGAAATCAGGAATAGTAAGGCGAAAAAGTCACTGATAGGAGTAATCTATAGGCCACCAAATAGTAACATTATGGTGGGGCAGGCAATAAACAAAGAAATAACAGATGCATGTAGAAATGGTACAGCAGTTATCATGGGGGATTTTAATCTACATGTTGATTGGTTTAACCAGATCGGTCAAGGCAGCCTTGAGGAGGAGTTTATAGAATGTATCCGCGATAGTTTCCTAAAACAGTATGTAATGGAACCTACGAGGGAACAAGCGGTCCTAGATCTGGTCCTGTGTAATGAGACAGTTTTGATTCGGGATCTCATAGTTAGGGATCCTCTCGGAAGGAGCGATCACAATATGGTGGAATTTAAAATACAGATGGAGGGTGAGAAGGTAAAATCAAGCACTCGTGTTTTGTGCTTAAACAAAGGAGATTACAATGGGATGACAGAAGAACTAGCTAAGGTAGACTGGGAGCAAAGACTTTATAGTGAAACAGTTGAGGAACAGTGGAGAACCTTCCAAGTGATTTTTCACAGTGCTCAGCAAAGGTTTATACCAACAAAAAGGAAGGACGGTAAAAAGAGGGAAAATCGACCGTGGATATCTAAGGAAGTAAGGGAGAGCATCAAATTGAAGGAAAAAACATACAAAGTAGCAAAGATCAGTGGGAGACTAGAGGACTGGGAAATCTTTAGGGGGCAACAGAAAGCTACTAAAAAAGCCAGAAAGAAGAGTAAGATAGATTGAGAGTAAACTTGCTCAGAATATAAAAACAGATAGTAAAAGTTTCTACAAATACATAAAACAAAAAAGAGTGGCTAAGGTAAATATTGGTCCTTTAGAGGATGAGAAGGGACATTTAATAATGGGAGATGAGGAAATGGCTGAGGAACTGAACAGGTTTTTTGGGTCGGTCTTCACAGTGGAAGACACAAATAACATGCCAGTGACTGATGGAAATGAGGCTATGACAGGTGAGGACCTTGAGAGGATTGTTATCACCAAGGAGGTAGTGATGGGCAAGCTAATGGGGCTAAAGGTAGACAAGTCTCCTGGACCTGATGGAATGCATCCCAGAGTGCTAAAAGAGATGGCTAGGGAAATTGCAAATGCACTAGTGATAATTTACCAAAATTCACTTAACTCTGGGGTGGTCCCGGCGGACTGGAAATTAGCAAACGTGACACCACTGTTTAAAAAAGGAGGCAGGCAGAAAGCGGATAATTATAGGCCAGTGAGCTTAACTTCGATAGTAGGGAAGATGCTGGAAACTATCATCAAGGAAGAAATAGCGAGGCATCTGGATGGAAATTGTCCCATTGGGCAGACGCAGCATGCGTTCATAAAGGGCAGGTCGTGCCTAACTAATTTAGTGGAATTTTTTGAGGACATTGACAGTGCGGTAGATAACGGGGAGCCGATGGATGTGGTATATCTGGATTTCCAGAAAGCCTTTGACAAGGTGCCACACAAAAGGTTGTTGCATAAGATAAAGATGCCAAGGGGAAAGTAGTAGCATGGATAGAGGATTGGTTAATTAATAGAAAGCAAAGAGTGGAGATTAATGGGTGTTTCTCTGGTTGGCAATCAGTAGCTAGTGGTGTCCCTCAAGGATCAGTGTTGGGCCCACAATTGTTCACAATTTACAGAGATGATTTGGAGTTGGGGACCAAGGGCAATGTGTCCAAGTTTGCAGACGACACGAAGATAAGTGGTAAAGCAAAAAGTGCAGAGAATACTGGAAGTCTGCAGAGGGATTTGGATAGGCTAAGTGAATGGGCTAGGGTCTGGCAGATGGAATACAATGTTGACAAATGTGAGGTTATCCATTTTGGTAGGAATAACAGCAAAAGGGATTATTATTTAAATGATAAAATATTAAAACATGCTGCTGTGCAGAGAGACCTGGGTGTGCTAGTGCATCAGTCGCAAAAAGTTGGTTTACAGGTGATTAAGAAGGCAAATGGAATTTTGTCCTTCATTGCTAGAGGGATGGAGTTTAAGACTAGGGAGGTTCTGCTGCAATTGTATAAGGTGTTAGTGAGGCCACACCTGGAGTATTGTGTTCAGTTTTGGTCTCCTTCCTTGAGAAAGGACATACTGGCACTGGAGGGTGTGCAGAGGAGATTCACTAGGTTAATCCCAGAGCTGAAGGGGTTGGATTACGAGGAGAGGTTGAGTAGACTGGGACTGTACTCGTTGGAATTTAGAAGGATGAGGGGGGATCTTATAGAAACATATAAGATTATGAAGGGAATATATAGGATAGATGCGGGCAGGTTGTTTCCACTGGCGGGTGAACGCAGAACTAGGGGGCAAAGCCTCAAAATAAGGGGAAGTAGATTCAGGACTGAGTTTAGGAGGAACTTCTTCACCCAAAGGGTTGTGAATCTATGGAATTCCTTGCCCAGTGAAGCAGTAGAGGCTCTTTCATTCAATGTTTTTAAGATAAAGATAGATAGTTTTTTGAAGAATAAAGGGATTAAGGGTTATGGTGTTCGGGCCGGAAAGTGGAGCTGAGTCCACAAAAGATCAGCCATGATCTCATTGAATGGTGGAGCAGGCTCGAAGGGCCAGATGGCCTACTCCTGCTCCTCGTTCTTATGTAAATACATCTGTCACAGTTTTGCCCATTCATCAATTCTCTCAATATGCCTTTGTAATTTTATGCTGTCATTTAGACTCTCTACAATCCCACCCAACATTGTGTCATCAGAGACGTCTCTACTCCCACCCCCCACTCACCTGCGAATTGCCAATATTTTCCTAAATCTCCTGTCAATCCTCCACCTTGCACTGTGTCCACGGATGAGGTAATTCAGTTTTGTGGAGAGATTATACAAAAATGGATTGTTATTTTTAGAACAAAGAAGGTAAATAGAGATTTCTTGGAGCTGTTCAACATAATGGGTTGGAGTCTATGGGGATGGGTGCTTCGATAGAGCAGATAGGGAGAAACTGTTTCTACTGACAAGGATCAGTAACCAGAGGACTGGGATTTAACATAATTAAAGAAATTCAGATTTTAAAGTATACAGCGCTTTTCCCGACCAGTGGATGTCAAAATGAAATTGTTATAATGGCCAACTTCTGCTCCTACGTTTCATGGTCTATTCTTTAGTTCCCTTGAAGCTGGACTATTCCCAGCCTCCCACATGAAGATGGGATCATTGAAACATTAAAACCAAGCTGACTTATTTGATTTTTACAAAAAAATATTAAAATCTGGAACTGTGCTGGAGTTTATTAACGTAAGCAGAAAAATACACCAATAAACATGGTTCTGTCCTGGAATTAACAGCAAAATCCACTAGCAGTTACTTGTGAACTCGCTGCTGTCCCAGCAGGTGGGATCACTGACTAAATCCCTTCCCACACCGGGAGCAGGTGAATGGTCTTCTCCCAGTGTCAGGTTGTGGTTGTTCAGTGAGTTGAGATGACCAGCTGAACCCAGTCCCACGTGAAAGCACCTGAATGGTGTCTCATCAGTGAGAACACGTTGATGGGACATCGGTTCCGAGGAATATTTTAGCATTTCCCGCCATCCGTGCATTTCAAAGGTCTCTCATCAGTGTGAACTTGTTGATGGTACATCAGTTCCGAGAGGCGTTTGAAGCATTTCCTGCAGTTTGAGCATTTAAAAGGTCTCTCGTCAGTGTGAACTCGTTGATGGGAGATCATGTTCCCGGAATATCTAAAGCTTTTTGCACAGTCCGGGCATTTAAAAGGTCTCTCATCAGTGTGAATTCGTTGATGGGATACCAGATTTCCGGAACTTTTATAGCATTTCCTGCAGTCTGGGCACTTAAAAGGTCTCTCATCAGTATGAACACGTTGATGGGACATCAGTTCCCCGGAACTTTTATAGCACTTCCCACAGTCTGGGCATTTAAAAGGTCTCTCATTAGTGCGCGTTTGTTGATGGGACATCAGGCTCCTGGAACTTTTATAGCATTTCCCACAGTCTTGGCATTTAAAGGGTCTCTCATCAGTGTGAACCCGTTGATGGGACTTCAGTTTCCAGGAACTGTTAAAACACTTCTCGCAATCTGGACATTTAAAAGGGTTCTCATCAGTGTGAACCCGTTGATGGAACATCAGTTCTGAGGAACGTTTGAAGCACTTCCCACAGTCTGAGCATTTAAAAGGTCTCTCATCAGTGTGAACTCGATGATGGGACAACAGTTGTGAGGAACGTTTAAAGCACTTCTCACAGTCGGAGCATTTATATGTTCTCTCATCAGTGTGAACTCGTTTATGGGAGATCAAACGTCTATCAGTGTGAACTTGCTGATGGGCTATTAGATTCCCGGAACTTTTAAAGCACTTCCCGCAGTCTGGGCACTTAAAAGGTCTCTCATCAGTGTGAACTCGTTGATGGGACATCAAATCCCCGGAACATTTATAGCACTTCCCACAGTCTGGGCACTTAAAAGGTCTCTCATCAGTGTGGACCCGTTGATGGGACATCAAGTTCCTGGAACTTTTAAACCACTTAGAACAGTTTGGGCATTTAAAAGGTCTCTCATCGGTGTGAACCCGATGATGGGACATCAGTGACCAGGAGCTTTTAAAGCATTTCCCGCAGTCTGAGCATTTAAAAGGTCTCTCATCAGTGTGAACTTGTTGATGTGACATCAGGTTCCCATAAATTTTAAAGCATTTTGAGCACTCTGGGCATTGAAAAGGTCTCTCATCAGTATGAACTTGCTGGTGTGTCAGTGGGTGGGATGTCATAGTAAATTCCTTCCCTCACTCTCAACAGGTGAATGGTCTATTTCCAATGTTACGCCATCGATGAATTTCCTAATTGAATCCTTTCAAAATCCTCACATTTTAACAATTTCTTCCCGTTGTGACTGTGTTTATGGTCTGATAGGTCAAATAATCAGCTGAATCGTTGTCCACATAGAGAACACCTCTACACTATCTCCCGACAGGGAATGGTGCTATTTCCTTCCATGTTCAAAGTCCGATGATATCCAGGTTCGGATAAATTGGGCGACTCTGTCAGATCCTGATGTGATGTTTGGTTTCAGTTTCCCCACTGCAACTTGTCCCCTTCTTTTCCCCTGTGCAATTGATTTAAAACAGAAAAAAGGAAGTGAGAGAGAACCCACAAAAACAGGTTGTGTAATTGTGCTGAATGAATCTGGTAATTTGTGGGACCGGCACTAGGAAAAGTGGCCAAGAAAGCTGCTGGATTGTTATAAAAACCCAACTGGATTACTGATGTCCTTCAGGGAAGAGAATCAGCCACCCAGTCTAGGTCTACACAAGGTGGGAGGAGAGGGAGGTGGGCGGGGAAGAGGCAGAGAGTAATTCTATATATCTGTAAGAAACTCCCCAAACCCTCAAGCTCCACCATTTAGAAAGACCAGGTTTACCTGTGCATGTGAACACCAGCACCCACATGTCACAGACTACCATGACTGGACTGGGATCCAGTCCTGGATGAACTGAAATTTCCTCAATTTAAATATTGGGAAGACTGAAGCCAATGTCTCCAGTCCCCACTTCAAACTCCACCCTATGCGCACTGACACCATCACTCTTCCTGGAAATGTCTGAGGCTGAACTACTGTTCACAACAATGGTGAAATATTTATTTTTAAATTTAGCTTTGCAGAGTTGACAGGTCTGAGTTTGCCATTTTTTCCAAGGTTCAATTCTGGCCTTGGCTGACTATCTATGTAGATTGTCCATGTTCTCCCCGTGTCTCTGTAGGTTTCCTTCTAGTGCTCCGATTTGCTCCCAAAGTCTAAAGATATGCAGGTTCGGTGGATGGGCTATGATAAATGCGTTGGGTTACAGTGATAGGGTGGGGAGTGGGTCTAGGTAGGGTGTTCTTTCAGAGGGTTGGCGCAGACCCGATGGGCGAAATGGTCTCCTTCTGCACTGTAGGAACTCCATGGATTTAAAAGTTAACCAGATTGTTGTGGATCTGGATTCACGTGTAGGCCAGACAAGGTGAGGACGTCAGATTTTTCTTTCCTGAACACCATTCGGGAACCAGATAATGAACAATGATAATTAATAATTGTTCCTTGCTCAACATCAGACTTTCAATTTCAAACTTTTCTTAAATTCAAATTCCACCATCTGCCGTGATTTGAATTGGGGGCCCCAGAGCATTACCTGGGTCTTACCCCAAGATGACCTACCAACCAGACATATGTTCCACTCCCAACAGTGGGATTCAATCCGTGAGGGGCCAGAGACCTTGTACTTTATATTTTTTAGAAATACTTCTTGATGTACCACTTTTGATACTGTTGAGAGGTATGATCTCTCAGGGTAACAGCCAAATTTGTTGGACCACGGCTGATTCTGCTGCAGAGGGGAGGAGTAAAATGTGCGGGAATGCAATAGTTCTGGGGGATCCAACTGTCAGGGAATAGATAGGCATTTCTGCCAGTGGTCGTGATACATATTGGTACAAACTACGTAGGTAATGAAAGAGATGAGGTCCTAAAAGTACAATATAGGGAGTCAGGAAGAATGTTGAGAAGTCGAACCTCAAATGTAACGATCACAGGTTTCCTACCAGTGCCACATGTTAGTCAGAGTAGAAATAGCAGGATATATCGGATGAAGAAGACGTGGCTGAAGAGATTGTGTAAAGGGAAGGGTTTCAGATTTCTGGGGCACTGGGACTGTTTCTGGAGGAGGTGCGACTTGTACAAGCTGGATGAGTTGCACCTGGGCAGGACCGGGACTGGTGTCCTTTGGGAGGTTCTTGCAAGAGGGATTGTGGATCTTGCGAGAGCGGTTGTGGAGGGTTTAAACTAATATGGCCGAAGTAGGATTCAGAGCAGGGGCGGATCAAGACAATACATAAAAACAGCAAAGAGAATAAGAAAAGCAATAGGCAAAGAAATCAAGGGCCTACATCAGATAATGACACTGTAAAACATAGTAGGGATGGGACAAGGAATGTCAAAAGAACTAGCCTTAAGGTTGTGTACCTGCATGCTTGGAGCATTCACAATAAAAAGAATTAGTTGCACAGATAAAGGGGTATGATATAGTTCGGATTACAGAGACATGGCTGGAAAATTACCAAGGATGGGAACTAAACATTGAGGGCTAAACATTATGGGCGGCACGGTAGCACTGTGGTTAGCACTGTTGCTTCACTCACCAGGGACCCGGGTTCGATTCTCGGCTCGGGTCACTGTCTGTGCGCAGTCTGCACTTTCTCCCCGTGTCTGCATGCGTTTCCTCCGGGTGCTCTGGTTTCCTCCCACTTGTCTCGAAAGACGTACTTGTTAGGTGAATTGGACATTCTGAATTCTCCCTCGGTGTACCCGAACAGGCGCTGTAGTGTGGCGACTAGGGGATTTTCACAGTAACTTCTTTTCAGTGTTAATTTAAGCCTACTTGTGACACTAATAAAGATTATTATTATTCAGTTTTTAGGAAGGACAGACAGAAAGGAAAAAGACAGACAATGTGGAATCTGGATGCCACACCTTGAGTATTTTGTGCAATTTTGGTGTCCTTATTTGAGGAAGGATGTTCTTGCTATGCAGGGAGTGCAGCGAAGGTTTACAGACTGATTCCTCGCATAACGGGACTGTCAAATGAAGAGAGACTACCTTGGTAAGGATTATCTTAATTGGAGTTCAGAAGAGATCAGGTCATAGAATTCTATGATCTATGATCTTAATTGGAGTTGAGAAGAGTGACGGGGATCTCGCAGAACGTACACAATTGTAACAGGATTAGACAGGGTAAATTCAGAAAAAATATTCCTGATGGTGATGGAGGCCAGAACTCGGGGTCATAGGTTGAGTATAAGGGGTAAACCTTTTAAGACGGTGGTGAGGAGAAATTCTTTCACCCAGAGGATGGTGAATCTGTGGAATTCACTGCCATAAAAAGTAGAGGCCAAAACGTTATGTAATTTCAGGAAGGGGTTAGGGACAGCTCTCGGGGCTAAAGGGATATGGTGGGTTTGGGGGGGCGGGGGGAGGCTGGATCAGGGGTATTGAAATTCTTGATTAATAATGATGATTATCTTTACTAATGTCACAAGTAGGCTTGCATTAACACAGCAATGGAGTTACTGTGAAAATCCCCTCGTCGCCTTGATCCTAATAGCATCTTTCGGAACTTGTGGTTGAAACTGGAGCATCCGGCGGAAACCCACGCAGACACGGGGAGAACGTGCAGACTCCGTACAGACAGTGACCGAAGTCGGGAATCAAACCTGCGACCCTGCAGCTGTGAAGCAACTGTGCTAACCACTATGCTACCAAGCTGCCCTCGTCGCTTGACATGTCCATGTCTTAGCTCATGTTTCTGAAACTTCCATGCATCTTATGCTTACTCGCAACCATTTTTGGTCCCCCATCTGTGCTCACTGACCTGCAAAGACTCCTGGTTCTGAAGCACCAATATTTTACAATTCTCATCATTGATTTCCTCCATGGTTGTGACCATCTATAGCTCTGTCGCCTCCTGCAGCTACACCCCCTTCAATATTTCTACGCTCATCTAATTCCGGCCTCTTGAACATTCCTGATTTAGTCGCTCCACCATTCGTGACCGTTCTTTCATTTGCCTGGGACACAAACTCTGAAAGTGAGAAACCTTGGTGTGCAGGTCCACAAGTTTGCATCTGAAGTGCTGTAACCTGACCAGGTGCTGGAAATGGGACCAAAATGAGTGGCTAGTTTATTTTTCCTCCTTATTCCTGGAGCAGACAAGGGCAGCACGGTGGCACAGTGGTTAGCACAGCAGACTCACACCACCGCGGTCCCAGGTTCTATCCCAGCTCTGGGTCACTGTCCGTGTGTTTGCATGGGTTTCGGTCCCACACCCCAAAATTGTGAAGGCTAGTGGAATTGGCCACTTTAAATTGCCCCATAATTGGAAAAAGTGAATTGGATACTCTAAAAAAAAATGAAATTCCTGAAGCAGACAGGATGGATTGATCGATATCTTTCGTTCTAGTTTTCTAAAACATTGAACAGATTGCCCCCAACCAACATGGACGCTGCGCGTCACTGTATATCGCCCCGCACAAAGATGTCCACCACGCATCCGCCCTACTGCACAATCAAGGCGGCAGTGAACTCTGGTCTGACTGCAGAAAAAAAACTGGCCCCACCAACTATAAACGAGAGACCGGGAAGTTATTTTTCGGAAATTGGATTTGACACAATATGTTTAGAAAGCCTCCCTGCCGATCCATCGCCCCTTCCGTACCGTCATTCCGCCCACTTAAGGATTGGACATAACATCAGTTGCTCTCGTCCGCCATTACTCACATGGCGCATGCTCCATTCCTACCCCGCCCCTCATTCACTTCAGTTGCTTGGAGCATTAGCCCCTCCCGCTCGATCTTCCAGATCCGCCCCCTCTCTTCCTATTGGTCTTAAACTGCCGTCAATCAGCCGGGCATTGTCGCGCTTTCAAACAGTGAGCAGGAAAAGCAATAAAGCTATTGAAAGGAAGCAACGAATGAAGCTAATAACAGCGTTAGGTCAAATTTTGTTTGTTTATAAATGATTCGTTAGTTACAATGTCAAGGGTGAAGACAGTCTAATACCCACACTTCAGAAAGGAAACAAAGTAAGACACAGCAGGAGAATTATTATGTTGGACATCAATGCCGATACAATCTCAGACTCAAGATACACTAATAATCTTTATTATTATGCCTTATAATACTAATCTTTATTGCCATAAATTAACACACTGCAATGAAGTTACTGTGAAAAGCCCATAGTCACCACATTGCGGCACCTGTTCGAGTAGCACGGTAGCATAGCGGTTAGCACAGTTGCTTCACAGCTCCAGGGTCCCAGGTTCAATTTGCGGCCTGGGTCACTGTCTTTGTGGAATCTGCACGTTCTCCCCGTGTGTGTGTGGGTTTCCTCCGGGTCCTCCGGTTTCCTCCCACAGTCCAAAGATAATAACAATAATAATAATTGCTTATTGTCACAAGTAGGCTTCAATGAAGTTACTGTGAAAAGCCCCTAGTCGCTGCATTCCGGCGCCTGTTCGGGGAGGCCAGTATGGGCCCTGACACTGTGAAGCAATAGTGCTAACTAATGATAAATGATTTATTTTAATTTAGTTAACATATGGGTATGTTAATTCAGAATTATTTTATACTGAATGTGACGACTCGATGTGCGGTTAGGTGCATTGGCTATGCTAAATTGCCCTCAGTGTCCAAAAAGGTTGATTGGGGTTACCAGGTTAAGGGGAGTGGGTGGAGGTGGTGTGTGCTTGAGTAGGGTGCTCTTTCCAAGGGCCAGTGCAAACTCGATGGGCCGAATGGCCTTCTTCACTATAAATTCGTAGAGTACACAGAGGGAGAATTCAGAATGTTCAAATCACCTGACAGCACGTCCTTCAGAACTTGTGGGAGGAGACCGGAGCCCTCGCAGGAAACCCACGCCGACACAGAGAGAACATGCAGACTCCATACAGACAGTCATCCAAGCCGAGAATCGAACCTGGGGCCCTGACGCTGTGAAGCAATAGTGCTAACCAATGATAAATGATTTATTTTAATTTAGTTAACATATGAGTATGTTAATTCAAAACTATTTTATACTGAATTCTGGGACACAATTTCATCCCGTGACTCGGTCTTAGGATCATACTCAAAATTGACAAGGAAAACAAAAACATGGCCTTAAGGTATTGATGCCAGGCATCAAGTTTGAACAATCACTACTGGCACGAAAAATATACTTCCCTCACAATCCAAGAAAATAAGCATTGAAACACTATCTCATGGACTGAATTAGTGCGGTTTAACTTTATAGAATCACTGCAGTGCTTAGCACAGTAACCCCACCTAGCCGCTAAACCTTTGGACACTAAGAGGCAATTGATCATGGCCAATCCACCTAACCTGCACATTTTGGGCTGTGGTAGGAAACTGCAGCACCTGGAGGAAACCCACTAAACAACCTATATTGATTTTGTAGGTTTGGAATTATGTTCTGTAATTAACTCTTGTATTTTTTCAGTTCAGCAGATTACTGAACCACTGTTGATTTTATACAGACTTTGTGTACTTTTAAAGGTAAGAAACGCATGCCAAATAAGCACAGAGAGAACTAATAGCGACCTTTCAATAACCTGAGCAAAACATAGACAGCATGTTTCTCCCATTCTGAACAGTTGGACAAGAGAAGTTATATTTCCTGAGTAAGAAGTAATAGAAACAGATGTTAATAAGAGGGATGGTAACATCAGTAATTGATACACTGGAGAGCTGTCAAGGGACGAAGGGAAATCATATCATGAGATCACAATTAGACCAATCACATAGGAATTAGTCCCATCTGGGCTGGGGTTAGTTAATAAGCAGTATTTTGCACTAACCAAGTTATGTATTGAGTATAGGACTGTTTGCAGTACCTACTATTCAGGAGGAAGACATTGCGAGAGGGTATGGGTTATATTAAGGCGGATGATCAAACACGTTGGGATCAGCTGTGGATACCCATGAATTATGATCTGCCGCTACATTTAGATTTTAGATTTGGGTTTATTGTCATGTCCCGAGGTACAGTGAAAAGTATAGTTTTTAGTACATTCCAGGCAGATCACTGCATGCATGAAAAATATAGGACATAAGATAAATACACAATGCAAATATATAGACATCGACATGGACATCGGGTGAAGCATACGGAGTATAGTGCGAGTGGATTTACAACAAACGCAAAAAGAACATTATTACATGAACCATGGGGCTTGATATTGTCGGTGCTCGAAAGATATTCGGACACAGCGTTCAGGAGTGATCGATCCTTTATTGCCTACTTATTGATAAGGAGAGGAGAACTGGAGAATCCTCAAGGCTTCTTCAGTCCACTCTGCCCAATTGTGTACCGTTAGCCTTTTTATTAGGCATTTCTTACAACTTCCAGTGAAGTTATTTGTTTCTAGTCATGCACACATATTTACATATGATACAAAGAGGTAGGACTGAGACAATAGGGGCGGGATTCTCTGGTCCCCGAAGCCGAAATCGCATTTGGTGATCGGCCGGGGATAATCCCCATTCATCACCGAATCGGGGGCTTTTCCGCGATGCTCCATCCCCTAGAGTACGCCGTGTGCCGTATCGACAACCTCAGGACATTGCCTGAGGCCCACCCCCCCCCATGCCCGCACCCGACCGGCCGAGTTCGCGTCAGCCGCGTGAGGTCTCATCCGTTGGGAACTCGGCGTGGCGGCTGCGGACTCAGCCCAGCGCCGCCACAGTTGGGGGAGGGCCGATCCGCGGGCAGGAGGGACTTTGCTAGGGGCTGGAGGCACTGTTGGAGGGTGGTCTGTGGTGCGCGAGCCAGCCAAAGGGGGTGCACTATTTCGCAGGTCGGTCTGCAAGCGACTGGCACCATGTTGCACAGCGCGGCCGCTGCAGGCTGCCGCTGTACGTTGGGCGGCCATTGGCCTGGCAATTCTCCTGGCCGTATCAGCAGCCAGTGCCAGGTGCTCTACGCTGTCTTGATGCCAGTCCCCAGCCAAACGGAGGATCGGTGGCCGTTTTATGCCATTTGTTCCATCGTAAAACGTCACTGTTCCCACACTGAAGTGGGGACATGGCCTCAAAATCGGAGAATCCAGCCCTAGCTGTTTAATCGCGTCCCATTGCTAATGTCAGAATCTTTGGTGGTAGACTGATGGAATGTCCGTTCAGACAATGGTCACTTGATCATGTCTTTTTTACAGTTTCAGTGCTGTTAGCAAGGACATTCAGCTGTGTCCTGTTGTTAGATATAGTGAAACATTCACCTTTATTGCGCTGCCTATCTTTGTTTATCCAGAACCAGCCAGTCAACAGTGAGGGTGTTGCTGCTGATGTGCTAATTTTCCTGTTCCCTGACAAATCCCCTGCTGAGCTCAGTCTCCTCTCCCACACTCCTTCCTTTTTGTCCTCGATAACCGCGGAGCGTTCTGCTTGCAAAACAGGCAACACAGGCAAGTTGCTTTGATGAGGGGAACCTGTAGGTGTCAGACTGGCGCACATGGTCTGCAGCAGAGTGCCAATTGTATTAGGACATAAATTACAACGACTGTCACTAAAATGATTAGGGCATACTTTAGCATATATTTGAGGAAGCCACATAACCATCCTCCAACAACAGGCAGCCGCCCCCACAAGTCAAAAGGTTTTTCCTCTGCTATTTTATATGAGGCCTGCTACTGATCATGTATGGTTTTAACATGTGTTTCTATGCATCTGTTTTGGCTATGATAGAAGCAACAAGACTAATTTTTGTCCATGCATACGCCACCCTGATCACCTTAGACAGCGACTGAACCTTAGATTGCAGGGCTTGATAGCATCCGCTGTGTTATTTTCTATCCTTTCCATAGTGGCTGAGATATTGATGATGGTTCTCTCCAACTGGGCTACACCCAGACTAGGGAACACGGCCCTCAAAAACTGGCGGAACCCGGTACCCCTAATGACAAGGGGGTTCGGGACATCATGCTTGTGGCATCTCCCACTAAAAGGGTTATGATTGTGAATTAAGTGGGCATAGATGCGATCCACGGCATAAGCTTCAGGGGCTGTATACCCTGTGGTGCATGTGCCCCCCCCCCCCCCAGGCTAAAGGTTATGTCTTATAGGCATTGAGGCCGCAAAGCCAAAGTAATCCTTGACACACAAGAGTGGGATACCAACTCTTAGTGGCTTTGACAAAAGGTCATCCATTTGGAGGCTAATGAGTAATTGAATTGATGCTACTGAACTCTACAGGTTCATCCGAGTCTCAGTCCCCAGAGGGTGGTAAGGTTCCAACACTCTCCCTGGGTCGCCCATCCACAAACAGTGGAGATGGTCCTGCTAAACCAGGCACTAGATGACCACAGCCACCAAATGCCACTACAGGTGAGGTTGTAGGCCTGCTGGCAGCTGCAGCTACCATTTTTGTAAGTGAGGACTAACTCGTCCCCTGGGAGAGATGCCTTTCAAATGCTGCGGATATTAGCAGCGGGGCTTGGGAAGCGGAATCGCTCCCCGCTGGCGTTGTAGTCAGCAAGGTACTGTCGATGACTAAGGGCTGTACTTCCTACTCTAATACTTCCCTCGGTGAAATTCCTGCAGACACACAGGTGTCCCTTTGCCATAATTGGGGTTGGCTGGTGCCTCCAAGTTGTATATTTCTACTTAGGGCTATTATTTGATCCTTATGCCAGGAAGTATTAAAAGCACGGTGGCGCAAGTGGTTAGCGTGGTTGTCTCATGGCGCCGAGGTCCCAGGTTCAATCCCAGCTCTGGGTCACTGTCCTTGTGGAGTTTGCACATTGTCTCCGTGTTTGCGAGGGTTTCACCCCCACAACCGAAAAGATGTGCAGGATAGGTGGATTGGCCACGTTAAATTGCCCCTTCATTGGAAAAAATGAACTGGTTACTCTAATTTTTTTTAAAAAGGAAGTATTAGAAGGGAACACAAGCAAACGCAATTCTGGGGAGTAGGCGGTAGTGGGAAAGTTGGTACAGAGCCAGCAATTAGTCCGATTCACTTGGGAAGCTATGGCCTGCATTTGCAGAACAGCAGAGCTTGTGCAATACTATATGAGGTCACTGCACAAATTAGCACAATTAAACAGAGTTCAAACAATATTACACTGTGGGGGACTGCTTTGAATGCAAAGCGTAAATCCACATCGACTTCCCTTCAAGCTTCAGTGCTGTGTGTGTTATCAGCAATACCTCATGTGGTCCTTCCCAACGAGGTCCCAGACAATTCCTCCATCGGTAAGCCTTCATGAGTACGTAGTCCCCCGGCTGGTAAATGTGGTAGGTCTTGCTGGTCGGTTCCTTCTGGGCCTGGGCGACCTGTGAATGAAAACCCTTCAAAGATTTTGTTCGTTCAGTGCAGTAATTTAGCATCTCTTCACTTATGCTGTGGATGTCCACTACTTTAACTGTTAGGGGGGCGCTTATTGGCAGCCTCATAGCACCCCCCCCCCCCCCCATGATGTGGGCTGTTCGTCCGGTGGTTTTGTTAGTGCTTGACCTCAGTATCATAGTGCAATAGGCAAGGCCTCTGGCCATTTTAGACTGGTCTCGCTACACAATTTTGCTATTTTAGTTTTCAGAATGCCATTCTGTCTTTATACTGCTCCCGTAGATTGTGGGTGATAGGGGCAGGACAGCCGTTGTTTAAATTGGAGTCACTTCAGGAGCTCCTTAACCACTTGACGTTAAAATGTGGCTCATTGTCACTTGACATGATTTCAGGAATGCCAAATTTCGACACGATTTCTCTTAGTAAAACCTTGGCTACCGTTACTGCATCATTCGTCCGGTAGGAAATGCTTCTAGCCACCTGGAAAATAAATCTACAGTTACCAATATATAATTGAAACTCAAACACTTGAGCGTTTGAATGACGTCCATCTGCATATGTACAAAAAGGCCCTAAGACTGAGGTTGTTAAGCAGGTTGGACACTAGGCATTTTTTCCGGATTAAAGTTTTGACATATTTAGCAGTAATTTTAGCAGCGTAAGTGGCAAAACCTGGGGCATACCACATCTGCTGCATAATATGATCCATCTCTCCCTTTACTGCTTGCGTGAAGTGATGACACCCATGGGAGTAGCTGCCTTGGGGTGACAACACGGCCGTCGGAGGACACCCAAAGAGCAGATATGATTTGATAGCAGCCGTTGTCAGCCCAGGCCATTTTCTCTGACACATCAGCTGCAGTTGATCGTCATCGACAGATGGGGCTCCAGCTGGAAGCTATTTGTAAACACCGGATCCACACGCACTGTCTACAGTTCTGCTGACAGAAAACATCCCATTTCGTTGGCGCTGGTCGCCCATGGCTGAGCAGTATCTTGAGCTAAAAGGTCTGCCTTGGATAAGAGCTGCAGGGAGTGTTGAAGGGTGTAGCACTCAAAGGTGTGGCCATAAGACTATCAAACCATAAGACATAGGAGCAGAGTTAGGATACCCTGCCCATCGCGTCTGCCCCACCATTCAATTATGGCTGATATTTTTCTCATCCCCATTCTGCCTTCTCCTCAGAACACTTGATCCCTTATTGATCAAGAACCTATCTCTGTCGAAAAGACACTATGATTTGGCCTCCACAGCCGTCTGCGGCAAAGATTACACAGGTTCACTAACTCCTGGTTGAAGAAATTCTTCCTCATCTCTGTCTTAAAGGATCGTTCCTTTCGTCTGAGATTGTATCCTATGGTTCTAGATTTTCCTACAAGTGGAAACGTCCTCTCCATGTCCACGCTATCCAGTCCTCGCAGTTTCAATAAGATTCCCCACCTCATCCTAATAAACTCCAGTGAGTACAGACCCAGAGTCCTCAACCGTTCCTCATACGACAAGCTCTTCATTCCAGGAATCATTCTTGTGAACCTCCTCTGGACCCTTTCCAAAGCCACCACATCCTTCCTTAGATTCAGGGCCCAAAAGTGCTCACAATACTCCAAATGGGGTCTCACCAAAGCCTTATACAGCTTCAGAAGTACATCCCTGGTCTTGTATTCTCGCCCTCTCGACATGAATGCAGAAATTGCATTTGCCTTCCTAACTGCCGACTGAGTTGAACATTAACCTTGAGAAAATCAAGGACTCCCAAGTCCCTTTTTGCTTCTGATTTCCTAAGCATTTATCCATTTAGAAAATAGTATATGCCTCCATTCCTCCTTCCAAAGTGCATAACCTCACACTTTTCCACATTGTATTCCACATGCCACTTCTTTGCCCACTCTCCTAACCTGTCTCAGTGCTTCTGCAATAGTACCTGTCCCTCTACATATCTTTGCATCATCTGCAAACATAGCAACAGTGCCTTCAGGTCCTTCTTCCAGATCATTAGTGTATATTGTGAAAAGTTGTGGTCCCAGCGCAGACCCCTGAGGCACACCACTAGTCACCGGTTGCCATCCTGAAAAACACCCCTTTATCCCCACTCTCTGCCTTCTGCCGGTCAACCAATCCTCTATCCATGCCAGAATCTTACACTTAACACCATGGGCTCTTAACATATTTAACAGTTTCCTATGCGGCATCTTGTCAAAGGCTTTCTGGAAATCTAAATAAATCACGTCCACTGGTTCACCTTTGTCTAACTTCCTTGTTACCACCTCAAAGAACTCTTAACAGATTTGTCTGATATGCCCTCTCTTAGATGAAGCCGTGCTGACTCAGTCCTATTTTATTGTGCACTTCTAAATACTCCACAATTTCATTTTTAATAAATGGCTCTAAAATCTTACCAATGACCGAAGTTAGGCTAACCGGCCTATAATTTCCCGACTTCCGTCTCCCTCCCTTCTTAAACAGTAGTGTTACATTAGCCACTTTCCAGTCCTCTGGGATCCTTTTTGTCTCCAGTGATTCCTGAAAGACCACTACCAATGCCTCCACAATCTATTATTGATTTTTTGTTTCTCCTCTGCTCGTTTTTAAAGGCTTCTCAATCTTCTGGCTACCCACTAATTCTCGCCACTTTGGATGGTTTTTCTTTTGCTTTCATGCTGTTCTTGACTTCCCACATCAGCCAAGGATGCCTTGACTCATCTGAGAATGTTTCCTCCTCCTTGGGATGAATTTCTGTTGTGCCTCCCGATTAACCCCCAAAAACTCCTGCCATTGCTGTTCCACTGTCTTCCCTGCTGGGCTCTTTTTCCAATCAACTCTGGCCAGCTCCTACCTCATGTCTTTGTAGTTACCTTTATTTAATTGCAATACCGTTACATCTGACTCTAGCTTCTCCCTCTCAAACTGCAGGGTAAATTCTATCATATTGTGGTCGCTGCTCCCTAAGGGTTCCTTTACCTTAAATTCCCTAATCAGGTATGCCTCATTACACATCGCCAAATCCAGAATTGCCTGTTCCCTCGTAGGCTCTGTGACAAGCTGCTCTAAAAGAAATCTCCTCCACGTTCCACAAATTCATTTTCTTGGGATCCACTACCAACCTGATTTTCCCAGTCCACCTGCATATTGAAGTCTCCCATAATTATTGTAATAATGCCTTTTTTATATGACTTTTCTATCTCCTGATTTATTTTCTGCCCCACATCCTGACTACTGCTACGGGGCCTCTATATAACTCCCATCAGGGTGTTTTACCTTTGTGATTCCTCAACTCTACCCACAGAGTTCTATGCCTTCTATGCCTCCTTCCTATCGATTTAACTTCATTCCTTACAAACAATGCAACCCGGCCCCCTTTGCCCATCTGCCTGTCCTTTCGATAGGACACATATACTTGTATATTTAGATCCCTGCCCTGATCCCTTTGCAGCCACGTCTCTGTGTTGCCCACAACATCGTACCGGCCAAGTTCAATGTGTGTAGCAAGCTCATTTACCTTGTTCTGTATACTCATTTTCAATGTTGCGCAAAATTTCAATGTGCACAACAAACATATTTACCTTATGCCATGGCGAGATAAATTGTGCGATAATCTAAGCCAACCCCACAAGATCCCAGAATGGCAGCTTGCCCGAAGTCCCGAAGGTTTCAGTGTGTGGCTGTTGTGAACAAGGCTGTGCAATCAGACCCAAATCCTTGGCCTTGTAATGTCCCGTAACACAGAATGTAACATGAGGGGTGGTATCACTGTGGCTCTAGATGAGGATTTTGGCAACGGGAAAATTCGACTGCCATGGCTATGCCTTTGGGACCACAGTAAAGAAATTCCGTATGAAACTGAAAATGTTCACCAAGGTGTGGCGTGGCAACAGATGTATAATCGGCATCACAACCTTCCGGGTCAAAGTAGGCAGTACAGTGTAGATAGCGGTGCCAGAATTTAACAGTTGTGTCAAAATGTGGAAACGTCATCTGGTCGATGTGATTCTGTCGCAAATTTTGGATGACCTGGTATAGTCTGTGAGAAAGCCCTGGAGGCATAATTTGCCACCGCCATACAGCAGGCCCAATAGTAAGAGTCTGTTCTGTGAGTGCAAGTATATGTCCATAATGTTGTTTCAGCACTTGTAGACTAATTCCTCCCGGTGTACAAATGAGGGTGCAGATCAACTTTCATTGTATATCTCTGCCCGGTAAGTTAATCGGGACGTTATTGGAAATTAAAAATTGGTGTTCTCGTGAATGGCCCAGACTGGAAAGAGGGACACTATCTCATGAACTGAAGACGTGAATTCCTGCAAGGTGGAGTAGTCAGCGCTTCTAACAATAGAGTAAGTCACCCCTGGATCGATCAGAAAATCCCTAATGTGACCGTTGAGCAACAGGGCAAGAGAGTTGTGGGATGGTCACAATTTATGAGCTGGAGACAAGAAGCTGAGAAAAGGAAGGAAGAGTCCAGCCGTAGGAGTAGAGAGGATGCAGAATACAAAATGAGGGACAGACAAAGGAAAAGTAAGGAATATGAGGTGAGAGAGGGTGAAAAAGCTCCACGTTGCAGCAATCCTCTCAGCATCATACTGGAGGCCCCTCCAGAGTGGTCCAGACACCTGAACCGCATCTTCAGGATGCCGAAGCACCGCATGATCACACCTCTGGTCGCTATATGCGCGTCGTTGTAGCGGGTCTCTGCGTACCTCCAGATAGGTGTCATTGGCCGCAGCTGGAAACCCCTGTCACCAAGGAGCCAACCCGTCAAGCCGGGGGTGAACATGTCAGGAATCATCGAGTGTGCCAGGATGAAGGCATCATGCACACTACCTCGGTATCGGGCACAGACGTGCATGATGTGCAGCTGATGGTTATATATCAGCTGCACATTCATTGGATTCTCCAATCCCCGACGCCGAAATCGCGTTCGGCGACGCGACGGAAAATTTCCGATGACGTTAAAATCAGGGGGTGGCACCTTGATGCTCCGCGCCCTTGTAAAGCAGTGTACTCCAGGAGTACGTCACATCCATGGCCTCGGGCCATTGCCTGAGGTCCGCCCCACGATGCTACGTCCCCGACCAGCCAAGCTCCCGACGGCATGGGACATGTGTGGTCTCACCCGTTGGGAACTCAGCGATTTCAGCGTCGGGGATCGGAGAATCCAGCCCGAGGTGTAGCGCAGGGTGGGATGGCGTTGGAGGACCTCTCCTGCAAGGTTCAGATAGAATGCCGCACTGCCGACTTTTTATGGGATGTTGGAGGTTCCTGTACCACCCTAAACACATGCAAAATCACTGACCTACCCTGGCAAACTGGGGAAACCATAACTTTGAATGGATTCACTAACCAGTCACAGGGAAGGCTGGAGACCACCCTGTTAGAATTGAGATGTGCAGATTTAGTTTGCTTTCATCGGACCATTTTAGTGAACCTATAAGTAAAAGCAGAACATTTTCTTGGTTCTGACATGATGCAAACATTTCATTTATCCTTTAGCCCTGCACACTGTTGTACTTCACAAATGGGGAATGGGACAGAAAGCCCAGTGAAGATTCCCATAGGAGCTTAACCTTGGCGAGGATGTACTGCAGGAGAATTGTGGGTGATCTGGTCTGATAGATGACTCACAAGCGCAAGAAGTAATTAGGCAACATGTTAAGGCATTTGGAAGTCACAAACATGACTGGCCAAATGGTAGGCGAAATTAGGATTGATGGCCCAGACCCAAGCCGGAATTATGATGGTAACAACAAAACAACAAGCTTGTTACAGCAAGGAATGTTACGACCTGTTGCATCTACAAACAATTCACTGATTGGGGCTGTAGGTACACCGGACGGAACCTGGCGACTGACTATTGACTAGAGAATTAAGGCTACTCGATTGACCGTATTTACGGTCGGAACTAGCCTCGAGACCATGCTAAAACAGCCCCGACAAGCTCGATATTTCATGGTATTAGATTTCAGTGTGTTCTTGGTCAATTCCGTTTTACAGCGAATGCCAGTATAAATTTGCCTTTATCTTCCAATACCAACAGTACACATAGACGTGCTTGCCCAAAAGGTTTCACAGCTCTACTTGTTTTTTCACGAAAGGCAAGCTGGAGGTCTCCAACATGTTTTTCTCGGCCCGAGCGCTTAGTTTAGTACGTAGATGACCTCCTCCTTCAAACAGACAGGAGGGAGGACTACCTACCCCATCTCTAGCTTCTAGCCCAATTCCTAAAAAGTATTCCTCTTCCGAGAACTGTAAAGTCCATCTGATCCTTTCCAGGATTAGTCGGCTACTGCCGTAACCATATTGATGGATTCACCACAAAAGCCACTCATTTGTCGGGACTCCTCAAGAAGGACGTCCCGTGCCAATGAATGGAACAGCATACTCAGGCCATTGTGGACCTGAAAAGGCTCTCGACACAGTTCGAGCTTTACAGCCCTCAGATCCATCACCTCACTTTGCTCTAGAATTATCGGCCAATGAGTCAATCATCTGGGATCTTGTGCTGCAAGAAAGAAATGGCGGGCTGCGTCCAGTTGCATATGCACCCCGACTCTTGCCCTTGTGGAACAAGAGTTTTCTGAATGTGGACGGCATCGATTAGCAGTTTTCTGAGTAGTACAGAATTTGGCATGCATTATTGGATTAAGCCTGTTTACTACTCTCACGGAAAATACTCCAATCCAGGTGTTACTGGATGGACACATTAACGATGGGACAGTAAGTCAGAACCTTATAGTCCGATGGACACTAATGGTCAAAGGCATTACATTTATGTGAACCAGAACACCCACCTTTCCTGCAGACAATCTCAGTTACCATGGGGAACAGTATGAATGTCAGGTCTTGACAGCGAATGATCCCAATGGCCAGTTCATGGCAAAACAAAAAGGGGGAAGCCCGGGGCACCATGGCCCGGGTCGGCCCTACCCTTAAAGCTTTTTGTAGATGTTGTGGTATCTGTATGGACGATTACCAAAGGCACACCATTAGTAGAATTGGTATTAACATTATCAAACAAAATGAGTGCCCAGACACGGAATTAGCAGCAGTCGCTTCTGCGGTTAAACATAGAACATACAGAGCAGGAGGAGGCCATTCGGCCCATCGAGTCTGCACCGACCCACTTAAGCCCTCACTTCCACCCTATCCCCATAACCCCTCCTAACTTTTTTGGTCACTCAGGGCAATTTATCATGGTCAATCCACCTACCTGCACATCTTTGGACTGTGGGAGGAAACCGGAGCACCCAGAGGAAACCCACGCAGACAACGTGCAAACTCTGCACAGACAGTGACCCAGTGGGGAATTGAACCTGGGACCCTGGCGCTGTAAGTACATTTTTCAGTCGGCGCAGGGACAGGAATACAGCAACCTGAAGGTCAAACCCCTTAGAAATCAACACCCGCAGGGAACATTAGAGCAGAGGAACTGGTAAAGCAGGCCCCAGCGAACAGGAGACATGGCAGTCCCCAATTGGCAAAACAAATTGACGCCGTCACATTTAATCAGATGAAGTCAGGGGACCTGGTAGAGCCACAGAAGGCAGACGAGGATTTGAAACAAATCAGGGATGCAGTGTTTCAGACATCTTGTGCTAAATGGAAAACTAAAAGAGTCATAAAGAGCGGACTTGATCTTAAGGACAGAGGATATGTGGTGTAGATTAAGAATCAGAATCAGATAATCCATCAATGTCCAGAGACACCAGGGTGTCAATACACGTACAGAAAGAAGCAAACGTTTATGTGTGTGGCCATAAATAGATGGAGATGTCAAGCATTATGTAGAAAATGGTCTGGTTTGTGCCCAAAATAATCCAAACCACTATGCTAAGAAAGGAGAACCAGGATGGTAAACGGGCCATTGAAAAATTTACAAATAGACTATGTGGACCCCTTTTCACCATCTAAGGGAGGTTACAAATATACTTTGATTATCATTGATACCTTTAGTAAATGGATGGAAGCAATCCCTACCAGGATGAACACAGCAAAAGTAACAGCCAATGTGCTGGTACAGCAGGTGTTCCCCATTGAATCAGCCGCTCAGGCAATGCAGAATGCAATGGCCCTAGTGGGAATAAAAGGGAAATTCCACAATGCTTATTACCCACTGTCGAGCGGTATATAGGAACGGGAAGAGCCTTCAAAAGCATGATTTGGAAAACCGATCCAACAAAATAACTCTTCTTGGAATTCTCCCCTTTATCGAAATCATAGAATTTGCAGTGCAGAAGGTGACCATTCGACCCATTGAGTCTGCACCAGCCCCGGTAAAGAGCACCCTATCTATTCTTTACTGTAAATTCTATGATTCTAAGCCCACACCTCCACCCTGTCCCAGTAACCTCACCTTTTTTTTTTAAAATATATTTTATTCAAGATTTTTGGCCAAACATAACAGTACGTAGTGTTTCTTTTACACAACAATAAAGCAATATAAATAACAGTGGCCAGTTTTAAACAAATAAATAAATAATATAAAAACAAAACTGAATGGCAACTGCCTTGTTCAAAATAAATACTCTCCAAAAATACAATCCAACAATCCAATATACAATTCCCTATAACAAATACCTATACATATTATACATATACAATAACATCTCTGAGAGTACGTTCGATTCCTCCCCCCACCCCCCCCCCCTCCCCCCTGGGTTGCTGCTGTTGTCTACTTCTTTTCCATTCCCTCTATCTTTCTGTGAGGTAATCGACGAACGGTTGCCACCGCCTGGTGAACCCCTGAGCCGAGCCCCTTAACACGAACTTAATCCGTTCTAACTTTATAAACCCTGCCATGTCGTTTATCCAGGTCGCCACACCCGGGGGTTTGGCTTCCTTCCACATTAACAATATCCTGCGCCGGGCTACTAGGGACACAAAGGCCAACACGTCAGCCTCTCTCGCCTCCTGCACTCCCGGCTCTTCTGCAACCCCACATATAGCCAACCCCCAGCTTGGTTCGACCCGGACACCCACCACCTTCGAAAGCACCTTTGCCACCCGCACCCAGAACCCTTGTAGTGCCGGGCATGACCAGAACATGTGGGTGTGATTCGCTGGGCCTCTCGAGCATCTCGCACACCTATCCTCTACCCCAAAAAATTTACTAAGCCGTGCTCCAGTCATATGCGCCCTGTGTAACACCTTAAAGTGTATCAGGGTTAGCCTGGCACACGAGGAAGATGAGTTTACCCTACGTAGGGCATCAGCCCACAGCCCCTCCTCAATCTCCTCCCCCAGTTCTTCTTCCCATTTCCCTTTCAGCTCATCTACCATGATCTCCC
Organism: Scyliorhinus torazame; assembly: GCF_047496885.1. Taxonomy (NCBI): domain Eukaryota; kingdom Metazoa; phylum Chordata; class Chondrichthyes; order Carcharhiniformes; family Scyliorhinidae; genus Scyliorhinus; species Scyliorhinus torazame. The sequence goes on along the minus strand of NC_092711.1, from coordinate 185,477,225 downwards.
CCTCGTCCCTCATTTCCCTGTATATGTCCGACACCCTACCATCCCCCACCCATGTCTCTGAGATCACTCTATCCTGCACATCCTGCGTCGGGAGCTGCGGGAATTCCCTCACCTGTTGCCTCGCAAAAGCCCTCAATTGCATGTACCGAAATGCATTCCCTTGGGGCAACCCATATTTTTCCGTCAGCGCTCCCAGACTCGCAAACGTCCCATCTACAAACAGATCTCTCAGTTGTACTACCCCAGCTCTTTGCCATGCTCCAAATCCCCCATCCATTCTCCCCGGAACAAACCTATGATTGTTTCTTATCGGGGACCGCACCGAAGCTCCCGTCCTTCCCCTATGCCGTCTCCACTGCCCCCAAATTTTCAATGTAGCCACCACCACCGGGCTTGTGGTGTATTTCTTTGGTGAGAATGGCAACGGTGCCGTCACCATTGCTTGTAGTCTAGTCCCCCTGCAGGACGCCCTCTCCAATCTCTTCCACACCACTCCCTTCCCTTCTCCCATCCACTTACACACCATTGAAGCATTAGCGGCCCAGTAGTACTCACTTAGGTGCCAGCCCCCACCTGTCCCTACTACGCTGCAAGAATCCCCTCCTCACTCTCGGGGTCTTCCCAGCCCACACAAAACTCATAATACTCTCCTCTATTCTTTTGAAAAAAGCCTTCGTGATCACCACATGGAGGCACTGAAACACAAAAAGGAATCTCGGGAGGACCACCATTTTAACCGCCTGCACCCTACCTGCCAATGACAGGGACACCATGTCCCATCTCTTAAAGTCCTCCTCCATCTGTTCCACCAACCGCGTTAAATTAAGCCTGTGTAATGTACCCCAATTCTTGGCTATCTGGATCCCCAAGTACCGGAAGTCCCTTGTTACCTTCCTCAACGGTAAATCCTCTATCTGTCTGCTCTGCTCCCCTGGATGCACCACAAACAACTCACTTTTCCCCATGTTCAGTTTATACCCTGAAAAATCCCCAAACTCCCCAAGTATCCGCATTATCTCTGGCATCCCCTCCGCGGGGTCCGCCACATATAGCAACAAATCATCCGCATACAGAGATACCCGATGTTCTTCTCCCCCCCTGAGTACTCCCCTCCACTTCCTGGAACCCCTCAATGCTATGGCCAGGGGTTCAATCGCCAGTGCAAACAATAACGGGGACAGAGGACATCCCTGCCTCGTCCCTCTATGGAGCCGAAAATAGTCAGACCCCCGTCCATTCGTGACCACGCTCGCCATCGGGGCCCTATACAGCAACTGTACCCACCTGATATACCCATCCCCAAAACCAAATCTCCTCAGCACCTCCCACAAATAATCCCAATCCACTCTATCAAATGCTTTCTCGGCATCCATCGCCACCACTATCTCCGCTTCCCCTCTGGTGGGGGCATCATCATTACCCCGAGCAGCCTCCGTATATTTGTATTCAGCTGTCTCCCCTTCACAAACCCAGTTTGGTCCTCATGAACCACCCCCGGGACACAATCCTCTATCCTCATTGCCATTACCTTGGCCAGAATCTTAGCGTCCACATTCAGGAGGGAAATGGGCCTGTAGGACCCGCATTGCAGCCGGTCTTTTTCCTTCTTTAGGAGGAGCGATATCGTTGCCTCTGACATAGTCGGGGGCAGCTGCCCCCTTTCCCTCGCCTCATTAAAGGTTCTCATCAATAGCGGGGCCAGCAAGTCCATATATTTCCTGTAGAATTCAACTGGGAATCCATCTGGTCCCGGGGCCTTCCCCGCCTGCATGCTCCCAATCCCTTTCACCACTTCCTCTTTCTCAATCTGTGCTCCCAGTCCCACCCTCTCCTGCTCCTCCAACTAAGGAAATTCCAGCTGATCCAGAAAGCACATTATTCTCTCCTTCCCATCCGGGGGATGAGCTTCATATAATCTTTCATAAAATGCCTTGAACACTCCATTCACTCTCTCCGCCCCCCGCTCCATCTCTCCCTCCTCATCTCTCAGCCCCCCCCCATCTCCCTCGCTGCTCCCCTTTTCCTCAGTTGGTGGGCCAGCAACCTGCTCGCCTTCTCCCCGTATTCGTACTGTACACCCTGTGCCTTCCTCCATTGTGCCTCTGCATTACCCGTAGTCAACAAGTCAAATTCTACATGTAGCCTTTGCCTTTCCCTGTACAGTCCCTCCTCCGGTGCCTCCGCATATTGTCTGTCCCCCCTCAGAATTTCTTTCAACAACCGCTCCCTTTCCCTACCCTCCTGCTTTCCTTTATGTGCCCTAATAGATATCAGCTCCCCTCTTACCACTGCCTTCAGCGCCTCCCAGACCACTCCCACCTGTACCTCCCCATTATCATTGAGTTCCAAGTACCTTTCAATACACCCCCTCACCCTTAAACACACCCCCTCATCTGCCAATAATCCCATGTCCATTCTCCAGGGTGGACGCTGTTGTTTTTCTTCCCCTATCTCCAGGTCCACCCAATGTGGAGCATGATCCGAAATGGCTATAGCCGTGTACTCCGTCCCCGTCACCTTTGGGATCAGTGCCCTTCCCAAAACAAAAAAATCTATTTGTGAATAAACTTTGTGGATATAGGAGTAAAATGAAAACTCCTTACTCCTAGGTCTACTAAATCTCCAGGGGTCTATTCCTCCCATCTGCTCCATAAAGTCCTTAAGCACCCTAGCTGCAGCCGGCCTCCTTCCGGTCCTGGACCTCGATCTGTCCAGCCCTGGGTCCAGCACCGTATTAAAATCTCCACCCATTACCAACTTCCCCACTTCTAGGTCCGGGTTTCGTCCTAACATACGCCTCATAAAGTTGGCATCATCCCAGTTCGGGGCATACACGTTCACTAATACCACCGCCTCCCCTTGCAATTTGCCACTCACCATAACGTATCTGCCCCCACTATCCGCCACTATAGTCTTTGCCTCAAACATTACCCGCTTCCCCACCAGTATGGCCACCCCCCTGTTTTTTTGCGTCTAGCCCCGAATGAAACACCTGCCCCACCCATCCTTTGCGTAGTCTGATCTGGTCTATCAACTTCAGATGCGTCTCCTGAAGCATAACCACATCTGCCTTAGGTTTCTTTAGGTGTGCGAGCACCCGTGCCCTCTTAATCAGCCCATTCAGCCCTCTCACATTCCACGTGATCAACCGGGTTGGGGGGGTCTTTACCCCCCCCCCCCCACCTGACGACTAGCCATCTCCTTTTTCAATCCAGCTCCTCACCCGGTTCCCACGTAGCCGTATCTCCCCCAAGCGGCGCCCCCCCGCCCCGACCCCCCCCCCATACCAGCTCCCCCTTCTCCCCAGCAGCAGCAACCCAGTTAACCCCCCCCCCCCCGCTAGATCCCAAACTAGCGTAATTGCACCCCCCATGTTGCTCCCAGAAGTCAGCAAACTCTGGCCGACCTCGGCTTCCCCCCGTGACCTCGGCTCACACTGTGCGAGGCCCCCTCCTTCCTGCTTCCCTGTTCCCGCCGTGATTACCATAGCACGGGAACAAAGCCCGCGCTTCCCTTTTGGCCCCGCCCCCAATGGCCGGTGCCCTCAGCTCCTCATCCTCCCTCCTCCCCCTCCCCCCTCCCCCACGACATGGGGAAGAGAGAAAAGTTACAGGGTCGCAGGATTAACAACTTGGGAAGTCATCTCTTCCCTCTTTTCCCCCCCTTCATCCCACATATTCACCCCCCACTTTGTCCCAAACGTTCTTTTTATGGCCCTCTCACTCCAGTTTCTCCTCGACAATAATTGTCCACGCCTCGTCTGCCGTTTCAAAGTCGTGGTGTTTCCCTTGATGTGTGACCCACAGTCTTGCCGGTTGCAGCATTCCAAATTGAATCTTCCGTTTGTGCAGCACCGCCTTGGCCCGATTAAAGCTTGCCCTCCTTCTCGCTACCTCCGCACTCCAATCTTGATATACGCGGATCACCGCGTTCTTCCACCTTCTGCTCCGAGTTTTCTTTGCCCATCTGAGGACCATCTCTCTGTCCTTATATCGGAGAAATCTCACCACTATGGCTCGAGGAATTTCTCCAGCCCTCGGTCTTCGCGCCATAACTCAATAGGCTCCCTCCACCTCCAGCGGACCCGTCAGGGCCTCCGATCCCATTAACGAGTGCAGCATCGTGCTCACATATGCCCCGACGTCCGCCCCTTCTACACCTTCGGGAAGACTAAGAATCCTTAAATTCTTCCTTCTCGCATTATTCTCCAGCACCTCCAGCCTTTCCACACACCTTTTGTGTTGTGCATCGTGCATCTCCGTTTTCACCGCCAGGCCCTGTATGTCGTCCTCATTCTCAGCAGCCTTTGCCTTCACGACCCGAAGCTCCTGTTCCTGGGTCTTTTGCTCCTCCTTTAGCCCCTCAATCGCTTGTAATATCGGGGCCAACAGCTCCTTCTTCATCTCCTTTTTGAGTTCTTCCATGCAACGCCGCAGGAACTCTTGTTGGTCAGGGCCCCATATTAAACTGCCTCCTTCCGACGCCATCTTGCTTTGTGCCTGCCTTCCTGGCCGCTGCTCTAGAGGATCCACCGCAATCCAGCCACTTTCCTCTCTTTTTTCCATCCGTGTCCAGGGGGGATTCCCTTCTGGATTACAGCACAGTGTTTTTTGCCGTTAAAATTGCCGTTGGGGCTCCTATCAAGAGTCCAAAAGTCCGTTCCACCGGGAGCTGCTGAAACGTGCAACCTAGCTGGTCATCGCCGCACCCGGAAGCCCCAGTAACCTCACCTAACCTTTAGGACACTAAGTGGCAATTTAGCATAGCCAGTACACCTAACTTGCAAATCGTTGGACTGCAGGAGGAAACCGGAGCACCTGCAGAAAGTGCAAACTCCACACAGACATGGGGTGAAAGCGCAAACTCCACACAGTCACCTGAGGCCGGAATTGAACCTGGGTTCCAGGAGTTGTGAGGCAGCAGTGCTAACCACTGTGCTACCATGTCGCTCCTAATGATATTATGAAATACCATGTGCACTCAGCAGGTTTTCCTCCTCATGTCCTGATGGCAGGGCGCCCCTTGAGAGTAATGGAATCCTCGTTGGGATTGGATATTTCAGAAGCAGAGTATAACTGTAAGCCGTGAAAAAACTGTGCAACATTTGATGGTTCATGTCTAAGACTCACTTATGGCCGTTGCAGTTAAAAAGAAGGACAGATAGGAAAATTTTGAAGGGAAGGTCAAGCCTGTGGAGTTAGAGATCGGAAAAAAGTCACGCTCCAAATTCAAAACCTGAAACGTTTCTGTCCTCTAAATATAGCGGACCACATTTTATAGTAGACAAAGGTAGACAACGTAAATTTGGTTTAGAAAATTTTATTGGACTCTGGAATAATCTGGGTGGAACCATGCAATCACCAGCAACATGTGTTGCAGGAGGCGAGGGAGGGAGGTGCAGTCCCACCTTACGCTCCTCCACTAGTAGAGAATGGAGTGTCTGCGGGCGCTTCCGCTATCTGTGATCAGGTGACAGGTTGCAGAAGCGCTGACAGGCAAATCCTCGAAGAAGATTCAATGTACGCCCCCCCCTCCCTTCCAGGTTGGGAGAGAAAAAAGGGAAATTGGAGACCAATATAGGCAGGCAACATCCTGGTGAATTGGAACAGTTGGCTAGCAAACGTGAAACTATAAATAAGAGCATATACTATCTTAATCCCATTAATAGGTGTGAAAAGATTAACTGAAAACATAAGAAAAAGAGTTTCAAAACGATAGTGAAAACTATCTTACGATAATTAAATGAAAACTTGAAGCATGAAACTGAAGGAAATGAAAAAACAAATGAAGCAGGTTTAGATATTGTGAAAATGTTGAAAGGACATGCGAAAGCGATTACCCAGACAATAAAAGAGAAGGCTAAAAGTTCCGACGAGAATCAGAATCTAATTCATTGCAGTGTTTATGGAAATTGGATGATCGAACAATTGAGGCAAAAATTGGAAGAGGTGAATAAATGCATGAGCGCTATCGTAGATTTACCATGAACAGTTACAAAATTTGACCAATAGGGGCATTAACTGGAAAAATTACAAGTTACCAACCTAATCTTTGGTTCAATAAAGAAGGTAAAGGGATTAGTGGAGAAGCTTTAGGAACGGTACTCGGAATTTCCATCATCCCACCTGAAGAGTCTGCGATATTGGTCTTTGAGGTAGAAAACGTTGGGATCATCCAGCATGATGTGTGGATGGGATAAAAAGATAGGCCCCTGTATGCGACAGAACGGGAAAAACATTAGCAGGAACTATACTGAAAACATGTCCGCAAAATTATAATCTGTCCATACCTAATATATCCATCAGAATAAGGCAGCTGTGATTAAAGACTAATGAGAATGCAACTTGTACCCGAGATGTTAGAGACCTGAAACAGAAATCACATGGGTTGCACATGTGGGTAAAGGAGAATATTGTGTAAGCAACTCAAAGAGAAGATATTAGCATGGGAACAGAATATGCCCTGTTGATAAACTCACATTTTGCATAAAATCCCAGGTTTCAGCTAGAATTGGTGCAATTTAGTTGGTGATATTCATAAACGACAACAAGAGAAAATCAATGTCATGGAGAAAATTAAATCTGAACTAAAGGATTATTGGATGAAATATGTGGCAAATATGCACTGTTGCCAGAAACTTTCACAAATGTTAAAAAGTGCCTTAAGTATGATCATATGACATTTTAGAATGTACTACAGGAAATAAATTAATTGGAACGGACAGAAATACAATTAAGGGAACTAGTTGATGGGACGATGTTTGGAACTGGAACAAATGTACATCTTTACTCATGGGAACAAATTATATCACATTTAGTAATAAAAGCCATGCTTATTATTGTATTGTATCAAATGTATAGTATGTTTATGTTAAAGCGTTGGAAAATTAAGATGGAAAATAAATCAGAGATGGAATTTCAGTGCGAAAATTGTGCGATTGATGGGAAAATTATATATCATTCAATAATTACACATACACACATCAATCTAATTACTTTAAGTGATTATGATCAATTGTATCGCTACTTTTGTTGAATACCTGCCCAATTGGAAGACCTGATAAAGGTTTGTGTGATTCACTTCGCTCAATTCAGTGGATCAAAAGGTTGGAGATGCTGAGAGGAGAAATGGCTTACATCATATCGTGTGTGATGATCGTAAAAGAGGGTAGCAGATGTGTGTTTGAAAACTGCAACTGAGCAAACTGAGTTTCGTGGGAAATTGGAGAACAACAACTTGTACATTTGGACTCTTCACTGATAACACTTTGTGCTGAAACAACGAAATACAGACTCTACAAGGGCAACTGATGCCTACGTGGTAATGCATAAAAAGAAACATACAGGATTTGAGCAGCGATAACCCTGGGATCACCATTCACATGAAGAGAACCTGGGCTGTATTCTTCGCCCTGAGGCGATTCTCCGTGGTCGACCGGCCAAGCTCCCGCCAGCTTGGTTCACGTATGGTTCCACCCATCAGCAGCTCGGTGTCGCGGCTGCGGAGCCCATCCTGGTGGGGAGGGCACCAATAGATTCAGAAACAGCTTCCTGCTGTTACCAGACTCCTAAATGGCCCTCTTATGGACTGAACTGATCTTTCTCCGCTTCTTCTCTACAGTTGGAGCACTATATTATGTATGCTTCACTCAGTGTCTTATGTTTATGTATTTACATGTGTATTTATAATATGTTCTATGTATTCATGTATGGGGCAATCTACCTGGACTGTACACAGAACAATACTTTTATCTGTACCTCGGTACATGAGACAATAAATAAATCAAATCAACTCACTAATAATGACAGATGATTATGTGATGTTCCGTAAATTGTTAGCCTGCAATTGCTTAAGTAATGATTTGATTAAATAATTATATTAAATTTGGGCAAAAATAGATTGATTGCCGTTTGTTTTCACACAAGTGAGTAAACCTGACAATGTAATTGCAACGTAGGAGGTTTGGATCAACCAGATGGGACAAAAATGCATTGGACGTTTGGTGTGCTCTAAGTCGAAAGGTGACGTTGTCGACAGGGGATTAGTTATGAACTGTTGGAGTATAAAGGTGGAAATGGCGACGGCAGGGGTAACAGTTTATTAATCCTCTTTGAATACACTGAAGGGCTTGGCTGCAAATGGTGCACTGTTGTTTAAAAGTGATTTGAAAATAAACCTGAAAATACAGTGCATTGTTGGTAGTCCAATTTAAGGAGTACATTTCTGGACAAAATGCATTACAGTTTGGAACATTGCTGTTAGAAACTCGGGAAAAACCTTACTTACAATTCAATTTTTGCCAGAGAAACTTGATTTAATATTTGGAGGAACTAATAGAAAGGGGATAGTAGAGTATGTGGTAGTATTCATGCTGGAAACAATGTTTATGCAAGAGTCGATATTAATACAACTGCTTGTTTCAATCTGTTAAATGGCTGGAATATTTGGTATGATTTCAAATTAAACAAACGGTACGGCAGAAAGATTAAGTAAAATATTAAGGCGGTGCAAATATAGAGGATTTACATAGATACGTAGAAGATACGAGCAGGAGGAGGCCTTTTGGCACTTTGAGCCTGCTCAGCCATTCATCACGATCATGGCTGATCATTCAACTCAATAGCCTAATCCTGCTTTCTCCCCATAGCGTTTGATCCAATTCTCCCCAAGTGTTATATCGAGCCGCCTCTTGAACCTATTCAAAGTTTTAGCATCAACTACTTCCTGTGGGAATGAATTTCACAGGCTCACCACTCTTTGTTGTGAAGAAATGTCTCATTATCTCTGTCCGAAATGGTTTACACTGATTCCTCAGGCTGTGACCTCTGGTCCTGGACACACCCATCATTGGTAACACCTTCCCTGCATCTACCCTGTTTAGTCCTGTTAGAATTTTATAAGTCTCTATGAGATTCCCCCCTCATTCTTCTGAACTCCAGCGAGAACAATCCCAACCTCGTCAATCTCTCCTCATATGACAGTCCCGCCATCCCTGGAATCAGTCTGGTAAATCTTCGCTGCACTCCCTCGAGAGCAAGAACATCCTTCCTCAGAGAAGGAGACCAAAACTGCACACAATACTCGAAGTGTGGCCTCACCAAGGCCCTATACAATTGCAGCAACACATCCCTGCTTCGATACTCGAAACCTCTTGCAATGAAGGCCAACATACCGTTAGCCTTCTTTACAGCCTCCTGTACCTGCATGGTTACCTTCAGCGAATGGTGCACAATGACTCCCAGGTCCCGCTGCACACTCCCCGCTCACAATTTACAATTCAGGTGGTAATCTGCCTTCCTGTTTTTGCTTCCAAAATGAATAACCTCACACTTGTCCAAATTATACTGCATCTGCCATTGGTTTGCCCATTCGCCCAACCTGACCTACAGATCTTCCTGTAGGATTTGCTGACACACAGCTGAACTAATTTCTTGCGAAGATGGGTGAAATGATTCATCTAGTTAGGAAACATCATCGTCTTAGCTCTCTCTTTAGATCCTTCCTCGCTACCTTGTAACTATCCATCGCCCCAACCGAAACTTCACACCTCATCTTCACATAGGCCTCCTTCTTCCTCGTAACAAGAGATTCCACTTCCTTGGTAAACCACGGTTCCCTCGCTCGACGCCTTCCTCCCTGTCTGACCGGTACATACTTATCAAGAACACGCAGTAGCTGATCCTTGAACAAGCCCCACTTATCCAGTGTGCCCAACACTTGCAGCCTACTTCTCCACCTTATCCCCCCCAAGTCACGTCTAATGGCATCATAATTGCCCTTCCCCCAGCTATAACTCTTGCCCTGCGGTGTATACTTATCCCTTTCCATCATTAACGTAAACGTCACCGAATTGTGGTCACTGTCCCCAAAGTGCTCTCCTACCTCCAAATCCAACACCTGGCCTGGTTCATTACCCAAAACCAAATCCAACGTGGCCTCGCCTCTTGTTGGCCTGTCAACATATTGTTTCAAGAAACCCTCCTGCACACACTGTACAAAAAACGACCCATCTATTGTACTCGAACTATATCTTTTCCAGTCAATATTTGGAAAGTTAAAATCTCCCATAATAACTACCCTGTTACTTTCGCTCTTATCCAGAATCATCTTCGCCATCCTTTCCTCTACATCCCTAGAACTATTAGGAGGCCTATAAAAAAACTCCCAACAGGGTGACCTCTCCTTTCCTGTTTCTAACTTCAGCCCATACTACCTTGGAAGAAGAGTCCCCATCTAGCATCCTCTCCGCCACCGTAATACTGCTCTTGACTAGCAGCGCCACACCTCCCCCTCTTTTGCCTCCTTCTCTGAGTTTACTAAAACACCTCAACCCCGGAACCTGCAACATCCATTCCTGTCCCTGCTCTATCCATGTTTCCGAAATGGCCACAACATCGAAGTCCCAGGTACCAACCCATGCTGCCAGTTCCCCTACCTTGTTTCGTATACTCCTGGCATTGAAGTAGACACACTTCAAACCACCTACCTGAACACTGGCCCCCTCCTGCGATGTCAAATCTGTGCTCCTGACCTCTATACTCTCATTCTCCCTTACCCTAAAACTACAATCCAGGTTCCCATGCCCCTGCTGCATTAGTTTAAACCTTCATGTATTTGTGAAGACGCCTCTTCAACGTCACGATCGTACCTGCTTCCACCACATCCTCCGGGAGCGAGTTCCAGGCACCCACCATCCTCTGTGTAAAATTTCCCTCTTATATCGCTAAACTTTCCCCCGCACAGTTTAAACCTATGTCCCCATGTAATTGAAACTCACCCTGGGAACAAGATTCCGACAATCCACTCTTTCCATGCACCTCATGGTTTTGTACACTTCTCGCATAGCTTAAACCTATGTCCCCTAGTAATTGACACTTTCACCCTTGGGAACAAGATTTTGACGATCCACTCTTTCCATACACCTTATAATGTTGTGCACTTCTCTCAGGTCTCCCCTCAATCTCCATCGTTCGAGTGAGAACAAATCAAGTTTATCCAACCTCTCCTCATAGATAATGCCCTCTATACCAGGCAACATTATGGTCAATATCTTCTGTATCCTCTCCAAAGCCTTCACATCCTGACAGTACTGTGGCGACCATAATTGAACACCATGTTGAAAATGTGCCTAACTAAGGTTCGATACACATGCATGATATGCCAATTTGTATACTCAATGACCTGGCCTCTGAAGGCAAGAATGCCATATGCCTTCTTGCCTACCTTCTCCACATGCGCTGCCACTGTCAATGACCTGTGGACTTGTACACCCAGATCTCTCTGCCAGTCAATACTCTTCGGGGTTCTGCCACTTACTATATGTTTGCAACCTGTATTGAAATGAAATGAAATGAAAATCGCATATTGTCACAAGTAGGCTTCAAATGAAGTTACTTTGAAAAGCCCATAGTCACCACATTCCGGCGCCTGTTCGAAATGCATTACCTCACATTTTTCCGGATTGAATTCCATCTGCCATCCCTCCGCCCAAGCCTCCAACCGATCTATATCCTGCTGCATCCTCTGACAGTGCTCATCACAATGCCACAACGGAGTATATCAATGGTCTCCATTGTCTCACTGATGAATGGGTAGGGGGTGTGGTGGGGGCTGGAGCCAGTGATTGGGCGGGTTGACCATTCAGGGCGTTGTTGTGCCAATTGGTTGGGTCGGGTGTGAAGGAATGGTAGTCGGTGGCGCAGGATCAGTCAGTCAGAGTGGGTTGGACAGTCTGGGTGGTCATTGGGTTATGTGAATCAGGGAGTGAGTTGGGTACTGTGTTGGCGGGGGTTAGAGAGTCGGGAGGTTTTCAGTCAGTTGGTCCTGCGCTGGACAGTCGCCCGGTGGGAGAGGAGTTTTTTGACTCGATGTGGGGCTGGTTTTCATTCGGCTGGGATGAGAGCCAGTCCAGATTGTGATGTCAGCCAACGAAGGGGCAGCTGACGTGGAGAAACGTGGGTGTGCTGTTGGAACCAGGGGTGGAGGCTGGGTTAGCCAGATGTGAATGTGCTGCTAATTATCTGGATGGGGGAGGGGGAGGTTGCCAGATGTGATGTCGGCCAGATGTGGCGTGGGGATGGAGGTCGGAGATCGGGGTGTGATGTCGCTCAGATAATGACAGGAGGATGGGGAGGAGGGAATTGGTAGATGGCCAAAGGGCGGTTTAATGTCAAGGAAGTGCTGGGGACGTAGCCAGATGGATGTGTGATGTCGGGCCGCTGGAGGGATGTCAGAGGTGCCATTGCGCAGTCTGGGGCTCTGTTTCCCAGTCACAGGATTCGGTTTGTTGCCAGTCAGAGCATTCGGTTTTGGCTTGTTGCTTGTATGATGCCACTCCACATCAATCATGACTGACCAGGAGTTGTTATCGTCCTTACCTTTGCCGTTGGTGTGGGCTGGAAGCATTTTTCAAATTGAAACTCTACCTTTTTGGCCACGCTGTGAAGGTACGTTGTTTGGCCATCAAGAACTGGGGTAGGACTCAAACGCGTGCCTTTAGATCAAAGGCAAGGGTCATAGGCACGATGGCACAATACCTACCAGGAAGTGAGAATAAAGAGTCGTTATTCACAGTGACAGAAATTTGGAAGTGGTGTTCCATAAGGACAACTGCGGTTCAAAATCTGCATTAATGATTTGGAATCAAATACACAAATTCTAAATTTGGGCTTGACACGATATTGGGGAAGACGGTAACGGAATTCTGGAGTACACTAATATGGAGAAATCACTAGAAGTGCTAACAAGCATAAAGTTTCCTCTTGAGGGAAAGAGCAGAACTGGATCCGTTGATGCAAGATAATGCCCAAGATATTGAATCGAGAATGCAGAAGATATTTATTCACTCAAAAGTCCTAAGTATGTTGAATTCCACAATCCTAGTTTTCTCCCTTTCACATCATTGTCCAACTCGTGGAAAGCGTTTGATAGGTTAAAACTGGCCCTGTTCCCTGAATTTCTCTTTTAGATGTTGCGCCGTAAATATCCTGTCCTCTGTGCCCCTCAGTTGGCGGGAAAGGCATTGCGAATCTGGGAGGAGCTTTTCATTTATTCACAATACAGCGCCTGCGTTCTCAGCACCTTTGTGTGAAACGGGGACCATTTAAACCTCTCATAAAAGAAGCTATGTCATTTCTGCTATGTGCGCGGTGAAATCTGGGTTTCTGCTGACAGGACAAATTCCGGAATGAGGCAATCCTCCAAAAGGCTCAGCTTCCAGGTCTATTAGGCTCGTTAAATATATGCAGTTTCAGTGGCTCTGGTCCGTCCACAAGACAAAGGATTGTCACGTACCCAAATACTTCCAGTAAGGTGAGGTCGTTGGATACAAACGATTAGTCGGGCACCCAGTGCTCTGCGTCAAAAATGATTACGTGCCAACACGAAGATCCTAAATATCGATTTTATCATCCAAATGTCACTTACTGCACCCAAAGGGCAATTACTTTGGACTTACCTGCAGCCCCACGATAGGGTAGTGTCCTGGGCCCAGCCTTCTTCAGCTGCTGCATCAATGGCCTCCTTCTATCATAAGATCAGAAGTGTGCGTGGCCTCTGACGATTAAAAAATGTTCAGCCCCATTCCTGACTCGGCAGATACTGATACAGCTCATGTCGAAATGCAGCAAGACCTGGAAAATGTTGAGGCTTGGGTTGACAAGTGGCAAGTAACATTCAAGCCACCCAAGTGTCAGGTATTGACCATCTCCAACATAAGAAAATCTAACCACCACCACTTGACACTCAATGTCATTACATTCGCTGGATCCATCCGATCAACATGCTGGGAGGTGCCATTGACCAGAAACTGAATTGGATTAGTCATATAATTACTTTGTCGACAAGACCGGGTTAGAGGCCTGGAATTCTGTGGCAAGAAACGTATCTTCTGACTCCCTGTCCACCATTTATAAGGAGAGTGTGATGAAATAGTAAACAGTTGTCTGGGTGAGTATAGCTCCAACAACACTCAAGAAGCGCGGCACTGGAAGGACATAGCAGCCCAACTGATTTGCACCCGTTCCACAAGCGACACACAACAGCAGCTGTATGAATCATCGACAAGATGTACTGCAGGAACTCATCAAATCTCCTTCGACAAAAGCTTTCTTTTTTTAAAAAAAATATATTTTATTCGAGTTTTTTGGCCAAACATAACAATACGTAGTGTTTCTTTTACACAACGATAAAGCAATATAAATAGCCGTGGCCAGTTTTAAACAAATACATAAATAATATATATAAACAAAAACAAAAGAAAAACAAAACTAAATGGCAACTGCCTTGTCCAAAATAAATACTCTCCAAAATTACAATCCAACAGCCCAATATACAATTACATATACCAAATACCTATACATGTACAATAACATCCCTGAGAGTCCACCCCATTCCTCCACCCACCCCCCCCCCCCTCGCCCTCCCCCCTCCCCCCTGGGTTGCTGCTGTTATCTGCTTCTTTTCCATTCCCTCTATCTTTCTGTGAGGTAGTCGACGAACGGTTGCCACCGCCTGGTGAACCCCTGAGCCGAACCCCTTAATACGAACTTAATCCATTCTAACTTTATGAACCCTGCCATATCGTTTATCCAGGTCTCCACCCCCGGGGGCTTAGCTTCCTTCAACATTAACAATATCCTGCGCCGGGCTACAAGGGACGCAAAGGCCAACACGTCAGCCTCTCTCACCTCCTGCACTCCCGGCTCGTCTGCATCCCCAAATATAGCCAACCCCCAGCTTGGTTCGACCCGGACCGCCACCACCTTCGAAAGCACCTTTGCCACCCCCACCCAGAACCCCTGTAGTACCGGGCATGACCAGAACATGTGGGTGTGATTCGCTGGGCCTCTCGAGCATCTCGCACACCTATCCTCTACCCCTAAAAATTTACTAAGCCATGCTCCAGTCATATGCGCCCTGTGTAGCACCTTAAATTGTATCAGGCTTAGCCTGGCACACGAGGACGATGGGTTTACCCTACGTAGGGCATCTGCCCACAGCCCCTCCTCAATCTCCTCCCCCAGTTCTTCTTCCCATTTCCCTTTCAGCTCATCTACCATGATCTCCCCCTCGTCCCTCATCTCCCTGTATATGTCCGCTACCTTATCGTCCCCCACCCATGTCTCTGAGATCACTCTATCCTGCACTTCCTGCGTCGGGAGCTGCGGGAATTCCCTCACCTGTTGCCTCACAAAAGCCCTCAATTGCATATACCGAAATGCATTCCCTTGGGACAACCCATATTTCTCCGTCAGCGCTCCCAAACTCGCAAACGTCCCGTCTAAAAATAGATCTCTTAATTGTACTACCCCAGCTCTTTGCCATGCTCCAAATCCCCCATCCATTCTCCCCGGAACGAACCTATGATTGTTTCTTATCGGGGACCGCACCGAAGCTCCCGTCCCTCCCCTATGCCATCTCCACTGCCCCCAAATTCTCAATGTAGCCACCACCACTGGGCTTGTGGTGTATTTCTTTGGTGAGAACGGCAACGGCGCCGTCACCATTGCTTGCAGGCTAGCCCCCTTGCAGGACGCCCTCTCCATTCTCTTCCACGCCGCTCCCTCCCCTTCTCCCATCCACTTACACACCATTGAAACATTGGCGGCCCAGTAGTACTCACTTAGGCTCGGTAGTGCCAGCCCCCCACTGTCCCTACTACGCTGCAAGAATCCCCGCCTCACTCTCGGGGTCTTCCCAGCCCACACAAAACTCATAATGCTCTTCTCAATTCTTTTGAAAAAAGCCTTCGTGATCACCACCGGGAGGCACTGGAACACAAAAAGGAATCTCGGGAGGACCACCATTTTAACCGCCTGCACCCTACCTGCCAATGACAAGGACACCATGTCCCATCTCTTGAAATCCTCCTCCATCTGTTCCACAAACCGTGTTAAATTAAGCCTATGTAATGTACCCCAATTTTTGGCTATATGGATCCCCAGGTACCGGAAGTCCCTTGTTACCTTCCTCAACGGTAAATCCTCTATCTCTCTGCTCTGCTCCCCCGGGTGCACCACAAATAACTCACTTTTCCCCATGTTCAGTTTATACCCTGAAAAATCCCCAAACTCCCCAAGTATCCGCATTATCCCTGGCATCCCCTCCGCCGGGTCCGCCACATATAGCAACAAATCGTCCGCATATAGAGATACCCGGTGTTCTTCTCCCCCCCCTAAGTACTCCCCTCCACTTCCTGGAACCCCTCAGTGCCATGGCCAGGGGTTCAATCGCCAGTGCAAACAATAACGGGGACAGAGGACATCCCTGCCTCATCCCTCTATGGAGCTGAACATAGTCAGACCCCCGTCCATTCGTGACCACACTCGCCATCGGGGCCCTATACAGCAACTATACCCACCTGATATACCCGTCCCCAAAGCCAAATCTCCTCAACACCTCCCACAAATAATCCCACTCCACTCTATCAAATGCTTTCTCGGCATCCATCGCCACCACTATCTCCGCTTCCCCCTCTGGTGGGGGCATCATCATTACCCCTAGCAGCCTCCGTATATTTGTATTTAGCTGTCTCCCCTTCACAAACCCAGTTTGGTCCTCATGGACCACCCCGGGACACAATCCTCTATCCTCATTGCCAATACCTTGGCCAGGGTCTTAGCATCCACATTCAGGAGGGAAATGGGCCTGTACGACCCGCATTGCAGCGGGTCTTTTTCCTTCTTTAGGAGGAGCGATATCGTTGCCTCTGACATAGTCGAGGGCAGCTGCCCCCTTTCCCTCGCCTCATTAAAGGTTCTCATCAGTAGCGGGGCCAGCATGTCCAAATATTTCTTATAGAATAAACTGGGAATCCGTCTGGTCCCGGGGCCTTCCCTGCCTGCATGCTTCCAATCCCTTTCCCTACTTCCTCCGTCTCAATCTGTGCTCCCAGCCCCACTCTCTCCTGTTCCTCCACCTTAGGAAATTCCAACTGATCCAGAAAGCACATCATTCTCTCCTTCCCGTCCGGGGGCTGCGCTTCATATAATCTTTCATAAAATGTCTTGAACACTCCATTCACTCTCTCCGCTCCCCTCTCCATCTCCCCCTCCTCATCTCTCACCCCCCTATATCCTTCGGTGCTCCCCTTTTCCTCAGTTGGTGGGCCAACAACCTACTCGCCTTCTCCCCATATTCGTACTGTACACCCTGTGCCTTCCCCCATTGTGCCTCTGCCTTACCCATAGTCAACAAGTCAAACTCTATATGTAGCCTTTGCCTTTCCCTGTACAGTCCCCCCTCCGGTGCCTCCGCGTATTGTCTGTCCACCCTCAGCAGTTCTTTCAACAACCGCTCCCTTTCCCTGCCCTCCTGCTTTCCTTTATGTGCCCTAATAGATATCAGCTCCCCACTAACTACTGTCTTCAGTGCCTCCAGACCACTCCCTCCTGTACCTCCCCATTATCATTAATTTCCAAGTACCTTTCAATACACCCCCTCACCCTTAAACACACCCCCTCATCTGCCAATAATCCCATGTCCATTCTCCAGGGTGGAAGCTGTTGTTTTTCTTCCCCTATCTCCAGGTCCACCCAGTGTGGAGCATGATCCGAGATGGCTATAGCCGTGTACTCCGTCCTCGTCACCTTTGGGATCAGTGCCCTTCCCAAAACAAAAACATCTATTCGTGAAAATACTTTATGTGCATAGGAGAAAAACGAAAACTCCTTACTCCTAGGTCTACTAAATCTCCAGGGATCTACTCCCATCTGTACCATAAAATCCTTAAGCACCCTAGCTGCAGCCGGCCTCCTTCCGGTCCTGGACCTCGATCTGTCCAGCCCTGGGTCCAGCACCGTATTAAAGTCTCCACCCATTACCAACTTTCCCGCCTCTAGGTCCGGGATGCGTCCTAACATAAGCCTCATAAAATTGGCATCATCCCAGTTCGGGGCATACACGTTCACCAATACCACCGCCTCCCCTTGCAGTTTGCCTCTCACCATCACGTATCTGCCCCCACTGTCTGCCACTATAGTCTTTGCCTCAAACATTACCCGCTTCCCCACTAGTATGGCCACCCCCTTGTTTTTTGCATCTAGCCCCGAATGAAACACCTGCCCCACCCATCCTTTGCGAAGTCTAACCTGGTCTGTCAGCTTCAGATGCGTCTCCTGAAGCATAACCACATCTGCCTTATGTTTCTTTAGGTGTGCGAGTACCCGTGCCCTCTTAATCGGCCCGTTCAGCCCTCTCACATTCCACGTGATCAACCGGGTTGGGGGGCTCTTAACCCCCCCCCCCCCTGACGACTAGCCATTTCCTTTTTCAATCCAACTCCTCACCCGGTTCCCACGTAGCTGTATCCCCCCCAGGCGGCGCCCCGCCGCCCCGACCCCCCCCCATACCAGCTCCCCCTTCTCCCCAGTAGCAGCAACCAAGTTAACCCCCCCCCCCGCTAGATCCCAAGCTAGCGTAATTGCACCCCCCATGTTGCTCCCAGAAGTCAGCAAACTCTGGCCGACCTCGGCTTCCCCCCGTGACCTCGGCTCACACTGTGCGAGGCCCCCTCCTTCCTGCTTCCCTGTTCCCGCCATGATTACCATAGCGTGGGAACAAAGCCCGCGCTTCCCCTTTTGGCCCCGCCCCCAATGGCCAGCACCCACAGCTCCTCATCCTCCCTCCCCCACGACATGGGGAAGAGAGAGAAGTTACAGGGTCGCAGGTTTAACAATCTGGGAAGTCTTCTCTTCCCCCTTTTCCCCCATTCATCCCACAAATTCACCCCCCCCCCTTTTGTCCCAAACGTCCTTTTTCTTCTGGCCCGCTCACTCCAGCTTCTCCTCGACAATAAATGTCCATGCTTGGTCTGCCGTTTCGAAATAATGGTGTTTCCCTAGATGTGTGACCCACAGTCTCGCCGGCTGCAACATTCCGAATTTGACCTTCCTTTTATGCAACACCGCCTTGGCCTGATTAATGCTTGCCCTCCTTCTCGCCACCTCCGCACTCCAATCTTGATACACGCGGATCACCGCATTCTCCCACCTACTGTTCCGAGTTTTCTTAGCCCATCTGAAGACCATCTCTCTGTCCTTGTATCGGAGAAATCTCACAACTATTACTCGAGGAGTTTCTCCAGCCCTCGGTCTTCGCGCCATAACTCGATAGGCTCCCTCAACCTCCAGCGGACCCGTCGGGGCCTCCGATCCCATTAACGAATGCAGCATCGTGCTCACATATGCCCCGACGTCCGCCCCCTCTGCACCTTCGGCAAGACCAAGAATCCTTAAGTTCTTCCTCCTCGCATTGTTCTCCAGCACCTCCAGCCTTTCCACACATCTTTTGTGTTGTGCCTCGTGGATCTCCGTTTTCACCACCAGGCCCTGTATGTCGTCCTCATACTCAGCAGCCTTTGCCTTCACGAAACGAAGCTCCTGTTCCTGGGTCTTTTGCTCCTCCTTTAGCACCTCAACCGCTTGTAATATCGGGGCCAACAGCTCCTTCTTCATCTCCTTTTTGAGTTCATCTACGCAACGCCGCAGGAACTCTTGTTGGTCAGGGCCCCATATTCAGCTGCCTTCTTCCGACGCCACCTTGCTTTGTGCCTGCCTTCCTGGCCGCTGCTCTTGAGGATCCACCGCAATCCAGCTACTTTCCTCTCTTTTTTCCATCCGTGTCCGGGGGGGGGGATTCCCTCCTGGATTACAGCACAGTGTTATTTGCCGTTAAAATTGCCGATGGGGCTCCTATTAAGAGCCCAAAAGTCCGTTCCACCGGGAGCTGCTGAAACGTGCAACTTAGCTGGTCATCGCCGCACCCGAAAGTCGACAAAAGCTTTCTGACCCGCGATCAATACATTACCAACTGAAAGTTGCTCTCCAAGCTACCCAACACACTGACATGGAAATACATCGCCGTACCCGCACTGTTGCTGGGTCAAATTCCTGGAATCCCCTCAGTAATCCTTTGAGTGCACCTACACCATCGGAACTGCTGAAATTCGAGAAGGCAGCTCACTGCCATCTTATCAAGGGCAATTAGTGATGGACTATGAATTCTGGACTAGCCAGCGACGTCTATATTTCATGAATGAATAAAATGGAACATGCAACCGTCTGCCTGGACTGGCAAGCATTGAAACTACTCTTGAATTGGTGATTAGTGAGATTACTGGAAGAGACTAGTGTTAGTGAAAATGTATTATTGTTGAAAGTTAATAAATTCCCAAGAGCTCTACACCCCAGAGTGTTGAGGGGGGTGGCTGTAGAGATGGTGGGTGCATTGGTGATCATCTTTCAAAGTTCTATAGAAAGGGTCCAGAGGAGGTTCACAAGAATGATGCCTGGAATGAAAAGCTGGTTATCTGAGGAACGGTTGAGGGTTGTGGGTCTGTACTCGTTGGAGTTGAGAAGCATGAGGGGGGGGGGGATCTTTTGAAACTGAAAGAATACTGCGAGGCCTGGATAGAGTGGACATGGAGAGGAGGTTTCCACTCGTAGAAAATACTAGAAGCAGAGGGCACAATGTCAGACTAAAGGGACGATCCTTTAAAACAGAGATGAGGGGGGATTTCTACAGCCAGAGGGTGGAGAATCTGTGGAACGCTTTGCCGCAGAAGGTTGCCGAGGCCAAATCACCGAGTTTCTTTAAGACAGAGATAGACAGGTTCTTGATTAATAAGGGGATCAGGTGTTATGGGGAGAAGGCAGGAGAATGGGGATGAGAAAAATATCAGCCATGATTAAATGGCGGAGAAGACTTGGTGGGCAGACTGGCCTAATTCTGCTTCTCTGTCTTATGATCGTATGGTCTTACGATGACTTACAATGAGGAAACATCAAGCCACAACACTTCTGGTAGCTTCATTCTTGTTCTGCACTTGTGGCACAAATCGGCCCCGCAGGATTGGCCTCCTCAACCATCACCAAAGCTGTGCCATATGGAGACACCCCATTAGGCCTTACTATATCGGTCGCAAATCCCTAATCTCGTAATATAAGCATGTTGATTACCTTTATGAAATAAATTCGCGAACAGTTTGATGTGTTGCTGCCTCACACATACGCACACACACATAAATACACACTTGCACACGCAGGCACACACAATCATACATTCGCACTCACAATCATGTACAGAGAGATAAAAATGCACACACATTCACGCAGCTACACACACTCGCGTACTCATAAATATTCACACAGTACACTCACGCACATTCGCACACTCACTGGCAAAGAGACTTACATACACACTCACGCAAAGACGCGCGCACACACACTCACACGTCTACATAGTCACCTACATACCGACACTCATACTCATGCGCAAAGAGATATACATGCGCATCCACTCACGCAAACACACGCACTCGCACAGACACATGCTCGCACACATTTGAACACACTCAAGACCGCACACACGCGCGTGCACATACAGACGCATACATACACACACAGACGAATATCGTCATCTTATTCCAAAGGCCGATAAAACAGCACTTCAACTTAATTTTGCCATCTTCTTTGCCCGGGAGCTTTGTGTATATAAAAATTTGGACAAAATGTCTCCAGTCTATTTCACATGATATTATGATGAAATATCTCTCCCAACATCGTTGTTTGTTGAGGTGTGAATTAAAACTCAAATGGACCAAAACGTCCATTCCTTTATCCAAATGAGCAGAAGCACATTACACGGAATTGAGCCACTTCGCTTTGTTGCTGACCTTATTATGCGGCAGTCAGCCTCATTCATCTGTAATTAGTCCATCTTTAAATTTTAGCATCGGTCGCAAAGGACGAAGAGGCAATATATGAGTGGAAGTCGTTTTTTGAGCCAATATTTCATAGATATTGATGCACGATCAATGACCACTAAAGGAAGGTTGTAGTCCAACTGAAGGTTTTTATAAGCTAGATGTTTCTCCCAGCAGCTTAGGTACAGAATGAGGGCTGCTGGGGCGGCATGGGTTCTTATACCCCGCCTATCAGGGCGGAGCTACCATACACTCTAACCAATAGAAAGCATACAGTTTCCACCAATGGTGCTTTAGCCTATCAGGTACCGTAATACCGATAATACCACATTCACCCCTGTTAAAAAAAGAGTCCGGCGGGGGTGGTGGCCAGAAACTACAAAACATAGCAACATGGTATAATTAGTTATGGAGGTACCGTAATACCTCCGTACAGTGTTTAGTAACTATTTACAAGTCTGGTAGCTATGTACATTTGGTGGTTTATATTTACAGATTACAGTTAAAATTAAGCAATCAGTCGATCGGGGGCTCTGGTCGTCCTCTGTGATCGTCGGAGCTTCGGTGGTGACTCCGGTGGAGGCTCGGGCATCTGTGACTCCGGGAGCGAGGCTTTGATCTCCATGGCAGCTTCGTCACCCCTAGACGGCGCTGGTGGGGAAAACGGCTGACCTGGTAAGGGAGCGCCTGCAGGAGGCGTCGGTGGGTGGGGGGGGGGGGCCTAGACAGGGGCAGCGGAAGGACCGACCCTCCTGTAAGGTGCTGCGGTGGAGGGGAGGGTGGGACCGGTGGCTGGAATGTGCGTGGGGTTCCGGCGGGCGCCAGGTCCCGTAGGGCGACCGTATCTTGTCGGCCATCGGGGTACACCACGTGGGGGTACTGGGGGTTACCCTCTCGACCAACGCGTCCAACTTGTGCGCCCGCACGTGTTTTCGGAGCAGGATGGGTCCGGGTGCAGCCAGCCGACCCGGGAGCGAGGTCACAGAGGAGGACATCCTGGGGAAGACAAGGAGACATTCGTGAGGTGTCTGATTGCTGGTCGTACAAAGCAGTGACTGGATGGAGTGGAGGGCATCCGGGAGGACTTCTTGCCAGCGGGAGACTGGGAGGTTCCTGGACCGTAGGGCATATTGAAATCCCCCATTATTATTGTGGTATTATCTTTTTTACATCCTTTCTCTGTCTCCTGATCTATTTTCTGCCCCACACCCTGACTACTGCTAGGGGGCCTGTACGTAACTCCCATCAGGGTCTTTTCACCTTAGCGATTCCTCAACTCTACCCACAGAGATTCTCTTCTTCATCTGATTCTTCTTTGTCTTCTTTTTCGTCTTCTTATTCTCCTTCTTCTTCTTCCTCCTCTTTTTCCACATCGTCTATTTCTTCTTCTTCTTCCTTCTTCTCTTCTTCTCTGCTACTTCTTCCTCTTTTTCTCATTCTTCTTCTTATTATTATTCTCCTCCTTCTTCCTTTTCTTATTATGATACATATTATTTTATTTTAGCTACTTTTTCATCGGCCATAACTTTTGCTGTCAATGCTACCACATATTGCCCATCACTACGTTCTGATTCTCTGGTCAGAATACTTGTTGTATTCGTGCCCTGGGTGAACTTCCCCAGCGTCCAAGAGTGTGAACGGTCTCTTGAGTCTGTGCCAGATGTTCACACTCCTCCCGCCTCAGCAACTGCACCTGCAACCTTGTTGATAACGCCGTGTTTGGATGAGCAATCTGAAGCCGAACGTCATCAGGCACTATGACAATTTTACAGTTGGTAATGAACGCAACTCTCATTCCCGTTCTCAGCTGTGCCTGTGTGTTTGCCCTTTCCTCCATGGTTTGTGGCACTCTCACTGCACCCGTTTCACCACCAAATACTTGAGTACGTCATTGCTGCAGCAGGTTGTGCGGGAACTTATTTGATGTGCATCCTCGGAGATATCTTTCTTCTCCTCAGAGATAAAGGAATTATGAACATGTTTAGTATGCCTCGACTCTACGTGTTCTTAAGGAGAAAGAGGAGCGATGACAGGGTAAATCTCGATTTCATTGCTTATAACTTGGAGCTCTATCTGAGCGGTTTTGAAGACATGGATTTATTTGCCTGTATCAGTCCCATCGTTCATATTCTGGAGATTCGTCACTGTGCCACCATTTGTATTTACTTGCCGTGCCCCTATGATTCCCAAATCGAGCGCCTCTTTACCGCATGAATGATGCTACCCACCAGCTCCTGTTCTTGTCCTGTCCCTGTGTTTTAGCTCTCCTCTCCTGCTAACTCATAAAGTCCCGAAAATAAATCATGACATTCTACGATGATGGCAGCTTCACTTCCCATTACTGTACCACGGTCATAACTCCTGCACAGGTGTATTCGGTACTGAATGTGCAACATTAACCCATACCTCGCCAATAGAACAATAGAACATTGCAGTGCAGTACAGGCCCTTCGGCCCTCGATGTTGCGCCGACCTGTGAAACCAATCTAAAGCACATCTACAATGTCTTCTGCAAGGGATGCAAATGCTTCTGCTGATTCTGCCATTGCTAATGTCCAGGATCAGATGAGCGGCAGCTGCTTCATTATTAGATTCATTAATAGCTGATATATTAATATTATACGCTAAAATGATGACGGTCCTTGCGACCCAGATCATTAATTCCACAGTGTGTTTCACGTCCTCTGCTATCACCACATAACGCTGCATAATTTATCGAGGCAATCTCCTCAGAAAGACACTCTGAGCATTTACAACTTGGAGATACATATCGAAGAAACGTTCAGTGTACGCAAAATTATTTTCTCTGCCTCCTGCCATATTACTGTTCCTGATATTTCAATTTACATGTTTGCTTTAAAACTAACGTTATTTGTTATTTTGCACTGGCAGATGCCATGCCATCAGTGACACTGTAACGCGTCCCATGAATGCTAACTGTTCGCGACCCCTCCCCCGCCCACCACCACCACCACTTCGGACCTTTATTGAACGGTCTTGAGATGATCCGATTTCCACTCCTCCCCAATACCACACCACTCAGTTGATATCCAGTAATCGGCAGGTTGTGTGCACCGGTTCAGTCTGCTCAGTTTTCTTCAGAAACTGTCGTATCTACGGGGTGTTGCAGAATTAAACTGTTCATAATCCATTTTAATTTCTTCTGGGAATGGGGGTCTGTTCGCTCCTCGGCCTTGTGGTCAACAGGAGGGTCAATGTTGCAGTGGGTACATTAGCCTGCCCAGTGTGCATGAAGATATTAAACCAGCCCTTATAGATACTGAGGCACAAGCGGTCCACACGAACCAGGTGACTTTTGGTCTGTTGGTCTGCCCCTCGTGTGGGTAGGAGTTCACTCATGCCATTGACACACTTGCCCGCCCATACGTCTACACAGGCGGTCAGCCCCCCAGCAGCTCCAAGTACAGCAATAGTACAATTGTACCATTCACATGCTGATCCACCCACTCAGCTACACAGAGGAGAAAGTATTCACCCGGCCTGCTTATGGCTATTGTGATGGCTACATTTCTGTCTTGCCCATGCAACACAGGGACCTCATGGATCAGAGTTCATCAACGTTTCTGATGTATGCATGGGTTTTCAACCAGCACACATAATGTTTTCAGCTATCAATTCCCTGTTTCATGGAGTAAGCCATACACCTGCCTATTCGATTTACTGCAGCACCAACACATGCAAACATTCGGGAAACCAATCATCTGTTTGTTCTCGGGGCGGGGAGGGCTTAACACAGTGGAGTTCCTAATTGAGGCATCAACATTCTTACTGTGGAGAGCAAGTTCGATGGAAAAATATCTCACGTAGACAAATTGTTAAATAGAATTTACACTTTTCTCCGGCTTTAACAGTCAAGTTATGGGACCTTCCTGAAATTGACATATTGGAATTTAAAACCATTTCTGACCTGTAAATTACATGTACACGGAGCTATTGTGCCCATTTCTACGTTCTAAATAATTTCGAATCTCAACTGCCTGATTACGTAAATAATACAATTGATTTTGAACTGAACTTTCACTGACATAAAGTTTACAAAAGAGAGCAGGTGCCAGGAGGAAGAAAAATGTATGTTTGCATTTACGTTACTCTGGCAAATCTACTAACCGTTATTTATTTTTGCGTCTCAGGGAAAAAGCTGCTCCAGATATTTGCACAGTGTCTGGCCTCTCGAGTAGGAAAATTATTATTTTAGTGTTTGAATTGAAACTTGTACTCGTAATTTATTGTTATATATTGATGCCTTTATATTGATTGGTCTTTTTAACGATTTTAGTCAGCCGCCAGCAAACGCAAACTATTTGTGAAGGCATTTGTGGCTGCAAAATATGGTCAGCTGAATAATTAAAAAGTAATAGATACTTACTTTGAGCATACAATCTCAATATTTATAACGACGTGGTATGTGTATGATAAATTTAACAATTTTGTGGCTTGGCTTTCTGAAAAGTTCAGCCGAAAATCTGCGTGCATATGGTTCCTGATAGCCTTGGTAGATGAATGGCCCGGCATGTTTCTGAAGGTACTATGGCATTGGGCTGGTCCAGGGAACCACTGCAGCGTCATCACTTGAAATACATGCAATCATGTATGTTGTGAGCCCTGCCCAATTCCCTCCTCTTCAGAGAATCGTTGGAATTGCTGCACTGAATATGAATGCCATTCGGCCAATCTAGTATGCACCCATCGTCCGAAAGCGCATCTACATGGACCCACACTCCCACACTATCCCCGTAACCCGCACATTGATCATGGCCAATCCATCTAACCTGCACATCTTTGGGCACAGTACAGTTCCGCACGGTCATTCTCTACCGACTGCGCTAGGTGGATATATATGATCCATGACCTGACTTGCATCCATAGAATTCCTCCCACGCAGAGATGGTAATTTGGCCCTCCGAGGCTATACCTACCCTCTGAAAGTGCCACCTAAGTAGTCCCCGCCCTGACCCCGTAATCCCACCTAGCCTGCACAGCTTCGGACATTTTAGCATGGCCAATCCACCTAACCGGCATACCTTTGGTCTGTAGGCGGAAACCGGAACATCCAGAGGATTCCCACGCAAACAACACCTACTTTTAACTGCACAAACAGTTACTCGTGGACAGAATTGAACGCGGGTCCCTGGCGCACCGAGGAAGCGGTGGATTTGGGTGCCACCATGCCGCCTTATGTTGTCGTCCACTTGGTGCCTCAGCTTACCCTGAATGAAAAAATGTCGAAGGTAAACGATCTGCAATAGTCGATAGGTAGTAATGCGTTCGACTGAATCATCAATAACATAATTCATATATTCCACTTCTTAACTGCACTTCCGTCCAAATTTTGCAATCTGCTCTTGATTATTTTCTCTGCAATATTTTAAACTGAAATTTCTGGGCGAAAGTGAATAAAGTTTGTGATGACAAAATTGCTTTTAGTGCCATTGGGCAGCTGAACCACGTTGACACACACAGAGGAAACTCAGCCAGCACCAAAGTGAAAGAGGGAAAGGATTTTCTCTGAGAAGAGATAAACACGCTGAAAAAAACTGAGATAGCTTCGCTCTGTGCTGGTTGGGGTTCGACTGAGGTTTCGTGGATGTTTCTATTAATGTACGGATATAGCAAAGCTTTAGAGTGTTTGGGTGGATTTAATTCTCTTTTACGGACAATTCGCTCTGTAAACACACAATTAAAAGCAAAAATAATATGCAGAGGGAAACTGCAATGCATTTGGATTAAAGTTCCTTAACCGATCAAGATGACTGGTCCCCTGTTCATGTCAAAATTGTTCTTATTCTATCAGTGATGGTTATAATAGAGAAGTACATTCCGCCCATCATGTGCCTGGCGGCCCTTTTAACATCAGCTCAGCTAATTCCACTGCACAGCAATTTATATTTACCTCATTCTTTTTGATCGAAACAATTACGATGACACATTATCAGGAACATGTGATTCCAGTTCCAAACACAACAGCCAGGGTTAAGCAGCCGCTCAGCATATACAGCCAAATTATCTCCGAATTGAAGACTTTTCGATCAGATCACTTGTCATTGTTCTAATCTCCAGAGAGAACAGACCCATCTTACTGGAAGTGTACTCCATAACAACCGTCTCATTTTAGGAATCAATCCAGGGAACGTTAGTCATATATAAATAGCGAGAGAATTGAAGGAATAACGAGGGAAAGAGGGAAGCAATAGAGAAACAGACGCAGAGACTGTGGGGGTGATAGCGCATGAAGCAGAAATACAAACGCAAAGAGTGACAAAGAGAGACAAAATAGGTAGACTCTCATAACTCATGAAGGGTCGAGCTCCAGAAAACGATACTTTATTCAATACCCAATACAGATCATGCATCTGCAGTGATAGGGGAAAATGCTGGAAAAACATACGAAGTCAGCCACTAGGTGTGCACAGGGAAACAAAGAACATACTTCATCCCATAATCTTATATTTTAAGCAGGAAACATTAGATGTGGAGGCAGATTTGAACAAATTAAATCGAGGAGGGAAGACGCTTAATAACAGGGCTCTGATACGTTGGGAGCCAGGTGAATTTAAATGAGAAAAGTATTTGCGGTCCATTGCCTCAGTGTGACGGAAACGTAGAATCATAGAATGATTACATCACAGGACGAGGCCATTCAGAGATTCTTTGAAGGTGCCATATGTGTTGTGGATGAGGGGAATCGGTGGATGTTCTGTACTCAGATTTCCAGATGACATCTGATAAGGTGCCACATCGACGATTATTGTGAGAATTTAAAGTTCATTGTTTCGGGATGCAGATAAGCATGGTTTGGAGATTGGTTCGTTAAAAGGTAACAGATAGTATCTTACAGTTTTCGAAATTTAAAAATAATAATATTTATTCAGTTGTTTTCAAATTTATTTCACGTGATCAGTTAATTCCAATGAATCAACTATTCGTTTTTCTCAGTCGCCGAATACAATGTATTTCCTCTTTCTCTACATACAGTTACAGGCGTTGTTGCAGAGAAGAGGGGAATATTTTACCCAGCTATACGAAGCCATGGTATGTTCACCCCTGGCGGAGAGTGTAAAATTCTGGGAACTTCGCCTTATACAGGATCGATATTGGTGTTGTGGTTTCAGAGGAGTGCGTTGATGAGGTTCTTGCGTTTTGGAAATTGAAAGTTGTACAATCACATTTTCAGGCACAATTCCCCTCAATGTTCATTTCGTGTTGATGTTTAATGCACTCAATACAGATTTTGGCTGCAAAAACGTCTGAAAAGCTTATTTAAAACATACTGTTATTCAGCGCTCCCACTCCTTTCTTGTCCCTGTGTGACCTGTCACAGTCAATTAATCCAGGATTCCTTTTTCCCTGGTATCTACAAAACAACTATCCTTAAGTTCCTTCAAAAAATTCCAATGGGGAAACTTCTGTGTGCAATTATTGATTCCAATGGCAGTTTCGCTGAGAGGGTGACTGGAAATATGTGGGTCTTTAGAATCTCGTCAGCTGGAGCCATTCTATGAGTTCATGTGAAGGATATGAAAGTACCATGGCCGTGCGTAGAAAGTCGCGTGTAGAAAGCAAATTGCAAGTTATGTAGCTAGATTCCCTATTGTTATCGATTAGGATTTGTATTCCACTCACAGCTTGGGAGTAAACATTCAGTGATCTCTTTAATTGATAAAATGAAGGTGAAGTACTTCCTGAATAAAACAGAAAATGCAGAACAGCTCCCGAAGCCTCCGCGAAGTTAGAGTTGAAATTCCACATCATAGTTGGAAATGTCACACGAGGGACAGGCCGAGACTAAATACAGAGGGCTGGTGAAAGAAACACGACAGACAGGCTGTGAAATTCAAGGCGTAATATAGGTGGTAATGGGGCAGATTTTGCAGAGCGCTCTTTTCACTGTCATGAATATTACTGCTGATCAACCAATCACACTTGTTCTATGACAGCAGCACGCCAGGCTGAATGGCTTCATTCTGTGCTGTAACTTATTATAATGTAAGTGAGGTCAAGTTTTATTATGCCGTTTACTGTTGACTGGTAATGGAATACACAATCGCCAGCCTTGTGACATTTACACTTCCTCGGGTTTTGAATGAGATTCTGCAAAATGCACTGTTAACGGGGAAGAGAACAACGGGGACTAACCGGAGGAAGCGAGTTAGCACTGGTGTAAAGTGTTGAATTTCCTAATAATGAGCTTTTCTTATTTTAATTCTAACGTTAGATCAATTGCTCTGCCGCATAACAAAGGAATTGTACTTCCACAAACAAGTTTCTGAAGTGCAATCAGACTGCACGGATTGGAATTTTAGTCGGTTTCCAAAACACCTGCTTGTTGCTTCTGGTATTATTCTGGTCCTGGTAATCAAGTTGGAAGGTCTCCAGTTCCAAGCAAACCAGAAACATTCTGTCAATCTCATTGTGAAGGAATCTGTAATTCATCTGTGTTGTTGAATATGAACTGAATTTTTGTAAGTTCTCACATTTATATCTCTCATCAGAGTCCAGGGATATAATTAGCTGCTTTGGCAGATGGTCATTTTTCCTATTTGAAATATAGTGCGAGTTTAGCAGCTGCCAAGCTCGTGTTTACGTTTTGACTGGTCGGAAAACGTTTGAAAGAATAGGATGTGGCTAAAATGTCAAATCCATATCTTTTTGCATTTCAACGTGATTTCACGTCTTCATTTAACCCGAGAGATGCGATGCAGCTCAGTTACTTTCAGTGTGGACGCGCCTAGTTCAAACACCTAGTTTAGCGTGACTGATCTGTCAATTTCGATGCGGTTTCATTTAGGTTCACTTCAGCACGGTTACATAGATTTTTCTTTCTACTGGCTCGGACATATCCTCCGAATAATTAGTGTGGGAAGGATAATTTCAGCACCCTTGCAGTCAGTGTGATTACGCCCGCATCAACGCGACTATGATTTAGAATATACGTAATCGTTTCAGCAAATTGATACCAGTGTTTACAGACCCAGTTCCACATAATTACATGTTACCCTTATTCCTTCATGGGATGTGGGAATCGCAGGCAAGGCCAATATTTATTTCTCATCCCGAATTCTTCTTTAGCTGAGTGGCTTGCTCGTCCATTGCACAGGGTGGTTAAGGCATGTTGATGTCGATATGAAGTCACATATAGCTAGACAGTGTACAGGTGGCTGATTTCCCTCCAGCATAGACATATCTGAACCGCATCATTCCATAACGCCAACGATGATAGATTACTGAAACGAGCTTTTAATTCCTGATATGAAATTCAGTGGGAGGATTTGAATTAATATGGCAGGTGGATGGGAACAAGAGTGTTAGCTGAGAAGGTGTCATAACTGAAGGGGAAATGGAGAACAAAAATCAGAGAACAATATCATCCTCAGGCAGAGCAAAAAAGGTGACAAGCATGAGAAAGGAGGTGGTCAATGCGGGACTGAGGGCATTGTACTTTAATGCGCGCAGTTTGCGAAACAAGGTAAATGAGCTTGTTGCGCACATTGGAATTGGCCGGTAGGATGTTGTGGGCATCAAGGAGACGTGGCTGTAAGTAGATCAGGGCTTGGATCTAAATATACAAGGATATGTGTCCTATGGAAATGACAGGCAGATGGGCAAAGGGGGCGGAGTTGCGTTGTAAGGAATGAAGATAAATCGATAGCAAGGAGCGATATAGGATTAGAAGGCATAGAATCTCTGTGGGTAGAGTTAAGGAATCAGGTAAAAAGAGCCTGATGGGAGTTATGTACAGGCCACCTAGCAGCAGTCAGGATGTGGGGTAGAAAATTAATCAGGAGAAACTGAAAGCATGTAAAAAAGGCAATATCACAATAATCATCGGAGACTTCAAAATGCACGTGGACTGGGAAAATCAGGTTGGTAGTGGATCCCAAGAAAAGGAATATGTAGACTGTTTAAGAGATGTTTTTTTGGAGCAGCTTGTCACAAAGCATACTCCGGAACAGGCAATTCTGCATTTTGTGATGTATAATGAGGTAGACCAGATTAGAGAATTTAAGGTGAAAGAACCCTTAGGGAGCAGTGCCCACAATATGATAGAATTTACCATGCAGTTTGAGAGGGAGAAGCTGCAATCAGATGTAACGGTATTACAATTAAAGAAGGGTAACTACAAAGACATGAGGGAGGAGCTGGCCAGAGTTGATTGGAAAAGGAGCCGAGCAGGGAAGACAGCGGAACCGCAATGGCAGGCGTTTTGCGTGGTAATTCGGGATGCACAGCACAAATTTATCCCAAGTAGGAGGAAACATGCTGGGCAGGACAAGGCACCCATGGTTGATGGGGGAAGTGAAGGACAGCATAAAAGCGAAATAAAAAGCATACAAAGCGGCAGGGATTAGAGGGAAGCCAGAGGATTGGGAATCCTTTAAAAGCGAGCAGAAGACGACTAAAAAAGCAATACGGGGAGAGAAGATGAAATATGAGTGCAAGCTAGCTCGTAATATAAAAGATGATAGGAAGAGTTTCTTTCAATATGTAAAAGGTATGAGAGAGGCAAAAATAGACCTTGGACCACTGGTAAACGTGGCTGGAGAAGTAATATTAGGAAACAAAGAAATGGCAGACGAACTGAATCGGTACTTTGCATCAGTCTTCAAGCTGGAATGCACCAGTGGGATGCCGGAGCTCCAGGAGAATCAGGGGGCAGAGGCGAGAGCAGTGGGCATCACTAAGGAGAAGGTTTTGGCGAAACTGGAAGGTCTGAAGGTGGATAAGTCACCTGGACTGGATGTACTACATCCCAGGGACCTAAAAGAGACAGCTGAATAGATTATGGAGGCATTGGTTTTGATCTTTCAGGAATCACTGGAGGCAGGAAGGGTCGCAGAGGACTGGAAAGTGGCTATTGTAACACCACTGTTTAAGAAGGGAGGGAGGCAGAAGACAGGAAATTACAGGCCAGTTAGCCTGACTTCAATGATTGGTAAGATTTGACAGTCCGTTATTAAAGATGAGATCGCGGAGTACTTGGAAGTGCATGGCAAAATAGGACTGAGTCAGCAAGGTTTTGTCAAAAGTAGGTCATGTCTGACAAATCTGTTAGAGTTCTTTCAGGAGGTAACAAGGAAGTGAGATAAAGGAGAACCAGTGGACGTGATTTATTTAGATTTCCTGAAGGCCTTTGACAAGATGCCGCATAGGAGGTTGTTAAATACATTAAGAGCCAATGGTGTTAAGGGTATGATCCTGGCATTGATAGAGGATTCGCTGACTGGCAGAAGACAGAGAGTGGGGATAAAGGGATCTTTTTCAGGATGGCAGCTGGTGACTAGTGGTGTGCATCAGGGGTCTGTGCTGGGACCACAACGTTTTACAATATATATTAATGATCTGGAAGAAGGAACTGAATGCACTTTTGCCACGTTTGCAGATGATACAAAGACCTGTAGAGGGACAGGTGGCATTGAGGGGGGCTGCAGAGGATTTGGACAGTCTAAGATAGTGGGCAATGAAGTGGCAAATGAAAAACAATGTGTAAAGGTGTGACGTAATGCACTTTGGAAGGAGGAATTTAGGCATTGGCTATTTTCTAAATGAGGAAATGCTAATGAAATCAAAAGCACAAAGGGACTTGGGAGTCCTTGTTAATCAATCTATTAAGGTTAACGTGCAGGTTCAGTCGGCAGTTAATAAGGCAAATGCAATGTTAGCATTCATGTCAAGAGGGATAGAATACAAGACCAGGAATGTAGTTCTGAGGCTGTATAAGGCTCTGTTCAGGCGCCATTTGGAGTATTTTGAGCAGCTTTGGGCGCCGTATCTGAGGAAGGATGTGTTGACCTTGGACACGGTCCATAGGAGATTCACAAGAATGATCACTGGAATGAAGAGCTTATCGTATGAGGAACGGTTGAGGATTCTGGCTCTGTATTCGTTGGAGTGTAGAAGGATGAGGGAGGATCTTATTGAAACTTGCAGGATACTGCATGGCCTGAATAAAGTGATTGTGGAGAGGATGTTTCCACTTGTAGGAAACACTAGAACCAGAGGAAACCATTTCAGACTAAAGGGACGACCCTTTAAAACAAAGATGAGGACGAATCTCTTCAGTCAGTTTGTGGTAAATCTGTAGAACACCGGGTCCAATTTAGCACGTTTGCTGCCAGAATAGACTGATCGCCACCGCACTGCTGTTTTTAGTGTGGGCAGGTAATTGTCATAAGTTTGCATTCAATGATCACTGGTTGACAGTCACCTGGTAAAATGTTGTGTGAACATTTCAAGCGAAGAACATTCAGTGCTACATACTAAAGTTAAACATGATTTTTTTTTTAATGAAAATCACTTATTGTCACAAGTAGGCTTCAAATGAAGTTACTGTGAAAAGGCCCGAGTCGCCACATTCCGGCACCTGTTCGGGGAGGCTGGTATGGGATTTGAACCGTATTGCTAGCCTGCCTTGGTCTGCTTTAAAAGCCAGCTCTTAAGCCCTGTGCTAAACCAGCCCCCAGAATATAACCAGGATATGTTCAGTTTATATAGATTCAGTTCTCTAATGTTACTTTCAGCGAACATCGGTTGAAGCTGGCTACATTTTTCAGTGAAATGAGTTGCTCTGCAAGGCTATATTCACTGTGCAATGCTCCAATTCCCCACAATTACAGTCAATGTTAAGCTGCTCCTCCCTGATATGTGAAATGGAAGGAGGTCCACTATTGCATGTTATGAGTAGGTCCATTTTTGCATTTTGTTTTCAGCATGGCTTTATCAGACTAATTGTATTTACATTCAGTGGGGACCAGTCCTACTGAACACCATTATATTCAGTGGCCTTAATGCCGATCAGAATGGAGAGATCCGGCTCCGATACAACATTATCATGGCAAACACGGTTTCCTTTCGTTTCCACTGGTCCAGTTCAGCATGGAAACATGCAGCAACGTTAATTTCAGAGTGTACTGATCCATTCCAACAACGTGTCTAGCCAGTTATCTTTCTGCTACATTGGAAAAAACATATTAATTTTCGGAGAAACAGACTCCTTTTCAAATCGGTTACATTGAGTCTTGATTGTCACGATCAGTCTGGTTGCTTCCGGAGGAGGCCGACTCCTGAGCACTCTAATATTTATTGTGGAAATGATCAATTCAGCACGCTTGCACTCAGAATGGACAGGTTTAGTGCTGCCTTCTTCCTTTCAACCCAAAATTTTCCAGATTAGCAGGACAGCATTGAATTAGCAATGGTGTAAGATCCCAGCACATATATGGCTGTAGCATTCACAACGATTTTCAGCCAGAAGTTCCGAGTGGATAATCAATCTCGGCGTCCTCCAAAACTGCACAGCATTACAAATTTTAATCTACAACCATTTCCATTCAATGCACTGTGGAATATCCACGTGATAGAAGAAAGTCGCAAAGGCACTGAATGTTGCAAAAGCCATGACTCCCTGACAGTATTCAGGCAAGAGGGCGAAGGACGTGTGCTCTAGAATTAGTCTCGCACTTAGCCAAACGGAACAAGTACAGCTACAATACTGCCTGACAACGGGGAAGGCTGCCCAAGTGTGTCCTGTACATATAAAGCAGAATATTCCAAACAGGCCAGGTACCGCTCTTGATCGTCAGTAAAGTTATGAAAGGAGTCATCAACACTGACATGAAGCGGCACTTGTTCAGCAATTATCTGCTCACTTCCGTTCAGTTTTTGGTGACGTCAGTGTCACTCGGCTTCTGACCTCAACACAATCTTCGTTGAACATGGACGAAAGCGATTAATTCCAGATGTGAGGTGAGAATGACTGCCATTGACATCCATGCAGCATTTTGCTGAATATAACAAAACCGGAGACAACTGGAATCAGGGGTATGAGTCCTACAAACTTTGTAGGTTGAGTCCTACAAAGCACAATGGAAGATAGTTACGATGGCTGGAGGTAACTTTCACAGTTCCTCAGAGATCCACATAGTCCCAACCATCACCAACTGCTCTATCAATAACCCTACTTCCATCACAAGGGCAGAGGTGGGGATGTTTGATGATGATTGCACAATGTTCACTATCATCTGCGACACCACAAATTCGAAAGCAGTTCATGTCTAAATGCAGCAAGACCTGGACAATATAAAGCCTCAGACTGTCAAGTGGAAAGTGACATTAATGCCGCAAAAGGGCGAGACAATGAGCATCTTCAACAATAGAGAATTTGAGAATTTAACAGTCGCAACAAATTTGAAGGACATTACCAGAGCTGAATCCCCCACGATCAAAATGCTGGGCATTACGCTTGACGACAGAGTGAACTGGACTGGCCATGTATATACTATAACTAAAACAGCTGGTTAGAGACTAGGTATCGTGTTTCGATCAACCTACCTCCTGTCTCCCCAAATCCGGTACACCAACTGCAATGGACAAGACAGGAGTTCAATGGAACATTCTGCGCTTACCCAGAAGGGTCCAGCTCCAAAATCACTCAAGAAGTTCGATTTCGTCCAGGAGAAAGCTACGTGATAGCTACCCCTTCCACAAATACTGATTCGCTGCACCACCAGTAGCAGCCGTGTGTGCCATCTATACTATGTTGTGCTGGAAAACAGCAACGCTCCAAAATATTGGAATATCCGCCCTAACAGCACTGTGAGTGTACCAATACCTCGGAGACTGCTGAGACTCAAGAAAGCAGCTGACCACCAACATTCCAAGCGCGACTAGGGATGAGGAATGAATGCTGATCTAGCCAGCGCACTCACATCCCGGAAAAATATATATATTTTAAATGTGATTGGCTTAAATCAGTGTGGATACTGTCAGCATTAACTTTCTTACGACAGCAGGCTTATAATTGTAATCTATGTGATCAGTCGGACATATTGCACAGGGTGTGCACAGGATCAATTCCGCACAAAATAGGAGTGATTAATTTACGACAACATTTTAGATCCTGAGGGGGCATGACAGAGTGGTAACCGGACATTATAAATGTTGTGGGTCATAACATAGCAACAGACATTAATTAAGACTAACACTGTTCAGACAGAAATGTAGAGGTTTTTCATCTCTCAGAGAGGATCGCTTTTTCTGATTTCCCTCCCAGAAAGTAGTGGAGACTAAGTTTTTTAAAAGTATTCAGGGAAGGATTAGGCATATTTTTGATAGACGACGAATTGAAGTGTTATCGGATGGGGCAGAGAAGAGACTGGAAATGAGACCACTTAAATACCTCCAATGATCGTACTGAAATGCACATCACGCTCGAATGTTCAACTACTCCACTCCTGCTCTTAAATCTTATATCCACATACTTTACTTCAAAGAAGAACAAAGAAAAAGAAAAGTACAGCACAGGAACAGGCCCTTCGGCCCTCCAAACTTTCGCCGACCATGTTGTCCGTCTAAACTAAACTAAAGTCTTCTACACGTCATTGCCGTCCCTGCTTCCACTCCCCTCTGTGTAAAAAACGTGCCTCGCACATTTCCACTAAACCTTGCCCTCGCACCTTGACCCCCCTACCCTGGGGAAATGCCTCTGACTATGCACTCATTGTGGACTTCTGCCCTTCTTGAGTGAAAGCCAAAAAGAAGAAGAAAACTTGTGGTCCGCCATTTAATATAATCTTGGCAGATCCTTTATCTCATAACACTGCTCCCGCGCATTACCCAAATCTCCGAACAACTTTATAGTCTAAAAATACAATCTATTTCTTTCTGACATCATTCAATGACTTGACGTTCACAGCCTACTGATTTCTTAACCGTCATCACCATCTGAGTAAATAGGTTTCTCCTCACTGAATGCCTCAGTAATGATACATTACATTGAGAAAGGAAGACTCCATGAGAAGAATGAACTGTTGTTGAATATAGAAGGAATTTACGGACAGTTGCACATTTAACAGAAATCTGTACAGAACTGCAATAATTATTCGCGGCCAATATGCAAATTTTCGAAACTTGCAAAGAATGGCACAAATCATCAAAGAAGAAGAAATTGGACTGTAAGGAACAAATTATATGAGATTTTAATCTGACTAGCCTCGTAAACCAGATGCCTTGGGCTAATGCCCTGTCAATATGGTAGCTGGTGAAATTTATATTGAACTAATGGAGGCAGAATTGAGATCTCGACCTAGTATCGGTAACCGTGAAACTACCATTGCTTTCGTTAAGAAAAACGAGTTCAATACTTCCTTTAGAGAAGAAAATTTGCATGCAAGACCCGGTCTGCCCGACATTTGACCGCATGCCCAGAGCAATATTGTTGACACGTATTTGCGCTCTGAAATGGCAAACTAGATTACTTAGTTCAGAAACAATTAGTGATGGTCAACAAATGTAAGCCTTGTTGCCACACAGCCCCATCCCAAAAAATAATCAGGTTCAAATTCGCAAAAGGGAATACCGAGTGTAAATAATCGGGAACTAAGCCGGAAACGTCCCCTAGAATTGTTCTCCTGAATTCTAAGACCCGAGAGGAATCTAAAGTCGAGAAAGTGTATGCAAAACTTCCAAAATAACCGAGGCTCTGAAAAGGTTGCAAAACAGCAAACGTAACATTTCGATTCAACAATAGAGGAGACAGAAATCAGTAACCAGAAAGTTCGTTAATCTATCCTATGTCCGTGATGAAATGTTACATTGCATTACGTTTCCAGGGACAGGTCATTTGTAAAATCAACATGCAACCAGGTAGAGACTAAATGGTTTTGTCATGGAAAAGCATATGTGATAAATTTATCAGAGTTCTTCGGGAAAATTTTGAGCCAAGGCGGAACAAGCTGACGTTAAACGTATGAGTTTGGAAGAATAAAATATGATCTTACGACGTGAAATATTATTTTGAGGTGTCCGGCAGGGTGAATGGTTTAGCGGTGGGTTCTCTCGTGGGCGAATCTAGAATTAGCTGCCAGAATATAACAATAATGGGTTTTACAATTAAGACCGAAATTATAACGAATTTTCTTCTTTCACACTCTATTAATCTTTGGAAATGTCCATCACAGAGAGCACTGGAGGCCGATTAATTGGATATATTCAACGCTAGTTAGATTTCCCTACCACAGGAAGGTTCGTCATTCAACATATGAAAGGCTGAGTTAGATAGTTTTTTCATCGATGATAGAGTTCAGTGTCTGAGAGAAAGTCAGGAAAGGAGATAACGCCGAAGTAATTTCATTGAATGGCGGAAACTACGAGAGCACTGAAGTGCCATGCTCTGTTCGCATTTGCTGTGGCTGTACCATATTCTGAATATATCGATGCGTATGTGCCTATGCCTACAGTCGGAAAAATGAACAGTGAACTAAATTTTCTCAAACTGCATTTAAACTACATGAGCTAGCCCTGTCGACATGACATTTCGGCGAGCTAGTGTGCAGTAACCCACACTTTGGCAGCACCCATGTTGACTGTGTGCGTGATGAGGTGAGAAGGTCGACACTGCATGTCAGCATGGTGTACGTTCTGGAGTGCATATGTGGGCACTGAATGCACCTGCAGCAGAACTAATCTGTCCACATAGACATTAACAGTACAGAATTGGTGTACGACACGGTAATTATGCGTCCCGAGTAGGAACTTTCCAGAGTGAAACTGAGATAACCGAATTGAGATTCTAAACATGGATATAAACATTCAGGTATGACCCTGAACATGATTACTATTCTGACATCATCCGGTCGCCTTGTTTGTAGTCTCCGACACTGCGTGCAAATATAGTAATTTGTCCGAGGGCACCTTTAACTATTTTAGGCGAGATACTAAATGAATATTTTTCGTCAGTATTCACTCAGGAAAAAGATAATGTTGCGGAGGAGAATGGTGAGACCCAGGCTATTAGAATAGATGGCATTGAGGTACGTAGGGAAGCGGTGTTGGCAATTCTGGACAGGCTGAAAATTAATAAGTCCCCGGGGCCTGATGGGATTTATCCTAGGATTCTCTGGGAAGCCAGGGAAGAGATTGCTGAGCCTTTGATTTTTATGTCATCATTGGCTACAGGAATAGTGCCAGAGGACTGGAGGATAGCAAATGTGGTCCCTTTGTTCAAGAAGGGGAGTAGAGACAACCCCGGCAACTAAAGACCGGTGAGCCTCACGTCTGTCGTAGGTAAAGTCTTGGAGGGGATTATAAGAGACAAGATTTATAATCATCTAGATAGGAATAATATGATTAGGGATAGTCAGCATGGCTTTGTGAAGGGGAGGTCATGCCTCACAAACCTTATCGAGTTCTTTGAGAAGGTGACTGAACAGGTAGACGAGGGTAGAGCAGTTGATGTGGTGTATATGGATTTCAGTAAAGCGTTTGATAAGGTTCCCCACGGTAGGCTATTGCAGAAAATACGGAGGCTGGGGATTGATGGTGATTTTGAGATTTGGATCAGAAATTGGCTAGCTGAAAGAAGACAGAGGGTGGTGGTTGATGGGAAATGTTCAGAATGGAGTTCAGTTACAAGTGGCATACCACAAGGATCTGTTCTGGGGCCGTTGCTGTTTGTCATTGTTATAAATGACCTAGTGGAGGGCGCAGAAGGGTGGGTGAGTAAATTTGCAGACAACACTAAAGTCGGTGGTGTTGTCGACAGTGCGGAAAGATGTTGCAGGTTACAGAGGGACATAGATAAGCTGCAGAGCTGGGCTGAGAGGTGGCAAATGGAGTTTAATGTAGAGAAGTGTGAGGTGATTCACTTTGGAAGGAATAACAGGAATGCTGAATATTTGGCGAATGGTAAAATTCTTGGAAGTGTGGATGAGCAGAGGGATCTCGGTGTCCATGAACATAGATCCCTGAAAGTTGCCACCCAGGTTGATAGGGTTGTGAAGAAGGCCTATGGAGTGTTGGCCTTTATTGGTAGAGGGATTGAGTTCCGGAGTCATGAGGTCATGTTGCAGCTGTACAAAACTCTGGTACGGCCGCATTTGGAGTATTGCATACAGTTCTGGTCACCTCATTATAGGAAGGACGTGGAAGCTTTGGAATGGGTGCAGTGGAGATTTACCAGGATGTTGCCTGGTATGGAGGGAAAGTCTTATGAGGAAAGGCTGATGGACTTGAGGTTGTTTTCGTTAAAGAGAAGAATGTTAAGAGGACACTTAATAGAGGCATACAAAATGATCAGGGGGTTAGATAGGGTGGACAGTGAGAGCCTTCTCCCGCAGATGGAAATGGCTAGTACGAGGGGGCATAGCCTTAAACTGAGGGGTAATAGATATAGGACAGAGGTCAGAGGTAGGTTCTTTACGCAAAGAGTGGTGAAGCCGTGGAATGCCCTACCTGCAACAGTAGTTAACTTGCCAACATTGAGGGCATTTAAAAGTTTATTGGATAAGCATATGGATGATAATGGCACAGTGTAGGTTAAATGGCTTTTGTTTTTTGACTTCCCATGTCGGTGCAACATCGTGGGCCGAAGGGCCTGTACTGCACTGTATCATTCTATGTTCTATGTTCTATGTTCTATGCTGACCTGAACTAGAGCTCACTGAATATCTCTGCACTGAATGCAATCTGTCAATCCTGCTGAAGTATTCTTTTCTACACTGAACATGAAACTGTTGCTAATTGTTCTCCCAGTTAACAATACGTGCTGAACAAATGTAACTATATTGAAGACAGCTGAACTGCCCGCACCATTTGGCAATGAATAAAGAAATTTAATGGGATCATTTTCCACTCTTTGGCTATTTAAAAGCCTGTCTGTGTTTTCTAGTAAATATATGTTCTATTCCAGGGCCCGGAGAAGCATCACTGAACTGTTTGCTCCAATTAATGTAAATTATATAACCATTTAATTAACTCCCTTGATCATAAGATCAGGTATAAATGTCAGAATCTACGAGTGTATTGCAGAGCCCACTCTGGACTTTTGATCGAAATGCACGGATTACCAAATGGTCTGGTATTTTCCATTTACTATACAGGTCTTGCAGCTATTGGGGTTCCAGGTAAGTGTTGAAGTTAGCAAAAATACTGCTACTTCCGTTAAGTTATTGTCCGCTCTAATTATATCCTTTCTACCATTGAACTTGCCTATTTCTCGCCTTTAACGAGATAATTTCGTCCTTACAGTTGGGAAAACTTAAGCGTGCTTTTCAGCATTTGTTTTTAATATTAACGGTATTTATTCGGTGTTATTGCATAAATAAAGGGACATTTTAAACATATCAATCTGTTGTACAAGGAGAGGTATTGAAAAACAGGTTAATATGTTTGCACTCAGTGTCGGTGACTCCATTTCGGCTCCAAACAAAGCGACACCATCACGACAGATTGGTAAATATTATCGTGTTCAGGATCGTGTCTGCATTTTAACATCCATGTTAACAAGCTCAACTCGCTCCCTTGGGTTCACCGTTGCTGACTGAGGCTGGTGAACTGTTGATATCAAATCAATCAAAGTGCAAACATATATTTAATGTCGAGCGTGCATCAAAACAAATGATATCATAGAATTTAGAGTACAGAGGAGGCCATTCCGCCCAGCGAGTCTGCACCGGCTCTTGGAAAGAGCACCCCACCTTAGCCCACACCTCCAACCCATCCCCGTAACCCAGTAACTCCACCTAACCTTTTTTGTACACAAAGGGCAATTTAGCATGGCCAATCTACCTAACCTGCACATCTTTGGAGTGTGTGAGGAAATCGGAGCACCCGGAGGAAACCCACGCACACATGGGTAGAACGTGCACCAAGCCGGGAATCGAACCTGGGACCCGGAGCTGTGAAGCAACTGTGTTAACTACTGTGCCGCCATGTCTTGATATTTTAATGCCGTGTTGAGGTTTCCGAATAAGTCCACATTACATGCCAGTTCCAGAGAACTGACAAAAACTCAAGGTCTTGCGTGACGATCATGAGAAGATTTTGGAATGAATACAGTGTCATCACAAATGACTATCAGCAAAGTCAAAAACTCTAATTATCCATTTTCTTCTTTCTCAGAGAATTGTTTGGAACAGCTTAACAGTATGATTTTCCAAACATGTAAATGTTGTAGCAGGAGCGGATTAGGAATACAAAAGTCTGAAGGTGGCTTTCCAATGTTATGGTTTGTTTCAACACCTGGTTGCCTATTCTTGCATCATTCAGCTTTCACGCAGTTAAAAGTAATCTACAATCAGTTTCTTTAATATTTTCCTAGCTTTCGGATTTTGCCCTGATTGCTTAAATGTGTTTCCATCGCATTATTTTTCTCCATTATGTTTGTTAATTTTATTATACGTTTCAGTGCCTTTGCGATGCCAAATTTGTAATCACATATGCAGAATAAAATCTTCACTTTTCAACCATAAACTTCAAAATCAATATCATATGTCAAATATTGTAAATTTCATATAAAATACTGTGCAATGAATGGTTCTGACTGGAGTCAGACCAACCTGGTCACTTACAAACACCAATATGCTCTAACTGGGACACACATTCTCATGTTCTCTTTGGCTCTCTCTCTTTATCTCT
Source organism: Scyliorhinus torazame (assembly GCF_047496885.1). NCBI lineage: Eukaryota > Metazoa > Chordata > Chondrichthyes > Carcharhiniformes > Scyliorhinidae > Scyliorhinus > Scyliorhinus torazame. The sequence continues at coordinate 185,434,093 of NC_092711.1, read as the reverse complement.
GTTTACAGCTAACATTTTAGTGATTGTGATCCTGTCTCGAACAAAATGCGGCCTCTCCCGATGCATCACTTGCTACCTGGTGTCCATGGCATTTGCAGATCTTTTTGTCATTATCACCGCTGTGATACTCAACCGGATTGTTCGCTTTTACTCCCCATTCAGTTTCTTGACAATCACACCAGTATGCAGTCTCCGTTCTGTTTTAATATATGCAACCATTTATAGTTCTGTCTGGTTAACGGTCGCTTTCACATTTGATAGATATATTGCCATTTGTTGCCAGAAGCTTAAAATAAAATATTGTACCGATAGGATTGCGGCATGGGTCATTGGAATCGTTTGTACGCTGAGCTGTTTAATAAACTCTTTCTTATATTTAATATATGAACCTTCGTCTGTAGTCAACCGTATACCTCGGCGTTGTAGTGTAAAAATAATATTTTACACCTCACCTGCATGGGCCGCATACGATTGGATTCATCGCATTTTAGCCCCTTGCCTGCCAGTCATTTTAATTTTACTGCTGAATGTCCTTACGGTCAGACATATTCTAGTGGCGAATAAAGCACGGAGGAGACTGCGTGCCCATGGAGAAAATCAGAGCGACCCAGAATTGGAGAGTAGAAGAAAGTCCATTGTTTTGCTTTTTGCCATCTCGGGTAGTTTCATTCTGCTATATTCATTATATTTTGTAACATTTCTCTATGTCAGAATTGCCAGCCTTTCGTATTTCTCTGGTTCAAATTTCAGCGATTCAAATTTTACTCTGGAGGAGAGCGGATTTATGCTTCAGCTTTTGAGTTCCTCTGTCAATCCGTTTATTTATGCAGGGACCCAGAGGAAATTCCGAAAGGAATTGAAGAATGGTGTGAAATATCCATTCAGTGTAATAGTTAAATTTTTTAAATAAAGTAAATATTATTAACCAACATGAATTCCATATCATCGATTGCATATGTGTCATTTTTTTTCGTTTCCATACACAACTTCCCCTCTCGGACACATTGGCACTCGCGTTGTGATCCATGCCCTCTGCCTGAATGTCACAAAGTACAAGGAAAGCTGCCAACGCGCAAAATTCAGTGTTTAATCTTGTACTCGGCAAATTTGCATTTCCTTCCTCATGGAAGAAGTAAATGGAGATTTGTAAGTCAAAACGCAATTCATCAGAGTCAGTATTGTTTAATATTCGTTATTGCCTAATAATATTCCATCTTGCAATCTTTCTAACTCGAAGTGAAATAAAACAAGCAGAGTAAAGTGTACTCAACAATTAAAGTTGTAATTGATTATAATGTGGACAGGGTGTGTGCGTCCATGACTGGATTATTCACGATTTATTGAAATATAATTTCTGTAGCGTTGATCCAATTTAGATGAAAAATTGGACAGCGTGTGAATTTTATTGATTGACCCGATTTCAGCGAAGTGTGCACCTTGCATAGCTTAAACGGTTCATCACCAGCTATCCAGCAATAACAAGGACACCGCTCGCAACTACCTGTCAGATATATTGCTGATCGCCTTCACTTAACTGGGACACCAAGCGCGGCAAGACTGAGAAAAAATGTTGCAAGCCGGACCTGCCACTTCCGGGTGCATTTCCTGTTTGGAACTGACGTCCCTTTAATGGAGATAAGTTCCTCAACCATTCCACCACTTCACCATTGTTCAAAATCTCTAGTTGCACAACTACGTCAGAACCAAATTAATAAAAATTACGCGTACTTGAAAAAACTTCATCACTCGGTTTCAAATGTTATTTTAAGAAAATTAAAATGGTTGTTACACACTTACTGCACATAGTAATAGTTTCCTCCAGCTTTTAGACAAACGCATCTGTCCTTCAGTGAGCTGCTCTCAAGATCGAACAGTCCAAGGGAGGATACAGGATACGCAAAATGAATTATCTCTCTGATCTGTGTCATTTATGCGCAATGTAAATAAATTGTTAATTATCCACCACTGAGATATCACCGAAATTCTCCGGCAATTTACTTTCCTGCCGGCAGCGCACCCGTGCCAGTGCGTTTCCAGACAGCGTGAGGTGGATACAATTGGAAATCCCATTGACAGGTGGCGAAAGTACAGAATCACGCCAGCAGCGAACAAGGCACAGTCGAGAATCTCGCGGCTGGTGTACAGGAGAATCACACCGCTGCTCGCGAAGACGGAGAATTTCGCGCACAGCCAAATCTCCCATTCACCGCAGCAATCCCGCTGCCATGAAAATATGGAGAATACCAGCCCCTGTCTTCCGATGCTTGTCAATGGGATTGAAGCCACTCCACGCCACCGGAAACCACCGGGCGGGAGTGCGCTACCGGCAGAAAATGTGAATCGTAACGGCCGGAGAAGAACTTTTAATTCAAGGAAACTGTCACTGCGATGCAAGATCTAGCTTGAGAGTAAGTGGAACATTTTTAATTTGGCAGGCTGTTACTAGTGGCAGGCGACAGAAAACATCAGTTCAGCGTCATTTACCTACTGTCAGCATCATTTGCTTTGCTGAGAGCATCCTAGTTTAATACTCCGGCTGAAAAAAGGTGCACTGCCAAAACTCTTGATTATGGACTCATCAGCTCGCAAAACGTTACCAGCAGGTACATGGGAACAGCAGGTTTCGCTGCACGTGAACAGAGTGGTCATTGGTGTCCAGGTGGGTTCTGATTTGTGGAGGCGTTGTCATGAGAGTGCAATATGGAACAGTTGATAGGATCATGGAATCCTTACAGTACAGAAGGAAGCCTTTCAGTCCATTGAATTTTCACCGTCCCTCCGAAAGAGCATGCGAACCAACCTGCTTCCCGTCCCACCCACGTAACACCGTAACCCCATCCAACATTTGGACACCCAGTGGCAATTTACACGACAAATTCACCTAACCTGCTCATCTTTGGATTGTGGGAGGAAACTGGCCCACCCAGAGGAAACCCAGGCAGACACGGGGAGAATGTGTAAACTCCGCACATACAGTCACCCAAGGTCGGAATTATACCCAAGTCTCTGGCGCTGTGTGACAGCATTGATACCCAATTAACAACCAAATTTTGCATAAATTCTCATTTTCCATGGCAACGCCCTGGAGACCACTGAACAAGCAATTGGGACGTCCTTCACATGCAATGATAATTTTTGTTACCTCGTTGCTGATGGTCGTTTCTTGAGATCTGTCCCGATCAGTGCAAGACATAAAGCTGTGACAGCATACCCTTATGTTCAGTAATACTCAAATCAAACCACCCAGCCGAATGGAGAGTTTAAGGGGGCAGGCAAGAACAAGGCAGATGACAAGCATCGTGGATATACATTCAGGATAGTGTTTGGATCAGTTCTATTCAGAATAAATTGCAATTATTTGTACTGTCATGCACGGGAAACGGAAAACAAGCGAGCAATATAAGGGCATAAATGCGCAATTGAATTAGAGAACGGTACCAACACGGAAATAGTTTTATTTTCTATCCATCCTGTCCATGATGGATCCCTGCACAATTAATTCACCTTGCACAGCTACAACCATTGAACTGCGGAAAGGTTACAGCACAGAAGGAGACCGTTCGTCTCATCTTGTCCATGCCAGTCCCAGGATATCCAGATGCCTTTCTAATCCCACCTTTTTGCACGTGGTCCACAGCCCTCAAATTTACGGCACTGAGCATGCAGATGCAGGTTGTTCTTGAAAGAATTTAGGGTCGCTGCATCCAGCACAAACTCAGGCAGCGTATTCCAGACTTCCATAGCCTTTTGTCCAAGAATGTTCTTCGACATTGCACCTCTACACCTTCGGCCACTTATCTTAAATCTATGAATTGTTGTTGAAAACTCACCACTATTCTTAGAAGTACCCCGATACCAAAAAGGCCCGACATTCTAAATGGTGAACAGAGATTCTCACTCCCTGACTCCTATGCAGGCTTCGGTGGGTGCTATTCAGGTCAAACTATGTTTTCAAGTTATCCCCCGTTGTAACCCATGTCTTCACAGAATATTTCATCTACTTACCACTTAGTATCATCGATCCTGGGTCTCGCATTGCTAAGTAAGTAAAGTAGACTTTGGAATAACCACTGTTTCAGGTAAAATTAAGTTATTTTATGATGATATTTTTTCTTTTAAAAGCTGCAATTACTTTATTTACAGAAAAGTAAAAAAGATCTTGCGTCTGGAACCTCCTGGTTGGTTGAACGGAACATCATGCCCAACTTGACAATCAATCTACTTTTTAAAATCTGGTCTTCTTTAGACGTATTTGCTGGTGAGCTCGGTTGCTATGTACTATCTTTCCCATGTACCGAGCTGTGAGAGCCGGCTCTGCTGGCTATCTCTGAGCTGAGTCTGAGCTGACTCTGCCTCCTCTTTAAATTCTGGTCTTCCTTGGATGTATCAGCTGTTTTAGCTCGGCTACTTGGCTCTATCCCTTTCCCATGACCGAGCTGACTGTAAGATGACTCTGCTTGCTTCTCTTGTTCCTTCTCTGCCTCTCGCTCTCTCCCTCTCCCTCTAGTTCTGGTACTTCCTGCTCTGGTCTCTTGGTTTATATTCCCTTCCTAACAGTTATTACGTTTTTATTGTAAAGTAACTTTTATTTTGCTTGGATTGCAAAAGGTACCTTTAATCCGAATTTTTCTAACACGACTAAGCATTCACTGTTCAGTAATAAGTTGATATTTTGATTTGTTTCTGAACCGTCAAGTTTTCCTCTGGTCTCTGTCATTTAATTCTCCCCAAATATATAGCCAATTGTATCATTAGTTTCCCCCCAATCCTGTCTAAAACATTCTTCTCTGGAGTGTAGTTCTCTTCCTTCTTGTGAACTGGTTTGTCTGTTATTTATTTTTTAAATCTGAAAATTCAAATGAACAGGTCAAGAGTGGAGAGGGCCCTAGTCTTTAATTTGTACTTTCTATTTTCGTTTTGGGTACACCAGAAGTGCCCTCTCCAGGACTTCCAGATTTCTTTTGCCACCATTTCTTTCCTTTTTCTTTTTGAACTGGTTTATTTTCCTTATCATTGATGTACGTCCTACAATTGAGGCTTGTTAAGCCCCCTTCTTCTGTCATTGCACCCCTGAGTGAGATTCGAAGAATCTCAACCTCCCCCTCTTTTGCTCACTCAGTGATCCAGTCTGGTCGAAACCTTACCCTGTTACATTCCTGATATTTACTTTAATTACTTTATTTTGATTACCACCGGATTTGTATGAAGGTAAGGTCCAAACATAACACTTTAACTTCATCATCTGTCCTATCAATGCTGCCAACGGGTTTCAATTCACTGCCTTCCCACGTGTTAATTGTGATACAATTTATTTTGCTCCAGACACCATGCTTCTCGAATTCAACTGTATGTTGCCCCAGATTAAGAACAATCTTGTCTTTACATTTTACAGCTTCACCGATTATTTTTCCTGCAGTTTTAGTTGGTATCTTCACCCACACTTCCTCTGTATTGTCAAACGTTCTTAATATCTTAATTTTTCCCTTATCTATTTTTATTAAATCTTTCCCTGCCACTAGATTCTCATTTCGTGACACTGCAAGTAATTCTCCTAATCTAACTTTGGGTCCAATATCTTTATTCTCTAAAGCTTCAATGTATTTACATTCTAAACAGCATTATTTTTGCTCGTGACATTTTATTATCGTCCGGCACTAGGACCCTGCGGAGCTATACCGTGTCAATTTCAACGCATCAGTTTCAAAGTAATTACCTACTCTGACTGCTACCCAGTAAAAACTTATTTATCTGTTTATTCTGAGACCAATTTCATTCTGAACATACTGATTTATTACCTCATAATACTGATCACATTTCTGCCTGCCGTTTTTAACTATCAATTGATGTGAAACTCGATTGTGCAAAATACAACATTTTTTTAAATATACAAACACCAAAGGAAATGCACAAACCCTTGTTAAACATACACACAATCATTCATCCACTCAGATCTTGGATCTCTGCTCTGTGGGGTTTCAGAAATCCTTATTAAACACACACTCATTTGTCCACTGAAATCCTGCACCTCTATTCTGTAGGGTTTTAGTTATTCTTAACAAAAATTGAGACCCCTCTGTGCTGTGAAGTCTCTTATGCAGGAGTTTTTTTTGCCTCTGTTAATCTTTTCCATTCTTGTTTCATTGCTTCAACTCTCTTGACCGTGTTTCAGAGCAAGAGGATTATTCTAATTGCCATTTTTCGGAATTCTAACTTCTGTTCCTGGTTGTCCCTTTCAGTTGCAATCTGAAATTAAGGATAAGTACCCTTTCTGGGCCCCATCCAAGGCTAACTAAGGCACTATCTTCCTGTTTTAGTTAAGGGTCGATTGGTTATTGGTCGCTAAAGATTCTAGGCATCCCTATTCCTCCAGGATGATCCCTCACAATCTGCCGTACTCTAAGGTTGATTTATTTTTTGGCCTCCTTTTACCAGTAATGGATGCAAGATTTTTAGGGCTGTCACCAAGATGTCTTGCAGATGTTTTCTCAGGGTCAGCATATTCTAATCTGCTGATTTTTACACACAACCTGAGTTTTGGTCCCCTCGATCCACAGAATATCCCTACAAAAGTCAATCACACATGACTTTCCAGACTAAGCTCGTCAGATAAAGTCTGACTCACACATAGACCAGAAACTTGTAATATTCAAGCCTTTGTGCCGGTTAGAAACTTCTAATATTCCAACCGTTTCGTGTGAACTAGAAACTTGTAATATTCTACTCCCAATATAGCCCCCATTCTGCTCAGCTAGAAACTTCTAATATTCAAGCCTCGCTTTACCTAGAAACTTTTAATATTCTAGCTCTCCACGCTGGGTGCCTTGGAGAAAGCAAAACAGCCGGCTGGGTGTAATTAACACGGTGTTAACTCATCAGGTGCCATGTAGAAAATAAAGCAACCCGCTAGGCGTAATTAACAGGGTTTTAATTAAACGTTGGGCGCCATGTTGTTGAAAACTCACCACTATTTTTAGAAGTCCCAAAAAGGGCCGACATTCTAAATGGTGAACAGGGATTCTCACTCCCCGACCCCTATTCAGGCTTCGGTGGGTTCTATTCAGGTCACAACTATGTTTTCAAGTTATCCCCCGGTTTAACCCATACGTTCACAGAAGATTTTATCTACTTACCACTTCGTACCATCGATCCTGGGTCCCGCATTGCTAAGTAAGTAAAGTAGACTTTGGAATAACCACTGTTTCAGGATAAATTAAGTTATTTTATTATTATATTTTTTCTTTTAAAAGCTGCAATTACTGTCTTTACAGAAAAGTAAAAAGATCTTGCTTCTGGAGCCTCCTGGTTGGTTGAAGTGACCATCAGGCCGACCTTGACAATCAATCTCCTTTTTAAAATGTGGTCTTCTTTTGATGTATTCGCTGGTGAGCTCGGTTGCTATGTCCTATCTTTCCCATGTACCTAGCTCTGAGAGCTGGCTCTGCTGGCTATCTCTGAGCTGACTCTGCCTCCTCTTTAAATTATGGTCTTCCTGAGATGTATTAGCTGTTTTAGCTCGGCTACTTGGCTCTGCCCCTTTCCCATGACCGACATGACTGTAAGCTGACTCTACTTTCTTCTCTTGTTCCTTCTCTGCATCTCTCTCTCTCTCTCCCTCTGGTTCTGGCAGTTCCTGCGCTGGTCTCTGGGTTTATATTTTCTTCCTGACAGTTATTACGTTTTTATGACTTTATTGTAAAGTAACTTTTATTTCACTTGGATTGTAAAAGGTACCTTTAATCTGAAATTTCCCAACACAGCTAAGTATTCATTTTGACACGACTTCATCTCATAGATCTCTGATTACATTCTTCCTTTGTGATGTTCCAAGTTCCTTTGTGATATTAAAAAATTATTTGGTTTCAATAGGGGTGTGAATTTTTGTTCCTGCCATTTCTATAGTTTTATTTTCCAATTGTGTCCCCAGCTCATAATTTTGACTTTGATTTTAGCTTTAAATTATGTTTTTCGTGGACTGATAGTCTTCAATTTTCTTTAATTTACCTGTTGCTAGCAGAATTTCACACCCATATATTTGTCTCCCAAGTCATTCTTTTCTATCTGCTGATTTTACTTCAATGAAGGTGTGAAGCATTGCTTTTAGCTGTATGCTAACATCCACTTGGTTATGACTTGAAAGGTTTACATTTGTCACCTAACTCAAGTGAAACCCTCATCCATGCTTGTCCAGATGCTTATTAAGATGGTTAATTTCAGTGAAGGTGTGAGCCATTGTTTTTAGCTTCATACAAAAATCCTGTCTGTTTCTAAGACTGTTTGGAAGAAGCAATCTGCATTTTATAATCCTGCTCTTTGCAGCTGCTGTCAGCCTTTTGTGGGATCTTGCCCTGTGTTCTCTCATGTTTCTCTCAGACCAGATATTGCCAGACTTCCATGTTTCAAATGACACATCTTTCCATATTATCAATTACAGTACACTGGTTCCAGAATTGTCCAGCAAGGGACGCAAGTTTATTCTGTCCACTCTGCCCCTTCCCTTCATAATTTTGTACACCTCAATTGGATCACCAATTAACGTCCAAGTAAATTTAATCTAACCTATACAATCCATCCTTGCAGCACAACTTTCCTAACCCTGGCTCCATTCTTCAAAACCTCTTCTGCACTCTCCCCAGGGCTATAATGTGCTGAGCCGAATTGTACACAGTTGTGACCTCACCAGTGTTTTTGACATATCCTTACTTTTATATTCTATACCTACGCCAATGAAGGAGCCCATTACATATTCTTTATTTCCACCATTGTCTTGTTTATTTGCTGTCTTTAGTGACCAGTGCACTGTACGGCAAGATCTCTAACTTCCCGTGGCGCAATTGGGTAGCGCGTGGTACTTATACAGCAATGCAATCAGCGGGTTACGTCAAGGTTGTGAGTTCAATTCTCACCTGGGACAATTATTTGTGCTGTATTGTTCTTGAGAGAGATACGGCACAAGGACTTGTTGAGGGTTTTGGCAAAGGTTGGAATCATGACCATTACAGGCTTGGAGGGACGACCTGTTCATGTGCTGTATTGTTCTTCATTCTTTATTTCTCTATGCCTCTGCTTATATTCCCATTTATTGGGTACTCCCTATAACTATTTGACCTTCATAAATACATTACCTCACACTTATCTGTTTTAAATTATATCTGTCACTTTATCGCCCACTCCACCAGTCCATCCAAACCATTTTGGAGATTACAGCTATCTTCTGCATTGTCCAACAATCCACTAATCTTAGTGTCTTCTGCACATTTCCCAATTGCTCTCCCTACATTCACCTCTGTTATGGGCGAGGGTTCAGAAAACTCCAAAGAATATTATGGAATTCACCTGACCTACAACTGCTTATTCATTTTGGTTACGAGGAGCACAGGGGCCTACTTTTCAGGTGTTATTTTACAGAGGCGTTTAGCATTTAAATCAAAAACAAAAATTATTCTACGAATTCAGTTAACATTTCTATAAACACACACAGTAAGCAATTTCCTCAACTGCAAACATAAATACTCCACACAGCTACAGTTCCCTCTTGATCTAACCCTTAATAACTTCCCTTTCAACTGTTTCAATTTGATAACAACATCCAATACCAGAAAAGCCCTTTTTTCCCAAAACAGTAGCTTTGAATTCTTTACAGAAAAAAGTTAGCACTTTTAAATTATCAAGTGATCTGGTAACCTTTTAACATACAGAGAGAGAGAGGAGAAGCCTTCTTTATCTGAATCCAGCTTCCAACTGTGTAAACCGAAAGAAAAACTAAGAGCCACAGCCAGCTCCCAGCTCAAAATGAAAGTAAAAGCCAGAGCCGCAGCCGATATCCACGCATACAATGGCATCGCTGAAGCCATGTGATAATACAAACATTTCTTGAAGGGAAACTCCCATGACACATCCAATTCGGTAATATGATACACAAACAGTAAGGGTCCCGACACCGAGTCCTATGGAACACTACTTGAAACAACTTTCCATTTGTAATGGCACATATCGACCTTTGCTGCCGATTACTATGTCAGTATGGGGCTGGTTTAACACAGTGGGATAAACAGCTGTCTTGTAAGGCAGAACAAGGCCAGCAGCGCGGGTTCAATTCCCAAAGCGGCCTCCCCGAACAGGCGCCGGAATGTGCCGACAGTAACTCCATTATTAAGTTTTCATCCAGTTTGCCACATTGTCCTCAATCCCATGGGCTATTTTTCCGGCTAATCTAAAATCCATGCAGACAACATCCAATGGACAACCTTCATCGACCCTTATTGTCACGTCCTTGAAGAATTAAATCAAATTTGTTCAGTATGATCTTCCTTGATCAAATATTTGCTGACAATCCATCCATAACTGGTCCATGTTTTGATTTGTGAGGCAGAGGACCGCATCGGATGAAGGGATGCCCCACTGAGTTGTGGTTCACCAGGCCACGCGTCACCACCCCCACGACCACTCCCATCCACCACGCCCACCCCACAAACACACGCACACCCCTTCCACCATCAGCCCCACAATCCCTTTCACCACCCTTACAAAGCCCTACATCACCACCACACACACCGTTAACACCACCACCCCTACATCAAACCCTTGCACCAGCACCAGCGCACATCCATCACAACCACCCCCACAATCCCCCCAACACGCGCACACCAATTCCACCATCCCCACACCCCACTCTAACTCCGTCACCTCCACACAACCCTCCTCCACCAACCCCATCCTACACCACCTCTAACGCCACTACCTCCACACAAGCCCCCTCCAGCAACCCCACACTACACCAATTCCCTCGACGACCACCACCCCACACCACCGCCCTCCACTACCACCATTCCCCACACCACTCCACCATCATCAACTCACCATTACACCCACACACACCCTCCACCAGCACCGCCTCACCACCACCTCCACACAAAGAAGTTGAAAGCCAGAACAGACAGAGTTGTCATCTCTGGTTTGTTGCCGGTGCCACGTGATAGCGAGGCTAGGAATAGGGAGAGAGTGCAGTTGAACACGTGGCTGCAGGAATGGTGTAGGAGGGAGGGCTTCAGGTATTTGGATAATTGGAGCGCATTCTGGGGAAGGTGGGACCTGTACAAGCAGGACGGGTTGCATCGGAACCAGAGGGGCACCAATATCCTGGGAGGGAGGTTTGCTAGTACTCTTTGGGAGGGTTTATACTGATTTGGCAGGGGAATGGGAACCGGATTTGTAGTCCAGCAACTAAGGTAGCCGATATTCAGGACGCCAAAGCATGTAATGAGGCAGTGGGGAAGGGAACACTGACAAAGGAGAGTATTTGCAGGCACGGAGATGGGTTGAAGTGTGTATACTTCAACGCAAGAAGCATCAGGAATAAGGTGGGTGAACTTAAGGCATGGATCGGTACTTGGGACTACGATGTGGTGGCCATCACGGAAACTTGGATAGAAGAGGGGCAGAAATGGTTGTTGGAGGTCCCTGGTTATAGCTGTTTCAATAAGATTAGGGAGGGTGGTAAAAGAGGTGGTGGGGTGGCATTATTAATTAGAGATAGTATAACAGCTGCAGAAAGGCAGTTCGAGGAGTATCACCCTATTGAGGTAGTATGGGTTGAAGTCAGAAATAGGAAAGGAGCAGTCATCTTGTTAGGAGTTTTCTATAGGCCCCCCAATAGTAACAGAGATGTGGAGGAACAGATTGGGAAACAGATTTTGGAAAGGTGCAGAAGTCATAGGGTAGTAGTCATGGGCGACTTTAACTTCCCAAATATTGAGTGGAAACTCTTTAGATCAAATAGTTTTGATGGGGTGGTGTTTGTGCAGTGTGTCCAGGAAGCTTTTCTAACACAGTACTGGGTAATGAACCAGGGCAAGTGATAGATTTGTTCGTGGGGGAGCATTTTGGAGATAGTGACCACAATTCTGTGACTTTCACTTTAGTAATGGAGAGGGATAGGTACGTGCAACAGGGCAAGGTTTACAATTGGGGGAAGGGTAAATACAATGTTGTCAGACAAGAATTGAAGTGCATAAGTTGGGAACATAGGCTGGCAGGGAAGGACACAAGTGAAATGTGGAACTTGTTCAAGGAACAGGTGCTACGTGTCCTTGATATGTATGTCTCTGTCAGGCAGGGAAGAGATGGTCGAGTGAGGGAACCATGGTTGACAAGAGAGGTTGAATGTCTTGTTAAGAGGCAAAAGGTGACTTATGTAAGGCTGAGGAAACAAGGTTCAGACAGGGCATTGGAGGGATACAAGATAGCCAGGAGGGAATTGAAGAAAGGGATTAGGAGAGCTAAGAGAGGACATGAACAATCTTTGGCGGGTAGGATCAAGGAAAACCCCAAGGCCTTTTACAGATATGTGAGAAATATGAGAATGACTAGAGCGAGGGTAGGTCCAATCAAGGACAGTAGCGGGAGATTGTGTATTGAGTCTGAAGAGGTAGGAGAGGTCTTGAATGAGTACTTTTCTTCTGTATTTATAAATGAGAGGGGCGATATTGTTGGAGAGCACAGTGTGAAACAGATTGGTAAGCTCGAGGAAATACTTGTTAGGAAGGAAGATGTGTTGGGCATTTTGAAAAACTTGAGGATAGACAAGTCCCCCTGGCCTGACGGGATATATCCAAGGATTCTATGGGAAGCAAGAGATGAAATTGCAGAGCCGTTGGCAATTATCTTTTCATCCTCACTGTCAACAGGGGTGGTACCAGGGGATTGGAGAGTGGCGAATGGCGTGCCCCTGTTCAAAAAAGGGACTCGGGATAACCCTGGGAATTACAGGCCAGTTAGTCTTACTTCGGTGGTAGGCAAAGTAATGGAAAGGGTACTGAAGGATAGGATTTCTGAGCATCTGGAAAGACACTGCTTGATTAGGGATAGTCAGCACGGATTTGTGAGGGGTAGGTCTTGCCTTACAAATCTTATTGAATTCTTTGAGGAGGTGACCAAGCATGTGGATGAAGGTAAAGCAGTGGATGTAGTGTACATGGATTTTAGTAAGGCATTTGATAAAGTTCCCCATGGTAGGCTTCTGCAGAAAGTAAGGAGGCATGGGATAGTGGGAAATTTGGCCAGTTGGATAACAAACTGGCTAACCGATAGAAGTCAGAGAGTGGTGGTGGATGGCAAATATTCAGCCTGGATCCCAGTTACCAGTGGCGTACCGCAGGGATCAGTACTGGGTCCTCTGCTGTTTGTGATTTTCATTAATGACTTGGATGAGGGAGTTGAAGGGTGGGTCAGTAAATTTGCAGATGATACAAAGATTGGTGGAGTTGTGGATAGTAAGGAGGGCTGTTGTCGGCTGCAAAGAGACATAGATAGGATGCAGAGCTGGGCTGAGAAGTGGCAGATGGAGTTTAATCCTGAAAAGTGTGAGGTTGTCCATTTTGGAAGGACAAATATGAATGCGGAATACAGGGTTAACGGTAGAGTTCTTGGCAATGTGGAGGAGCAGAGAGATCTTGGGGTCTATGTTCATACATCTTTGAAAGTTGCCACTCAAGTGGATAGAGCTGTGAAGAAGGCCTATGGTGTGCTCGCGTTCATTAACAGAGGGATTGAATTTAAGAGCCGTGAGGTGATGATGCAGCTGTACAAAACTTTGGTAAGGCCACATTTGGAGTACTGCATACAGTTCTGGTCGCCTCATTTTAGGAAGGATGTGGAAGCTCTGGAAAAGGTGCAAAGAAGATTTACCAGGATGTTGCCTGGAATGGAGAGTAGGTCTTACGAGGAAAGGTTGAGGGTGCTAGGCCTTTCCTCATTAGAGCGGAGAAGGATGAGGGGCGACTTGATAGAGGTTTATAAGATGATCAGGGGAATAGATAGAGTAGACAGTCAGAGACTTTTTCCCCGGGTGGAACACACCATTACAAGGGGACATAAATTTAAGGTGAAAGGTGGAAGATATAGGAGGGATATCAGAGGTAGGTTCTTTACCCAGAGAGTAGTGGGGGCATGGAATGCACTGCCTGTGGAAGTAGTTGAGTCGGGAACATTAGGGACCTTCAAGCAGCTATTGGATAGGTACATGGATTACGGTAAAATGATATAGTGTAGATTTATTTGTTCTTAAGGGCAGCACGGTAGCATTGTGGATAGCACAATTGCTTCACAGCTCCATGGTCCCAGGTTCGATTCCGGCTTGGGTCATTGGCTGTGCGGAGTCTGCACGTCCTCCCCGTGTCTGCGTGGGTTTCCTCCGGGTGCTCCGGTTTCCTCCCACAGTCCAAAGATGTGCGGGTTAGGTGAATCGGCCATTGATAAATTGCCCTTAATGTCCAAATTGCCCTTGGTGTTGGGTGGAGGTGTTGAGTTTGGGTAGGGTGCTCTTTCCAAGAGCCGGTGCAGACTCAAAGGGCCGAATGGCCTCCTTCTGCACTGTAAATTCAATGATAATCTATGATTAACCCCTCCAGCACCATCACGCGCGAACGCAACCGGCAATCCAATCTTGTCCTGTGTCTTGCAGGAACTCCTGGTAATAAGGCAGGCCCTTTGGGTGCCCACCTCCACAACGCAGACATCAGCTAAGAAACCAAGACGAGAGCAGCGAGGAGGAGGAGTATGGTACTGTCAGCCACGGGAGCACTCGATCCGAAGCCTGGAAACCGTGGATCACAGTCCGGGGGGACACTAATTCTCACCACAGCTGTATCCAAAACCATCCACAATCACAGAGGCACTCACCTCTTTTGGACATGTTAGCGAAGAGCCTTCTGGGGACTATCTGTTGCGCACCACACACGTGCTGTGCTACATTAGGTGGAGGTCGGAACTCTCGAAGAACAGAGGGCAGTGCGAACTCAGGGACTACTGCCCTCTGGATGGGGTTCGGTATTCTGGAACGTGCGGTCCCATCTATGGTGGAAAGGCAGTCTTACAGCCGGGGACAAAACGAGGATGTGTGGGAAACCATCCAGCTCCTGATGCCGCAGCTGGAGGAGTCCAAAAGTCACCAGGTGTAGCCAACCATGCGTGCCGTCCAGGCCAACAATGCACGCTTGGCGTCCGTGATAGAGTTCCTGGCGGTGCATATTGCGGCCGTAGGTCAGGATGTCCACGGCCTGGGGCACTCTCCACGTTCGGTGGCCGAGGACCCGGACAGGTCTGCCGTATCACTCGTAACCTTGTACCAGGGACACCTGGACATTGCAGTGGCACTCCAGAGCGTAGCACAGTCACAGTTGGCAGCGGCTGATGGCATCTGTGGCATTGCCTGTCCACTGTTCGAAGTGGCACAGAGCCAGAGGGAGGTGTCACAATCACTGACTGATGTGGCAGAGACCCAGGAGGTGCTGGCACACTCACAGCGTGATGTGGCGCAGTCCCAGTAGGAGGGGGTTCACTTCCTGTGTTCTGTGTCCACAAGTATCGAGACGCTGATCAGAACGGGTGCAAGCCTCCAGGGCTGGCAGAACCAGATGGCGAGGGAGCCGCAGGGGTTAGGTTGAGCGGCGGGCAGAACAGGCGGCGCCACGCCACATGGGAAAACAAAGCGGCAGCCGGGCACATCCAGGCCCAGTCAACCAAAACACGGCCGCCAAAGTGGACGCAGGTCCTGTAAATCGCAGCAGACTGCCTCCATTCATGATGGACAGTCTGGGGATCCACCTATGTATTTCGTTAGGGCCCGTAAGGCCAAAAAAGGTCACCAATTAAGTTGGGACAGGTGCGGCGCATAGACATTTGCTTAGGAGCTAGAGCACAAAGCTGCATATAAATATTCACTGGTTCACAATAGACACTTGTTCACGACATTACAACGTGTCCTGGTGCTCTGTCAGGAAGGTGTGAGGAATGGGCTGGTCTAGGCTGGCCGAAGAGCAGACGCTCGGGGAAGTGGGGATGGGTGGGCATTGGGGGTGGGCATGGGACAGGAACTGCAGTCCAGCGAGCGTTCACTGCCCTGGTGTTTCAATCCCACCTCCCCACAGACCCATATGCTGGAATGGCCAGCGCACCTGCAGGGATAACCCTGGTCTGGGCTGGAAAGTGCGTCCATGAGCAGGAGTCAGACCCTGTCAAAACATCAACTAGACAAATGTCATCCCAGAGCGTGCCGTCATCATCCTTCATCCCATGGACCAGATCCACTGTTACTACCAAAACAAGGGGCTGGACTCCTTAGTGAGGCAGGTCAAAATCACGGATGGAGTTGCAAAGGAGGTGGTGGCCGGCCGGGGTGGGGTGTAGGGGTGATATGGGGTATCCTTGCCACTGGCCAGGCCCCCTAGTCTGTGAATATGGAGACAATTGAAGCATCCCATGAGGGGCTGCCCAGGCGCAACCTTTATGCGGCCTGCTGCGCCTGCTCTACCCCATGTCATTCCCATCCTGGACCTCCTTCGTATCCTCCCCATCGCATGATACCTAGCGTTCATCCTCCTGTTCCTGCACCTCGCCCCTCTGCTACACGATGTTGTTGAGGATGCAGCAGGCCACAACAACGTAGGAGACCCGCTGGGTACTGTACAAGAGGAACCCTCGAGAACGGTCCAGGCACCTGAACCACATCTTAAGGATGCCGAAGCACTGCTCAATTAGGTCCCTGGTCGCGGAGCGCGCATTGTTGTAGTGGGTCACTGCTTCGGTCTGTGGCCTCAGCATAGACGTCATCAGCCATGACCACAGCAGATAACCCTTGCTGCCCAGCCAGGGGTGCACTTCGAAGAGTTCAGGAATCTTCGAGTGTGTCAGGGTGAAGGCGTCCTGCACACTGCTATGTAGTCGTGCATGATGTGCAGCTGATAGTCACACACCAGCTGCATGCTCATCGTGTGCAATTTCTTTTGGTTCGTGTTACAAGGGAGGGTTGAAACTGCGGGGCAGGAGGCGGAGAAATAGGTCAGGAGGTGAAATAACTGAGGGGGAAATAGATAATGTGACAGGAATTATCTGAACGTTTCAATCTTTACAATGCACCATTTCCAGTCAGACAGAATTAGATCCACCAACAGGAGGAGAATGATAGTCGATGTGGATCATGGAGAACTCCAAAACTGTCACTGATCAAAGGAACGAATCAGTCAATGTGTTCTACATCCGACCATACCACCCAGTTGTTTAAGATATTCTGATGCACTGTTCTGTCCTCCTCACAGTTCACAATGGCTACAGTTTTAATATCATACGCAGGCATTGAGGTATTAGTGACATAGAATGCATTGACAGAATTGAGAAACTGGCAATATCTTGTTGAGGAGATCTAAACATAGAACATTAAACATAAGAACATAAGAACTAGGAGCAGGAGTAGGCCATCTGGCCCCTCGAGCCTGCTCCGCCATTCAATGAGATCATGGCTGATCTTTTGTGGACTCAGCTCCACGTTCCGGCCCGAACACCATCACCCTTAATCCCTTTATTCTTCAAAAAACTATCTGTCTTTATCTTAAAAACATTTAATGAAGGAGCCTCTACTGCTTCACTGGGCAAGGAATTCCATAGATTCACAACCCTTTGGGTGAAGAGGTTCCTCCTAAACTCAGTCCTAAATCTACTTCCCCTTATTTTGAGGCTATGCTCCCTAGTTCTGCTTTCACCCGCCAGTGGAAACAACCTGCCCGCATCTATCCTATCTATTCCCTTCAAAATCTTATATGTTTCTATAAGATCCCCCCTCATCCTTCTAAATTCCAACGAGTACAGTCCCAGTCTACTCAACCTCTCCTCGTAATCCAACCCCTTCAGCTCTGAGATTAACCTAGTGAATTTCCTCTGCACACCCTCCAGTGCCAGTACGCCCTTTCTCAAGTAAGGAGACCAAAACTGAACACAATACTCCAGGTGTGGCCTCACTA
The DNA here is from genome assembly GCF_047496885.1 of Scyliorhinus torazame. Taxonomy (NCBI): domain Eukaryota; kingdom Metazoa; phylum Chordata; class Chondrichthyes; order Carcharhiniformes; family Scyliorhinidae; genus Scyliorhinus; species Scyliorhinus torazame. Next base: position 185,416,304 of record NC_092711.1, on the reverse strand, counting down.
ACACCTTATACAATTGCAGCATAACCTACCAAGTCTGAAACTCCATCCCTCTAGCAATGAAGGACAAAATTCCATTTGCCTTCTTAATCACCTGTTGCACCTGAAAACCAACTTTCTGCGACTCATGCACTAGCACACCCAGATCTCTCTGCACAGCAGCATGTTTTAATTATTTATCATTTAAATAATAATCCCTTTTGCCGTTATCCTTACCAAAATGGATAACCTCACATTTGGCAACATTGTATTCCATCTGCCAGACCCTAGCCCATTCACTTAGCCTGTCCAAATCCCTCTGCAGACTTCCAGTGTCCTCTGCACTTTTTGCTTTACCACTTATCTTGGTGTCGTCTGCAAACTTGGACACATTGCCCTTGGTCCCCAACTCCAAATCATCTATGTAAATTGTGAACAGTTGTGGGCCCAACACTGATCCCTGAGGGACACCACTAGCTACTGATTGCCAACCAGAGAAACACCCATTAATCCCCACTCTTTGCTTTCTATTAATTAACCAATCCTCTATCCATGCTCCTACTTTCCCCTTAATGCCATGCATCTTTATCTTATGCAACAACCTTTTGTGTGGCACCTTGTCAAAGGCTTTCTGGAAATCCAGATATACCACATCCATTGGCTCCCCGTTATCTGCCGCACTGTTAATGTCCTCAAAAAATTCCACTAAATTAGTTAGGCACGACCTGCACTTTATGAACCCATGCTGCGTCTGTCCAATGGGACAATTTCCATCCAGATGCCTCGCTATTTCTTCCTTGATGATAGATTCCAGCATCTTCCCTACTACCGAAGTTAAGCTCACTGGCCTATAATTACCCACTTTCTGCCGACCCCCTTTTTTAAACAGTGGTGCCACGTTTGCTAATTTCCAATCCGCCGGGACCACCCCAGAGTCTAGTGAATGTTGGTAAATTATCACTCGTGCATTTGCAATTTCCCTAGCCATCTCTTTTAGCACTCTGGGATGCATTCCATCAGGGCCAGGAGACTTGTCTACCTTTAGCCCCATTAGCTTGCCCATCACTACCTCCTTGGTGATATCAATCCTCTCAAGGTCCTCACCTGTCATAGCCTCATTTCCATCAGTCACTGGCATGTTAATTGTGTCTTCCACTGTGAAGACCGACCCAAAAAACCTGTTCAGTTCCTCAGCCATTTCCTCATCTCCCATTATTAAATCTCCCTTCTCATCCTCTAAAGGACCAATATTTACCTTAGCCACTCTTTTTTGTTTTCTGTATTTGTAGAAACTTTTACTATCTGTTTTTATATTCTGAGCAAGTTTACTCTCATAATCTATCTTACTCTTCTTTATAGCTTTTTTAGTAGCTTTCTGTTGCCCCCTAAAGATTTCCCAGTCCTCTAGTCTCCCACTGATCTTTGCTACAAAATGGATCAGAAGAATTGATCCGGCCACGCGGCCCATCAAGCCTGTTCCACCATTTAATAAATTCAAGGCTGAGCTGATCACAACCTCGAAACCACATTCCTGTCCACCTTACATCCCTTTGTTAAATAAGAATGGATTTGACTCGGCCTGCAACATAATGAAATATGCTGCTTCCACCACCTTCTGAGAATGAATTGCGAGGAGTCACGATCCAGCTAAAGAACAGCCCATCCTCGGCTGCGTATTCTGCAATCAGAACTGAATCATTGGCAATCTAGTTATCCGTGACCCCTAGGGATGAGCGAAAATAATATGCTAGAATTTTTCATCAAGATATAGAGTAAAGTAATTGATTTGGAGAACAGGGTCCTGAATCTTAACACAGGAACTACAATGGTATAAGGCGAGTTGACATTGATAGATTGGGGAACGCTACTTAAAGGGATAACAGTGGCTATGCAACGGCAAACATTCAAGGAGCACATGGGGGAACTGCAACAATTTTTTATTCCTGTCTGGCACGAAAGTAAAACGGGATCAAACAATGTCTTGCAAGGGAAATTAGAGACAGTACTCGATTCAAGGAAGAAGCATACAAATTGGCCAAGAAACACAACAACACTGAGAACAGGGAGAAGTTGAGAATTCTGCAAATGAAGATCAAGGGATTGATTAAGATGTGGAAAATAGAGTTCGAGAGTAAGCTTGCAGTGAATGTAAAAACTGACTATAAAATTTTCTGTTGGTAATTGAAGAGAAAAGCGATTGATGAAGAGAAATGTAGATCTTTACACTTTGAAACATGGGAATATGTAAAAGGGACAAAGAAATGATGGAGCAACAAAATGCATACTTTATTCTGTCTTCATAAATGAGGACTGAAATCAGACTTTAGAAACGTTGGGGAACGTAGAATTTAGTGAGATGGAGAAACTGAAGTAAATCAATATTAGTAGAGAAATAGTGTTCGGGAATTCAGGTGATTGATTGAATTGGATTTGTTTATTGTCACATGTACCGAGGTACAGTGAAAAGTGATGAATCCCACGGCCTGATAATCTACATCCCAGAGTAATTAAAATAGTGGGTCTAGAAATAATGGATGCATTGGTGGTCTTCTTCCAGGATTCTGCAGACTCTGGAACAGTACCGACATATTGGAAGATAGCTAATGCAGCTTCGCTATTTAAAATGAGAGGTAAGGAGAAAGCAGGGAGTTATAGACCAGTAGGCCTGACGCATGTGCTGGGGAAAATTCTCGAAACAATTATCAAAGGTTTTATAGCAGAGCACTTAGAAAATGTCGGCAAGATTGGGCAGAGTCAGCATGGATTCATGAAAGGGAAATCATGCTTAACAAATCAACTGGAATTCTTCGAGGATTTAACTACTATAATTGAAGAGGAGGAACTAGCGGATGTGGTATATTTGGACATTCAGAAAGGTTTTGACGAAATCCAATATATAGATTAACGTGTAAAATTAAAGCACATGAGAGAAGAAGGGTAATGTATTGAGCTGGGTAGAAAACTGGTTGGCAGAGAGGAAACAAAGAGTAGGAATTAACGGATATCTTTTTCAAATTGGCACACTGTGACTTGTGGGGTACAGCAGAGATGCTAATCACATTATCTATTAATGTTTTCGATGAAGGAACAAAATGTAATGTCACCAAATTTGCAGCTGACACAATGTTGAGTCGGATGTTTAGCTGCAAGGAGGACACAGAGATCCTTCAATGTGATTTGGGCAAGTTGAGTCAGTGGGCAAATGAATGGCAGATGCAGTATAATTTTGATAAATGTGATGTTATCCACTTTGATACCAAAAACGTGAAGACAGACTTTTATCTGAACTAATAAATTAGGAGAGGAGAATGTGTAAAGAAACCTGGGTGTCATCATACACCAGTCACTGGAGAGAAGCATGCAGGTACAGCAGGCGGTAAACAAGGCAAATGGTATGCTGGCCGTCACTGCGAGAGATTTCGAGTACGTGAGCAGGAATGACTTGCTGCAATTATACACCGCGTTCGTGACGTCACAATGCAGGAAAGGTTTATCAGACTGATTCACGTGATGGCGGGACTGATGTACGAGGTGAGTTTGAAGCACTTAAGGTTGTACTCGCTGATGTTCAAAGTAATGGGGGTAGTTGGGAGTCACATAGAAACGTATCAAATTCTAACAGTACTAGATAAGGTAGGTACAGGAAGGATATTCCCGATATCGGGTGTGTCCAGAACGAGGGGTCACAGTCCAAGGATCACGTGAAACATTTTAAGACAGAGCTGTGGAGAAATGTCTTCAGGCACAGAGTGGTGAGCCTGTGCACTTCGTTACCACAGGAAGTAATTGAGGCTTACACAGCGTGAGCAGCATGGTGGCGGTGTGGTTAGCACAATTCCTTCACAGCTCCAGGGTCCCAGGTTCGATTCCCGACTTGGGTCACTGTCTGTGCGGAGTTTGCACGTTCTTCCCGTGTGTGCAGGGGTTTCCTCCGGGTGCTCAGGTTTCCTCCCACAGTCCAAAGATGTGCGGGTTAGGTGGATTGGCCATGCTAAATTGTCCTTAGTGTCCAAAATTGCCCTTAGTGTTGGGTGGGGTTACTGGGTTTGGGGGATAGGGTGAAGGCGTGGACCTTGGGTAGGGTGCTCTTACCAAGAGCCGGTGCAGACTCGATGGGCCGAATGGCCTCCTTCTGCACTGTAAATTCTATGAAATCGATATATTATTCAAAAGTATGATTATTAATGCATATGTAATAAAGTTTTGTACATTTAATTTTGATGCGGATTGGCCACTATCTATCTGAGTTGATGGATTTGAAGGACCTTCTATGTCCATGTTATCAATCATTATCTTAAAAAAATACAGAGGCCCGCAACTTCCCAAGGAGTGACAGTATATCTGTGAGGTGACCGAAATATGTCCTGGGGGAACTTTCCCCTTCCACGCGATTTCCAGAGACGGATTGTACGGCGATTACGCGGGAAGTTCAAACTTCCTATCGGCAGCTGCCAAACCATCAGAAAATGCGATTAAATTCGGATGGATTTCACTATGCTACATCAATGGTTAACTAGAAATGGTTGGAAGACTTAAAAACACTTGCAGATTGCAGTTAACATTTGCACTAACGACCCACAGCCTCAAACGGACCCCCAGAGAAATCGCAGAGCTCTACTACAAAACCCTCCCACACTAGAAACTTCAGCCTTTACAAAGTCGACTGCACTTTGTGGCGCTCCCGGAAGTCAGCTGCAAATTACATTTTAAATTAAGCTAAACGCTCCATGCAAAGCATGATTATTTTTTAGAACTAAATCATTCCTTATGGTCTTGGCGCTCACCTTATCACCATGGTTAAATGAGCACTGTTTTGGATTGAACGTGCTTTTTACGTTGATAGCATGTGGAGTGCGCGTGGCATGAATCACGTTCTGCACTGTAAACTGTATCGCATTGTCCATAAGGTTTTCGAATAAAGAAAGCCAAAGTGATTATCACAATAATGTACTCTGATGTACAACCCAGGAATTTGATGTGCTCGAAGTGAGACAGGAAGAATACAACGTTTCAATTCTCCAATCACTGGCTTCAATGATAAATTATATAACAATGAGAGAACATTCGTAATCTTGGAGGCCTTTTGTGTGTTCATCTTATAGTTTCCAGCTAGCTGTTCACCAGGAGCATTTTGGACCTGGATGGAAAGGGGTGAGGGCTGGAGTTCAGAGGATGGAAGTGGCGATTGAGTGGGCTTCAATCGTTTAGTGTGAGTTGTGGCAGAGCTGAAATAAGATGATATAATCACGAATCTCCTTCCAGGTTAACATGATGATATTCTGTCCTGGACATCAACGTCTCCACACATGCTGAGCCGCACGATTAAACACAGCATAATCCTTTGGGAGTGATACCTCTTTTGTTTTACAATGATGCTGATCACTTTATCGGGGAGGCAAAGCTGCAGTAAAATGCTGCAATAACTAATGTTTCGACACCCTGGGCTGGTCCGTGGTGTATTTCAGCTTCACTTCACCCAGGTCGCAGCACGATTGGAATTAACTGTTAATTTTAAACAATACCCGAAGTCATTGGCTGTCCATGAACTACAGCAAACAGGTTTGTAAATTTAAATACAATTAACTTTTATTATTAAAAATACCAATAATTAAACAGGCAACAGATACATCTAGTTGACTACTATCTAGTTTCTACCCCCCCCCCTCCCCACCTCCTCAACCACCCCCCCCCTCCCCCCCCCCCCCCCCACACACACACACACACTCACTTTAACTCGCCCCACTCTCTACACACACACAAGACAATCAAACACAGAGGCGAATGCGGGGCGCAAAAGAAAATCTACAAATAATATGACCAGAGTCATTGCTTCAGATGGACATCATCCAGTTACATTTTGCTTCACTCTCAGCCTCATGTCGGATGATAGCTTTGCCTTCAGTCTGTAATTGTTTTCCCTGTAGACCTATCCGGGTTTAGAGACTTCGGCATTTCGCAATAGGCAGTAGAGCAGAGAGAGCTGCTTCGACTTTCAGGGTCCAATGGCCTCTTTGTAGACTCACAGCAAGAACTAGCTGCGAACATTTGAAAGGAAATGAGAGGCAAAGAGGAAAGAGAGAGCACGCAAAACCGTTTCTATCCTTTCGGAGTCCAGAATCTCCTTTCTGGACTCTGAAAACCCCACCTGGCAGGACCAAATCATTGTCTGTTGCAGGGCAGAATACTGCCCTTGGCCAATCCATTGGCCACTTGCCAAACAATCGTACCCTCCGATCTCTCGGGTGCCATAAAGACCGGGGTTATCTGGTCGAAATTTAAAAGAAATCCATAGCGCAGTGTACTAGTTTGAAACGTTTCCTTTAGCTCGATTTAAAGTCATGTCTCCATTAAAATATACTGCCCTTCTATTTCTTTCAATCTCCTCCAAGCACCGCCCTAATCTTGTCTCAACATGCGCCTCTAGGCAATTCTGCCACTCGAATGCACACAGGTATGGTATTCACTTGCAATGAAAATCGTGACACCAGAGTAAATGATGTCATCACACACGCGCACACGTGTACACACACACATGTAACGAGGTGCAACAATGTAACAATGGAATTCAATTCCGTTCCAGCATGATTCGTTCTACCATTAATATCCGATTTTCCTTCCCAATACTAAATTACATGTTGTAATTATCCATGTAAATCTACACATTCACGCTGCAACTACACATAATAAGAATAATAATCTTTATTATTGTCACAAGTAGGCTTACATTAACACTGCAATGAAGTTACTTTGAAGAAACTTTATTCGCCACATTCCGGCGCCTGTTCAGGTTCTCGGAGGGAGAATCCAGAACGTCGAACTTACCTAACAAGCGCGATTCTCAGGACATGTGGGAGGAAATCAGACCACCCAGAGGAAACGCACGCAGACACAGGGAGAACGTGCAGACTCTGCACAGACAGTGACCTAAGCCGGAAATCTAACATGGGATGCTGTCGCTGTGAAGCAACAATGTTATTATTATTATTATTCTGCGAGTTCTGTTGTTACTCTTTGCTCCTCTGATTGTCCTACTGACATTATTTTGTATATTTTCCAATTTCATTTTACCTTTTTCCAGAATTTATCCAGGTTTCAATGTTTAGCAGTCCTAGCCCTGGGTTTGCTACTGCATCTCCACTATCGTCCATTCCAGAATCCCAAAAACTGTCTGGACTGTAGCTAGTCTCTGTGGCCGGCACGCCCTCCGACCCTACTCGAGAGTTCCAACCACCACCTGCTGTACCGGAGCATGTATTTTGTGTGCAAAAGATAGTGCCCTCGGGGCCTCTTCACCAATATGCCCTGCCGAGGTGAGTGTCTCTGGGATGGTGGAAAGTGTTGGAGAGAGTCGTGACTGGAAATCTGCGCTATCCCCGGACTCAAGCTCCGGTCTGTCCTGGGATGCGGAAAGGGGGCTTCCAGCCATGTCGGTATGGTCCTCGTCGCAGCTCGGGGGCTGTTAGGGGCGGGTGGATGAGAAGAGACACTGAAAATCCACAGTGTTTGACAGTCCTACTGACGAATGTGATATAAAATAGTTACTTTAGAGATATTAGTTAATGTAATGTAGAGGTAGGCCAGTCTAATTCTGGTGAGTTCACAGACAAAGGATTTCAGACCGCATGGAAAAGCAGGAAGAGGTGTGTCCACCAAAGCAGGAGGAAAGGATGCTGGGTAATAGGGGCCAGAGGAAGGGATTGGAAGTGAGCCAATCAGAATAGATCAAACAGGTCAGGAGGGATATAGGATGACCTATGGGCGTCGAGTATGTCAAACTTGATACCATTTGAATTGATTTGCAGAGATCCCTTTGTCTCTTTGTTCATTCGCTTTCCTGGATGTAGGAGACTGGATGTGTCCTATGTTTCTGTGAAATGAATCAAGCTTGCAAGCTAAATAAAATAACTAATGCTGTACCTGCAAATACATCTCGCCTTTTATTGAGGCCAGACTGACGGGTAAAGAAACTTGGGATTCAACACTACGTATGAAGCACAGATAATGGGTAGCTGGTGGCTTCAGTGGCCAGAGCATCTGGCCATGGTGGCCGGTATGGGTGTCAGCATGTTGTGCTGGATGTGGGTTTGGCCGCCCTCCGGGTGGAGCTGATTGGCATACGTGGTGGGACGGGTGTTGCTACTCGGGGAGCAGTGCTGCCTCCTCACCCTGTCCACCCTGCGGAGGTCGTGCATTTTCCCCTGGCACTGCGAGCCAGTCCGGACGGTGTTACAACGGCAATCACCATCTCTGCCATATGCAAGTAGGTCCGACTAATGGCAGCGCCTAGTAGCCTCCTTCATGCCCCGGGCTGCAGAGTCGTCTGCTTCTCCTGTACGGGGTCTTCAGTGTCTCCAGTGCCGCGTCAGTTAAACTTGGGGCCATGCGTCTTGCTGGCTGGGATGGTATGTATATGACAATGCAGCTTGTTACCCTTTTGTGTGTTAATCCTGGACCCCACTAATCGTCCAACCGTTTCTCATTAGAATCGAGTGTCTTCCACCTGGCACCGCTGCTAGCCCGTTGTTGAATCGCTCCAGGAGTGGCGCTTGTTCTGTTGCCATAGAACTCCACAAATCCTGCCCTGGCGGAGAATCCGGCTGCCTGTTCACATTGAAAGGAAATGAAAATCGCTTATTGTCACAAGTAGGCTTCAAATGAAGTTACTGTGAAAAGCCCTGAGTCGCGACATTCCGGCGCCTGTTCGGGGAGGCTGGTACGGGAATTGAACCGTGCTGCTGGCCTGCCTTGGTCAGCTTTCAAAGCCAGCGATTTAGCCCTGTGCTAAACCAGCCCCCCCAGGGTGGAGAACTGGGACATCCTGGGATGGATTCAGCGACTTAAGGGCCACGTGGAACACAATTGGTTCCTATGAGAAACAGTGTGGGATTCGCCAGATTCGCGATTGAAACTCAGGAGGCTGACAAGCTGCAACCTCAAATACACACTTTACTCCCCACAAACAACATCCCAGCCACCAAGATGGCAGCGAGAAGAACAGCTCAACGATTTATGGACGCCGAGCTGGAGACTCCCCGACCCCCCCCCCCCCCCCCTCCCACCCTGGACGCTGTGGAGCACAGACAGGGCATCGGACACCCTGGCCCCAGAAAGAAGGTACCAGCCAGCGCCATCCACCATGCTTGGGCGCATGAACCTGGATAGCTGTGCTGAAGCTGTCACTCACTGACGCCCTCGTTTACGATAGCTGGTCTCAAATTCATATCCCAGTGTCTTTGGCGCAATTGGTTAGCGCGTTCGGACATTGATTGAAAGCAATAACATATCTCAAAGACTGTATCACCTGCACTGTTTTACAGTGATTTCACACAGAAGTAACTGATTATTTGACAACTCATTGCCAATTGCACGAAGTACGAATCAGACGACTTTGATATTTAGACCTATCACAGAACTATATTGAACACATTTGAAAACTAAACAGATATGGTTCAGTTATAAATAACCCCTGAATGTATCCCTGGTCCTCATCTGCACTGTATGACAGAGATAATCATAATAGCAGCAATATTCAACCTCTGTACTGTCCAATTATCTGCCGGCAGCAGAGCGCGGCAACTGCAGCTTCAATCAGGGGGTTACTGCTCATCCCTGGGGCACAAGATACTCCAACGCGGGACAAGCCTCCCAATACACCGAGCACAGGCCCAGCATCACGAAGGTAGAAAATATCCCGCACACTGAACCTCCGAGCAACTATACACAATCTGAGTGTGTGTGTGGGTCACAAATAAATTTGACACTAACTTTCCATATCTTCTCACCGTAAAATTCTTTCATTTGGTAGAACATTGACTGTTGTCAATCCGAAAATTATCACCATAAAATTATTGGGATAGCGATTGGTTTGCCATTTTGGTCTGTCAGGTTTGCAATTCACTTTCTGGCGTCTGTTAAAGATAATTCCGTTTGAAAATGCGAACAAGAAAGAAGAAAATGATAAAATCGTGGAATAATTTGTGAGGAAACTGGGTCACAATAGATGCAAGGCGGTGTGCTTTAGTTCGGAAGCTGTGAATGATGTTATTGATAATTGAGTGGAAACGTTTGGACCTATCGGCTTCTGGGAGGCAAGTGAATTCGGATTCGCTGCAATCAGGCAATTTTGTGACTGCGATAATGGCTGAAATTTGATCTTATCAATGTGCCCGGCAAGCTCAGTCGGCAGAGCATGAGACTCTTAATTTCAGGGTGGTGGTTTCGAGCCCTACGTTCGGCGCTGTTCCATTTTAATGCTGCTTGCGTTGTTGAACCCATGCTCGCGATTCCTCCGGCGGTGAAGCCGTTCAAACTGTGTCAGTCTCCATCCAGCATTGTTCATCTCACAGTTGCTGCTTTGTGAGCACAAAATGCTCTTCTTCCCGAGTGTGAGGCGAGTTTGTTTGAGCCGCCTCATGTACAATGAACGACCGCACTTTAAAAATGACAGGCTCCACTCAAGCAGCTGAACCGAACAAATCTGCTCACAGACACGGAACGACAATGGGCACTTAGTCATTGCGATGGGTCCACGCGTAACACGACGCAAACCAAAAAAAAAAACGCATCAAATGATGAGGGGAGTATATTTGGCTATCCTCCTGAGCATTCTTCATATCAGGATGAGTTGCGAACAATTGTTGGATAGGAAACCAAGGGGTTGCTCTTGTTTGAAGTGTATAGAACGATGCGGCACAGGGATAGAATGGTTACGAGGGACATCTTTCCCTGAGCAGAGAGACCAATAACCCGCATTGTAGAATTAGAAAGAATGAAATCTTCACATTTATACTGCGACTTCCAGCACCAACGCCATCCCAACGTGCTTTTCAGCCAAGGAGGTCCATTTGAACTGGTTTCACTGTTTCTTTTAAAATTCAAATTCAGGGGCAGCTTAGCGTGACCAAGCTTTCTACACTGCACACATCGTTGTGTTCAGGGGGTGAGAACCACGTAGATAGGAAGTGGATTCACTGTCACAAGAAACGGAGCAACTTCCGCAAACTGCACCATTATGACGAGCAGAGAATCTGTTCTTGCGATCTTGATCGGGGGATAGGTATTGGACAGGACACGGTCCCCTGCTCCCTGCAAAACTGTGCCACCTACAGTGCAGAGGGACAACTGATTCAAATCTAAAACAAGGGACGACACCTCCGCCAGTGCATAACACTCTACTTCACTGTGGTTAACCTGTTTTTCTGTCAGGTTTGCAATTCAAAGTCTGAGCAATGAGCTTAATATCATGACGTCCCCATATGGATGGCAGCAGTTGCAGGAGAGCTTGTGCCCGCTGGCTTACATGCGTCTGCAGTGCGAATGATCAGACTGAACCCATGTGTCCAAAATGACTGTCCCACTATTTATTTTGGAAAAGGAAACCTGATGGAATACTTGTCATTCCGCTAGTCGCAATGAGAAGATATCAGTCACTGACACCCTCGTTTACGCTCGCTTGAATAATTTATGGCGCAATTGGTTAGCGCGTTCAGCCGTTGCACCATAACGGTTGGTGGTTCGAAACCACCCAGTGACGCCGTTTGTTCCCACTTTTTCTTTTTGCTTTGTCTCTCTTTTCCAGAACAGCATTTGGGACATTGTAACCAAGAACTAATCGAAAAAACGGTATCAACTGCACTGTGTTACAGTGACTTCACACAGAAGTAACTGATTGTTTGACAACAAATTGCAAAGTGAACGACGTAGGAATCAGACCACATTGAACAGTTTTGACAACTGAACAGAGTTTGTTCAGTTAGAATGAACAACTCAATTAATCCCTCGTACTCGACTGCACTTTGTGACTGGCAAAATCAGAACAGCAGCAATATTCCACCTCTGTAATGTCCATTCATCCGCTGGCATCAGAGCGTGCCAACTGCAGCTTCAATCAGCGGGTTACTGCTCATACCTGGGACACAAAATACTACAACCCGGGACAAGCCTCCCATTACACTGAGCACAGGCCCACGATCACGATGGTCTAATACAGCCACTCACTCAACCTCCGAGCTGCTCATTCGAACCTGAGTGGGTGTAACTAGGCCAGCAATAAATTTGGCACTAACATTCTATATCTTGTCACCGTAAAATAATTTCATTTCGGAAAAAGTACACGGCTGTAAATCTGAAAATTATCCCCATGGAATTATCGATACAGAACGGGTTTAACGTTTTTATCTGTCAGGATTGCAATTCACTTTCTGGCGACTGTTAAAGATAGTTTCGTTTGAAAATGCTGACACAAAGCGAGAAAATGTTAAACTCGTGGAATAAATCGTGTGCAAAGTGGGTCACAATAGTTTCAAGGAGGTGCGCTTTAGTTCGGAAGCTGTGAAGAATGTTATTGATAATTGAGAGGAAAGGTTTGAACCTATGGGCTTCTGGGAGCCAAGTTTCTTCACATTCGCTGCAATCAGCCAGTTATGTCACTGCGATATTAGATGTAATTTCACATTCTTAATGTACCCGACTAGCTCAGTCTGTAGAGCATGAGTCTGTTAATTTCTGGGATCGTGGGTTCGAGCACCGCGTTGGGCGCCGTTGCATTTTTATGCTGCTTGCATTGTTGAACCCATGCTCGCGGTTGCTCCCGCTGAGTCGCCGCTCAAACTGTGTATTTTTCCGTACAGCGTTGTTCATCTCACAGTTGCTGCTTTGTGACCGCATAAAGCTTTTCTTTCCGAGTATGAGGCGAGTTTGTTTGATCCCCCTCATGTACAATGAATTACCGCACTTTAAAAATGACAAGCTCCACTCAAGCCCATGAACGAAGAAAGTCTGCATAGAGTCACGGAAGGAGAATGGCAACTGCCTGATTGCGATGGATGCACGCTTAACCAGATGCAAACCGAAACAAAAAAACATTAAACGATGAGTGAAGAAAGTTGGCTGTGCTGCTGAGCAATAGTCATATCAGGATCAGCTGCGAGAAATTATTCTGCAGGAATCCAAGAGGAGATTTGTTTGAAGTGTATACAACAATGAGGAACAGGGATTGAATGGTTATCAAGGACATCATACCCTGTGCAGAGGGATCAATAAACCGGGTTTGGAAATGAGAAAGCATGAAATCTTCGAATTAATACATCGCTTTCCAGCACCACCGCCATCCCAAAGTGCTTTTCAGACATGGATGTCAATTAAAAGTGGTTTCCATGCTTCTTTTAAAATTCGAAATCAGGGGCAACTTAGCGTGACCAATCTTTCCACATTGCATACAGTGTTGTGCTCTGGGGGTGAGAACCACGCAGATAGGAAGTGCATTCACTGTCGCCAGAAACGGAACAGCTTCCACAAACTGCACCACAACAATGAGGAGAGAATCTATTCGTGCTATCGTGTTCGAGGGACAGAAGTTGGATAGGACACGGTTCCCTGCTCCCTGCAAAACAGTGACACCTACAGGGCAGTGGGACCACAGGTTTAAATCTCAAACATGGGACACGACCTCCGCCAGTGCCTGCCACTCTACTTCTCTGTGGATTCCATTTTTGTCTGTCAGATTTGTAATTAAAAGTCTGAGCAATGAGATGGGACATCATAAAGTCCCCAAATGGATGGCAGCGGTTGCAGGAGAGCTTGTGCCCGCTCGCATACATGCGTCTGCAGTGGGAATGATCAGACTGAACCCATGTGTCCAAAATGACTGCCCCACTATTTATTTTGGAAAAGGAAACCTGATGGGAATAATTGCCATTCCGCGAGTCGCAATGTGAAGCTATCAGTGACTAACACCCTCGTTTAAGTTAGCTTGAGGAACGCTCATGTCTTAGTCTCTGTGGCGCAATTGGTTAGCGCGTTCCGCTGTTAACCGAACGGTTGGTGGTTTGAGACCACCCAGGGACGTGGTTTGCTCCTGCTTATTCTTTTTGCTTGTCTCCCTTTTCCAGAACAGCATTTGGGACATTGGAACTAAGAACCAATCGCAAAAACTGTATCAGCTGCACTGTGTTACAGTGAGTTCACACAGAAGTAACTGATTGTTTGACAACAAATTGCAAATTGCACGACACAGGAATCAGACCACATTGAACAGTTTTGACAACTGAACAGAGTTTGGTTCAGTTAGAATGAACAACTCAATAGATCCCTCGTCCTCCACTGCACTGTGTGACTGGGAAAATCAGAATAACAGCAATATTCCGCCTCTGTAATGTCCATTCATCCGCTGGAATCAGAGCGTGCCAACTGCAGCTTCAATCAGTGGGCAACTGCTCATCCCTGGGACACAACATACGACAATCCGGGACAAGCATCCCATTACACTGAGCACAGGCCCACGATCAGGACGGTCTAATACAGCCCACTCACTGAACCTCTGAGCTGCACATTCGAACCTGAGTGAGTGTAACTAGGCCACCAATAAATTTGACACTCAAATTCTATAATTTCTCACCGTTAAATTCTTTCATTTTGCAGAAAGTCCACTTCTGTAAATCTGAAAATTATCCCCTTGGAATTATCGGTACAGAACGGGTTTAACGTTTTTCTCTATCAGGATTACAATTCACTTTCTGGCGACTGTTAAAGATAGTTTCGTCTGAAAATGCTGACACAAAACGAGAAAATGTTAAACACGTGGAATAATTCGTGTGGAAACTGGGTCACAATAGTTTCAAGGAGGTGCGCTTTGGTTCGGAAGCTGTGAATAATGCTATTGATAATTGAGTGGAGAGGTTTGAACCCATGGGCTTCTGGGAGGCATGTTTCTTCACATTCGCTGCAATCAGCCAGTTATGTCACTGCGATGTTTGATGTAATTTGAAATCCTTAATGTTTCCGGCTCCCTCACTCGGTAGAACATGAGTCTCTTAATTTCGGGGTCGTGTGTTCGAGCACCACGTTGGGCGCAGGTCCATTTTAAGGCTGCTTGTTGAACCCATGCTCGCGATTCCCCCGGCTGAGTCGCCGCTCAAACTGTGTCTTTTACCATACAGCTTTGTTCATCTCACAGTTGCTGCTTTGTGAGCGCATAAAGCTCTTCTTTCCGAGTGTGAGGCTAGTTTGTTTGATCCCCCTCATGTACAATGAATTACCGCACTTTAAACATGACAAGCTCCTCTCAGGCCCCTGAACGAAAAATCTGCTCAGAGTCACGGAACGACAATGGCAACGGCCTGATCGCGATGGATGGGCGCGGAACAAGATGCAAACCGAAATAAAAATAAGTTAAACGATGAGTGGAGAATATTTGGCTGTCCTGCTGAGCAATAGTCATATCAGGATGAACTACGAGAAATTATTCTGCAGGAAACCAAGGGGAGATATGTTTGAAGTGTTTTCAACTATGAGGAACATGGATTTTATGGCTTCAAGGACATCATACCCTGAGCAGTGGGGTCAACAAACGGGGTTTGGAAATGAGAAGGAATGAAATCTTCGAATTAATACGCCGCCTTCCAGCACCACCCCCACCCCAAAGTGCTTTTCAGACATGGAAGTCCATTTGAAATTGTGTCCATGCTTCTTTTAAAATGCGAAATTTGGGACAACTTAGCGTGACCAATCTTTCCACACTGCATACATTGTTGTGCTCTGGGGGTGAGAACCACGCAGATAGGAAGTGCATTTACTGTCGCAAGAAACGGAACAGCTTCCACAAACTGCACCACTATAATGAGGAGAGAATCTATTCTTGCGATCGTGTGCGAGGGACAGATGTTGGATAGGACACGGTTCCCTACTCCCTGCAAAACAGTGACACCTACAGGGCAGTGGGACAAAGAACAAACAAAGAACAAAGAAATGTACAGCACAGGAACAGGCCCTTCGGCCCTCCAAGCCCGTGCCGACCATACTGCCCGACTAAACTACAATCTTCTACACTTCCTGGGTCCGTATCCTTCTATTCCCATCCTATTCATATATTTGTCAAGATGCCCCTTAAATGTCCCTATCGTCCCTGCCTCCACTACCTCCTCCGGTAGTGAGTTCCAGGCACCCACTACCCTCTGCGTAAAAAACTTGCCTCGTACATCTACTCTAAACTTTGCCCCTCTCACCTTAAACCTATGCCCCCTAGTAATTGACCCCTCTACCCTGGGGAAAAGCCTCTGACTATCCACTCTGTCTATGCCCCTCATAATTTTGTATACCTCTATCAGGTCGCCCCTCAACCTCCTTCGTTCCAGTGAGAACAAACCGAGTTTATTCAATCGCTCCTTATAGCTTATGCCCTCCATACCAGGCAACATTCTGGTAAATCTCTTCTGCACCCTCTCTAAAGCCTCCACATCCTTCTGGTAGTGTGGCGACCAGAATTGAACACTATACTCCAAGTGTGGCCTAACTAAGGTTCTATACAGCTGCAACATGACTTGCCAATTCTTATACTCAATGCCCCGGCCAATGAAGGCAAGCATGCCGTATGCCTTCTTGACTACCTTCTCCACCTGTGTAGCCCCTTACAGTGATCTGTGGACCTGTACTCCTAGATCTCTTTGACTTTCAATACTCTTGAGGGTTCTACCATTCACCGTATATTCCCTACCTGCATTAGCCCTTCCAAAATGCATTACCTCACATTTGTCCAGGTTAAACTCCATCTGCCATCTCTCCGCCCAAGTCTCCAGACAATCTAAATCCTGCTGTATCCTCAGACAGTCCTCATCGCTATCCGCAATTCCACCAACCTTTGTGTCGTCTGCAAACTTACTAATCAGACCAGTTACATTTTCCTCCAAATCATTTATATATACTACAAAGAGCAAAGGTCCCAGCACTGATCCCTGTGGAACACCACTGGTCACAGCCCTCCAATTAGAAAAGCATCCCTCCATTGCTACCCTCTGCCTTCTATGGCCTAGCCAGTTCTGTATCCACCTTGCCAGTTCACCCCTGATCCCGTGTGACTTCACCTTTTGTACTAGTCTACCATGAGGGACCTTGTCAAAGGCCTTACTGAAGTCCATATAGACAACATCTACTGCCCTACCTGCATCAATCATCTTAGTGACCTCCTCGATAAACTCTATCAAGTTAGTGAGACACGACCTCCCCTTCACAAAACCGTGCAGCCTCTCACTAATACGTCCATTTGCTTCCAAATGGGAGTAGATCCTGTCTCGAAGAATTCTCTCCAGTAATTTCCCTACCACTGAAGTAAGGCTCACCGGCCTGTAGTTCCCGGGATTATCCCTGCCACCCTTCTTAAACAGAGGAACAACATTGGCTATTCTCCAGTCCTCCGGGACATCCCCTGAAGACAGTGAGGATCCAAAGATTTCTGTCAAGGCCTCAGCAATTTCCTCTCCAGCCTCCTTCAGTATTCTGGGGTAGATCCCATCCGGCCCTGGGGACTTATCTACCTTAATATTTTTTAAGACACCCAACACCTTGTCTTTTTGGATCACAATGTGACCCAGGCTATCTACACCCCCTTCTCCAGACTCAACATCTACCAATTCCTTCTCTTTGGTGAATACTGATGCAAAGTATTCATTTAGTACCTCGCCCATTTCCTCTGGCTCCACACATAGATTCCCTTGCCTATCCTTCAGTGGGCCAACCCTTTCCCTGGCTACCCTCTTGCTTTTTATGTAAGTGTAAAAAGCCTTGGGATTTTCCTTAACCCTATATGCCAATGACTTTTCATGGCCCCTTCTAGCCCTCCTGACTCCTTGCTTAAGTTCCTTCCTACTTTCCTTATATGCCACACAGGCTTCGTCTGTTCCCAGCCTTTTAGCCCTGACAAATGCCTCCTTTTTCTTTTTGACGAGGCCTACAATATCATTCGTCATCCAAGGTTCCCGAAAATTGCCGTATTTATCTTTCTTCCTCACAGGAACATGCCTGTCCTGTATTCCTTTCAACTGACACTTGAAAGCCTCCCACATGTCAGATGTTGATTTGCCCTCAAACATCCGCCCCCAATCTATGTTCTTCAGGTCCCGCCTAATATTGTTATAATTAGCCTTCCCCCAATTTAGCACATTCATCCTCGGACCACTCTTATCCTTGTCCACCAGTACTTTAAAACTTACTGAATTGTGGTCACTGTTACCGAAATGCTCCCCTACTGAAACATCTACCACCTGGCCGGGCTCATTCCCCAATACCAGGTCCAGTACCGCCCCTTCCCTAGTTGGACTGTTTACATATTGTTTTAAGAAGCCCTCCTGGATGCTCCTTACAAACTCTGCCCCGTCTAAGCCCCTGGCACTAAGTGAGTCCCAGTCAATATTGGGGAAGTTGAAGTCTCCCATCACCACAACCCTGTTGTTTTTACTCTTTTCCAAAATCTGTCTACCTATCTGCTCCTCTATCTCCCGCTGGCTGTTGGGAGGCCTGTAGTATACCCCCAACATTGTGACTGCACCCTTCTTGTTCCTGATCTCTACCCATATAGCCTCACTGCCCTCTGAGGTGTCCTCTCGCTGTATAGCTGTGATACTCTCCTGAACAAGTAACGCAACTCCGCCTCCCCTTTTACATCCCCCTCTATCCCGCCTGAAACATCTAAATCCTGGAACGTTTAGCTGCCAATCCTGCCCTTCCCTCAACCAGGTCTCTGTAATGGCAACAACATCATAGTTCCAAGTAGTAATCCAAGCTCTAAGTTCATCTGCCTTACCCGTAATGCTCCTTGCATTAAAACATATGCACTTCAGGCCATCAGACCCGCTGTGTTCAGCAACTTCTCCCCGTCTGCTCTGCCTCAGAGCCACACTGTCCCTATTCCCTAGTTCTCCCTCAACGCTCTCACCTTCTGACCTATTGCTCCCGTGCCCACCCCCCTGCCATACTAGTTTAAACCCTCCCGTGTGACACTAGCAAATCTCGCGGCCAGGATATTTATGCCTCTCCGGTTTAGATGCAACCCGTCCATCTTATACAGGTCACACCTGCCCCGGAAGAGCTCCCAGTGGTCCAGATAACAGAAACCCTCCCTCCTACACCAGCTGTTTAGCCACGTGTTTGTCTGCTCTATCTTCCTATTTCTAGCCTCACTGGCACGTGGCACAGGGAGTAATCCCGAGATTACAACCCTCGAGGTCCTGTCTTTTAACTTTCTGCCTAGCTCCCTGAACTCCTGCTGCAGGACCTCATGCCCCTTCCTGCCTATGTCGTTAGTACCAATATGTACAACGACCTCTGCCTGTTTGCCCTCCCCCTTCAGGATTCCATCTACCCGTTCGGAGACATCCTGGACCCTGGCACCAGGGAGGCAACATACCATCCTGGAGTCTCTTTCACGTCCACAGAAGCGCCTATCTGTGCCCCTGACTATAGAGTCCCCTATAACTATTACTCTTCTGCGCTTTGACCCTCCCTTCTGAACATCAGAGCCAGCCGTGGTGCCACTGCTCTGGCTGCTGCTGTTTTCCCCTGATAGGCTATCGAGAGGGGGACAACCACAGGGGATTCCTGCACTGACTGCCTGCCCTTTCTGGTGGTCACCCATTTCTCTGCCTGCACCTTGGGTGTGACCACACTTACATAACTGCGATCTATGACGCTTTCCGCCACCTGAATGCTCCTAAGTGCATCCAATTGCTGCTCCAACCGAACCATGCGGTCTGTGAGGAGCTGCAGTTGGGTGCACTTTCTGCAGATGAAGCCATCCGGGACGCTGGAAGCCTCCCGGTCCTGCCACATCTCACAGTCAGAGCACAGCACCCCTCTAACTGACATTGCGTCAATTAATTAAAATTAAAATTTGTCTTTTTTTTTTATAAATACTTTTTTTTTTAAATTACAAAGTTACTGTCAACTATCTGTTTTCTAGCACTAGATTTCTAATAGAAATGCGATAGCTAACTATAATATTCTCCGATCTCTGGCTTAGATATCCTCTAAATTATAATTAAGTTATTATGTTTAATTAGTTCCCAAATACTCAAAAAAATTTAGGTTAGAATCCCAACCAGCCACTCAGGTCACAGCTTTTCTGTGATGTCACTTCAGTTTCCCCCGACACACACAATTTGAAAAAAAGGTATAAAAGTAAAAATCACTTGCTTACCTTCTGAGATGTTCTCAGGTTCTCTCGCTGGCAGAGACTGCTCCTCCACCTCCAATCCTTGACCTGCACAATGCTAATAATATAATATGGCACTTACCTTACACCAATGGGTCTTATTATTAGGTTAGAGGAGGAGGGCGGGTGGGAGACACTACACGTGTAGTGTCTCGGGTTTCCTCTCCACCAGAATTTATTGGTTGGGGGGGGGGGGGAACTTGTCAGAGGTCGAACTTCCGGTTCCCGCCGAAATCCAAAGGGCTGCTCCTGTAAAGGTAAGGTTTTTAAACACACTACTCACCTCCAAGAAGGCCCCTGCGCACCGCTGCCGCCGAAATCCAAAGGGCTGCTCCTGTAAAGGTAAGAGCTTTTAAACTAACTACTCACCTCCCAGAAGGCCCCTGCGCACCGCTGCCGCCGAAATCCAAAGGGCTGCTCCTGTAAAGGTAAGAGCTTTTAAACTAACTACTCACCTCCCAGAAGGCCCCTGCGCACCGCTGCCGCCGAAATCCAAAGGGCTGCTCCTGTAAAGGTAAGGTTTTTAAACACACTACTCACCTCCAAGAAGGCCCCTGCGCACCGCTGCCGCCGAAATCCAAAGGGCTGCTCCTGTAAAGGTAAGAGCTTTTAAACTAACTACTCACCTCCCAGAAGGCCCCTGCGCACCGCTGCCGCCGAAATCCAAAGGGCTGCTCCTGTAAAGGTAAGAGCTTTTAAACTAACTACTCACCTCCCAGAAGGCCCCTGCGCACCGCTGCCGCCGAAATCCAAAGGGCTGCTCCTGTAAAGGTAAGGTTTTTAAACACACTACTCACCTCCAAGAAGGCCCCTGCGCACCGCTGCCGCCGAAATCCAAAGGGCTGCTCCTGTAAAGGTAAGAGCTTTTAAACTAACTACTCACCTCCCAGAAGGCCCCTGCGCACCGCTGCCGCCGAAATCCAAAGGGCTGCTCCTGTAAAGGTAAGAGCTTTTAAACTAACTACTCACCTCCCAGAAGGCCCCTGCGCACCGCTGCCGCCGAAATCCAAAGGGCTGCTCCTGTAAAGGTAAGGTTTTTAAACACACTACTCACCTCCAAGAAGGCCCCTGCGCACCGCTGCCGCCGAAATCCAAAGGGCTGCTCCTGTAAAGGTAAGAGCTTTTAAACTAACTACTCACCTCCCAGAAGGCCCCTGCGCACCGCTGCCGCCGAAATCCAAAGGGCTGCTCCTGTAAAGGTAAGAGCTTTTAAACTAACTACTCACCTCCCAGAAGGCCCCTGCGCACCGCTGCCGCCGAAATCCAAAGGGCTGCTCCTGTAAAGGTAAGGTTTTTAAACACACTACTCACCTCCAAGAAGGCCCCTGCGCACCGCTGCCGCCGAAATCCAAAGGGCTGCTCCTGTAAAGGTAAGAGCTTTTAAACTAACTACTCACCTCCCAGAAGGCCCCTGCGCACCGCTGCCGCCGAAATCCAAAGGGCTGCTCCTGTAAAGGTAAGAGCTTTTAAACTAACTACTCACCTCCCAGAAGGCCCCTGCGCACCGCTGCCGCCGAAATCCAAAGGGCTGCTCCTGTAAAGGTAAGGTTTTTAAACACACTACTCACCTCCAAGAAGGCCCCTGCGCACCGCTGCCGCCGAAATCCAAAGGGCTGCTCCTGTAAAGGTAAGAGCTTTTAAACTAACTACTCACCTCCCAGAAGGCCCCTGCGCACCGCTGCCGCCGAAATCCAAAGGGCTGCTCCTGTAAAGGTAAGAGCTTTTAAACTAACTACTCACCTCCCAGAAGGCCCCTGCGCACCGCTGCCGCCGAAATCCAAAGGGCTGCTCCTGTAAAGGTAAGGTTTTTAAACACACTACTCACCTCCAAGAAGGCCCCTGCGCACCGCTGCCGCCGAAATCCAAAGGGCTGCTCCTGTAAAGGTAAGAGCTTTTAAACTAACTACTCACCTCCCAGAAGGCCCCTGCGCACCGCTGCCGCCGAAATCCAAAGGGCTGCTCCTGTAAAGGTAAGAGCTTTTAAACTAACTACTCACCTCCCAGAAGGCCCCTGCGCACCGCTGCCGCCGAAATCCAAAGGGCTGCTCCTGTAAAGGTAAGGTTTTTAAACACACTACTCACCTCCAAGAAGGCCCCTGCGCACCGCTGCCGCCGAAATCCAAAGGGCTGCTCCTGTAAAGGTAAGAGCTTTTAAACTAACTACTCACCTCCCAGAAGGCCCCTGCGCACCGCTGCCGCCGAAATCCAAAGGGCTGCTCCTGTAAAGGTAAGAGCTTTTAAACTAACTACTCACCTCCCAGAAGGCCCCTGCGCACCGCTGCCGCCGAAATCCAAAGGGCTGCTCCTGTAAAGGTAAGGTTTTTAAACACACTACTCACCTCCAAGAAGGCCCCTGCGCACCGCTGCCGCCGAAATCCAAAGGGCTGCTCCTGTAAAGGTAAGAGCTTTTAAACTAACTACTCACCTCCCAGAAGGCCCCTGCGCACCGCTGCCGCCGAAATCCAAAGGGCTGCTCCTGTAAAGGTAAGAGCTTTTAAACTAACTACTCACCTCCCAGAAGGCCCCTGCGCACCGCTGCCGCCGAAATCCAAAGGGCTGCTCCTGTAAAGGTAAGGTTTTTAAACACACTACTCACCTCCAAGAAGGCCCCTGCGCACCGCTGCCGCCGAAATCCAAAGGGCTGCTCCTGTAAAGGTAAGAGCTTTTAAACTAACTACTCACCTCCCAGAAGGCCCCTGCGCACCGCTGCCGCCGAAATCCAAAGGGCTGCTCCTGTAAAGGTAAGAGCTTTTAAACTAACTACTCACCTCCCAGAAGGCCCCTGCGCACCGCTGCCGCCGAAATCCAAAGGGCTGCTCCTGTAAAGGTAAGGTTTTTAAACACACTACTCACCTCCAAGAAGGCCCCTGCGCACCGCTGCCGCCGAAATCCAAAGGGCTGCTCCTGTAAAGGTAAGAGCTTTTAAACTAACTACTCACCTCCCAGAAGGCCCCTGCGCACCGCTGCCGCCGAAATCCAAAGGGCTGCTCCTGTAAAGGTAAGAGCTTTTAAACTAACTACTCACCTCCCAGAAGGCCCCTGCGCACCGCTGCCGCCGAAATCCAAAGGGCTGCTCCTGTAAAGGTAAGGTTTTTAAACACACTACTCACCTCCAAGAAGGCCCCTGCGCACCGCTGCCGCCGAAATCCAAAGGGCTGCTCCTGTAAAGGTAAGAGCTTTTAAACTAACTACTCACCTCCCAGAAGGCCCCTGCGCACCGCTGCCGCCGAAATCCAAAGGGCTGCTCCTGTAAAGGTAAGAGCTTTTAAACTAACTACTCACCTCCCAGAAGGCCCCTGCGCACCGCTGCCGCCGAAATCCAAAGGGCTGCTCCTGTAAAGGTAAGAGCTTTTAAACTAACTACTCACCTCCCAGAAGGCCCCTGCGCACCGCTGCCGCCGAAATCCAAAGGGCTGCTCCTGTAAAGGTAAGGTTTTTAAACACACTACTCACCTCCAAGAAGGCCCCTGCGCACCGCTGCCGCCGAAATCCAAAGGGCTGCTCCTGTAAAGGTAAGAGCTTTTAAACTAACTACTCACCTCCCAGAAGGCCCCTGCGCACCGCTGCCGCCGAAATCCAAAGGGCTGCTCCTGTAAAGGTAAGAGCTTTTAAACTAACTACTCACCTCCCAGAAGGCCCCTGCGCACCGCTGCCGCCGAAATCCAAAGGGCTGCTCCTGTAAAGGTAAGAGCTTTTAAACTAACTACTCACCTCCCAGAAGGCCCCTGCGCACCGCTGCCGCCGAAATCCAAAGGGCTGCTCCTGTAAAGGTAAGGTTTTTAAACACACTACTCACCTCCAAGAAGGCCCCTGCGCACCGCTGCCGCCGAAATCCAAAGGGCTGCTCCTGTAAAGGTAAGAGCTTTTAAACTAACTACTCACCTGCCAGAAGGCCCCTGCGCACCGCTGCCGCCGAAATCCAAAGGGCTGCTCCTGTAAAGGGAGCACAGATTAAAATCTCAAACATGGGACACCACCTCCGCCAGTGCGAATCTACTTCTCTGTGGATTCCATTCTTTTTCTCTCAGATTTGCAATTCAATGGCTGAGCAATGTGATGGGACATCATTAAGTCCCCAAATGGATGGCAGCGGCTGCAGGAGAGCTTGTGCCCGCTGGCATACATGCCTCTGCAGTGGGAATGATCAGACTGAACCCATGTGTCCAAAATGTCTGCCCCACTATTTATTTTGGAAAAAGAAACCTGATGGAAATAATTGTCATTCCGCGAGTCGGAAAGTGAAGCTATCAGTGACTGACACCCTCGTTTAAGCTAGCTTGAGGAGCGCTCATGTCCAAGTCTCTGTGGCGCAATTGGTTTGCGCGTTCGGCTGTTAACCGAATGGTTGGTGGTTCGAGACCACCCAGGGACGTGGTTTGCTCCAATTTTTCTTTTTGCTTGTCTCCCTTTTGCAGAACAGCATTTGGGACATTGTAACTAAGAACCAATCGCAAAAACTGTATCAGCTGCACTGTGTTACAGTGAGTTCACACAGAAGTAACTGATTGTTTGACAACAAATTGCAAATTGCACGACACAGGAATCAGACCACATTGAACAGTTTTGACAACTGAACAGAGTTTGGTTCAGTTAGAATGAACAACTCAATAGATCCCTGGTCCTCCACTGCACTGTGTGACTGGGAAAATCAGAAAATCAGCAAAATTCCGCCTCTGTAATGTTCATTCGTCCGCTGGAAGCACAGCGTGCCAACTGCATCTTCAATCAGTGGGCTACTGCTCATCCCTGGGACACAACATACGGCAATCCGGGACAAGCATCCCATTACACTGAGCACAGGCCCACGATCACGACGGTCTAATACAGCCCACTCACTGAACTTCTGAGCTGCTCATTCGAACCTGAGTGAGTGTAACTAGGCCAGCAATAAATTTGACACCAACATTCTATATCTTCTCACCGTAAAATTCTTTCATTTCGGAAAAAGTATACTGCTGTAAATCTGAAAATTATCCCCATGGAATTATTGGTACAGAACGGGTTTAACTTTTTTCTCTGTCAGGATTGCAATTCACTTTCTGGCGACTGTTAAAGATAGTTTCGTCTGAAAATGCTGACACAGAACGAGAAAATGTTAAACACGTGGAATAATTCGTGTGGAAACTGGGTCACAATAGTTTCAAGGAGGTGCGCTTTGGTTCGGAAGCTGTGAATAATGTTATTGATAATTGAGTGGAGAGGTTTGAACCCATGGGCTTCTGGGAGGCATGTTTCTTCACACTCGCTGCAATCAGCCAGTTATGTCACTGCCATGTTTGATGTAATTTGAAATCCTTAATGTTTCCGGCTCGCTCACTCGGGAGAACATAAGTCTCTTAATTTCTGGTTTGTGAGTTCGAGCACCACGTTGGTCGCAGTTCCATTTTAATGCTGCTTGTTGAACCCATGCTCGCGATTCCCCTGGCTGAGTCGCCGCTCAAACTGTGTCTTTTACCATACAGCTTTGTTTATCTCACAGTTGCTGCTTTGTGAGCGCATAAAGCACTTCTTTCCGAGAGTGAGGTCAGTTTGTTTGATCCCCCTCATGTACAATGAATTACCGCCCTTTAAAAATGACAAGCTCCTCTCAGGCCCCTGAACGAAATATCTGCTCAAAGCACGGAACGACAATGGCAACTGCCTGATCGCGATGGATGGGCGCGTAACAAGATGCAAACCGAAATTAAAAAAAGTTAAACGATGAGTGGAGAATATTTGGCAGTCCTACTGGACAATAGTCATATCCGGATGAGCTACGAGAAATTATTCTGCAGGAAACCAAGGGGAGATTTGTTTGAAGTGTTTTCAACTACGAGGAACATGGATTTTATGGCTTCAAGGACATCATACCCTGATCAGTGGGGTCAATAAACCGGGTTTGGAAATGAGAAAGAATGAAATCTTCGAATTAATACACCGCCTTCCAGCACCACCGCCACCCCAAAGTGCTTTTCAGACATGGAAGTCCATTTGAAATTGTTTCCATGCTTCTTTTAAAATGCGACATTTGGGGCAACTTAGCGTGGCCAATCTTTCTACACTGCATACATTGTTGTGCTCTGGGGATGAGAACCACGCAGATAGGAAGTGCATTCACTGTCACAAGAAACGGAACAGCTCCCACAAACTGCACCACTATAATGAGGAGAGAATCTATTCTTGCTATCGTGTTCGAGGGACAGAAGTTGGATAGGACACGGTTCCCTGCTCCCTGCAAAACAGTGACACCTACAGGGCAGTGGGACCACAGATTAAAATCTCAAACATGGGACACCACCTCCGCCAGTGCCTGCCAATCTACTTCTCTGTGGATTCCATTCTTTGTCTCTCAGATTTGCAATTCAATCGCTGAGCAATGTGATGGGACATCATAAAGTCCCCAAATGGATGGCAGCGGTTGCAGGAGAGCTTGTGCCCGCTGGCATACATGCCTCTGCAGTGGGAATGATCAGACTGAACCCATGTGTCCAAAATGTCTGCCCCACTATTTATTTTGGAAAAAGAAACCTGATGTTAATAATTGCCATTCCGCGAGTCGGAATGTGAAGCTATTCGTGACTGACACCCTCGTTTAAGCTAGCTTGAGGAGCGCTGATGTCCAAGTGTCTGTGGCGCAATTAGTTAGCGCGTTCGACTGTTAACCGAAAGGTTGGTGGTTCGAGACCACACAGGGACGTGGTTTGCTACTATTTTTCTTTTTGCATGTCTCCGTTTTACAGACAGCATTTGGGACATTGAAACTAAGAACCAATAGCAAAAATTGTATCAGCTTCACTGTGTTACAGTGAGTTCACACAGAAGTAACTGATTGACAACAAATTGCAAATTGCACGACACAGGAATCAGACCACATTGAACAGTTTTGACAACTGAACAGAGTTTGGTTCAGTTAGAATGAAGAACTCAATAGATCCCTCGTCCTCCACTGCACTGTGTGACTGGGAAAATCAGAATAGCAGCAATATTCCGCCTCTGTAATGTCCATTCATCCGCTGGAATCAGAGCGTGCCAACTGCAGCTTCAATCAGTGGGCAACTGCTCATCCCTGGGACACAACATACGACAATCCGGGACAAGCATCCCATCACACTGAGCACAGGCCCACGATCACGACGGTCTAATACAGCCCACTCACTGAACCTCTGAGCTGCTCATTCGAACCAGAGTGAGTGTAACTAGGCCAGCAATAAATTTGACACTAACATTCTATATCTTCTCACCGTAAAATTCTTTCTTTTCGGAAAAAGTATACTGCTGTAAATCTGAAAATTATCCCCATGGAATTATTTGTACAGAACGGGTTTAACTTTTTTCTCTGTCAGGATTGCAATTCACTTTCTGGCGACTGTTAAAGATAGTTTCGTCTGAAAATGCTGACACAAAACGAGAAAATGTTAAACACGTGGAATAATTCGTGTGGAAACTGGGTCACAATAGTTTCAAGGAGGTGTGCTTTGGTTCGGAAGATGCGAATAATGTTGTTGATAATTGAGTGGAGAGGGTAGAACCCATGGGCTTCTGGGAGGCATGTTTCTTAACATTCGCTGCAATGAGCCAGTTATGTCACTGCGATGTTTGATGTAATTTGAAATCCTTAATATTTGCGGCTCGCTCACTCGGTAGAACATGAGTCTCTTAATTTCAGGGTCGTGTGTTCGAGCACCACGTTGGGCGCAGGTCCATTTTCATGCTGCTTGTTGAACCCATGCTCGCGATTCCCCCGGCTGAGGCGCCGCTCAAACTGTGTCTTTTACCATACAGCTTTGTTCATCTCACAGTTGCTGCTTTGTGAGCGCATAAAGCACTTCTTTCCGAGTGTGAGGCTAGTTTGTTTGATCCCCCTCATGTACAATGAATTACCGCACTTTAAACATGACAAGCTCCTCTCAGGCCCCTGAACGAAAAATCTGCTCAGAGTCACGGAACGACAATGGCAACGGCCTGATCGCGATGGATGGGCGCGTAACAAGATGCAAACCGAAATAAAAAAAAGTTAAACGATGAGTGGAGAATATTTGGCAGTCCTACTGGACAATGGTCATATCCGGATGAGCTACGAGAAATTGTTCTGCAGGAAACCAAGGGGAGATTTGTTTGAAGTGTTTTCAACTATGAGGAACATGGATTTTATGGCTTCAAGGACATCATACCCTGAGCAGTGGGGTCAATAAACGGGGTTTGGGAATGAGAAAGAATGAAATCTTCGAATTAATACACCGCCTTCCAGCACCACCGCCACCCCAAAGTGCTTTTCAGACATGGAAGTCCATTTGAAATTGTTTCCATGCTTCTTTTAAAATGCGAAATTTGGGGCAACTTAGCGTGACCAATCTTTCTACACTGCATACATTGTTGTGCTCTGGGGGTGAGAACCACGCAGATAGGAAGTGCATTCACTGTCGCAAGAAACGGAACAGCTTCCACAAACTGCACCACTATAATGAGGAGAGAATCTAATCTTGCTATCGTGTTCGAGGGACAGAAGTTGGATAGGACACGGTTCCCTGCTCCCTGCAAAACAGTGCCAATTACAGGGCAGTGGGACCACAGATTAAAATCTCAAACATGGGACACCACCTCCGCCAGTGCCTGCCAATCTACTTCTCTGTGGATTCCATTCTTTGCCTCTCAGATTTGCAATTCAATGGCTGAGCAATCAGATGGAACATCATAAAGTCCCCAAATGGATGGCAGCGGTTGCAGGAGAGTTTGTGCCCGCTGGCATACATGCCTCTGCAGTGGGTATGATCAGACAGAACCCATGTGTCCAAAATGTCTGCCCCACTATTTATTTTGGAAAAAGAAACCTGATGTTAATAATTGCCATTCCGCGAGTCGGAATGTGAAGCTATTAGTGACTGACACCCTCGTTTAAGCTAGCTTGAGGAGCGCTCATGTCCAAGTCTCAGTGGCGCAATTGGTTAGCGCTTTTGGCTGTTAACTAAAAGGTTGGTGGTTTGCTCCTATTTTTCTTTTTGCTTGTCTCCCTTTTCCAGAACAGCATTTGCGACATTGTAACTAAGAACCAATCGCAAAAACGGAATCAGCTGCACTGTGTTACAGTGAGTTCACACAGAAGTAACTGATTGTTTGACAACAATTTGCAAATTGCACGACACAGGAATCAGACCACATTGAACAGTTTTGACAACTGAACAGAGTTTGGTTCAGTTAGAATGAACAACTCAATAGATCCCTCGTCCTCCACTGCACTGTGTGACTGGGAAAATCAGAATTGCAGCAATATTCCGCCTCTGTAATGTCCATTCATCCGCTGGAATCAGAGCGTGCCAACTGTAGCTTCAATCAGTGGGCTACTGCTCATCCCTGGGACACAACATACGACAATCCGGGACAAGCATCCCATTACACTGAGCACAGGCCCACGATCACGACGGTCTAATACAGCCCACTCACTGAACCTCTGAGCTGCTCATTCGAACCTGAGTGAGTGTAACTAGGCCAGCAATAAATTTGACACTAACATTCTATATCTTCTCATCGTAAAATTCTTTCAGTTCGGAAAAAGTACACTGCTGTAAATCTGAAAATTATCCCCATGGA
This sequence comes from Scyliorhinus torazame, assembly GCF_047496885.1. Lineage (NCBI taxonomy): Eukaryota > Metazoa > Chordata > Chondrichthyes > Carcharhiniformes > Scyliorhinidae > Scyliorhinus > Scyliorhinus torazame. The sequence goes on along the minus strand of NC_092711.1, from coordinate 185,386,786 downwards.
ATTATTGGTACAGAACGGGTTTAACGTTTTTCTCTGTCAGGATTGCAATTCACTTTCTGGCGACTGTTAAAGATAGTTTCGTCTGAAAATGCTGACACAAAAAGAGAAAATGTTAAACACGTGGAATAATTCGTGTGGAAACTGGGTCACAATAGTTTCAAGGAGGTGCGCTTTGGTTCGGAAGCTGTGAATAATGTTAGTGATAACTGAGTGGAGAGGTTTGAACCCATGGGCTTCTGGGAGGCATGTTTCTTCACATTCGCTGCAATCAGCCAGTTATGTCACTGCGATGTTTGATGTAATTTGAAATCCTTAATATTTCCGGCTCGCTCACTCGGGAGAACATGAGTCTCTTAATTTGAGGGTCGTGTGTTCGAACACCACGTCGGGCGCAGGTCCATTTTAATGCTGCTTGTTGAACCCATGCTCGCGATTCCACCGGCTGAGTCGCCGCTCAAACTGTGTCTTTTACCATACAGCTTTGTTCATCTCACAGTTGCTGCTTTGTGAGCGCATAAAGTTCTTCTTTCCGAGTGTGAGGCTAGTTTGTTTGATCCCCCTCATGTACAATGAATTACCGCACATTAAACATGACAAGCTCCTCTCAGGCCCCTGACGAAAAATCTGCTCAAAGTCACGGACCGACAATGGCAACGGCCTGTTCGCGATGGATGGGCGCGTAACAAGATGCAAACCGAAATAAAAAAAAGTTAAACGATGAGTGGAGAATATTTGGCTGTCCTGCTGGACAATAGTCATATCAGGATGAGCTACGAGAAATTATTCTGCAGGAAACCAAGGGGAGATTTGTTTGAAGTGTTTTCAACTATGAGGAACATGGATTTTATGGCTTCAAGGACATCATACCCTGATCAGTGGGGTCAATAAACCGGGTTTGGAAATGAGAAAGAATGAAATCTTCGAATTAATACACCGCCTTCCAGCACCACCGCCACCCCAAAGTGCTTTTCAGACATGGAAGTCCATTTGAAATTGTTTCCATGCTTCTTTTAAAATGCGAAATTTGGGGCAACTTAGCGTGACCAATCTTTCTACACTGCATACATTGTTGTGCTCTGGGGGTGAGAACCACGCAGATAGGAAGTGCATTCACTGTCGCAAGAAACAGAACAGCTTCCACAAACTGCACCACTATAATGAGGAGAGAATCTATTCTTGCTATCGTGTTCTCTGGACAGGAGTTGGATAGGACACGGCTCCCTGCTCCCTGCAAAACAGTGACATCTACCGGGCAGTGGGACCACAGATTAAAATCTCAAACATGGGACACCACCTCCGCCAGTGCGAATCTACTTCTCTGTGGATTCCATTCTTTGTCTCTCAGATTTGCAATTCAATGGCTGAGCAATGTGATGGGACATCATTAAGTCCCCAAATGGATGGCAGCGGCTGCAGGAGAGCTTGTGCCCGTTGGCATACATGCCTCTGCAGTGGGAATGATCAGACTGAACCCATGTGTCCAAAATGTCTGCCCCACTATTTATTTTGGAAAAAGAAACCTGATGGAAATAATTGTTATTCCGCGAGTCGGAATGTGAAGCTATCAGTGACTGACACCCTCGTTTAAGCTAGCTTGAGGAGCACTCATGGCCAAGTCTCTGTGGCGCAATTGGTTAGCGCGTTCGGCTGTTAACCGAAAGGTTGGTTGTTCGAGACCACCCAGGGACTTTTTCTCCCTTTTCCAGATAGCATTTGGGACATTGAAACAACGAACCAATCGCAAAAATTGTATCAGCTGCACTGTGTTCCAGTGAGTTCGCACAGAAGTAACTGATTGTTTGACAACAAATTACAAATTGCACGACACAGGAATCAGACCACATTGAACAGTTTTGACAACTGAACAGAGTTTGGTTCAGTTAGAATGAACAACTCAATAGATCCCTCGTCCTCCACTGCACTGTGTGACTGGGAAAATCTGAATAGCAGCAATATTCCGCCTCTGTAATGTCCATTCATCCGCTGGAATCAGAGCGTGCCAACTGCAGCTTCAATCAGTGGGCAACTGCTCATCCCTGGGACACAACATACGACAATCCGGGACAAGCATCCCATTACACTGATCACAGGCCCACGATCACGACGGTCTAATACAGCTCACTCACTGAACCTCTGAGCTGCTCATTCGAACCTGAGTGAGTGTAACTAGGCCAGCAATAAATTTGACACGAACATTCTATATCTTCTCACCGTAAAATTATTTCATTTCGGAAAAAGTATACTGTTGTAAATTTGAAAATTATCCCCACTGAATTATTTGTACAGAACGGGTTTAACCTTTTTCTCTGTCAGGATTGCAATTCACTTTCTGGCGACTGTTAAAGATAGTTTCGTCTGAAAATGCTGACACAAAACGAGAAAATGTTAAACACGTGGAATAATTCGTGTGGACACTGGGTCACAATAGTTTCAAGGAGGTGTGCTTTGGTTCGGAAGCCGTGAATAATGTTGTTGATAATTGAGTGGAGAGGTTTGAAACCATGGGCTTCTGGGAGGCATGTTTCTTCACATTCGCTGCAATCAGCCAGTTATGTCACTGCGATGTTTGATGTAATTTGAAATCGTTAATGTTTCCGGCTCGCTCACTCGGTAGAACATGAGTCTCTTAATTTCAGGGTCGTGTGTTCGAGCACCACGTTGGGCGCTGGTCCATTTTCATGCTGCTTGTTGAACCCATGCTCGTGATTCCCCCGGCTGAGGCGCCGCTCAAACTGTGTCTTTTACCATACAGCTTTGTTCATCTCACAGTTGCTGCTTTGTGAGCGCATAAAGCTCTTCTTTCCGAGTGTGAGGCTAGTTTGTTTGATCCCCCTCATGTACAATGAATTACCGCACTTTAAACATGACAAGCTCATCTCAGGCCCCTGAACGAAAAATCTGCTCAGAGTCACGGAACGACAATGGCAACGGCCTGATCGCGATGGATGGGCGCGTAACAAGATGCAAACCGAAATAAAAAAAAGTTAAACGATGAGTGGAGAATATTTGGCTGTCCTACTGGACAATAGTCATATCCGGTGAGCTACGAGAAATTATTCTGCAGGAAACCAAGGGGAGATTTGTTTGAAGTGTTTTCAACTATGAGGAACATGGATTTTAAGGCTTCAAGGACATCATGCCCTGATCTGTGGGGTCAATAAACCGGGTTTGGAAATGAGAAAGAATGAAATCTTCGAATTAATACACCGCCTTCCAGCACCACCGCCACCCCAAAGTGCTTTTCAGACATGGATGTCCATTTGAAATTGTTTCCATGCTTCTTTTAAAATGCGAAATTTGGGGCAACTTAGCGTGAGCAATCTTTCTACACTGCATACATTGCTGTGCTCTGGGGGTGAGAACCACGCAGATAGGAAGTGCATTCACTGTCGCAAGAAACGGAACAGCTTCCACAAACTGCACCACTATAATGAGGAGAGAATCTATTCTTGCTATCGTGTTCGAGGGACAGAATTTGGATAGGACACGGTTCCCTGCTCCCTGCAAACCAGTGACACCTACAGGGAAGTGGGACCACAGATTAAAATCTCAAACATGGGACACCACCTCCGCCAGTGCCTGCCAATCTATTTCTCTGTGGATTCCATTCTTTGTCTCTCAGATTTGCAATTCAATGGCTGAGCAATGAGATGGGACATCATAAAGTCCCCAAATGGATGGCAGCGATTGCAGGAGAGCTTTTGCCCGCTGGCATACATGCCTCGGCAGTGGGAATGATCAGACTGAACCCATGTGTCCAAAATGTCTGCCCCACTATTTATTTTGGAAAAAGAAACCTGATGGAAATAATTGTCATTCCGCGAGTCGGAATGTGAAGCGATCAGTGACTGACACCCTCGTTTAAGCTAGCTTGAGGAGCGCTCATGTCCAAGTCTCTGTGGCGCAATTGGTTAGCGCATTCGGCTATTAACCGAAAGGTTGGTGTTTCGAGACCACCCAGGGACGTGGTTTGCTCCTATTTTTCTTTTTGCTTGTCTCCCTTTTCTAGAACAGCATTTGGGACGTTGCAACTAAGAACCAATCGCAAAAACTGTATCAGCTGCACTGTGTTACAGTGAGTTCACACGGAAGTAACTGATTGTTTGACAACAAATTGCAAATTGCACGACACAGGAATCAGACAACATTGAACAGTTTTGACAAATGAACAGAGTTTGGTTCAGTTAGAATGAACAACTCAATAGATCCCTCGTCCACCACTGCACTGTATGACTGGGAAAATCAGTATAGCAGCAATATTCCGCCTCTGTAATGTCCATTCATCCGCTGGAATCAGAGCGTGCCAACTGCAGCTTCAATCAGTGGGCTACTGCTCATCCCTGGGACACAACATACGACAATCCGGGACAAGCATCCCATTACACTGAGCACAGGCCCACGATCACGACGGTCTAATACAGCCCACTCACTGAACCTCTGAGCTGCTCATTCGAACCTGAGTGAGTGTAACTAGGCCAGCAATAAATTTGACACTAACATTCTATATCTTCTCACCGTAAAATTCTTTCATTTCGGAAAAAGTACACTGCTGTATATCTGAAAATTATCCCCATGGAATTATTGGTACAGAACGGGTTTAACGTTTTTCTCTGTCAGGATTGCAATTCACTTTCTGGCGACTGTTAAAGATAGTTTCGTCTGAAAGTGCTGACACAAAAAGAGAAAATGTTAAACACGTGGAATAATTCGTGTGGAAACTGGGTCACAATAGTTTCAAGGAGGTGCGCTTTGGTTCGGAAGCTGTGAATAATGTTATTGATAATTGAGTGGAGAGGTTTGAACCCATGGGCTTCTGGGAGGCATGTTTCTTCACATTCGCTGCAATCAGCCAGTTATGTCACTGCGATGTTTGATGTAATTTGAAATCCTTAATATTTCCGGCTCGCTCACTCGGTGGAACATGAGTCTCTTAATTTTAGGGCCGTGTGTTCGAGCACCACGTTGGGCGCAGGTCCATTTTAATGCTGCTTGTTGAACCCATGCTCGCGATTCCACCGGCTGAGTCGCCGCTCAAACTGTGTCTTTTACCATACAGCTTTGTTCATCTCACAGTTGCTGCTTTGTGAGCGCGTAAAGCTCTTCTTTCCGAGTGTGAGGCTAGTTTGTTTGATCCCCCTCATGTACAATGAATTACCGCACATTAAACATGACAAGCTCCTCTCAGGCCCCTGACGAAAAATCTGCTCAAAGTCACGGACCGACAATGGCAACGGTCTGTTCGCGATGGATGGGCGCGTAACAAGATGCAAACCGAAATAAAAAAAAGTTAAACGATGAGTGGAGAATATTTGGCTGTCCTGCTGGACAATAGTCATATCAGGATGAGCTACGAGAAATTATTCTGCAGGAAACCAAGGGGAGATTTGTTTGAAGTGTTTTCAACTATGAGGAACATGGATTTTATGGCTTCAAGGACATCATACCCTGAGCAGTGGGGGTCAATAACCCGGGTTTGGAAATGAGAAAGAATGAAATCTTCGAATTAATACACCGCATTCCAGCACCACCGCCACCCCAAAGTGCTTTTCAGACATGGAAGTCCATTTGAAATTGTTTCCATTCTTCTATTAAAATGCGAAATTTGGGGCAACTTAGCGTGACCAATCTTTCTACACTGCATACATTGTTGTGCTCTGGGGGTGAGAACCACGCAGATAGGAAGTGCATTCACTGTCGCAAGAAATGGAACAGTTTCCACAAACTGCACCACTAATATGAGGAGTGAATCTATTCTTGCTATCGTGTTCTATGGCCAGGAGTTGGATAGGGCACGGCTCCCTGCTCCCTGCAAAACAGTGACATCTACCGGGCAGTGGGACCACAGATTAAAATCTCAAACATGGGACACCACCTCCGCCAGTGCGAATCTACTTCTCTGTGGATTCCATTCTTTGTCTCTCAGATTTGCAATTCAGTGGCTGAGCAATGTGATGGGACATCATTAAGTCCCCAGATGGATGGCAGCGGCTGCAGGAGAGCTTGTGCCCGCTGGCATACATGCCTCTGCAGTGGGAATGATCAGACTGAACCCATGTGTCCAAAATGTCTGCCCCACTATTTATTTTGGAAAAAGAAACCTGATGGAAATAATTGTTATTCCGCGAGTCGGAATGTGAAGCTATCAGTGACTGACACCCTCGTTTAAGCTAGCTTGAGGAGCATTCCTGGCCAAGTCTCTGTGGCGCAATTGGTTAGCGCGTTCGGCTGTTAACCGAAAGGTTGGTGGTTCGAGAGCACCCAGGGACGTTGTTTGCTCCTATTTTTCTTTTTGCTTGTCTCCCTTTTCCAGATAGCATTTGGGACATTAAAACAAAGAACCAATCGCAAACATTGTATCAGCTGCACTGTGCTACAGTGAGTTCACACAGAAGAAACTGATTGTTTGACAACAAATTGCAAGTTGCTCGACACAGGAATCAGACAACATTGAACAGTTTTGACAAATGAACAGAGTTTGGTTCAGTTAGAATGAACAACTCAATAGATCCCTCGTCCACCACTGCACTGTATGACTGGGAAAATCAGAATAGCAGCAATATTCCGCCTCTGTAATGTCCATTCATCCGCTGGAATCAGAGCGTGCCAACTGCAGCTTCAATCAGTGGGCTACTGCTCATCCCTGGGACACAACATACGACAACCCGGGACAAGCATCCCATGACACTGAGCACAGGCCCGCGATCACGACGGTCTAATACAGCCCACTCACTGAACCTCTGAGCTGCTCATTCGAACCTGAGTGAGTGTAACTCGGCCAGCAATAAATTTGACACTAACATTCTATATCTTCTCACCGTAAAATTCTTTCATTTCGGAAAAAGTACACTGCTGTAAAACTGAAAATTATCCCCATGGAATTATTCGTACAGAACGGGTTTAACGTTTTTCTCTGTCAGGATTGCAATTCACTTTCTGGCGACTGTTAAAGATAGTTTCGTCTGAAAATGCTGACACAAAACGAGAAAATGTTAAACACGTGGAATAATTCGTGTGGAAACTGGGTCACAATAGTTTCAAGGAGCTGTGCTTAGGTTCGGAAGCTGTGAATAATGTTGTTGATAATTGAGTGGAGAGGTTAGACCCCATGGGCTTCTGCGAGGCATGTTTCTTAACATTCGCTGCAATGAGCCAGTTATGTCACTGCGATGTTTGATGTAATTTGAAATCCTTAATATTTCCGGCTCGCTCACTCGGTAGAACACGAGTCTCTTAATTTCAGGGTCGTGTGTTCGAGCACCACGTTGGGCGCAGGTCCATTTTCATGCTGCTTGTTGAACCCATGCTCGCGATTCCCCCGGCTGAGGCGCCGCTCAAACTGTGTCTTTTACCATACAGCTTTGTTCATCTCACAGTTGCTGCTTTGTGAGCGCATAAAGCTCTTCTTTCCGAGTGTGAGGCTAGTTTGTTTGATCCCCCTCATGTACAATGAATTACCGCACTTTAAACATGACAAGCTCCTCTCAGGCCCCTGAACGAAAAATCTGCTCAGAGTCACGCAACGACAATGGCAACGGCCTGATCGCGATGGATGGGCGCGTAACAAGATGCAAACCGAAATAAAAAAAAGTTAAACGATGAGTGGAGAATATTTGGCTGTCCTACTGGACAATAGTCATATCCGGAGGAGCTACGAGAAATTATTCTGCAGGAAACCAAGGGGAGATTTGTTTGAAGTGTTTTCAACTATGAGGAACATGGATTTTATGGCTTCAAGGACATCATACCCTGATCAGTGGGGTCAATAAACCGGGTCTGGAAATGAGAAAGAATGAAATCTTCGAATTAATACACCGCCTTCCAGCACCACCGCCACCCCAAAGTGCTTTTCAGACATGGAAGTCCATTTGAAATTGTTTCCATGCTTCTTTTAAAATGCGAAATTTGGGGCAACTTAGCGTGTCCAATCTTTCTACATTGCATACATTGTTGTGCTCTGGGGGTGAGAATCACGCAAATAGGAAATGCATTCACTGTCGCAAGAAACGGAACAGCTTCCACAAACTGCACCACTATAATGAGGAGAGAATCTAATCTTGCTATCGTGTTCGAGGGACAGAAGTTGGATAGGACACGGTTCCCTGCTCCCTGCAAAACAGTGACACCTACAGGGCAGTGGGACCACAGATTAAAATCTCAAACATGGGACACCACCTCCGCCAGTGCCTGCCAATCTACTTCTCTGTGGATTCCATTCTTTGTCTCTCAGATTTGCAATTCAATCGCTGAGCAATGAGATGGGACATCATAAAGTCCCCAAATGGATGGCAGCGGTTGCAGGAGATCTTGTGCCCGCTGGCATACATGCCTCTGCAGTGGGAATGATCAGACTGAACCCATGTGTCCAAAATGTCTGCCCCACTATTTACTTTGGAAAAAGAAACCTGATGGAAATAATTGTCATTCCGCGAGTCGGAATGTGAAGCTATCAGTGACTGACACCCTCGTTTAAGCTAGCTTGAGGAGCGCTGATGTCCAAGTCTCTGTGGCGCAATTGGTTAGCGCGTTCGGCTGTTAACCGAAAGGTTTGTGGTTCGAGACCACCCAGGGACGTGGTTTGCTCCTATTTTTCTTTTTGCTTGTCTCCCTTTTCCAGAACAGCATTTGGGACATTGCAGCTAAGAACCAATCGCAAAAACTGTATCAGCTGCACTGTGTTACAGTGAGTTCACACGGAAGTAACTGATTGTTTGACAACAAATTGCAAATTGCACGACACAGGAATCAGACAACATTGAACAGTTTTGACAAATGAACAGAGTTTGGTTCAGTTAGAATGAACAACTCAATAGATCCCTCGTCCACCACTGCACTGTATGACTGGGAAAATCAGAATAGCAGCAATATTCCGCCTATGTAATGTCCATTCATCCGCTGGAATCAGAGCGTGCCAACTGCAGCTTCAATCAGTGGGCTACTGCTCATCCCTGGGACACAACATACGACAATCCGGGACAAGCATCCCTTTACACTGGGCACAGGCCCACGATCACGACGGTCTAATACAGCCCACTCACTGAACCTCTGAGCTGCTCATTCGAACCTGAGTGAGTGTAACTAGGCCAGCAATAAATTTGACACTAACATTCTATATCTTCTCACCGTAAAATTCTTTCATTTCGGAAAAAGTACACTGCTGTAAATCTGAAAATTATCCCCATGGAATTATTAGTACAGAACGTGTTTAACGTTTTTCTCTGTCAGGATTGCAATTCACTTTCTGGCGACTGTTAAAGATAGTTTCGTCTGAAAATGCTGACACAAAAAGAGAAAATGTTAAACACGTGGAATAATTCGTGTGGAAACTGGGTCACAATAGTTTCAAGGAGGTGCGCTTTGGTTCGGAAGCTGTGAATAATGTTATTGATAATTGAGTGGAGAGGTTTGAACCCATGGGCTTCTGGGAGGCATGTTTCTTCACATTCGCTGCAATCAGCCAGTTATGTCACTGCGATGTTTGATGTAATTTGAATTCCTTAATGTTTCCGGCACGCTCACTAGGTCGAACATGAGTCTCTTAATTTTAGGGTCGTGTGTTCGAGCACCACGTCGGGCGCAGGTCCATTTTAATGCTGCTTGTTGAACCCATGCTCGCGATTCCACCGGCTGAGTCGCCGCTCAAACTGTGTCTTTTACCATACTGCTTTGTTCATCTCACAGTTGCTGCTTTGTGAGCGCATAAAGCTCTTCTTTCCGAGTGTGAGGCTAGTTTGTTTGATCCCCCTCATGTACAATGAATTACCGCACTTTAAACATGACAAGCTCCTCTCAGTTCCCTGAACGAAAAATCTGCTCAGAGTCACGGACCGACAATGGCAACGGCCTTATCGCGATGGATGGGCGCGTAACAAGATGCAAACCGAAATAAAAAAAAGTTAAACGATGAGTGGAGAATATTTGGCTGTCCTACTGGACAATAGTCATATCCGGATGAGCTACGAGAAATTATTCTGCAGGAAACCAAGGGGAGATTTGTTTGAAGTGTTTTCAACTATGAGGAACATGGATTTTATGGCTTCAAGGACATCATACCCTGATCAGTGGGGTCAATAAACCGGGTTTGGAAATGAGAAAGAATGAAATCTTCGAATTAATACACCGCCTTCCAGCACCACTGCCACCCCAAAGTGCTTTTCAGACATGGAAGTCCATTTGAAATTGTTTCCATGCTTCTTTTAAAATGCGAAATTTGGGGCAACTTAGCGTGACCAATCTTTCTACACTGCATACATTGTTGTGCTCTGGGGGTGAGAATCACGCAGATAGGAAGTGCATTCACTGTCGCAAGAAACGGAACAGCTTCCACAAACTGCACCACTAAAATGAGGAGAGAATCTAATCTTGCTATCGTGTTCTATGGACAGGAGTTGGATAGGACACGGTTCCCTGCTCCCTGCAAAACAGTGACATCTACAGGGCAGTGGGACCACAGATTAAAATCTCAAACATGGGACAGCACCTCCGCCAGTGCCTGCCAATATACTTCTCTGTGGATTCCATTCTTTGTCTCTCAGATTTGCAATTCAATGGCTGAGCAATGAGATGGGACATCATAAAGTCCCCAAATGGATGGCAGCGGTTGCAGGAGATCTTGTGCCCGCTGGCATACATGCCTCTGCAGTGGGAATGATCAGACTGAACCCATGTGTCCAAAATGTCTGCCCCACTATTTATTTTGGAAAAAGAAACCTGATGGAAATAATTGTTATTCCGCGAGTCGGAATGTGAAGCTATCAGTGACTGACACCCTCGTTTAAGCTAGCTTGAGGAGCGCTGATGTCCAAGTCTCTGTGGCGCAATTGGTTAGCGCGTTCGGCTGTTAACCGAAAGGTTGGTGGTTCGAGACCACCCAGGGACGTGGTTTGCTCCTATTTTTCTTTTTGCTTGTCTCCCTTTTCCAGATAGCATTTGGGACATTGAAACAAAGAACCAATCGCAAAAATTGTATCAGCTGCACTGTGTTACAGTGAGTTCACACAGAAGAAACTGATTGTTTGACAACAAATTGCAAATTGCACGACACAGGAATCAGACAACATTGAACAGTTTTGACAAATGAACAGAGTTTGGTTCAGTTAGAATGAACAACTCAATAGATCCCTCGTCCACCACTGCACTGTATGACTGGGAAAATCAGAATAGCAGCAATATTCCGCCTCTGTAATGTCCATTCATCCGCTGGAATCAGAGCGTGCCAACTGCAGCTTCAATCAGTGGGCTACTGCTCATCCCTGGGACACAACATACGACAACCCGGGACAAGCATCCCATGACACTGAGCACAGGCCCGCGATCACGACGGTCTAATACAGCCCACTCACTGAACCTCTGAGCTGCTCATTCGAACCTGAGTGAGTGTAACTCGGCCAGCAATAAATTTGACACTAACATTCTATATCTTCTCACCGTAAAATTCTTTCATTTCGGAAAAAGTACACTGCTGTAAATCTGAAAATTATCCCCATGGAATTATTGGTACAGAACGGGTTTAACGTTTTTCTCTGTCAGGATTGCAATTCACTTTCTGGCGACTGTTAAAGATAGTTTCGTCTGAAAATGCTGACACAAAACGAGAAAATGTTAAACACGTGGAATAATTCGTGTGGAAACTGGGTCACAATAGTTTCAAGGAGGTGTGCTTAGGTTCGGAAGCTGTGAATAATGTTGTTGATAATTGAGTGGAGAGGTTCGACCCCATGGGCTTCTGCGAGGCATGTTTCTTAACATTCGCTGCAATCAGCCAGTTATGTCACTGCGATGTTTGATGTAATTTGAAATCCTTAATATTTCCGGCTCGCTCACTCGGTAGAACACGAGTCTCTTAATTTCAGGGTCGTGTGTTCGAGCACCACGTTAGGCGCAGGTCCATTTTCATGCTGCTTGTTGAACCCATGCTCGCGATTCCCCCGGCTGAGGCGCCGCTCAAACTGTGTCTTTTACCATACAGCTTTGTTCATCTCACAGTTGCTGCTTTGTGAGCGCATAAAGCTCTTCTTTCCGAGTGTGAGGCTAGTTTGTTTGATCCCCCTCATGTACAATGAATTACCGCACTTTAAACATGACAAGCTCCTCTCAGGCCCCTGAACGAAAAATCTGCTCAGAGTCACGGCACGACAATGGCAACGGCCTGATCGCGATGGATGGGCGCGTAACAAGATGCAAACCGAAATAAAAAAAAGTTAAACGATGAGTGGAGAATATTTGGCTGTCCTACTGGACAATAGTCATATCCGGAGGAGCTACGAGAAATTATTCTGCAGGAAACCAAGGGGAGATTTGTTTGAAGTGTTTTCAACTATGAGGAACATGGATTTTATGGCTTCAAGGACATCATACCCTGATCAGTGGGGTCAATAAACCGGGTTTGGAAATGAGAAAGAATGAAATCTTCGAATTAATACACCGCCTTCCAGCACCACCGCCACCCCAAAGTGCTTTTCAGACATGGAAGTCCATTTGAAATTGTTTCCATGCTTCTTTTAAAATGCGAAATTTGGGGCAACTTAGCGTGACCAATCTTTCTACATTGCATACATTGTTGTGCTCTGGGGGTGAGAATCACGCAGATAGGAAATGCATTCACTGTCGCAAGAAACGGAACAGCTTCCACAAACTGCACCACTATAATGAGGAGAGAATCTAATCTTGCTATCGTGTTCGAGGGACAGAAGTTGGATAGGACACGGTTCCCTGCTCCCTGCAAAACAGTGACACCTACAGGGCAGTGGGACCACAGATTAAAATCTCAAACATGGGACACCACCTCCGCCAGTGCCTGCCAATCTACTTCTCTGTGGATTCCATTCTTTGTCTCTCAGATTTGCAATTCAATCGCTGAGCAATGAGGTGGGACATCGTAAAGTCCCCAAATGGATGGCAGCCGTTGCAGGAGATCTTGTGCCCGCTGGCATACATGCCTCTGCAGTGGGAATGATCAGACTGAACCCATGTGTCCAAAATGTCTGCCCCACTATTTATTTTGGAAAAGGAAACCTGATGGAAATAATTGTTATTCCGCGAATCGGAATGTGAGGCTATCAGTGACTGACACCCTCGTTTAAGCTAGCTTGAGGAGCACTCCTGGCCAAGTCTCTGTGGCGCAATTGGTTAGCGCGTTCGGCTGTTAACCGAAAGGTTGGTGGTTCGAGACCACCCAGGGACGTGGTTTGCTCCTATTTTTCTTTTTGCTTGTCTCCCTTTTCCAGATGGCATTTGGGACATTGAAACAAAGAACCAATCGCAAAAATTGTATCAGCTGCACTGTGTTACAGTGAGTTCACACAGAAGAAACTGATTGTTTGACAACAAATTGCAAATTGCACGACACAGGAATCAGACAACATTGAACAGTTTTGACAAATGAACAGAGTTTGGTTCAGTTAGAATGAACAACTCAATAGATCCCTCGTCCACCACTGCACTGTATGACTGGGAAAATCAGAATAGCAGCAATATTCCGCCTCTGTAATGTCCATTCATCCGCTGGAATCAGAGCGTGCCAACTGCAGCTTCAATCAGTGGGCTACTGCTCATCCCTGGGACACAACATACGACAACCCGGGACAAGCATCCCATGACACTGAGCACAGGCCCGCGATCACGACGGTCTAATACAGCCCACTCACTGAACCTCTGAGCTGCTCATTCGAACCTGAGTGAGTGTAACTCGGCCAGCAATAAATTTGACACTAACATTCTATATCTTCTCACCGTAAAATTCTTTCATTTCGGAAAAAGTACACTGCTGTAAATCTGAAAATTATCCCCATGGAATTATTGGTACAGAACGGGTTTAACGTTTTTCTCTGTCAGGATTGCAATTCACTTTCTGGCGACTGTTAAAGATAGTTTCGTCTGAAAATGCTGACACAAAAACGAGAAAATGTTAAACACGTGGAAAAATTCGTGTGGAAACTGGGTCACAATAGTTTCAAGGAGGTGTGCTTAGGTTCGGAAGCTGTGAATAATGTTGTTGATAATTGAGTGGAGAGGTTAGACCCCATGGGCTTCTGCGAGGCATGTTTCTTAACATTCGCTGCAATGAGCCAGTTATGTCACTGCGATGTTTGATGTAATTTGAAATCCTTAATATTTCCGGCTCGCTCACTCGGTAGAACACGAGTCTCTTAATTTCAGGGTCGTGTGTTCGAGCACCACGTTGGGCGCAGGTCCATTTTCATGCTGCTTGTTGAACCCATGCTCGCGATTCCCCCGGCTGAGGCGCCGCTCAAACTGTGTCTTTTACCATACAGCTTTGTTCATCTCACAGTTGCTGCTTTGTGAGCGCATAAAGCTCTTCTTTCCGAGTGTGAGGCTAGTTTGTTTGATCCCCCTCATGTACAATGAATTACCGCACTTTAAACATGACAAGCTCCTCTCAGGCCCCTGAACGAAAAATCTGCCAAGAGTCACGGCACGACAATGGCAACGGCCTGATCGCGATGGATGGGCGCGTAACAAGATGCAAACCGAAATAAAAAAAAGTTAAACGATGAGTGGAGAATATTTGGCTGTCCTACTGGACAATAGTCATATTCGGATGAGCTACGAGAAATTATTCTGCAGGAAACCAAGGGGAGATTTGTTTGAAGTGTTTTCAACTATGAGGAACATGGATTTTATGGCTTCAAGGACATCATACCCTGATCAGTGGGGTCAATAAACCGGGTTTGGAAATGAGAAAGAATGAAATCTTCGAATTAATACACCGCCTTCCAGCACCACCGCCACCCCAAAGTGCTTTTCAGACATGGAAGTCCATTTGAAATTGTTTCCATGCTTCTTTTAAAATGCGAAATTTGGGGCAACTTAGCGTGACCAATCTTTCTACATTGCATACATTGTTGTGCTCTGGGGGTGAGAATCACGCAGATAGGAAATGCATTCACTGTCGCAAGAAACGGAACAGCTTCCACAAACTGCACCACTATAATGAGGAGAGAATCTAATCTTGCTATCGTGTTCGAGGGACAGAAGTTGGATAGGACACGGTTCCCTGCTCCCTGCAAAACAGTGACACCTACAGGGCAGTGGGACCACAGATTAAAATCTCAAACATGGGACACCACCTCCGCCAGTGCGAATCTACTTCTCTGTGGATTCCATTCTTTGTCTCTCAGATTTGCAATTCAGTGGCTGAGCAATGTGATGGGACATCATTAAGTTCCCAGATGGATGGCAGCGGCTGCAGGAGAGCTTGTGCCCGCTGGCATACATGCCTCTGCAGTGGGAATGATCAGACTGAACCCATGTGTCCAAAATGTCTGCCCCACTATTTATTTTGGAAAAGGAAACCTGATGGAAATAATTGTCATTCCGCGAGTCGGAATGTGAGGCTATCAGTGACTGACACCCTCGTTTAAGCTAGCTTGAGGAGCACTCCTGGCCAAGTCTCTGTGGCGCAATTGGTTAGCGCGTTCGGCTGTTAACCGAAAGGTTGGTGGTTCGAGACCACCCAGGGACGTGGTTTGCTCCTATTTTTCTTTTTGCTTGTCTCCCTTTTCCAGATAGCATTTGGGACATTGAAACAAAGAACCAATCGCAAAAATTGTATCAGCTGCACTGTGTTACAGTGAGTTCACACAGAAGAAACTGATTGTTTGACAACAAATTGCAAATTGCACGACACAGGAATCAGACAACATTGAACAGTTTTGACAAATGAACAGAGTTTGGTTCAGTTAGAATGAACAACTCAATAGATCCCTCGTCCACCACTGCACTGTATGACTGGGAAAATCAGAATAGCAGCAATATTCCGCCTCTGTAATGTCCATTCATCCGCTGGAATCAGAGCGTGCCAACTGCAGCTTCAATCAGTGGGCTACTGCTCATCCCTGGGACACAACATACGACAACCCGGGACAAGCATCCCATGACACTGAGCACAGGCCCGCGATCACGACGGTCTAATACAGCCCACTCACTGAACCTCTGAGCTGCTCATTCGAACCTGAGTGAGTGTAACTCGGCCAGCAATAAATTTGACACTAACATTCTATATCTTCTCACCGTAAAATTCTTTCATTTCGGAAAAAGTACACTGCTGTAAATCTGAAAATTATCCCCATGGAATTATTGGTACAGAACGGGTTTAACGTTTTTCTCTGTCAGGATTGCAATTCACTTTCTGGCGACTGTTAAAGATAGTTTCGTCTGAAAATGCTGACACAAAAACGAGAAAATGTTAAACACGTGGAAAAATTCGTGTGGAAACTGGGTCACAATAGTTTCAAGGAGGTGTGCTTAGGTTCGGAAGCTGTGAATAATGTTGTTGATAATTGAGTGGAGAGGTTAGACCCCATGGGCTTCTGCGAGGCATGTTTCTTAACATTCGCTGCAATGAGCCAGTTATGTCACTGCGATGTTTGATGTAATTTGAAATCCTTAATATTTCCGGCTCGCTCACTCGGTAGAACACGAGTCTCTTAATTTCAGGGTCGTGTGTTCGAGCACCACGTTGGGCGCAGGTCCATTTTCATGCTGCTTGTTGAACCCATGCTCGCGATTCCCCCGGCTGAGGCGCCGCTCAAACTGTGTCTTTTACCATACAGCTTTGTTCATCTCACAGTTGCTGCTTTGTGAGCGCATAAAGCTCTTCTTTCCGAGTGTGAGGCTAGTTTGTTTGATCCCCCTCATGTACAATGAATTACCGCACTTTAAACATGACAAGCTCCTCTCAGGCCCCTGAACGAAAAATCTGCTCAGAGTCACGGCACGACAATGGCAACGGCCTGATCGCGATGGATGGGCGCGTAACAAGATGCAAACCGAAATAAAAAAAAGTTAAACGATGAGTGGAGAATATTTGGCTGTCCTACTGGACAATAGTCATATCCGGATGAGCTACGAGAAATTATTCTGCAGGAAACCAAGGGGAGATTTGTTTGAAGTGTTTTCAACTATGAGGAACATGGATTTTATGGCTTCAAGGACATCATACCCTGATCAGTGGGGTCAATAAACCGGGTTTGGAAATGAGAAAGAATGAAATCTTCGAATTAATACACCGCCTTCCAGCACCACCGCCACCCCAAAGTGTTTTTCAGACATGGAAGTCCATTTGAAATTGTTTCCATGCTTCTTTTAAAATGCGAAATTTGGGGCAACTTAGCGTGACCAATCTTTCTACATTGCATACATTGTTGTGCTCTGGGGGTGAGAATCACGCAGATAGGAAATGCATTCACTGTCGCAAGAAACGGAACAGCTTCCACAAACTGCACCACTATAATGAGGAGAGAATCTAATCTTGCTATCGTGTTCGAGGGACAGAAGTTGGATAGGACACGGTTCCCTGCTCCCTGCAAAACAGTGACACCTACAGGGCAGTGGGACCACAGATTAAAATCTCAAACATGGGACACCACCTCCGCCAGTGCGAATCTACTTCTCTGTGGATTCCATTCTTTGTCTCTCAGATTTGCAATTCAGTGGCTGAGCAATGTGATGGGACATCATTAAGTTCCCAGATGGATGGCAGCGGCTGCAGGAGAGCTTGTGCCCGCTGGCATACATGCCTCTGCAGTGGGAATGATCAGACTGAACCCATGTGTCCAAAATGTCTGCCCCACTATTTATTTTGGAAAAAGAAACCTGATGGAAATAATTGTTATTCCGCGAGTCGGAATGTGAAGCTATCAGTGACTGACACCCTCGTTTAAGCTAGCTTGAGGAGCATTCCTGGCCAAGTCTCTGTGGCGCAATTGGTTAGCGCGTTCGGCTGTTAACCGAAAGGTTGGTGGTTCG
This sequence comes from Scyliorhinus torazame, assembly GCF_047496885.1. Lineage (NCBI taxonomy): Eukaryota > Metazoa > Chordata > Chondrichthyes > Carcharhiniformes > Scyliorhinidae > Scyliorhinus > Scyliorhinus torazame. The sequence goes on along the minus strand of NC_092711.1, from coordinate 185,369,020 downwards.
AGAGCACCCAAGGACGTGGTTTGCTCCTATTTTTCTTTTTCCTTGTCTCCCTTTTCCAGATAGCATTTGGGACATTGAAACAAAGAACCAATCGCATAAATTGTATCAGCTGCACTGTGCTACAGTGAGTTCACACAGAAGAAACTGATTGTTTGACAACAAATTGCAAGTTGCACGACACAGGAATCAGACAACATTGAACAGTTTTGACAAATGAACAGAGTTTGGTTCAGTTAGAATGAACAACTCAATAGATCCCTCGTCCACCACTGCACTGTATGACTGGGAAAATCAGAATAGCAGCAATATTCCGCCTCTGTAATGTCCATTCATCCGCTGGAATCAGAGCGTGCCAACTGCAGCTTCAATCAGTGGGCTACTGCTCATCCCTGGGACACAACATACGACAACCCGGGACAAGCATCCCATGACACTGAGCACAGGCCCGCGATCACGACGGTCTAATACAGCCCACTCACTGAACCTCTGAGCTGCTCATTCGAACCTGAGTGAGTGTAACTCGGCCAGCAATAAATTTGACACTAACATTCTATATCTTCTCACCGTAAAATTCTTTCATTTCGGAAAAAGTACACTGCTGTAAATCTGAAAATTATCCCCATGGAATTATTCGTACAGAACGGGTTTAACGTTTTTCTCTGTCAGGATTGCAATTCACTTTCTGGCGACTGTTAAAGGTAGTTTCGTCTGAAAATGCTGACACAAAACGAGAAAATGTTAAACACGTGGAATAATTCGTGTGGAAACTGGGTCACAATAGTTTCAAGGAGGTGTGCTTAGGTTCGGAAGCTGTGAATAATGTTGTTGATAATTGAGTTGAGAGGTTAGACCCCATGGGCTTCTGCGAGGCATGTTTCTTAACATTCGCTGCAATGAGCCAGTTATGTCACTGCGATGTTTGATGTAATTTGAAATCCTTAATATTTCCGGCTCGCTCACTCGGTAGAACACGAGTCTCTTAATTTCAGGGTCGTGTGTTCGAGCACCACGTTGGGCGCAGGTCCATTTTCATGCTGCTTGTTGAACCCATGCTCGCGATTCCCCCGGCTGAGGCGCCGCTCAAACTGTGTCTTTTACCATACAGCTTTGTTCATCTCACAGTTGCTGCTTTGTGAGCGCATAAAGCTCTTCTTTCCGAGTGTGAGGCTAGTTTGTTTGATCCCCCTCATGTACAATGAATTACCGCACTTTAAACATGACAAGCTCCTCTCAGGCCCCTGAACGAAAAATCTGCTCAGAGTCACGGCACGACAATGGCAACGGCCTGATCGCGATGGATGGGCGCGTAACAAGATGCAAACCGAAATAAAAAAAAGTTAAACGATGAGTGGAGAATATTTGGCTGTCCTACTGGACAATAGTCATATCCGGATGAGCTACGAGAAATTATTCTGCAGGAAACCAAGGGGAGATTTGTTTGAAGTGTTTTCAACTATGAGGAACATGGATTTTATGGCTTCAAGGACATCATACCCTGATCAGTGGGGTCAATAAACCGGGTTTGGAAATGAGAAAGAATGAAATCTTCGAATTAATACACCGCCTTCCAGCACCACCGCCACCCCAAAGTGTTTTTCAGACATGGAAGTCCATTTGAAATTGTTTCCATGCTTCTTTTAAAATGCGAAATTTGGGGCAACTTAGCGTGACCAATCTTTCTACATTGCATACATTGTTGTGCTCTGGGGGTGAGAATCACGCAGATAGGAAATGCATTCACTGTCGCAAGAAACGGAACAGCTTCCACAAACTGCACCACTATAATGAGGAGAGAATCTAATCTTGCTATCGTGTTCGAGGGACAGAAGTTGGATAGGACACGGTTCCCTGCTCCCTGCAAAACAGTGACACCTACAGGGCAGTGGGACCACAGATTAAAATCTCAAACATGGGACACCACCTCCGCCAGTGCGAATCTACTTCTCTGTGGATTCCATTCTTTGTCTCTCAGATTTGCAATTCAGTGGCTGAGCAATGTGATGGGACATCATTAAGTTCCCAGATGGATGGCAGCGGCTGCAGGAGAGCTTGTGCCCGCTGGCATACATGCCTCTGCAGTGGGAATGATCAGACTGAACCCATGTGTCCAAAATGTCTGCCCCACTATTTATTTTGGAAAAAGAAACCTGATGGAAATAATTGTTATTCCGCGAGTCGGAATGTGAAGCTATCAGTGACTGACACCCTCGTTTAAGCTAGCTTGAGGAGCATTCCTGGCCAAGTCTCTGTGGCGCAATTGGTTAGCGCGTTCGGCTGTTAACCGAAAGGTTGGTGGTTCGAGAGCACCCAAGGACGTGGTTTGCTCCTATTTTTCTTTTTCCTTGTCTCCCTTTTCCAGATAGCATTTGGGACATTGAAACAAAGAACCAATCGCATAAATTGTATCAGCTGCACTGTGCTACAGTGAGTTCACACAGAAGAAACTGATTGTTTGACAACAAATTGCAAGTTGCACGACACAGGAATCAGACAACATTGAACAGTTTTGACAAATGAACAGAGTTTGGTTCAGTTAGAATGAACAACTCAATAGATCCCTCGTCCACCACTGCACTGTATGACTGGGAAAATCAGAATAGCAGCAATATTCCGCCTCTGTAATGTCCATTCATCCGCTGGAATCAGAGCGTGCCAACTGCAGCTTCAATCAGTGGGCTACTGCTCATCCCTGGGACACAACATACGACAACCCGGGACAAGCATCCCATGACACTGAGCACAGGCCCGCGATCACGACGGTCTAATACAGCCCACTCACTGAACCTCTGAGCTGCTCATTCGAACCTGAGTGAGTGTAACTCGGCCAGCAATAAATTTGACACTAACATTCTATATCTTCTCACCGTAAAATTCTTTCATTTCGGAAAAAGTACACTGCTGTAAATCTGAAAATTATCCCCATGGAATTATTCGTACAGAACGGGTTTAACGTTTTTCTCTGTCAGGATTGCAATTCACTTTCTGGCGACTGTTAAAGGTAGTTTCGTCTGAAAATGCTGACACAAAACGAGAAAATGTTAAACACGTGGAATAATTCGTGTGGAAACTGGGTCACAATAGTTTCAAGGAGGTGTGCTTAGGTTCGGAAGCTGTGAATAATGTTGTTGATAATTGAGTTGAGAGGTTAGACCCCATGGGCTTCTGCGAGGCATGTTTCTTAACATTCGCTGCAATGAGCCAGTTATGTCACTGCGATGTTTGATGTAATTTGAAATCCTTAATATTTCCGGCTCGCTCACTCGGTAGAACACGAGTCTCTTAATTTCAGGGTCGTGTGTTCGAGCACCACGTTGGGCGCAGGTCCATTTTCATGCTGCTTGTTGAACCCATGCTCGCGATTCCCCCGGCTGAGGCGCCGCTCAAACTGTGTCTTTTACCATACAGCTTTGTTCATCTCACAGTTGCTGCTTTGTGAGCGCATAAAGCTCTTCTTTCCGAGTGTGAGGCTAGTTTGTTTGATCCCCCTCATGTACAATGAATTACCGCACTTTAAACATGACAAGCTCCTCTCAGGCCCCTGAACGAAAAATCTGCTCAGAGTCACGAAACGACAATGGCAACGGCCTGATCGCGATGGATGGGCGCGTAACAAGATGCAAACCGAAATAAAAAAAAGTTAAACGATGAGTGGAGAATATTTGGCTGTCCTACTGGACAATAGTCATATCCGGATGAGCTACGAGAAATTATTCTGCAGGAAACCAAGGGGAGATTTGTTTGAAGTGTTTTCAACTATGAGGAACATGGATTTTATGGCTTCAAGGACATCATACCCTGATCAGTGGGGTCAATAAACCGGGTTTGGAAATGAGAAAGAATGAAATCTTCGAATTAATACACCGCCTTCCAGCACCACCGCCACCCCAAAGTGTTTTTCAGACATGGAAGTCCATTTGAAATTGTTTCCATGCTTCTTTTAAAATGCGAAATTTGGGGCAACTTAGCGTGACCAATCTTTCTACATTGCATACATTGTTGTGCTCTGGGGGTGAGAATCACGCAGATAGGAAATGCATTCACTGTCGCAAGAAACGGAACAGCTTCCACAAACTGCACCACTATAATGAGGAGAGAATCTAATCTTGCTATCGTGTTCGAGGGACAGAAGTTGGATAGGACACGGTTCCCTGCTCCCTGCAAAACAGTGACACCTACAGGGCAGTGGGACCACAGATTAAAATCTCAAACATGGGACACCACCTCCGCCAGTGCGAATCTACTTCTCTGTGGATTCCATTCTTTGTCTCTCAGATTTGCAATTCAGTGGCTGAGCAATGTGATGGGACATCATTAAGTTCCCAGATGGATGGCAGCGGCTGCAGGAGAGCTTGTGCCCGCTGGCATACATGCCTCTGCAGTGGGAATGATCAGACTGAACCCATGTGTCCAAAATGTCTGCCCCACTATTTATTTTGGAAAAAGAAACCTGATGGAAATAATTGTTATTCCGCGAGTCGGAATGTGAAGCTATCAGTGACTGACACCCTCGTTTAAGCTAGCTTGAGGAGCATTCCTGGCCAAGTCTCTGTGGCGCAATTGGTTAGCGCGTTCGGCTGTTAACCGAAAGGTTGGTGGTTCGAGAGCACCCAAGGACGTGGTTTGCTCCTATTTTTCTTTTTGCTTGTCTCCCTTTTCCAGATAGCATTTGGGACATTGAAACAAAGAACCAATCGCATAAATTGTATCAGCTGCACTGTGCTACAGTGAGTTCACACAGAAGAAACTGATTGTTTGACAACAAATTGCAAGTTGCACGACACAGGAATCAGACAACATTGAACAGTTTTGACAAATGAACAGAGTTTGGTTCAGTTAGAATGAACAACTCAATAGATCCCTCGTCCACCACTGCACTGTATGACTGGGAAAATCAGAATAGCAGCAATATTCCGCCTCTGTAATGTCCATTCATCCGCTGGAATCAGAGCGTGCCAACTGCAGCTTCAATCAGTGGGCTACTGCTCATCCCTGGGACACAACATACGACAACCCGGGACAAGCATCCCATGACACTGAGCACAGGCCCGCGATCACGACGGTCTAATACAGCCCACTCACTGAACCTCTGAGCTGCTCATTCGAACCTGAGTGAGTGTAACTCGGCCAGCAATAAATTTGACACTAACATTCTATATCTTCTCACCGTAAAATTCTTTCATTTCGGAAAAAGTACACTGCTGTAAATCTGAAAATTATCCCCATGGAATTATTCGTACAGAACGGGTTTAACGTTTTTCTCTGTCAGGATTGCAATTCACTTTCTGGCGACTGTTAAAGGTAGTTTCGTCTGAAAATGCTGACACAAAACGAGAAAATGTTAAACACGTGGAATAATTCGTGTGGAAACTGGGTCACAATAGTTTCAAGGAGGTGTGCTTAGGTTCGGAAGCTGTGAATAATGTTGTTGATAATTGAGTTGAGAGGTTAGACCCCATGGGCTTCTGCGAGGCATGTTTCTTAACATTCGCTGCAATGAGCCAGTTATGTCACTGCGATGTTTGATGTAATTTGAAATCCTTAATATTTCCGGCTCGCTCACTCGGTAGAACACGAGTCTCTTAATTTCAGGGTCGTGTGTTCGAGCACCACGTTGGGCGCAGGTCCATTTTCATGCTGCTTGTTGAACCCATGCTCGCGATTCCCCCGGCTGAGGCGCCGCTCAAACTGTGTCTTTTACCATACAGCTTTGTTCATCTCACAGTTGCTGCTTTGTGAGCGCATAAAGCTCTTCTTTCCGAGTGTGAGGCTAGTTTGTTTGATCCCCCTCATGTACAATGAATTACCGCACTTTAAACATGACAAGCTCCTCTCAGGCCCCTGAACGAAAAATCTGCTCAGAGTCACGGCACGACAATGGCAACGGCCTGATCGCGATGGATGGGCGCGTAACAAGATGCAAACCGAAATAAAAAAAAGTTAAACGATGAGTGGAGAATATTTGGCTGTCCTACTGGACAATAGTCATATCCGGATGAGCTACGAGAAATTATTCTGCAGGAAACCAAGGGGAGATTTGTTTGAAGTGTTTTCAACTATGAGGAACATGGATTTTATGGCTTCAAGGACATCATACCCTGATCAGTGGGGTCAATAAACCGGGTTTGGAAAAGAGAAAGAATGAAATCTTCGAATTAATACACCGCCTTCCAGCACCACCGCCACCCCAAAGTGCTTTTCAGACATGGAAGTCCATTTGAAATTGTTTCCATGCTTCTTTTAAAATGCGAAATTTGGGGCAACTTAGCGTGACCAATCTTTCTACATTGCATACATTGTTGTGCTCTGGGGGTGAGAATCACGCAGATAGGAAATGCATTCACTGTCGCAAGAAACGGAACAGCTTCCACAAACTGCACCACTATAATGAGGAGAGAATCTAATCTTGCTATCGTGTTCGAGGGACAGAAGTTGGATAGGACACGGTTCCCTGCTCCCTGCAAAACAGTGACACCTACAGGGCAGTGGGACCACAGATTAAAATCTCAAACATGGGACACCACCTCCGCCAGTGCCTGCCAATCTACTTCTCTGTGGATTCCATTCTTTGTCTCTCAGATTTGCAATTCAATGGCTGAGCAATGAGATGGGACATCATAAAGTCCCCAAATGGATGGCAGCGGTTGCAGGAGATCTTGTGCCCGCTGGCATACATGCCTCTGCAGTGGGAATGATCAGACTGAACCCATGTGTCCAAAATGTCTGCCCCACTATTTACTTTGGAAAAAGAAACCTGATGGAAATAATTGTCATTCCGCGAGTCGGAATGTGAAGCTATCAGTGACTGACACCCTCGTTTAAGCTAGCTTGAGGAGCGTTGATGTCCAAGTCTCTGTGGCGCAATTGGTTAGCGCGTTCGGCTGTTAACCGAAAGGTTGGTGGTTCGAGACCACCCAGGGACGTGGTTTGCTCCTATTTTTTTTTTTGCTTGTCTCCCTTTTCCAGAACAGCATTTGGGACATTGCAGCTAAGAACCAATCGCAAAAACTGTATCAGCTGCACTGTGTTACAGTGAGTTCACACGGAAGTAACTGATTGTTTGACAACAAATTGCAAATTGCACGACACAGGAATCAGACAACATTGAAGAGTTTTGACAAATGAACAGAGTTTGGTTCAGTTAGAATGAACAACTCAATAGATCCCTCGTCCACCACTGCACTGTATGACTGGGAAAATCAGAATAGCAGCAATATTCCGCCTATGTAATGTCCATTCATCCGCTGGAATCAGAGCGTGCCAACTGCAGCTTCAATCAGTGGGCTACTGCTCATCCCTGGGACACAACATACGACAATCCGGGACAAGCATCCCTTTACACTGGGCACAGGCCCACGATCACGACGGTCTAATACAGCCCACTCACTGAACCTCTGAGCTGCTCATTCGAACCTGAGTGAGTGTAACTAGGCCAGCAATAAATTTGACACTAACATTCTATATCTTCTCACCGTAAAATTCTTTCATTTCGGAAAAAGTACACTGCTGTAAATCTGAAAATTATCCCCATGGAATTATTGGTACAGAACGTGTTTAACGTTTTTCTCTGTCAGGATTGCAATTCACTTTCTGGCGACTGTTAAAGATAGTTTCGTCTGAAAATGCTGACACAAAAAGAGAAAATGTTAAACACGTGGAATAATTCGTGTGGAAACTGGGTCACAATAGTTTCAAGGAGGTGCGCTTTGGTTCGGAAGCTGTGAATAATGTTATTGATAATTGAGTGGAGAGGTTCGACCCCATGGGCTTCTGCGAGGCATGTTTCTTAACATTCGCTGCAATCAGCCAGTTATGTCACTGCGATGTTTGATGTAATTTGAAATCCTTAATGTTTCCGGCACGCTCACTAGGTCGAATATGAGTCTCTTAATTTTAGGGTCGTGTGTTCGAGCACCACGTCGGGCGCAGGTCCATTTTAATGCTGCTTGTTGAACCCATGCTCGCGATTCCACCGGCTGAGTCGCCGCTCAAACTGTGTCTTTTACCATACAGCTTTGTTCATCTCACAGTTGCTGCTTTGTGAGCGCATAAAGCTCTTCTTTCCGAGTGTGAGGCTAGTTTGTTTGATCCCCCTCATGTACAATGAATTACCGCACTTTAAACATGACAAGCTCCTCTCAGGCCCCTGAACGAAAAATCTGCTCAGAGTCACGGACCGACAATGGCAACGGCCTGATCGCGATGGATGGGCGCGTAACAAGATGCAAACCGAAATAAAAAAAAGTTAAACGATGAGTGGAGAATATTTGGCTGTCCTGCTGGACAATAGTCATATCCGGATGAGGTACGAGAAATTATTCTGCAGGAAACCAAGGGGAGATTTGTTTGAAGTGTTTTCAACTATGAGGAACATGGATTTTATGGCTTCAAGGACATCATACCATGATCAGTGGGGTCAATAAACCGGGTTTGGAAATGAGAAAGAATGAAATCTTCGAATTAATACACCGCCTTCCAGCACCACCGCCACCCCAAAGTGCTTTTCAGACATGGAAGTCCATTTGAAATTGTTTCCATGCTTCTTTTTAAACGCAAAATTTGGGGCAACTTAGCGTGACCAATCTTTCTACACTGCATACATTGTTGTGCTCTGGGGGTGAGAATCACGCAGATAGGAAGTGCATTCACTGTCGCAAGAAACGGAACAGCTTCCACAAACTGCACCACTATAATGAGGAGAGAATCTAATCTTGCTATCGTGTTCTACGGACAGGGGTTGGATAGGACACGGTTCCCTGCTCCCTGCAAAACAGTGACATCTACAGGGCAGTGGGACCACAGATTAAAATCTCAAACATGGGACACCACCTCCGCCAGTGCCTGCCAATATACTTCTCTGTGGATTCCATTCTTTGTCTCTCAGATTTGCAATTCAATCGCTGAGCAATGAGATGGGACATCATAAATTCCCCAAATGGATGGCAGCGGTTGCAGGAGATCTTGTGCCCGCTGGCATACATGCCTCTGCAGTGGGAATGATCAGACTGAACCCATGTGTCCAAAATGTCTGCCCCACTATTTATTTTGGAAAAAGAAACCTGATGGAAATAATTGTTATTCCGCGAGTCGGAATGTGAAGCTATCAGTGACTGACACCCTCGTTTAAGCTAGCTTGAGGGGCACTCCTGGCCAAGTCTCTGTGGCGCAATTGGTTAGCGCGTTCGGCTGTTAACCGAAAGGTTCGTGGTTCAAGACCACTCAGGGACGTGGTTTGCTCCTGTTTTTCTTTTTGCTTGTCTCCCTTTTCCAGATAGCATTTGGGACATTGAAACAAAGAACCAATCGCAAAAATTGTATCAGCTGCACTGTGCTACAGTGAGTTCACACAGAAGAAACTGATTGTTTGACAACAAATTGCAAATTGCGCGACACAGGAATCAGACAACATTGAACAGTTTTGACAAATGAACAGAGTTTGGTTCAGTTAGAATGAACAACTCAATAGATCCCTCGTCTACCACTGCACTGTATGACTGGGAAAATCAGAATAGCAGCAATATTCCGCCTATGTAATGTCCATTCATCCGCTGGAATCAGAGCGTGCCAACTGCAGCTTCAATCAGTGGGCTACTGCTCATCCCTGGGACACAACATACGACAACCCGGGACAAGCATCCCATGACACTGAGCACAGGCCCGCGATCACGACGGTCTAATACAGCCCACTCACTGAACCTCTGAGCTGCTCATTCGAACCTGAGTGAGTGTAACTCGGCCAGCAATAAATTTGACACTAACATTCTATATCTTCTCACCGTAAAATCTTTAATTTCGGAAAAAGTACACTGCTGTAAATCTGAAAATTATCCCCATGGAATTATTGGTACAGAACGGGTTTAACGTTTTTCTCTGTCAGGATTGAAATTCACTTTCTGGCGACTGTTAAAGATAGTTTCGTGTGAAAATGCTGACACAAAACGAGAAAATGTTAAACACGTGGAATAATTCGTGTGGAAACTGGGTCACAATAGTTTCAAGGAGGTGCGCTTTGGTTCGGAAGCTGTGAATAATGTTATTGATAATTGAGTGGAGAGGTTTGAACCCATGGGCTTCTGGGAGGCATGTTTCTTCACATTCGCTGCAATCAGCCAGTTATGTCACTGCTATGTTTGATGTAATTTGAAATCCTTAATATTTCCGGCTCGCTCACTCGGTAGAACACGAGTCTCTTAATTTAAGGGTCGTGTGTTCGAGCACCACGTTGGGCGCAGGTCCATTTTAATGCTGCTTGTTGAACCCATGCTCGCGATTCCACCGGCTGAGTCGCCGCTCAAACTGTGTCTTTTACCATACAGCTTTGTTCATCTCACAGTTGCTGCTTTGTGAGCGCATAAAGCTCTTCTTTCCGAGTGTGAGGCTAGTTTGTTTGATCCCCCTCATGTACAATGAATTACCGCACATTAAACATGACAAGCTCCTCTCAGGCCCCTGACGAAAAATCTGCTCAAAGTCACGGACCGACAATGGCAACGGCCTGTTCGCGATGGATGGGCGCGTAACAAGATGCAAACCGAAATAAAAAAAAGTTAAACGATGAGTGGAGAATATTTGGCTGTCCTGCTGGACAATAGTCATATCAGGATGAGCTACGAGAAATTATTCTGCAGGAAACCAAGGGGAGATTTGTTTGAAGTGTTTTCAACTATGAGGAACATGGATTTTATGGCTTCAAGGACATCATACCCTGAGCAGTGGGGGTCAATAAACCGGGTTTGGAAATGAGAAAGAATGAAATCTTCGAATTAATACACCGCCTTCCAGCACCACCGCCACCCCAAAGTGCTTTTCAGACATGGAAGTCCATTTGAAATTGTTTCCATGCTTCTTTTAAAATGCGAAACTTGGGGCAACTTAGCGTGACCAATCTTTCTACACTGCATACATTGTGTGCTCTGGGGGTGAGAACCACGCAGATAGGAAGTGCATTCACTGTCGCAAGAAACGGAACAGCTTCCACAAACTGCACCACTATAATGAGGAGAGAATCTATTCTTGCTATCGTGTTCTATGGACAGGAGTTGGATAGGACACGGCTCCCTCCTCCCTGCAAAACAGTGACATCTACCGGGCAGTGGGACCACAGATTAAAATCTCAAACATGGGACACCACCTCCGCCAGTGCCTGCCAATCTACTTCTCTGTGGATTCCATTCTTTGTCTCTCAGATTTGCAATTCAATCGCTGAGCAATGAGATGGGACATCATAAAGTCCCCAAATGGATGGCAGCCGTTGCAGGAGATCTTGTGCCCGCTGACATACATGCCTCTGCAGTGGGAATGATCAGACTGAACCCATGTGTCCAAAATGTCTACCCCACTATTTACTTTGGAAAAAGAAACCTGATGGAAATAATTGTCATTCCGCGAGTCGGAATGTGAAGCTATCAGTGACTGACACCCTCTTTTCAGCTAGCTTGAGGAGCGTTCATGTCCAAGTCTCTGTGGCGCAATTGGTTAGCGAGTTCGGCTGTTAACCAAAAGATTGGGGTTCGAGACCACCCAGAGACGTGGTTTGCTCCTATTTTTCTTTTTGCTTGTCTCCCTTTTCCAGAACAGCATTTGGGACATTGCAACTAAGAACCAATCGCAAAAACTGTATCAGCTGCACTGTGTTACAGTGAGTTCACACGGAAGTAACTGATTGTTTGACAACAAATTGCAAATTGCACGACACAGGAATCAGACAACATTGAACAGTTTTGACAAATGAACAGAGTTTGGTTCAGTTAGAATGAACAACTCAATAGATCCCTCGTCCACCACTGCACTTTCTGACTGGGAAAATCAGAATAGCAGCAATATTCCGCCTCTGTAATGTCCATTCATCCGCTGGAATCAGAGCGTGCCAACTGCAGCTTCAATCAGTGGGCTACGGCTCATCCCTGGGACACAACATACGACAACCCGGGACAAGCATCCCATGACACTGAGCACAGGCCCGCGATCACGACGGTCTAATACAGCCCACTCACTGAACCTCTGAGCTGCTCATTCGAACCTGAGTGAGTGTAACTCGGCCAGCAATAAATTTGACACTAACATTCTATATCTTCTCACCGTAAAATTCTTTCATTTCGGAAAAAGTACACTGCTGTAAATCTGAAAATTATCCCCATGGAATTATTGGTACAGAACGGGTTTAACGTTTTTCTCTGTCAGGATTGCAATTCACTTTCTGGCGACTGTTAAAGATAGTTTCGTCTGAAAATGCTGACACAGAAACGAGAAAATGTTAAACACGTGGAATAATTCGTGTGGAAACCGGGTCACAATAGTTTCAAGGAGGTGTGCTTAGGTTCGGAAGCTGTGAATAATGTTGTTGATAATTGAGTGGAGAGGTTAGACCCCATGGGCTTCTGCGAGGCATGTTTCTTAACATTCGCTGCAATGAGCCAGTTATGTCACTGCGATGTTTGATGTAATTTGAAATCCTTAATATTTCCGGCTCGCTCACTCGGTAGAACACGAGTCTCTTAATTTCAGGGTCGTGTGTTCGAGCACCACGTTGGGCGCAGGTCCATTTTCATGCTGCTTGTTGAACCCATGCTCGCGATTCCCCCGGCTGAGGCGCCGCTCAAACTGTGTCTTTTACCATACAGCTTTGTTCATCTCACAGTTGCTGCTTTGTGAGCGCATAAAGCTCTTCTTTCCGAGTGTGAGGCTAGTTTGTTTGATCCCCCTCATGTACAATGAATTACCGCACTTTAAACATGACAAGCTCCTCTCAGGCCCCTGAACGAAAAATCTGCTCAGAGTCACGGAACGACAATGGCAACGGCCTGATCGCGATGGATGGGCGCGTAACAAGATGCAAACCGAAATAAAAAAAAGTTAAACGATGAGTGGAGAATATTTGGCTGTCCTACTGGACAATAGTCATATCCGGATGAGCTACGAGAAATTATTCTGCAGGAAACCAAGGGGAGATTTGTTTGAAGTGTTTTCAACTATGAGGAACATGGATTTTATGGCTTCAAGGACATCATACCCTGATCAGTGGGGTCAATAAACCGGGTTTGGAAATGAGAAAGAATGAAATCTTCGAATTAATACACCGCCTTCCAGCACCACCGCCACACCAAAGTGCTTTTCAGACATGGAAGTCCATTTGAAATTGTTTCCATGCTTCTTTTAAAATGCGAAATTTGGGGCAACTTAGCGTGACCAATCTTTCTACATTGCATACATTGTTGTGCTCTGGGGGTGAGAATCACGCAGATAGGAAATGCATTCACTGTCGCAAGAAACGGAACAGCTTCCACAAACTGCACCACTATAATGAGGAGAGAATCTAATCTTGCTATCGTGTTCGAGGGACAGAAGTTGGATGGGACACGGTTCCCTGCTCCCTGCAAAACAGTGACACCTACAGGGCAGTGGGACCACAGATTAAAATCTCAAACATGGGACACCACCTCCGCCAGTGCCTGCTAATCTACTTCTCTGTGGATTCCATTCTTTGTCTCTCAGATTTGCAATTCAATCGCTGAGCAATGAGATGGGACATCATAAAGTCCCCAAATGGATGGCAGCCGTTGCAGGAGATCTTGTGCCCGCTGGCATACATGCCTCTGCAGTGGGAATGATCAGACTGAACCCATGTGTCCAAAATGTCTGCCCCACTATTTACTTTGGAAAAAGAAACCTGATGGAAATAATTGTCATTCCGCGAGTCGGAATGTGAAGCTATCAGTGACTGACACCCTCGTTTCAGCTAGCTTGAGGAGCATTGATGTCCAAGTCTCTGTGGCGCAATTGGTTAGCGCGTTCGGCTGTTAACCGAAAGGTTGGTGGTTCGAGACCACCCAGGGACGTGGTTTGCTCCTATTTTTCTTTTTGCTTGTCTCGCTTTTCCAGAACAGCATTTGGGACATTGCAACTAAGAACCAATCGCAAAAACTGTATCAGCTGCACTGTGTTACAGTGAGTTCACACGGAAGTAACTGATTGTTTGACAACAAATTGCAAATTGCACGACACAGGAATCAGACAACATTGAACAGTTTTGACAAATGAACAGAGTTTGGTTCAGTTAGAATGAACAACTCAATAGATCCCTCGTCCACCACTGCACTGTATGACTGGGAAAATCAGAATAGCAGCAATATTCCGCCTCTGTAATGTCCATTCATCCGCTGGAATCAGAGCGTGCCAACTGCAGCTTCAATCAGTGGGCTACTGCTCATCCCTGGGACACAACATACGACAATCCGGGACAAGCATCCCATTACACTGAGCACAGGCCCACGATCACGACGGTCTAATACAGCCCACTCACTGAACCTCTGAGCTGCTCATTCGAACCTGAGTGAGTGTAACTAGGCCAGCAATAAATTTGACACTAACATTCTATATCTTCTCACCGTAAAATTCTTTCATTTCGGAAAAAGTACACTGCTGTAAATCTGAAAATTATCCCCATGGAATTATTGGTACAGAACGTGTTTAACGTTTTTCTCTGTCAGGATTGCAAATCACTTTCTGGCGACTGTTAAAGATAGTTTCGTCTGAAAATGCTGACACAAAAAGAGAAAATGTTAAACACGTGGAATAATTCGTGTGGAAACTGGGTCACAATAGTTTCAAGGAGGTGCGCTTTGGTTCGGAAGCTGTGAATAATGTTATTGATAATTGAGTGGAGAGGTTTGAACCCATGGGCTTCTGGGAGGCATGTTTCTTCACATTCGCTGCAATCAGCCAGTTATGTCACTGCGATGTTTGATGTAATTTGAAATCCTTAATGTTTCCGGCACGCTCACTAGGTCGAACATGAGTCTCTTAATTTTAGGGTCGTGTGTTCGAGCACCACGTCGGGCGCAGGTCCATTTTAATGCTGCTTGTTGAACCCATGCTCGCGATTCCATCGGCTGAGTCGCCGCTCAAACTGTGTCTTTTACCATACAGCTTTGTTCATCTCACAGTTGCTGCTTTGTGAGCGCATAAAGCTCTTCTTTCCGAGTGTGAGGCTAGTTTGTTTGATCCCCCTCATGTACAATGAATTACCGCACTTTAAACATGACAAGCTCCTCTCAGGCCCCTGAACGAAAAATCTGCTCAGATTCACGGACCGACAATGGCAACGGCCTGATCGCGATGGATGGGCGCGTAACAAGATGCAAACCGAAATTAAAAAAAGTTAAACGATGAGTGGAGAATATTTGGCTGTCCTGCTGGACAATAGTCATATCAGGATGAGCTACGAGAAATTATTCTGCAGGAAACCAAGGGGAGATTTGTTTGAAGTGTTTTCAACTATGAGGAACATGGATTTTATGGCTTCAAGGACATCATACCATGATCAGTGGGGTCAATAAACCGGGTTTGGAAATGAGAAAGAATGAAATCTTCGAATTAATACACCGCCTTCCAGCACCACCGCCACCCCAAAGTGCTTTTCAGACATGGAAGTCCATTTGAAATTGTTTCCATGCTTCTTTTAAAATGCGAAATTTGGGGCAACTTAGCGTGACCAATCTTTCTACACTGCATACATTGTTGTGCTCTGGGGGTGAGAATCACGCAGATAGGAAGTGCATTCACTGTCGCAAGAAACGGAACAGCTTCCACAAACTGCACCACTATAATGAGGAGAGAATCTAATCTTGCTCTCGTGTTCTATGGACAGGGGTTGGATAGGACACGGTTCCCTGCTCAATGCAAAACAGTGACATCTACAGGGCAGTGGGACCACAGATTAAAATCTCAAACATGGGACACCACCTCCGCCAGTGCCTGCCAATATACTTCTCTGTGGATTCCATTCTTTGTCTCTCAGATTTGCAATTCAATCGCTGAGCAATGAGATGGGACATCATAAAGTCCCCAAATGGATGGCAGCGGTTGCAGGAGATCTTGTGCCCGCTGGCATACATGCCTCTGCAGTGGGAATGATCAGACTGAACCCATGTGTCCAAAATGTCTGCCCCACTATTTATTTTGGAAAAAGAAACCTGATGGAAATAATTGTTATTCCGCGAGTCGGAATGTGAAGCTATCAGTGACTGACCCCTTGTTTAAGCTAGCTTGAGGGGCACTCCTGGCCAAGTCTCTGTGAAGCAATTGGTTAGCGCGTTCGGCTGTTAACCGAAAGGTTGGTGGTTCGAGACCACCCAGGGACGTGGTTTGCTCCTATTTTTCTTTTTGCTTGTCTCCCTTTTCCAGATAGCATTTGGGACATTGAAACAAAGAACCAATCGCAAAAATTGTATCAGCTGCACTGTGCTACAGTGAGTTCACACAGAAGAAACTGATTGTTTGACAACAAATTGCAAATTGCGCGACACAGGAATCAGACAACATTGAACAGTTTTGACAAATGAACAGAGTTTGGTTCAGTTAGAATGAACAACTCAATAGATCCCTCGTCCACCACTGCACTGTATGACTGGGACAATAAGAATAGCAGCAATATTCCGCCTATGTAATGTCCATTCATCCGCTGGAATCAGAGCGTGCCAACTGCAGCTTCAATCAGTGGGCTACTGCTCATCCCTGGGACACAACATACGACAACCCGGGACAAGCATCCCATGACACTGAGCACAGGCCCGCGATCACGACGGTCTAATACAGCCCACTCACTGAACCTCTGAGCTGCTCATTCGAACCTGAGTGAGTGTAACTCGGCCAGCAATAAATTTGACACTAACATTCTATATCTTCTCACCGTAAAATTCTTTCATTTCGGAAAAAGTACACTGCTGTAAATCTGAAAATTATCCCCATGGAATTATTGGTACAGAACGGGTTTAACGTTTTTCTCTGTCAGGATTGAAATTCACTTTCTGGCGACTGTTAAAGATAGTTTCGTCTGAAAATGCTGACACAAAACGAGAAAATGTTAAACCCGTGGAATAATTCGTGTGGAAACTGGGTCACAATAGTTTCAAGGAGGTGCGCTTTGGTTCGGAAGCTGTGAATAATGTTATTGATAATTGAGTGGAGAGGTTTGAACCCATGGGCTTTTGGGAGGCATGTTTCTTCACATTCGCTGCAATCAGCCAATTATGTCACTGCGATGTTTGATGTAATTTGAAATCCTTAATATTTCCGGCTCGCTCACTCGGTAGAACACGAGTCTCTTAATTTAAGGGTCGTGTGTTCGAGCACCACGTTGGGCGCAGGTCCATTTTAATGCTGCTTGTTGAACCCATGCTCGCGATTCCACCGGCTGAGTCGCCGCTCAAACTGTGTCTTTTACCATACAGCTTTGTTCATCTCACAGTTGCTGCTTTGTGAGCGCATAAAGCTCTTCTTTCCGAGTGTGAGACTAGTTTGTTTGATCCCCCTCATGTACAATGAATTACCGCACATTAAACATGACAAGCTCCTCTCAGGCCCCTGACGAAAAATCTGCTCAAAGTCACGGACCGACAATGGCAACGGCCTGTTCGCGATGGATGGGCGCGTAACAAGATGCAAACCGAAATAAAAAAAAGTTAAACGATGAGTGGAGAATATTTGGCTGTCCTGCTGGACAATAGTCATATCAGGATGAGCTACGAGAAATTATTCTGCAGGAAACCAAGGGGAGATTTGTTTGAAGTGTTTTCAACTATGAGGAACATGGATTTTATGGCTTCAAGGACATCATACCCTGAGCAGTGGGGGTCAATAAACCGGGTTTGGAAATGAGAAAGAATGAAATCTTCGAATTAATACACCGCCTTCCAGCACCACCGCCACCCCAAAGTGCTTTTCAGACATGGAAGTCCATTTGAAATTGTTTCCATGCTTCTTTTAAAATGCGAAATTTGGGGCAACTTAGCGTGACCAACCTTTCTACACTGCATACATTGTGTGCTCTGGGGGTGAGAACCACGCAGATAGGAAGTGCATTCACTGTCGCAAGAAACGGAACAGCTTCCACAAACTGCACCACTATAATGAGGAGAGAATCTATTCTTGCTATCGTGTTCTATGGACAGGAGTTGGATAGGACACGGCTCCCTCCTCCCTGCAAAACAGTGACATCTACCGGGCAGTGGGACCACAGATTAAAATCTCAAACATGGGACACCAGCTCCGCCAGTGCGAATCTACTTCTCTGTGGATTCCATTCTTTGTCTCTCAGATTTGCAATTCAATGGCTGAGCAATGTGATGGGACATCATTAAGTCCCCAGATGGATGGCAGCGGCTGCAGGAGAGCTTGTGCCCGCTGGCATACATGCCTCTGCAGTGGGAATGATCAGACTGAACCCATGTGTCCAAAATGTCTGCCCCACTATTTATTTTGGAAAAGGAAACCTGATGGAAATAATTGTTATTCCGCGAGTCGGAATGTGAGGCTATCAGTGACTGACACCCTCGTTTAAGCTAGCTTGAGGAGCACTCCTGGCCAAGTCTCTGTGGCGCAATTGGTTAGCGCGTTCGGCTGTTAACCGAAAGGTTGGTGGTTCGAGACCACCCAGGGACGTGGTTTGCTCCTATTTTTCTTTTTGCTTGTCTCCCTTTTCCAGATAGCATTTGGGACATTGAAACAAAGAACCAATCGCAAAAATTGTATCAGCTGCACTGTGTTACAGTGAGTTCACACAGAAGAAACTGATTGTTTGACAACAAATTGCAAATTGCACGACACAGGAATCAGACAACATTGAACAGTTTTGACAAATGAACAGAGTTTGGTTCAGTTAGAATGAACAACTCAATAGATCCCTCGTCCACCACTGCACTGTATGACTGGGAAAATCAGAATAGCAGCAATATTCCGCCTCTGTAATGTCCATTCATCCGCTGGAATCAGAGCGTGCCAACTGCAGCTTCAATCAGTGGGCTACTGCTCATCCCTGGGACACAACATACGACAACCCGGGACAAGCATCCCATGACACTGAGCACAGGCCCGCGATCACGACGGTCTAATACAGCCCACTCACTGAACCTCTGAGCTGCTCATTCGAACCTGAGTGAGTGTAACTCGGCCAGCAATAAATTTGACACTAACATTCTATATCTTCTCACCGTAAAATTCTTTCATTTCGGAAAAAGTACACTGCTGTAAATCTGAAAATTATCCCCATGGAATTATTGGTACAGAACGGGTTTAACGTTTTTCTCTGTCAGGATTGCAATTCACTTTCTGGCGACTGTTAAAGATAGTTTCGTCTGAAAATGCTGACACAAAAACGAGAAAATGTTAAACACGTGGAATAATTCGTGTGGAAACCGGGTCACAATAGTTTCAAGGAGGTGTGCTTAGGTTCGGAAGCTGTGAATAATGTTGTTGATAATTGAGTGGAGAGGTTAGACCCCATGGGCTTCTGCGAGGCATGTTTCTTAACATTCGCTGCAATGAGCCAGTTATGTCACTGCGATGTTTGATGTAATTTGAAATCCTTAATATTTCCGGCTCGCTCACTCGGTAGAACACGAGTCTCTTAATTTCAGGGTCGTGTGTTCGAGCACCACGTTGGGCGCAGGTCCATTTTCATGCTGCTTGTTGAACCCATGCTCGCGATTCCCCCGGCTGAGGCGCCGCTCAAACTGTGTCTTTTACCATACAGCTTTGTTCATCTCACAGTTGCTGCTTTGTGAGCGCATAAAGCTCTTCTTTCCGAGTGTGAGGCTAGTTTGTTTGATCCCCCTCATGTACAATGAATTACCGCACTTTAAACATGACAAGCTCCTCTCAGGCCCCTGAACGAAAAATCTGCTCAGAGTCACGGAACGACAATGGCAACGGCCTGATCGCGATGGATGGGCGCGTAACAAGATGCAAACCGAAATAAAAAAAAGTTAAACGATGAGTGGAGAATATTTGGCTGTCCTACTGGACAATAGTCATATCCGGATGAGCTACGAGAAATTATTCTGCAGGAAACCAAGGGGAGATTTGTTTGAAGTGTTTTCAACTATGAGGAACATGGATTTTATGGCTTCAAGGACATCATACCCTGATCAGTGGGGTCAATAAACCGGGTTTGGAAATGAGAAAGAATGAAATCTTCGAATTAATACACCGCCTTCCAGCACCACCGCCACCCCAAAGTGCTTTTCAGACATGGAAGTCCATTTGAAATTGTTTCCATGCTTCTTTTAAAATGCGAAATTTGGGGCAACTTAGCGTGACCAATCTTTCTACATTGCATACATTGTTGTGCTCTGGGGGTGAGAATCACGCAGATAGGAAATGCATTCACTGTCGCAAGAAACGGAACAGCTTCCACAAACTGCACCACTATAATGAGGAGAGAATCTAATCTTGCTATCGTGTTCGAGGGACAGAAGTTGGATGGGACACGGTTCCCTGCTCCCTGCAAAACAGTGACACCTACAGGGCAGTGGGACCACAGATTAAAATCTCAAACATGGGACACCACCTCCGCCAGTGCCTGCTAATCTACTTCTCTGTGGATTCCATTCTTTGTCTCTCAGATTTGCAATTCAATCGCTGAGCAATGAGATGGGACATCATAAAGTCCCCAAATGGATGGCAGCCGTTGCAGGAGATCTTGTGCCCGCTGGCATACATGCCTCTGCAGTGGGAATGATCAGACTGAACCCATGTGTCCAAAATGTCTGCCCCACTATTTACTTTGGAAAAAGAAACCTGATGGAAATAATTGTCATTCCGCGAGTCGGAATGTGAAGCTATCAGTGACTGACACCCTCGTTTCAGCTAGCTTGAGGAGCATTGCTGTCCAAGTCTCTGTGGCGCAATTGGTTAGCGCGTTCGGCTGTTAACCGAAAGGTTGGTGGTTCGAGACCACCCAGGGACGTGGTTTGCTCCTATTTTTCTTTTTGCTTGTCTCGCTTTTCCAGAACAGCATTTGGGACATTGCAACTAAGAACCAATCGCAAAAACTGTATCAGCTGCACTGTGTTACAGTGAGTTCACACGGAAGTAACTGATTGTTTGACAACAAATTGCAAATTGCACGACACAGGAATCAGACAACATTGAACAGTTTTGACAAATGAACAGAGTTTGGTTCAGTTAGAATGAACAACTCAATAGATCCCTCGTCCACCACTGCACTGTATGACTGGGAAAATCAGAATAGCAGCAATATTCCGCCTCTGTAATGTCCATTCATCCGCTGGAATCAGAGCGTGCCAACTGCAGCTTCAATCAGTGGGCTACTGCTCATCCCTGGGACACAACATACGACAATCCGGGACAAGCATCCCATTACACTGAGCACAGGCCCACGATCACGACGGTCTAATACAGCCCACTCACTGAACCTCTGAGCTGCTCATTCGAACCTGAGTGAGTGTAACTAGGCCAGCAATAAATTTGACACTAACATTCTATATCTTCTCACCGTAAAATTCTTTCATTTCGGAAAAAGTACACTGCTGTAAATCTGAAAATTATCCCCATGGAATTATTGGTACAGAACGTGTTTAACGTTTTTCTCTGTCAGGATTGCAAATCACTTTCTGGCGACTGTTAAAGATAGTTTCGTGTGAAAATGCTGACACAAAAAGAGAAAATGTTAAACACGTGGAATAATTCGTGTGGAAACTGGGTCACAATAGTTTCAAGGAGGTGCGCTTTGGTTCGGAAGCTGTGAATAATGTTATTGATAATTGAGTGGAGAGGTTTGAACCCATGGGCTTCTGGGAGGCATGTTTCTTCACATTCGCTGCAATCAGCCAGTTATGTCACTGCGATGTTTGATGTAATTTGAAATCCTTAATGTTTCCGGCACGCTCACGAGGTCGAACATGAGTCTCTTAATTTTAGGGTCGTGTGTTCGAGCACCACGTCGGGCGCAGGTCCATTTTAATGCTGCTTGTTGAACCCATGCTCGCGATTCCATCGGCTGAGTCGCCGCTCAAACTGTGTCTTTTACCATACAGCTTTGTTCATCTCACAGTTGCTGCTTTGTGAGCGCATAAAGCTCTTCTTTCCGAGTGTGAGGCTAGTTTGTTTGATCCCCCTCATGTACAATGAATTACCGCACTTTAAACATGACAAGCTCCTCTCAGGCCCCTGAACGAAAAATCTGCTCAGAGTCACGGACCGACAATGGCAACGGCCTGATCGCGATGGATGGGCGCGTAACAAGATGCAAACCGAAATTAAAAAAAGTTAAACGATGAGTGGAGAATATTTGGCTGTCCTGCTGGACAATAGTCATATCAGGATGAGCTACGAGAAATTATTCTGCAGGAAACCAAGGGGAGATTTGTTTGAAGTGTTTTCAACTATGAGGAACATGGATTTTATGGCTTCAAGGACATCATACCATGATCAGTGGGGTCAATAAACCGGGTTTGGAAAAGAGAAAGAATGAAATCTTCGAATTAATACACCGCCTTCCAGCACCACCGCCACCCCAAAGTGCTTTTCAGACATGGAAGTCCATTTGAAATTGTTTCCATGCTTCTTTTAAAATGCGAAATTTGGGGCAACTTAGCGTGACCAATCTTTCTACACTGCATACATTGTTGTGCTCTGGGGGTGAGAATCACGCAGATAGGAAGTGCATTCACTGTCGCAAGAAACGGAACAGCTTCCACAAACTGCACCACTATAATGAGGAGAGAATCTAATCTTGCTATCGTGTTCTCTGGACAGGGGTTGGATAGGACACGGTTCCCTGCTCCCTGCAAAACAGTGACATCTACAGGGCAGTGGGACCACAGATTAAAATTTCAAACATGGGACACCACCTCCGCCAGTGCCTGCCAATATACTTCTCTGTGGATTCCATTCTTTGTCTCTCAGATTTGCAATTCAATCGCTGAGCAATGAGATGGGACATCATAAAGTCCCCAAATGGATGGCAGCGGTTGCAGGAGATCTTGTGCCCGCTGGCATACATGCCTCTGCAGTGGGAATGATCAGACTGAACCCATGTGTCCAAAATGTCTGCCCCACTATTTATTTTGGAAAAAGAAACCTGATGGAAATAATTGTTATTCCGCGAGTCGGAATGTGAAGCTATCAGTGACTGACACCCTCGTTTAAGCTAGCTTGAGGGGCACTCCTGGCCAAGTCTCTGTGAAGCAATTGGTTAGCGCGTTCGGCTGTTAACCGAAAGGTTCGTGGTTCGAGACCACCCAGGGACGTGGTTTGCTCCTATTTTTCTTTTTGCTTGTCTCCCTTTTCCAGATAGCATTTGGGACATTGAAACAAAGAACCAATCGCAAAAATTTTATCAGCTGCACTGTGCTACAGTGAGTTCACACAGAAGAAACTGATTGTTTGACAACAAATTGCAAATTGCGCGACACAGGAATCAGACAACATTGAACAGTTTTGACAAATGAACAGAGTTTGGTTCAGTTAGAATGAACAACTCAATAGATCCCTCGTCCACCACTGCACTGTATGACTGGGAAAATAAGAATAGCAGCAATATTCCGCCTATGTAATGTCCATTCATCCGCTGGAATCAGAGCGTGCCAACTGCAGCTTCAATCAGTGGGCTACTGCTCATCCCTGGGACACAACATTCGACAACCCGGGACAAGCATCCCATGACACTGAGCACAGGCCCGCGATCACGACGGTCTAATACAGCCCACTCACTGAACCTCTGAGCTGCTCATTCGAACCTGAGTGAGTGTAACTCGGCCAGCAATAAATTTGACACTAACATTCTATATCTTCTCACCGTAAAATTCTTTAATTTCGGAAAAAGTACACTGCTGTAAATCTGAAAATTATCCCCTTGGAATTATTGGTACAGAACGGGTTTAACGTTTTTCTCTGTCAGGATTGAAATTCACTTTCTGGCGACTGTTAAAGATAGTTTCGTCTGAAAATGCTGACACAAAACGAGAAAATGTTAAACACGTGGAATAATTCGTGTGGAAACTGGGTCACAATAGTTTCAAGGAGGTGCGCTTTGGTTCGGAAGCTGTGAATAATGTTATTGATAATTGAGTGGAGAGGTTTGAACCCATGGGCTTCTGGGAGGCATGTTTCTTCACATTCGCTGCAATCAGCCAGTTATGTCACTGCGATGTTTGATGTAATTTGAAATCCTTAATATTTCCGGCTCGCTCACTCGGTAGAACACGAGTCTCTTAATTTAAGGGTCGTGTGTTCGAGCACCACGTTGGGCGCAGGTCCATTTTAATGCTGCTTGTTGAACCCATGCTCGCGATTCCACCGGCTGAGTCGCCGCTCAAACTGTGTCTTTTACCATACAGCTTTGTTCATCTCACAGTTGCTGCTTTGTGAGCGCATAAAGCTCTTCTTTCCGAGTGTGAGACTAGTTTGTTTGATCCCCCTCATGTACAATGAATTACCGCACATTAAACATGACAAGCTCCTCTCAGGCCCCTGACGAAAAATCTGCTCAAAGTCACGGACCGACAATGGCAACGGCCTGTTCGCGATGGATGGGCGCGTAACAAGATGCAAACCGAAATTAAAAAAAGTTAAACGATGAGTGGAGAATATTTGGCTGTCCTGCTGGACAATAGTCATATCAGGATGAGCTACGAGAAATTATTCTGCAGGAAACCAAGGGGAGATTTGTTTGAAGTGTTTTCAACTATGAGGAATATGGATTTTATGGCTTCAAGGACATCATACCCTGAGCAGTGGGGGTCAATAAACCGGGTTTGGAAATGAGAAAGAATGAAATCTTCGAATTAATACACCGCCTTCCAGCACCACCGCCACCCCAAAGTGCTTTTCAGACATGGAAGTCCATTTGAAATTGTTTCCATGCTTCTTTTAAAATGCGAAATTTGGGGCAACTTAGCGTGACCAATCTTTCTACACTGCATACATTGTGTGCTCTGGGGGTGAGAATCACGCAGATAGGAAGTGCATTCACTGTCGCAAGAAACGGAACAGCTTCCACAAACTGCACCACTATAATGAGGAGAGAATCTATTCTTGCTATCGTGTTCTATGGACAGGAGTTGGATAGGACACGGCTCCCTCCTCCCTGCAAAACAGTGACATCTACCGGGCAGTGGGACCACAGATTAAAATCTCAAACATGGGACACCAGCTCCGCCAGTGCGAATCTACTTCTCTGTGGATTCCATTCTTTGTCTCTCAGATTTGCAATTCAATGGCTGAGCAATGTGATGGGACATCATTAAGTCCCCAGATGGATGGCAGCGGCTGCAGGAGAGCTTGTGCCCGCTGGCATACATGCCTCTGCAGTGGGAATGATCAGACTGAACCCATGTGTCCAAAATGTCTGCCCCACTATTTATTTTGGAAAAGGAAACCTGATGGAAATAATTGTTATTCCGCGAGTCGGAATGTGAGGCTATCAGTGACTGACACCCTCGTTTAAGCTAGCTTGAGGAGCACTCCTGGCCAAGTCTCTGTGGCGCAATTAGTTAGCGCGTTCGGCTGTTAACCGAAAGGTTGGTGGTTCGAGACCACCCCGGGACGTGGTTTGCTCCTATTTTTCTTTTTGCTTGTCTCCCTTTTCCAGATAGCATTTGGGACATTGAAACAAAGAACCAATCGCAAAAATTGTATCAGCTGCACTGTGTTACAGTGAGTTCACACAGAAGAAACTGATTGTTTGACAACAAATTGCAAATTGCACGACACAGGAATCAGACAACATTGAACAGTTTTGACAAATGAACAGAGTTTGGTTCAGTTAGAATGAACAACTCAATAGATCCCTCGTCCACCACTGCACTGTATGACTGGGAAAATCAGAATAGCAGCAATATTCCGCCTCTGTAATGTCCATTCATCCGCTGGAATCAGAGCGTGCCAACTGCAGCTTCAATCAGTGGGCTACTGCTCATCCCTGGGACACAACATACGACAACCCGGGACAAGCATCCCATGATACTGAGCACAGGCCCGCGATCACGACGGTCTAATACAGCCCACTCACTGAACCTCTGAGCTGCTCATTCGAACCTGAGTGAGTGTAACTCGGCCAGCAATAAATTTGACACTAACATTCTATATCTTCTCACCGTAAAATTCTTTAATTTCGGAAAAAGTACACTGCTGTAAATCTGAAAATTATCCCCATGGAATTATTGGTACAGAACGGGTTTAACGTTTTTCTCTGTCAGGATTGCAATTCACTTTCTGGCGACTGTTAAAGATAGTTTCGTCTGAAAATGCTGACACAAAACGAGAAAATGTTAAACACGTGGAATAATTCGTGTGGAAACTGGGTCACAATAGTTTCAAGGAGGTGTGCTTAGCTTCGGAAGCTGTGAATAATGTTGTTGATAATTGAGTGGAGAGGTTAGACCCCATGGGCTTCTGCGAGGCATGTTTCTTAACATTCGCTGCAATGAGCCAGTTATGTCACTGCGATGTTTGATGTAATTTGAAATCCTTAATATTTCCGGCTCGCTCACTCGGTAGAACACGAGTCTCTTAATTTCAGGGTCGGGTGTTCGAGCACCACGTTGGGCGCAGGTCCATTTTCATGCTGCTTGTTGAACCCATGCTCGCGAATCCCCCGGCTGAGGCGCCGCTCAAACTGTGTCTTTTACCATACAGCTTTGTTCATCTCACAGTTGCTGCTTTGTGAGCGCATAAAGCTCTTCTTTCCGAGTGTGAGGCTAGTTTGTTTGATCCCCCTCATGTACAATGAATTACCGCACTTTAAACATGACAAGCTCCTCTCAGGCCCCTGAACGAAAAATCTGCTCAGAGTCACGGAACGACAATGGCAACGGCCTGATCGCGATGGATGGGCGCGTAACAAGATGCAAACCGAAATAAAAAAAAGTTAAACGATGAGTGGAGAATATTTGGCTGTCCTACTGGACAATAGTCATATCCGGATGAGCTACGAGAAATTATTCTGCAGGAAACCAAGGGGAGATTTGTTAGAAGTGTTTTCAACTATGAGGAACATGGATTTTATGGCTTCAAGGACATCATACCCTGATCAGTGGGGTCAATAAACCGGGTTTGGAAATGAGAAAGAATGAAATCTTCGAATTAATACACCGCCTTCCAGCACCACCGCCACCCCAAAGTGCTTTTCAGACATGGAAGTCCATTTGAAATTGTTTCCATGCTTCTTTTAAAATGCGAAATTTGGGGCAACTTAGCGTGACCAATCTTTCTACATTGCATACATTGTTGTGCTCTGGGGGTGAGAATCACGCAGATAGGAAATGCATTCACTGTCGCAAGAAACGGAACAGCTTCCACAAACTGCACCACTATAATGAGGAGAGAATCTAATCTTGCTATCGTGTTCTATGGACAGGAGTTGGATAGGACACGGCTCCCTGCTCCCTGCAAAACAGTGGCATCTACCGGGCAGTGGGACCACAGATTAAAATCTCAAACATGGGACACCAGCTCCGCCAGTGCGAATCTACTTCTCTGTGGATTCCATTCTTTGTCTCTCAGATTTGCAATTCAATGGCTGAGCAATGTGATGGGACATCATTAAGTCCCCAGATGGATGGCAGCGGCTGCAGGAGAGCTTGTGCCCGCTGGCATACATGCCTCTGCAGTGGGAATGATCAGACTGAACACATGTGTCCAAAATGTCTGCCCCACTATTTATTTTGGAAAAAGAAACCTGATGGAAATAATTGTTATTCCGCGAGTCGGAATGTGAGGCTATCAGTGACTGACACCCTCGTTTAAGCTAGCTTGAGGAGCACTCCTGGCCAAGTCTCTGTGGCGCAATTGGTTAGCGCGTTCGGCTGTTAACCGAAAGGTTGGTGGTTCGAGACCACCCAGGGACGTGGTTTGCTCCTATTTTTCTTTTTGCTTGTCTCCCTTTTCCAGATAGCATTTGGGACATTGAAACAAAGAACCAATCGCAAAAATTGTATCAGCTGCACTGTGTTACAGTGAGTTCACACAGAAGAAACTGATTGTTTGACAACAAATTGCAAATTGCACGACACAGGAATCAGACAACATTGAACAGTTTTGACAAATGAACAGAGTTTGGTTCAGTTAGAATGAACAACTCAATAGATCCCTCGTCCACCACTGCACTGTATGACTGGGAAAATCAGAATAGCAGCAATATTCCGCCTCTGTAATGTCCATTCATCCGCTGGAATCAGAGCGTGCCAACTGCAGCTTCAATCAGTGGGCTACTGCTCATCCCTGGGACACAGCATACGACAACCCGGGACAAGCATCCCATGATACTGAGCACAGGCCCGCGATCACGACGGTCTAATACAGCCCACTCACTGAACCTCTGAGCTGCTCATTCGAACCTGAGTGAGTGTAACTCGGCCAGCAATAAATTTGACACTAACATTCTATATCTTCTCACCGTAAAATTCTTTCATTTCGGAAAAAGTACACTGCTGTAAATCTGAAAATTATCCCCATGGAATTATTGGTACAGAACGGGTTTAACGTTTTTCTCTGTCAGGATTGCAATTCACTTTCTGGCGACTGTTAAAGATAGTTTCGTCTGAAAATGCTGACACAAAACGAGAAAATGTTAAACACGTGGAATAATTCGTGTGGAAACTGGGTCACAATAGTTTCAAGGAGGTGTGCTTAGGTTCGGAAGCTGTGAATAATGTTGTTGATAATTGAGTGGAGAGGTTAGACCCCATGGGCGTCTGCGAGGCATGTTTCTTAACATTCGCTGCAATGAGCCAGTTATGTCACTGCGATGTTTGATGTAATTTGAAATCCTTAATATTTCCGGCTCGCTCACTCGGTAGAACACGAGTCTCTTAATTTCAGGGTCGTGTGTTCGAGCACCACGTTGGGCGCAGGTCCATTTTCATGCTGCTTGTTGAACCCATGCTCGCGATTCCCCCGGCTGAGGCGCCGCTCAAACTGTGTCTTTTACCATACAGCTTTGTTCATCTCACAGTTGCTGCTTTGTGAGCGCATAAAGCTCTTCTTTCCGAGTGTGAGGCTAGTTTGTTTGATCCCCCTCATGTACAATGAATTACCGCACTTTAAACATGACAAGCTCCTCTCAGGCCCCTGAACGAAAAATCTGCTCAGAGTCACGGAACGACAATGGCAACGGCCTGATCGCGATGGATGGGCGCGTAACAAGATGCAAACCGAAATAAAAAAAAGTTAAACGATGAGTGGAGAATATTTGGCTGTCCTACTGGACAATAGTCATATCCGGATGAGCTACGAGAAATTATTCTGCAGGAAACCAAGGGGAGATTTGTTTGAAGTGTTTTCAACTATGAGGAACATGGATTTTATGGCTTCAAGGACATCATACCCTGATCAGTGGGGTCAATAAACCGGGATTGGAAATGAGAAAGAATGAAATCTTCGAATTAATACACCGCCTTCCAGCACCACCGCCACCCCAAAGTGCTTTTCAGACATGGAAGTCCATTTGAAATTGTTTCCATGCTTCTTTTAAAATGCGAAATTTGGGGCAACTTAGCGTGACCAATCTTTCTACATTGCATACATTGTTGTGCTCTGGGGGTGAGAATCACGCAGATAGGAAATGCATTCACTGTCGCAAGAAACGGAACAGCTTCCACAAACTGCACCACTATAATGAGGAGAGAATCTAATCTTGCTATCGTGTTCGAGGGACAGAAGTTGGATAGGACACGGTTCCCTGCTCCCCGCAAAACAGTGACACCTACAGGGCAGTGGGACCACAGATTAAAATCTCAAACATGGGACACCACCTCCGCCAGTGCCTGCCAATCTACTTCTCTGTGGATTCCATTCTTTGTCTCTCAGATTTGCAATTCAATCGCTGAGCAATGAGATGGGACATCATAAAGTCCCCAAATGGATGGCAGCCGTTGCAGGAGATCTTGTGCCCGCTGGCATACATGCCTCTGCAGTGGGAATGATCAGACTGAACCCATGTGTCCAAAATGTCTGCCCCACTATTTACTTTGGAAAAAGAAACCTGATGGAAATAATTGTCATTCCGCGAGTCGGAATGTGAAGCTATCAGTGACTGACACCCTCGTTTCAGCTAGCTTGAGGAGCGCTCATGTCCAAGTCTCTGTGGCGCAATTGGTTAGCGCGTTCGGCTGTTAATCGAAAGGTTGGTGGTTCGAGACCACCAAGGGACGTGGTTTGCTCCTATTTTTCTTTTTGCTTGTCTCCCTTTTCCAGAACAGCATTTGGGACATTGCAACTAAGAACCAATCGCAAAAACTGTATCAGCTGCACTGTGTTACAGTGAGTTCACACGGAAGTAACTGATTGTTTGACAACAAATTGCAAATTGCACGACACAGGAATCAGACAACA
Source organism: Scyliorhinus torazame (assembly GCF_047496885.1). Lineage (NCBI taxonomy): Eukaryota > Metazoa > Chordata > Chondrichthyes > Carcharhiniformes > Scyliorhinidae > Scyliorhinus > Scyliorhinus torazame. The sequence goes on along the minus strand of NC_092711.1, from coordinate 185,338,891 downwards.
TTGAACAGTTTTGACAAATGAACAGAGTTTGGTTCAGTTAGAATGAACAACTCAATAGATCCCTCGTCCACCACTGCACTGTATGACTGGGAAGATCAGAATAGCAGCAATATTCCGCCTCTGTAATGTCCATTCATCCGCTGGAATCAGAGCGTGCCAACTGCAGCTTCAATCAGTGGGCTACTGCTCATCCCTGGGACACAACATACGACAATCCGGGACAAGCATCCCATTACACTGAGCACAGGCCCACGATCACGACGGTCTAATACAGCCCACTCACTGAACCTCTGAGCTGCTCATTCGAACCTGAGTGAGTGTAACTAGGCCAGCAATAAATTTGACACTAACATTCTATATCTTCTCACCGTAAAATTCTTTCATTTCGGAAAAAGTACACTGCTGTAAATCTGAAAATTATCCCCATGGAATTATTGGTACAGAACGTGTTTAACGTTTTTCTCTGTCAGGATTGCAAATCACTTTCTGGCGACTGTTAAAGATAGTTTCGTCTGAAAATGCTGACACAAAACGAGAAAATGTTAAACACGTGGAATAATTCGTGTGGAAACTGGGTCACAATAGTTTCAAGGAGGTGCGCTTTGGTTCGGAAGCTGTGAATAATGTTATTGATAATTGAGTGGAGAGGTTTGAACCCATGGGCTTCTGGGAGGCATGTTTCTTCACATTCGCTGCAATCAGCCAGTTATGTCACTGCGATGTTTGATGTAATTTGAAATCCTTAATGTTTCCGGCACGCTCACTAGGTCGAACATGAGTCTCTTAATTTTAGGGTCGAGTGTTCGAGCACCACGTCGGTCGCAGGTCCATTTTAATGCTGCTTGTTGAACCCATGCTCGCGATTCCACCGGCTGAGCCGCCGCTCAAACTGTGTCTTTTACCATACAGCTTTGTTCATCTCACAGTTGCTGCTTTGTGAGCGCATAAAGCTCTTCTTTCCGAGTGTGAGGCTAGTTTGTTTGATCCCCCTCATGTACAATGAATTACCGCACTTTAAACATGACAAGCTCCTCTCAGGCCCCTGAACGAAAAATCTGCTCAGAGTCACGGAACGACAATGGCAACGGCCTGATCGCGATGGATGGGCGCGCAACAAGATGCAAACCGAAATAAAAAAAAGTTAAACGATGAGTGGAGAATATTTGGCTGTCCTGCTGGACAATAGTCATATCCGGATGAGCTACGAGAAATTATTCTGCAGGAAACCAAGGGGAGATTTGTTTGAAGTGTTTTCAACTATGAGGAACATGGATTTTATAGCTTCAAGGACATCATACCCTGATCAGTGGGGTCAATAAACCGGGTTTGGAAATGAGAAAGAATGAAATCTTCGAATTAATACACCGCCTTCCAGCACCACCGCCACCCCAAAGTGCTTTTCAGACATGGAAGTCCATTTGAAATTGTTTCCATGCTTCTTTTAAAATGCGAAATTTGGGGCAACTTAGCGTGACCAATCTTTCTACACTGCATACATTGTTGTGCTCTGGGGGTGAGAATCACGCAGATAGGAAGTGCATTCACTGTCGCAAGAAACGGAACAGCTTCCACAAACTGCACCACTATAATGAGGAGAGAATCTAATCTTGCTATCGTGTTCTATGGACAGGGGTTGGATAGGACACGGTTCCCTGCTCCCTGCAAAACAGTGACATCTACAGGGCAGTGGGACCACAGATTAAAATCTCAAACATGGGACACCACCTCCGCCAGTGCCTGCCAATATACTTCTCTGTGGATTCCATTCTTTGTCTCTCAGATTTGCAATTCAATCGCTGAGCAATGAGATGGGACATCATAAAGTCCCCAAATGGATGGCAGCGGTTGCAGGAGATCTTGTGCCCGCTGGCATACATGCCTCTGCAGTGGGAATGATCAGACTGAACCCATGTGTCCAAAATGTCTGCCCCACTATTTATTTTGGAAAAAGAAACCTGATGGAAATAATTGTTATTCCGCGAGTCGGAATGTGAAGCTATCAGTGACTGACACCCTCGTTTAAGCTAGCTTGAGGAGCACTCCTGGCCAAGTCTCTGTGGCGCAATTGGTTAGCGCGTTCGGCTGTTAACCGAAAGGTTCGTGGTTCGAGACCACCCAGGGACGTGGTTTGCTCCTATTTTTCTTTTTGCTTGTCTCCCTTTTCCAGATAGCATTTGGGACATTGAAACAAAGAACCAATCGCAAAAATTGTATCAGCTGCACTGTGCTACAGTGAGTTCACACGGAAGTAACTGATTGTTTGACAACAAATTGCAAATTGCACGACACAGGAATCAGACAACATTGAACAGTTTTGACAAATGAACAGAGTTTGGTTCAGTTAGAATGAACAACTCAATAGATCCCTCGTCCGCCACTGCACTGTATGACTGGGAACATCAGAATAGCAGCAATATTCCGCCTATGTAATGTCCATTCATCCGCTGGAATCAGAGCGTGCCAACTGCAGCTTCAATCAGTGGGCTACTGCTCATCCCTGGGACACAACATACGACAACCCGGGACAAGCATCCCATTACACTGAGCACAGGCCCACGATCACGACGGTCTAATACAGCCCACTCACTGAACCTCTGAGCTGCTCATTCGAACCTGAGTGAGTGTAACTAGGCCAGCAATAAATTTGACACTAACATTCTATATCTTCTCACCGTAAAATTCTTTCATTTCGGAAAAAGTACACTGCTGTAAATCTGAAAATTATCCCCATGGAATTATTGGTACAGAACGTGTTTAACGTTTTTCTCTGTCAGGATTGCAAATCACTTTCTGGCGACTGTTAAAGATAGTTTCGTCTGAAAATGCTGACACAAAAAGAGAAAATGTTAAACACGTGGAATAATTCGTGTGGAAACTGGGTCACAATAGTTTCAAGGAGGTGTGCTTAGGTTCGGAAGCTGTGAATAATGTTGTTGATAATTGAGTGGAGAGGTTAGACCCCATGGGCTTCTGCGAGGCATGTTTCTTAACATTCGCTGCAATGAGCCAGTTATGTCACTGCGATGTTTGATGTAATTTGAAATCCTTAATATTTCCGGCTCGCTCACTCGGTAGAACACGAGTCTCATAATTTCAGGGTCGTGTGTTCGAGCACCACGTTGGGCGCAGGTCCATTTTAATGCTGCTTGTTGAACCCATGCTCGCGATTCCACCGGCTGAGCCGCCGCTCAAACTGTGTCTTTTACCATACAGCTTTGTTCATCTCACATTTGCTGCTTTGTGAGCGCATAAAGCTCTTCTTTCCGAGTGTGAGGCTAGTTTGTTTGATCCCCCTCATGTACAATGAATTACCGCACTTTAAACATGACAAGCTCCTCTCAGGCCCCTGAACGAAAAATCTGCTCAGAGTCACGGACCGACAATGGCAACGGCCTGATCGCGATGGATGGGCGCGCAACAAGATGCAAACCGAAATAAAAAAAAGTTAAACGATGAGTGGAGAATATTTGGCTGTCCTGCTGGACAATAGTCATATCCGGATGAGCTACGAGAAATTATTCTGCAGGAAACCAAGGGGAGATTTGTTTGAAGTGTTTTCAACTATGAGGAACATGGATTTTATGGCTTCAAGGACATCATACCCTGATCAGTGGGGTCAATAAACCGGGTTTGGAAATGAGAAAGAATGAAATCTTCGAATTAATACACCGCCTTCCAGCACCACCGCCACCCCAAAGTGCTTTTCAGACATGGAAGTCCATTTGAAATTGTTTCCATGCTTCTTTTAAAATGCGAAATTTGGGGCAACTTAGCGTGACCAATCTTTCTACATTGCATACATTGTTGTGCTCTGGGGGTGAGAATCACGCAGATAGGAAATGCATTCACTGTCGCAAGAAACGGAACAGCTTCCACAAACTGCACCACTATAATGAGAATCTAATCTTGCTATCGTGTTCGAGGGACAGAAGTTGGATAGGACACGGTTCCCTGCTCGCTGCAAAACAGTGACACCTACAGGGCAGTGGGACCACAGATTAAAATCTCAAACATGGGACACCACCTCCGCCAGTGCCTGCCAATCTACTTCTCTGTGGATTCCATTCTTTGTCTCTCAGATTTGCAATTCAATCGCTGAGCAATGAGATGGGACATCATAAAGTCCCCAAATGGATGGCAGCCGTTGCAGGAGATCTTGTGCCCGCTGGCATACATGCCTCTGCAGTGGGAATGATCAAACTGAACCCATGTGTCCAAAATGTCTGCCCCACTATTTACTTTGGAAAAAGAAACCTGATGGAAATAATTGTCATTCCGCGAGTCGGAATGTGAAGCTATCAGTGACTGACACCCTCGTTTCAGCTAGCTTGAGGAGCGCTCATGTCCAAGTCTCTGTGGCGCAATTGGTTAGCGCGCTCGGCTGTTAACCGAAAGGTTGGTGGTTCGAGACCTCCCAGGGCCGTGGTTTGCTCCTATTTTTCTTTGTGCTTGTCTCCCTTTTCCAGAACAGCATTTGGGACATGGCAACTAAGAACCAATCGCAAAAACTGTATCAGCTGCACTGTGTTACAGTGAGTTCACACGGAAGTAACTGATTGTTTGACAACAAATTGCAAATTGCACGACACAGGAATCAGACAACATTGAACAGTTTTGACAAATGAACAGAGTTTGGTTCAGTTAGAATGAACAACTCAATAGATCCCTCGTCCACCACGGCACTGTATGACTGGGAAAATCAGAATAGCAGCAATATTCCGCCTCTGTAATGTCCATTCATCCGCTGGAATCAGAGCGTGCCAACTGCAGCTTCAATCAGTGGGCTACTGCTCATCCCTGGGACACAACATACGACAACCCGGGACAAGCATCCCATGACACTGAGCACAGGCCCGCGATCACGACGGTCTAATACAGCCCACTCACTGAACCTCTGAGCTGCTCATTCGAACCTGAGTGAGTGTAACTCGGCCAGCAATAAATTTGACACTAACATTCTATATCTTCTCACCGTAAAATTCTTTCATTTCGGAAAAAGTACACTGCTGTAAATCTGAAAATTAGCCCCATGGAATTATTGGTACAGAACGTGTTTAACGTTTTTCTCTGTCAGGATTGCAATTCACTTTCTGGCGACTGTTAAAGATAGTTTCGTCTGAAAATGCTGACACAAAACGAGAAAATGTTAAACACGTGGAATAATTCGTGTGGAAACTGGGTCACAATAGTTTCAAGGAGGTGTGCTTAGGTTCGGAAGCTGTGAATAATGTTGTTGATAATTGAGTGGAGAGGTTAGACCCCATGGGCTTCTGCGAGGCATGTTTCTTAACATTCGCTGCAATGAGCCAGTTATGTCACTGCGATGTTTGATGTAATTTGAAATCCTTAATGTTTTCGGCTCCCTCACTCGGTAGAACACGAGTCTCTTAATTTCAGGGTCGTGTGTTCGAGCACCACGTTGGGCGCAGGTCCATTTTCATGCTGCTTGTTGAACCCATGCTCGCGATTCCCCCGGCTGAGGCGCCGCTCAAACTGTGTCTTTTACCATACAGCTTTGTTCATCTCACAGTTGCTGCTTTGTGAGCGCATAAAGCTCTTCTTTCCGAGTGTGAGGCTAGTTTGTTTGATCCCCCTCATGTACAATGAATTACCGCACTTTAAACATGACAAGCTCCTCTCAGGCCCCTGAACGAAAAATCTGCTCAGAGTCACGGAACGACAATGGCAACGGCCTGCTCGCAATGGATGGGCGCGTAACAAGATGCAAACCGAAATAAAAAAAAGTTAAACGATGAGTGGAGAATATTTGGCTGTCCTACTGGACAATAGTCATATCCGGATGAGCTACGAGAAATTATTCTGCAGGAAACCAAGGGGAGATTTGTTTGAAGTGTTTTCAACTATGAGGAACATGGATTTTATGGCTTCAAGGACATCATACCCTGATCAGTGGGGTCAATAAACCGGGTTTGGAAATGAGAAAGAATGAAATCTTCGAATTAATACACCGCCTTCCAGCACCACCGCCACCCCAAAGTGCTTTTCAGACATGGAAGTCCATTTGAAATTGTTTCCATGCTTCTTTTAAAATGCGAAATTTGGGGCAACTTAGCGTGACCAATCTTTCTACATTGCATACATTGTTGTGCTCTGGGGGTGAGAATCACGCAGATAGGAAATGCATTCACTGTCGCAAGAAACGGAACAGCTTCCACAAACTGCACCACTATAATGAGGAGAGAATCTAATCTTGCTATCGTGTTCGAGGGACAGAAGTTGGATAGGACACGGTTCCCTGCTCCCTGCAAAACAGTGACACCTACAGGGCAGTGGGACCACAGATTAAAATCTCAAACATGGGACACCACCTCCGCCAGTGCCTGCCAATCTACTTCTCTGTGGATTCCATTCTTTGTCTCTCAGATTTGCAATTCAATGGCTGAGCAATGAGATGGGACATCATAAAGTCCCCAAATGGATGGCAGCGGTTGCAGGAGATCTTGTGCCCGCTGGCATACATGCCTCTGCAGTGGGAATGATCAGACTGAACCCATGTGTCCAAAATGTCTGCCCCACTATTTACTTTGGAAAAAGAAACCTGATGGAAATAATTGTCATTCCGCGAGTCGGAATGTGAAGCTATCAGTGACTGACACCCTCGTTTCAGCTAGCTTGAGGAGCGCTCATGTCCAAGTCTCTGTGGCGCAATTGGTTAGCGCGTTCGGCTGTTAACCGAAAGGTTGGTGGTTCGAGACCACCCAGGGACGTGGTTTGCTCCTATTTTTCTTTTTGCTTGTCTCCCTTTTCCAGAACAGCATTTGGGACATTGCAACTAAGAACCAATCGCAAAAACTGTATCAGCTGCACTGTGTTACAGTGAGTTCACACGGAAGTAACTGATTGTTTGACAACAAATTGCAAATTGCACGACACAGGAATCAGACAACATTGAACAGTTTTGACAAATGAACAGAGTTTGGTTCAGTTAGAATGAACAACTCAATAGATCCCTCGTCCACCACGGCACTGTATGACTGGGAAAATCAGAATAGCAGCAATATTCCGCCTCTGTAATGTCCATTCATCCGCTGGAATCAGAGCGTGCCAACTGCAGCTTCAATCAGTGGGCTACTGCTCATCCCTGGGACACAACATACGACAACCCGGGACAAGCATCCCATGACACTGAGCACAGGCCCGCGATCACGACGGTCTAATACAGCCCACTCACTGAACCTCTGAGCTGCTCATTCGAACCTGAGTGAGTGTAACTCGGCCAGCAATAAATTTGACACTAACATTCTATATCTTCTCACCGTAAAATTCTTTCATTTCGGAAAAAGTACACTGCTGTAAATCTGAAAATTAGCCCCATGGAATTATTGGTACAGAACGTGTTTAACGTTTTTCTCTGTCAGGATTGCAATTCACTTTCTGGCGACTGTTAAAGATAGTTTCGTCTGAAAATGCTGACACAAAACGAGAAAATGTTAAACACGTGGAATAATTCGTGTGGAAACTGGGTCACAATAGTTTCAAGGAGGTGTGCTTAGGTTCGGAAGCTGTGAATAATGTTGTTGATAATTGAGTGGAGAGGTTAGACCCCATGGGCTTCTGCGAGGCATGTTTCTTAACATTCGCTGCAATGAGCCAGTTATGTCACTGCGATGTTTGATGTAATTTGAAATCCTTAATGTTTTCGGCTCCCTCACTCGGTAGAACACGAGTCTCTTAATTTCAGGGTCGTGTGTTCGAGCACCACGTTGGGCGCAGGTCCATTTTCATGCTGCTTGTTGAACCCATGCTCGCGATTCCCCCGGCTGAGGCGCCGCTCAAACTGTGTCTTTTACCATACAGCTTTGTTCATCTCACAGTTGCTGCTTTGTGAGCGCATAAAGCTCTTCTTTCCGAGTGTGAGGCTAGTTTGTTTGATCCCCCTCATGTACAATGAATTACCGCACTTTAAACATGACAAGCTCCTCTCAGGCCCCTGAACGAAAAATCTGCTCAGAGTCACGGAACGACAATGGCAACGGCCTGCTCGCGATGGATGGGCGCGTAACAAGATGCAAACCGAAATAAAAAAAAGTTAAACGATGAGTGGAGAATATTTGGCTGTCCTACTGGACAATAGTCATATCCGGATGAGCTACGAGAAATTATTCTGCAGGAAACCAAGGGGAGATTTGTTTGAAGTGTTTTCAACTATGAGGAACATGGATTTTATGGCTTCAAGGACATCATACCCTGATCAGTGGGGTCAATAAACCGGGTTTGGAAATGAGAAAGAATGAAATCTTCGAATTAATACACCGCCTTCCAGCACCACCGCCACCCCAAAGTGCTTTTCAGACATGGAAGTCCATTTGAAATTGTTTCCATGCTTCTTTTAAAATGCGAAATTTGGGGCAACTTAGCGTGACCAATCTTTCTACATTGCATACATTGTTGTGCTCTGGGGGTGAGAATCACGCAGATAGGAAATGCATTCACTGTCGCAAGAAACGGAACAGCTTCCACAAACTGCACCACTATAATGAGGAGAGAATCTAATCTTGCTATCGTGTTCGAGGGACAGAAGTTGGATAGGACACGGTTCCCTGCTCCCTGCAAAACAGTGACACCTACAGGGCAGTGGGACCACAGATTAAAATCTCAAACATGGGACACCACCTCCGCCAGTGCCTGCCAATCTACTTCTCTGTGGATTCCATTCTTTGTCTCTCAGATTTGCAATTCAATCGCTGAGCAATGAGATGGGACATCATAAAGTCCCCAAATGGATGGCAGCCGTTGCAGGAGATCTTGTGCCCGCTGGCATACATGCCTCTGCAGTGGGAATGATCAGACTGAACCCATGTGTCCAAAATGTCTGCCCCACTATTTACTTTGGAAAAAGAAACCTGATGGAAATAATTGTCATTCCGCGAGTCGGAATGTGAAGCTATCAGTGACTGACACCCTCGTTTCAGCTAGCTTGAGGAGCGCTCATGTCCAAGTCTCTGTGGCGCAATTGGTTAGCGCGTTCGGCTGTTAACCGAAAGGTTGGTGGTTCGAGACCACCCAGGGACGTGGTTTGCTCCTATTTTTCTTTTTGCTTGTCTCCCTTTTCCAGAACAGCATTTGGGACATTGCAACTAAGAACCAATCGCAAAAACTGTATCAGCTGCACTGTGTTACAGTGAGTTCACACGGAAGTAACTGATTGTTTGACAACAAATTGCAAATTGCACGACACAGGAATCAGACAACATTGAACAGTTTTGACAAATGAACAGAGTTTGGTTCAGTTAGAATGAACAACTCAATAGATCCCTCGTCCACCACTGCACTGTATGACTCGGAAAATCAGAATAGCAGCAATATTCCGCCTCTGTAATGTCCATTCATCCGCTGGAATCAGAGCGTGCCAACTGCAGCTTCAATCAGTGGGCTACTGCTCATCCCTGGGACACAACATACGACAATCCGGGACAAGCATCCCATTACACTGAGCACAGGCCCACGATCACGACGGTCTAATACAGCCCACTCACTGAACCTCTGAGCTGCTCATTCGAACCTGAGTGAGTGTAACTAGGCCAGCAATAAATTTGACACTAACATTCTATATCTTCTCACCGTAAAATTCTTTCATTTCGGAAAAAGTACACTGCTGTAAATCTGAAAATTATCCCCATGGAATTATTGGTACAGAACGTGTTTAACGTTTTTCTCTGTCAGGATTGCAAATCACTTTCTGGCGACTGTTAAAGATAGTTTCGTCTGAAAATGCTGACACAAAAAGAGAAAATGTTAAACACGTGGAATAATTCGTGTGGAAACTGGGTCACAATAGTTTCAAGGAGGTGCGCTTTGGTTCGGAAGCTGTGAATAATGTTATTGATAATTGAGTGGAGAGGTTTGAACCCATGGGCTTCTGGGAGGCATGTTTCTTCACATTCGCTGCAATCAGCCAGTTATGTCACTGCGATGTTTGATGTAATTTGAAATCCTTAATGTTTCCGGCACGCTCACTAGGTCGAACATGAGTCTCTTAATTTTAGGGTCGTGTGTTCGAGCACCACGTCGGGCGCAGGTCCATTTTAATGCTGCTTGTTGAACCCATGCTCGCGATTCCACCGGCTGAGTCGCCGCTCAAACTGTGTCTTTTACCATACAGCTTTGTTCATCTCACAGTTGCTGCTTTGTGAGCGCATAAAGCTCTTCTTTCCGAGTGTGAGGCTAGTTTGTTTGATCCCCCTCATGTACAATGAATTACCGCACTTTAAACATGACAAGCTCCTCTCAGGCCCCTGAACGAAAAATCTGCTCAGAGTCACGGACCGACAATGGCAACGGCCTGATCGCGATGGATGGGCGCGTAACAAGATGCAAACCGAAATAAAAAAAAGTTAAACGATGAGTGGAGAATATTTGGCTGTCCTGCTGGACAATAGTCATATCCGGATGAGCTACGAGAAATTATTCTGCAGGAAACCAAGGGGAGATTTGTTTGAAGTGTTTTCAACTATGAGGAACATGGATTTTATGGCTTCAAGGACATCATACCCTGATCAGTGGGGTCAATAAACCGGGTTTGGAAATGAGAAAGAATGAAATCTTCGAATTAATACACCGCCTTCCAGCACCACCGCCACCCCAAAGTGCTTTTCAGACATGGAAGTCCATTTGAAATTGTTTCCATGCTTCTTTTAAAATGCGAAATTTTGGGGCAACTTAGCGTGACCAATCTTTCTACACTGCATACATTGTTGTGCTCTGGGGGTGAGAATCACGCAGATAGGAAGTGCATTCACTGTCGCAAGAAACGGAACAGCTTCCACAAACTGCACCACTATAATGAGGAGAGAATCTAATCTTGCTATCGTGTTCTATGGACAGGGGTTGGATAGGACACGGTTCCCTGCTCCCTGCAAAACAGTGACATCTACAGGGCAGTGGGACCACAGATTACAATCTCAAACATGGGACACCACCTCCGCCAGTGCCTGCCAATATACTTCTCTGTGGATTCCATTCTTTGTCTCTCAGATTTACAATTCAATCGCTGAGCAATGAGATGGGACATCATAAAGTCCCCAAATGGATGGCAGCGGTTGCAGGAGATCTTGTGCCCGCTGGCATACATGCCTCTGCAGTGGGAATGATCAGACTGAACCCATGTGTCCAAAATGTCTGCCCCACTATTTATTTTGGAAAAAGAAACCTGATGGAAATAATTGTTATTCCGCGAGTCGGAATGTGAAGCTATCAGTGACTGACACCCTCGTTTAAGCTAGCTTGAGGAGCAGTGCTGGCCAAGTCTCTGTGGCGCAATTGGTTAGCGCGTTCGGCTGGTAACCGAAAGGTTCGTGGTTCGAGACCACCCAGGGACGTGGTTTGCTCCTATTTTTCTTTTTGCTTGTCTCCCTTTCCAGATAGCATTTGGGACATTGAAACAAAGAACCAATCGCAAAAATTGTATCAGCTGCACTGTGCTACAGAGAGTTCACACGGAAGTAACTGATTGTTTGACAACAAATTGCAAATTGCACGACACAGGAATCAGACAACATTGAACAGTTTTGACAAATGAACAGAGTTTGGTTCAGTTAGAATGAACAACTCAATAGATCCCTCGTCCGCCACTGCACTGTATGACTGGGAAAATCAGAATAGCAGCAATATTCCGCCTATGTAATGTCCATTCATCCGCTGGAATCAGAGCGTGCCAACTGCAGCTTCAATCAGTGGGCTACTGCACATCCCTGGGACACAACATACGACAACCCGGGACAAGCATCCCATTACACTGAGCACAGGCCCACGATCACGACGGTCTAATACAGCCCACTCACTGAACCTCTGAGCTGCTCATTCGAACCTGAGTGAGTGTAACTAGGCCAGCAATAAATTTGACACTAACATTCTATATCTTCTCACCGTAAAATTCTTTCATTTCGGAAAAAGTACACTGCTGTAAATCTGAAAATTATCCCCATGGAATTATTGGTACAGAACGTGTTTAACGTTTTTCTCTGTCAGGATTGCAAATCACTTTCTGGCGACTGTTAAAGATAGTTTCGTCTGAAAATGCTGACACAAAAAGAGAAAATGTTAAACACGTGGAATAATTCGTGTGGAAACTGGGTCACAATAGTTTCAAGGAGGTGTGCTTAGGTTCGGAAGCTGTGAATAATGTTGTTGATAATTGAGTGGAGAGGTTAGACCCCATGGGCTTCTGCGAGGCATGTTTCTTAACTTTCGCTGCAATGAGCCAGTTATGTCACTGCGATGTTTGATGTAATTTGAAATCCTTAATATTTCCGGCTCGCTCACTCGGTAGAACACGAGTCTCATAATTTCAGGGTCGTGTGTTCGAGCACCACGTTGGGCGCAGGTCCATTTTCATGCTGCTTGTTGAACCCATGCTCGCGATTCCCCCGGCTGAGGCGCCGCTCAAACTGCGTCTTTTACCATACAGCTTTGTTCATCTCACAGTTGCTGCTTTGTGAGCGCATAAAGCTCTTCTTTCCGAGTGTGAGGCTAGTTTGTTTGATCCCCCTCATGTACAATGAATTACCGCACTTTAAACATGACAAGCTCCTCTCAGGCCCCTGAACGAAAAATCTGCTCAGAGTCACGGAACGACAATGGCAACGGCCTGATCGCGATGGATGGGCGCGTAACAAGATGCAAACCGAAATAAAAAAAAGTTAAACGATGAGTGGAGAATATTTGGCTGTCCTACTGGACAATAGTCATATCCGGATGAGCTACGAGAAATTATTCTGCAGGAAACCAAGGGGAGATTTGTTTGAAGTGTTTTCAACTATGAGGAACATGGATTTTATGGCTTCAAGGACATCATACCCTGATCAGTGGGGTCAATAAACCGGGTTTGGAAATGAGAAAGAATGAAATCTTCGAATTAATACACCGCCTTCCAGCACCACCGCCACCCCAAAGTGCTTTTCAGACATGGAAGTCCATTTGAAATTGTTTCCATGCTTCTTTTAAAATGCGAAATTTGGGGCAACTTAGCGTGACCAATCTTTCTACATTGCATACATTGTTGTGCTCTGGGGGTGAGAATCACGCAGATAGGAAATGCATTCACTGTCGCAAGAAACGGAACAGCTTCCACAAACTGCACCACTATAATGAGGAGAGAATCTAATCTTGCTATCGTGTTCGAGGGACAGAAGTTGGATAGGACACGGTTCCCTGCTCCCTGCAAAACAGTGACACCTACAGGGCAGTGGGACCACAGATTAAAATCTCAAACATGGGACACCACCTCCGCCAGTGCGAATCTACTTCTCTGTGGATTCCATTCTTTGTCTCTCAGATTTGCAATTCAATCGCTGAGCAATGAGATGGGACATCATAAAGTCCCCAAATGGATGGCAGCCGTTGCAGGAGATCTTGTGCCCGCTGGCATACATGCCTCTGCAGTGGGAATGATCAGACTGAACCCATGTGTCCAAAATGTCTGCCCCACTATTTACTTTGGAAAAAGAAACCTGATGGAAATAATTGTCATTCCGCGAGTCGGAATGTGAAGCTATCAGTGACTGACACCCTCGTTTCAGCTAGCTTGAGGAGCACTCCTGGCCAAGTCTCTGTGGCGCAATTGGTTAGCGCGTTCGGCTGTTAACCGAAAGGTTGGTGGTTCGAGACCACCCAGAGACGTGGTTTGCTCCTATTGTTCTTTCGGCTTGCCTCCCTTTTCAAGAACAGCATTTGGGACATAGCAACTAAGAACCAATCGCAAAAACTGTATCAGCTGCACTGTGTTACAGTGAGTTCACACGGAAGTAACTGACTGTTTGACAACAAATTGCAAATTGCACGACACAGGAATCAGACAACATTGAACAGTTTTGACAAATGAACAGAGTTTGGTTCAGTTAGAATGAACAACTCAATAGATCCCTCGTCCACCACTGCACTGTATGACTGGGAAAATCAGAATAGCAGCAATATTCCGCCTCTGTAATGTCCATTCATCCGCTGGAATCAGAGCGTGCCAACTGCAGCTTCAATCAGTGGGCTACTGCTCATCCCTGGGACACAACATACGACAACCCGGGACAAGCATCCCATGACACTGAGCACAGGCCCGCGATCACGACGGTCTAATACAGCCCACTCACTGAACCTCTGAGCTGCTCATTCGAACCTGAGTGAGTGTAACTAGGCCAGCAATAAATTTGACACTAACATTCTATATCTTCTCACCGTAAAATTCTTTCATTTCGGAAAAAGTACACTGCTGTAAATCTGAAAATTATCCCCATGGAATTATTGGTACAGAACGTGTTTAACGTTTTTCTCTGTCAGGATTGCAATTCACTTTCTGGCGACTGTTAAAGATAGTTTCGTCTGAAAATGCTGACACAAAAAGAGAAAATGTTAAACACGTGGAATAATTCGTGTGGAAACTGGGTCACAATAGTTTCAAGGAGGTGCGCTTTGGTTCGGAAGCTGTGAATAATGTTATTGATAATTGAGTGGAGAGGTTTGAACCCATGGGCTTCTGGGAGGCATGTTTCTTCACATTCGCTGCAATCAGCCTGTTATGTCACTGCGATGTTTGATGTAATTTGAAATCCTTAATGTTTCCGGCTCACTCACTCGGTAGAACATGAGTCTCTTAATTTTAGGGTCGTGTGTTCGAGCACCACGTCGGGCGCAGGTCCATTTTAATGCTGCTTGTTGAACCCATGCTCGCGATTCCACCGGCTGAGTCGCCGCTCAAAGTGTGTCTTTTACCATACTGCTTTGTTCATCTCACAGTTGCTGCTTTGTGAGCGCATAAAGCTCTTCTTTCCGAGTGTGAGGCTAGTTTGTTTGATCCCCCTCATGTACAATGAATTACCGCACTTTAAACATGACAAGCTCCTCTCAGGCCCCTGAACGAAAAATCTGCTCAGAGTCACGGACCGACAATGGCAACGGCCCGATCGCGATGGATGGGCGCGTAACAAGATGCAAACCGAAATTAAAAAAAGTTAAACGATGAGTGGAGAATATTTGGCTGTCCTGCTGGACAATAGTCATATCCGGATGAGCTACGAGAAATTATTCTGCAGGAAACCAAGGGGAGATTTGTTTGAAGTGTTTTCAACTATGAGGAACATGGATTTTATGGCTTCAAGGCCATCATACCCTGATCAGTGGGGTCAATAAACCGGGTTTGGAAATGAGAAAGAATGAAATCTTCGAATTAATACACCGCCTTCCAGCACCACCGCCACCCCAAAGTGCTTTTCAGACATGGAAGTCCATTTGAAATTGTTTCCATGCTTCTTTTAAAATGCGAAATTTGGGGCAACTTAGCGTGACCAATCTTTCTACACTGCATACATTGTTGTGCTCTGGGGGTGAGAATCACGCAGATAGGAAGTGCATTCACTGTCGGAAGAAACGGAACAGCTTCCACAAACTGCACCACTATAATGAGGAGAGAATCTAATCTTGCTATCGTGTTCTATGGACAGGAGTTGGATAGGACACGGTTCCCTGCTCCCTGCAAAACAGTGACATCTACAGGGCAGTGGGACCACAGATTAAAATCTCAAACATGGGACACCACCTCCGCCAGTGCCTGCCAATATACTTCTCTGTGGATTCCATTCTTTGTCTCTCAGATTTGCAATTCAATCGCTGAGCAATGAGATGGGACATCATAAAGTCCCCAAATGGATGGCAGCGGTTGCAGGAGATCTTGTGCCCGCTGGCATACATGCCTCTGCAGTGGGAATGATCAGACTGAACCCATGTGTCCAAAATGTCTGCCCCACTATTTATTTTGGAAAAAGAAACCTGATGGAAATAATTGTTATTCCGCGAGTCGGAATGTGAAGCTATCAGTGACTGACACCCTCATTTAAGCTAGCTTGAGGAGCATTCCTGGCCAAGTCTCTGTGGCGCAATTGGTTAGCGCGTTCGGCTGTTAACCGAAAGGTTGGTGGTTCGAGACCACCCAGGGACGTGGTTTGCTCCTATTTTTCTTTTTGCTTGTCTCCCTTTTCCAGATAGCATTTGGGACATTGAAACAAAGAACCAATCGCAAAAATTGTATCAGCTGCACTGTGTTACAGTGAGTTCACACAGAAGAAACTGATTGTTTGACAACAAATTGCAAATTGCACGACACAGGAATCAGACAACATTGAACAGTTTTGACAAATGAACAGAGTTTGGTTCAGTTAGAATGAACAACTCAATAGATCCCTCGTCCACCACTGCACTGTATGACTGGGAAAATCAGAATAGCAGCAATATTCCGCCTCTGTAATGTCCATTCATCCGCTGGAATCAGAGCGTGCCAACTGCAGCTTCAATCAGTGGGCTACTGCTCATCCCTGGGACACAACATACGACAACCCGGGACAAGCATCCCATGACACTGAGCACAGGCCCGCGATCACGACGGTCTAATACAGCCCACTCACTGAACCTTTGAGCTGCTCATTCGAACCTGAGTGAGTGTAACTCGGCCAGCAATAAATTTGACACTAACATTCTATATCTTCTCACCGTAAAATTCTTTCATTTCGGAAAAAGTACACTGCTGTAAATCTGAAAATTATCCCCATGGAATTATTGGTACAGAACGGGTTTAACGTTTTTCTCTGTCAGGATTGCAATTCACTTTCTGGCGACTGTTAAAGATAGTTTCGTCTGAAAATGCTGACACAAAACGAGAAAATGTTAAACACGTGGAATAATTCGTGTGGAAACTGGGTCACAATAGTTTCAAGGAGGTGCGCTTTGGTTCGGAAGCTGTGAATAATATTATTGATAATTGAGTGGAGAGGTTTGAACCCATGGGCTTCTGGGAGGCATGTTTCTTCACATTCGCTGCAATCAGCCAGTTATGTCACTGCGATGTTTGATGTAATTTGAAATCCTTAATATTTCCGGCTCGCTCACTCGGTAGAACACGAGTCTCTTAATTTCAGGGTCGTGTGTTCGAGCACCACGTTGGGCGCAGGTCCATTTTAATGCTGCTTGTTGAACCCATGCTCGCGATTCCACCGGCTGAGTCGCCGCTCAAACTGTGTCTTTTACCATACAGCTTTGTTCATCTCACAGTTGCTGCTTTGTGAGCGCATAAAGCTCTTCTTTCCGAGTGTGAGGCTAGTTTGTTTGATCCCCCTCATGTACAATGAATTACCGCACATTAAACATGACAAGCTCCTCTCAGGCCCCTGACGAAAAATCTGCTCAAAGTCACGGACGGACAATGGCAACGGCCTGTTCGCGATGGATGGGCGCGTAACAAGATGCAAACCGAAATAAAAAAAAGTTAAACGATGAGTGGAGAATATTTGGCTGTCCTGCTGGACAATAGTCATATCAGGATGAGCTACGAGAAATTATTCTGCAGGAAACAAAGGGGAGATTTGTTTGAAGTGTTTTCAACTATGAGGAACATGGATTTTATGGCTTCAAGGACATCATACCCTGAGCAGTGGGGGTCAATAAACCGGGTTTGGAAATGAGAAAGAATGAAATCTTCGAATTAATACACCGCCTTCCAGCACCACCGCCACCCCAAAGTGCTTTTCAGACATGGAAGTCCATTTGAAATTGTTTCCATGCTTCTTTTAAAATGCGAAATTTGGGGCAACTTCGCGTGACCAATCTTTCTACACTGCATACATTTTGTGCTCTGGGGGTGAAAACCACGCAGATAGGAAGTGCATTCACTGTCGCAAGAAACGGAACAGCTTCCACAAACTGCACCACTATAATGAGGAGAGAATCTATTCTTGCTATCGTGTTCTATGGACAGGAGTTGGATAGGACACGGCTCCCTGCTCCCTGCAAAACAGTGACATCTACCGGGCAGTGGGACCACAGATTAAAATCTCAAACATGGGAAACCAGCTCCGCCAGTGCGAATCTACTTCTCTGTGGATTCCATTCTTTGTCTCTCAGATTTGCAATTCAATGGCTGAGCAATGTGATGGGACATCATTAAGTCCCCAGATGGATGGCAGCGGCTGCAGGAGAGCTTGTGCCCGCTGGCATACATGCCTCTGCAGTGGGAATGATCAGACTGAACACATGTGTCCAAAATGTCTGCCCCACTATTTATTTTGGAAAAAGAAACCTGATGGAAATAATTGTTATTCCGCGAGTCGGAATGTGAGGCTATCAGTGACTTACACCCTCGTTTAAGCTAGCTTGAGGAGCACTCCTGGCCAAGTCTCTGTGGCGCAATTGGTTAGCGCGTTGGGCTGTTAACCGAAAGGTTGGTGGTTCGAGACCACCCAGGGACGTGGTTTGCTCCTATTTTTCTTTTTGCTTGTCTCCCTTTTCCAGATAGCATTTGGGACATTGAAACAAAGAACCAATCGCAAAAATTGTATCAGCTGCACTGTGTTACAGTGAGTTCACACAGAAGAAACTGATTGTTTGACAACAAATTGCAAATTGCACGACACAGGAATCAGACAACATTGAACAGTTTTGACAAATGAACAGAGTTTGGTTCAGTTAGAATGAACAACTCAATAGATCCCTCGTCCACCACTGCACTGTATGACTGGGAAAATCAGAATAGCAGCAATATTCCGCCTCTGTAATGTCCATTCATCCGCTGGAATCAGAGCGTGCCAACTGCAGCTTCAATCAGTGGGCTACTGCTCATCCCTGGGACACAACATACGACAACCCGGGACAAGCATCCCATGATACTGAGCACAGGCCCGCGATCACGACGGTCTAATACAGCCCACTCACTGAACCTCTGAGCTGCTCATTCGAACCTGAGTGAGTGTAACTCGGCCAGCAATAAATTTGACACTAACATTCTATATCTTCTCACCGTAAAATTCTTTCATTTCGGAAAAAGTACACTGCTGTAAATCTGAAAATAATCCCCATGGAATTATTGGTACAGAACGGGTTTAACGTTTTTCTCTGTCAGGATTGCAATTCACTTTCTGGCGACTGTTAAAGATAGTTTCGTCTGAAAATGCTGACACAAAACGAGAAAATGTTAAACACGTGGAATAATTCGTGTGGAAACTGGGTCACAATAGTTTCAAGGAGGTGTGCTTAGGTTCGGAAGCTGTGAATAATGTTGTTGATAATTGAGTGGAGAGGTTAGACCCCATGGGCTTCTGCGAGGCATGTTTCTTAACATTCGCTGCAATGAGCCAGTTATGTCACTGCGATGTTTGATGTAATTTGAAATCCTTAATATTTCCGGCTCGCTCTCTCGGTAGAACACGAGTCTCTTAATTTCAGGGTCGTGTGTTCGAGCACCACGTTGGGCGCAGGTCCATTTTCATGCTGCTTGTTGAACCCATGCTCGCGATTCCCCCGGCTGAGGCGCCGCTCAAACTGTGTCTTTTACCATACAGCTTTGTTCATCTCACAGTTGCTGCTTTGTGAGCGCATAAAGCTCTTCTTTCCGAGTGTGAGGCTAGTTTGTTTGATCCCCCTCATGTACAATGAATTACCGCACTTTAAACATGACAAGCTCCTCTCAGGCCCCTGAACGAAAAATCTGCTCAGAGTCACGGAACGATAATGGCAACGGCCTGATCGCGATGGATGGGCGCGTAACAAGATGCAAACCGAAATAAAAAAAAGTTAAACGATGAGTGGAGAATATTTGGCTGTCCTACTGGACAATAGTCATATCCGGATGAGCTACGAGAAATTATTCTGCAGGAAACCAAGGGGAGATTTGTTTGAAGTGTTTTCAACTATGAGGAACATGGATTTTATGGCTTCAAGGACATCATACCCTGATCAGTGGGGTCAATAAACCGGGTTTGGAAATGAGAAAGAATGAAATCTTCGAATTAACACACCGCCTTCCAGCACCACCGCCACCCCAAAGTGCTTTTCAGACATGGAAGTCCATTTGAAATTGTTTCCATGCTTCTTTTAAAATGCGAAATTTGGGGCAACTTAGCGTGACCAATCTTTCTACATTGCAGACATTGTTGTGCTCTGGGGGTGAGAATCACGCAGATAGGAAATGCATTCACTGTCGCAAGAAACGGAACAGCTTCCACAAACTGCACCACTATAATGAGGAGAGAATCTAATCTTGCTATCGTGTTCGAGGGACAGAAGTTGGATAGGACACGGTTCCCTGCTCCCTGCAAAACAGTGACACCTACAGGGCAGTGGGACCACAGATTAAAATCTCAAACATGGGACACCACCTCCGCCAGTGCGAATCTACTTCTCTGTGGATTCCATTCTTTGTCTCTCAGATTTGCAATTCAATCGCTGAGCAATGAGATGGGACATCATAAAGTCCCCAAATGGATGGCAGCCGTTGCAGGAGATCTTGTGCCCGCTGGCATACATGCCTCTGCAGTGGGAATGATCAGACTGAACCCATGTGTCCAAAATGTCTGCCCCACTATTTACTTTGGAAAAAGAAACCTGATGGAAATAATTGTCATTCCGCGAGTCGGAATGTGAAGCTATCAGTGACTGACACCCTCGTTTCAGCTAGCTTGAGGAGCGCTCATGTCCAAGTCTCTGTGGCGCAATTGGTTAGCGCGTTCGGCTGTTAACCGAAAGGTTGGTGGTTCGAGACCACCCAGAGACGTGGTTTGCTCCTATTTTTCTTTCGGCTTGTCTCCTTTTTCAAGAACAGCATTTGGGACATTGCAACTAAGAACCAATCGCAAAAACTGTATCAGCTGCACTGTGTTACAGTGAGTTCACACGGAAGTAACTGATTGTTTGACAACAAATTGCAAGTTGCACGACACAGGAATCAGACAACATTGAACAGTTTTGACAAATGAACAGAGTTTGGTTCAGTTAGAATGAACAACTCAATAGATCCCTCGTCCACCACTGCACTGTATGACTGGGAAAATCAGAATAGCAGCAATATTCCGCCTCTGTAATGTCCATTCATCCGCTGGAATCAGAGCGTGCCAACTGCAGCTTCAATCAGTGGGCTACTGCTCATCCCTGGGACACAACATACGACAATCCGGGACAAGCATCCCATTACACTGAGCACAGGCCCACGATCACGACGGTCTAATACAGCCCACTCACTGAACCTCTGAGCTGCTCATTCGAACCTGAGTGAGTGTAACTAGGCCAGCAATAAATTTGACACTAACATTCTATATCTTCTCACCGTAAAATTTTTTCATTTCGGAAAAAGTACACTGCTGTAAATCTGAAAATTATCCCCATGGAATTATTGGTACAGAACGTGTTTAACGTTTTTCTCTGTCAGGATTGCAATTCACTTTCTGGCGACTGTTAAAGATAGTTTCGTCTGAAAATGCTGACACAAAAAGAGAAAATGTTAAACACGTGGAATAATTCGTGTGGAAACTGGGTCACAATAGTTTCAAGGAGGTGCGCTTTGGTTCGGAAGCTGTGAATAATGTTATTGATAATTGAGTGGAGAGGTTTGAACCCATGGGCTTCTGGGAGGCATGTTTCTTCACATTCGCTGCAATCAGCCTGTTATGTCACTGGGATGTTTGATGTAATTTGAAATCCTTAATGTTTCCGGCACGCTCACTAGGTCGAACATGAGTCTCTTAATTTTAGGGTCGTGTGTTCGAGCACCACGTCGGGCGAAGGTCCATTTTAATGCTGCTTGTTGAACCCATGCTCGCGATTCCACCGGCTGAGTCGCCGCTCAAAGTGTGTCTTTTACCATACTGCTTTGTTCATCTCACAGTTGCTGCTTTGTGAGCGCATAAAGCTCTTCTTTCCGAGTGTGAGGCTAGTTTGTTTGATCCCCCTCATGTACAATGAATTACCGCACTTTAAACATGACAAGCTCCTCTCAGGCCCCTGAACGAAAAATCTGCTCAGAGTCACGGACCGACAATGGCAACGGCCTGATCGAGATGGATGGGCGCGTAACAAGATGCAAACCGAAATTAAAAAAAGTTAAACGATG
The DNA here is from genome assembly GCF_047496885.1 of Scyliorhinus torazame. Lineage (NCBI taxonomy): Eukaryota > Metazoa > Chordata > Chondrichthyes > Carcharhiniformes > Scyliorhinidae > Scyliorhinus > Scyliorhinus torazame. Next base: position 185,317,017 of record NC_092711.1, on the reverse strand, counting down.
AGTGGAGAATATTTGGCTGTCCTGCTGGACAATAGTCATATCCGGATGAGCTACGAGAAATTATTCTGCAGGAAACCAAGGGGAGATTTGTTTGAAGTGTTTTCAACTATGAGGAACATGGATTGTATGGCTTCAAGGCCATCATACCCTGATCAGTGGGGTCAATAAACCGGGTTTGGAAATGAGAAAGAATGAAATCTTCGAATTAATACACCGCCTTCCAGCACCACCGCCACCCCAAAGTGCTTTTCAGACATGGAAGTCCATTTGAAATTGTTTCCATGCTTCTTTTAAAATGCGAAATTTGGGGCAACTTAGCGTGACCAATCTTTCTACACTGCATACATTGTTGTGCTCTGGGGGTGAGAATCACGCAGATAGGAAGTGCATTCACTGTCGCAAGAAACGGAACAGCTTCCACAAACAGCACCACTATAATGAGGAGAGAATCTAATCTTGCTATCGTGTTCTATGGACAGGGGTTGGATAGGACACGGTTCCCTGCTCCCTGCAAAACAGTGACATCTACAGGGCAGTGGGACCACAGATTAAAATCTCAAACATGGGACACCACCTCCGCCAGTGCCTGCCAATATACTTCTCTGTGGATTCCATTCTTTGTCTCTCAGATTTGCAATTCAATCGCTGAGCAATGAGATGGGACATCATAAAGTCCCCAAATGGATGGCAGCGGTTGCAGGAGATCTTGTGCCCGCTGGCATACATGCCTCTGCAGTGGGAATGATCAGACTGAACCCATGTGTCCAAAATGTCTGCCCCACTATTTATTTTGGAAAAAGAAACCTGATGGAAATAATTGTTATTCCGCGAGTCGGAATGTGAAGCTATCAGTGACTGACACCCTCGTTTAAGCTAGCTTGAGGAACACTCCTGGCCAAGTCTCTGTGGCGCAATTGGTTAGCGCGTTCGGCTGTTAACCGAAAGGTTGGTGGTTCGAGACCACCCAGGGACGTGGTTTGCTCCTATTTTTCTTTTTGCTTGTCTCCCTTTTCCAGATAGCATTTGGGACATTGAAACAAAGAACCAATCGCAAAAATTGTATCAGCTGCACTGTGTTACAGTGAGTTCACACAGAAGAAACTGATTGTTTGACAACAAATTGCAAATTGCACGACACAGGAATCAGACAACATTGAACAGTTTTGACAAATGAACAGAGTTTGGTTCAGTTAGAATGAACAACTCAATAGATCCCTCGTCCACCACTGCACTGTATGACTGGGAAAATCAGAATAGCAGCAATATTCCTCCTCTGTAATGTCCATTCATCCGCTGGAATCAGAGCGTGCCAACTGCAGCTTCAATCAGTGGGCTACTGCTCATCCCTGGGACACAACATACGACAACCCGGGACAAGCATCCCATGACACTGAGCACAGGCCCGCGATCACGACGGTCTAATACAGCCCACTCACTGAACCTCTGAGCTGCTCATTCGAACCTGAGTGAGTGTAACTCGGCCAGCAATAAATTTGACACTAACATTCTATATCTTCTCACCGTAAAATTCTTTCATTTCGGAAAAAGTACACTGCTGTAAATCTGAAAATTATCCCCATGGAATTATTGGTACAGAACGGGTTTAACGTTTTTCTCTGTCAGGATTGCAATTCACTTTCTGGCGACTGTTAAAGATAGTTTCGTCTGAAAATGCTGACACAAAACGAGAAAATGTTAAACACGTGGAATAATTCGTGTGGAAACTGGGTCACAATAGTTTCAAGGAGGTGCGCTTTGGTTCGGAAGCTGTGAATAATGTTATTGATAATTGAGTGGAGAGGTTTGAACCCATGGGCTTCTGGGAGCCATGTTTCTTCACATTCGCTGCAATCAGCCAGTTATGTCACTGCGATGTTTGATGTAATTTGAAATCCTTAATATTTCCGGCTCGCTCACTCGGTAGAACACGAGTCTCTTAATTTCAGGGTCGTGTGTTCGAGCACCACGTTGGGCGCAGGTCCATTTTAATGCTGCTTGTTGAACCCATGCTCGCGATTCCACCGGCTGAGTCGCCGCTCAAACTGTGTCTTTTACCATACAGCTTTGTTCATCTCACAGTTGCTGCTTTGTGAGCGCATAAAGCTCTTCTTTCCGAGTGTGAGGCTAGTTTGTTTGATCCCCCTCATGTACAATGAATTACCGCACATTAAACATGACAAGCTCCTCTCAGGCCCCTGACGAAAAATCTGCTCAAAGTCACGGACCGAATATGGCAACGGCCTGTTCGCGATGGATGGGCGCGTAACAAGATGCAAACCGAAATAAAAAAAAGTTAAACGATGAGTGGAGAATATTTGGCTGTCCTGCTGGACAATAGTCATATCAGGATGAGCTACGAAAAATTATTCTGCAGGAAACCAAGGGGAGATTTGTTTGAAGTGTTTTCAACTATGAGGAACATGGATTTTATGGCTTCAAGGACATCATACCCTGAGCAGTGGGGGTCAATAAACCGGGTTTGGTTATGAGAAAGAATGAAATCTTCGAATTAATACACCGCCTTCCAGCACCACCGCCACCCCAAAGTGCTTTTCAGACATGGAAGTCCATTTGAAATTGTTTCCATGCTTCTTTTAAAATGCGAAATTTGGGGCAACTTAGCGTGACCAATCTTTCTACACTGCATACATTGTGTGCTCTGGGGGTGAAAACCACGCAGATAGGAAGTGCATTCACTGTCGCAAGAAACGGAACAGCTTCCACAAACTGCACCACTATAATGAGGAGAGAATCTATTCTTGCTATCGTGTTCTATGGACAGGAGTTGGATAGGACACGGCTCCCTGCTCCCTGCAAAACAGTGACATCTACCGGGCAGTGGGACCACAGATTAAAATCTCAAACATGGGAAACCAGCTCCGCCAGTGCGAATCTACTTCTCTGTGGATTCCATTCTTTGTCTCTCAGATTTGCAATTCAATGGCTGAGCAATGTGATGGGACATCATTAAGTCCCCAGATGGATGGCAGCGGCTGCAGGAGAGCTTGTGCCCGCTGGCATACATGCCTCTGCAGTGGGAATGATCAGACTGAACACATGTGTCCAAAATGTCTGCCCCACTATTTACTTTGGAAAAAGAAACCTGATGGAAATAATTGTCATTCCGCGAGTCGGAATGTGAAGCTATCAGTGACTGACACCCTCGTTTCAGCTAGCTTGAGGAGCGCACATGTCCAAGTCTCTGTGGCGCAATTGGTTAGCGCGTTCGGCTGTTAACCGAAAGGTTGGTGGTTCGAGACCACCCAGGGACGGGGTATGCTCCTATTGTTCTTTCGGCTTGTCTCCCTTTTCCAGAACAGCATTTGGGACATTGCAACTAAGAACCAATCGCAAAAACTGTATCAGCTGCACTGTGTTACAGTGAGTTCACACGGAAGTAACTGATTGTTTGACAACAAATTGCAAATTGCACGACACAGGAATCAGACAACATTGAACAGTTTTGACAAATGAACAGAGTTTGGTTCAGTTAGAATGAACAACTCAATAGATCCCTCGTCCACCACTGCACTGTATGACTGGGAAAATCAGAATAGCAGCAATATTCCGCCTCTGTAATGTCCATTCATCCGCTGGAATCAGAGCGTGCCAACTGCAGCTTCAATCAGTGGGCTACTGCTCATCCCTGGGACACAACATACGACAATCCGGGACAAGCATCCCATTACACTGAGCACAGGCCCACGATCACGACGGTCTAATACAGCCCACTCACTGAACCTCTGAGCTGCTCATTCGAACCTGAGTGAGTGTAACTAGGCCAGCAATAAATTTGACACTAACATTCTATATCTTCTCACCGTAAAATTCTTTCATTTCGGAAAAAGTACACTGCTGTAAATCTGAAAATTATCCCCATGGAATTATTGGTACAGAACGTGTTTAACGTTTTTCTCTGTCAGGATTGCAATTCACTTTCTGGCGACTGTTAAAGATAGTTTCGTCTGAAAATGCTGACACAAAAAGAGAAAATGTTAAACACGTGGAATAATTCGTGTGGAAACTGGGTCACAATAGTTTCAAGGAGGTGCGCTTTGGTTCGGAAGCTGTGAATAATGTTATTGATAATTGAGTGGAGAGGTTTGAACCCATGGGCTTCTGGGAGGCATGTTTCTTCACATTCGCTGCAATCAGCCAGTTATGTCACTGCGATGTTTGATGTAATTTGAAATCCTTAATGTTTCCGGCACGCTCACTAGGTCGAACATGAGTCTCTTAATTTTAGGGTCGTGTGTTCGAGCACCACGTCGGGCGCAGGTCCATTTTAATGCTGCTTGTTGAACCCATGCTCGCGATTCCACCGGCTGAGTCGCCGCTCAAACTGTGTCTTTTACCATACAGCTTTGTTCATCTCACAGGTGCTGCTTTGTGAGCGCATAAAGCTCTTCTTTCCGAGTGTGAGGCTAGTTTGTTTGATCCCCCTCATGTACAATGAATTACCGCACTTTAAACATGACAAGCTCCTCTCAGGCCCCTGAACGAAAAATCTGCTCAGAGTCACGGACCGACAATGGCAACGGCCTGATCGCGATGGATGGGCGCGTAACAAGATGCAAACCGAAATAAAAAAAAGTTAAACGATGAGTGGAGAATATTTGGCTGTCCTACTGGACAATAGTCATATCCGGATGAGCTACGAGAAATTATACTGCAGGAAACCAAGGGAGATTTGTTTGAAGTGTTTTCAACTATGAGGAACATGGATTTTATGGCTTCAAGGACATCATACCCTGATCAGTGGGGTCAATAAACCGGGTTTGGAAATGAGAAAGAATGAAATCTTCGAATTAATACACCGCCTTCCAGCACCACCGCCACCCCAAAGTGCTTTTCAGACATGGAAGTCCATTTGAAATTGTTTCCATGCTTCTTTTAAAATGCGAAATTTGGGGCAACTTAGCGTGACCAATCTTTCTACACTGCATACATTGTTGTGCTCTGGGGGTGAGAATCACGCAGATAGGAAGTGCATTCACTGTCGCAAGAAACGGAACAGCTTCCACAAACTGCACCACTATAATGAGGAGAGAATCTAATCTTGCTATCGTGTTCTATGGACAGGAGTTGGATAGGACACGGTTCCCTGCTCCCTGCAAAACAGTGACATCTACAGGGCAGTGGGACCACAGATTAAAATCTCAAACATGGGACACCACCTCCGCCAGTGCCTGCCAATATACTTCTCTGTGGATTCCATTCTTTGTCTCTCAGATTTGCAATTCAATCGCTGAGCAATGAGATGGGACATCATAAAGTCCCCAAATGGATGGCAGCGGTTGCAGGAGATCTTGTGCCCGCTGGCATACATGCCTCTGCAGTGGGAATGATCAGACTGAACCCATGTGTCCAAAATGTCTGCCCCACTATTTATTTTGGAAAAAGAAACCTGATGGAAATAATTGTTATTCCGCGAGTCGGAATGTGAAGCTATCAGTGACTGACACCCTCGTTTAAGCTAGCTTGAGGAGCACTGCTGGCCAAGTCTCTGTGGCGCAATTGGTTAGCGCGTTCGGCTGTTAACCGAAAGGTTGGTGGTTCGAGACCACCCAGGGACGTGGTTTGCTCCTATTTTTCTTTTTGCTTGTCTCCCTTTTCCAGATAGCATTTGGGACATTGAAACAAAGAACCAATCGCAAAAATTGTATCAGCTGCACTGTGTTACAGTGAGTTCACACAGAAGAAACTGATTGTTTGACAACAAATTGCAAATTGCACGACACAGGAATCAGACAACATTGAACAGTTTTGACAAATGAACAGAGTTTGGTTCAGTTAGAATGAACAACTCAATAGATCCCTCGTCCACCACTGCACTGTATGACTGGGAAAATCAGAATAGCAGCAATATTCCGCCTCTGTAATGTCCATTCATCCGCTGGAATCAGAGCGTGCCAACTGCAGCTTCAATCAGTGGGCTACTGCTCATCCCTGGGACACAACATACGACAATCCGGGACAAGCATCCCATTACACTGAGCACAGGCCCACGATCACGACGGTCTAATACAGCCCACTCACTGAACCTCTGAGCTGCTCATTCGAACCTGAGTGAGTGTAACTAGGCCAGCAATAAATTTGACACTAACATTCTATATCTTCTCACCGTAAAATTCTTTCATTTCGGAAAAAGTACACTGCTGTAAATCTGAAAATTATCCCCATGGAATTATTGGTACAGAACGGGTTTAACGTTTTTCTCTGTCAGGATTGCAATTCACTTTCTGGCGACTGTTAAAGATAGTTTCGTCTGAAAATGCTGACACAAAAAGAGAAAATGTTAAACACGTGGAATAATTCGTGTGGAAACTGGGTCACAATAGTTTCAAGGAGGTGCGCTTTGGTTCGGAAGCTGTGAATAATGTTATTGATAATTGAGTGGAGAGGTTTGAACCCATGGGCTTCTGGGAGGCATGCTTCTTCACATTCGCTGCAATCAGCCAGTTATGTCACTGCGATGTTTGATGTAATTTGAAATCCTTAATGTTTCCGGCACGCTCACTAGGTCGAACATGAGTCTCTTAATTTTAGGGTCGTGTGTTCGAGCACCACGTCGGGCGCAGGTCCATTTTAATGCTGCTTGTTGAACCCATGCTCGCGATTCCACCGGCTGAGTCGCCGCTCAAACTGTGTCTTTTACCATACAGCGTTGTTCATCTCACAGTTGCTGCTTTGTGAGCGCATAAAGCTCTTCTTTCCGAGTGTGAGGCTAGTTTGTTTGATCCCCCTCATGTACAATGAATTACCGCACTTTAAACATGACAAGCTCCTCTCAAACCCCTGAACGAAAAATCTGCTCAGAGTCACGGACCGACAATGGCAACGGCCTGATCGCGATGGATGGGCGCGTAACAAGATGCAAACCGAAATTAAAAAAAGTTAAACGATGAGTGGAGAATATTTGGCTGTCCTGCTGGACAATAGTCATATCCGGATGAGCTACGAGAAATTATTCTGCAGGAAACCAAGGGGAGATTTGTTTGAAGTGTTTTCAACTATGAGGAACATGGATTTTATGGCTTCAAGGACATCATACCCTGATCAGTGGGGTCAATAAACCGGGTTTGGAAATGAGAAAGAATGAAATCTTCGAATTAATACACCGCCTTCCAGCACCACCGCCACCCCAAAAGTGCTTTTCAGACATGGAAATCCATTTGAAATTGTTTCCATGCTTCTTTTAAAATGCGAAATTTGGGGCAACTTAGCGTGACCAATCTTTCTACACTGCAGACATTGTTGTGCTCTGGGGGTGAGAATCACGCAGATAGGAAGTGCATTCACTGTCGCAAGAAACGGAACAGCTTCCACAAACTGCACCACTATAATGAGGAGATAATCTAATCTTGCTATCATGTTCTATGGACAGGAGTTGGATAGGACACGGTTCCCTGCTCCCTGCAAAACAGTGACATCTACAAGGCAGTGGGACCACAGATTAAAATCTCAAACATGGGACACCACCTCCGCCAGTGCCTGCCAATATAGTTCTCTGTGGATTCCATTCTTTGTCTCTCAGATTTGCAATTCAATCGCTGAGCAATGAGATGGGACATCATAAAGTCCCCAAATGGATGGCAGCGGTTGCAGGAGATCTTGTGCCCGCTGGCATACATGCCTCTGCAGTGGGAATGATCAGACTGAACCCATGTGTCCAAAATGTCTGCCCCACTATTTATTTTGGAAAAAGAAACCTGATGGAAATAATTGTTATTCCGCGAGTCGGAATGTGAAGCTATCAGTGACTGACACCCTCGTTTAAGCTAGCTTGAGGAGCACTCCTGGCCAAGTCTCTGTGGCGCAATTGGTTAGCGCGTTCGGCTGTTAACCGAAAGGTTGGTGGTTCGAGACCACCCAGGGACGTGGTTTGCTCCTATTTTTCTTTCTGCTTGTCTCCCTTTTCCAGATAGCATTTGGGGCATTGAAACAAAGAACCAATCGCAAAAATTGTATCAGCTGCACTGTGTTACAGTGAGTTCACACAGAAGAAACTGATTGTTTGACAACAAATTGCAAATTGCACGACACAGGAATCAGACAACATTGAACAGTTTTGACAAATGAACCGAGTTTGGTTCAGTTAGAATGAACAACTCAATAGATCCCTCGTCCACCACTGCACTGTATGACTGGGAAAATCAGAATAGCAGCAATATTCCGCCTCTGTAATGTCCATTCATCCGCTGGAATCAGAGCGTGCCAACTGCAGCTTCAATCAGTGGGCTACTGCTCATCCCTGGGACACAACATACGACAACCCGGGACAAGCATCCCATGACACTGAGCACAGGCCCGCGATCACGACGGTCTAATACAGCCCACTAACTGAACCTCTGAGCTGCTCATTCGAACCTGAGTGAGTGTAACTCGGCCAGCAATAAATTTGACACTAACATACTATATCTTCTCACCGTAAAATTCTTTCATTTCGGAAAAAGTACACTGCTGTAAATCTGAAAATTATCCCCATGGAATTATTGGTACAGAACGGGTTTAACGTTTTTCTCTGTCAGGATTGCAATTCACTTTCTGGCGACTGTTAAAGATAGTTTCGTCTGAAAGTGCTGACACAAAACGAGAAAATGTTAAACACGTGGAATAATTCGTGTGGAAACTGGGTCACAATAGTTTCAAGGAGGTGCGCTTTGGTTCGGAAGCTGTGAATAATGTTATTGATAATTGAGTGGAGAGGTTTGAACCCATGGGCTTCTGGGAGGCATGTTTCTTCACATTCGCTGCAATCAGCCAGTTATGTCACTGCGATGTTTGATGTAATTTGAAATCCTTAATATTTCCGGCTCGCTCACTCGGTAGAACACGAGTCTCTTAATTTAAGGGTCGTGTGTTCGAGCACCACGTTGGGCGCAGGTCCATTTTCATGCTGCTTGTTGAACCCATGCTCGCGATTCCACCGGCTGAGTAGCCGCTCAAACTGTGTCTTTTACCATACAGCTTTGTTCATCTCACAGTTGCTGCTTTGTGAGCGCACAAAGCTCTTCTTTCCGAGTGTGAGGCTAGTTTGTTTGATCCCCCTCATGTACAATGAATTACCGCACATTAAACATGACAAGCTCCTCTCAGGCCCCTGACGAAAAATCTGCTCAAAGTCACGGACCGACAATGGCAACGGCCTGTTCGCGATGGATGGGCGCGTAACAAGATGCAAACCGAAATAAAAAAAAGTTAAACGATGAGTGGAGAATATTTGGCTGTCCTGCTGGACAATAGTCATATCAGGATGAGCTACGAGAAATTATTCTGCAGGAAACCAAGGGGAGATTTGTTTGAAGTGTTTTCAACTATGAGGAACATGGATTTTATGGCTTCAAGGACATCATACCCTGAGCAGTGGGGGTCAATAAACCGGGTTTGGAAATGAGAAAGAATGAAATCTTCGAATTAATACACCGCCTTCCAGCACCACCGCCACCCCAAAGTGCTTTTCAGACATGGAAGATCATTTGAAATTGTTTCCATGCTTCTTTTAAAATGCGAAATTTGGGGCAATTTAGCGTGACCAATCTTTCTATACTGCATACATTGTTGTGCTCTGGGGTTGAGAACCACGCAGATAGGAAGTGCATTCACTGTCGCAAGAAACGGAACAGCTTCCACAAACTGCACCACTATAATGAGGAGAGAATCTATTCTTGCTATCGTGTTCTATGGACAGGAGTTGGATTAGACACGGCTCCCTGCTCCCTGCAAAACAGTGACATCTACCGGGCAGTGGGACCACAGATTAAAATCTCAAACATGGGACACCAGCTCCGCCAGTGCGAATCTACTTCTCTGTGGATTCCATTCTTTGTCTCTCAGATTTGCAATTCAATGGCTGAGCAATGTGATGGGACATCATTAAGTCCCCAGATGGATGGCAGCGGCTGCAGGAGAGCTTGTGCCCGCTGGCATACATGCCTCTGCAGTGGGAATGATCAGACTGAACCCATGTGTCCAAAATGTCTGCCCCACTATTTATTTTGGAAAAAGAAACCTGATGGAAATAATTGTTATTCCGCGAGTCGAAATGTGAGGCTATCAGTGACTGACACCCTCGTTTAAGCTAGCTTGAGGAGCACTCCTGGCCAAGTCTCTGTGGCGCAATTGGTTAGCGCGTTCGGCTGTTAACCGAAAGGTTGGTGGTTCGAGACCACCCAGGGACGTGGTTTGCTCCTATTTTGCTTTTTGCTTGTCTCCCTTTTCCAGATAGCACTTGGGACATTGAAACAAAGAACCAATCGCAAAAATTGTATCAGCTGCACTGTGTTACAGTGAGTTCACACAGAAGAAACTGATTGTTTGACAACAAATTGCAAATTGCACGACACAGGAATCAGACAACATTGAACAGTTTTGACAAATGAACAGAGTTTGGTTCAGTTAGAATGAACAACTCAATAGATCCCTCGTCCACCACTGCACTGTATGACTGGGAAAATCAGAATAGCAGCAATATTCCGCCTCTGTAATGTCCATTCATCCGCTGGAATCAGAGCGTGCCAACTGCAGCTTCAATCAGTGGGCTACTGCTCATCCCTGGTACACAACATACGACAACCCGGGACAAGCATCCCATGACACTGAGCACAGGCCCGCGATCACGACGGTCTAATACAGCCCACTTACTGAACCTCTGAGCTGCTCATTCGAACCTGAGTGAGTGTAACTCGGCCAGCAATAAATTTGACACTAACATTCTATATCTTCTCACCGTAAAATTCTTTCATTTCGGAAAAAGTACACTGCTGTAAATCTGAAAATTATCCCCATGGAATTATTGGTACAGAACGGGTTTAACGTTTTTCTCTGTCAGGATTGCAATTCACTTTCTGGCGACTGTTAAAGATAGTTTCGTCTGAAAATGCTGACACAAAACGAGAAAATGTTAAACACGTGGAATAATTCGTGTGGAAACTGGGTCACAATAGTTTCAAGGAGGTGTGCTTAGGTTCGGAAGCTGTGAATAATGTTGTTGATAATTGAGTGGAGAGGTTAGACCCCATGGGCTTCTGCGAGGCATGTTTCTTAACATTCGCTGCAATGAGCCAGTTATGTCACTGCGATGTTTGATGTAATTTGAAATCCTTAATGTTTCCGGCACGCTCACTAGGTCGAACATGAGTCTCTTAATTTTAGGGTCGTGTGTTCGAGCACCACGTCGGGCGCAGGTCCATTTTAATGCTGCTTGTTGAACCCATGCTCGCGATTCCACCGGCTGAGTCGCCGCTCAAACTGTGTCTTTTACCATACAGCTTTGTTCATCTCACAGTTGCTGCTTTGTGAGCGCATAAAGCTCTTCTTTCCGAGTGTGAGGCTAGTTTGTTTGATCCCCCTCATGTACAATGAATTACCGCACTTTAAACATGACTAGCTCCTCTCAGGCCCCTGAACGAAAAATCTGCTCAGAGTCACGGACCGACAATGGCAACGGCCTGATCGCGATGGATGGGCGCGTAACAAGATGCAAACCGAAATAAAAAAAAGTTAAACGATGAGTGGAGAATATTTGGCTGTCCTACTGGACAATAGTCATATCCGGATGAGCTACGAGAAATTATTCTGCAGGAAACCAAGGGGAGATTTGTTTGAAGTGTTTTCAACTATGAGGAACATGGATTTTATGGCTTCAAGGACATCATACCCTGATCAGTGGGGTCAATAAACAGGGTTTGGAAATGAGAAAGAATGAAATCTTCGAATTAATACACCGCCTTCCAGCACCACCGCCACCCCAAAAGTGCTTTTCAGACATGGAAGTCCATTTGAAATTGTTTCCATGCTTCTTTTAAAATGCGAAATTTGGGGCAACTTAGCGTGACCAATCTTTCTACACTGCATACATTGTTGTGCTCTGGGGGTGAGAATCACGCAGATAGGAAGTGCATTCACTGTCGCAAGAAACGGAACAGCTTCCACAAACTGCACCACTATAATGAGGAGATAATCTAATCTTGCTATCGTGTTCTATGGACAGGAGTTGGATAGGACACGGTTCCCTGCTCCCTGCAAAACAGTGACATCTACAAGACAGTGGGACCACAGATTAAAATCTCAAACATGGGACACCACCTCCGCCAGTGCCTGCCAATATACTTCTCTGTGGATTCCATTCTTTGTCTCTCAGATTTGCAATTCAATCGCTGAGCAATGAGATGGGACATCATAAAGTCCCCAAATGGATGGCAGCGGTTGCAGGAGATCTTGTGCCCGCTGGCATACATGCCTCTGCAGTGGGAATGATCAGACTGAACCCATGTGTCCAAAATGTCTGCCCCACTATTTATTTTGGAAAAAGAAACCTGATGGAAATAATTGTTATTCCGCGAGTCGGAATGTGAAGCTATCAGTGACTGACACCCTCGTTTAAGCTAGCTTGAGGAGCACTCCTGGCCAAGTCTCTGTGGCGCAATTGGTTAGCGCGTTCGGCTGTTAACCGAAAGGTTGGTGGTTCGAGACCACCCAGGGACGTGGTTTGCTCCTATTTTTCTTTCTGCTTGTCTCCCTTTTCCAGATAGCATTTGGGGCATTGAAACAAAGAACCAATCGCAAAAATTGTATCAGCTGCACTGTGTTACAGTGAGTTCACACAGAAGAAACTGATTGTTTGACAACAAATTGCAAATTGCACGACACAGGAATCAGACAACATTGAACAGGTTTGACAAATGAACAGAGTTTGGTTCAGTTAGAATGAACAACTCAATAGATCCCTCGTCCACCACTGCACTGTATGACTGGGAAAATCAGAATAGCAGCAATATTCCGCCTCTGTAATGTCCATTCATCCGCTGGAATCAGAGCGTGCCAACTGCAGCTTCAATCAGTGGGCTACTGCTCATCCCTGGGACACAACATACGACAATCCGGGACAAGCATCCCATTACACTGAGCACAGGCCCACGATCACGACGGTCTAATACAGCCCACTCACTGAACCTCTGAGCTGCTCATTCGAACCTGAGTGAGTGTAACTCGGCCAGCAATAAATTTGACACTAACATTCTATATCTTCTCACCGTAAAATTCTTTCATTTCGGAAAAAGTACACTGCTGTAAATCTGAAAATTATCCCCATGGAATTATTGGTACAGAACGTGTTTAACGTTTTTCTCTGTCAGGATTGCAATTCACTTTCTGGCGACTGTTAAAGATAGTTTCGTCTGAAAATGCTGACACAAAAAGAGAAAATGTTAAACACGTGGAATAATTCGTGTGGAAACTGGGTCACAATAGTTTCAAGGAGGTGCGCTTTGGTTCGGAAGCTGTGAATAATGTTATTGATAATTGAGTGGAGAGGTTTGAACCCATGGGCTTCTGGGAGGCATGTTTCTTCACATTCGCTGCAATCAGCCAGTTATGTCACTGCGATGTTTGATGTAATTTGAAATCCTTAATGTTTCCGGCACGCTCACTAGGTCGAACATGAGTCTCTTAATTTTAGGGTCGTGTGTTCGAGCACCACGTCGGGCGCAGGTCCATTTTAATGCTGCTTGTTGAACCCATGCTCGCGATTCCACCGGCTGAGTCGCCGCTCAAACTGTGTCTTTTACCATACAGCTTTGTTCATCTCACAGTTGCTGCTTTGTGAGCGCATAAAGCTCTTCTTTCCGAGTGTGAGGCTAGTTTGTTTGATCCCCCTCATGTACAATGAATTACCGCACTTTAAACATGACAAGCTCCTCTCAGGCCCCTGAACGAAAAATCTGCTCAGAGTCACGGACCGACAATGGCAACGGCCTGATCGCGATGGATGGGCGCGTAACAAGATGCAAACCGAAATAAAAAAAAGTTAAACGATGAGTGGAGAATATTTGGCTGTCCTACTGGACAATAGTCATATCCGGATGAGCTACGAGAAATTATTCTGCAGGAAACCAAGGGGAGATTTGTTTGAAGTGTTTTCAACTATGAGGAACATGGATTTTATGGCTTCAAGGACATCATACCCTGAGCAGTGGGGGTCAATAAACCGGGTTTGGAAATGAGAAAGAATGAAATCTTCGAATTAATACACCGCCTTCCAGCACCACCGCCACCCCAAAGTGCTTTTCAGACATGGAAGTCCATTTGAAATTGTTTCCATGCTTCTTTTAAAATGCGAAATTTGGGGCAATTTAGCGTGACCAATCTTTCTACACTGCATACATTGTTGTGCTCTGGGGTTGAGAACCACGCAGATAGGAAGTGCATTCACTGTCGCAAGAAACGGAACAGCTTCCACAAACTGCACCACTATAATGAGGAGAGAATCTAATCTTGCTATCGTGTTCTATGGACAGGAGTTGGATAGGACACGGTTCCCTGCTCCCTGCAAAACAGTGACATCTACAGGGCAGTGGGACCACAGATTAAAATCTCAAACATGGGACACCACCTCCGCCAGTGCCTGCCAATATACTTCTCTGTGGATTCCATTCTTTGTCTCTCAGATTTGCAATTCAATCGCTGAGCAATGAGATGGGACATCATAAAGTCACCAAATGGATGGCAGCGGTTGCAGGAGATCTTGTGCCCGCTGGCATACATGCCTCTGCAGTGGGAATGATCAGACTGAACCCATGTGTCCAAAATGTCTGCCCCACTATTTATTTTGGAAAAAGAAACCTGATGGAAATAATTGTTATTCCGCGAGTCGAAATGTGAGGCTATCAGTGACTGACACCCTCGTTTAAGCTAGCTTGAGGAGCACTCCTGGCCAAGTCTCTGTGGCGCAATTGGTTAGCGCGTTCGGCTGTTAACCGAAAGGTTGGTGGTTCGAGACCACCCAGGGACGTGGTTTGCTCCTATTTTGCTTTTTGCTTGTCTCCCTTTTCCAGATAGCACTTGGGACATTGAAACAAAGAACCAATCGCAAAAATTGTATCAGCTGCACTGTGTTACAGTGAGTTCACACAGAAGAAACTGATTGTTTGACAACAAATTGCAAATTGCACGACACAGGAATCAGACAACATTGAACAGTTTTGACAAATGAACAGAGTTTGGTTCAGTTAGAATGAACAACTCAATAGATCCCTCGTCCACCACTGCACTGTATGACTGGGAAAATCAGAATAGCAGCAATATTCCGCCTCTGTAATGTCCATTCATCCGCTGGAATCAGAGCGTGCCAACTGCAGCTTCAATCAGTGGGCTACTGCTCATCCCTGGTACACAACATACGACAACCCGGGACAAGCATCCCATGACACTGAGCACAGGCCCGCGATCACGACGGTCTAATACAGCCCACTTACTGAACCTCTGAGCTGCTCATTCGAACCTGAGTGAGTGTAACTCGGCCAGCAATAAATTTGACACTAACATTCTATATCTTCTCACCGTAAAATTCTTTCATTTCGGAAAAAGTACACTGCTGTAAATCTGAAAATTATCCCCATGGAATTATTGGTACAGAACGGGTTTAACGTTTTTCTCTGTCAGGATTGCAATTCACTTTCTGGCGACTGTTAAAGATAGTTTCGTCTGAAAATGCTGACACAAAACGAGAAAATGTTAAACACGTGGAATAATTCGTGTGGAAACTGGGTCACAATAGTTTCAAGGAGGTGTGCTTAGGTTCGGAAGCTGTGAATAATGTTGTTGATAATTGAGTGGAGAGGTTAGACCCCATGGGCTTCTGCGAGGCATGTTTCTTAACATTCGCTGCAATGAGCCAGTTATGTCACTGCGATGTTTGATGTAATTTGAAATCCTTAATGTTTCCGGCACGCTCACTAGGTCGAACATGAGTCTCTTAATTTTAGGGTCGTGTGTTCGAGCACCACGTCGGGCGCAGGTCCATTTTAATGCTGCTTGTTGAACCCATGCTCGCGATTCCACCGGCTGAGTCGCCGCTCAAACTGTGTCTTTTACCATACAGCTTTGTTCATCTCACAGTTGCTGCTTTGTGAGCGCATAAAGCTCTTCTTTCCGAGTGTGAGGCTAGTTTGTTTGATCCCCCTCATGTACAATGAATTACCGCACTTTAAACATGACTAGCTCCTCTCAGGCCCCTGAACGAAAAATCTGCTCAGAGTCACGGACCGACAATGGCAACGGCCTGATCGCGATGGATGGGCGCGTAACAAGATGCAAACCGAAATAAAAAAAAGTTAAACGATGAGTGGAGAATATTTGGCTGTCCTACTGGACAATAGTCATATCCGGATGAGCTACGAGAAATTATTCTGCAGGAAACCAAGGGGAGATTTGTTTGAAGTGTTTTCAACTATGAGGAACATGGATTTTATGGCTTCAAGGACATCATACCCTGATCAGTGGGGTCAATAAACAGGGTTTGGAAATGAGAAAGAATGAAATCTTCGAATTAATACACCGCCTTCCAGCACCACCGCCACCCCAAAAGTGCTTTTCAGACATGGAAGTCCATTTGAAATTGTTTCCATGCTTCTTTTAAAATGCGAAATTTGGGGCAACTTAGCGTGACCAATCTTTCTACACTGCATACATTGTTGTGCTCTGGGGGTGAGAATCACGCAGATAGGAAGTGCATTCACTGTCGCAAGAAACGGAACAGCTTCCACAAACTGCACCACTATAATGAGGAGATAATCTAATCTTGCTATCGTGTTCTATGGACAGGAGTTGGATAGGACACGGTTCCCTGCTCCCTGCAAAACAGTGACATCTACAAGACAGTGGGACCACAGATTAAAATCTCAAACATGGGACACCACCTCCGCCAGTGCCTGCCAATATACTTCTCTGTGGATTCCATTCTTTGTCTCTCAGATTTGCAATTCAATCGCTGAGCAATGAGATGGGACATCATAAAGTCCCCAAATGGATGGCAGCGGTTGCAGGAGATCTTGTGCCCGCTGGCATACATGCCTCTGCAGTGGGAATGATCAGACTGAACCCATGTGTCCAAAATGTCTGCCCCACTATTTATTTTGGAAAAAGAAACCTGATGGAAATAATTGTTATTCCGCGAGTCGGAATGTGAAGCTATCAGTGACTGACACCCTCGTTTAAGCTAGCTTGAGGAGCACTCCTGGCCAAGTCTCTGTGGCGCAATTGGTTAGCGCGTTCGGCTGTTAACCGAAAGGTTGGTGGTTCGAGACCACCCAGGGACGTGGTTTGCTCCTATTTTTCTTTCTGCTTGTCTCCCTTTTCCAGATAGCATTTGGGGCATTGAAACAAAGAACCAATCGCAAAAATTGTATCAGCTGCACTGTGTTACAGTGAGTTCACACAGAAGAAACTGATTGTTTGACAACAAATTGCAAATTGCACGACACAGGAATCAGACAACATTGAACAGGTTTGACAAATGAACAGAGTTTGGTTCAGTTAGAATGAACAACTCAATAGATCCCTCGTCCACCACTGCACTGTATGACTGGGAAAATCAGAATAGCAGCAATATTCCGCCTCTGTAATGTCCATTCATCCGCTGGAATCAGAGCGTGCCAACTGCAGCTTCAATCAGTGGGCTACTGCTCATCCCTGGGACACAACATACGACAATCCGGGACAAGCATCCCATTACACTGAGCACAGGCCCACGATCACGACGGTCTAATACAGCCCACTCACTGAACCTCTGAGCTGCTCATTCGAACCTGAGTGAGTGTAACTCGGCCAGCAATAAATTTGACACTAACATTCTATATCTTCTCACCGTAAAATTCTTTCATTTCGGAAAAAGTACACTGCTGTAAATCTGAAAATTATCCCCATGGAATTATTGGTACAGAACGTGTTTAACGTTTTTCTCTGTCAGGATTGCAATTCACTTTCTGGCGACTGTTAAAGATAGTTTCGTCTGAAAATGCTGACACAAAAAGAGAAAATGTTAAACACGTGGAATAATTCGTGTGGAAACTGGGTCACAATAGTTTCAAGGAGGTGCGCTTTGGTTCGGAAGCTGTGAATAATGTTATTGATAATTGAGTGGAGAGGTTTGAACCCATGGGCTTCTGGGAGGCATGTTTCTTCACATTCGCTGCAATCAGCCAGTTATGTCACTGCGATGTTTGATGTAATTTGAAATCCTTAATGTTTCCGGCACGCTCACTAGGTCGAACATGAGTCTCTTAATTTTAGGGTCGTGTGTTCGAGCACCACGTCGGGCGCAGGTCCATTTTAATGCTGCTTGTTGAACCCATGCTCGCGATTCCACCGGCTGAGTCGCCGCTCAAACTGTGTCTTTTACCATACAGCTTTGTTCATCTCACAGTTGCTGCTTTGTGAGCGCATAAAGCTCTTCTTTCCGAGTGTGAGGCTAGTTTGTTTGATCCCCCTCATGTACAATGAATTACCGCACTTTAAACATGACAAGCTCCTCTCAGGCCCCTGAACGAAAAATCTGCTCAGAGTCACGGACCGACAATGGCAACGGCCTGATCGCGATGGATGGGCGCGTAACAAGATGCAAACCGAAATAAAAAAAAGTTAAACGATGAGTGGAGAATATTTGGCTGTCCTACTGGACAATAGTCATATCCGGATGAGCTACGAGAAATTATTCTGCAGGAAACCAAGGGGAGATTTGTTTGAAGTGTTTTCAACTATGAGGAACATGGATTTTATGGCTTCAAGGACATCATACCCTGAGCAGTGGGGGTCAATAAACCGGGTTTGGAAATGAGAAAGAATGAAATCTTCGAATTAATACACCGCCTTCCAGCACCACCGCCACCCCAAAGTGCTTTTCAGACATGGAAGTCCATTTGAAATTGTTTCCATGCTTCTTTTAAAATGCGAAATTTGGGGCAATTTAGCGTGACCAATCTTTCTACACTGCATACATTGTTGTGCTCTGGGGTTGAGAACCACGCAGATAGGAAGTGCATTCACTGTCGCAAGAAACGGAACAGCTTCCACAAACTGCACCACTATAATGAGGAGAGAATCTAATCTTGCTATCGTGTTCTATGGACAGGAGTTGGATAGGACACGGTTCCCTGCTCCCTGCAAAACAGTGACATCTACAGGGCAGTGGGACCACAGATTAAAATCTCAAACATGGGACACCACCTCCGCCAGTGCCTGCCAATATACTTCTCTGTGGATTCCATTCTTTGTCTCTCAGATTTGCAATTCAATCGCTGAGCAATGAGATGGGACATCATAAAGTCACCAAATGGATGGCAGCGGTTGCAGGAGATCTTGTGCCCGCTGGCATACATGCCTCTGCAGTGGGAATGATCAGACTGAACCCATGTGTCCAAAATGTCTGCCCCACTATTTATTTTGGAAAAAGAAACCTGATGGAAATAATTGTTATTCCGCGAGTCGGAATGTGAAGCTATCAGTGACTGACACCCTCGTTTAAGCTAGCTTGAGAAGCACTTCTGGCCAAGTCTCTGTGGCGCAATTGGTTAGCGCGTTCGGCTGTTAACCGAAAAGTTGGTGGTTCGAGACCACCCAGGGACGTGGTTTGCTCCTATTTTTCTTTTTGCTTGTCTCCCTTTTCCAGATAGCATTTGGGACATTGAAACAAAGAACCAATCGCAAAAATTGTATCAGCTGCACTGTGTTACAGTGAGTTCACACAGAAGAAACTGATTGTTTGACAACAAATTGCAAATTGCACGACACAGGAATCAGACAACATTGAACAGTTTTGACAAATGAACAGAGTTTGGTTCAGTTAGAATGAACAACTCAATAGATCCCTCGTCCACCACTGCACTGTATGACTGGGAAAATCAGAATAGCAGCAATATTCCGCCTCTGTAATGTCCATTCATCCGCTGGAATCAGAGCGTGCCAACTGCAGCTTCAATCAATGGGCTACTGCTCATCCCTGGGACACAACATACGACAACCCGGGACAAGCATCCCATGACACTGAGCACAGGCCCGCGATCACGACGGTCTAATACAGCCCACTCACTGAACCTCTGAGCTGCTCATTCGAACCTGAGTGAGTGTAACTCGGCCAGCAATAAATTTGACACTAACATACTATATCTTCTCACCGTAAAATTCTTTCATTTCGGAAAAAGTACACTACTGTAAATCTGAAAATTATCCCCATGGAATTATTGGTACAGAACGGGTTTAACGTTTTTCTCTGTCAGGATTGCAATTCACTTTCTGGCGACTGTTAAAGATAGTTTCGTCTGAAAATGCTGACACAAAACGAGAAAATGTTAAACACGTGGAATAATTCGTGTGGAAACTGGGTCACAATAGTTTCAAGGAGGTGCGCTTTGGTTCGGAAGCTGTGAATAATGTTATTGATAATTGAGTGGAGAGGTTTGAACCCATGGGCTTCTGGGAGGCATGTTTCTTCACATTCGCTGCAATCAGCCAGTTATGTCACTGCGATGTTTGATGTAATTTGAAATCCTTAATATTTCCGGCTCGCTCACTCGTTAGAACACGAGTCTCTTAATTTAAGGGTCGTGTGTTCGAGCACCACGTTGGGCGCAGGTCCATTTTAATGCTGCTTGTTGAACCCATGCTCGCGATTCCACCGGCTGAGTAGCCGCTCAAACTGTGTCTTTTACCATACAGCTTTGTTCATCTCACAGTTGCTGCTTTGTGAGCGCATAAAGCTCTTCTTTCCGAGTGTGAGGCTAGTTTGTTTGATCCCCCTCATGTACAATGAATTACCGCACATTAAACATGACAAGCTCCTCTCAGGCCCCTGACGAAAAATCTGCTCAAAGTCACGGACCGACAATGGCAACGGCCTGTTCGCGATGGATGGGCGCGTAACAAGATGCAAACCGAAATAAAAAAAAGTTAAACGATGAGTGGAGAATATTTGGCTGTCCTGCTGGACAATAGTCATATCAGGATGAGCTACAAGAAATTATTCTGCAGGAAACCAAGGGGAGATTTGTTTGAAGTGTTTTCAACTATGAGGAACATGGATTTTATGGCTTCAAGGACATCATACCCTGAGCAGTGGGGGTCAATAAACCGGGTTTGGAAATGAGAAAGAATGAAATCTTCGAATTAATACACCGCCTTCCAGCACCACCGCCACCCCAAAGTGCTTTTCAGACATGGAAGTCCATTTGAAATTGTTTCCATGCTTCTTTTAAAATGCGAAATTTGGGGCAACTTAGCGTGACCAATCTTTCTACACTGCATACATTGTGTGCTCTGGGGGTGAGAACCACGCAGATAGGAAGTGCATTCACTGTCGCAAGAAACGGAACAGCTTCCACAAACTGCACCACTATAATGAGGAGAGAATCTATTCTTGCTATCGTGTTCTATGGACAGGAGTTGGATCGGACACGGCTCCCTGCTCCCTGCAAAACAGTGACATCTACCGGGCAGTGGGACCACAGATTAAAATCTCAAACATGGGACACCAGCTCCGCCAGTGCGAATCTACTTCTCTGTGGATTCCATTCTTTGTCTCTCAGATTTGCAATTCAATGGCTGAGCAATGTGATGGGACATCATTAAGTCCCCAGATGGATGGCAGCGGCTGCAGGAGAGCTTGTGCCCGCTGGCATACATGCCTCTGCAGTGGGAATGATCAGACTGAACCCATGTGTCCAAAATGTCTGCCCCACTATTTATTTTGGAAAAAGAAACCTGATGGAAATAATTGTTATTCCGCGAGTCGAAATGTGAGGCTATCAGTGACTGACACCCTCGTTTAAGCTAGCTTGAGGAGCACTCCTGGCCAAGTCTCTGTGGCGCAATTGGTTAGCGCGTTCGGCTGTTAACCGAAAGGTTGGTGGTTCGAGACCACCCAGGCACGTGGTTTGCTCCTATTTTCTTTTTGCTTGTCTCCCTTTTCCAGATAGCACTCGGGACATTGAAACAAAGAACCAATCGCAAAAATTGTATCAGCTGCACTGTGTTACAGTGAGTTCACACAGAAGAAACTGATTGTTTGACAACAAATTGCAAATTGCACGACACAGGAATCAGACAACATTGAACAGTTTTGACAAATGAACAGAGTTTGGTTCAGTTAGAATGAACAACTCAATAGATCCCTCGTCCACCACTGCACTGTATGACTGGGAAAATCAGAATAGCAGCAATATTCCGCCTCTGTAATGTCCATTCATCCGCTGGAATCAGAGCGTGCCAACTGCAGCTTCAATCAGTGGGCTACTGCTCATCCCTGGTACACAACATACGACAACCCGGGACAAGCATCCCATGACACTGAGCACAGGCCCGCGATCACGACGGTCTAATACAGCCCACTTACTGAACCTCTGAGCTGCTCATTCGAACCTGAGTGAGTGTAACTCGGCCAGCAATAAATTTGACACTAACATTCTATATCTTCTCACCGTAAAATTCTTTCATTTCGGAAAAAGTACACTGCTGTAAATCTGAAAATTATCCCCATGGAATTATTGGTACAGAACGGGTTTAACGTTTTTCTCTGTCAGGATTGCAATTCACTTTCTGGCGACTGTTAAAGATAGTTTCGTCTGAAAATGCTGACACAAAACGAGAAAATGTTAAACACGTGGAATAATTCGTGTGGAAACTGGGTCACAATAGTTTCAAGGAGGTGTGCTTAGGTTCGGAAGCTGTGAATAATGTTGTTGATAATTGAGTGGAGAGGTTAGACCCCATGGGCTTCTGCGAGGCATGTTTCTTAACATTCGCTGCAATGAGCCAGTTATGTCACTGCGATGTTTGATGTAATTTGAAATCCTTAATATTTCCGGCTCGCTCACTCGGTAGAACACGAGTCTCTTAATTTCAGGGTCGTGTGTTCGAGCACCACGTTGGGCGCAGGTCCATTTTCATGCTGCTTGTTGAACCCATGCTCGCGATTCCCCCGGCTGAGGCGCCGCTCAAACTGTGTCTTTTACCATACAGCTTTGTTCATCTCACAGTTGCTGCTTTGTGAGCGCATAAAGCTCTTCTTTCCGAGTGTGAGGCTAGTTTGTTTGATCCCCCTCATGTACAATGAATTACCGCACTTTAAACATGACAAGCTCCTCTCAGGCCCCTGAACGAAAAATCTGCTCAGAGTCACGGAACGACAATGGCAACGGCCTGATCGCGATGGATGGGCGCGTAACAAGATGCAAACCGAAATAAAAAAAAGTTAAACGATGAGTGGAGAATATTTGGCTGTCCTACTGGACAATAGTCATATCCGGATGAGCTACGAGAAATTATTCTGCAGGAAACCAAGGTGAGATTTGTTTGAAGTGTTTTCAACTATGAGGAACATGGATTTTATGGCTTCAAGGACATCATACCCTGATCAGTGGGGTCAATAAACCGGGATTGGAAATGAGAAAGAATGAAATCTTCGAATTAATACACCGCCTTCCAGCACCACCGCCACCCCAAAGTGCTTTTCAGACATGGAAGTCCATTTGAAATTGTTTCCATGCTTCTTTTAAAATGCGAAATTTGGGGCAACTTAGCGTGACCAATCTTTCTACATTGCATACATTGTTGTGCTCTGGGGGTGAGAATGACGCAGATAGGAAATGCATTCACTGTCGCAAGAAACGGAACAGCTTCCACAAACTGCACCACTATAATGAGGAGAGAATCTAATCTTGCTATCGTGTTCTATGGACAGGAGTTGGATAGGACACGGTTCCCTGCTCCCTGCAAAACAGTGACATCTACAGGGCAGTGGGACCACAGATTAAAATCTCAAACATGGGACACCACCTCCGCCAGTGCCTGCCAATATACTTCTCTGTGGATTCCATTCTTTGTCTCTCAGATTTGCAATTCAATCGCTGAGCAATGAGATGGGACATCATAAAGTCCCCAAATGGATGGCAGCGGTTGCAGGAGATCTTGTGCCCGCTGGCATACATGCCTCTGCAGTGGGAATGATCAGACTGAACCCATGTGTCCAAAATGTCTGCCCCACTATTTATTTTGGAAAAAGAAACATGATGGAAATAATTGTTATTCCGCGAGTCGGAATGTGAAGCTATCAGTGACTGACACCCTCGTTTAAGCTAGCTTGAGGAGCACTTCTGACCAAGTCTCTGTGGCGCAATTGGTTAGCGCGTTCGGCTGTTAACCGAAAGGTTGGTGGTTCGAGACCACCCAGGGACGTGGTTTGCTCCTATTTTTCTTTTTGCTTGTCTCCCTTTTCCAGATAGCATTTGGGACATTGAAACAAAGAACCAATCGCAAAAATTGTATCAGCTGCACTGTGTTACAGTGAGTTCACACAGAAGAAACTGATTGTTTGACAACAAATTGCAAATTGCACGACACAGGAATCAGACAACATTGAACAGTTTTGACAAATGAACAGAGTTTGGTTCAGTTAGAATGAACAACTCAATAGATCCCTCGTCCACCACTGCACTGTATGACTGGGAAAATCAGAATAGCAGCAATATTCCGCCTCTGTAATGTCCATTCATCCGCTGGAATCAGAGCGTGCCAACTGCAGCTTCAATCAGTGGGCTACTGCTCATACCTGGGACACAACATACGACAACCCGGGACAAGCATCCCATGACACTGAGCACAGGCCCGCGATCACGACGGTCTAATACAGCCCACTCACTGAACCTCTGAGCTGCTCATTCGAACCTGAGTGAGTGTAACTCGGCCAGCAATAAATTTGACACTAACATACTATATCTTCTCACCGTAAAATTCTTTCATTTCGGAAAAAGTACACTGCTGGTAATCTGAAAATTATCCCCATGGAATTATTGGTACAGAACGGGTTTAACGTTTTTCTCTGTCAGGATTGCAATTCACTTTCTGGCGACTGGTAAAGATAGTTTCGTCTGAAAATGCTGACACAAAACGAGAAAATGTTAAACACGTGGAATAATTCGTGTGGAAACTGGGTCACAATAGTTTCAAGGAGGTGCGCTTTGGTTCGGAAGCTGTGAATAATGTTATTGATAATTGAGTGGAGAGGTTTGAACCCATGGGCTTCTGGGAGGCATGTTTCTTCACATTCGCTGCAATCAGCCAGTTATGTCACTGCGATGTTTGATGTAATTTGAAATCCTTAATATTTCCGGCTCGCTCACTCGGTAGAACACGAGTCTCTTAATTTAAGGGTCGTGTGTTCGAGCACCACGTTGGGCGCAGGTCCATTTTAATGCTGCTTGTTGAACCCATGCTCGCGATTCCACCGGCTGAGTAGCCGCTCAAACTGTGTCTTCTACCATACAGCTTTGTTCATCTCACAGTTGCTGCTTTGTGAGCGCATAAAGCTCTTCTTTCCGAGTGTGAGGCTAGTTTGTTTGATCCCCCTCATGTACAATGAATTACCGCACATTAAACATGACAAGCTCCTCTCAGGCCCCTGACGAAAAATCTGCTCAAAGTCACGGACCGACAATGGCAACGGCCTGTTCGCGATGGATGGGCGCGTAACAAGATGCAAACCGAAATAAAAAAAAGTTAAACGATGAGTGGAGAATATTTGGCTGTCCTGCTGGACAATAGTCATATCAGGATGAGCTACGAGAAATTATTCTGCAGGAAACCAAGGGGAGATTTGTTTGAAGTGTTTTCAACTATGAGGAACATGGATTTTATGGCTTCAAGGACATCATACCCTGAGCAGTGGGGGTCAATAAACCGGGTTTGGAAATGAGAAAGAATGAAATCTTCGAATTAATACACCGCCTTCCAGCACCACCGCCACCCCAAAGTGCTTTTCAGACATGGAAGTCCATTTGAAATTGTTTCCATGCTTCTTTTAAAATGCGAAATTTGGGGCAATTTAGCGTGACCAATCTTTCTACACTGCATACATTGTTGTGCTCTGGGGTTGAGAACCACGCAGATAGGAAGTGCATTCACTGTCGCAAGAAACGGAACAGCTTCCACAAACTGCACCACTATAATGAGGAGAGAATCTATTCTTGCTATCGTGTTCTATGGACAGGAGTTGGATAGGACACGGCTCCCTGCTCCCTGCAAAACAGTGACATCTACCGGGCAGTGGGACCACAGATTAAAATCTCAAACATGGGACACCAGCTCCGCCAGTGCGAATCTACTTCTCTGTGGATTCCATTCTCTGTCTCTCAGATTTGCAATTCAATGGCTGAGCAATGTGATGGGACATCATTAAGTCCCCAGATGGATGGCAGCGGCTGCAGGAGAGCTTGTGCCCGCTGGCATACATGCTTCTGCAGTGGGAATGATCAGACTGAACCCATGTGTCCAAAATGACTGCCCCACTATTTACTTTGGAAAAAGAAACCTGATGGAAATAATTGTCATTCCGCGAGTCGGAATGTGAAGCTATCAGTGACTGACACCCTCGTTTAAGCTAGCTTGAGGAGCACTCCTGGCCAAGTCTCTGTGGCGCAATTGGTTAGCGCGTTCGGCTGTTAACCGAAAGGTTGGTGGTTCGAGACCACCCAGGGACGTGGTTTGCTCCTATTTTTCTTTTTGCTTGTCTCCCTTTTCCAGAACAGCATTTGGGACATTGCAACTAAGAACCAATCGCAAAAACTGTATCAGCTGCACTGTGTTACAGTGAGTTCACACGGAAGTAACTGATTGTTTGACAACAAATTGCAAATTGCACGACACAGGAATCAGACAACATTGAACAGTTTTGACAAATGAACAGAGTTTGGTTCAGTTAGAATGAACAACTCAATAGATCCCTCGTCCACCACTGCACTGTATGACTGGGAAAATCAGAATAGCAGCAATATTCCGCCTCTGTAATGTCCATTCATCCGCTGGAATCAGAGCGTGCCAACTGCAGCTTCAATCAGTGGGCTACTGCTCATCCCTGGGACACAACATACGACAACCCGGGACAAGCATCCCATGACACTGAGCACAGGCCCGCGATCACGACGGTCTAATACAGCCCACTCACTGAACCTCTGAGCTGCTCATTCGAACCTGAGTGAGTGTAACTCGGCCAGCAATAAATTTGACACTAACATTCTATATCTTCTCACCGTAAAATTCTTTCATTTCGGAAAAAGTACACTGCTGTAAATCTGAAAATTATCCCCATGGAATTATTGGTACAGAACGGGTTTAACGTTTTTCTCTGTCAGGATTGCAATTCACTTTCTGGCGACTGTTAAAGATAGTTTCGTCTGAAAATGCTGACACAAAACGAGAAAATGTTAAACACGTGGAGTAATTCGTGTGGAAACTGGGTCACAATAGTTTCAAGGAGGTGTGCTTAGGTTCGGAAGCTGTGAATAATGTTGTTGATAATTGAGTGGAGAGGTTAGACCCCATGGGCTTCTGCGAGGCATGTTTCTTAACATTCGCTGCAATGAGCCAGTTATGTCACTGCGATGTTTGATGTAATTTGAAATCCTTAATATTTCCGGCTCGCTCACTCGGTAGAACACGAGTCTCTTAATTTCAGGGTCGTGTGTTCGAGCACCACGTTGGGCGCAGGTCCATTTTCATGCTGCTTGTTGAACCCATGCTCGCGATTCCCCCGGCTGAGGCGCCGCTCAAACTGTGTCTTTTACCATACAGCTTTGTTCATCTCACAGTTGCTGCTTTGTGAGCGCATAAAGCTCTTCTTTCCGAGTGTGAGGCTAGTTTGTTTGATCCCCCTCATGTACAATGAATTACCGCACTTTAAACATGACAAGCTCCTCTCAGGCCCCTGAACGAAAAATCTGCTCAGAGTCACGGAACGACAATGGCAATGGCCTGATCGCGATGGATGGGCGCGTAACAAGATGCAAACCGAAATAAAAAAAAGTTAAACGATGAGTGGAGAATATTTGGCTGTCCTACTGGACAATAGTCATATCCGGATGAGCTACGAGAAATTATTCTGCAGGAAACCAAGGGGAGATTTGTTTGAAGTGTTTTCAACTATGAGGAACATGGATTTTATGGCTTCAAGGACATCATACCCTGATCAGTGGGGTCAATAAACCGGGTTTGGAAATGAGAAAGAATGAAATCTTCGAATTAATACACCGCCTTCCAGCACCACCGCCACCCCAAAGTGCTTTTCAGACATGGAAGTCCATTTGAAATTGTTTCCATGCTTCTTTTAAAATGCGAAATTTGGGGCAACTTAGCGTGACCAATCTTTCTACATTGCATACATTGTTGTGCTCTGGGGGTGAGAATCACGCAGATAGGAAATGCATTCACTGTCGCAAGAAACGGAACAGCTTCCACAAACTGCACCACTATAATGAGGAGAGAATCTAATCTTGCTATCGTGTTCGAGGGACAGAAGTTGGATAGGACACGGTTCCCTGCTCCCTGCAAAACAGTGACACCTACAGGGCAGTGGGACCACAGATTAAAATCTCAAACATGGGACACCACCTCCGCCAGTGCCTGCCAATCTACTTCTCTGTGGATTCCATTCTTTGTCTCTCAGATTTGCAATTCAATCGCTGAGCAATGAGATGGGACATCATAAAGTCCCCAAATGGATGGCAGCCGTTGCAGGAGATCTTGTGCCCGCTGGCATACATGCCTCTGCAGTGGGAATGATCAGACTGAACCCATGTGTCCAAAATGTCTGCCCCACTATTTACTTTGGAAAAAGAAACCTGATGGAAATAATTGTCATTCCGCGAGTCGGAATGTGAAGCTATCAGTGACTGACATCCTCGTTTCAGCTAGCTTGAGGAGCGCTCATGTCCAAGTCTCTGTGGCGCAATTGGTTAGCGCGTTCGGCTGTTAACCGAAATGTTGGTGGTTCGAGACCACCCAGGGACGGGGTATGCTCCTATTGTTCTTTCGGCTTGTCTCCCTTTTCCAGAACAGCATTTGGGACATTGCAACTAAGAACCAATCGCAAAAACTGTATCAGCTGCACTGTGTTACAGTGAGTTCACACGGAAGTAACTGATTGTTTGACAACAAATTGCAAATTGCACGACACAGGAATCAGACAACATTGAACAGTTTTGACAAATGAACAGAGTTTGGTTCAGTTAGAATGAACAACTCAATAGATCCCTCGTCCACCACTGCACTGTATGACTGGGAAAATCAGAATAGCAGCAATATTCCGCCTCTGTAATGTCCATTCATCCGCTGGAATCAGAGCGTGCCAACTGCAGCTTCAATCAGTGGGCTACTGCTCATCCCTGGTACACAACATACGACAACCCGGGACAAGCATCCCATGACACTGAGCACAGGCCCGCCATCACGACGGTCTAATACAGCCCACTTACTGAACCTCTGAGCTGCTCATTCGAACCTGAGTGAGTGTAACTCGGCCAGCAATAAATTTGACACTAACATTCTATATCTTCTCACCGTAAAATTCTTTCATTTCGGAAAAAGTACACTGCTGTAAATCTGAAAATTATCCCCATGGAATTATTGGTACAGAACGGGTTTAACGTTTTTCTCTGTCAGGATTGCAATTCACTTTCTGGCGACTGTTAAAGATAGTTTCGTCTGAAAATGCTGACACAAAACGAGAAAATGTTAAACACGTGGAATAATTCGTGTGGAAACTGGGTCACAATAGTTTCAAGGAGGTGTGCTTAGGTTCGGAAGCTGTGAATAATGTTGTTGATAATTGAGTGGAGAGGTTAGACCCCATGGGCTTCTGCGAGGCATGTTTCTTAACATTCGCTGCAATGAGCCAGTTATGTCACTGCGATGTTTGATGTAATTTGAAATCCTTAATATTTCCGGCTCGCTCACTCGGTAGAACACGAGTCTCTTAATTTCAGGGTCGTGTGTTCGAGCACCACGTTGGGCGCAGGTCCATTTTCATGCTGCTTGTTGAACCCATGCTCGCGATTCCCCCGGCTGAGGCGCCGCTCAAACTGTGTCTTTTACCATACAGCTTTGTTCATCTCACAGTTGCTGCTTTGTGAGCGCATAAAGCCCTTCTTTCCGAGTGTGAGGCTAGTTTGTTTGATCCCCCTCATGTACAATGAATTACCGCACTTTAAACATGACAAGCTCCTCTCAGGCCCCTGAACTAAAAATCTGCTCAGAGTCACGGAACGACAATGGCAACGGCCTGATCGCGATGGATGGGCGCGTAACAAGATGCAAACCGAAATAAAAAAAAGTTAAACGATGAGTGGAGAATATTTGGCTGTCCTACTGGACAATAGTCATATCCGGATGAGCTACGAGAAATTATTCTGCAGGAAACCAAGGTGAGATTTGTTTGAAGTGTTTTCAACTATGAGGAACATGGATTTTATGGCTTCAAGGACATCATACCCTGATCAGTGGGGTCAATAAACCGGGTTTGGAAATGAGAAAGAATGAAATCTTCGAATTAATACACCGCCTTCCAGCACCACCGCCACCCCAAAGTGCTTTTCAGACATGGAAGCCCATTTGAAATTGTTTCCATGCTTCTTTTAAAATGCGAAATTTGGGGCTACTTAGCGTGACCAATCTTTCTACATTGCATACATTGTTGTGCTCTGGGGGTGAGAATCACGCAGATAGGAAATGCATTCACTGTCGCAAGAAACGGAACAGCTTCCACAAACTGCACCACTATAATGAGGAGAGAATCTAATCTTGCTATCGTGTTCGAGGGACAGAAGTTGGATAGGACACGGTTCCCTGCTCCCTGCAAAACAGTGACACCTACAGGGCAGTGGGACCACAGATTAAAATCTCAAACATGGGACACCACCTCCGCCAGTGCCTGCCAATCTACTTCTCTGTGGATTCCATTCTTTGTCTCTCAGATTTGCAATTCAATCGCTGAGCAATGAGATGGGACATCATAAAGTCCCCAAATGGATGGCAGCCGTTGCAGGAGATCTTGTGCCCGCTGGCATACATGCCTCTGCAGTGGGAATGATCAGACTGAACCCATGTGTCCAAAATGTCTGCCCCACTATTTACTTTGGAAAAAGAAACCTGATGGAAATAATTGTCATTCCGCGAGTCGGAATGTGAAGCTATCAGTGACTGACATCCTCGTTTCAGCTAGCTTGAGGAGCGCTCATGTCCAAGTCTCTGTGGCGCAATTGGTTAGCGCGTTCGGCTGTTAACCGAAATGTTGGTGGTTCGAGACCACCCAGGGACGGGGTATGCTCCTATTGTTCTTTCGGCTTGTCTCCCTTTTCCAGAACAGCATTTGGGACATTGCAACTAAGAACCAATCGCAAAAACTGTATCAGCTGCACTGTGTTACAGTGAGTTCACACGGAAGTAACTGATTGTTTGACAACAAATTGCAAATTGCACGACACAGGAATCAGACAACATTGAACAGTTTTGACAAATGAACAGAGTTTGGTTCAGTTAGAATGAACAACTCAATAGATCCCTCGTCCACCACTGCACTGTATGACTGGGAAAATCAGAATAGCAGCAATATTCCGCCTCTGTAATGTCCATTCATCCGCTGGAATCAGAGCGTGCCAACTGCAGCTTCAATCAGTGGGCTACTGCTCATCCCTGGTACACAACATACGACAACCCGGGACAAGCATCCCATGACACTGAGCACAGGCCCGCCATCACGACGGTCTAATACAGCCCACTTACTGAACCTCTGAGCTGCTCATTCGAACCTGAGTGAGTGTAACTCGGCCAGCAATAAATTTGACACTAACATTCTATATCTTCTCACCGTAAAATTCTTTCATTTCGGAAAAAGTACACTGCTGTAAATCTGAAAATTATCCCCATGGAATTATTGGTACAGAACGGGTTTAACGTTTTTCTCTGTCAGGATTGCAATTCACTTTCTGGCGACTGTTAAAGATAGTTTCGTCTGAAAATGCTGACACAAAACGAGAAAATGTTAAACACGTGGAATAATTCGTGTGGAAACTGGGTCACAATAGTTTCAAGGAGGTGTGCTTAGGTTCGGAAGCTGTGAATAATGTTGTTGATAATTGAGTGGAGAGGTTAGACCCCATGGGCTTCTGCGAGGCATGTTTCTTAACATTCGCTGCAATGAGCCAGTTATGTCACTGCGATGTTTGATGTAATTTGAAATCCTTAATATTTCCGGCTCGCTCACTCGGTAGAACACGAGTCTCTTAATTTCAGGGTCGTGTGTTCGAGCACCACGTTGGGCGCAGGTCCATTTTCATGCTGCTTGTTGAACCCATGCTCGCGATTCCCCCGGCTGAGGCGCCGCTCAAACTGTGTCTTTTACCATACAGCTTTGTTCATCTCACAGTTGCTGCTTTGTGAGCGCATAAAGCCCTTCTTTCCGAGTGTGAGGCTAGTTTGTTTGATCCCCCTCATGTACAATGAATTACCGCACTTTAAACATGACAAGCTCCTCTCAGGCCCCTGAACTAAAAATCTGCTCAGAGTCACGGAACGACAATGGCAACGGCCTGATCGCGATGGATGGGCGCGTAACAAGATGCAAACCGAAATAAAAAAAAGTTAAACGATGAGTGGAGAATATTTGGCTGTCCTACTGGACAATAGTCATATCCGGATGAGCTACGAGAAATTATTCTGCAGGAAACCAAGGGGAGATTTGTTTGAAGTGTTTTCAACTATGAGGAACATGGATTTTATGGCTTCAAGGACATCATACCCTGATCAGTGGGGTCAATAAACCGGGTTTGGAAATGAGAAAGAATGAAATCTTCGAATTAATACACCGCCTTCCAGCACCACCGCCACCCCAAAGTGCTTTTCAGACATGGAAGCCCATTTGAAATTGTTTCCATGCTTCTTTTAAAATGCGAAATTTGGGGCTACTTAGCGTGACCAATCTTTCTACATTGCATACATTGTTGTGCTCTGGGGGTGAGAATCACGCAGATAGGAAATGCATTCACTGTCGCAAGAAACGGAACAGCTTCCACAAACTGCACCACTATAATGTGGAGAGAATCTAATCTTGCTATCGTGTTCGAGGGACAGAAGTTGGATAGGACACGGTTCCCTGCTCCCTGCAAAACAGTGACACCGACAGGGCAGTGGGACCACAGATTAAAATCTCAAACATGGGACACCACCTCCGCCAGTGCCTGCCAATCTACTTCTCTGTGGATTCCATTCTTTGTCGCTCAGATTTGCAATTCAATCGCTGAGCAATGAGATGGGACATCATAAAGTCCCCAAATGGATGGCAGCGGTTGCAGGAGATCTTGTGCCCGCTGGCATACATGCCTCTGCAGTGGGAATGATCAGACTGAACCCATGTGTCCAAAATGTCTGCCCCACTATTTACTTTGGAAAAAGAAACCTGATGGAAATAATTGTCATTCCGCGAGTCGGAATGTGAAGCTATCAGTGACTGACACCCTCGTTTCAGCTAGCTTGAGGAGCGCTCATGTCTAAGTCTCTGTGGCGCAATTGGTTAGCGCGTTCGGCTGTTAACCGAAAAGTTGGTGGTTCGAGACCACCCAGGGACGTGGTTTGCTCCCATTTTTCTTTTTGCTTGTCTCCCTTTTCCAGAACAGCATTTGGGACATTGCAACTAAGAACCAATCGCAAAAACTGTATCAGCTGCACTGTGTTACAGTGAGTTCATACGGAAGTAACTGATTGTTTGACAACAAATTGCAAATTGCACGACACAGGAATCAGACAACATTGAACAGTTTTGACAAATGAACAGAGTTTGGTTCAGTTAGAATGAACAACTCAATAGATCCCTCGTCCACCACTGCACTGTATGACTGGGAAAATCAGAATAGCAGCAATATTCCGCCTCTGTAATGTCCATTCATCCGCTGGAATCAGAGCGTGCCAACTGCAGCTTCAATCAGTGGGCTACTGCTCATCCCTGGGACACAACATACGACAATCCGGGACAAGCATCCCATTACACTGAGCACAGGCCCACGATCACGACGGTCTAATACAGCCCACTCACTGAACCTCTGAGCTGCTCATTCGAACCTGAGTGAGTGTAACAAGGCCAGCAATAAATTTGACACTAACATTCTATATCTTCTCACCGTAAAATTCTTTCATTTCGGAAAAAGTACACTGCTGTAAATCTGAAAATTATCCCCATGGAATTATTGGTACAGAACGTGTTTAACGTTTTTCTCTGTCAGGATTGCAATTCACTTTCTGGCGACTGTTAAAGATAGTTTCGTCTGAAAATGCTGACACAAAAAGAGAAAATGTTAAACACGTGGAATAATTCGTGTGGAAACTGGGTCACAATAGTTTCAAGGAGGTGCGCTTTGGTTCGGAAGCTGTGAATAATGTTATTGATAATTGAGTGGTGAGGTTTGAACACATGGGCTTCTGGGAGGCATGTTTCTTCACATTCGCTGCAATCAGCCAGTTATGTCACTGCGATGTTTGATGTAATTTGAAATCCTTAATATTTCCGGCTCGCTCACTCGGTAGAACATAAGTCTCTTAATTTTAGGGTCGTGTGTTCGAGCACCACGTTGGGCGCAGGTCCATTTTAATGCTGCTTGTTGAA
Organism: Scyliorhinus torazame; assembly: GCF_047496885.1. NCBI lineage: Eukaryota > Metazoa > Chordata > Chondrichthyes > Carcharhiniformes > Scyliorhinidae > Scyliorhinus > Scyliorhinus torazame. The sequence continues at coordinate 185,282,768 of NC_092711.1, read as the reverse complement.
CCCATGCTCGCGATTGCACCGGCTGAGTCGCCGCTCAAACTGTGTCTTTTACCATACATTTGTTCATCTCACAGTTGCTGCTTTGTGAGCGCATAAAGCTCTTCTTTCCGAGTGTGAGGCTAGTTTGTTTGATCCCCCTCATGTACAATGAATTACCGCACATTAAACATGACAAGCTCCTCTCAGGCCCCTGACGGAAAATCTGCTCAAAGTCACGGACCGACAATGGCAACGGCCTGTTCGCGATGGATGGGCGCGTAACAAGATGCAAACCGAAATAAAAAAAAGTTAAACGATGAGTGGAGAATATTTGGCTGTCCTGCTGGACAATAGTCATATCAGGATGAGCTACGAGAAATTATTCTGCAGGAAACCAAGGGGAGATTTGTTTGAAGTGTTATCAACTATGAGGAACATGGATTTTATGGCTTCAAGGACATCATACCCTGTGCAGTGGGGGTCAATAAACCGGGTTTGGAAATGAGAAAGAATGAAATCTTCGAATTAATACACCGCCTTCCAGCACCACCGCCACCCCAAAGTGCTTTTCAGACATGGAAGTCCATTTGAAATTGTTTCCATGCTTCTTTTAAAATGCGAAATTTGGGGCAACTTAGCGTGACCAATCTTTCTACACTGCATACATTGTTGTGCTCTGGGGGTGAGAACCACGCAGATAGGAAGTGCATTCACTGTCGCAAGAAACGGAACAGCTTCCACAAACTGCACCACTATAATGAGGAGAGAATCTATTCTTGCTATCGTGTTCTATGGACAGGAGTTGGATAGGACACGGCTCCCTGCTCCCTGCAAAACAGTGACATCTACCGGGCAGTGGGACCACAGATTAAAATCTCAAACATGGGACACCAGCTCCGCCAGTGCGAATCTACTTCTCTGTGGATTCCATTCTTTGTCTCTCAGATTTGCAATTCAATGGCTGAGTAATGTGATGGGACATCATTAAGTCCCCAGATGGATGGCAGCGGCTGCAGGAGAGCTTGTGCCCGCTGGCATACATGCCTCTGCAGTGGGAATGATCAGACTGAACCCATGTGTCCAAAATGTCTGCCCCACTATTTATTTTGGAAAAAGAAACATGATGGAAATAATTGTTATTCCGCGAGTCGGAATGTGAAGCTGTCAGTGACTGACACCCTCGTTTAAGCTAGCTTGAGGAGCACTCCTGGCAAAGTCTCTGTGGAGCAATTGGTTAGCGCGTTCGGCTGTTAACCGAAAGGTTGGTGGTTCGAGACCACCCAGGGACGTGGTTTGCTCCTATTTTTCTTTTTGCTTGTCTCCCTTTTCCAGAACAGCATTTGGGACATTGAAACAAAGAACCAATCGCAAAAATTGTATCAGCTGCACTGTGTTACAGTGAGTTCACACAGAAGAAACTGATTGTTTGACAACAAATTGCAAATTGCACGACACAGGAATCAGACAACATTGAACAGTTTTGACAAATGAACAGAGTTTGGTTCAGTTAGAATGAACAACTCAATAGATCCCTCGTCCACCACTGCACTGTATGACTGGGAAAATCAGAATAGCAGCAATATTCCGCCTCTGTAATGTCCATTCATCCGCTGGAATCAGAGCGTGCCAACTGCAGCTTCAATCAGTGGGCTACTGCTCATCCCTGGGACACAACATACGACAACCCGGGACAAGCATCCCATGACACTGAGCACAGGCCCGCGATCACGACGGTCTAATACAGCCCACTCACTGAACCTCTGAGCTGCTCATTCGAACCTGAGTGAGTGTAACTCGGCCAGCAATAAATTTGACACTAACATTCTATATCTTCTCACCGTAAAATTCTTTCATTTCGGAAAAAGTACACTGCTGTAAATCTGAAAATTATCCCCATGGAATTATTGGTACAGAACGGGTTTAACTTTTTTCTCTGTCAGGATTGCAATTCACTTTCTGGCGACTGTTAAAGATAGTTTCGTCTGAAAATGCTGACACAAAACGAGAAAATGTTAAACACGTGGAATAATTCGTGTGGAAACTGGGTCACAATAGTTTCAAGGAGGTGTGCTTAGGTTCGGAAGCTGTGAATAATGTTGTTGATAATTAGTGGAGAGGTTAGACCCCATGGGCTTCTGCGAGGCATGTTTCTTAACATTCGCTGCAATGAGCCAGTTATGTCACTGCGATGTTTGATGTAATTTGAAATCCTTAATATTTCCGGCTCGCTCACTCGGTAGAACACGAGTCTCTTAATTTCAGGGTCGTGTGTTCGAGCACCACGTTGGGCGCAGGTCCATTTTCATGCTGCTTGTTGAACCCATGCTCGTGATTCCCCCGGCTGAGGCGCCGCTCAAACTGTGTCTTTTACCATACAGCTTTGTTCATCTCACAGTTGCTGCTTTGTGAGCACATAAAGCTCTTCTTTCCGAGTGTGAGGCTAGTTTGTTTGATCCCCCTCATGTACAATGAATTACCGCACTTTAAACATGACAAGCTCCTCTCAGGCCCCTGAACGAAAAATCTGCTCAGAGTCACGGAACGACAATGGCAACGGCCTGATCGCGATGGATGGGCGCGTAACAAGATGCAAACCGAAATAAAAAAAAGTTAAACGATGAGTGGAGAATATTTGGCTGTCCTACTGGACAATAGTCATATCCGGATGAGCTACGAGAAATTATTCTGCAGGAAACCAAGGGGAGATTTGTTTGAAGTGTTTTCAACTATGAGGAACATGGATTTTATGGCTTCAAGGACATCATACCCTGATCAGTGGGGTCAATAAACCGGGTTTGGAAATGAGAAAGATTGAAATCTTCGAATTAATACACCGCCTTCCAGCACCACCGCCACCCCAAAGTGCTTTTCAGACATGGAAGTCCATTTGAAATTGTTTCCATGCTTCTTTTAAAATGCGAAATTTGGGGCAACTTAGCGTGACCAATCTTTCTACATTGCATACATTGTTGTGCTCTGGGGGTGAGAATCACGCAGATAGGAAATGCATTCACTGTCGCAAGAAACGGAACAGCTTCCACAAACTGCACCACTATAATGAGGAGAGAATCTAATCTTGCTATCGTGTTCGAGGGACAGAAGTTGGATAGGACACGGTTCCCTGCTCCCTGCAAAACAGTGACACCTACAGGGCAGTAGGACCACAGATTAAAATCTCAAACATGGGACACCACCTCCGCCAGTGCCTGCCAATCTACTTCTCTGTGGATTCCATTCTTTGTCTCTCAGATTTGCAATTCAATCGCTGAGCAATGAGATGGGACATCATAAAGTCCCCAAATGGATGGCAGCCGTTGCAGGAGATCTTGTGCCCGCTGGCATACATGCCTCTGCAGTGGGAATGATCAGACTGAACCCATGTGTCCAAAATGTCTGCCCCACTATTTACTTTGGAAAAAGAAACCTGATGGAAATAATTGTCATTCCGCGAGTCGGAATGTGAAGCTATCAGTGACTGACACCATCGTTTAAGCTAGCTTGAGGGGCGCTCATGTCCAAGTCTCTGTGGCGCAATTGGTTATAGCGTTCGGCTGTTAACCGAAAGGTTGGTGGTTCGAGACCACCCAGGGACGTGGTTTGTTCCTATTTTTCTTTTTGCTTGTCTCCCTTTTCCAGAACAGCATTTGGGACATTGCAACTAAGAACCAATCGCAAAAACTGTATCAGCTGCACTGTGTTACAGTGAGTTCACACGGAAGTAACTGATTGTTTGACAACAAATTGCAAATTGCACGACACAGGAATCAGACAACATTGAACAGTTTTGACAAATGAACAGAGTTTGGTTCAGTTAGAATGAACAACTCAATAGATCCCTCGTCCACCACTGCACTGTATGACTGGGAAAATCAGAATAGCAGCAATATTCCGCCTCTGTAATGTCCATTCATCCGCTGGAATCAGAGCGTGCCAACTGCAGCTTCAATCAGTGGGCTACTGCTCATCCCTGGGACACAACATACGACAACCCGGGACAAGCATCCCATGACACTGAGCACAGGCCCGCGATCACGACGGTCTAATACAGCCCACTCACTGAACCTCTGAGCTGCTCATTCGAACCTGAGTGAGTGTAACTCGGCCAGCAATAAATTTGACACTAACATTCTATATCTTCTCACCTTAAAATTCTTTCATTTCGGAAAAAGTACACTGCTGTAAATCTGAAAATTATCCCCATGGAATTATTGGTACAGAACGGGTCTAACGTTTTTCTCTGTCAGGATTGCAATTCACTTTCTGGCGACTGTTAAAGATAGTTTCGTCTGAAAATGCTGACACAAAACGAGAAAATGTTAAACACGTGGAATAATTCGTGTGGAAACTGGGTCACAATAGTTTCAAGGAGGTGTGCTTAGGTTCGGAAGCTGTGAATAATGTTGTTGATAATTGAGTGGAGAGGTTAGACCCCATGGGCTTCTGCGAGGCATGTTTCTTAACATTCGCTGCAATGAGCCAGTTATGTCACTGCGATGTTTGATGTAATTTGAAATCCTTAATATTTCCGGCTCGCTCACTCGGTAGAACACGCGTCTCTTAATTTCAGGGTCGTGTGTTCGAGCACCACGTTGGGCGCAGGTCCATTTTCATGCTGCTTGTTGAACCCATGCTCGCGATTCCCCCGGCTGAGGCGCCGCTCAAACTGTGTCTTTTACCATACAGCTTTGTTCATCTCACAGTTGCTGCTTTGTGAGCGCATAAAGCTCTTCTTTCCAAGTGTGAGGCTAGTTTGTTTGATCCCCCTCATGTACAATGAATTACCGCACTTTAAACATGACAAGCTCCTCTCAGGCCCCTGAACGAAAAATCTGCTCAGAGTCACGGAACGACAATGGCAACGGCCTGATCGCGATGGATGGGCGCGCAACAAGATGCAAACCGAAATAAAAAAAGGTTAAACGATGAGTGGAGAATATTTGGCTGTCCTACTGGACAATAGTCATATCCGGATGAGCTACGAGAAATTATTCTGCAGGAAACCAAGGGGAGATTTGTTTGAAGTGTTTTCAACTATGAGGAACATGGATTTTATGGCTTCAAGGACATCATACCCTGATCAGTGGGGTCAATAAACCGGGTTTGGAAATGAGAAAGAATGAAATCTTCGAATTAATACACCGCCTTCCAGCACCACCGCCACCCCAAAGTGCTTTTCAGACATGGAAGTCCATTTGAAATTGTTTCCATGCTTCTTTTAAAATGCGAAATTTGGGGCAACTTAGCGTGACCAATCTTTCTACATTGCATACATTGTTGTGCTCTGGGGGTGAGAATCACGCAGATAGGAAATGCATTCACTGTCGCAAGAAACGGAACAGCTTCCACAAACTGCACCACTATAATGAGGAGAGAATCTAATCTTGCTATCGTGTTCGAGGGACCGAAGTTGGATAGGACACGGTTCCCTGCTCCCTGCAAAACAGTGACACCTACAGGGCAGTGGGACCACAGATTAAAATCTCAAACATGGGACACCACCTCCGCCAGTGCCTGCCAATCTACTTCTCTGTGGATTCCATTCTTTGTCTCTCAGATTTGCAATTCAATCGCTGAGCAATGAGATGGGACATCATAAAGTCCCCAAATGGATGGCAGCGGTTGCAGGAGATCTTGTGCCCGCTGGCATACATGCCTCTGCAGTGGGAATGATCAGACTGAACCCATGTGTCCAAAATGTCTGCCCCACTATTTACTTTGGAAAAAGAAACCTGATGGAAATAATTGTCATTCCGCGAGTCGGAATGTGAAGCTATCAGTGACTGACACCCTCGTTTCAGCTAGCTTGAGGATCGCTCATGTCTAAGTCTCTGTGGCGCAATTGGTTAGCGCGTTCTGCTGTTAACCGAAAGGTTGGTGGTTCGAGACCATCCAGGGACGTGGTTTGCTCCTATTTTTCTTTTTGCTTGTCTCCCTTTTCCAGAACAGCATTTGGGACATTGCAACTAAGAACCAATCGCAAAAACTGTATCAGCTGCACTGTGTTACAGTGAGTTCACACGGAAGTAACTGATTGTTTGACAACAAATTGCAAATTGCACGACACAGGAATCAGACAACATTGAACAGTTTTGACAAATGAACAGAGTTTGGTTCAGTTAGAATGAACAACTCAATAGATCCCTCGTCCACCACTGCACTGTATGACTGGGAAAATCAGAATAGCAGCAATATTCCGCCTCTGTAATGTCCATTCATCCGCTGGAATCAGAGCGTGCCAACTGCAGCTTCAATCAGTGGGCTACTGCTCATCCCTGGGACACAACATACGACAATCCGGGACAAGCATCCCATTACACTGAGCACAGGCCCACGATCACGACGGTCTAATACAGCCCACTCACTGAACCTCTGAGCTGCTCATTCGAACCTGAGTGAGTGTAACTCGGCCAGCAATAAATTTGACACTAACATTCTATATCTTCTCACCGTAAAATTCTTTCATTTCGGAAAAAGTACACTGCTGTAAATCTGAAAATTATCCCCATGGAATTATTGGTACAGAACGTGTTTAACGTTTTTCTCTGTCAGGATTGCAATTCACTTTCTGGCGACTGTTAAAGATAGTTTCGTCTGAAAATGCTGACACAAAAAGAGAAAATGTTAAACACGTGGAATAATTCGTGTGGAAACTGGGTCACAATAGTTTCAAGGAGGTGCGCTTTGGTTCGGAAGCTGTGAATAGTGTTATTGATAATTGAGTGGAGAGGTTTGAACCCATGGGCTTCTGGGAGGCATGCTTCTTCACATTCGCTGCAATCAGCCAGTTATGTCACTGCGATGTTTGATGTAATTTGAAATCCTTAATATTTCCGGCTCGCTCACTCGGTAGAACATAAGTCCCTTAATTTTAGGGTCGTGTGTTCGAGCACCACGTTGGGCGCAGGTCCATTTTAATGCTGCTTGTTGAACCCATGCTCGCGATTCCACCGGCTGAGTCGCCGCTCAAACTGTGTCTTTTACCATACAGCTTTGTTCATGTCACAGTTGCTGCTTTGTGAGCGCATAAAGCTCTTCTTTCCGAGTGTGAGGCTAGTTTGTTTGATCCCCCTCATGTACAATGAATTACCGCACATTAAACATGACAAGCTCCTCTCAGGCCCCTGACGAAAAATCTGCTCAAAGTCACGGACCGACAATGGCAACGGCCTGTTCGCGATGGATGGGCGCGTAACAAGATGCAAACCGAAATAAAAAAAAGTTAAACGATGAGTGGAGAATATTTGGCTGTCCTGCTGGACAATAGTCATATCAGGATGAGCTACGAGAAATTATTCTGCAGGAAACCAAGGGGAGATTTGTTTGAAGTGTTTTCAACTATGAGGAACATGGATTTTATGGCTTCAAGGACATCATACCCTGAGCAGTGGGGGTCAATAAACCGGGTTTGGAAATGAGAAAGAATGAAATCTTCGAATTAATACACCGCCTTCCAGCACCACCGTCGCCACCCCAAAGTGCTTTTCAGACATGGAAGTCCATTTGAAATTGTTTCCATGCTTCTTTTAAAATGCGAAATTTGGGGCAACTTCGCGTGACCAATCTTTCTACATTGCATACATTGTTGTGCTCTGGGGGTGAGAACCACGCAGATAGGAAGTGCATTCACTGTCGCAAGAAACGGAACAGCTTCCACAAACTGCACCACTATAATGAGGAGAGAATCTATTCTTGCTATCGTGTTCTATGGACAGGAGTTGGATAGGACACGGCTCCCTGCTCCCTGCAAAACAGTGACATCTGCCGGGCAGTGGGACCACAGATTAAAATCTCAAACATGGGACACCAGCTCCGCCAGTGCGAATCTACTTCTCTGTGGATTCCATTCTTTGTCTCTCAGATTTGCAATTCAATGGCTGAGCAATGTGATGGGACATCATTAAGTCCCCAGATGGATGGCAGCGGCTGCAGGAGAGCTTGTGCCCGCTGGCATACATGCCTCTGCAGTGGGAATGATCAGACTGAACCCATGTGTCCAAAATGTCTGCCCCACTATTTATTTTGGAAAAAGAAACATGATGGAAATAATTGTTATTCCGCGAGTCGGAATGTGAAGCTGTCAGTGACTGACACCCTCGTTTAAGCTAGCTTGAGGAGCACTCCTGGCAAAGTCTCTGTGGCGCAATTGGTTAGCGCGTTCGGCTGTTAATCGAAAGGTTGGTGGTTCGAGACCACCCAGGGACGTGGCTTGCTCCTATTTTTCTTTCTGCTTGTCTCCCTTTTCCAGATAGCATTTGGGGCATTGAAACAAAGAACCAATCGCAAAAATTGTATCAGCTGCACTGTGTTACAGTGAGTTCACACAGAAGAAACTGATTGTTTGACAACAAATTGCAAATTGCACGACACAGGAATCAGACAACATTGAACAGTTTTGATAAATGAACAGAGTTTGGTTCAGTTAGAATGAACAACTCAATAGATCCCTCGTCCACCACTGCACTGTATGACTGGGAAAATCAGAATAGCAGCAATATTCCGCCTCTGCAATGTCCATTCATCCGCTGGAATCAGAGCGTGCCAACTGCAGCTTCAATCAGTGGGCTACTGCTCATCCCTGGGACACAACATACGACAACCCGGGTCAAGCATCCCATGACACTGAGCACAGGCCCGCGATCACGACGGTCTAATACAGCCCACTCACTGAATCTCTGAGCTGCTCATTCGAACCTGAGTGAGTGTAACTCGGCCAGCAATAAATTTGACACTAACATTCTATATCTTCTCACCGTAAAATTCTTTCATTTCGGAAAAAGTATACTGCTGTAAATCTGAAAATTATCCCCATGGAATTATTGGTACAGAACGGGTTTAACTTTTTTCTCTGTCAGGATTGCAATTCACTTTCTGGCGACTGTTAAAGATAGTTTCGTCTGAAAATGCTGACACAAAACGAGAAAATGTTAAACACGTGGAATAATTCGTGTGGAAACTGGGTCACAATAGTTTCAAGGAGGTGTGCTTAGGTTCGGAAGCTGTGAATAATGTTGTTGATAATTTAGTGGAGAGGTTAGACCCCATGGGCTTCTGCGAGGCATGTTTCTTAACATTCGCTGCAATGAGCCAGTTATGTCACTGCGATGTTTGATGTAATTTGAAATCCTTAATATTTCCGGCTCGCTCACTCGGTAGAACACGAGTCTCTTAATTTCAGGGTCGTGTGTTCGAGCACCACGTTGGGCGCAGATCCATTTTCATGCTGCTTGTTGAACCCATGCTCGCGATTCCCCCGGCTGAGGCGCCGCTCAAACTGTGTCTTTTACCATACAGCTTTGTTCATCTCACAGTTGCTGCTTTGTGAGCGCATAAAGCTCTTCTTTCCGAGTGTGAGGCTAGTTTTTTTGATCCCCCTCATGTACAATGAATTACCGCACTTTAAACATGACAAGCTCCTCTCAGGCCCCTGAACGAAAAATCTGCTCAGAGTCACGCAACGACAATGGCAACGGCCTGATCGCGATGGATGGGCGCGTAACAAGATGCAAACCGAAATAAAAAAAAGTTAAACGATGAATGGAGAATATTTGGCTGTCCTACTGGACAATAGTCATATCCGGATGAGCTACGAGAAATTATTCTGCAGGAAACCAAGGGGAGATTTGTTTGAAGTGTTTTCAACTATGAGGAACATGGATTTTATGGCTTCAAGGACATCATACCCTGATCAGTGGGGTCAATAAACCGGGTTTGGAAATGAAGAAAGAATGAAATCTTCGAATTAATACACCGCCTTCCAGCACCACCGCCACCCCAAAGTGCTTTTCAGACATGGAAGTCCATTTGAAATTGTTTCCATGCTTCTTTTAAAATGCGAAATTTGGGGCAACTTAGCGTGACCAATCTTTCTACATTGCATACATTGTTGTGCTCTGGGGGTGAGAATCACGCAGATAGGAAATGCATTCACTGTCGCAAGAAACGGAACAGCTTCCACAAACTGCACCACTATAATGAGGAGAGAATCTAATCTTGCTATCGTGTTCGAGGGACCGAAGTTGGATAGGACACGGTTCCCTGCTCCCTGCAAAACAGTGACACCTACAGGGCAGTGGGACCACAGATTAAAATCTCAAACATGGGACACCACCTCCGCCAGTGCCTGCCAATCTACTTCTCTGTGGATTCCATTCTTTGTCTCTCAGATTTGCAATTCAATCGCTGAGCAATGAGATGGGACATCATAAAGTCCCCAAATGGATGGCAGCGGTTGCAGGAGATCTTGTGCCCGCTGGCATACATGCCTCTGCAGTGGGAATGATCAGACTGAACCCATGTGTCCAAAATGTCTGCCCCACTATTTTCTTTGGAAAAAGAAACCTGATGGAAATAATTGTCATTCCGCGAGTCGGAATGTGAAGCTATCAGTGACTGACACCCTCGTTTCAGCTAGCTTGAGGATCGCTCATGTCCAAGTCTCTGTGGCGCAATTGGTTAGCGCGTTCTGCTGTTAGCCGAAAGGTTGGTGGTTCGAGACCATCCAGGGACGTGGTTTGCTCCTATTTTTCTTTTTGCTTGTCTCCCTTTTCCAGAACAGCATTTGGGACATTGCAACTAAGAACCAATCGCAAAAACTGTATCAGCTGCACTGTGTTACAGTGAGTTCACACGGAAGTAACTGATTGTTTGACAACAAATTGCAAATTGCACGACACAGGAATCAGACAACATTGAACAGTTTTGACAAATGAACAGAGTTTGGTTCAGTTAGAATGAACAACTCAATAGATCCCTCGTCCACCACTGCACTGTATGACTGGGAAAATCAGAATAGCAGCAATATTCCGCCTCTGTAATGTCCATTCATCCGCTGGAATCAGAGCGTGCCAACTGCAGCTTCAATCAGTGGGCTACTGCTCATCCCTGGGACACAACATACGACAATCCGGGACAAGCATCCCATTACACTGAGCACAGGCCCACGATCACGACGGTCTAATACAGCCCACTCACTGAACCTCTGAGCTGCTCATTCGAACCTGAGTGAGTGTAACTCGGCCAGCAATAAATTTGACACTAACATTCTATATCTTCTCACCGTAAAATTCTTTCATTTCGGAAAAAGTACACTGCTGTAAATCTGAAAATTATCCCCATGGAATTATTGGTACAGAACGTGTTTAACGTTTTTCTCTGTCAGGATTGCAATTCACTTTCTGGCGACTGTTAAAGATAGTTTCGTCTGAAAATGCTGACACAAAAAGAGAAAATGTTAAACACGTGGAATAATTCGTGTGGAAACTGGGTCACAATAGTTTCAAGGAGGTGCGCTTTGGTTCGGAAGCTGTGAATAGTGTTATTGATAATTGAGTGGAGAGGTTTGAACCCATGGGCTTCTGGGAGGCATGCTTCTTCACATTCGCTGCAATCAGCCAGTTATGTCACTGCGATGTTTGATGTAATTTGAAATCCTTAATATTTCCGGCTCGCTCACTCGGTAGAACATAAGTCTCTTAATTTTAGGGTCGTGTGTTCGAGCACCACGTTGGGCGCAGGTCCATTTTAATGCTGCTTGTTGAACCCATGCTCGCGATTCCACCGGCTGAGTCGCCGCTCAAACTGTGTCTTTTACCATACAGCTTTGTTCATGTCACAGTTGCTGCTTTGTGAGCGCATAAAGCTCTTCTTTCCGAGTGTGAGGCTAGTTTGTTTGATCCCCCTCATGTACAATGAATTACCGCACATTAAACATGACAAGCTCCTCTCAGGCCCCTGACGAAAAATCTGCTCAAAGTCACGGACCGACAATGGCAACGGCCTGTTCGCGATGGATGGGCGCGTAACAAGATGCAAACCGAAATAAAAAAAAGTTAAACGATGAGTGGAGAATATTTGGCTGTCCTGCTGGACAATAGTCATATCAGGATGAGCTACGAGAAATTATTCTGCAGGAAACCAAGGGGAGATTTGTTTGAAGTGTTTTCAACTATGAGGAACATGGATTTTATGGCTTCAAGGACATCATACCCTGATCAGTGGGGTCAATAAACCGGGTTTGGAAATGAAGAAAGAATGAAATCTTCGAATTAATACACCGCCTTCCAGCACCACCGCCACCCCAAAGTGCTTTTCAGACATGGAAGTCCATTTGAAATTGTTTCCATGCTTCTTTTAAAATGCGAAATTTGGGGCAACTTAGCGTGACCAATCTTTCTACATTGCATACATTGTTGTGCTCTGGGGGTGAGAATCACGCAGATAGGAAATGCATTCACTGTCGCAAGAAACGGAACAGCTTCCACAAACTGCACCACTATAATGAGGAGAGAATCTAATCTTGCTATCGTGTTCGAGGGACCGAAGTTGGATAGGACACGGTTCCCTGCTCCCTGCAAAACAGTGACACCTACAGGGCAGTGGGACCACAGATTAAAATCTCAAACATGGGACACCACCTCCGCCAGTGCCTGCCAATCTACTTCTCTGTGGATTCCATTCTTTGTCTCTCAGATTTGCAATTCAATCGCTGAGCAATGAGATGGGACATCATAAAGTCCCCAAATGGATGGCAGCGGTTGCAGGAGATCTTGTGCCCGCTGGCATACATGCCTCTGCAGTGGGAATGATCAGACTGAACCCATGTGTCCAAAATGTCTGCCCCACTATTTTCTTTGGAAAAAGAAACCTGATGGAAATAATTGTCATTCCGCGAGTCGGAATGTGAAGCTATCAGTGACTGACACCCTCGTTTCAGCTAGCTTGAGGATCGCTCATGTCCAAGTCTCTGTGGCGCAATTGGTTAGCGCGTTCTGCTGTTAACCGAAAGGTTGGTGGTTCGAGACCATCCAGGGACGTGGTTTGCTCCTATTTTTCTTTTTGCTTGTCTCCCTTTTCCAGAACAGCATTTGGGACATTGCAACTAAGAACCAATCGCAAAAACTGTATCAGCTGCACTGTGTTACAGTGAGTTCACACGGAAGTAACTGATTGTTTGACAACAAATTGCAAATTGCACGACACAGGAATCAGACAACATTGAACAGTTTTGACAAATGAACAGAGTTTGGTTCAGTTAGAATGAACAACTCAATAGATCCCTCGTCCACCACTGCACTGTATGACTGGGAAAATCAGAATAGCAGCAATATTCCGCCTCTGTAATGTCCATTCATCCGCTGGAATCAGAGCGTGCCAACTGCAGCTTCAATCAGTGGGCTACTGCTCATCCCTGGGACACAACATACGACAATCCGGGACAAGCATCCCATTACACTGAGCACAGGCCCACGATCACGACGGTCTAATACAGCCCACTCACTGAACCTCTGAGCTGCTCATTCGAACCTGAGTGAGTGTAACTCGGCCAGCAATAAATTTGACACTAACATTCTATATCTTCTCACCGTAAAATTCTTTCATTTCGGAAAAAGTACACTGCTGTAAATCTGAAAATTATCCCCATGGAATTATTGGTACAGAACGTGTTTAACGTTTTTCTCTGTCAGGATTGCAATTCACTTTCTGGCGACTGTTAAAGATAGTTTCGTCTGAAAATGCTGACACAAAAAGAGAAAATGTTAAACACGTGGAATAATTCGTGTGGAAACTGGGTCACAATAGTTTCAAGGAGGTGCGCTTTGGTTCGGAAGCTGTGAATAGTGTTATTGATAATTGAGTGGAGAGGTTTGAACCCATGGGCTTCTGGGAGGCATGCTTCTTCACATTCGCTGCAATCAGCCAGTTATGTCACTGCGATGTTTGATGTAATTTGAAATCCTTAATATTTCCGGCTCGCTCACTCGGTAGAACATAAGTCTCTTAATTTTAGGGTCGTGTGTTCGAGCACCACGTTGGGCGCAGGTCCATTTTAATGCTGCTTGTTGAACCCATGCTCGCGATTCCACCGGCTGAGTCGCCGCTCAAACTGTGTCTTTTACCATACAGCTTTGTTCATGTCACAGTTGCTGCTTTGTGAGCGCATAAAGCTCTTCTTTCCGAGTGTGAGGCTAGTTTGTTTGATCCCCCTCATGTACAATGAATTACCGCACATTAAACATGACAAGCTCCTCTCAGGCCCCTGACGAAAAATCTGCTCAAAGTCACGGACCGACAATGGCAACGGCCTGTTCGCGATGGATGGGCGCGTAACAAGATGCAAACCGAAATAAAAAAAAGTTAAACGATGAGTGGAGAATATTTGGCTGTCCTGCTGGACAATAGTCATATCAGGATGAGCTACGAGAAATTATTCTGCAGGAAACCAAGGGGAGATTTGTTTGAAGTGTTTTCAACTATGAGGAACATGGATTTTATGGCTTCAAGGACATCATACCCTGAGCAGTGTGGGTCAATAAACCGGGTTTGGAAATGAGAAAGAATGAAATCTTCGAATTAATACACCGCCTTCCAGCACCACCGCCACCCCAAAGTGCTTTTCAGACATGGAAGTCCATTTGAAATTGTTTCCATGCTTCTTTTAAAATGCGAAATTTGGGGCAACTTCGCGTGACCAATCTTTCTACATTGCATACATTGTTGTGCTCTGGGGGTGAGAACCACGCAGATAGGAAGTGCATTCACTGTCGCAAGAAACGGAACAGCTTCCACAAACTGCACCACTATAATGAGGAGAGAATCTATTCTTGCTATCGTGTTCTATGGACAGGAGTTGGATAGGACACGGCTCCCTGCTCCCTGCAAAACAGTGACATCTGCCGGGCAGTGGGACCACAGATTAAAATCTCAAACATGGGACACCAGCTCCGCCAGTGCGAATCTACTTCTCTGTGGATTCCATTCTTTGTCTCTCAGATTTGCAATTCAGTGGCTGAGCAATGTGATGGGACATCATTAAGTCCCCAGATGGATGGCAGCGGCTGCAGGAGAGCTTGTGCCCGCTGGCATACATGCCTCTGCAGTGGGAATGATCAGACTGAACCCATGTGTCCAAAATGTCTGCCCCACTATTTATTTTGGAAAAAGAAACATGATGGAAATAATTGTTATTCCGCGAGTCGGAATGTGAAGCTGTCAGTGACTGACACCCTCGTTTAAGCTAGCTTGAGGAGCACTCCTGGCCAAGTCTCTGTGGCGCAATTGGTTAGCGCGTTCGGCTGTTAACCGAAAGGTTGGTGGTTCGAGACCACCCAGGGACGTGGCTTGTTCCTATTTTTCTTTTTGCTTGTCTCCCTTTTCCAGAACAGCATTTGGGACATTGCAACTAAGAACCAATCGCAAAAACTGTATCAGCTGCACTGTGTTACAGTGAGTTCACACGGAAGTAACTGATTGTTTGACAACAAATTGCAAATTGCACGACACAGGAATCAGACAACATTGAACAGTTTTGACAAATGAACAGAGTTTGGTTCAGTTAGAATGAACAACTCAATAGATCCCTCGTCCACCACTGCACTGTATGACTGGGAAAATCAGAATAGCAGCAATATTCCGCCTCTGTAATGTCCATTCATCCGCTGGAATCAGAGCGTGCCAACTGCAGCTTCAATCAGTGGGCTACTGCTCATCCCTGGGACACAACATACGACAATCCGGGACAAGCATCCCATTACACTGAGCACAGGCCCACGATCACGACCGTCTAATACAGCCCACTCACTGAACCTCTGAGCTGCTCATTCGAACCTGAGTGAGTGTAACTAGGCCAGCAATAAATTTGACACTAACATTCTATATCTTCTCACCGTAAAATTCTTTCATTTCGGAAAAAGTACACTGCTGTAAATCTGAAAATTATCCCCATGGAATTATTGGTACAGAACGTGTTTAACGTTTTTCTCTGTGAGGATTGCAATTCACTTTCTGGCGACTGTTAAAGATAGTTTCGTCTGAAAATGCTGACACAAAAAGAGAAAATGTTAAACACGTGGAATAATTCGTGTGGAAACTGGGTCACAATAGTTTCAAGGAGGTGCGCTTTGGTTCGGAAGCTGTGAATAATGTTATTGATAATTGAGTGGAGAGGTTTGAACCCATGGGCTTCTGGGAGGCATGTTTCTTCACATTCGCTCTAATCAGCCAGTTATGTCACTGTGATGTTTGATGTAATTTGAAATCCTTAGTGTTTCGAGCTCGCTCACTCGGTAGAATTTAAGTCTCTTAATTTCAGGGTCGTGTGTTCGAGCACCACGTTGGGCGCAGGTC
The DNA here is from genome assembly GCF_047496885.1 of Scyliorhinus torazame. Classification (NCBI taxonomy): domain Eukaryota; kingdom Metazoa; phylum Chordata; class Chondrichthyes; order Carcharhiniformes; family Scyliorhinidae; genus Scyliorhinus; species Scyliorhinus torazame. The sequence continues at coordinate 185,266,667 of NC_092711.1, read as the reverse complement.
CATTATAATGCTGCTTGTTGAACCCATGCTCGCGATTCCCCCGGCTGAGTCGTCGCTCAAACTGTGACTTTTACCATACAGCTTTGTTCATCTCACAGTTGCTGCTTTGTGAGCGCATAAAGCTCTTCTTTCCGAGTGTGAGGCTAGTTTGTTTGATCCCCCTCATGTACAATGAATTACCTCACTTTAAAAATGACAAGCTCCTCTCAGGCCCCTGAAAGAAATATCTGCTCAGAGTCACGGAACGACAATGGCCTGGTCGCGATGGATGGGCGCGTAACAAGATGCAAACCGAATTAAATAAAAATTAAACGATGAGTGGACAATATTTAGCTGTCCTGCTGAGCAATAGTCATATCAGGATGAGCTACGAGAAATTATTCTGCAGGAAACCAAAGGAAGGTTTGTTTGAAGTGTACACAACTATTAGGAACAGGGATTGAATGGCTGTCAAGGACATCATACGCTGAGCAGAGGGATCAATACACCAGGTTTGGAAATGAGAAAGAATGATATCTTCGAATTAATACACCGCCTTCCAGCGCCACCGCCACAGCAAAGTGCTTTTCAGACATGAAAGTCCATTTGAAATTGTTTCCATGCTTCTTATAAAATGCGAAATTGGGGCAACTTAGCGTGACCAATCTTTCTACACTGCATACATTGTTGTGCTCTGGGGGTGAGAACCACGCAGATAGGAAGTGCATTCGCTGTCGCAAGAAACGGAACAGCTTCCACAAACTGCACCACTATAATGAGGAGAGAATCTATTCTTGCTATCGTGTTCGAGGGACAGAAGTTGGATAGTACACGGTTCCCTGCTCCCTGCAAAACAGTGACACCTACAGGGCAGTGGGACCACAGATTTAAATCTCAATCATGGGACACCACCTCCGCCAGTGCCTGCCAATCTACTTCTCTGTGGATTCCATTCTTTGTCTCTCAGATTTGCAATTCAATGGCTGAGCAATGAGATGGGACATCATAAAGTCCCCAAATGGATGGCAGCGGTTGCAGGAGAGCGTGTGCCCGCTGGCATACATGCCTCTGCAGTGGGAATGATCAGACTGAACCCATGTGTCCAAAATGACTGCCCCACTATTTATTTTGGAAAAAGAAACCTGATGGAAATAATTGTCATTCCGCCAGTCGGAATGTGAAGCTATCAGTGACTGACACCCTCGTTTAAGCTAGCTTGAGGAGCACTCCTGACCAAGTCTCTGTGGCGCAATTGGTTAGCGCGCTCGGCTGTTAACCGAAAGGTTGGTGGTTCGAGACCACCCAGGGACGTGGCTTGTTCCTATTTTTCTTTTTGCTTGTCTCCCTTTTCCAGAACAGCATTTGGGACATTGCAACTAAGAACCAATCGCAAAAACTGTATCAGCTGCACTGTGTTACAGTGAGTTCACACGGAAGTAACTGATTGTTTGACAACAAATTGCAAATTGCACGACACAGGAATCAGACAACATTGAACAGTTTTGACAAATGAACAGAGTTTGGTTCAGTTAGAATGAACAACTCAATAGATCCCTCGTCCACCACTGCACTGTATGACTGGGAAAATCAGAATAGCAGCAATATTCCGCCTCTGTAATGTCCATTCATCCGCTGGAATCAGAGCGTGCCAACTGCAGCTTCAATCAGTGGGCTACTGCTCATCCCTGGGACACAACATACGACAATCCGGGACAAGCATCTCATTACACTGAGCACAGGCCCACGATCACGACGGTCTAATACAGCCCACTCACTGAACCTCTGAGCTGCTCATTCGAACCTGAGTGAGTGTAACTAGGCCAGCAATAAATTTGACACTAACATTCTATATCTTCTCACCGTAAAATTCTTTCATTTCGGAAAAAGTACACTGCTGTAAATCTGAAAATTATCCCCATGGAATTATTGGTACAGAACGTGTTTAACGTTTTTCTCTGTGAGGATTGCAATTCACTTTCTGGCGACTGTTAAAGATAGTTTCGTCTGAAAATGCTGACACAAAAAGAGAAAATGTTAAACACGTGGAATAATTCGTGTGGAAACTGGGTCACAATAGTTTCAAGGAGGTGCGCTTTGGTTCGGAAGCTGTGAATAATGTTATTGATAATTGAGTGGAGAGGTTTGAACCCATGGGCTTCTGGGAGGCATGTTTCTTCACATTCGCTCTAATCAGCCAGTTATGTCACTGTGATGTTTGATGTAATGTGAAATCCTTAGTGTTTCGAGCTCGCTCACTCGGTAGAATTTAAGTCTCTTAATTTCAGGGTCGTGTGTTCGAGCACCACGTTGGGCGCAGGTCCATTATAATGCTGCTTGTTGAACCCATGCTCGCGATTCCCCCGGCTGAGTCGTCGCTCAAACTGTGACTTTTACCATACAGCTTTGTTCATCTCACAGTTGCTGCTTTGTGAGCGCATAAAGCTCTTCTTTCCGAGTGTGAGGCTAGTTTGTTTGATCCCCCTCATGTACAATGAATTACCTCACTTTAAAAATGACAAGCTCCTCTCAGGCCCCTGAAAGAAATATCTGCTCAGAGTCACGGAACGACAATGGCCTGGTCGCGATGGATGGGCGCGTAACAAGATGCAAACCGAATTAAATAAAAATTAAACGATGAGTGGACAATATTTAGCTGTCCTGCTGAGCAATAGTCATATCAGGATGAGCTACGAGAAATTATTCTGCAGGAAACCAAAGGAAGGTTTGTTTGAAGTGTACACAACTATTAGGAACAGGGATTGAATGGCTGTCAAGGACATCATACGCTGAGCAGAGGGATCAATACACCAGGTTTGGAAATGAGAAAGAATGAAATCTTCGAATTAATACACCGCCTTCCAGCGCCACCGCCACAGCAAAGTGCTTTTCAGACATGAAAGTCCATTTGAAATTGTTTCCATGCTTCTTATAAAATGCGAAATTGGGGCAACTTAGCGTGACCAATCTTTCTACACTGCATACATTGTTGTGCTCTGGGGGTGAGAACCACGCAGATAGGAAGTGCATTCGCTGTCGCAAGAAACGGAACAGCTTCCACAAACTGCACCACTATAATGAGGAGAGAATCTATTCTTGCTATCGTGTTCGAGGGACAGAAGTTGGATAGTACACGGTTCCCTGCTCCCTGCAAAACAGTGACACCTACAGGGCAGTGGGACCACAGATTTAAATCTCAATCATGGGACACCACCTCCGCCAGTGCCTGCCAATCTACTTCTCTGTGGATTCCATTCTTTGTCTCTCAGATTTGCAATTCAATGGCTGAGCAATGAGATGGGACATCATAAAGTCCCCAAATGGATGGCAGCGGTTGCAGGAGAGCTTGTGCCCGCTGGCATACATGCCTCTGCAGTGGGAATGATCAGACTGAACCCATGTGTCCAAAATGACTGCCCCACTATTTATTTTGGAAAAAGAAACCTGATGGAAATAATTGTCATTCCGCCAGTCGGAATGTGAAGCTATCAGTGACTGACACCCTCGTTTAAGCTAGCTTGAGAAGCGCTCATGTCCAAGTCTCTGTGGCGCAATTGGTTTGCGCGTTCGGCTGTTAACCGAAAAGTTGGTGGTTCGAGACCACTCAGGGACGTTGTTTGCTCCTATTTTTCTTTTTGCTTGTCTCCCTTTTCCAGAACAGCATTTGGGACATTGTAACTAAGAACCAATCGCAAAAACTGTATCAGCTGCAATGTGTTACAGTGAGTTCACACAGAAGTAACTGATTGTTTGACAACAAATTGCAAATTGCACAACACAGGAATCAGACCACATTGAACAGTTTTGACAACTGAACAGTGTTTGGTTCAGTTAGAATGAACAACTCAATAGATCCCTCGTCCTCCACTGCACTGTGTGGCTGGGAAAATCAGATAATCAGCAATATTCCGCCTCTGTAATGTTCATTCATCCGCTGGAATCAGAGCGTGCCAACTGCATCTTCAATCAGTGGGCGACTGCTCATCCCTGGACCACAACATACGACAATCCGGGACAAGCATCCCATTACACTGAGCACAGGCCCACGATCACGACGGTATAATACAGCCCACTCACTGAACTTCTGAGCTGCTCATTCGAACCTGAGTGAGTGTAACTAGGCCAGCAATAAATTTGACACTAACATTCTATATCTTCTCACCGTAAAATTCTTTCATTACGGAAAAAGTATACTGCTGTAAATCTGAAAATTATCCCCATGGAATTATTGGTACAGAACGGGTTTAACTTTTTTCTCTGTCAGGATTGCAATTCACTTTCTGGCGACTGTTAAAGATAGTTTCGTCTGAAAATGCTGACACAAAACGAGAAAATGTTAAACACGTGGAATAATTCGTGTGGAAACTGGGTCACAATAGTTTCAAGGAGGTGCGCTTTGGTTCGGAAGCTGTGAATAATGTTATTGATAATTGAGTGGAGAGGTTTGAACCCATGGGCTTCTGGGAGGCATGTTTCTTCACATTCGCTGCATTCAGCCAGTTATGTCACTGCGATGTTTGATGTAATTTGAAATCCTTAATGTTTCCGGCTCGCTCACTCGGTAGAACGTGAGTCTCTTAATTTCTGGGTCGTGTGTTCGAGCACCACGTTGGGCGCAGTTCCATTTTAATGCTTCTTGTTGAACCCATGCTCGCGATTCCCCCGGCTGAGTCGCCGCTCAAACTGTGTCTTTTACCATACAGCTTTGTTCATCTCACAGTTGCTGCTTTGTGAGCGCATAAAGCACTTCTTTCCGAGTGTGAGGTCAGTTTGTTTGATCCCCCTCATGTACAATGAATTACCGCTCTTCAAAAATGACAAGCTCCTCTCAGGCCCCTGAACGAAATATCTGCTCAGAGTCACGGAACGACAATGGCAACTGCCTGATCGCGATCGATGGGCGCGTAACAAGATGCAAACCGAAATAAAAAAAAGTTAAACGATGAGTGGAGAATATTTGGCTGTCCTACTGGACAATAGTCATATCCGGATGAGCTACGAGAAATTATTCTGCAGGAAACCAAGGGGAGATTTGTTTGAAGTGTTTTCAACTATGAGGAACATGGATTTTATGGCTTCAAGGACATCATACCCTGATCAGTGGGGTCAATAAACCGGGTTTGGAAATGAAGAAAGAATGAAATCTTCGAATTAATACACCGCCTTCCAGCACCACCACCACCCCAAAGTGCTTTTCAGACATGGAAGTCGATTTGAAATTGTTTCCATGCTTCTTTTAAAATGCGAAATTTGGGGCAACTTAGCGTGACCAATCTTTCTACATTGCATACATTGTTGTGCTCTGGGGGTGAGAATCACGCAGATAGGAAATGCATTCACTGTCGCAAGAAACGGAACAGCTTCCACAAACTGCACCACTATGATGAGGAGAGAATCTAATCTTGCTATCGTGTTCGAGGGACAGAAGTTGGATAGGACACGGTTCCCTGCTCCCTGCAAAACAGTGACACCTACAGGGCAGTGGGACCACAGATTAAAATCTCAAACATGGGACACCACCTCCGCCAGTGCCTGCCAATCTACTTCTCTGTGGATTCCATTCTTTGTCTCTCAGATTTGCAATTCAATCGCTGAGCAATGAGATGGGACATCATAAAGTCCCCAAATGGATGGCAGCCGTTGCAGGAGATCTTGTGCCCGCTGGCATACATGCCTCTGCAGTGGGAATGATCAGACTGAACCCATGTGTCCAAAATGTCTGCCCCACTATTTACTTTGGAAAAAGAAACCTGATGGAAATAATTGCCATTCCGCGAGTCGGAATGTGAAGCTATCAGTGACTGACACCCTCGTTTAAGCTAGCTTGAGGAGCACTCCTGGCCAAGTCTCTGTGGCGCAATTGGTTAGCGCGTTCGGCTGTTAACCGAAAGGTTGGTGGTTCGAAACCATCCAGGGACGTGGCTTGTTCCTATTTTTCTTTTTGCTTGTCTCCCTTTTCCAGAACAGCCTTTGGGACATTGCAACTAAGAACCAATCGCAAAACCTGTATCAGCTGCACTGTGTTACAGTGAGTTCACACGGAAGTAACTGATTGTTTGACAACAAATTGCAAATTGCACGACACAGGAATCAGACAACATTGAACAGTTTTGACAAATGAACAGAGTTTGGTTCAGTTAGAATGAACAACTCAATAGATCCCTCGTCCACCACTGCACTGTATGACTGGGAAAATCAGAATAGCAGCAATATTCCGCCTCTGTAATGTCCATTCATCCGCTGGAATCAGAGCGTGCCAACTGCAGCTTCAATCAGTGGGCTACTGCTCATCCCTGGGACACAACATACGACAATCCGGGACAAGCATCCCATTACACTGAGCACAGGCCCACGATCACGACCGTCTAATACAGCCCACTCACTGAACCTCTGAGCTGCTCATTCGAACCTGAGTGAGTGTAACTAGGCCAGCAATAAATTTGACACTAACATTCTATATCTTCTCACCGTAAAATTCTTTCATTTCGGAAAAAGTACACTGCTGTAAATCTGAAAATTATCCCCATGGAATTATTGGTACAGAACGTGTTTAACGTTTTTCTCTGTGAGGATTGCAATTCACTTTCTGGCGACTGTTAAAGATAGTTTCGTCTGAAAATGCTGACACAAAAAGAGAAAATGTTAAACACGTGGAATAATTCGTGTGGAAACTGGGTCACAATAGTTTCAAGGAGGTGCGCTTTGGTTCGGAAGCTGTGAATAATGTTATTGATAATTGAGTGGAGAGGTTTGAACCCATGGGCTTCTGGGAGGCATGTTTCTTCACATTCGCTCTAATCAGCCAGTTATGTCACTGTGATGTTTGATGTAATGTGAAATCCTTAGTGTTTCGAGCTCGCTCACTCGGTAGAATTTAAGTCTCTTAATTTCAGGGTCGTGTGTTCGAGCACCACGTTGGGCGCAGGTCCATTATAATGCTGCTTGTTGAACCCATGCTCGCGATTCCCCCGGCTGAGTCGTCGCTCAAACTGTGACTTTTACCATACAGCTTTGTTCATCTCACAGTTGCTGCTTTGTGAGCGCATAAAGCTCTTCTTTCCGAGTGTGAGGCTAGTTTGTTTGATCCCCCTCATGTACAATGAATTACCTCACTTTAAAAATGACAAGCTCCTCTCAGGCCCCTGAAAGAAATATCTGCTCAGAGTCACGGAACGACAATGGCCTGGTCGCGATGGATGGGCGCGTAACAAGATGCAAACCGAATTAAATAAAAATTAAACGATGAGTGGACAATATTTAGCTGTCCTGCTGAGCAATAGTCATATCAGGATGAGCTACGAGAAATTATTCTGCAGGAAACCAAAGGAAGGTTTGTTTGAAGTGTACACAACTATTAGGAACAGGGATTGAATGGCTGTCAAGGACATCATACGCTGAGCAGAGGGATCAATACACCAGGTTTGGAAATGAGAAAGAATGAAATCTTCGAATTAATACACCGCCTTCCAGCGCCACCGCCACAGCAAAGTGCTTTTCAGACATGAAAGTCCATTTGAAATTGTTTCCATGCTTCTTATAAAATGCGAAATTGGGGCAACTTAGCGTGACCAATCTTTCTACACTGCATACATTGTTGTGCTCTGGGGGTGAGAACCACGCAGATAGGAAGTGCATTCGCTGTCGCAAGAAACGGAACAGCTTCCACAAACTGCACCACTATAATGAGGAGAGAATCTATTCTTGCTATCGTGTTCGAGGGACAGAAGTTGGATAGTACACGGTTCCCTGCTCCCTGCAAAACAGTGACACCTACAGGGCAGTGGGACCACAGATTTAAATCTCAATCATGGGACACCACCTCCGCCAGTGCCTGCCAATCTACTTCTCTGTGGATTCCATTCTTTGTCTCTCAGATTTGCAATTCAATGGCTGAGCAATGAGATGGGACATCATAAAGTCCCCAAATGGATGGCAGCGGTTGCAGGAGAGCTTGTGCCCGCTGGCATACATGCCTCTGCAGTGGGAATGATCAGACTGAACCCATGTGTCCAAAATGACTGCCCCACTATTTATTTTGGAAAAAGAAACCTGATGGAAATAATTGTCATTCCGCCAGTCGGAATGTGAAGCTATCAGTGACTGACACCCTCGTTTAAGCTAGCTTGAGAAGCGCTCATGTCCAAGTCTCTGTGGCGCAATTGGTTTGCGCGTTCGGCTGTTAACCGAAAAGTTGGTGGTTCGAGACCACTCAGGGACGTTGTTTGCTCCTATTTTTCTTTTTGCTTGTCTCCCTTTTCCAGAACAGCATTTGGGACATTGTAACTAAGAACCAATCGCAAAAACTGTATCAGCTGCAATGTGTTACAGTGAGTTCACACAGAAGTAACTGATTGTTTGACAACAAATTGCAAATTGCACAACACAGGAATCAGACCACATTGAACAGTTTTGACAACTGAACAGTGTTTGGTTCAGTTAGAATGAACAACTCAATAGATCCCTCGTCCTCCACTGCACTGTGTGGCTGGGAAAATCAGATAATCAGCAATATTCCGCCTCTGTAATGTTCATTCATCCGCTGGAATCAGAGCGTGCCAACTGCATCTTCAATCAGTGGGCGACTGCTCATCCCTGGACCACAACATACGACAATCCGGGACAAGCATCCCATTACACTGAGCACAGGCCCACGATCACGACGGTATAATACAGCCCACTCACTGAACTTCTGAGCTGCTCATTCGAACCTGAGTGAGTGTAACTAGGCCAGCAATAAATTTGACACTAACATTCTATATCTTCTCACCGTAAAATTCTTTCATTACGGAAAAAGTATACTGCTGTAAATCTGAAAATTATCCCCATGGAATTATTGGTACAGAACGGGTTTAACTTTTTTCTCTGTCAGGATTGCAATTCACTTTCTGGCGACTGTTAAAGATAGTTTCGTCTGAAAATGCTGACACAAAACGAGAAAATGTTAAACACGTGGAATAATTCGTGTGGAAACTGGGTCACAATAGTTTCAAGGAGGTGCGCTTTGGTTCGGAAGCTGTGAATAATGTTATTGATAATTGAGTGGAGAGGTTTGAACCCATGGACTTCTGGGAGGCATGTTTCTTCACATTCGCTGCATTCAGCCAGTTATGTCACTGCGATGTTTGATGTAATTTGAAATCCTTAATGTTTCCGGCTCGCTCACTCGGTAGAACGTGAGTCTCTTAATTTCTGGGTCGTGTGTTCGAGCACCACGTTGGGCGCAGTTCCATTTTAATGCTTCTTGTTGAACCCATGCTCGCGATTCCCCCGGCTGAGTCGCCGCTCAAACTGTGTCTTTTACCATACAGCTTTGTTCATCTCACAGTTGCTGCTTTGTGAGCGCATAAAGCACTTCTTTCCGAGTGTGAGGTCAGTTTGTTTGATCCCCCTCATGTACAATGAATTACCGCTCTTCAAAAATGACAAGCTCCTCTCAGGCCCCTGAACGAAATATCTGCTCAGAGTCACGGAACGACAATGGCAACTGCCTGATCGCGATCGATGGGCGCGTAACAAGATGCAAACCGAAATAAAAAAAAGTTAAACGATGAGTGGAGAATATTTGGCTGTCCTACTGGACAATAGTCATATCCGGATGAGCTACGAGAAATTATTCTGCAGGAAACCAAGGGGAGATTTGTTTGAAGTGTTTTCAACTATGAGGAACATGGATTTTATGGCTTCAAGGACATCATACCCTGATCAGTGGGGTCAATAAACCGGGTTTGGAAATGAAGAAAGAATGAAATCTTCGAATTAATACACCGCCTTCCAGCACCACCACCACCCCAAAGTGCTTTTCAGACATGGAAGTCGATTTGAAATTGTTTCCATGCTTCTTTTAAAATGCGAAATTTGGGGCAACTTAGCGTGACCAATCTTTCTACATTGCATACATTGTTGTGCTCTGGGGGTGAGAATCACGCAGATAGGAAATGCATTCACTGTCGCAAGAAACGGAACAGCTTCCACAAACTGCACCACTATGATGAGGAGAGAATCTAATCTTGCTATCGTGTTCGAGGGACAGAAGTTGGATAGGACACGGTTCCCTGCTCCCTGCAAAACAGTGACACCTACAGGGCAGTGGGACCACAGATTAAAATCTCAAACATGGGACACCACCTCCGCCAGTGCCTGCCAATCTACTTCTCTGTGGATTCCATTCTTTGTCTCTCAGATTTGCAATTCAATCGCTGAGCAATGAGATGGGACATCATAAAGTCCCCAAATGGATGGCAGCCGTTGCAGGAGATCTTGTGCCCGCTGGCATACATGCCTCTGCAGTGGGAATGATCAGACTGCACCCATGTGTCCAAAATGTCTGCCCCACTATTTACTTTGGAAAAAGAAACCTGATGGAAATAATTGCCATTCCGCGAGTCGGAATGTGAAGCTATCAGTGACTGACACCCTCGTTTAAGCTAGCTTGAGGAGCACTCCTGGCCAAGTGTCTGTGGCGCAATTGGTTAGCGCGTTCGGCTGTTAACCGAAAGGTTGGTGGTTCGAAACCATCCAGGGACGTGGCTTGTTCCTATTTTTCTTTTTGCTTGTCTCCCTTTTCCAGAACAGCATTTGGGACATTGCAACTAAGAACCAATCGCAAAACCTGTATCAGCTGCACTGTGTTACAGTGAGTTCACACGGAAGTAACTGATTGTTTGACAACAAATTGCAAATTGCACGACACAGGAATCAGACAACATTGAACAGTTTTGACAAATGAACAGAGTTTGGTTCAGTTAGAATGAACAACTCAATAGATCCCTCGTCCACCACTGCACTGTATGACTGGGAAAATCAGAATAGCAGCAATATTCCGCCTCTGTAATGTCCATTCATCCGCTGGAATCAGAGCGTGCCAACTGCAGCTTCAATCAGTGGGCTACTGCTCATCCCTGGGACACAACATACGACAATCCGGGACAAGCATCCCATTACACTGAGCACAGGCCCACGATCACGACCGTCTAATACAGCCCACTCACTGAACCTCTGAGCTGCTCATTCGAACCTGAGTGAGTGTAACTAGGCCAGCAATAAATTTGACACTAACATTCTATATCTTCTCACCGTAAAATTCTTTCATTTCGGAAAAAGTACACTGCTGTAAATCTGAAAATTATCCCCATGGAATTATTGGTACAGAACGTGTTTAACGTTTTTCTCTGTGAGGATTGCAATTCACTTTCTGGCGACTGTTAAAGATAGTTTCGTCTGAAAATGCTGACACAAAAAGAGAAAATGTTAAACACGTGGAATAATTCGTGTGGAAACTGGGTCACAATAGTTTCAAGGAGGTGCGCTTTGGTTCGGAAGCTGTGAATAATGTTATTGATAATTGAGTGGAGAGGTTTGAACCCATGGGCTTCTGGGAGGCATGTTTCTTCACATTCGCTCTAATCAGCCAGTTATGTCACTGTGATGTTTGATGTAATTTGAAATCCTTAGTGTTTCGAGCTCGCTCACTCGGTAGAATTTAAGTCTCTTAATTTCAGGGTCGTGTGTTCGAGCACCACGTTGGGCGCAGGTCCATTATAATGCTGCTTGTTGAACCCATGCTCGCGATTCCCCCGGCTGAGTCGTCGCTCAAACTGTGACTTTTACCATACAGCTTTGTTCATCTCACAGTTGCTGCTTTGTGAGCGCATAAAGCTCTTCTTTCCGAGTGTGAGGCTAGTTTGTTTGATCCCCCTCATGTACAATGAATTACCTCACTTTAAAAATGACAAGCTCCTCTCAAGCCCCTGAAAGAAATATCGGCTCAGAGTCACGGAACGACAATGGCCTGGTCGCGATGGATGGGCGCGTAACAAGATGCAAACCGAATTAAATAAAAATTAAACGATGAGTGGACAATATTTAGCTGTCCTGCTGAGCAATAGTCATATCAGGATGAGCTACGAGAAATTATTCTGCAGGAAACCAAAGGAAGGTTTGTTTGAAGTGTACACAACTATTAGGAACAGGGATTGAATGGCTGTCAAGGACATCATACGCTGAGCAGAGGGATCAATACACCAGGTTTGGAAATGAGAAAGAATGAAATCTTCGAATTAATACACCGCCTTCCAGCGCCACCGCCACAGCAAAGTGCTTTTCAGACATGAAAGTCCATTTGAAATTGTTTCCATGCTTCTTATAAAATGCGAAATTGGGGCAACTTAGCGTGACCAATCTTTCTACACTGCATACATTGTTGTGCTCTGGGGGTGAGAACCACGCAGATAGGAAGTGCATTCGCTGTCGCAAGAAACGGAACAGCTTCCACAAACTGCACCACTATAATGAGGAGAGAATCTATTCTTGCTATCGTGTTCGAGGGACAGAAGTTGGATAGTACACGGTTCCCTGCTCCCTGCAAAACAGTGACACCTACAGGGCAGTGGGACCACAGATTTAAATCTCAATCATGGGACACCACCTCCGCCAGTGCCTGCCAATCTACTTCTCTGTGGATTCCATTCTTTGTTTCTCAGATTTGCAATTCAATGGCTGAGCAATGAGATGGGACATCATAAAGTCCCCAAATGGATGGCAGCGGTTGCAGGAGAGCTTGTGCCCGCTGGCATACATGCCTCTGCAGTGGGAATGATCAGACTGAACCCATGTGTCCAAAATGACTGCCCCACTATTTATTTTGGAAAAAGAAACCTGATGGAAATAATTGTCATTCCGCCAGTCGGAATGTGAAGCTATCAGTGACTGACACCCTCGTTTAAGCTAGCTTGAGAAGCGCTCATGTCCAAGTCTCTGTGGCGCAATTGGTTTGCGCGTTCGGCTGTTAACCGAAAAGTTGGTGGTTCGAGACCACTCAGGGACGTTGTTTGCTCCTATTTTTCTTTTTGCTTGTCTCCCTTTTCCAGAACAGCATTTGGGACATTGTAACTAAGAACCAATCGCAAAAACTGTATCAGCTGCAATGTGTTACAGTGAGTTCACACAGAAGTAACTGATTGTTTGACAACAAATTGCAAATTGCACAACACAGGAATCAGACCACATTGAACAGTTTTGACAACTGAACAGTGTTTGGTTCAGTTAGAATGAACAACTCAATAGATCCCTCGTCCTCCACTGCACTGTGTGACTGGGAAAATCAGATAATCAGCAATATTCCGCCTCTGTAATGTTCATTCATCCGCTGGAATCAGAGCGTGCCAACTGCATCTTCAATCAGTGGGCGACTGCTCATCCCTGGACCACAACATACGACAATCCGGGACAAGCATCCCATTACACTGAGCACAGGCCCACGATCACGACGGTATAATACAGCCCACTCACTGAACTTCTGAGCTGCTCATTCGAACCTGAGTGAGTGTAACTAGGCCAGCAATAAATTTGACACTAACATTCTATATCTTCTCACCGTAAAATTCTTTCATTACGGAAAAAGTATACTGCTGTAAATCTGAAAATTATCCCCATGGAATTATTGGTACAGAACGGGTTTAACTTTTTTCTCTGTCAGGATTGCAATTCACTTTCTGGCGACTGTTAAAGATAGTTTCGTCTGAAAATGCTGACACAAAACGAGAAAATGTTAAACACGTGGAATAATTCGTGTGGAAACTGGGTCACAATAGTTTCAAGGAGGTGCGCTTTGGTTCGGAAGCTGTGAATAATGTTATTGATAATTGAGTGGAGAGGTTTGAACCCATGGGCTTCTGGGAGGCATGTTTCTTCACATTCGCTGCATTCAGCCAGTTATGTCACTGCGATGTTTGATGTAATTTGAAATCCTTAATGTTTCCGGCTCGCTCACTCGGTAGAACATGAGTCTCTTAATTTCTGGGTCGTGTGTTCGAGCACCACGTTGGGCGCAGTTCCATTTTAATGCTTCTTGTTGAACCCATGCTCGCGATTCCCCCGGCTGAGTCGCCGCTCAAACTGTGTCTTTTACCATACAGCTTTGTTCATCTCACAGTTGCTGCTTTGTGAGCGCATAAAGCACTTCTTTCCGAGTGTGAGGTCAGTTTGTTTGATCCCCCTCATGTACAATGAATTACCGCACTTTAAAAATGACAAGCTCCTCTCAGGCCCCTGAACGAAATATCTGCTCAGAGTCACGGAACGACAATGGCAACTGCCTGATCGCGATCGATGGGCGCGTAACAAGATGCAAACCGAATTAAATAAAAATTAAACGATGAGTGGAGAATATTTGGCTGTCCTGCTGAGCAATAGTCATATCAGGATGAGCTACGAGAAATTATTCTGCATTAAACCAAAGGGAGGTTTGTTTGAAGTGTATACAACTATGAGGAACAGGGATTGAATGGCTATTAAGGACATCATACGCTGAGCAGAGGGATCAATACACCAGGTTTGGAAATGAGAAAGAATGAAATCTTCGAATTAATACACCGCCTTCCAGCACCACCGCCACCCCAAAGTGCTTTTCAGACATGGAAGTCCATTTGAAATTGTTTCCATGCTTCTTTTAAAATGCGAAATTTGGGGCAACTTAGCGTGACCAATCTTTCTACACTGCATACATTGTGTGCTCTGGGGGTGAGAACCACGCAGATAGGAAGTGCATTCACTGTCGCAAGAAACGGAACAGCTTCCACAAACTGCACCACTATAATGAGGAGAGAATCTATTCTTGCTGTCGTGTTCGAGGGACAGAAGTTGGATAGTAAACGGTTCCCTGCTCCCTGCAAAACAGTGACACCTACAGGGCAGTGGGACCACAGATTTAAATCTCAAACATGGGACACCACCTCCGCCAGTGCCTGCCAATCTACTTCTCTGTGGATTCCATTCTTTGTCTCTCAGATTTGCAATTCAATGGCTGAGCAATGAGATGGGACATCATAAAGTCCCCAAATGGATGGCAGCGGTTGCAGGAGAGCTTGTGCCCGCTGGCATACATGCCTCTGCAGTGGGAATGATCAGACTGAACCCATGTGTCCAAAATGACTGTCCCGCTATTTAGTTTGGAAAAGGAAACCTGATGGGAATAATTGTCATTCCGCGAGTCGGAATGTGAAGCTATCAGTCACTGACACCCTCGTTTACGCTACCTTGAGTAACGCTCGTGTCCAAGTCTCTGTGCCGCAATTGGTTAGCGCGTTCGGCTGTTAACTGAAAAGTTGGTGTTTCGAGACCACCCAGTGACGTGGTTAGCTCCAAATTTTACTTTTTGCTTTGTCTCCCTTTTCCAGAACAGCATTTGGGACATTGTAACTAAGAACAAAACGCAAAATCTGTATCAACTGCACTGTGTTACAGTGAGATCACACAGAAGTAACTGATTGTTTGACAACAAATTGCAAATTGCACGACACAGGAATCAGACCACAGTTTTGACAACTGAACAGAGTTTGGTTCAGTTAGAATGAACAACTCAATAAATCCCTCGTCCTCCACTGCACTGTGTGACTGTGAAAATCAGA
Organism: Scyliorhinus torazame; assembly: GCF_047496885.1. Taxonomy (NCBI): domain Eukaryota; kingdom Metazoa; phylum Chordata; class Chondrichthyes; order Carcharhiniformes; family Scyliorhinidae; genus Scyliorhinus; species Scyliorhinus torazame. The sequence goes on along the minus strand of NC_092711.1, from coordinate 185,251,287 downwards.
AGAGCAGCAATATTCCGCCTCTGTAATGTCCATTCATCCGCTGTAATCAGAGCGTGTCAACTGCCGTTTCAATCAGTGGGCTACTGCTCATCCCTGGGACACAACATACGGCAATCCGGGACAAGCATCCCATTACACCGAGCACAGGCCCACGATCACGACGGTCTAATACAGCCCACTCACTGAACCTCTGAGCTGCTCATTCGAACCTGAGTGAGTGTAACTAGGCCAGCAATAAATTTGACACTAACATTCTAAATCTTCTCACCGTAAAATTCTTTCATTTCGGAAAAAGTATACTGCTGTAAATCTGAAAATTATCCCCATGGAATTATTGGTACAGAACGGGTTTAACATTTTTCTCTGTCAGGATTGCATTTCACTTTCTGGCGACTGTTAAAGATAGTTTCGTCTGAAAATGCTGACACAAAACGAGAAAATGTTAAACACGTGGAATAATTCGTGTGGAAACTGGGTCACAATAGTTTCAAGGAGGTGCCCTTTGGTTCGGAAGCTGTGAATAATGTTATTGATAATTGAGTGGAGCGGTTTGAACCCATGGGCTTCTGGGAGGCATGTTTCTTCACATTCGGTGCAATCAGCCAATTATGTCACTGCGATGTTTGATGTAATTTGAAATCCTTAGTGTTTAGAGCTCGCTCACTCGGTAGAACTTAAGTCTCTTAATTTCAGGGTCGTGTGTTCGAGCACCACGTTGGGCGCAGGTCCATTATAATGCTGCTTGTTGAACCCATGCTCGCGATTCCCCCGGCTGAGTCGCCGCTCAAACTGTGTCTTTTACCATACAGCTTTGTTCATCTCACAGTTGCTGCTTTGTGAGCGCATAAAGCTCTTCTTTCCGAGTGTGAGGCTAGTTTGTTTGATCCCCCTCATGTACAATGAATTACCTCACTTTAAAAATGACAAGCTCCTCTCAGGTCCCTGAACGAAATATCTGCTCAGAGTCACGGAACGACAACGGCCTGGTCGCGATGGATGGGCGCGTAACAAGATGCAAACCGAAATAAATAAAAATTAAACGATGAGTGGAGAATATTTGGCTGTCCTGCTGAGCAATGGTCATATCAGGATGAGCTACGAGAAATTATTCTGCAGGAAACCAAAGGGAGGTTTGTTTGAAGTGTATACAACTATGAGGAACAGGGATTGAATGGCTATCAAGGACATCATACGCTGAGCAGAGGGATCAATACACCAGGTTTGGAAATGAGAAAGAATGAAATCTTCGAATTAATACACCGCCTTCCCGCACCTCCGCCACCCCAAAGTGCTTTTCAGACATGGAAGTCCATTTGAAATTGTTTCCATGCTTCTTTTAAACTGCGAAATTTGGGACAACTTAGCGTGACCAATCTTTCCACATTGCATACATTGTTGTGCTCTGGGGGTGAGAACCACGCAGATAGGAAGTGCATTCACTGTCGCAAGAAACGGAACTTCGTCCACAAACTGCACCACTATAATGAGGAGAGAATCTATTCTTGCTATCTTGTTCGAGGGACAGATGTTGGATCGGATACGGTTCCCTGCTCCCTGCAAAACAGTGACACCTACAGGGCAGTGGGTCCACAGATTTAAATCTCAAACATGGGACACCATCTCCGTCAGTGCCTGCCACTCTACTTCTCTGTGGATTCCATTCTTTGTCTCTCAGATTTGCAATTCAATGGCTGAGCAATGAGATGGGACATCATAAAGTCCCCAAATGGATGGCAGCGGTTGCAGGCGAGCTTGTGCCCGCTGGCATACATGCCTCTGCAGTGGGAATGATCAGACTGAACCCATGTGTCCAAAATATCTGCCCCACTAATTATTTTGGAAAAAGAAACCTGATAGATATAATTGTCATTCCGCGAGTCGGAATGTGAAGCTATCAGTCACTGACACCCTCGTTTACGCTAGCTTGAGGAGCGCTCATGTCCAAGTCTCTGTGGCGCAATTGGTTATCGCGTTCGGCTGTTAACCGAAAAGTTGGTGGTTCGAGACCACCCAGGGACGTGGTTTGCTCCTCTTTTTCTTTTTGCTTGTCTCCCTTTTCCAGATAGCATTTGGGACATTGAAACTAAGAACCAATCGCAAAAATTGTATCAGCTGCACTGTGTTACAGTTAGTTCACACAAAAGTAACTGATTATTTGACAACAAACTGCAAATTGCACGACACAGGAATCAGACAACATTGAACATTTTTGACAACTGAACAGAGTTTTGTTCAGTTAGAATGAACAACTCAATAAATCCCTCGTCCTCCACTGCACTGTGTGACTGGGAAAATCAGAATAGCAGCAATATTCCGCCTCTGTAATGCCATTCTTCCGCTGGAATCAGAGCGTGCCAACTGCATGTTCAATCAGTGGGCTACTGCTCATCCCTGGGACACAACATACGACAATCCAGGACAAGCATCCCATTACACTGAGCACATGCCCACGATCACGACGGTCTAATACAGCCCACTCACTGAACCTCTGAGCTGCTCATTCGAACCTGAGTGAGTGTAACTAGGCCAGCAATAAATTTGACACGAACATTCTATATCTTCTCACCGTAAAATTCTTTCATTTCGGAAAAAGTATACTGCTGTAAATCTGAAAATTATCCCCATGGAATTATTGGTACAGAACGGGTTTAACTTTTTTCTCTGTCAGGATTGCAATTCACTTTCTGGCGACTGTTAAAGATAGTTTCGTCTGAAAATGCTGACAAAGAACGGGAAAATGTTAAACACGTGGAATAATTCGTGTGGAAACTGGGTCACAATAGATTCAAGGAGGTGCGCTTTGGTTCGGAAGCTGTGAATAATGTTATTGATAATTGAGTGGAGAGGTTTGAACCCATGGGCTTCTGGGAGGCATGTTTCTTCACATTCGCTGCAATCAGCCAGTTATGTCACTGCGATGTTTGATGTAATTTGAAATCCTTAATATTTCCGGCTCACTCACTCGGTAGAACACGAGTCTCTTAATTTCAGGGTCGTGTGTTCGAGCACCACGTTGGGCGCAGGTCCATTTTAACGCTGCTTGTTGAACCCATGCTCGCGATTCCCCCGGCTGAGTCGCCGCTCAAACTGTGTCTTTTACCATACAGCTTTGTTCATCTCACAGTTGCAGCTTTGTGAGCGCATAAAGCTCTTCTTTCCGATAGTGAGGCTAGTTTGTTTGGTCCCCCTCATGTACAAATAATTACCGCACTTTAAACATGACAAGCTCCTCTCAGGCCCCTGAACGAAAAATCTGCTCTGAGTCACGGAACGACAATGGCAACGGCCTGATCGCAATGGATGGGCGCGTAACAAGATGCAAACCGAAATAAAAAAAAGTTAAATGATGAGTGGAGAATATTTGGCTGTCCTGCTGGGCAAAAGTCATATCAGGTTGAGCAACGAGAAATTATTCTGCAGGAAACCAAGGGGAGATTTGTTTGAAGTGTTTTCAACTATGAGGAACATGGATTTTATGGCTATCAAGGACATCATACCCTGAGCTGTGGGGTCCATAAACCGGGTTTGGAAATGAGAAAGAATGAAATCTTCGAATTAATACACCGCCTTCCAGCACCTCCGCCACCCCAAAGTGCTTTTCAGACATGGAAGTCCATTTGAAATTGTTTCCATGCTTCTTTTAAAATGCTAAATTTGGGACAACTTAGCGTGACCAATCTTTCCACATTGCATACATTGTTGTGCTCTGGGGGTGAGAACCACGCAGATAGGAAGTGCATTCACTGTCGCAAGAAACGGAACTTCGTCCACAAACTGCACCACTATAATGAGGAGAGAATCTATTCTTGCTATCTTGTTCGAGGGACAGATGTTGGATCGGATACGGTTCCCTGCTCCCTGCAAAACAGTGACACCTACAGGGCAGTGGGTCCACAGATTTAAATCTCAAACATGGGACACCATCTCCGCCAGTGCCTGCCACTCTACTTCTCTGTGGATTCCATTTTTGGTCTCTCAGATTTGCAATTCAAAGTCATAGCAATGAGATGGGACATCATAAAGTCCCCAAATGGATGGCAGCGGTTGCAGGAGAGCTTGTGCCCGCTGGCATACATGCGTCTGCAGTGGGAATGATCAGACTGAACCCATGTGTCCAAAATGACTGTCCCGCTATTTAGTTTGGAAAAGGAAACCTGATGGGAATAATTGTCATACCGCGAGTCGGAATGTGAAGCTATCAGTCACTGACACCCTCGTTTACGCTACCTTGAGTAACGCTCATGTCCAAGTCTCTGTGGCGCAATTGGTTAGCGCGTTCGGCTGCTAACTGAAAAGTTGGTGTTTCGAGACCACCCAGTGACGTGGTTTGCTCCAAATTTTACTTTTTGCTTTGTCTCCCTTTTCCAGAACAGCATTTGGGACATTGTAACTAAGAACCAATCGCAAAATCTGTATCAACTGCACTGTGTTACAGTGAGATCACACAGAAGTAACTGATTGTTTGACAACAAATTGCAAATTGCACGAAACAGGAATCAGACCACAGTTTTGACAACTGAACAGAGTTTGGTTCAGTTAGAATGAACAACTCAATAAATCCCTCGTCCTCCACTGCACTGTGTGACTGTGAAAATCAGAAGAGCAGCAATATTCCGCCTCTGTAATGTCCATTCATCCGCTGGAATCAGAGCGTGCCAACTGCCGCTTCAATCAGTGGGCTACTGCTCATCCCTGGGACACAACATACGACAATCCGGGACAAGCATCCCATTACACCGAGCACAGGCCCACGATCACGACGGTCTAATACAGCCCACTCACTGAACCTCTGAGCTGCTCATTCGAACCTGAGTGAGTGTAACTAGGCCAGCAATAAATTTGACACTAACATTCTAAATCTTCTCACCGTAAAATTCTTTCATTTCGGAAAAAGTATACTGCTGTAAATCTGAAAATTATCCCCATGGAATTATTGGTACAGAACGGGATTAACATTTTTCTCTGTCAGGATTGCATTTCACTTTCTGGCGACTGTTAAAGATAGTTTCGTCTGAAAATGCTGACACAAAACGAGAAAATGTTAAACACGTGGAATAATTCGTGTGGAAACTGGGTCACAATAGTTTCAAGGAGGTGCGCTTTGGTTCGGTAGCTGTGAATAATGTTATTGATAATTGAGTGGAGAGGTTTGAACCCATGGGCTTCTGGGAGGCATGTTTCTTCACATTCGCTGCAATCAGCCAGTTATGTCACTGCGATGTTTGATGTAATTTGAAATCCTTAATGTTTCCGGCTCGCTCACTCGGTAGAACATGAGTCTCTTAATTTCTGGGTCGCGTGTTCGAGCACCACGTTGTGCGCAGTTCCATTTTAATGCTTCTTGTTGAACCCATGATCGCGATTCCCCCGGCTGAGTCGCCGCTCAAACTGTGTCTTTTACCATACAGCTTTGTTCATCTCACAGTTGCTGCTTTGTGAGCGCATAAAGCACTTCTTTCCGAGTGTGAGGTCAGTTTGTTTGATTCCCCCTCATGTACAATGAATTACCGCACTTTAAAAATGACAAGCTCCTCTCAGGCCCCTGAACGAAATATCTGCTCAGAGTCACGGAACGACAATGGCAACTGCCTGATCGTGATGGATGGGCGCGTAACAAGATGCAAACCGAAATAAATAAAAATTAAACGATGAGTGGAGAATATTTGGCTGTCCTGCTGAGCAACAGTCATATCAGGATGAGCTACGAGAAATGATTCTGCAGGAAACCAAAGGGAGGTTTGTTTGAAGTGTATACAACTATGAGGAACAGGGATTGAATGGCTATCAAGGACATCATGCGCTGAGCAGAGGGATCAATACACCAGGTTTGGAAATGAGAAAGAATGAAATCTTCGAATTAATACACCGCCTTCCAGCACCTCCGCCACCCCAAAGTGCTTTTCAGACGTGGAAGTCCATTTGAAATTGTTTCCATGCTTCTTTTAAAATGCTAAATTTGGGACAACTTAGCGTGACCAATCTTTCCACATTGCATACATTGTTGTGCTCTGGGGGTGAGAACCACGCAGATAGGAAGTGCATTCACTGTCGCAAGAAACGGAACTTCGTCCACAAACTGCACCACTATAATGAGGAGAGAATCTATTCTTGCTATCTTGTTCGAGGGACAGATGTTGGAATGGATACGGTTCCCTGCTCCCTGCAAAACAGTGACACCTACAGGGCAGTGGGACCACAGATTTAAATCTCAAACAATTGGGCACCATCTCCGCCAGTGCCTGCCACTCTGCTTCTCTGTGGATTCCATTTTTGGTCTCTCAGATTTGCAATTCAAAGTCATAGCAATGAGATGGGACATCATAAAGTCCCCAAATGGATGGCAGCGGTTGCAGGAGAGCTTGTGCCCGCTGGCATACATGCGTCTGCAGTGGGAATGATCAGACTGAACCCATGTGTCCAAAATGACTGTCCCGCTATTTAGTTTGGAAAAGGAAACCTGATGGGAATAATTGTCATTCCGCGAGTCGGAATGTGAAGCTATCAGTCACTGACACCCTCGTTTACGCTACCTTGAGTAACCGCGTTCGGCTGCTAACTGAAAAGTTGGTGTTTCGAGACCACCCAGTGACGTGGTTTGCTCCACATTTTACTTTTTGCTTTGTCTCCCTTTTCCAGAACAGCATTTGGGACATTGTAACTAAGAATCAATCGCAAAATCTGTATCAACTGCACTGTGTTACAGTGAGATCACACAGAAGTAACTGATTCTTTGACAACAAATTGCAAATTGCACGACACAGGAATCAGACCACAGTTTTGACAACTGAACAGAGTTTGGTTCAGTTAGAATGAACAACTCAATAAATCCCTCGTCCTCCACTGCACTGTGTGATTGTGAAAATCAGAAGAGCAGCAATATTCCGCCTCTGTAATGTCCATTCATCCGCTGGAATCAGAGCGTGCCAACTGCCGCTTCAATCAGTGGGCTACTGCTCATCCCTGGGACACAACATACGACAATCCGGGACAAGCATCCCATTACACCGAGCACAGGCCCACGATCACGACGGTCTAATACAGCCCACTCACTGAACCTCTGAGCTGCTCATTCGAACCTGAGTGAGTGTAACTAGGCCAGCAATAAATTTGACACTAACATTCTATATCTTCTCACCGTAAAATTCTTTCATTTCGGAAAAAGTATACTGCTGTAAATCTGAAAATTATCCCCATGGAATTATTGGTACAGAACGGGTTTAACATTTTTCTCTGTCAGGATTGCATTTCACTTTCTGGCGACTGTTAAAGATAGTTTCGTCTGAAAATGCTGACACAAAACGAGAAAATGTTAAACACGTGGAATAATTCGTGTGGAAACTGGGTCACAATAGTTTCAAGGAGGTGCGCTTTGGTTCGGTAGCTGTGAATAATGTTATTGATAATTGAGTGGAGAGGTTTGAACCCATGGGCTTCTGGGAGGCATGTTTCTTCACATTCGCTGCAATCAGCCAGTTATGTCACTGGGATGTTTGATGTAATTTGAAATCCTTAATGTTTCCGGCTCGCTCACTCGGTAGAACCTGAGTCTCTTAATTTCAGGGTCGTGTGTTTGAGCACCACGTTGGGCGCAGTTCCATTTTAATGCTGCTTGTTGAACCCATGCTCGCGATTCCCCGGCTGAGTCGCCGCTCAAACTGTGTCTTTTACCATACAGCTTTGTTCATCTCACAGGTGCTGCTTAGTGAGCGCATAAAGCACTTCTTTCCGAGTGTGAGGCTAGTTTGTTTGATCCCCCTCATGTACAATGAATTACCGCACTGTAAAAATGACAAGCTCCTCTCAGGCCCCTGAACGAAATATCTGCTCAGAGTCACGGAACGACAATGGCAACTGCCTGATCGCGATGGATGGGCGCGTAACAATATGCAAACCGAAATAAATAAAAATTAAAGGATGAGTGGAGAATATTTGGCTGTCCTGCTGAGCAATAGTCATATCAGGATGAGCTACGAGAAATTATTCTGCAGGAAACCAAAGGGAGGTTTGTTCGAAGTGTATACAACTATGAGGAACAGGGATTGAATGGCTATCAAGGACATCATACGCTGAGCAGAGGGATCAATACACCAGGTTTGGAAATGAGAAAGAATGAAATCTTCGAATTAATACACCGCCTTCCAGCACCTCCGTATACCCAAAGTGCTTTTCAGACATGGAAGTCCATTTGAAATTGTTTCCATGCTTCCTTTAAAATGCGAAATTTGGGGCAACTTAGCGTGACCAATCTTTCTACACTGCATACATTGTTGTGCTCTGGGGGTGAGAAACACGCAGATAGGAAGTGCATTCACGGTCGCAAGAAACGGAACTTCGTACACAAACTGCACCACTATTATGAGGAGATTCTTGCTATCGTGTTCGAGGGACAGATGCTGGATAGGACACGGTTCCCTGCTCCCTGCAAAACAGTGACACCGGCAGGGCAGTGGGACCACAGATTAAAATCTCAAACATGGGACACCACCTCCGCCAGTGCCTGCCACTCTACTTCTCTGTGGATTCCATTTTTTGTCTCTCAGATTTGCAATTCAAAGTCTGAGCAATGAGATGGGACATCATAAAGTCCCCAAATGGATGGCAGCGGTTGCAGGAGAGCTTGTGCCCGCTGGCATGAATGCGTCTGCAGTGGGAATGATAAGACTGAACCCATGTGTCCAAAATGACTGTCTCACTATTTAGTTTGGAAAAGGAAACCTGATGGGAATAATTGTCATTCCGCGACTCGGAATGTGAAGCTATCAGTCACTGACGCCCTCAATTACGCTACCTTGAGTAACGCTCATGTCCAAATCTCTGTGGCGCGTTCGCTTCTTAACCGGAAGGTTGGTAGTTCGAAACCACCCAGTGACGTGGTTTGCTTCCACTTTTTCTTTTTGCTTTGTCTCCCTTTTCCAGAACAGCATTTGGGACATTGTAACTAAGAACCAATCGCAAAATCTTTATCAACTGCACTGTGTTACAGTGAGATCACACAGAAGTAACTGATTGTTTGACAGCAAATTGCAAATTGCTCGACACAGGATTCAGACCACAGTTTTGACAACTGAACAGAGTTTCGTCAGTTAGAATGAACAACTCAATAAATCCCTCGTCCTCCACTGCACTGAGTGACTGGGAAATTCAGAATAGCAGCAGTATTCCGCCTCTGTAATGTCCATTCATCCGCTGGAATCAGAGCGTGCCAACTGCAGCTTCAATCAGTGGGCGACTGCTCATCCCTGGGACACAACATACGACAATCCGGGACAAGCATCCCATTACACTGAGCACAGGCCCACGATCACGACGGTCTAATACAGCCCACTCACTGAACCGCTGAGCTGCTCATTCGAACCTGAGTGAGTGTAACTAGGCCAGCAATAAATTTGACAGTAACATTCTATATCTTCTCACCGTAAAATTCTTTCATTTCGGAAAAAGTATACTGCTGTAAATCTGAAAATTATCCCCATGGAATTATTGGTACAGAACGGGTTTAACTTTTTTCTCTGTCAGGATTGCAATTCACTTTCTGGCGACTGTTAAAAATAGTTTCGTCTGAAAATGCTGACACAAAACGAGAAAATGTTAAACACGTGGAATAATTCGTGTGGAAACTGGGTCACAATAGTTTCAAGGAGGTGCGCTTTGGTTCGGAAGATGTGAATAATGTTATTGATAATCGAGTGGAGAGGTTTGAACCCATGGGCTTCTGGGAGGCATGTTTCTTCACATTCGCTGCAATCAGCCAGTTATGTCACTGCGATGTTTGATGTAATTTGAAATCCTTAATGTTTCCGGCTCGCTCACTCGGTAGAACGTGAGTCTTTTAATTTCAGGGTCGTGTGTTCGAGCACCACGTTGGGCGCAGGTCCATTTTAATGCTGCTTGTTGAACTCATGCTCGCGATTCCCCCTGCTGAGTCGCCGCTCAAACTGTGTCTTTTACCATACAGCTTTGTTCATCTCACAGTTGCTGCTTAGTGAGCGCATAAAGTACTTCTTTCCGAGTGTGAGGCTAGTTTGTTTGATCCCCCTCATGTACAATGAATTACCGCACTTTAAAAATGACAAGCTCCTCTCAGGCCCCTGAACGAAATATCTGCTCAGAGTCACGGAACGACAATGGCAACTGCCTGATCGCGATGGATGGGCGCGTAACAAGATGCAAACCGAACTAATTAAAAATTAAACGATGAGTGGAGAATATTTGGCTGTCCTGCTGAGCAATAGTCATATCAGGATGTGCTACGAGAAATTATTCTGCAGGAAACCAAAGGGAGGTTTGTTTGAAGTGTATACTACTATGAGGAACAGGGATTGAATGGCTATCAAGGACATCATACGCTGAGCAGAGGGATCAATACACCAGGTTTGGAAATGAGAAAGAATGAAATCTTCGAAATAATACACCGCCTTCCAACACCTCCGCCTACCCAAAGTGCTTTTCAGACATGGAAGTCCATTTGAAATTGTTTCCATGTTTCTTTTAAAATGCGAAATTTGGGGCAACTTAGCGTGACAAATCTTTCCACACTGCATACATTGTTGTGCTCTGTGGATGAGAACCACGCAGATAGGAAGTGCATTCACTGTCGCAAGAAACGGAACAGCTTCCACAAACTGCACCACTATAATGAGGAGAGAATCGATTCTTGCGATCGTGTTCTAGGGACAGAAGTTGGATAGGACACGGTCCCCAGCTCCCTGCAAAACAGTGACACCTACAGGGCAGTGGGACCACAGATTTAAATCTCAAACATGGGACACCACCTCCGCCAGTGCCTGCCAATCTACTTCTGTGTGGATTCCATTCGTTGCCTCTCAGATTTGCAATTCAATGGCTGAGCAATGAGATGGGACATCATAAAGTCCCCAAATGGATGTCAGCGGTTGCAGGAGAGCTTGTGCCCGCTGGCATACATGCATCTGCAGTGGGAATGATCAGACTGAACCCATGTGTCCAAAATGTCTGCCCCACTATTTATTTTGGAAAAAGAAACCTGATGGAAATAATTTCGGTGTGAGAACAGCTGGTGAGTCAGTTTCAGCGGGAGCATTGCGGAAGGAGGTTGCTGGGAGGTAAGTCAACCTTTTACACACTTGTGTTTGCAGGGGCAGGCCAGTCGATTTCGGCGTGAGAACAGCTGGTGAGTCAGTTTCAGCGGGAGCATTGCGGAAGGAGGTTGCTGGGAGGTAAGTCAACCTTTAAAAGCACTTGTCTTTGCAGGGGCAGGCCAGTCGATTTCGGCGTGAGAACAGCTGGTGAGTCAGTTTCAGCGGGAGCTTTGCGGAAGGAGGTTGCTGGGAGGTAAGTCAACCTTTAAAAGCACTTGTCTTTGCAGGGGCAGGCCAGTCGATTTCGGCGTGAGAACAGCTGGTGAGTCAGTTTCAGCGGGAGCATTGCGGAAGGAGGTTGCTGGGAGGTAAGTCAACCTTTAAAAGCACTTGTCTTTGCAGGGGCAGGCCAGTCGATTTCGGCGTGAGAACAGCTGGTGAGTCTGTTTCAGCGGGAGCTTTGCGGAAGGAGGTTGCTGGGAGGTAAGTCAACCTTTAAAAGCACTTGTCTTTGCAGGGGCAGGCCAGTCGATTTCGGCGTGAGAACAGCTGGTGAGTCAGTTTCCGCGGGAGCTTTGCGGAAGGAGGTTGCTGGGAGTTAAGTCAACCTTTAAAAGCACTTGTCTTTGAAGGGGCAGGCCAGTCGATTTCGGCGTGAGAACAGCTGGTGAGTCAGTTTCAGCGGGAGCTTTGCGGAAGGAGGTTGCTGGGAGGTAAGTCAACCTTTAAAAGCACTTGTCTTTGCAGGGGCAGGCCAGTCGATTTCGGCGTGAGAACAGCTGGTGAGTCTGTTTCAGCGGGAGCTTTGCGGAAGGAGGTTGCTGGGAGGTAAGTCAACCTTTAAAAGCACTTGTCTTTGCAGGGGCAGGCCAGTCGATTTCGGCGTGAGAACAGCTGGTGAGTCAGTTTCAGCGGGAGCTTTGCGGAAGGAGGTTGCTGGGAGGTAAGTCAACCTTTAAAAGCACTTGTCTTTGCAGGGGCAGGCCAGTCGATTTCGGCGTGAGAACAGCTGGTGAGTCAGTTTCAGCGGGAGCTTTGCGGAAGGAGGTTGCTGGGAGGTAAGTCAACCTTTAAAAGCACTTGTCTTTGCAGGGGCAGGCCAGTCGATTTCGGCGTGAGAACAGCTGGTGAGTCTGTTTCAGCGGGAGCTTTGCGGAAGGAGGTTGCTGGGAGGTAAGTCAACCTTTAAAAGCACTTGTCTTTGCAGGGGCAGGCCAGTCGATTTCGGCGTGAGAACAGCTGGTGAGTCAGTTTCAGCGGGAGCTTTGCGGAAGGAGGTTGCTGGGAGGTAAGTCAACCTTTAAAAGCACTTGTCTTTGCAGGGGCTAATTTTTAAATTAGTTTTTTAGGCGGGAACAGGAAGTCGACCCGCGGACGTCTGGGAAGACCCTCACCAATAAATTCTGGTGGAGAGGAAACCCGAGACACTACACGTGTAGTGTCTCCCACCCACCCTCCTCCTCTAACCTAATAATAAAACCCATTGGTCTGAGGTAAGTACCATATTTTATTATATTATTATTATTTTTTATAAAAATTTAATTTAGTTGTTAGCCAGATCTTGGTAGAAAGTTAGAGGAATGGCAGGGAAGGGAGTGCAATGTTCCTCCTGCAGGATGTTTGAGGTGAGGGATGCAGTTAGTGTCCCTGCTGATTTTACCTGCAGGAAGTGCTGCCATCTCCAGCTCCTCCAAGACCGAGTTAGGGAACTGGAGCTGGAGTTGGAAGAACTTCGGATCATTCGGGAGGCAGAAGGGGTCATAGATAGCAGCTTCAGGGAATTAGTTACACCAAAGATTGGAGATAGGTGGGTAACTGTAACAGGGACTGGGAAAAAGCAGTCAGTGCAGGGATCCCCTGCGGTCGTTCCCCTGAGAAACAAGTATACCGCTTTGGATACTTGTGTGGCGGGGGGTGGGGACTTACCAGGGGTAAGCCATGGGGTACGGGCCTCTGGCACGGAGTCTGTTCCTGTTGCTCAGAAGGGAAGGGGGGAGAGGAGCAGAGCATTAGTAATTGGGGACTCTATAGTCAGGGGCACAGATAGGAGATTTTGTGGGAGCGTGAGAGACTCGCGTTTGGTATGTTGCCTCCCAGGTGCAAGGGTACGTGATGTCTCGGATCGTGTTTTCCGGGTCCTTAGGGGGGGGCGGGGGAGCAGCCCCAAGTCGTGGTCCACATTGGCACTAACGACATAGGTAGGAAAGGGGACAAGGATGTCAGGCAGGCTTTCAGGGAGCTAGGATGGAAGCTCAGAACTAGAACAAACAGAGTTGTTATCTCTGGGTTGTTGCCCGTGCCACGTGATAGTGAGATGAGGAATAGGGAGAGAGAGCATTTAAACACGTGGCTGCAGGGATGGTGCAGGCGGGAGGGATTCAGATTTTTGGATAACTGGGGCTCTTTCTGGGGAAGGTGGGACCTCTACAGACAGGATGGTCTACATCTGAACCTGAGGGGCACAAATATCCTGGGGGGGAGATTTGTTAGTGCTCTTTGGGGGGGGGGTTTAAACTAATGCAGCAGGGGCATGGGAACCTGGATTGTAGTTTTAGGGTAAGGGAGAATGAGAGTATAGAGGTCAGGAGCACAGATTTGACGTCGCAAGAGGGGGCCAGTGTTCAGGTAGGTGGTTTGAAGTGTGTCTACTTCAATGCCAGGAGTATACGAAACAAGGTAGGGGAACTGGCAGCATGGGTTGGTACCTGGGACTTCGATGTTGTGGCCATTTCGGAGACATGGATAGAGCAGGGACAGGAATGGATGTTGCAGGTTCCGGGGTTTAGGTGTTTTAGTAAGCTCAGAGAAGGAGGCAAAAGAGGGGGAGGTGTGGCGCTGCTAGTCAAGAGCAGTATTACGGTGGCGGAGAGGATGCTAGATGGGGACTCTTCTTCCGAGGTAGTATGGGCTGAAGTTAGAAACAGGAAAGGAGAGGTCACCCTGTTGGGAGTTTTTTATAGGCCTCCTAATATTTCTAGGAATGTAGAGGAAAGGATGGCGAAGATGATTCTGGATATGAGCGAAAGTAACAGGGTAGTTATTATGGGAGACTTTAACTTTCCAAATATTGACTGGAAAAGATATAGTTCGAGTACAATAGATGGGTCGTTTTTTGTACAGTGTGTGCAGGAGGGTTTCCTGAAACAATATGTTGACAGGCCAACAAGAGGCGAGGCCACGTTGGATTTGGTTTTGGGTAATGAACCAGGCCAGGTGTTGGATTGGGAGGTAGGAGAGCACTTTGGGGACAGTGACCACAATTCGGTGACGTGTACGTTAATGATGGAAAGGGATAAGTATACACCGCAGGGCAAGAGTTATAGCTGGGGGAAGGGCAATTATGATGCCATTAGACGTGACTTGGGGGGGGGGGGGGGATAAGGTGGAGACGTAGGCTGCAAGTGTTGGGTACACTGGATAAGTGGGGCTTGTTCAAGGATCAGCTACTGCATGTTCTTGATAAGTATGTACCGGTCAGACAGGGAGGAAGGCGTCGAGCAAGGGAACCGTGGTTTACCAAGGAAGTGGAATCTCTTGTTAAGAGGAAGAAGGAGGCCTATGTGAAGATGAAGTGTGAAGTTTCGGTTGGGGCGTTGGATAGTTACAAGGTAGCGAGGAAGGATCTAAAGAGAGAGCTAAGACGAGCAAGGAGGGGACATGAGAAGTATTTGGCAGGAAGGATCAAGGAAAACCCAAAAGCTTTCTATAGGTATGTCAGGAATAAGCGAATGACTCGGGAAAGAGTAGGACCAGTCAAGGACAGGGATGGGAAATTGTGTGTGGAGTCTGAAGAGATAGGCGAGATACTAAATGAATATTTTTCGTCAGTATTCACTCAGGAAAAAGATAATGTTGTGGAGGAGAATGCTGAGCCCCAGGCTAATAGAATAGATGGCATTGAGGTACGTAGGGAAGAGGTGTTGGCAATTCTGGACAGGCTGAAAATAGATAAGTCCCCGGGACCTGATGGGATTTATCCTCGGATTCTCTGGGAGGCCAGGGAAGAGATTGCTGGCCCTTTGGCTTTGATTTTTATGTCATCAATGGCTACAGGAATAGTGCCAGAGGACTGGAGGACAGCAAATGTGGTCCCTTTGTTCAAAAAGGGGAGCAGAGACAACCCCGGCAACTATAGACCGGTGAGCCTCACGTCTGTAGTGGGTAAAGTCTTGGAGGGGATTATAAGAGACAAGATTTATAATCATCTAGATAGGAATAATATGATCAGGGATAGTCAGCATGGCTTTGTGAAGGGTAGGTCATGCCTCACAAACCTTATTGAGTTCTTTGAGAAGGTGACTGAACAGGTAGACGAGGGTAGAGCAGTTGATGTGGTGTATATGGATTTCAGCAAAGCGTTTGATAAGGTTCCCCACGGTAGGCTATTGCAAAAAATACGGAGGCTGGGGATTGAGGGTGATTTAGAGATGTGGATCAGAAATTGGCTAGCTGAAAGAAGACAGAGGATGGTGGTTGATGGGAAATGCTCAGAATGGAGTACAGTCACAAGTGGAGTACCACAAGGATCTGTTCTGGGGCCGTTGCTGTTTGTCATTTTTATCAATGACCTAGAGGAAGGCGCAGAAGGGTGGGTGAGTACATTTGCAGACGATACTAAAGTCGGTGGTGTTGTCGATAGTGTGGAAGGATGTAGCAGGTTACAGAGGGATATAGATAAGCTGCAGAGCTGGGCTGAGAGGTGGCAAATGGAGTTTAATGTAGAGAAGTGTGAGGTGATTCACTTTGGAAGGAATAACAGGAATGCAGCATATTTGGCTAATGGTAAAGTTCTTGAAAGTGTGGATGAGCAGAGGGATCTAGGTGTCCATGTACATAGATCCCTGAAAGTTGCCACCCAGGTTGATAGGGTTGTGAAGAAGGCCTATGGAGTGTTGGCCTTTATTGGTAGAGGGATTGAGTTCCGGTGTCGGGAGGTCATGTTGCAGCTGTACAGAACTCTGGTACGGCCGCATTTGGAGTATTGCGTACAGTTCTGGTCACCGCATTATAGGAAGGACGTGGAGGCTTTGGAGCGGGTGCAGAGGAGATTTACCAGGATGTTGCCTGGTATGGAGGGAAAATCTTATGAGGAAAGGCTGATGGACTTGAGGTTGTTTTCGTTGGAGGGAAGAAGGTTAAGAGGAGACTTAATAGAGCCATACAAAATGATCAGGGGGTTGGATAGGGTGGACAGTGAGAGCCTTCTCCCGCGGATGGATATGGCTGGCACGAGGGGACATAACTTTATACTGAGGGGTAATAGATATAGGACAGAGGTCAGAGGTAGGTTCTTTACGCAAAGAGTAGTGAGGCCGTGGAATGCACTACCTGCTACAGTAGTGAACTCGCCAACATTGAGGGCATTTAAAAGTTTATTGGATAAAAATATGGATGATAATGGCATAGTGTAGGTTAGATGGCTTTTGTTTCGGTGCAACATCGTGGGCCGAAGGGCCTGTACTGTGCTGTATTGTTCTATGTTCTACTTGTCATTCGGCGAGTCGGAATGTGAAGCTATCAGTGACTGACACCCTCGTTTAAGCTAGCTTGAGGAGTGCTCATGTCCAAGTCTCTGTGGCGCAATTGGTTAGCGCGTTCGGGTGTTAACCGAAAAGTTGCTGGTCCGAGACCACCCAGGGACGTGGTTTGCTCCTACTTTTCTTTTTGCTTGTCTCCCTTTTCCAGAACAGCATTTGGGACATTGTAACTAAGAACCAGTCGCAAAAACTGTATCAGCTGCACTGTGTTACAGTGAGTTCACACAGAAGTAACTGATTGTTTGACAACAAATTGCAAATTGCACGACACAGGAATCAGACAACATTGAACAGTTTTGACAACTGAACAGAGTTTGGTTCAGTTAGAATGAACAACTCAATAGATCCCTCGTCCTCCACTGCACTGTGTGACTGGGAAAATCAGAATAGCAGCAATATTCCGCCTCTGTAATGTCCATTCATCCGCTGGAATCAGAGCGTGCCAACTGCAGCTTCAAACAGTGGGCTACTGCTCATCCCTGGGACACAACATACGGCAATCCGGGACAAGCATCCCATTACACTGAGCACAGGCCCACGATCAGGACGGTCTAATACAGCCAACTCACTGAACCTCTGAGCTGCTCATTCGAACCTGAGTGAGTGTAACTAGGCCAGCAATAAATTTGACACTAACATTCTATATCTTCTCACCGTAAAATTCTTTCATTTCGGAAAAAGAACACTGCTGTAAATCTGAATATTATCCCCATGGAATTATTGGTACAGAACGGGTTCAACTTTTTTCTCTGTCAGGATTGCAATTCACTTTCTGGCGACTGTTAAAGATAGTTTCGTCTGAAAATGCTGACACAAAACGAGAAAATGTTAAACACGTGGAATAATTCGTGTGGAAACTGGGTCACAATAGTTTCAAGGAGATGAGCTTTGGTTCGGAAGCTGTGAATAATGTTATTGATAATTGAGTGGAGAGGTTTGAACCCATTGGCTTCTGGGAGGCATGTTTCTTCACATTCGCTGCAATCAGCCAGTTATGTCACTGCGATGTTTGATGTAATTTGAAATCCTTAATGTTTCCGGCTCGCTCACTCGGTAGAACATGAGTCTCTTAATTTCAGGGTCGTGTGTTCGAGCACCACGTTGGGCGCAGGTCCATTTTAATGCTACTTGTTGAACCCATGCTCGCGATTCCCCCGGCTGAGTCGCCGCTCAAACTGTGTCTTTTACCATACAGCTTTGTTCATCTCACAGTTGCTGCTTTGTGAGCGCATAAAGCTCTTCTTCTTTCCGAGTGTGAGGCTAGTTTGTTTGATCCCCCTCATGTACAATGAATTACCGCACTTTAAACATGACAAGCTCCTCTCAGGCCCCTGAACGAAAAATCTGCTCAGAGTCACGGAACGACAATGGCAACGGCCTGATCGCGATGGATGGGCGCGTAACAAGATGCAAACCGAAATAAAAAAAAGTTAAACGATGAGTGGAGAATATATGGCTGTCCTGCTGGGCAATAGTCATATCAGGATGAGCTACGAGAAATTATTCTGCAGGAAACCAAGGGGAGATTTGTTTGAAGTGTTTTCAACTACGAGGAACATGGATTTTATGGCTTCAAGGACATCATACCCTGAGCAGTGGGGTCAATAAACCGGGTTTGGAAGTGAGAAAGAATGAAATCTTCGAATTAATACACCGCCTTCCAGCAACACCGCCACCCCAAAGTGCTTTTCAGACATGGAAGTCCATTTGAAATTGTTTCCATGCTTCTTTTAAAATGCGAAATTTGGGGCAACTTAGCGTTACCAATCTTTCTACACTGCATACATTGTTGTGCTCTGGGGGTGAGAACCACGCAGATAGGAAGTGCATTCACTGTCGCAAGAAACGGAACAGCTTCCACAAACTGCACCACTACAATGAGGAGAGAATCTATTCTTGCTATCGTGTTCGAGGGACAGAAGTTGGATAGGATACGGTTCCCTGCTCCCTGCAAAACAGTGACACCTACAGGGCAGTGGGACCACAGATTAAAATCTCAAACATGGGGGACCACCTCCGCCAGTGCCTGCCAATCTACTTCTCTGTGGATTCCATTCTTTGTCTCTCAGATTTGCAATTCAATGGCTGAGCAATGAGGTGGGACATCATAAAGACCCCAAATGGATGGCAGCGGTTGCAGGAGAGCTTGTGCCCGCTGGCATACATGCCTCTGCAGTGGGAATGGTCAGACTGAACCCATGTGTCCAAAATGTCTGCCCCACTATTTATTTTGTAAAAAGAAACCTGATGGAAATAATTGTCATTCCGCGAGTCGGAATGTGAAGCTATCAGTGACTGACACCCTCGTTTAAGTTAGCTTGAGGAGCGCTCCTGTCCAAGTGTCTGTGGCGCAATTGGTTAGCGCGTTCGACTGTTAACCGAAAGGTTAGTGGTTCGAGACCAGCCAGGGGCGTTGTTTGCTCCTATTTTTCTTTTTGCTTGTCTCCCTTTTCCAGAACAGCATTTGGGACATTGTAACTAAGAACCAATCACAAAAACTGTATCAGCTGCACTGTGTTACAGTGAGTTCACACAGAAGTAACTGATTGTTTGACAACAAATTGCAAATTGCACGACACAGGAATCAGACCACATTGAACAGTTTTGACAACTGAACAGAGTTTGGTTCAGTTAGAATGAACAACTCAATAGATCCCTCGTCCTCCACTGCACTGTGTGACTGGGAAAATCAGAATAGCAGCAATATTCCGCCTCTGTAATGTCCATTCATCCGCTGGAATCAGAGCGTGCCAACTGCAGCTTCAATCAGTGGGCTACTGCTCATCCCTGGGACACAACATACGACAATCCGGGACAAGCATCACATTACACTGAGCACAGGCCCACGATCACGACGGTCTAATACAGCCCACTCACTGAACCTCCGATCTGCTCATTCGAACCTGAGTGAGTGTAACTAGGCCACCAATAAATTTGATGTGGAGATGTCGGCGTTGGACTGGGGTGAGCACAGTACGAAGTCTTACAACACCAGGTTAAAGTCCAACAGGTTTGTTTCGATGTCACTAGCTTTCGGAGCGCTACTCCTTCCTCAGGTGAGGAAGGAGCAGCGCTCCGAAAGCTAGTGACATCGAAACAAACCTGTTGGACTTTAACCTGGTGTTGTAAGACTTCGTACCAATAAATTTGACACTCAAATTCTATAATTTCTCACCGTTGAATTCTTTCATTTTGCAGAAAGTCCACTTCTCTAAATCTGAAAATTATCCCCTTGGAATTATCGGTACAGAACGGGTTTAACGTTTTTCTCTGTCAGGATTGCAATTCACTTTCTGGCGACTGTTAAAGATAGTTTCGTTTGAAAATGCTGGCACAAAACGAGAAAATGTTAAACTCGGGGAATAATTCGTGTGGAAACTGGGTCACAATAGTTTCAAGGAGGTGCGCTTTGGTTCGGAAGCTGTGAATAATGTTATTGATAATTGAGTGGAGAGGTTTGAACCCATGGGCTTCTGGGAGGTATGTTTCTTCACATTCGCTGCAATCAGCCAATTATGTGACTGCGATGTTTGATGTAATTTGAACTCCTTAGTGTTTCTGGCTGGTTCACTCGGTAGAACATGAGTCTCTTAATTTCAGGGTCGTGTGTTCGAGCACCACGTTGGGCGCAGGTCCATTTTAATGCTGCTTGTTAAACCCATGCTCGCGATTCCCCCGGCTGAGTCGCCGCTCAAACTGTGCCTTTTACCATACAGCTTTGTTCATCTCACAGTTGCTGCTTTGTGAGCGCATAAAGCTCTTCTTTCCGAGTGTGAGGCTAGTTTGTTTGATCCCCCTCATGTACAATGAATTACCGCACTTTAAACATGACAAGCTCCTCTCAGGCCCCTGAACGAAAAATCTGCTCAGAGTCACGGAACGACAATGGCAACGGCCTGATCGCGATGAATGGGTGCGTAACAAGATGCAAACCGAAATAAAAAAAAGTTAAACGATGAGTGGAGAATATTTGGCTGTCCTGCTGGACAATAGTCATATCAGGATGAGCTACGAGAAATTATTCTGCAGGAAACCAAGTGGAGATTTGTTTGAAGTGTATACAACTATGAGGAACAGGGATTGAATGGCTATCAAGGACATCATACCATGAGCAGACGGATCAATAAACCGGGTTTGGAAATGAGAAAGAATGAAATCTTCGAATTATACACAGCCTTCCAGCACCACCGCCACCCGAAAGTGCTTTTCAGACATGGAAGTCCATTTGAAATTGTTTCCATGCCTCTTTTAAAATGCGAAATTTGGGGCAACTTAGCGTGACCAATCTTTCTACACTGCATACATTGTTGTGCTCTGGGGGTGAGAACCAGGCAGATAGGAAGTGCATTCACTGTCGCAAGAAACGGAACAGCTTCCACAAACTGCACCACTATAATGAGGAGAGAATCTATTCTTGCTATCGTGTTCGAGGGACAGAAGTTGGATAGGACACGGTTCCCTGCTCCCTGCAAAACAGTGACACCTACAGGGCAGTGGGACCACAGATTAAAATCTCAAACATGGGGCACCACCTCCGCCAGTGCCTACCAATCTACTTCTCTGTGGATTCCATTCTTTGTCTCTCAGATTTGCAATTCAATGGCTGAGCAATGTGATGGGACATCATAAAGTCCCCAAATGGATGGCAGCGGTTGCAGGAGAGCTTGTGCCCGCTGGCATACATGCCTCTGCAGTGGGAATGATCAGACTGAACCCATGTGTCCAAAATGTCTGCCCCACTATTTATTTTGGAAAAAGAAACCTGATGGAAATAAATGTCATTCCGCGAGTCGGAATGTGAAGCTATCAGTGACTGACACCCTCGTTTAAGCTAGCTTGAGGAGCGCTCATGTCCAAGTCTCTGTGGCGCAATTGGTTAGCGCGTTCGGCTGTTAACCGAAAGGTTGCTGGTTCAAGACCACCCAGGGACGTGGTTTGCTCCTACTTTCCTTTTTGCTTGTCTCCCTTTTCCAGAACAGCATTTGGGACATTGTAACTAAGAACCAATCGCAAAAACTGTATCAGCTGCACTGTGTTACAGTGAGTTCACACAGAAGTAACTGATTGTTTGACAACAAATTGCAAATTGCACGACACAGGAATCAGACCACACTGAACAGTTTTGACAACTGAACAGAGTTTGGTTCAGTTAGAATGAACATCTTAATAAATCCCTGGTACTCCACTGCACTGTGTGACTGGGAAAATCAGAATAGCAGCAATATTCCACCTCTGTAATGTCCATTCATCCGCTGGAATCAGAGCGTGCCAACTGCAGCTTCAATCAGCGGGTTACTGCTCATCCCTGGGACACAAGATACTACAACCCGGGACAAGCCTCCCATTACACTGAGCACAGGCCCACGATCACGACGGTCTAATACAGCCCACTCACTGAACCTCTGAGCTGCTCATTCGAACCTGAGTGAGTGTAACTAGGCCAGCAATAAATTTGACACTAACATTCTATATCTTCTCACCGTAAAATTATCCCCATGGAATTATTGGTACAGAACGGGTTTAACTTTTTTCTCTGTCAGGGTTGCAATTCACTTTCTGGCGACTGTTAAAGATAGTTTCGTTTGAAAATGCTGACACAAAACGAGAAAATGTTAAACACGGGGAATAATTCGTGTGGAAACTGGGTCACAATAGTTTCAAGGAGGTGCGCATTAGTTCGGCAGCTGTGAATAATGTTATTGATAATTGAGTGGAGAGGTTTGAACCCATGGGCTTCTGGGAGGCAAGTTTCTTCGCATTCGCTGCAATCAGCCAGTTATGTCACTGCGATATTAGATGTAGTTTGACAAATTTCCATGTTCCCGGCTAGCTCAGTCGGTAAAGCACGAGTTTCTCAATTTCAGGGTCGTTGGTTCGCGCACCACGTTGGGTGCAGTCCCAGTTAATGCTGCTTGCATAGTTGAACCCATGCTCGCGATTCTTCCGGCTGAGTCGACGCTCAAACTGTGCCTTTTTCCATACAGCTTCGGTCATCTCACAGTTCTTGCTTTGTGAGAGCATAAAGCTCTTCTTTCCGAGTGCGAGGCGAGTTTGTTTGATTCCCCTTCATGGACAATGCATTACCGCCCTTTAAAAATGACAAGCTCTACTCAAGCCCCTAAACGAAATATCTGCTCAGAGTCACGGTACGACAATGGCAACTGCCTGATCGCGATGGATGCCCGCAGAACAAGATGCAAACAGAAATAAAAAAAACGTTAAAAGATGAGTGGAAAATTCTTAGCTGTCCTCCTGAGCAATAGTCATATTAGGATGAGCTGCGAGAAATTATTGTATAGGAAACCAAGAGGGAATTTGATTGAAGTGTATACAACGATGAGGCACAGGGATAGAATGGTTATGAAGCACCTCTTACCCTGAGCAGAGAGATCAATAACCCGGGTTGTGGAATTAGAAAGAATGCAATCTTCGAATTTATACTCTGCCTTCCAGCACCACCGCCATCCCAAGTGCTTTTCAGACAAGGAAGTCCATTTGAAATGGTTTCCATGCTTCTTTTTGAATTCGAAGTCAGGGACAACATGCGTGAACAATCTCTCTACACTGCATGCATCGTTGTGCTCAGGGGTTGAGAATCACGCACATAGGAAGTGCATTCACTGTTGTTAGAAACGGAGCAACTTCCACAAACTGCACCACTATAACGAGAGGAGTATCTGTTCCTGTGAGCTTGTTGGAGGGACAGATGTTGGATACGACACGGTCCCCTTCTCCCTGCAAAACAGTGACACCTACACGTCAGTTGGACCTCAGGTTTAAATCTCAAACATGGGACACGACCTCCGACAGTGCCTGCCACTCTACTCCTCTGTGGATTCGCTTTTTTGTCGGTCAGGTTTGCAATTCAAAGTCTGAGCAATGAGATGGGGCATCATAAAGTCCCCAAATGGATTATCATAGAATCTACAGTGCAGAAGGAGGCCATTCGGCCCATCGAGTGTGCACCGGCTCTTGGAAAGAGCACCCTACCCAAGGTCAACACCTCCACGCTATCCCCATAACCCAGTAACCCCACCCAACACTAAGGGCAATTTTGGACACTAAGGGCAACTTATCATGGCCAATCCACCTAACCTGCACATCTTTGGACTGGTTGGACTGGCAGCGGTTGCACGAGAGCTTTTGCCCACTGGCATACATGTGGCTGCAGTGGGTGGGATC
The DNA here is from genome assembly GCF_047496885.1 of Scyliorhinus torazame. NCBI lineage: Eukaryota > Metazoa > Chordata > Chondrichthyes > Carcharhiniformes > Scyliorhinidae > Scyliorhinus > Scyliorhinus torazame. Next base: position 185,227,511 of record NC_092711.1, on the reverse strand, counting down.
AGAATGAACCCATGTGTCTAAAATGACTATCCCACTATTTATTTTGGAAAAGGAAACCTGATGGGAACAATTGTCATTCCGCGAGTGGCGATGTGGCACTATCAGTCACTGACACGCTCGTTTACGATAGCTTGAGCGCAGCTTATATTCGAGTCTCTGGCGAAACTGGTTAGCGCCTTCGGATATTAATCGAAAGGTTGGTGGTTCAAAACCACGCAGGGACGCTGTTTGCTCCTACTTTTTCCGTTTTGTTAGTCTCCCTTTTGCAGAATAGAATTTGGGACATTGTAACAAAGAACAAATCGCAAAAACTGTATCAGTTGCACTGTGTTACAGTCAGTTCACACAATAGTAACTGACTGTTTGCAAATTGCACGACGTAAGAATCATTGAACAGTTTTGAAAACTGAACAGAGTTTGGTTCAGTTCGAATGAACACCTCAATGAATCCCTCGTCCTCGTCTGCACTGTGTGACAGAGAAAATCAGAATAGCAGCAATATTCCACCTCTGCAATGTCCAATCATCCGCTGGAAGCAGAGCGCGCCAACTGCAGCTTCAATCAGCGGGTTACTGCTCCTCCCTGGGACACAAAATACTCCAACGCGGGACAAGCCTCCAAATACACCTAGCACAGGCCCACGATCACGACGGCGGAATATATTCCGCTCACTGAACCTCCGAGCAGCTTATTCAAACCTGAGTGAGAGTGAGTGGGTCACAAATAAATTTGACACTAACTTTCAGTATCCTCTCACCGTAGAATTCGTTCATTTGGTAAAAAGTTGGTTGTTGCAAATGTGAAAATTATCACCATGGAATTATTGTTACAGGACGGGTTTCCATTTTTTCTCTGTCAGGTTTGCAATTCACTTTCTGGTGACTGTTAAAGATAATTTAGTTTGTCATACTGAAACAAAAGGAGAAAATGTTAAAATCGTGGAATAATTCCTGAGGAGACCGGGTGACAATAGTTTGAAGGAGGTGTGATTCAGTTCGGAAGCTGTGAATGATGTTATTGATTATTGAGTGGAAACCTTTGGACCTATGGGCTTCTGGGGGGTAAGATACTTCGCATTCGTAACAAGATGCAAACCATTAAAAAAAACACTTTACAAGATGAGGGGAGAATATTTGGCACTCCTCCTGAGCATTAGTCTTATCAGGATCAACTGCGAGAAATAATCTTGTTTCAAAATGCTGACACAAAAGAAGAAAATGTTAAAATCCTGGAATAATTCGTGAGGAAAATGGGTCACAACAGTTGCACTGAGTTCGGAAGTTGAATAATGTCATTTCTAATTGAGTGAAAAGTTTTGACCCTTGGGCTTCTGGGAGACAAGTTTCACAGTACTCAGCAAAAGTTTATATCAACAAAAAGGTAGGACGGTAGAAAGAGGGAACATCGACTGTGGATATCTAAGGAAATGAGGGAGAGGATCAAATTGAAGGAAAAAGCATACAAAGTGGCAAAGATTAGTTGGAGACTAGACAATTGGGAAATGTTTCGGGGGCAACAGAAAGCTACTAAAAACGCTATACAGAAGGGTAAGAGAGATTATGAGAGTAAACTTGCTCAGAATATAAAAACAGATAGTAAATGTTTCTACAAATATATAAACCAAAAAGAGTGGTTAAGGTAAAGATTGGTCCTTTAGAGGTTGAGAAGGGAGACTTAATAATGGAAGATGAGGAAATGGCTGAGGAACTGAACAGTTTTTTTGGGTCGGTCTTCACAGTGGAAGACACAAAAAACATGCCAGTGACTGATGGGAATGAGGCTATGACAGGTGAGACCTTGAGACGAGTGTAATCACTAAGGAGGTAGTGATAGGCAAGCTAATTGGGGTAAAGGTAGATAAGTCTCCTGGCCCTGATGGAATGCATCACTGAGTACTCAAAGTGATGGCTAGGGAAATTGCAAATGCACCAGTGATAATTTGCAAAAATTCACTAGACTCTGGGGTGGTCCCGGCGGGTTGGAAATTAGCAAACGCGACACCACTGTTTAAAAAAGGAGTTTGGCAGAAAGCGGGTAATTATATGCCAGTGGGCTTAACTTCGGTAGTAGGGAAGATGGTGTGTCATGTTAGAGTATCTTTAAGAAATGGGTGTTTAGAAATGGGTGTTTACTACTGCAGTGATGTCAGAGAGTGGGTGGAGCTGAGCTGCCTGTCAGTTTTTTTGTTTCGTTTTTGAGCAGGCTGCAGGGTGTGTTTTAGTTTCTTTTTCAGTGTTGGAGCTGAAGCCAGATCAAGCAGGTGTACTGCTGTTCTATCTGCCATCAAAAGACTACCTCTTGATTATTTGGTGAATTCTCAGTAGTGAATGTAAACCTAATGTGCTTCTGGTAAAAGGTGTTTTAAGTCTTATTGACGTTAAAAGGAAAGCTTAAAGGATTACTTCGTGTTGTATTCTTTGGGGGTTGTATATGAAATAATGGTTGCTAAGATGTTCACTGTATGTTTTAAAAAGGTTAACTTGAGTTCATAGAATAAACATTGTTTTGCTTTAAAAAATACTTTTCAATTTCTGCTGTACCACACCTGTACAGTGGGCCGTGTGCTCCCCATACCATAATCTATTAAAAGTTGTGTGTCAGATGAACTCCATGATACACTTTGGGGTTAGAACATAGAACATTACAGCACAATAAAGGCCCTTCGACCCTCGATGTTGCGCCGACCTGTGAAACCACTCTAAACCCATCTACACTATTCCCTTATCGTCCATATGTCTATCCAATGACCATTTTAATGCCCTTAGTGTTGGCGAGCCCACTACTGTTGCAGGCAGGGCATTCCACGCCCTTACTACTCTCTGAGTAAAGAACCTACCTCTGACATCTGTCTTATATCTATCTCACCTCAATTTAAAGCTAAGTCCCCTCATGCTAGACATCACCATCCGAGGAAAAAGGTTCTCACTGTCCACCCTATCCAATCCTCTGATCACCTTGTATGCCTCAATTAAGTCACCTCTTAACCTTCTTCTCTCTAACGCCAACAGCCTCAAGTCCCTCAGCCTTTCCTCATAAGTTCTTCCCTCCATACCAGGCAACATTCTGGTAAATCTCCTCTGCACCCTTTCCAATGCTTCCACATCCTTCCTATAATGCGGCGACCAGAATTGCACGCAATACTCCAAATGTGGCCACACTAGAGTTTTGTACAGCTGCAACATGACCTCATGGCTCTGAAACTCAATCCCTCTACCAATACATCTAACACACCGTACGCCTTCTTAACAACCCTCTCAACCTGGTTGGCAACTTTCAGGGATCTATGTACATGGACATCAAGATCTCTCTGCTCATCCACACTGCCAATAATCTTACCATTAGCCCAGTACTCTGTCTTCCTGTCATTCCTTCCAAAATGAATCACCTCACACTTTTCTGCATTAAACTCCATTTGCCACCTCTCAACCCAGTGCTGCAGCTTATCTATGTCCCTCTGTAACTTGTAACATCCTTCCGCACTTTCCACAACTCCACCGACTTTAGTGTCATCTGCAAATTTACTCACCCATCCTTCTGCGCCCTCGTCCAGGTCATTTATAAAAATGACAAACAGCAGTGGCCCCGAAAGAGATCCTTGTGGTACACCATAGTAACTGGACTCCAGTCTGAACATTTTCCATTAACCATCACCCTTTGTCTTCTTCCAGCTAGCTAATTTCTGATCCAAACTTCTAAATCACCCTGAATCCCATGCCTCCGTATTTTCTGCAGTAGCCTACCATGGGGAACCTTATCAAACGCTTTACTGAAATCTATATACACCACATCAACTGCTTTACCGTCATCCACCTGTTTGGTCACCTTCTCAAAGAACTCAATAATATTGTGAGAGACGACCTACCCTTCACAAATCCGTGTTGACTATCTCTAATCAAATTATTCCTTTCCAGATGATTATACATCCTATATCTTATAAACCTTTCCAAGATTTTGCCCACAACAGAAGTAAGGCTCACTGGTCTATAGTTACCGGGGTTGTCTCTACTTCCCTTCTTGAACAAGGGGACAACATTTGCTATCCTCCAGTCTTCTGGCACTATTCCTGTAAATGAAGATGACTTAAAGATCAAAGCCAAAGGCTCAGCAATCTCCTCCCTAGCTTCCCAGAGAATTCTAGGATAAATCCCATCCGGCCCAGGGGACTTATCTATTTTCACACTGTCCAGAATTGCTATCACCTCGTCCTTATGAACCTCAAGCCCTTCTAGTCTCGTAGCCTGAATCTCAGTATTCTCCTCGACAACATTGTCTTTTTCCTGTGTGAATACTGATGAAAAATATTCATTTAGCTGCTTTCCTATCTCTTCGGACACCAAGCACAACATCCCACTACTGTCCTTGACTGGCCCAACTCTTACCCTAGTCATTCGTTTATTCCTGACATATCTAGAGGAAGCTTTAGGGTTCTCCTTGATCCTACCTGCCAAAGAAATCTCATGTCCCCTCCTGGCTCTTCTTAGCTCTCTTTTTAGGTCCCTCCTAGCTAACTTGTAACTCTCGAGCGCCCTAACTGAACCTTCATGTCTCATCTTTACATAAGCCTCCTTCTTCCTCTTGACAAGTGTTTCGACTGCTTTAGTAAACCACGGTTCCCTTGCTCGACCACTTCCTCCCTGCCTGACAGTTATATACTTATCAAGGACACGCAGTAGCTGTTCCTTGAACAAGCTCCACATTTCCATTGTGCCCATCCCCTGCAGCTTTCCTCTCCATCCAATGCATCCTAAGTCATGCCGAGTCTGTGCGGAGTTTGCACGTTCTCCCCGTGTGTGCGTGGGTTTCCTCCGGGTTCTCCGGTTTCCTCCCACAGTCCAAAGATGTGCGGGTTAGGTGGATTGGCCATGCTAAATTGCCCATAGTGTCCAAAATTGCCCGTAGGGTGGGGTTACTGGGTTATGGGGATTAGGTGGGGTTACTGGGTTATGGGGATAGGGTGGAGGTTTGGACCTTCGGTAGGGTGCTCTTTCCAAGAGCCGGTGCAGAAACGATGGGCCGAATGGCCTCCTTCTGCACTGTAAATTATATGTCTATGTCTATGCCTCATTGCATCATAATTGCCTTCCTCCCAGATATAACTCTTGCCCTGCGGTATATACCTACCCCTTTCCATGACTAAAGTAAACGTAATCAAATTGTGGTCACTATCACCAAAGTGCTCATCTACCTCCAAATCTAACACCTGTCCTGGTTCATTACCCAGTACCAATCCAAGATGGCCTCGCCTCTCGTTGGCCTATCTACATACTGTGTCACGAAACCCTCCTGCACACATTGGACAAAAACGGACCCATCTAAAGTACTCGAACTACAGCGTTTCCAGTCAATATTTTGAAAGTTAATGTCCCCCATAACAACTACCCTGTTGCTTTCGCTCCTTTCCAGAACCATCTTTGCAATCCTTTCCTCTACGTCTCTGGAACGTTTCGGAAGCCTATCGAAAACCCCTAACAGGGTGACCTCTCCTTTCCTGTTTCTAACCTCAGCCCATACTACCTCAGTAGACGAGTCCTCATCAAACGTCCTTTCTGCCACCGTAATACTGTCCTTGACTAACAATTCCACCCCTCCCCCTCTTTTACCACCTTCCCTGAGGTTAATGAAATATCTAAACCCCGGAACCTGCAACAACCATTCCTGTCCCTGCTCTATCCATGTCTCCAAAATGGCCACAACATCGAAGTCCCAGGTACCAACCCATGCCGCAAGTTCACCCACCTTATTCCAGATGCTCCTGACATTGAAGAAGACACACTTTAAACCACCTTCCTGCCTGCCGGCACACTCCTGCAACTTTGAAACCTTACTCATGACTTCACTACTCTCAACCTCCTGTATACTGGAGCTACAATTCAGTTTCCCAATCCACTGTTGAACTAATTTAAACCCTCCCGAAGAGCATTAGCAAATTCCACCCCCCCCCCCCCCCCAGGATATTGGTACCCCTCTGGTCCAGGTGTAGACCATCCCGTTTTTAGAGGTCCCAACGACCCCAGAATGAGCTCCAATTATCCAAAAATCTGAAACCCCCCCTTCTGCACTATTCCTGTAGCAACGTGTTCAACTCCTCTCTCTCCCTATTCCTCATCTCGCTATCACGTGGCACAGGTAACAACCCAGAGATAATAACTCTGATTGTCCTAGATCTAAGTTTCCATCCTAGATCCCTGAATTCCTGCCTTACCTCCCTATCCCTTTTCCTACCTATGTCATTAGTACCTATGTGTACCACGACTTGGGGCTGCTCCCCCTCCCCCTTAAGGATCCCGAAAACACGATCCGAGACATCAAGCACCCTGGCACCTGGGAGGCAACACACCCACCGCGAGTCTCTCTCATTCCCACAGAATCTCCTGTCTATCCCCCTAACTCTGGCCCATAACAGCTGGAATCTATCATCAAGGAAGAAATAGCGAGGCATCTCGATGGAACTTGTCCCATTGGACAGACGCAGCATGGGTTATTAAAGGGCAGATCGTGCCTAGCTAATTTAGTGGAATTTGTTGAGGACATTACCACTGCGGTAGACAATGGGGAGCCAATGGATGTGGTATATCTGGATTTCCAGAAAGCTTTTGACAAGGTGCCACACAAAGGTTGCTGCATAATATAAAGATGCATGGCGTTAAGTGTAAAGTAGTAGCATAGTAGCATGGATAGAGGATTGATTAATTAATAGAAAGAAAAGAGTGGGGATTAATAGGTGTTTCTCTGGTTGGCAATCCGTAGCTAGTGGTGTCCGTCTGGGATCGGTATTGGGCCCACAATTGTTCATAGTTTACATAGATGATTTGGAGTTGGGGACGACACTAAGATGAGCGACAACGCAAAAAGTGCAGAGGATACTGGAAGTCTGCAGAGGGATTTGGATAATTTAAGTAAACGGGCTAGGGTCTGGCAGATGGAATACAATGTTGACAAATGTGAGGTTAACCATTTTGGTTGGAATAACAGAAAAAGGGATTATTATTTAAATGATAAAATACTAAAACATGCTGCTATGCAGAGGGACTTTGGTGTCCTAGTGTATGAGTCGCAAAATGTTGGTTTACAGGTGCAACAGGTGATTAAGAAGGCGAATGGAGTTTTGTCCTTCATTGCTAGAGGGATGGAATTTAAGACTAGGGAGGTTATGCTGCATCTGTATAAGATGTTAGTGAGGTCACACCTGGAGTAGTGTGTTGAGCTTTGGTCTCCTGACCTCAGAAAGGACGTACTAGCGCTGGAGGGTGTGCAGAGGAGATTCACTAGGTTAATCCCAGAGTTGAGGGGGTTGGATTACGAGGGAAGAGTGAGTAGACTGGGACTGTACTCATTGGAATTTAGAAGGATGCGGGGGATCTATAGAATTATGAAGGGAATAGATTGGGGAGATGTGGGCAGGTTGTTTCAACTGGCGGGTGAAAGCAGAACTGGGGGGAGTAGCCTCAAAATAAGGGGAAGTAGATTGAGGACTGAGCTTAGGAGGAACCTCTTCACCCAAACGATTGTGAATCTATGGAATTGCCTGCCCTGTGACGCAGTTGAAGCTCATCATTAAATGTTTTCAAGATTAGGATAGTTTCTTGAAGAATAATGGAATCAAGGGTTATGGGGTTCGTGCGGGTATAAGACCATAAGACCATAAGACATAGGAGCGGAAGTAAGGCCATTCGGCCCATCGAGTCCACTCCACCATTCAATCATGGCTGATTTCAACTCCATTTACCCGCTCTCTCTCCATAGCCCTTAATTCCTCGAGAAATCAAGAATTTATCAACTTCTGTCTTAAAGACACTCAACGTCCCGGCCTCCACCGCCCTATGTGGCAATGAATTCCACAGACCCACCACTCTCTGGCTGAAGAAATTTCTCCTCATCTCTGTTCTAAAGTGACTCCCTTTTATTCTAAGGCTGTGCCCCCGGGTCCTAGTCTCCCCTGCTAATGGAAACAACTTCCCTACATCCACCCTATCTAAGCCATTCATTATCTTGTAAGTTTCTATTAGATCTCCCCTCAACCTCCTAAACTCCAATGAATATAATCCCAGGATCCTCAGACGTTCATCGTATGTTAGGCCTACCATTCCTGGGATCTTCCGTGTGAATCTCCGCTGGACCCGCTCCAGTGCCAGTATGTCCTTCCTGAGGTGTGGGTCCCAAAATTGCTCACAGTATTTTAAATGGGGCCTAACTAATGCTTTATAAAGCTTCAGAAGTACATCCCTGCTTTTATATTCCAAGCCTCTTGAGATGAATGACAACATTGCATTTGCTTTCTTAATTACGGACTCAACCTGCAAGTTTACCTTTAGAGAATCCTGGACTAGGACTCCCAAGTCCCTTTGCACTTCAGCATTATGAATTTTGTCACCGTTTAGAAAATAGTCCATGCCTCTATTCTTTTTTCCAAAGTGCAAGACCTCGCACTTGCCCACGTTGAATTTCATCAGCCATTTCTTGGACCACTCTCCTAAACTGTCTAAATCTTTCTGCAGCCTCCCCACCTCCTCCATACTACCTGCCCCTCCACCTATCTTTGTATCATCGGCAAACTTAGCCAGAATGCCCCCAGTCCCGTCATCTAGATCGTTAATATATAAAGAGAACAGCTGTGGCCCCAACACTGAACCCTGCGGGACACCACTCGTCACCGGTTGCCATTCCGAAAAAGAACCTTTTATCCCAACTCTCTGCCTTCTGCCTGACAGCCAATCGTCAATCCATGTTAGTACCTTGCCTCGAATACCATGGGCCCTTATTTTACTCAGCAGCCTCCCGTGAGGCACCTTATCAAAGGCCTTTTGGAAGTCAAGATAGATAACATCCATTGGCTCTCCTTGGTCTAACCTATTTGTTATCTCTTCAAAGAACTCTAACAGGTTTGTCAGACACGACCTCCCCTTACTGAATCCATGCTGACTTGTCCTAATCTGACCCTGCACTTCCAAGAATTTAGAAATCTCATCCTTAACAATGGATTCTAGAATCTTGCCAATAACCGAGGTTAGGCTAATTGGCCTATAATTTTCCATCTTTTTCCTTGTTCCCTTCTTGAACAGGGGGGTTACAACAGCGATTTTCCAATCCTCTGGGACTTTCCCGGACTCCAGTGACTTTTGATAAGGGTAAGTGGAGCTGAGTCCACAAAAGATCTGCAATGATCTCATTGAATGGCGGAGCAGGCTCAAAGGGTCAGGTGGCCTACTCCTGCTCTTAGTTCTTATGTTCTTATACCTGGCACACAAGATACTCCAACGCGGGACATGCTTTCCAATACACCGAGCCCAGGCCCAGTATCATGAAGGTAGAATATATCCCGCTCACTGAACAGCTTATACACAATACCTGCATGAGCGTGAGTGAGCCACAAATAAATTTGACACTCACGTTCTCACCGTAAAATTCCTTCATTTGATGAAACGTTGACTGTTGTGAATTTGAAAATTATCACCATGGAATTATTGATACAGTGACTGGTTTCCCTTTTTTGACTGTCAGGTTTGCAATTCAAATTCTGACGGATGTTGAAGATAATCCCGTTTTAAAATGCTGACACAAAAGAAGAAAATGTTTAATCGTGGAATAGTTTGTGAGGAAAATGGGCAACAGTAGTTGGAAGGAGGTAGGCATGAACTGAAGCTATGAATTATGTTATTGATAATTGAGTGGAAGGGTTTGGACCAATGGGTTTCTGGGAGGCAATATTATTCACATTCGCTGCATTCAGGCAGTTATGACACTGCAATAATAGATGTAAGTAGATCTTACCCATGTGCCCGGCTAGCTCAGTCGGTAGAGCATGGGACTCTCAATTGAATTATACCTCTTCATTCACCTGAGGAAGAAGCAGTGCCCCGAAAGCTAGTGTTTGAAACAAACCTGTTGGATATTGCTCTGGTGCTGCAAGACTTCTTACAGTACTTAATTTCAGGGTCGTGGGTTCGAGCCCCACGTTGGGCGCTGTTCTTTTTGAATGCTGCATGCATTGTTGAACCCATGCTCGCGATTCCTCTGGCTGAGTCGCCAGTCAAACTGTGTCAGTCTCCATCCAGCTTTGTTCCTCTCACAGTTGCTGCTTTGTGAGCGCAAACTGCTCCTCTTCTTTCTGAGTGTTGTAGCCACCTGGGTTGGCGAACTCCCGACGCAAAATGGAGAACAGCAAAGGCTGCAGGGAAATTCAGCCAACAGAGGCAGAAACTAGCAGGTGCAAGTTTACTGTGTATGAAACTCTGCAAAAGCCCAGACAGCATCGATACAAGCAGCCATCCACATAATAATGTAACAGCCATCTACATACTAATGAGCGATCCCCAGGTACAATGGAAACATTTGGGATAAACAAAGCCAAGCCAGACTCCCCGGCACCAGCAGGAGCCAACACAAAAGAGGTTAACGGACACCTCAAGACCGCCCATCGATCAGGGAACCGCTCCAGTATTGGAGAAATCGAACCAAGCGATTGGAACGAAGTCTAATCACTTGGAACCAGGTACAGGGGCCGCCCCGAAAGGCGGGAAGGCCCTGGGGACTATAAAGTTAAGCCCCCAAGTTCAAATCGTCCCTCTTGACCGGGTCACTCAGCAACACGAACCAACCATTGACAGTGACCAGTTCAGCTGCCACCAAAAGCCAGTAAGTCTTAAGCCAATGCTCGCTGCGAGATAGGCGCTCCTAGCTACCAATCCGTACCAACTTTGAATCCCACAGACTCAGAACCCGAACGAAAGACCATTTGTTCCCCTGACCTGGTGGGCCAGTCCGAAGCTAAGTATAGGCCTGTTAGTTGTAGAAGTAGCTTAGAAGTAGAATTTATGCATGAGTAGCGATTTACTGTGTATAATAAATGTGCTTTGATTTGAATCTTACTAATTGGTGTATTGAGTTATTGATCAGTACTTGAACTTGAACCTCGTGGCGGTATCATAAGAATACCTGGCGACTCGAGAGCAAAGGTTATAAAACAGAGCCAATTGAACCAACCAAAAGTGAGCAACATATTACTGGCGACCCAGGTGGGACCCGAACTAGAAGTGGCTTAACCACTCCGGGAGAACCCAAAAATTTGAATTAGAGATCCAATTGGGAACAGAAAACCACAAGTGTTCAAGCAGTTCTGATCAATCCTCATAATTCAGAAGTGTGTTAAATGCATGCGTAACTAACAGGGCTATCAGGTAATACTGATAGATTTTTTTTGTTGCGACAAAATTGTTGGGAGTTTGTATTTCGGAAATTAGCAAAAGCCATACCTGTAATTACAGCACCGACTTAATACCCCTTGTTCCAAATTTAAAAGAAGCATTCAGATAAGAAAGATGGCAATGCAGGCAATGCAACGCCTCATGAACCCAGAACAATTCGTGATCGCAGCGACCAGTAGCAGTAGAGTAGGACAGTGTCCCGTATGGGAAGAAGAAAGCAGGAAGCACCTCAAAGGGAAAGGATGGCCCCTTTGCTGCGAATTCTGTAGCAATGAGGAAACAGGTCCCGGGAGTATAGGACATACTTGGTGGGAGAACCTGAGCGAGATTCACAAGAGGAGCTCAGGAAAAGCTTGCAAGCCGATGGCAATCGTGTCCTGCTTGGCACAATTGCGACGCACAGAGGAGGTCGTTAGGACGCTCCGGAAAGAGATAGAAGGCATACATCGAATGAGCAAGGTCGATGTCAGTGAGGTAGAAAGAGAGAATGTAGAGTTAAGGAGGAAGTTGGCAGCAAAGGACGGAGAGTTGGATGATGCCAAGCGGGCACACCAGTCTTGTCTGGCGCACTTAAGCAGCTTTCAGTCCCAGTATGAAAAGGCCTATCAGGACACGCACCGTGCAGTCCTGGCACGAGAAGAAACCGAGAAGCAGGTAGAGGCATTTCAGAGGCAGTGTAGTGACCTGACGGCAGCGTTAAGAGCACTCCATGCTGCCACCACGGAGCAAAGACAAAGCTCACTAGACCACGCAAAGAGCCGGAAGTAGATTGCAGAACTGCAATCTCTGCTTTCAGTTCAAAAAGGATTCCACAAAACCTTTGGAGCAAAATTAGATGAGGAAGACGGCCCTGATTGGGAAGAGTTAAATCATAGAATTTACAGAGCAGAAGGAGGCCATTCGGCCCATCGAGTCTGCACCGGCTCTTGGAAAGAGCACCCTACCCAAGGTCCACACCTCCACCCTATCCCCATAACCCAGTAACCCCACCCAACACTAAGGCCAATTTTGGACATTAAGGGCAATTTATCATGGCCAATCCACCTAACCCGCACATCTTTGGACTGTGGGAGGAAACCGGAGCACCCGGAGGAAACCCACGCACACACGGGGAGGATGTGCAGACTCCGCACAGACAGTGACCCAAGCCGGAATCGAACCTGGGACCCTGGAGCTGTGAAGCAATTGTGCTATCCACAATGCTACCGTGCTGCCCACTGAGAAATGAGACAGTGCAGAGATATGTTCAGGGAACATGTGCGCAGGGAAAGCCCCAAAAGAGGAAAGCACCCCAACCCCCCACAGAGCAGATAGTTCAGGCTCCAATTTACCCAGTCACCACCCACTGCACAGCCAAATCGGACGACACGGAATTTCTGTACACCACCCCCTTAACAGTGAGCCAATTACGGGACGCATGCGAGAAGATCACACCGTTCCTCCCCACCTCAGACCCCCACCACTTCTTTGACAGAGTAAAACAATAGGCGACCATGTACGGCCTGGATGAGCGAGAGCACGTAAAGCTCACAGTTTTGAGTTTAGACCCTTCGGTCGTAGCAACCCTTCCAGACCCACAGAATGTAGGAGGAGGCACCCTTGCAGAAATGGATACCGCGGTCCTGGACTCGAACGGGTATAACTGGGGTGACGCCGTAGATGGCCTCATAAATGTCGGCAAAAGAAAACCGAGCACCATACAGCGTTTGCTGGACGCCTGTGGATCCATTTTGCAGCAGTTTTTGGAGACTTAGACCGCGCCCATTTGTCCCCAGACAAAATGGCCAAATGGACCCGCACCCTTATCTCCCATGCCACAGAAACAGGACAAAATGCTTGTGCGAATTCTGACCCCTCAGAGGAGGCTCATAATGAGAAATGGGTCGGAAAAAGATTGTCCAGCGCCTGGGAGCAGTCGGTACAAAACAAATCCTGAAGAAAAGCAGGCAGAAGCAGACATACAAGCAGTTAAAACACACCAGAACCCCGCATGGGTAAATGAAGGCAAGAACAGCCCCCCACAAAAGTCAGAGGAGTGTTTCAACTTTGGCCATTTAGGACACTTTGCAAGAGAATGCAATGCCCCACGAAAGCCACAGAGAGACCAGCAGACGGGCACTCTTAGTAAGAATAAGACAGAGCCCATACATAGCGTGAGCACCCGTTCAGATCAGATGGACCTGAACGGAACGGACTGACGGTGTTCAGGCTCGCCCAGTTGGGTCTGCGACAACCTTTGTGATAGGTCCGGACGACCGGTAGTCACAGCAAAAATACGGGGACAGCCCATCGCGTTTCTCTGGGACACAGGATGGTCCCGCACCACAATAAATTCCTCCACCATGTTCCAAAAAGGACACGTGGCCCACTACAGCCACTATCACCCTCAGCGGCTTTACAGGCCACTCACAGCAGGGACACATCACAGCCCCTGTACCCATTCAAATCGGCAACATCACCACCAAGCACCCCATAGTTTTAGTCGATCTACCCCACACAGCAGAACACATTTTGGGCATAGACTTTATGAATTCCCACAGTCTATCCTTTGATCCAGTCAATCAATGTGTCTGGAAAATGGCAAAATCTGCAAGAGCCACCGCAACACTCACAGTAGGTAAATACACCAACAAAATTAGCGCAGTAGGCGAATTTTGGTTTAACCCGACGACAATTAGCACGGACAAGCAGGTTAGGGCAGTGTTACAAAAGAACAGGACAGCATTCGCGACCCACAAACACGACTGTGGCCAGATGACTGGTTCAGTACAAATCACAGGACCTGACCCTAGACCCCAAAAGCAATATGGATTTCCCCAAGTGGCAGAGGGAGAAATCGCAAAAGTAATCGATAGCTTATTAGCACAGGGCGTACTTAGATCAGTAGCCTCCACTAATAATGCCCCGATTTGGCCAGTGAGAAAGCCCGATGGATCATGGCGACTGACCATCGATTACCGGGAACTCAACAAAATCACCCCCGAAGCAGCCCCCACAGTAGCAACAAGTCCCGAGACCATGCTCAAGCAGGGACTCAATTCCCGATACTTTACGGTTTGGGATATCAGTAATGGATTCTGGTCCATTCAATTGGCAAAGGAGTCCCAGTACAAATTTTCCTTCATGTTTAAAAATCAACAGTACACGTGGACATGCCTTCCACAAGGATTCCACAACTCCCCCTCCATTTTCCACCGACAGCTGGCAAATGGTTTAGCCAAATTCTCTCACCCCGAATGTCTGGTCCAGTACGTAGACGACCTACTACTGCAGACAGACACCAAGGAAGAGCACATTGAGCTTCTGTCCGAACGCCTAGAACTCCTACAAACAATCGGATGTAAAGGTAACCCCAAAAAGGCCCAGATTTTGGAACACAAAGTGATATATTTGGGTACCATTGTCACACATGGTAAACGCGATATTGAGCATAAAAGGATTGACTCGATTGCTAAATTGCCCCTTCCCCAGAACGTTTCAGCCCTCCGGTCGTGTTTAGGACTGGTTGGCTATTGGCGAAACCACATTGACGGTTTCGTCAGCAAGGCAGCACCCCTCTCAGACCTCCGAAAGAAAGGACCCTCTGGGAATGGCTTCCACAGCATACGGATGCCGTGGACTCTTTGAAACAAGCACTCATAGCAGCCCCCGAAACTACAAGTTCCAGACCCGCTTTCCCCCTATGCGATAGAGGTAGCAAGCACAGACCGCACCCTTTCGGTCGTGGTCCTTCAGGAACGGCACGAGCAGTTAAGGCCCGTGGCTTACTCCTCCAGAGTTTTACATGCTGTGGAGCAGGGATTTTCAGCCTGTGAAAGGCACCTGCTCGCAGTTTTTTGGGCAGGACAGTATTTTTCATACATTACCGGACTAAACCCCATCACAATCCTCACGGAACACACCCCCACCCAACATTTACTGGACGTACGACTTAAGGATGGTACAGTTAGTCAGATTAGAGCAGCTAGATGGACCCTTCTTTTGCAGGGACGGGGCATCATGGTTAAAAGGACAAAGACCCACAATTTTTTAGCTGATAACCTACAGTAGCCCGGAACCCCCTATGAATGTGAAATTATCTCTCCACACCACAACACAGGCCCCTTTATTGCTAAAACACCCCCCAGAAAGATAGGCAGTTCAACCCAGAGCCCTAAGCACACAGACACGTGCGAACTCATTAGGATATATGTGGATGGATAACAGGATGCGGCATTTACGTCGAGGATGCGCAGGGATGCGCCCTGGAAGAAAGAGCAATAAAACTTCCAGGACAATTAGGCGCGCAGGCGGCAGAACATGCGGCCATCGCATACATAGTGGAACACCCAGATTCCTTCCCCAGCCCAGCAGACATGTATTCGGACAGCCTCTATGTCTGCAACAGCCTTACGGAATTCCTAGCCCGGTGGAAAGCAAGAGGATTTGTTTCTGCAGACGGAAAACCCCTCCCTTCAGCCCCATTGCTCCATCACATTTTAGAGCGAGCACAGAACAGGACCTTTGGAATAGTCAAAGTTCGAAGTCACCATCGTTCCACCCCCCTGGAAATGTAAAAGCCGACGCACTGGCTAAAGCAGGTTCCAGGCATGGATATTTTTGGACACCCACCGAAAGCACACCAGTGAATGCAGTTCAGGTCTCGCAGACTAATATCGAGGATTTAGTGCAGGCCCAGAAGCAGGACAGCAATCTCAGGGAGATTTTGAAAGGAAACTATCCAGCACCCTATGAGAGATTTAAGAATACACTGACCACACATGACGGTGTGGTGTTAAAAGACACCCTTCATGTGGTTTCTGAACAGGACAGGAATCAGCTCATTTGTTTGTTCCATGACAGTCATGGACATCAGGGAATTGATCCCACTACAGCCCACCTCAGGCAGCTCTGTTGGTGGCCGAGTTTGAAAGAAGATGTAACTCACTACGTTGAGAATTGCCTTATCTGTGCCCAGAACAACTCGGACAGATACGCCAAAAACGCTCAACTCAGTCACACCCGACCCGTTAATGGCCCTTGAACTAAGAACACAAGAACTAGGAACAGGAGTAGGCCATCTGGCCCCTCGAGCATGCTCCACCATTCAATGAGATCATGGCTGATCTTTGTGGACTCAGCTCCACTCTCCGGCCCGTACACCATATCCCCGAATCCCTTTATTCTTTAGAAAGGCATCTATCTTTTTCTTAAAAACGTTTAAAGAAGGAGCCTCAACTGCTTCACTGGGCAAGGAATTCCAGAGATTCACAACCCTTTGGGTGAAGAAGTTCCTCCTACACTCCGTCCTAAATCTACCTCCCCTTATTTTGAGGCTATGCCCCATAGTTCTTCTTTCTCCGACCAGTGGAAACAACCTGCCCGCATCTATCCTATCTATTCCCTTCATAATTTTATATGTCTCAATAAGATCCCCCCGCATCCTTCTAAACTCCAATGGGTACATTCCCAGTCTACTCAACCTCTCGTCATAATCGAATCCCCTCAACTCTGGGATCAACCTAGTGAATCTCCTCTGCACTCCCTCCAGTGCCAATATGTCCTTTCTCAGGTAAGGAGGCCAAAACTGAACACAATACTCCAGATGCGGCCTCACCAACACCCTATACAATTGCATCATAACCTCACTAGTCTTGAGCTCCATCCCTCTAGCAATGAAAGACAAAACTGGATTAGCCTTCTTAATCACCGGTTGCACCTGCACACCAACTTTTTGCGACTCGTGCACCAGCGCACCCAGTTCCATCTGCACAGCAGCATGTTTTAACATCTTACCGTTTAAATAATAATCCATTCTGCTGTTATTCCTCCCAAAATGGATAGCCTCACACTTGGCAACATTGAATTCCATCTGACAGACCCTAGCCCATTCACCTAACCTATCCAAATCCTTCTGCAGACTTCCGGTATCCTCTGCCCTTTTTGCTTTACCACTCATCTTAGTGTCATCTGCAAACTTTGACACATTGCTCTTGGTCCCCAACTCCAAATCGTCTATGTAAATTGTTAACAACTGCGGGCCCAACACTGATCCTTGAGGGACCCCACTAGTTACAGGTTGCCAACCAGAGAAACACCCATTTATCCCCACTCTCTGCTTTCTGTTAGTTGACCAATCCTCTACCCATGCTACCACTTTACCCTCAATGCCATGCATCTTTAGCTTATGCAGCAACCTTTTGTGTGGCACCTTGTCAAAAGCTTTCTGGAAATCCAGATATACCACATCCATTGGCTCCCCGTTATCTACTGCACTGGTAACGTCCTCAAAAAATTCTACCAAATTAGTCAGACACGACCTACCCTTTGTGAACCCATGCTGCGTCTGCCCAATGGGACAATTTCCCTCCAGGTGCCCCGCTAGTTCCTCCTTAATGATAGATTCCAGCTTTTTCCCTACAACCGAAGTTAAGCTTGCCGGCCTATAATTACCCACTTTCTGCCGACCTCCTTTTTTAAACAGTGGTGTCACGTTTGCTACTTTCCAATCCTCTTGGGACCACCCCAGAGTCTAGTGAATTTTGATAAATTATCACTAGTGCGTTTACAATTTCCCTAGCCATCTCTTTTAACACTCTGGGCTGCATCCCATCAGGGCCAGGAGACTTGTCTACCTTTAGCCCCATTAGCTTGCCCAATACTGCCTCCTTAGTGATTACAATCATCTCAAGGTCCTCACCTATCATATCCTTATTTCCATCAGTCACTGGCATGTTATTTGTGTCCTCCACTGTGAAGACTGACCCAAAAAACCTGTTCAGCTCCTCAGCCATTTCCCCGTCTCCTATTATTAAATCTCCCTTCTCATCTTCCAAAGGACCAATATTTACCTTAGCCACTCTTTTTTGTCTTATATATTTGTAGAAGCTTTTACTATCTGCTTTTATGTTCTGAGCCAGTTTACTTTCATAGTCTACCTTACTCTTCTTTATGGCTTTTTTAGTAGCTTTCTGTTGTCCCCTAAAGACTTCCCAGTCCTCTAGTCTCCCACTAATTTTTGCCACTTTGTATGTTTTTTCCTTCAATTTGATACTCTCCCTCACCTCCTTAGATATCCACGGTCGATTTTCCCCCTTTCTACCGTCTTTCTTTTTTGTTGGTATGAATCTTTTCTGAACACTGTGAAAGATCGCTCGGAAGGTTCTCCACTGTTCCTCAACTGCTTCACCATGAAGTCTTTGCTCCCAGTCTACCTTAGCTTGTTCTTCTCTCATCCCATTGTAATCGCCTTTGTTTAAGCTGCTGCTGCAGTCTGTGGGCATTCCGGGGCGGAATGTTTAACCTCCAGATTGATTATATTGGACCATTGCCCCCTTGCAGGAATGGTTATAAATATGTACTCGTGGTGATAGACACGTTTACAAAATGGGTGGAAGCATTCCCACCCAGAACGAACACGACAAAGACCACAGCCAGCATCCTAACCCACCACATCTTTACGAGATGGGGACTCCCCCGCAGCATTGAATCCGGCCAAGGTTCTCATTTTACGGGACGTGTCATGAAGAACATCCTGACGATATTTGGCATTACCCAAAAATTCGACATTGCATACCACCCCAAGTCATGTGGTATCATAGAGCGCATGAATCGGACCCTAAAATCCACCCTCAGAAAAATGGTCCAGCAAAACAACACCACTTGGGACTCAGTCCTCCCCTTTGCGCTGATGTTTTTGCGAAATACAGTTTCAACTTCCACAGGTTACACCCTACACACTCTCATGACCGGACGCCCCATGAAAGGCACAGAATTTTTATTCGGATTAGATTTGACCAGCCCCGAAGTGACGGCCCTCACACACGAGAAAGCAGTAGAACAATTAGTGGCGAATGTTAAAACGGCTCAGCTAGCAGCCGCAGTGAAATTGGGCACAAGAGAGAAACAGAGCAAGGCCTGTTTCGATAAGACAGTACATTCGACTGAGTTCCGTGTAGGACAGCAAGTCATGCTCTCCGTATATAACCCCAGCACATCCTGTCACTAAAGTATTCAGGTCCGTACTCCATTGCGGACAAAGTAAACCCCTGTGTCTACAAAATAAAGTACCCCAATGGAAAGACTGCGTGGTTCCAAATCAACCAAATGAAGGCATATGGAACACAGTCTAACCACACACATCATGTCATGCTCGACGCAGCAGACCACGCCCCGCCCACACCAACGTCACCCTACCCTTCCCCAACACGTCCAGCCCAGCCACGGACTCAACCTTGACTCCACCCCCAAAATATACACTCCGCCCCGGAACGCCCACAGACTGCAGCAGCAGTGACAGCGACTGTGACTCCGACAATAGCCACAGCACGCCTCCCTACTATCCCCATGCAACAGGACCGACACCCAGCGAATCTGACCACGATTCGAGTGATCCCTTCATGATCACTTTCCTAAACAAACCCCACCACCGACCACCGACCTACAATGACGACCCCGATGCCGTCCCCACAGAACTAGACACCACCTTTTGACACCGAGATTATTCATACAGACTCGTCCGGAATGACGAGACCGATCCCAGATCACACCATGCAGCCCTATCAGCCCTACCAGCCCTGATACACTCGAGAGTTTGGCATCCGGGAGAAGATGACGACTTTGAGTCTGACTGCCAAAACGAGAACCCCTTTGCGACCCTGTTCGCAACCGATAACTGAGGTGTCCAGATGATGTTCTAAAAGGAACCGCTTGGGAGAAACCAGTGTCCTTTCTGATGGAACCTGCAGCATGTTTGATGTTGTTTGTAATTGTACTGTTAAATGTTGTATGTTCGACCGGAAATTTTTTCTCCACGGCCCCACGACACCACCCTTCTGACGCCCACTGGCAGTCAGAGAAACTAGTTTGGCTAGACGCTAGTTCAGCGGAACTAGTTTGTCCACAGAGATTGTTAAGATCCCAGATGCCAGTTCAGAGGAACTCGTCTGTCGACGGAAACACAGACCCCCGTTCATAACTGCCCTTCTGGTTCGAAGGAAGAACCAATACGGCAACCCCCCACGATGACTACACTTCTTGCCCGTTCTCGTCGGTTGCTCAGGCAGTGGAAAAACGGCATTGGGACCCGCCCTGCCTGGGAACCCCCACTCTGGTCAGCTACGCTCGGGTAGGGCACACACGGCATTGGTCGCCATCCTACCTGAGGACTCCGTCCAAATCGTACCCGTGGCGGCCCATACGCACCTAATTTCGGCAAGTTTTGTTCAAAAAGTTTTGTTTTGTTTTCAGGTGACCCTTAGGTTGCCAACCTTATGCTATTTACATCCTCAAACATTTGGATGGTAAATTGCACAGTCTGTGAGACGGCTCGCACTGGTTAAATATTTGTAAGTCTGTCTTGTCCTGAAATTCGGTTTTGAAAAAAAAATGAGGGAGTCACACATAGATGACCAATTATAAAGGGAGTAATTGGCACTAAAGGACAGACAGGCTATCATACGAGATATTAAACCAAGGTAGTAACAGACACTATGCTTGATCCCACAGAACTCCAGAAGCTCCAGGACCAGAGAAGAGAAGAGAAGAGAAGTGAAAGTAAAAGAACCATGAGGACATCCTCCGCGTGGCTCATGACCCTAATGGACATTTGGTTGTGCGCGAACGTGAACCCACTGACCTCAACCCCCCTCCCCCCTCCCAGCCGTTAATGATTCACTTCCCCACAGTACCCAGAGCCCAGTCACAAGCGACTCCACACCATCTTGGTGTGACAGGTTTATAACCTGGTACTCCCTGTACTACTTGATAGAATCCCTACTAGCATTGGTGATACTCTGCTGCATCTTGCAGACTATTCATCTGAGAAAATGGAGAAGGAGAGCCTACCGCGCTCGCACCCCGTATATAGGATAAGACCCCCTATTTTCGGATATGACCAGACCCCTGACCCCTGCGATCTATAATAAAGAGCATTCATTTGTGATTTGTTGCAAATAAAGAAATGTTCATGAGCAATTGTACAATCCTGAGCTTGACTGCCAAGCCAGAAAAATGTGTATAAAACTGCTATGATTTTGTTTGTATGGTTTAGGAAGTTAGTGTGGTGAAATGTTTGAGTGAGTGTAGTTCATTAAGTGTAGTCAGAGGTTCAAATTTTCTTGTTTTGTAATGCATGTCCCTGTTTGACATAGCGCCCCTTAGAATTGTCAGTTAAAAATGTTTTGCATAGTTATGGTCAGTGTAGAGGCCATAAAAGAGTGCTCGCCGGGTCAGGGAATAAAAAACAACGCAGTTATGTGATCCTTCACGCTTCGCGTTAGGATCACAAGGAGGGTGTGTAGCCACCTGGGTTGGCCAACTCCCGACGTAAAATGGAGAACAGCAAAGGCAGCAGGGAAATTCAGCCAACACAGGCAGAAACTAGCAGGTGCAAGTTTACTGTGTATTAAACTCTGCAAAAGCCCAGACAGCATCGATTAAAGCAGTCATTTGCATAATAATATAGCAGCCATCTATATACTAATGAGCGATCCCCAGGTACAACCGAAACATTTGGGATAAACAAAGCCAAGCCAGGCTCCCCTGCGCCAGCAGGAGCCAACACAAAGGAGGTTAACGGACACCTCAAGACCGCCCATCGATCAGGGAACCGCTCCAGTATTGGAGAAATCGAACCAAGCGATTGGAACGAAGTCCAATCACTTGGAACCAGGTTCAGGGTCCGCCCCGAAAGGCGGGAAGACCCTGGGGACTATAAAGTTAAGCCCCCAAGTTCAAATCGTTCTTCTTGACCGGGTCACTCAGCAACACGAACCAACCCTTGACAGTGACCGGTTCAGCTGCCGCCAAAAGCCAGTAAGTCTTAAGTCAACGCTCGCTACGAGATAGGCGCTCCTAGCACCCAGTCTGTACCAACTTTGAATCCCGCAGACTGAGAACCCGAACGAAAGGCCATTTGTTCCCCTGACCTGTTGGGCCAGTCCGAAGCTAAGTATAGGCCTGTTAGTTGTAGAAGTAGCTTAGAAGTAGAATTTATGAATGAGTAGCGATTTACTGTGTATAATAAATGTGCTTTGATTTGAATCTTACTAATTGGTGTATTGAGTTATAGATCATTACTTGAATTTGAACCCCGTGGCGGTATCATAAAGATACCTGGCGACTCGAGAGCAAAGGTTATAAAACAGAGCCAATTGAACCAACCAAAAGTTTGCAACAGTGTGAGGCGAGATTTTTTGTGCCGCCTCATGTACAATGAATAACCGCACTTTAAAAATGACAAACTCAACTCAAGCCCCTAAACCAACGAAACTCCGCAGAGTTAGTGAATGACAACGGCCACATCTTGATCGCGATGGGTCCACGTCTAACAGGATCCAACCCAAAAAAGTCCACTATAAAAGATGAGGGTAGAGTATTTGGCACCTCGTCCTGTGCATTATTCATATCAGAATGAGCTGCGAGAAATTATTGGATAGGAAGCCAAGGGGAGATTTGTTTGAAGTGTAAACAAATGAGGCACAGGGATAGAATGGTTATGAAGGATCTCTTTCCCTGAGCAGCGAGATCAATAACCCGGAATGTGGAATTAGAAAGCATGAAATCCTCACATTTCTACTCCGCCTTCCAGCACAACCGCCATCCAAAGTGCTTTTCAGGAAAGCAAGTCCATTTGAAGTGGTTTCACTGTTTCCTTTAAAATTCCAATTAAGGGGCAACTTCGCATGGCCAATCTTTGTACACTGCACACATCGTTGGATTCAGGGGTTGAGACACACTCAGATAGGAAGTGGATTCACTGTCGTAACAAATGGAGCAACTTCTACAAACTGCACCATTTTAATAAACAGATAATCTGTTCTTGCAAAATTGATCGAGGGATACAGGGCATGGTCCCCTGCTCCCTGCGAAACAGTGACACCTACAGGGCAGAGGGACCGCCAATTCAAATCTAAAACAAAGTACATCTACTCCGCCAGTGCATGGCACTATTTCTTCTCTGTGGGAGCATTAACCTGGATTACTGTGCTCAAGTCTGAGCAATGATATTGGACATCGTAAAGTCCCCATATGGATGGCAGCGGTTGTCGGAGGGCTGGTGCAGGTGACACACATATGCCTACAGTGGGTGGGATCAGACTGAACCCATGTGTCGACTTTGACTGTCCCAACATTTATTTTGGAAGAGGAAACCTGATGGGGAACAATTGTCATTTGGCTAATGGCAATGCAAAGTTTTCATTCACTGACTGCCTTTTTTACAATACCATGGGACAAATACGTATACCAGTATCGGTGGCGCAATTGGTTCGTACATTCAGCTGTTAACCAAAAGACTGGTGGCTCGAGATCTCCCAGGGACGGTACTACCCCTTGCGTTTTCACTTTTGCTTGTCTCACTTTTCCAGAATCGCATTTGGGGCATTGAAAGCAAGAAGATATCTCAAATACTGTATCAGCTGCACTATTTTACAGTGGGTTCACACAGAAGTAACTGATTCTCTGACAATTCATTGCAAATTGCACGAAATCAGACTCAGACCTATCACGTAACTATACTGAACAGTTTTGAAAACTAAACAGAGTTTGGTTCAGTTATAATGAACACCACAATGAATCCCCCGTCCTCATCTGCACGGTGTGACAGAGAAAATCAGAATAGCAGCAATATTGCACCTCCGCACTGTCCAATCATCCGCTGGCAGCAGAGTGTGCCAACTGCATTTTCAATCAGCGGGTTACTGCTCATCCCTGGGACACAAGATACTCCAACGCGGGACAAGCCTCCCAATACACTGAGCACAGGCACAGGATAATGAAGGTAGAATATATCCCGCTCACTGGACCTCCAAGCAGTTTATACACAATACATAAGTGTGAGTGAGTCACAATCATATTTGACACTAACTTTCTCACCGTAAACTTCCTTCATTTGATAAAATGTGGACTGTTGTTAACCTGAAAGTGATCACCATGGAATTATTGGTATAGTGACTTACATAGATACATAGATACATAGAAGATAGGAGCAAGAGGAGTCCTTTTGGCCCTTCGAGCCTGCTCCGCCATTCATCACAATCATGGCTGATCATCTAACTCAGTAGCCTAAACTTGCTTTCTCCCTGTAGTCTTTGATCCCTTTCTCCCCAAGTGCTATATCTAGCCACCTCTTGAATATGAACAATGTTTTAGCATCAACTACTTCCTGTGGTAATGAATTCCTCAGGCTGACCACTCGTTGGGTGAAGAAATATCTTCTTATATCTGTCCGAAATTATTTACCCTGAATCCTCAGACTGTGACCCCTGGCTCTAGACACACCCTTCATTGGTAACATCTTACCTGCATCTACACTGTCTCATCCCTTCAAGTTTTATAAGTCTCCATGAGATCCTCCCTCGTGCTTCTGAGGGCAGCACGGTAGCATTGTAGGGCAGCACGGTAGCATTGTGGATAGCACAATTGCTTCACAGCTCCAGGGTCCCAGGTTCGATTCCGGCTTGGGTCACTGTCTGTGCGGAGTCTGCACATCCTCCCCGTGTGTGCGTGGGTTTCCTCCGGGTGCTCCGGTTTCCTCCCACAGTCCAAAGATGTGCATGTTAGGTGGATTGGCCATGATAAATTGCCCTTAGTGTCGAAAATTGCCCCTAGTGTTGGGAGGAGTTACTGGGTTATGGGGATAGGGTGGAGGTGTTGACCTTGGGGAGGGTGCTCTTTCCAAGAGCCGGTGCAGACTCGATGGGCCAAATGGCCTCCTTCTGCACTGTAAATTCTATGTTCTATGATCTATGATCTATGAACTCCAGCGAGAACAATCCTAACCTAGTCAATCTCTCCTCATATGCCAGACCCGCCATTTCTGGAATCAATCTGGTAAACCTTCGCTGCTCTCCCTCGTGAGCAAGAACATCCTTCCTCAGAGATGGAGACCAAAACTGCACAAAATACTCAAGGTGTGGCCTCACCATGGCCCTGGATAATTGCAGCAACACATCCCTGCTTCTACACTTGAAATCTCTCGCAATGAAGGCAAACATACCGTTAGTCTTCTTTGCTGCCTTCTGCACCTGCATGCTTACCTTCAGCGACTGGTGCACAAGGACACCCAGGTCCCGCTGCACACTTCCATCTCCCAATTTACAACCATTCAGGTAGTCACCTGCCTTCCTGCTTTTGCTTCCAAAGTGAATAACCTTACACTTATCCAAATTATACTGCATTTGCCATTGGTTTGCCCACTCGCCCAACCTGTCCAGATCATGCTGTAGGATCCCTTCATCCACGTCACAATTCACCCTTCCACCCAGCTTGGTATCATCTGCAAATTTTGAGATTTTACATTTTATTCCCTCATCCAAATCATTAATATATATTGTGAATAGCTGGCATCCCAGCACCGAACACTGTGGTACCCCACTAGTTACTGCCTGCCAATTTGAAAAGGACCGACTAATCCCTACTCTTGTTTCCTCTCTGCTAACCAGTTTTCTATCCAACTCAATGCATTTCCCCCAATCCCATGCGCTTTAATTTTGCACAATAATCTCTTCTGAGGGACTTTGTCAAACCCCTTCTGAAAGTCCAAATATACCACGTCGACTGGCTCCCCTTTGTCAATGTACTGACTATATCGTCAAAGAATTCCAACAGATTTGTCAAGCATGATTTCCCCTTCATAAATCCATGGTGACAATGACTGATTCAGCACTGCTTTCTAAATATTCCACTACAAAGTCCTTGATAATGGATTCAAAAATTTTCCCCACTACCGATGTTAGGCTTACTGGTCTATAAATCCCTGCTTTCTCTCTAACTCCCTTTTTGAATATTGGAGTGACATGAGCTTCCCTCCAATCTGCAGGGACTGGTCCAGAGTCTATAGAATCCCGGAAGGTGACCACCAATGCATCCACTATTTGCAGAGTTACCGCCTTAAGCACTCTGGGATGCAGATTCTCAACCCTGGTGATTTATCCACCTTCAATCCCAGTAATTTTCCCAGCACCATTTCTCTACTAATGTTATGATGTGGAGATGCCGGCGTTGGACTGGGGTGAGCACAGTACGAAGTCTTACAACACCAGGTTAAAGTCCAACAGGTTTGTTTCGATGTCACTCGCTTTCGGAGCTAGCTTTCACCTGAGGAAGGAGCAGCGCTCCGTAAGCTAGTGACATCGAAACAAATCTGTTGGACTTTAACCTGGTGTTGTAAGACTTCGTACTCTACTAATGTTGATCTCCCTCAGTTCTTCCCTCTCACTAAACCTTTCATTCTCCAGCATTTCTGGTATCTGATTTGTGCCCTCTTTTATGAAGACAGAACCAAAGTATGTATTCAATTGCTCAGCTATTTCTTTGTCCCTTATTATGCATTCCCCTGTATGGGGCCTACATTTCTCTTTACCAATCTCTTTCTCTTCACATATCGATAGAAACTCTTAGTGTCAATCTTTACGTTCCCTGCAAGCTTACTTTTGTACTGTATTTTCCCCTGCTTAATCAATCCTTCCGTCCTTCTTTGCTGAATTCTAAACTGCTCCCAATCCTCAGACCTATTATTTTTCTTGGCCAATTTGTGTGCTTCTTCCTCATAATTTGTATAAGCTCTCCTCATAACAAAATCCCTGAAGACCAAGTACCATTCTTTTTTTGTTAACATTTTATTGAATTATCACATATAAACTGTAATGTATAGTCAAAAATATACACATAATATAGATTTCATATACAACAAAATAAAATATTTTAAAAAACGAATCAAAAGTAGAAAGACAGTTAACGAGTGGAATGGAACAAGAAACCCCTATTACTAAACTGTCCCCCGGGACCCTCTCATGTGTCCAGATTTTTTAAAAAGCAATGAATGGTCACCATCTCTGGTAAAACTCACCCACCATGCATCTGATAGTACACTGAACCTTATCCAGATGCTAGACCTTTATCATAATAATATAATAATCTTTATTGTCACAAGTAGGCTTACATTAGCACTGCAATGAAAGTTACAGTGAAAAGCCCCTCATCGCCACATTCCGTCACCTGTTCGGGTACACAGAGGGAGAATTCAGAATGTCCACATTAGCGAATAGCATGTCTTTCGGGACTGGTGGGAAGAAACCGGAGCACCCGGAGGAAACCCATGCAGACAGGGGAAGTACATGCGGACTCCGCACAGACAGTGACCCAAGCCGGGAATCGAACCTGGGACCCTGGCGCTGTGAAGCAACAGTGCTAACCATTGTGCTACTGTGCCGCCCAAAACTTCCAGCCATGCTGGTGTCTTGGGTGGTGAGGGAGATCTCCAGTTGAGTAATATTCGTCTCCTGGCTATTAAGGATACAAAGGCAAGAACATCCGCCTTCACCTCTGAGTAGAAAGACGGGGAGTCCGAAAGCCCAAATATTGCAACCAGCAGACAAGGTTCTAGGGTTGTCTGCAAGATCTTTTTTTAAATTTATTTTTTTATTTTTCCTTTTCTGAGTTACTGAGTTAGGCGAACCCCTAATCCAGCTCCTTGCCTGCTCCAAAAAACTAATTCAAATTGAATCGAATTCATGGTCCCCACAAGAGAGACATACCAGATCTGAACCCAAAGGCTCAATCTACAGACACTTGATCTTAGCCAAAAGGCCGAGAAGCAATGTTGTCTGCAAGATCTGGGATATTGTATCGAAAAGGGAGGCCCACTATCCAGTAATCTTAGGACCAGACCAAAACGCATGCATGTGGTTAGCAGGTGTAAGTGAACAGCGGTCACACTTGTTCTCCACATCTTGAAGGAATCCACTCATCCTTGTCTTTGTCCAATGTGTTCCACGTAGAATTTTGAACTGAATCAAACTCAGTCTGGCACATGATGAAGTGGAGTTCACCCTGTAGAGGGCTTCTCTCTAAACCTCCTCAGTGAGCAAAAGGCCTAGCTCCTCTACCCATTTCTTGTATACTCTATCCAAAGGGGTAGGATCCGAATTTGAGGTTGCAGATTAGAAATTGATCCTCTCCCCTGCAGTGCCAAGGCCAACACTTTTTCCAGGCAGGAAGGAAGGGCCAGGGAGAAGGAAGAAAATAACTTACTGGGCAATCCCGAATTTGAAATCAAGAAAAAGTTTGGGATCAGTCAGATTGTAACTGTCTGAGAGTTTTTCAAGGCTAAAATGCCTCCATCAAGATCTAATCCAGAATATAAGAGTAGATCACTGCATTTAGTGAGACAGTGTTCCTCTCCCATACGGTGTATTCCCCTGCACTCCTCCAATGACCTCAACGCTGTCGCCAGAGTTCAACTACCATTGCAAAAAGCAATGGAAAAACGGGGGCAGCCCTGTCTGTTGTCTTTCTCTCGCGAAAAGTATTCAGGGGTCATATTTGTGCGGATGTTGGCTTTCGGAGTGCTGAACATCAGACAAACCCAGGAACATCAGACAAATCCGAATCTATCCAAGATCTCAAAAAGGTAATTCTAGTCCGCTCCATCAAATGCCTTCTCTGCATCCGAAGATACTATAACTTCAGGTTACCAAGCAGATGAGGGGAATGGACAATGTTCCAACAGACGTCGGGCATTGGCCGATAACTGCCTATCATTGATAAAGCCTGTCTGATTCTCCAATATTATAGTTGGAAGACAGGTCTCCAGGACTTTTGCCAGTAGCTTAACATCAGCGTTAAGGAGTGAAATGGGCCCAGAAGACACACTCTCTACTGGGTTCTTGCCCTCTTTAAGGAACACCAAAATTATGGCTTGGGCACGGGATGAGGGTAGTGATCCCTTCGACGGTGAATCAAACAAAAACAAAGAAAAGTACAGCACGGGAACAGGCCGTTCGGCCCTCCAAGCCTGTGCCAACCATGCTGCCCGACTAAACTACAATCTTCTACACTCCCTGGGTCCGTATCCCTCTATTCCCACCCTATTCATGTATTTGTCAAGATTCCCCTTAAATGTCACTATCGTCCCTGCTTCCACCATCTCCTCCGGCAGCGAGTTCCAGGCACCCACTACCCTCTGTGTAAAAAACTTGCCTCGTAAATCTACTCTAAACCTCACCCCTCGCCATTTAAACCTCTGCCCGCTAGTAATTGATCCCTCTACCCTATGGAAAAGCCTCTGACTATCCACTCTGTCTATGCCCCTCATAATTTTGTAGACCTCTATCAGGTCGCCCCTCAACCTCCGGCATTCCAGTGAGAACAAACCGAGTTTATTCAACCTCTCCTCATAGCTAATGCCCTCCATACCAGGCAACATTCTGGTAAATCTCTTCTGCACTCTCTCTAAAGCCTTCACATCTTTCTGGTAGTGTGGCGGCCAGAATTGAACACTATACTCCAAGTGTGGCCTAAGGTTCTATACAGCTGCAACATGACTTGCCAATTCTTATGCTCAATGCCCCGGCCAATGAAGGCAAGCATGCTGTATGCCTTCTTGACTACCTTCTCCACCTGTGTTGCCCCTTTCACTGACCTCTGCAACTAGATCTCTCTGACTTTCAATACTCTTGAGGGTTCTACCATTCACTGTATATTCCCTACCTGCATGAGACCTTCCAAAATGCATTACCTCACATTTGTCCGGATTAAACTCCATCTGCCATCTCTCCGCCCAAGTCTCCAAACAATTATTGAACATGTCCAAAATTAAAGCTATTAGACATTCTGAGAACCTCCTACAAAATTCAGATGGGAAGCTGCAAGGACTAGGGGCTTTGCTGGATTGCTGCCAACCAATGTATTTCTGTATTTCTTTTGGGCTTATGGGGATTTCAGTTCCCATTCCCACTCCCTCAATGGTCTGGATGTGTAAATCATCTAGAAACCGCGGGCGTCATTCTCCGAGCCCCCCGGGTCAGAGAATGGCCGTTAGCCGCCATGAATCCCGCCCCCGCCGGTTGCCGAAGTCTCCGAAGGGAGAAAAGTCGGCGGGGCGTTAATGGCGCCGCAGACGTCGGAGAATGGCACGGGTGGGCACAAGGCAGCTGATTTTGGGCCTGCCGATATTCTCCCGTCCGGATGGGCCGAAGTCCCGTCGACGTGATGATGGGTCACGTCGATGTAAATCAAACCTCCTTTTAATCGGCGTCAATCTGTGCTCCAGGTTCACGCCGACCAGCGTGGAGGTGGGTGACGGCCTGGGGGGTTGGCCGCTGGGCAGGCGATGGCGTGGCCGCAGTCTGAATGTGTGGGGAGAGGTGTGTCTAGGGTTGTGTGTGTGTGTGTGTGCGGCGGGGGGGGGGGGGGGGGGGGTGGTGGTTAGAGTGGGCTGGGCTCCGGGGGAGTGCCGGGAGGGGGGTGAGTGCCAGGGAGGGGGATGGGGGGTCCGTGCCGGGGAGGAGGATGGGGGGTCCGTGCCGGGGAGGAGGATGGGGTCCATGCCGAGGAGGAGGATGGGGGCCCGTGCCGGGGAGGAGGATGGGGGGCCCGTGCCGGTGAGGAGGATGGGGAGGTGGGGGGCCGTGCCGGGGAGGAGGATGGTGTCCGTGCCGGGGAGGGGGATGGGGGGGGGCATGCCGGGGAGGAGGATGGGGGGCTCTGCCGGGGAGGATGGGGGCCCGTGCCGGGGAGGAGGATGGGGGGCCCGTGCCGGTGAGGAGGATGGGGAGGTGGGGGGCCGTGCCGGGGAGGAGGATGGTGTCCGTGCCGGGGAGGGGGATGGGGGGGGGCATGCCGGGGAGGAGGATGGGGGGCTCTGCCGGGGAGGATGGGGGCCCGTGCCGGGGAGGTGGATGGGGGGCCCATGCCGGTGAGGAGGATGGGGAGGTGGGGGGCCGTGCCGGGGAGGAGGATGGTGTCCGTGCCGGGGAGGGGGATGGGGGGGGGCATGCCGGGGAGGAGGATGGGGGGCTCTGCCGGGGAGGATGGGGGCCCGTGCCGGGGAGGTGGATGGGGGGCCCATGCCGGGGACGGGGATGGGGTGTCCGTGCCGGGGAGGAGGATGGGGGGTCCGTGCCGGGGAGGAGGATGGGGTCCATGCCGAGGAGGAGGATGGGGGCCCGTGCCGGGGAGGAGGATGGGGGGCCCGTGCCGGTGAGGAGGATGGGGAGGTGGGGGGCCGTGCCGGGGAGGAGGATGGTGTCCGTGCCGGGGAGGGGGATGGGGGGGGGCATGCCGGGGAGGAGGATGGGGGGCTCTGCCGGGGAGGATGGGGGCCCGTGCCGGGGAGGTGGATGGGGGGCCCATGCCGGGGACGGGGATGGGGTGTCCGTGCCGGGGAGGAGGATGGTGGTCCGTGCCGGGGAGGAGGATGGGGGGTCCATGCCGGGGAGGAGGGTGGGGGGCCCGTGCCGGGGAGGAGGATGGGGGGCCCGTGCCGGGGAGGAGGATGGGGGGCCCGTGCCGGGGAGGAGGATGGGGGGCCCGTGCCGGGGAGGAGGATGGGGGGCCCGTGCCGGGGAGGAGGATGGGGGGCCCGTGCCGGGGAGGAGGATGGGGGGCCCGTGCCGGGGAGGAGGATGGGGGTGGGGGTCCGTGCCGGGGAGGAGGATGGGGTCCGTGCCGGGGAGGAGGATGGGGGGGGGAGGCCGCGCCGGGGAGGAGGATGGGGCCCGTGCCGGGGAGGGGGATGAGGGGGGAGCGTGCCGGGGAGGAGAATGAGGGGCCCGTACAAGGGAGGGGGATGGGGGCCCATGCCGGGGATGAGGATGGAGTCCGTGCTGGGGAGGAGGATGGGGGGCCCGTGCCGGGGAGGGGGATGGTGGGTCCGTGCCGGGGAGGAGGATGGGGTCCGTGCCCGGGAGGAGGATGGGGGGCCCGTGCCGGGGAGGAGGATGGGGGGCCCGTGCCGGGGAGCGGGGTGTGAGGGCAAGTGAGTTGGTCCACCTGGCCAGGTGCCAGTCTCCAACAGTTGGACCCATGCGGTCCATGCCACCTGGCTGGGGGGAGGAGGGGATATGGGCAATGATGACATGTCGTCATTCCCCCCCCCCCCCAACCAGGCCGTCATGTTATCCGATCATCCAGCGATGTTGGCCTCCGTGGCGGCAGCCGCTAATGTCTATGTTGCCCTGGATGAGGAGGAGGAGGAGCGTGCCAGAGAGGCGGCGCAGGCTGCCGCATAGGAGCAGGCGGCAGCCACACAGGCTGGAGGGACACCTGACCGACAGGACGAGGAGGGGGAGGAGGACGTCGCGGACCCATGGCAACAGAGGCACCCGACGGCGCCCCGTGTGTA
This sequence comes from Scyliorhinus torazame, assembly GCF_047496885.1. NCBI lineage: Eukaryota > Metazoa > Chordata > Chondrichthyes > Carcharhiniformes > Scyliorhinidae > Scyliorhinus > Scyliorhinus torazame. The sequence continues at coordinate 185,195,204 of NC_092711.1, read as the reverse complement.
CCGGCCCCGGCAGTCATACCAGGACCTCACGGACCGGGAATGCAGGAGGAGACTCCGGATGAGGCGGGAAACCGTGGCACACACCTGCCACCTGCTGGCACACCTGTCACCGCGTGGCACTGGCGGGGGACTCCCTCTCCCCGTGTCCGTCAAGGTTACGATGGCCCTGAACTTTTATGCAACAGGGTCATTCCAGGCACCTAGTGGGGACCTGTCCGGCATATCGCAGACATCGGTGCATCCGAGCAGTGACAGATGCCCTGTATGCCATGGCGCACCGCTACATCCGCTTCCCTGTGGACCGGGCCAGCCAAGATGCCCGGGCCATGGGCTTCTCTGCCGTGGCCGGGTTCCCCATGGTCCAGGGCGTGATTGATGGGATGCACGTCGCCGTGTGGCCACCTGCAGGTAACAGGGCCATGTTCACCAATAGGAAGGGGACCTATTCGATGAACATACAGGTGGTCTGCGACCACCGCATGATGATCCTGCACGTCTGCGCCCGTTACCCAGTCAGTGTACACGACTCAAACATGTTGTCGCGGTCATCCATCAGCGGCATGTACGAGGGACACTATCCCCGGCTGAGGGGCTGGTTGCTGGGCGACAGGGGCTACCCATTGCGATCGTGGCTGATGACGCCTATACGGAGGCCACGCAATGAGGCGGAGAACCACCACAATGATGCCCATGTAGCGACAAGGGGAGTGATAGAGAGGTGCTTTGGCGTGCTGAAGATGCGTTTCAGGTGCCTGGACCTCTCTGGGGGCGCCCTCCAGTATCGGTCAAATAGGGACGGCCGCATCATTGTGGTGTGCTGCGTCCTGCACAACATTGCCCAGCAGAGGGGCGATGTGCCGCAGGCAGAGGAGGGCGGAGTGGAGGAGCAGCAGGAAGAGGCGCAGTCCTCCCCAGATGAGGGGGATGGGGGCAGTGGTCAGAGCAGACGGGCTAGACACAGGCGGGTGGCTGTCGACCGTTACCGGCTGGCCCAGCGGGCACGGGACAGGCTGATAGCCGCACGCTTCACTGACTAGATGGGCGTGGGAATCGGGTAGTACGGCCACAGACCGCGCACCATAGCAACAGCCGACCACCCACCCCCCCACCCAGCACCCTCACCCCCCACCCCAACCCCATCCGCATGCACACCACCCCCCCATTGCCGATCCACCTGCGGCACAACGGCCGGGCTCACACAGTTGCGGGTGGACGTGTGTCTATTGCAGGCCATGGAGGATGATGACAACCCGCCCTGCGATGAGCTCCTGGCTCCACCTCGTTGGACTATGTCTGACCCATGGCCACAGTAGCACCATCCACCCGGACCATCCCTGCATGCGGCTGTGACACTGCAGCGCACGGTCCCGTCCACTGCCCTGGGGGGATGTTGATGGCGGCCCAGGGGGAAGGGGCAGACTCACCTGGGACTGAGGTAAGACCACCCCTCACACACACACACACTTGCGCTCAACGCACATGACACCCCCGCACACTTTGGACAGAGCACAAAGGCAGCTTCTGTAGGTGTAACATTGATTTTAATAACCAAAGGATTTCATGCACGTGCCCTAGCCCCTAAAACTCATCTGTGCCCTGCATCCGTGCCAACTGACTCCGTTTCCTGGGGCGTCCTGGCCTTGATGGGCCAGGCTGCGGCCCGGGCGACTGGGATGGTGAGTTGCCAGCCTGTCCTGCCCGTTGCCCACCCGATGCACCTGGGACGGAAGGGGGGGGTGGGGGGGGAGTCCGAGGTGTCGCGGTGTTCCGGGACCTCCCCTACAGGGGGACCCGGGACGGACCACAGCACCTCCTCCTCCCTCGGGGTGCCCGATGGCCTCCAGGCTTCTACATGGGTGGGGGATGCGAACGGACTGGCCATCCGACGCCCCCCGACATCTGGCGCTGCCAGTCCTGGAGGCCTGTGCTGGTATCGACAGGGGTCTGCAGGTTTGCAGCCATGGAGCCCAGGGGATTGGCAAACCCTGTATGTGACTGTGCGACGCCGGCTCGCACATGGCCAATGGAGCCGATGCCCTCAGCGATGGCCTGCAGAGACTGGGCTATGGCCGGCTGAGACTGGGCTATGGCCTGCTGAGGCTGGGCCATGGCGTTGAGCGCCTCTGCCATCTGGCGCTGGCACTGGCTCATGGCCTCCTGTGAGATGGCAGCCATTTCCTGGGCCACAGACGCCACCTGCACGGAAAGCCCCAGGCCTCGCAAACCGTTCCCCATGTCTGACACCGTCGCACCCATTGCCTCCACCGCGGACGCCACCCGTGCGGTGTTGGCCTGGGTGGCACGTATGACCGGCACCACTCCCAGCTCCTGGACGCGGGTGGACTCCTCCACCTGCGACTGCAGCCGCCGCAAGCCGGCCGTCACCCTCTTCGCTCGTCTCCAGGTCGGTGGTTGCATCGGATCTATGGGTGGGTGTGGTAACTCCAGGAACCCGGGATCCATCTGGGCGGCAGATGCTCGCTTGGTCTGGGCTGCCCTCCAACCGCCCGGCCCCTCTGCTGCTCCTACCTCCACCTGCTGTACCGGGACGGCTGTGTTGTGCACACCAGTGAGTGTACCAGACGCCTCATCACTAAAGTGCCCAACCGAGGTGAGTGTTTCTGCGATGGTGGAGGGTGTTGGTGACAGCAGTGGTGTTGTGTCGTGCTCTTCGTCCCACTCTGAGTCCATGGCACTTTGGGGTGGGGGTTCGTCTTCACCCATCCACTCTGTGTCACTGTCCGGTATTTCGTCTTCCTGGGTAGTGCTGTCCCGGGTAGGGGTGTCCTGGGTAGTGGTGTCCTGGGTAGTGGTGTCCTGGCTCGGCTGTGACGGGGGCCTGTGGCTGCCCCTCTCGTCGCTGGGTGGCATACGCCTGCGTCGTCGCACCCGCACGTGATGGGGGCGTCGTCTCCCTGTTGCTCCAGGTCTCTCCGTCTCCCGTGGTCTCCAAGGGACATCCTGCGGGCGTCGCATGCCGGAGGGTCTGGCTCGCTCCGTCTCCCGTGGTGTGCAAGGGGCATCCTGCGGGCGTCGCATGCCGGAGGGTCCCGGTCTCTCCGTCTCCCGTGGTGTGTGAGGGGCATCCTGCGGGCGTCGCATGCCGCAGGGTCCGGGTCTCTCCGTCTCCCGTGGCATCCTACGGGCGGTCTGCATCTGCGGGGATGGGTGTCTCGACGTTTGCTCCTGCGATACACAATGAAGCATGCATGGTTAGACACGCAGGCAGTGATCAGGTGATATGGGGGAGGGGGATATAGGGGAGGGGGGATATGGGGACGGGCTGTCGGTGGCTCACTTGCTAGTACGCCCCCGACCTCTGCATCAGCAACCTCCCGGTCCTCAGGTCCGCCAGCCAGTTCCAGGGCCCTTTCCTCGTGATCGGTCAGTGGCCTCTCATCAGCGGGGCCTCCTCCAGTCCTCACATGCTCCCTGGTGTTGTGTGCGCGTTTCTCCTGTGGCGGGGGCGGGGGTGGCAGGGGTAAAAGGCAACAGTGTTAGACAGGTATATGAATGCACGCCATCGGTTGTATGTGTATTGCAGAGGTTAAGGTTAGGGCTGGATTCACTTGGGGATATGAGGGGGGGGGGGGATATGGGGGAGGGGGGATATGGATATCGGACAGGGGGAGGCTCACCCTGCCTGCTCTGACGAGGTTGTTCACCTTCTTGTGGCACTGGGTGCCTGTCCGTGGTGTCAGGGCCACAGCGGTGACGGCCTCTGCCACCTCCCTCCACAGACGCCGGCTGTGGCGTGGGGCAACTCTGCGGCCGTGCCCGGGATACAAGGCCTCCCTCCTCTGCTCCACTGTGTCCAGGAACGCCTCCACATCCCGTGACTGGAACCTCGGGGCTGAGCGGCGGCCGGCCATCCGGTCGGGTGGGGGGGGAGCAGCGCGTCCTTGTGAGCCGTCACGCCTTGCGACGTGTATGACACTGCACAGCGTGAACCACGTGAGCAAGCGCGGATCCTGTCACGTCGCTGCTAGCCCATTTCGGGCCAGAGACTTTGCGACGATTTTTGCAGCGTGACGCAGGTCAGATTTGCAGCGTTCGGCGGACTTTGCGCCGATAGCGGAGAATTGCGCCCCTCATGTCTGAGGTATCTGGAGAACGCTCTGACTCAAAGACCTCCCATGGTAAAATGTACTGAAAGTGGCATTTACCTGGAGAGGGGCGGATACTAGGTTACCTTCTTTGCTCTGAATCTGTAGGATTTCTCGGGAGGCAGCCTGCTTCTTCAGTTGATGCGCAGGAAGATGACCCACCTTCTCCCCATGTTCATCGAAGGCGCCCCAGAACGTTGTATCTGATGCACCGCTTTCTTCATGGGAATCAATTCAAATTGAAGTTGCAAGTTTTTTCTATGCATCAGTAATTCCGGCATTGGGGAAAAAGAATATTGGCGGTCAACCTCCAAGGTGCAGTCCACCAGCCTTTGTCATTCCACTCCTTTTTCACAATGTGAGCTTTATATGAGATACTCTCCCCAGAGTGTTGAAGGAGAAATTGAGTCTGTTTTGTTGAGTTTGATAAAGTCTGCTACAGCAACAATCACTCACAAAATTTGTCATCAGACTGTACAGTGGTGTCTGGCTCAGGGGCCGAAATCAAAGCTAAATTCAATAAAATGAGGGGCATTGTCTGAGATGACAATTGAGAGTATTTGGCTGCTCTTACTGAGGGGAGGAGGGATTTGCCAGCAATAAAAAAATCAACTTGGGAGTAGGCGCAGTGAACATGGGGGAAAAAAAAGAAAATCCTTTATTGTTTGGATGCAAAAACGCTGCAGGTCAACCCCTCCAATCTTATCCATGAAAGAGGTTAGTGCCCTGGCCATCCCGCTTTGGGCCTAGGATTTGGACATAGCGTGGTCCAGTTTAGGGTCCACGATGCAGTTTAAGTCTCCTCCCAGAATCATCCAATGCGAGGCTAAATCGGGGAGGACATTCACTAGGGAGTTTATGAAGCTTGTGATGTCCCAATGTTGGATTTGGATTTTGTTTGTCACGTGTACCGAGGTACAGTGAAAAGTATTTTTCTGCGAGCAGCTCAACAGATCATTAAGTACATGAAAAGAAAAGGAAATAACAGAAAATACATAATAGGGCAACACAAGTTACACAATGTAACTACAGAAACACCGGCATTGGGTGAAACATACAGGGGTGTAGTGTTAATGAGGTCAGTTCATAAGAGGGTCGTTTAGGAGTCTGGCAATAGCAGGGAAAAAGCTGTTTTTGTGTCTGTTTGTGCGTGTTCTCAGACATTTGTATCTCCTGCCCAATGGAAGAAGTTGTAAGAGTGAGCAAGCCAGGTAGGAGGGGTCTTTGATTATGCTGTCCACTTTCACCAGGCAGCGGGAGGTGTAGATGGAGTCAATGGGTGGGAGGCAGGTTTGTGTGATGGACTGGGCTGTGTTCATGACTCTCTGAAGTTTGTTGCGGTCTTGGGCCGAGCACTTGCCATACCAGGCTGTGATGCAGCCAGATCGGATGCTTTCTATGGTGCATCTGTGAAAGTTGGTAATTCACCAAATATTGGCATATTGAGAGTTGGCATATGGACCAAAAGCACCAGAGTACTTTCCAGTGAACCACAGACGATAATGTAGCTCCAATTGGGGTCATCCAGGAAGGGAATGGAGGAGGGAGAGGTTTATAGATGGTAGTCTGATGTTGCCTATTAATTTGTTTATGTCCAGTCTTTGAACGAGAACAGGCCGCTATGCTGGTGGGATCTCCTCACCGTGGCGTTGCAGGGTTCCTTGCTTGCTGAACTACAGGTATAGTGGCTGACCCCTCTGGAAGAGGCCATATAACCTGGAACATGAGGGCTGTGAATGACCAGTGAATCGGGCACATTTGAACAATTGGTCTAGACCCAAGTGTTGTGTTTCTACAGGAGATCCACTTGCAGGTAAAAGGCCAGGTAAGACTTCGCAAAAATTGGGTGGGACGTGTCTTTCGCTGTAATTGTAGGGCCAGAGGCACAACAGTACTAATCCATTAAAAAATAGTTTACGCTGGCCCGGATTAAATGGGATTTGCCATTTTGTTCGTTAATTGTCTATATTTTTATATCCCAAACCCATCAACCCTCAATAAAAACATGAAATTTGTATCAAGCACGAACTCTCTACACTTTAGCCTAAGCAACCCCATGCCAGGTGTTTGCGAGTGGGAGCAGCAGAATACCTACATTTGTAACTTCCCTTTACTAGATCCATTTTCAACGATAGCTGAGAGGCTAACATTGAGGAAACTCCCCGTGTCTGTGGGAGTCTATGTGAAGTCTGCACGTTCTCCCTGTGTCTGCGTGGGTATCGTCTGAGTGCACCGGTTTCCTCCCACAAGTCCTGAAAGACGTGCTTGTTAGGTGAATTGGCCATTCTCCAGTGTACCCGAACAGGCGCCGTAATGTGGCCACGACCAGGATTTTCGCAGTAAGTTCATTGCAGTGTTAATGTAAGCCCACTTGTGACACTATTAAAAAATATTATTATTCTGATTAAAATTTGTCTGCATATGTCGCCACATTTGTCTCCCCTTAGCTCGTCCAGCGCAACCATTGTGTCTGAGAGTGCGCGTCTAGGGGATTTTCACAGTAACTTCATTGCAGTGTTAATGTGATACTTGTGATACTAATGATTATTATTATGTGGAGTTTGTGCATTCTCCCCTTGTCTGCATGGGTCTTAACCCCACAACCCAAAAATATGCAGAGTAGATGGATTGGCCAAGTTAAATTGTCCCTTAATTGGAAAAAATGTAAATAAAGAAAATTCACTTATAACAATCCAGTGAAAGCACAGGAAGAGCAATATATACAACAGCATAATAGAAAAAACACATCAACATTAATAACTTTGTGTAATTCAACCATATAAACAATAATTATTTAACCTCTGAACGTCCAGCAATTTAAATTTTGGACAGAAATACAGAAGGGTTTACGCAAAATTCAAACCAAGTTTCTGAACAAAAGTGTTTGCGTCATCTGGGGAGTCAAAGAAGTAATATTTTCCCTCAACAGAGACTCGAAGATGGGCCAGGTATAGTAGCCCAAACCGGATACCATTCCAGAATAGGGCAAATTTCCCCCCGTTAAATACTGCTCTTTTTTTCAGCATCCCAACGCTATGGTCCTGGTATAGCCGGATTGAGCGATCCTCCCATTACAATCTCGGTACCCTCTGGCTCATTGCAGGATCTGCTCTATTTTGTTAAATGTTCTGGCACTTTTCGATCATTGCTCAAGGAGACTCCTCTGCACCAGGTCTTAGTCGCAGCACGCAATGAGCCCGATCTAGCTCTGGGGAGGGTGGTGGGGGAACCTTCTCGCCCACAATCTTAAACAACATGTTGGCTATGTATTCAGTGGGGCTGTTGTCCTCCATTCCCTCCGAACCCACAAGGTTTTGTCTTTGAGACCTGTTCTCCAAGTCACTTACTTCATTTTTCAACAACTTGATTCTTTGTGGTCGGAGAGGGCCACTTCCATATTTTTGTTAATCTCTTACAATTGGCTTGAAATTTGGTTTTGGGATTCATCCACTGGAATTTCACTTCTCCGGATTCCTTGCTTGCTGAACTACAGATGTAATGGCTGACTCCTGCGGGAGAGGCCTTATACCCTGGAACGTGAGAGGTTTGAATGGACCAATGAATTGGGCAAAAGGGTCTTTGCACTTGGTACTTTTTCAGCTCCATCGCCACAATGCGGCTGATGGCCACATGGCCGCCTGAGGGGAGGGAGGCTTACCGCCGCCGCTGTTTTGTCCCCTGCCAACTCCAGGGAACCTTCTCGGCCCTCACTCTCCTATTTTTGTTATTTTGGGGGCATTTTCCATTGCCACATTGTTCCCCCATTCATTTTTAATGTTTTATAATTAGCGCTGCCATTATTGTGCTACAAGGGTCAGATTTTGGTCGGAGCGTCTCTCTCTCCTCACATCCGCCATCGGAAGTCCCAGGTATCATTCTTGTAAACTTCTGTTGCACTCCCTCCAAGACCAAAATATCCTTCCTCGGGCATGGTGTCCAGATCTGCTCACAGTACTCCATGTGGAGTCCAACCAGTGTTTTGTAAAGCTGCGGCATAACTTCTGCGTCTTATACCCTGATTCTCCAGACGTAAAGGCCAGCATTCCATTTGTCTTCTTGATTGCACTTGCTCGTGGCAATTTAGAGTTCTGTGCATCTGTACCCCCAAGTTTCTTTGGACATCCACTGAATTTAGCTTCATGCCATCCATAAAGTACAAGGATCTATCCTTTTTTGGTCCAAATAGATAATCTCACACTTGCTCACATTGAAATCCATCTGCCAGTTTTGCCCATTAGCCTAGTCTATCATTTCCCCTTTGTAATTTTATGCTGTCATTGACACGGTCTACAATGCCACTTGACTCTGTCACCAGTTCCTTTTCCATTTTCCCACCTGCCACTGACAATATTTTCCCAAATCACCACTCAATACTCTGCCTTGCATCATGTACTGGGATGAGCATATTCAGTTTTGCAGAGAGATTCTAGACAGGGATTGTTCTCTTTAGAGCAAAGAAGGTTAAAAGGAGATTTCATGGAGCCGTTCAATATTGTGGGCTGGGGTCACTGGAGGTGGGCAGTTTGAAAGAGCAGATAGGACAAAACAGTTTCCACTGAGAAGGGTGAGTAATCAGAGGATCGGCATTGAAATTAATTAAAGACAGGTTTACATTTAGAAAGCGCCTTTCCCGACCAGTCGACATCACAATCAAATTATTGTTGTAAAGACTGACATCAGCTCCTATGTTTTGTGGTCTTTGCATTTCTTCCCTTGAAACTGGACTAATCCCCAGCCTCCCAAATAAAGATGGGTTCAGTCAAAAACTAAAATCAAGCTTACCTATTTGATTTTTACCCAGAATATTAATCCATGAAACTGTGCTGAAGTTTTTGAGCATCAGCAGAAAAAGACCCAAATGAACAGGTTTCAGTCCTGGAATTGATCAACAGCAAAGTCCAATCACTGTAGTTACTTGTGAACTCACTGGTGTCTCCAAAGATGGGATGACTGAGTAAATTCCTTCCCACAAAGGGAGCATGTGAATGGTCCCTCCCCACTGTGAACTCGCTGGTGTATCAGCAGGTGGGATGACTGAGTGAATCTCTTCCCATAATAGGAGGTGAACGGTCTCTACCCAGTGCAAAATTGCTGATAATCAGTGAGTTGAGATGCCCACCTGAACCCAGTCTCACACTGACAGCACCTGAACGTTTTCTCGCCGGTATGAACTAGTTGATGGGTCATCAGGTTCCTAGATCATTAAAGCACTTCCCGCAGACTGCTCATTAAAAAGGTCTCTCATCAGTGTGAACACGTTGATGGGCTATCCGTTCCGAGGAACTTTTAAAGCACTTCCCACAGTCTGGGCACTTAAAAGGTCTCTCATCAGTGTGAACCCGTTGATGGGATATCAGATCAGAGGAACTTTTAAAGCACTTCTTGCAGTCTGGGCATTTAAAAGGTCTCTCATCAGTGTGAACTCGCTGATGGGACATCCTTTCCGAGGAACTTTTAAAACACTTCGCGCAGTCTGGGCATTTAAAAGGTTTCTCATCGGTGTGAACCCGTTGATGGGATATCAGATCCGAGGAACTTTTAAAGCACTTTCCGCAGTCCGGGCATTTAAAAGGTCTCTCATCTGTGTGAACCTGTTGATGGGACATCAGATTCCCGGAACTTCTAAAGCACTTCCCGCAGTCTGGGCATTTAAAAGGTCTCTCATCAGTGTGAACCCGTTGATGGGACATCAGGTTCCTGCAACTTTTAAAGCACTTCCCACAGTCTGGGCATTGAAAAGGTCTCTTATCAGTGTGAACCTGTTGATGAGACATCAGATCCCAGGAACGTTTAAAGCACTTCTCGCAGCCTGGGCATTTAAAAGGTCTCTCATCCGTGTGAACTCGTTGATGAGACATCAGTTCCCAGGAACTTTTAAAGCACTTCCCGCAATCTGGGCATTTAAAAGGTCTCTCATCACTGTGAACTCTTTGATGGGATATCAACTTTGAGGAACCTTTAAAGCACTTCCCGCAGTCTAAGCATTTAAAAGGTCTCTCATCGGTGTGAACCCGTTGATGGGATATTAGCTTCGAGGAACTTTTAAAGTACTTCCCGCAGTCTGGGCATTTAAAACTTTTCTCATCAGTGTGAACTTGTTGATGGGACCGCAGATTCCCAGAACTTTTGAAGTACTTCCCACAGTCTGGGCATTTAAAAGGTCTTTCATCAGTGTGAACTCGTTGATGGGGTATCAGGTGCCTGGAATTTTTAAAGCATTTTCCACAGTCTAGGCATTTAAACGGCGTCTCATCAATGTGAACTCGCTGGTGTGTCAGAAGGTCTGATGATTGAGTGAATCCCTTCCCACACTCAGAGCAGGTGTATGGTCTCTCTCCAGTGTGAGCTCGCTGGTGTCTCAGTAGGTGGGATGATTGAGTGAATCCTTTCCCACATTCTGAGCAGGTGAATGGTCTCTCAGTGTGACTGCGCGGGTGTGTCTGCAGTGCAGATGACATAGTAAACTTCTTCTCACACTCTGAGCAGGTGAATGGTCTCTCTCCAGTGTGACACCATCGATGAACTTCCAGGATTGATTGGCAATTGAATCCCTGCGCACAATCCTTACATTTCAATTGCTTCCCGTTGTGATTGTGTTTTTGGTGCAAAAGGTCAATTAATCAGCTGAATCCTTGTCCACACACACAACACAGTTTCTCCCCACTGTAACGGTGCTTTTTCCTTCCATGTTCAAAACCTGATGATATTCAGATTACCATAAACTGTGCGACTCTGTCAGATCCTGACGTGATGTTTTGTTTCAGTTTCCCGACTGCAAATCCTCCCCTTCTAATACCCTGTGGAATTGATACACAACGGGAAAAAAGGAGTGAGAGAGAACCACAAAAACACAAAGGCAGGTCGTGAAATTGAGCTGAATTAATGTGGTAATTTTTGGAGCCGGCACCATGACAATTGCTGGTTTGTTGCAAAAACCGAACTGGTTCACTAATGTCCTTCAGGGAAGGGAACCAACACCCAGTCTTGGTCTACACATGACTGGGGCTACAATGTGAGGAGGGGGCAGCTGAGCAGGGTTTGGAGATGTGGGAGGAGAAGAGGCCAAGGAGAGAATTTTATATGCCTACAACCAGTCAGAATCTCCCAAACCCTCAACCTCCACCAGTTAAAAAGATCAGGTTCACATGTCTATGTGAACACCATCACCTCCAAGTCACACACCATCCTGACTGGAGTGAGATGCAGTTCTCGATGAACAGAACTTTCCTCCATTTAAATATTGGGACGACTGAAGCCAATGTCTTCAATCCCTGCTATAAACTCCACCCCATGCACACTGACATCATCCCTTCCCCTCGAAATTACTGAAGCAGACTGTTCACAGCCATGGTGAAAAATGTATTTTTAAATTTGACTTGCAGGGTTGACAAGGCTGAGTTTGCCATTGTCGTTTCCAGTGTCTATGCCTGGTGGCCCGCCCCATTTCCTACCTTTTTACAGACTTGGGAGCAGTTGGATACAACCAAGAGGCTTGCTCTGCCATTTCAGAAGACATTTAAAAGACTGCTGCAGATTTGGAGTCATATATATGCAAGACAAGGTGAGGACAGCAGATTGTTTTCCCTAAATAGCATTAGTGAACCAGATGGTTTGTATATGACCATTAACAATGGTTCTTTGTTCACCATTAGTCTTTCGATTTCATACTTTTAGTAAATTCAACTTCCACACATGCCGTGGCAGGATTCAAAGCTGGGTTACCAGAGCATTAGCCTGGGTCCCCAGAGGATTAGCTTGGGTGTCACCACCGCTAAATCGATGCTTCTCTGTGACTCCTATCTGGTAATAAGAAACAAACACACACTCTTTCGAGCCATTTTGATTCTGGACCCTGGATCCCATGTGAAACACATTTGTTCTGTGATGTCTGCACTGTAAACCTTTCTTTTCTCTGTCAGTCTTTTGCTGTATGAATGAAAATGGAACAATGTTTAGACCCTCTTACCTCGCTTTGAGAGTCTGTAAACAAAAGTAACTCTTTGAGTTCATCCTATCTCATGGGAGTGGGAAATTTGCCATTGCTTATAAAGGAGGAATTAAATCAAAAACATCTTTCAGATTACAAATGGATGGTGAATGAAAAAGTCAGTGTAGTTTAAATTATCACCCCCCCCCCCCTCCATTCCTAACATATCCCAGTAACATTGATTGACATGGCCGTCTTAGCTCATGATTTTTAAACTTTCATGCGTTTAATACTTCTTCGCAATAAGTCTTGTTTAACGATCACCCCTATGCTCACTGACCTTCAAAAGACTCCCGATTCAGAAGCACCAAAAATTTTAAATTCTCGTTCTTGTTTTGCTCCATGGTTGTGACTGTCTCTATCTCTGTAATGTCTCCCAGCCACACAGCTACCGAGAGCGAATTCCAGCCTATTGAATATTCCTGATTTTAACTGCTCCACCATTCGTGACCTTTATTGGGGCAGCCATGTGGATAGCACAATTGCTTCACAGCTCCAGGGTCCCAGGTTTGATTCCAGCTTGGGTCACTGTCTGTGCGGAGTCTGCACATCCTCCCCGTGTGTGCGTGGGTTTCCTCCGGATGCTCCGGTTTCCTCCCACAGTCCAAAGATGTGGTTAGGTGAATTGTCCATGATAAATTGCCCTTAGTGTTGGGTGGGGTTACTGTGTTATGGGGATAGGGTGGCGGTGTTGACCTTGGGTAGGGTGCTTTTTCCAAGAGCCGGTGCAGACTCGATGGGCTGAATGGCCTCATTCTGCACTGTAAATTCTATGATTTCATTTGCCTGGGCCAAAAGCTCTGGAACCGAGAAACCGTGAAGTGCCTGTACCTGAGGCGCTGTAACCTGCCCAGACGCGTGGAAATTGAATTAAAATGGGTGGCGTGATTGTTCTTTCTCCTTATTGGACGAAGCAGATATAATGGGCTGAATGGCCTCTTTCTGCCCCCAAATACACAGTACTATGCACGCGCGTTACTGCACAATACCACACAAATATGACCACGCATGCGCCCTACTACACATTGCCTGTTGGAGACATGGCGGCAGTGAACTCCAGTCTGAAATGGGGAAATAAACTGTGGCCCGCTCAGGACAAACGGGGAACCGGCAACTTCTTTTTCGGGAGTGGTAGTTCGCAGAACATGTTTACGAAGACTCTCCACCCACTTGCCGGTCCATGTCCCCTCCATCCCGTCATTCCACGAACTTACCCATTGAACATTCAATGAACCACTCCATGTTCGCCATTGCTCACAGTGCGCTCGCTCCACTCAGCCATGCCCTCCCCCTTCCCTCCCTCTTCCATTCCGATTGGTTGGAGGACCAGCCGCTTCCGCCCGTTTCTCTAGTCCCGCCTGTCTTTCCCTATTGGTCCGCAGTATCCGTCAATCAGCTTGGCATCGTATTGTTTTCCAGAGGCTCGGCTCAGAGCAAGGTTTTGCAGCTCTTACAGCTGTTTCCTGCCTCACAGTGAAGGAAGGAGGGAGGGGCCGATAAGTTGGGCAACACTGATCGATGTGACCAGAAAGCAAGGTACTGCAGATGTTGCAACTCCCATTTCGAAGCGGAACATGTTGGAAATACTCAGCGGGTGGATTGTTTGCTGCTGCCTCCTTTGCTCCCATGCCTCGGACTTTGGAGTGGGAGGTGTCACGTGACTCGTGTCGGTGCTGCAGGAGCGGAGGCCCAATTCGGCTGTGCCACTCTGAGGTTGGATCAGGATACTTTGTGAACTACTGGTGACCTTTTGTGTCATAGAACGTAGAACAGTACACCACAGTACAGGCCCTTCGGCCCACGATGCTGTGCCGACCATTTATCTTAATCTAAGATCACCCAACCTACACCCCTTCAATTTACTGCTGCCCATGTGCCTGTCCAAGAGTCGCTTAAATGTCCCTCATGACTCTGACTCTACCACCTCTGCTGGCAGTGCCTTAAATGCACCAACCTCTCTATGTGTAAAGAACCTACCTCTGACATTTCCCCTATATCTTCCTCCAATCACCTTAAAATTATGTCCTCTCGTGACAGCCATTTCCGCCTGGTGAAAAGTCTCTGGCTACCTACTCTATCCATGCCCCTCATCACCACCAGTGATGTACTGCACCCAGTTTGGGAACCGTGTGAATTGTTGATGTTGTATGTTGTTACTTGTTTGTATTTTATGTTTGGATTCGAGTGCGATAGCGAGTGTGAATGACTGTTTTAACATTATGTGGAGAGCACGCCAAGTGCGAAGAACAACATCATGCCGAGTGTAAGGAATAACCTCTTGCCAAGTACGATGTTCCCGTAACAGCCTCCCCGAACAGGCGCCGGAATGTGGCGACTAGGGGCTTTTCACAGTAACTTCATTGAAGTCTACTTGTGACAATAAGCGATTTTCATTTTAATTTCATTTTCATGTGTTGCTAACTTTCCGGTTGGTTCAATTGCTCTGTTTTACTACCTTTGCTCTCGAGTCGCCAAGTATCTTTATGATACCGCCACGAGGTTCAAGTCCAAGTAATGATCAATAACCCAATACACCGATTAGTAAGATTCAAATCAAAGCACATTTATTATACACAGTAATCGCTACTCATGCACAAATTCTACGTCTAAGCTATTTCTATAACTAACAGGCCTATACTTAACTTCGGACTGGCCCACCCAGTCAGGGGAACCAATGGCCTTTCGTTCGGGTTCTGAGTCTGCGGGATTCGAAGTTGGTACGGATTGGTAGCTAGGAGCGTCTATCTCGTAGCGAGCGTTGAATTAAGACTTACTTCTGTCGGCGGTCACTGCACCGGTTACGGTCAATGTTGGTTCGTGTTGCTGGGTGACCCGGGCAGGATGAAGATAGAGAGCTGAAGAGAGCGATTTGAACTTGGGGCTCAATTCTTATAGTCCCCAGGGGCTTCCCGCCTTTCGGGGCGGACCCTGTACCTGGTCCCAAGTGATTGGACTTTGTCCCAATCGCTTGGTTCGATTTCTCCTATACTGGAGCGGTTCCCTGATCGATGGGCGGTCTTGAGGTGTTCGTTCACCTCCTTTGTGTTGGCTCCTGCTGGCGCCGGGGAGTCTGGCTTTGCTTTGTGTGTCCCAAATGTTACTTATTGTTCCCGGGGATTGCTCATCAGTATGTAGATGGCTGCTACATTGTTATGCTGATGGTCGCTGGTATCGTTGTTGTCTGGCCTTTTGCAGAGTTAAATACACAGCAAACCTGCACCTACTGGTTTCTGTCTGTGTTGGCTGACTTTCCCATCAGCCTTTGCCGTTCGCCATTTTAAATCGGGAGTTGCCCAATTTAGGTGGCTACAGATGGCACAGCAAGGGCATACCGAGTGCGAGGGTCCTGTTTACTACATATTTGTTTACTATGTAATTGTTTTCTTTGTGTGACTACAATGTTATGTGTTCTGTTGATACATATATTTTGTAGTGTATCCTGTGTGTATAGCATGATGCCGTTTCCCTATGGACTCATGGTACTTGTGATATGAGGATGGTTCATGGACCAGGTTTGGTCTGTCTCCTTGTAAAGGTTAAATGCTGGTGCGTTTGTGGTATTTTGGCTGTTTACTGTTTCATGTTGATTCGTACTTTGTTTTTGTATACACAGGAACACTTAATAAATTAAAATGTGCTTGGACTGACTTGCTTAGACGCTCCTCTTACCTGTTCGGACTGTTTTCCGGCAGTTGGGCTTGGTGCAAAGTTCTCCTGCTCTTCTGGCTGTCTGGTGCCTGTCCCAGTGTGTGTTTCCTGCCTTATCTGCCTAGTTGTGTGGAGATGTAGGGAGTCAAAGTATCTGGGAATCAGACAGCACAGAAAGGCCCTTTGGCCCATCATGTCTGTGCTGGTCAAAAACAACCACCTAACCATTCTAATCCCATTATCCAGCACTTGGTCCTTTGCCTTGTATGCCTTGGGATCGCAAGTGCACATCTAAATACTTCTCAAATGTTATGTATGAGGGTCTCTGTCTCCACCACCCTTTCAAGCAGCGAATTTCAAACACCCACCGCTCGCTGGGTAAAAAAGTTTTTTCTCCCATCCATCTCCTTCCCCTTACCTTAACTTTATGCCCCAGGTCATTGACCTCTCCACCAAGGGGAAATATTTGTTCCTGGTTACTTTATCTATGCCACTCATAATTTTATACATCTCAATCATGTCCCCCCTCAGTCTCCACTGCTCCAAGGAAAACAATCCAAGTATATCCAATCTCTCCTCAAAACTAAAACTGTCCAGCCAAGGCAACATTCTAGTAAATCCCCTCTGCACTCTTTCCAGTGCCATCATATCCCTCATATAATGTGGATTTCAGAACTGCACACAATACTTTAGCTGTGGCCTCACTAAAGTTTTATACAGTTCCAGCATCACTTCCCTGCCCTTAAACTATGTTGATTCCCAAATTTCTTTCTCTGTCAGTCTGGCCTCAATAAAAGTTGAGATGGATTCGCACGTAAAAATAAGTTATTTATTTAGCTTGCAAGCTTGATTCATTTCATAAGAGACATCCAGTTTCCTATATCCCAGAAAGCGAATGAACAAAGAAACAAAGGGATCTCTGCAAATCAATTCAAATGGTATCAAGTTTCACATACTTGACGCCCATAGGTCAGCCTATATCCCTCCTGACCTGTTTGATCTATTCTGATTGGCTCACTTCCAATCCCTTTCTCTGGCCCCTATCAATGCAGCATCACTCTCATAGACACACCTCTTCCTGCTTTTTCCATGCGGTCTCAAATCCCTTTCTCCCTAACTGCCAGAATCAAAGTGGCTTATTTCTACATTACATTAACTAGTATCTCTAAAGTAACTATTTTATATCACATTCGTCATTCCCTCCTTTTATCATTCCATGATAACCGAACTATCCAATCCATAGCTACGGTTCCTCATCTAAAAGATCCGTCGCTGCATTTCCAATTCCTGTCTTAGCCCCCCTTCATCTGCCTCACCCTCATGGATTTTAACAGTTAAATTTTTTTTTTGGTGATTGGGGCGGTGATCTGATCCAGTGCACCCCGCATTCTACCCATCACACATTTAAGGATGGCCAGGCCCACAAAGATGCAGCCGCTAGCTACCACTAGATACATGGCCATATTTATCAACCAGTCCTTCCATCCTCCAAATCCCCAGTTACCCCAAGAGCCAGGATCCTGCATCCCATCCAAGTGATCCCGTATGCGATCCATAAATTTAGTGATGTTAGCGGTCAAGTCCTGGACTCCCATGATACACTTGCCCTGTACTATGGCGCATACCCCACCCTCACGGGCCAGAAGATAGTCAAGAGCATACTGGTTCTGCATTGCAAACAACCGTAGCTGAGACAACTCCTTGGTTATTGCCCCGAGGGCTCCCAAGGTTTCATTTCCCAAGATGGTAAGGCCGCAAATAAAATAATTCCGATCACTGACAGCAAAGGAACCCCCCACACCTCCCAGTTTATCCAACTTTGAAATGCCATTCGGGCCGCCCAGCAATGCGGAAAGCCCTAGTCCCAACAGTGATATGAGAGACATTCGCCCAGCCACAGAGGAGCTGGAGGCCGGCGTTCAATGGAACGCAAGTGGTGTTGTAACAAACGCATTGGCCAGACGCCTGGGTGATATGGCACCTCCTGTCCGTACAGGTGGGAAACAGACATGTTATATTTGTGTCCACCTCTACCAGCAAACAGCCATATCCTTCACTGCTGAAGCAATTCTCGTACGACCGGGAATCCCTATTGGGAGTGAAGTGGCTAGGTATGTACGCTCTCCACCGTCGCAGCCTATCGTACTGTGAATGGGAATTATCCCGAGGAAGGGCAAGGCAAATAGCCGGTGGTGCTGAACCCGGATCGTAAGGAAGAGTGACCTGATCGGGCAGTGGTTCGGAATGCTGACAATGAACCACCGTTTGGGGAGTGCCCCAAAGCGGTGAAACAGAAAATAACCTAGACACCGCTGCGGGGTTTGGGTAGCAGACAACCCGTCCCTGGCCATACAGACGGTGGTAAATCTGGTAGAAGAGATTCATACTACCCGGGTTTTCCTCAGTTTGGCCTTTAATTAACTTAAGTGTATCTCCCGGTAACCTACGTCCTAGCTGTACTTCCCTTCTCATACGTCCCGTCCTCTCTCTAGTCCCTTTCTCTTTCTCATAGCCTCTTCCTACACTCTTCTGACAGCCTGATTTTACCTTTATTGTACCACTCTTAACACATCCAAAATCAAATTTACATGTATTCCAAAAACAAGGCAATGTCCATATAATGTTCCCTTCCCATCGCCGGGACCGGTGCAACTGCTTCATGACTCCTGCATTCTCCTTAACTTTGATGACCTTCCATGAGTCGATACCATGTCCTCATATATGGGGGCAGCGAAGAACATCACCTTTGCATAGGTGATGTATCCTTGTAGATTGGTTGGGGCTACACAGATACATAATATTCCCCTTTTCCATGTCCATCGCCAATAACACGCCAAGCGAAGTGAGGCCAAATATCAGACAGGCGATGCGTAGCCACTCCATCATGCTCCACACCTGTAAAATAGCACTGGAGAAGGGAGGCAGGTTAGTATCCGACCTTTTACAGTAGTGGAGATGGACTCAATTTACAGTGATGTAGGTGGACCCAAGCACTTCGCCCCTCCACTTTAACTGCTGTGGGGGTGGTAAGGAGAACTTGGAAGGGCCCATCCCATCGCAGCTCCGACCCCTTCCTAGTCCAATTTTTGACCATGACATAACTACCGGGCTGGACTGAAAGTGAGCTAGGTACTGGGGGCAATGGCTGGTGAGCCGCGCAGACCTGGCCATGGAGTTCCTTGAGCACTTGCGTGAGGGCTAGAACATAGGCGGTCATTTCTTCAGTCATCTGATGAAACTGAACCAGTCTGGGAACCTGCAGGCTCCAGGGAGTTCTAAGAGGCCTGCCATAAAGAATCTCGGCGGGAGAGAGCCGGGCCGGTCCCGCAGGTGTAACCCGCAGCTGGAAGAGGGCAACGGGGAGCAACTTAAGCCATGTCAGTCCCGTGTCTGCTCTTAATTTAGCCAATTTAGTTTTGAGGGTCTGATTGTGTCTCTCAACCAACCCGGCCGCCTGCGGTCTGTAAGCACAGTGTAACTGCTGGCGTATGCCCAACTGGGAGCAAAACTCCTTGTTAATTTGTCCAATAAAATGAGGCCCATTATCAGAACTTAACTGAGCTGGTATACCGTACCGGGGAATGATTTCCCTCATCAAGACTTTAACCACAGTAGCAGCTTTATTATCGATAGTCGGATACGCCTCGACCCATCTGCTGAACACATCCACAATGACCAAAACATATTTATAACATTGACACCTTTCCAACTCAATGTAATCCATTTGGAGCGTCTCAAAGGGACCACTGGGCAACGGGGTTTGCCCCTTCCCACAAGGGATACCTTTTCCGGTGTTATATTGCTGACAAATCAAACACCGATTACTGATACTTTGGGCCAACCCCTGCATTTTAGGGTGCCACCAAGTGTCCAGCAACAAATCACTGGACCCTCGAGCCCCACAATGAGTTGCAAAGTGTACACATTCAATGACCCATAAAGCCAGCACATCAGACATACAAGTCTGATGTGCAGGCGTAGTCCATAAAGAGGAAACAGAATCATATGTAAAACCTAACCGTTTCCACATTTGTTTATCACTCTCAGGAGCGTCCTCCTGTAACCTTATGACGTCTTGGATGGTTGGCATTGACTTGTCAGAAGCAGACATATTTATAGTAGATCGTTTAGTCTGACTTAACATCTTAGGCACCATCACTTGCTGAATTTGTGCGGCTGTTCGCGCTGCACGATCTGCTCGTTCATTACCAACGTCAACTGGGGTTGTACCATTCGTGTGGGCAGCGCATTTAATAACGGAAATCTGCGCAGGCATAAGGAGGGCCTGCAGTAGGTCATTAACTAAACCCCAGTGGGATATTTGACCACACATAATCATGTCAGGTTGTTCTGACGAAATGTCACTCAAATCGCCCCTTATTGTGGTAGTTTCCTGAATCAAGGCTAAACATTCTTGACCAGGTGCGTCCTCATGGACAGGGGGACCGCTAAGAAAACAGGCTGGATTGATAGTGGTACAGTATTTAAATGTCAGACGTGGATTGTTGAAAAGGTATATCTCATACCTATTCTGATGAGCTGCGGTAAGATGCTGACCATTCGCCCCATATCCCTGGCATGGTACTGGTCATGGACCTGACGTGTAATATGAGGGCTTACCGAAGCTGACTGTGGCCATAAATGTGGTGATATTGTAACAAAATCGGCTGTACCTTCTTTTCCCGTGACTGTGGCTGTAACCTTGACTGGCCATTCGGTCTCAAGTAATGGCCGGTATTTGTCCTCCAACTCCCTGTTTCGTCCAGTTCTGTCATAGGCCAGGGTAACGTGATGCAGTGACTGTTCAACGTCTTACGTCCACCACTGGGGGGTGATAGAAATATAGCACTGTTATCTCATCCTCCTCTTCGCTGATCCACCCACCCAAAGTCACTATATTGGGGCTCCTGCTGGTAAACTACCATTTCTGCCGCTTGTTGGGGTCGCAGATCATCCTTTTTCATTACGTACTCAGTCTTAACCTTTGTAACTGAGCCTCCTTCTTGGCCTACACCCTCCTTCCAGTAAAATCAGACTGCCCTTGCCATCTGGGAAGGGTCGTTCTCTGTCCAATTCATGTTATTACATTTCACAGCAGTAACCACAGAAGGTGGTAGGCAATGCATTAACATAGCACAGTATTGAGGAGAATTCTGACCATTTTGATACAGCAAATCGCCTGACTGCCCCTGGTAGATTTCATTAAAACGCTCCAGAAATTCCCCTGGCTCTTCAGTTTTCCTAGGTTTTAGGTCTAAGATAACAGAAAGATTTATGGGCCTTTGAAATGTGCTATTCAACGCATTCAAGATCTGTGTCCTTCTTTTCTCTATTTGCTCTTTTTTTTTTAAACTTAAAAATGTTTGAAAATTCAAATTGAATTACTGCAACTTGCAAGCTTAGCTCTGATCTCAACTCAGAACTAAATTTACAATTTGCTTAACACAAACTTGTATAACATTTACAACTTAATTATTTCTTTATCTTAACAATTTTTCTTTTAACAAGTTTTTTTTTTCTTTTACATACACATAAGTATTAGCAAAATCAACTATCATCTCCAGATTGACACTTTTTAAAATGGTGTCCATGATCTTCTTTAAGTTTCTATTAATCTCCAGATAAAATGAGATAAACCTTATTTCAAGTAAGTAAAACTTAAGATTCTGGCAATTTCAATCAATTGCTTTCGAAAATAATAACTTTTATCAAAGAGGTGGAGAAACCCACTGGTTTCCTTTAATTAATTCAAAACGTAACTTTGCTGGTGTTCACTGACTCAAAGGAAAGGTATCCGATTACACTACGGCTGCTGCTGTTATCTCAAAGCCTGAGTGAGAAGCACTGTCTGTTTTCAACTTCGCCTGCTGCTGTTAACCCTTTGAGAGACTTCTGCTTCAACCAATATGCAGCATTCCTCACAATCTCAACTAGACCTCGGAACTGCGTTTTTCGCCAATACAGTCCAAGGAGACAATTTTAGCTTAATCAACTATATATTTAAAACAATCACACATAGAGTTGAACCATCTTCAGATTTAAAAACAGTTATACTGGACTGAACCTTCATCTATTGAAGTCCCATCAGCCCCTGAACCCATATAATAGACTGAACCTTCATTACTGAAGTCACATCAGCCTCTGAACCCATATAATAGACTGAACCTTCATTACTGAAGTCACATCAGCCTCTGAACCCTTATACTTGGAATTGAATCATCATTTGAGATGTCCCATCAACCCAAAACCCTAACCCAAGCCGAAACAACAATATGAAATCCCATCAATTAAATTGCTAATCCCCAGACTGACCTGTGATTTCGTCGAGGCGGTCTTTCTGTGCCAACTGCGAGTGACCAGACTAATCAGACGATAGGAAGAGGGGAACAATCAATGCGCGGTCGTTTTCCAGTTCTACATTGAGGGCCCTTTGTTCCCCATCCTCCTGTTCATAATCAGTCTAATTCTGATTTCGCAGTTGCATCAGGATCGCCCTGAGAAATCCCGGTTTTCGGCACCAAATGTTGATTCCCAAATTTCTTTCTCTGTCAGTCTGGCCTCAATAAAAGTTGAGATGGATTCGCACATAAAAAGAAGTTATTTATTTAGCTTGCAAGCTTGATTCATTTCATAGAAATATAAGAGACATCCAGTTTCCTATATCCCAGAAAGCGAATGAACAAAGAAACAAAGGGATCTCTGCAAATCAATTCAAATGGTATCAAGTTTCACATACTCGACGCCCATAGGACAGCCTATATCCCTCCTGACCTGTTTGATCTATTCTGATTGGCTCACTTCCAATCCCTTTCTTTGGCCCCTATCAATGCAGCATCACTCTCATAGACACACCTCTTCCTGCTTTTTCCATGCGGTCTCAAATCCCTTTCTCCCTAACTGCCAGAATCAAAGTGGCTTATTTCTACATTACATTAACTAGTATCTCTAAAGTAACTATTTTATATCACATTCATCAACTCTATGCCTCCGATATTATATGCCTTCTTAACCACTATCCACCTGCTCTGCTACCTTAAGGGACTGGTGTACATGGACAACAAGATCCCTCTGATCCTCAATGCTTCCCAATGTCCTGCCATTTATCAGGTATTCCCTTGCTTTGTTTGTCCTGCCCATTGCATTACCTCACACTTATCCAGATGGATTCCATTTGCCACTGGTCAGCCCACCGATATCCTCTTGTAATCGAAGGCTATCCTCACTTTTTATCACCCCACCAATTTTCTGGCTCCAAACACAAATTACCACTGTGGTCCTTAATGGGCCCTAATCTTTCCTGAGATACCCTTTACCCTTAATGGACTTGTAAGACAACTTCGGATTTTCCTTTATTTTACCTGCCAGTGTCCTTTTTGCTCACCTAATTTCCTTTTTAAGTTTCCTCCTGCGCATTCTAAATGCTTCTCGGACTTCTGCTGGTTTGTGCCCTCGGCATCTGCCTCCCTTTTTCTCCTTATCCAATGCTGTATATCCCTAGATATCCAGGGTTCATTGGAGTTGTTGGTCCCACCCTTTTTCTTTTTTGGAACATGTTGGACTTGCACGCTCCCTATTTCCTTCTTGAATGCATCGCACTGTTTCATAGATTTCATAGAATTTACAGTGCAGAAGGAGGCCATTCGGCCCATCGAGTCTGCACCGGCTCTTGGAAAGAGCACCCTATCCGAGGTCCACACCTCTACCCTATCCCCATAAGCCAGTAACCCCACCCAACACTAATCGCAATTTTGGACACTAAGGGCAATTTATCATGGCCAATCCACCTAACCTGCACATCTTTGGACTGTGGGAGGAAACCGGAGCACCCGGAGGAAACCCACGCACACACGGGGAGGATGTGCAGACTCCGCACAGACAGTGACCCAAGCCGGAATCAAACCTGGGACCCTGGAGCTGTGAAGCAATTGTGCTATCCACTTGTGCTACCGTGCTGCCCACCTGTGACAAATGTCACAGATTTGCCTAAAAGTGTCTGCTCCCAGTCAAATCTGGCCAAATCATATCTGATCTTATTAAAATCGGCCAACCCTCAGATTCGCTCTTGGGCTCATCGGTGTACTTTTCCATAATAATCTTGAATCTAATGAAGTTATATTTGACCCTTCAAGTCTGCTCTGCCATTCCACAAGATCATGACTGATTTGTTGCGTTGACTTCCACACTCCCCATCTACTCTTGTTAACCTTTGATTCCCTTGCCAACAGGAACCTATCTACCTCTGCCCCCAAATATTCAGCCTTTACCGCCTTCTGACGCAGAGAGTTCGAATGCCACACAACACTTGGACAGGAAAAGATTCTCTTCAACACTGTCTGTAAAGGGTGACCATTGTATTTTTTAAAAAGTGCCCCTTAGTGCTGGACTCAATCACAAGCGGAAAAATCCTTCCCACGTCCACCTTGTCAAGACCACCCAGGATCCTATGTGCTTCAATCAAGTCACCTCTCACTCTTCTAAACTCCGGTGGCAACAAGTAAGGGTAGAGGTTCAGAACAGACAATTCTATTTTGATGAAACATTCTTTCCTCTCTTGTTTCCCCACAGATATGGTTTAGAGCAAAATGAGCCAAAGTCAGCAACAAAAGCAAAGGGAACCTTCCTAAATGAACGCTCCCGCATCATGCAGGTTCAGCACCACTTGGCCCTCCATCCTTAATTTATTTACTTAGTTTTTCATTTAAAAAAAAAATTCTACTTTTTTAAAATATCTTTCATAAATACCTTGATCTAAAGCAACTTATAATCAGTAATTTAAAATTGATTTTCCAATTTAACGCAGATTTCCTATTAGTCTTACAAGTCACGGCCTTTTTCAGGTTTTTTTCCCCCAATCAAGGTGTATCACTCACCTTCCCGGACTGCTCTCGATGTCTATATCACTCACCTTCCCGGGATGCTCTCCGGTTTTTATATCACTCACCTTCCCGGGATGCTCTCCGGTTTTTATATCACTCACCTTCCCAGGATGCTCTCCATCACCTTCCTCGGCTGCTCTCCGGTTTTCTCATGCTCCGCTCCTGTTGCTCCTACTCTTCCCAATAGAGGCTTGCATTGGTCCAGACAGGGTGACAGGTTCCCTTCTCTGAAGGACATTCAGGAACCAGTTGGGTTTTTACAACAATCCAGCAGCTTTCATGGTCACTTTTCCTTGTGCCAGCCCCATAAATGACCAGATTCATTCAGCACAATTTCACAACCTGCCTTTGTGTTTTTGTAGGTTCTCTCTCCCTTTTTTCTGTTTTAAATCAATTTCATTGGGTATTTGAAATGGAGGATTTGTAGTCTGGAAACCAAACATCTCACCAGGATCTGACAGAGTTGTTCAGTTCATCATAACCTTAATATGTTGGATTTTGAACATGGTGGAAAAAACACCGTTCGCAGTGGGGAGAAACCGTACATGTATTCTGTGTGTAGATGAGACTTCAGTCGATCACCTGACCTGTGAAAACATAAATAGAGTCACTACAGGGAGAAAGCTTGGAAATGTGGGGATTGTGAGAAGGGATTTAATTATCCAGTTCAGCTGGAAGCTCATCAACACAGCCACACTGGGGAGTGACTACTCATCTGCTCCGAGTATGGAAAGGGATTCACTCAGTCATCCAACCTGCTGACACAGCAACGAGCGTACACTTGCACCCAGTGTGGGAAGGGATTTGTTAATTCAACCACAAGTTTATACTGGGGGGAGACCATTCACTTGCCCTAAGTGCAGCAAGGTGTTCATTAATTCATCCAACTTCTGGTGACGGGATATGCTGAGCAGTCACGCACAAGGTGGCTCTCCTCCGATGGACACGAAAATAGGCACTTCTGGTCAAAATTAACCTGCAAAAACTAGACTAAAAGATCCCCTCATCCTCAACAACACAAAGACTAGCAGGAATGGCGGGGAACCAGCAGCTCCAGAGGCCACAGAGAAACACAAAATGGCAGAAAAGGACAGGAAAAGCGAGCAAGTGGGCCAGCGGATTCACGAGATGGCGAGTCCACGGCCACACCCGACAGAGGGAGACCAGTGACCGCAAGACAAGATCCACCAGCATCCCCTCTCCCCACATCCCCACCGGAGGATGGTTGGAAGACATTCCTCACAAAAGAACTGTAGGAAGAAATAAAAGTCAAGATCAAATTGGCAGTGACATTAGCGCTGGCCACCATACAGGTGGGCCTCAACAAAGTGGGAAAGAGACAAGAGGCTCAGTGCAATACAATAAAAGCACTGGAGAAAGCCTTGACATACCAGAGCGATCGAATCATCGCCCTGGAGGCCAAAATGAAGAGGTTTGTGGCAGTCCAGGGAACCTGAAGAGGAAGGGGAGGACCAGAAGAACCAGTCGAGATGGCAAAACATTGGAATAGTTTGCCTGACAAAAGGAACCAAGGGCAGGGACCCAACGAACAATGTGGCACAGATGCTAGGAAACCTGGTGGGAAGGGACAACCTCCACAACCCACCTGAGATCGACAGGGCCCAAAGGTCCCTCCGGCCAAAATCCAAATGGGAAGCAGCCGAGAGCAATCATCGCCAAGCTACACTGGGGGCCAGGAAAGAATCCCACGATGGGCCAAGCAAACAAAGGCCTGCAGCTGGGAGAACACAGAATCAGAGTGTACCAAGACATTGGGGATGACCTGGCAAAGTGCCGGGCAGCATTTGATCGGGCAAAGTCGGCCCTGTACAGGAACAAAATCAAGTTTGGGATGCTTTACCAGCCAAACTTTGGGTAACATACCAGGGCATGGAGCATTACTTTACCGCCCCTTCAGATGCGGACGACTTTGTCCTAAAAAACAGACCGGATTAGCAACAGAGAAGGCAGCGATGAAACAGACACAGGAGAGACAGATAATGTTAAAGGATGATTTCTGTACCGCCTCGTTCTGAACCGGGGAACCAGTTCAGCAGGGAATTAGCAGGGACCAGAGCAGTGAGATCTGTGGCGTGGGCATTATACGCCGACTTGCATTGGGCCCTAGACAGTTGCATTCTTTGCAGGACCGGAAAATTGTCAAGGTCCGGGACGTGGAGAGCTGGCACCGTCGTCCATAGTGTGCGGTTCGTTAGCAGCTGTGCTGGGGACAGGCCAGCAGACAAAGGAGTCGCCCTGTAGGCTAGCAATGCCAGGTGAAAATCTGAACCCGAATCAGCAGCTTTACACAACAGTGGTTTTACAATGTGTACCCCCTTTTCTGCTTTCCCATTTGACTGGGGTAGTGGGGGCTTGAAGTGACGTGCGTGAAATTGTACCGTCGGGCAAAATCCGTCCACTCCTGACTGAAGAAGCACGGCCATTATCTGTCATGACCGTAAGTGGAATGCCATGATGGGCAAAGGTCTCTTTGCACGCCCTGATGACTGTTGCTGATGTGAGGTCATGCAGTCTGACCACCTCGAGGTAATTTGAAAAATAGTCCACGAGGAGGACGTAGTCCTGGCCTTTTGCGTGGAAGAGATCAATGCCAACCTTGGTCCATGTGGACGACACCAGTTCATTCGGCTGCAAAGACTCTTTCGGCTGAGCCGGTTGGAACCGTTTGCACGTTGGGCAATTTAGGACAGTGTTGGCGATGTCGTCATTGATGCCAGGCCAATATACTGCCTCTAAGGCTAGCTGACGACACTTTTCCACCCCCAGTGACCCTCGTGGAGTTGGCCGAGGACAAGCTCTCGCATACTCTGTGGTATTACTATCCTGTCCATTTTCATTAGTATGCCATCGACCATTGCCAGGTCGTCTTTTATATTGTAGAACTGCGGGCACTGGCCCTTCTGCCAACCATCTGTGAGATGGCGCATGACCCGTTGGAGTAAAGGATCCCTGGCTGTCTCTTGACGAATCTGCGCGACCCTTTCGTCAGTGGCCGGAAAGTTGGATGCGCAGAACTCAACATGGGCGTCGATCTGGCAGACGAAGTCCGACTGCTCACACGGCGTGGTCATGGAGCGAGAGAGTGCTTCGACCACAATAAGCTCCTTGCCCGGGGTGTAGACCGAGTCGAAATCATAGCGTCGGAGTTTGAGGAGGATACGCTGTAGGCGTGGCGTCATATCGTTGAGGTCCTTCTGTATGATGTGAACCAGTGGCTGGTGGTCCGTTTCTACCGTAAACTTGGGGAGTCCATACACATAATCATGGAATTTGTAAATCCCCGCGAGGAGGCCCAGGCACTCTTTCTCGATTTGAGCATATTGCTGCTCAGTAGGGGTCATGGCTCTAGATGCATATGCGACTGGGGCCCAGGAGGAGGATTCATCGCGCTGGAGGAGTACTGCCCCAATGCCAGCCTGGCTCGCGTCGGTGGAGATATTTGTCTCCTTGGCAAGGTCAAAAAATGCCAGGACCGGGGCCTTGGTAAGTTTCGCCCTGAGCTCACGCCACTCTCGCTCATGAGCGGGGAGCCACTTGAAGTAAGTGGTCTTTTTTACAAGATTGCGGAGAGCTGTGGTGTGAGATGCGAGGTTGGGGATAAACTTCCAAGGAAGTTGACCATTCCTCGGAAGCGGAGGACCGCTTTCTTGTCCTCCGCGGAGTGTCTTCATAGCATTGATCGCCGACACCTTATCTGCGTCTGGCTGCACACCGAACTGCGAAATATGGTCGCCGAGGAACTTTACTTCTGCTTGACCGAACGGGCACTTGGCTCTGTTGAGTCGGAGGCCATGCTCGTGGATCCTATGGAACACTCGCTTGAGGCGATCAATGTGTTCCTGAGGAGTTGTGGACCAGACAATGATGTCATCGACGTACACATGCACCCCCTCGATGCCCTCCATCATTTGCTCCATTATTCGGTGGAACACCTCCGAGGCGGAGATGATGCCAAAGGGCATCCGGTTGTAACAGTAACGACCAAATGGGGTGTTAAAAGTGCAGAGCTTTTGACTGGATGCATCAAGCTGTATCTGTCAAAACCCCTTGGAGGCATCCAGCTTCGTAAATAACTTGGCGTGAGCCATTTCGCTAGTGAGCTCTTCTCGCTTAGGGATGGGGTAGTATTCCCTCATGATGCTAGGATACAAATCTTTGGGATCGATGCAAATGCGAAGTTCCCCTGACGGTTTTTTGACACAAACCATGGAGCTAACCCAGTCTGTGGGTTCCGTGACCTTAGAAATGACGCCCTGGTCCTGGAGGTTTTCCAGCTGCTGCTTGAGGCGGTCCTTAAGGGGTGCTGGCACCCGACGCGGTGCATGAACCATGGGTGTGGCATTCCGTTTCAGAAGTATCTTGTATGTGTAGGGGAGTGTGCCCACACCCTCTAAGATGCTGTGGTACCATGCTACAATGTCATTTAATTGGGTTTGAAAGTTGGCATCTAGCGAGCCTGATGCCTCAGCGGGCGACATGGAGTGAACCCGCTGCACAAGATTCAGGATTTTGCAGGCCTGAGCACCGAGCAAGGAAACTTTGTTGGACGTTACTATTTTGAAACACGGTGGCTCATGAGGAACGACGAGAAACCACAAGCTGGCATGAGCCACTGGCAGGAATGGCATTGCCATTGGAGTCGATTAGCTGGCAGGGCGTTGGAAAAATGCTCGGTTTGACGTGGATGGTATCCAGGTCAGACTTCAAAATGAGGTTTGCTGAAGCGCCGGTGTCCAGTCTGAAGCGTATGCGAGATTCGTTGACCGTAAGGGTGGCACACTACTCGTCGTCCGGATCAATGCTCAGCACTGGGAGTGGATTGGCCTTCTTTTTGGAAAGCATTGTATGCTTGGTGACGATGCCCACCGGGAATGGGGATGTGAGATCCTCGGTGTCGGGATCTTGAACCATGTCGGAGTCTGCAGCGTATTGCCACACTGACCGGACTTTCCTACGTTGCGGCTGGGATCGCTGTGTGGTGGGCAGTTGAGCAGATCTGCACAGGGCTGCCTAGTGGCCAAGCTTGCCATACTGGAGACAGCGCGAGATTTCGTGGGGCATTGCCGCTTTAAGTGGGCGGAGCCACAGTTGTTGCATGTCAGAATGTTCCTTGCGCCATCGTGCATGCGCGGTGTGGTCGAGAGATGTGCGCACATGCGCAGTTCGATCCTCGGCCTCGCCGTCCCCTCGGTGTGCGCATGCGCAGGAGCCCGGGAAAAGCACGCAAAATGGCTGCCATCATCCAGACTCAGGCCCTGGAGCTGTTTTACAGCCTGCACCCGCTCCGCATTGTGGGGGCCTTGCCACGCCGTCTCTGCCGCCTTGATATGGGAGTACCGGTCATTAGCGTGCTCATGTGGGACGCAGGTATCGATGGTGAGAGTGAGCTGCTTAACTTTGAGGAGTTGCTGGCAAAGGGAATCGGAATGGACCCCGAAAACGATCTGGTCGCGGATTATGGAGTCTGAAGTGGAGCTGTAGTTGCAGGATTGCGCGAGGATACGGAGATGGGTTAAGAGGGACTGAAAAGGTTCATCCTTACCCTGAAGCCTCTGCTGGAACACATAGCGTTCAAAGCTCTCGTTGACTTCGATGTCACAGTGGCTGTCGAACTTCAGCGGGACTGTTTTGAACTTTGTTTTGCCCTCACCTTCAGCAAAGGTGAGGGAGATAAAAATGTGGATAGCGTGGTCCCCGGCTGTAGCGAGGAAGAGGGCAATCTTTCTGCTATCCGATGCGGCCTCGAGGTCGATGGCTTCAAGATACAGCTGAAACTTCTGCTTAAAAATCTTCCAGTTCACACCGAGGTTGCCGGCGATGCGGAGCGGCGGGGGAGGGCGGACCCGGATGGTTGATCGCTGGTCAAAGGTAGACTCTCTCAAGCTGGGTCCGTCAAACTCAAACATAACTCACTGGTACCATGATGTGTTGGGTAAGCTGGATCTGCGAGGACTGCGTTTACTGTAGCAAAGAGAGAGTCAGGCTTCCAACACTTGAATAAATACAACACTATTTTATTAAACTCTCAACTATTAAACATGCTTGAACTGTGGGTTGATACTATGCTGAGTTGACTGGAGACCTGAGGCTAACCTGACCAGACTATCTTACTGCCACATGGTGGATGTTCTCGTTGTTGCTCACAGGTTCTGACTGTCTCAGAGGCTGCATCTCGAGAGCCTGGGAAAACTAGTGCCCCCTGGTTATATAGTGGCTGTGTCCTGTCTGCTGATTGGCTGCTGTGTTCTGTATGTTCATTGGTCATCCTTTGTGTTACTCAGTCTGTCTGTGCACCATCATATACTTGTGTGTATATTATGACATCTCCAACTTCCCCTCTCTGTCTCTCCTCCTTTTCTGTGTTTTTTCCTCTCTTGACACAGAGATTTAACACAGCATGTTACGGATGCTTCATCATTGAGTATTTCCAGCTGAGATGGAAAGGTTTCTGATCTCTCGGGGAGTTGAGCGAAAAGGGGAGCGCAGGAAATTGGAGTTGACGCCCAAGATCAGGTATAATTGTGAAATGACAGGACAGACTCTTTATTTGGTCTTCTCCTGCCATCATTTCTGATGTGCTTATGTAGGTCCAGAGTGGGGAGCAGGTTCCCTTCCCTAAAGAACATTAGTGAACCAGTTGGGTTCTACAATAATCCAGCAGCTTTCATGGTAAATATTTCCTTGTGTCGGTCCCACAAATTACCAGAATCATTCAGCTCAATTTCACCACCTGTCTTTGTGATTTTTGCGTTCTCTCTCACTCCCTTTTGTCTGTTTTAAATCAATTTCACAGGGTATTAGAAGGGGAGGATTTGCAGTCAGGAAACTGAAGCCAACATCACATCAGGATCTGACAGAGTCGCCCAATTTATCGTAACCTGAACATCATCAGATTTTAAACATGAAAGGGAAAAGCACCATTCACAGTGGGCAGAAACCGTAAACGTGTTCTGTGCGCGGGCGAGGCTTCAGCCGGTCATCTCACCTATCAAAGCATAAACAGAATCACAACGGGGAGAAACCGTGGAAATGCAGGAATTGTGGAAAAGGATTTAATTACCAAACTGAACTGGAAGTTTGTCGGCGCAGTCAGACTGGCGAGAAACCGATCACCTTCTCCAAGTGTGGGAAGGTATTCACTCAATCATCTGACCTGCTGAAACATCAGCGGGTTCACTCTAGGAAGAGGTCATTCACCTGTTCTGAGTGTGAGAAGAAATTCAGTCGCTTGTCCAATGTGCTGATATACCAGAAGGTTCACACAAACAAGAGACATTTTAAATGTCCAGAGTGTGAGAAGTGTGATAAAGGTCCAGAGACTTTATGTGCCATCAAAGTGTTCACACTGATGAGAGTGCTCTCATTGTGCAGCTGGGTTCAACCCATCATCTGAATTCACTGTACACCAGTGAATTCACACTGGAGAGAGACCGTTCACCTGCTGCAAGTGTGGGAAGAAATTCTCTCAGTCATCCAACCCCCTGACACACCAGTGGGTTTGCGAAAAGGTTCCCTCATCTCTAGTGTTAAATCGGAGATGCCTTATTTTGAACTGTCTCTCCTATTTCTAGTCTCTCCCACAAGGGGAAATGTTCTTTCAGCATCCACATTGTCAAGTCCTCTCAGAATGTTATCTGTTTCAGTAAGATCACCTTTCAATCTTCTAAACATCACCGGATACAGGCCCAGCCTGTCCAACCTTTCGTCATAAGATAACCTCCCTCGCCATCTGAGCATCAGCTGTGGGAACGTTCTCTGAATTGCTTTTGACAATTTTCTATCCTTCCTTAAAACTCCTTTACAGAGTTTTCTACTTGTAGTCTCACTAGGTCCCTGTACATCTTGATCAAAACATCCCTACTTTTCGATTCCATTCACCTTGCAATAAACAGCAACGTTTCATTTAATAGAAACACAGGAGATGGGAGCAGCAGAAGGCCACTCGGCCAGATGAGCCAACTCTGCTGTTCAATCACATCATGGCTGATCAACTACCTCAGGCTGATCCAAAGTAATGTGGCCAACTGTCACCATGCTGCAATCCTGTCTTTGTCTGATACTCTATTTTGAATGTCATAGTTAACAGATTAGTCGTGAAACAGTCAAAGTTTCACTATAAGGAAGTGACTACTTGGAAAATGCTCTGTACTGTTACAGATTGACTCACTGAATCTACTCATTCCATCCCAACTTTCTTCACTAATGGGAAAATGACTGAAAATCTGCAAAAGTCAGACGTTTATGTGGAATAATGAATCTTTTGCTCAAATTAGCTCAGGTCTTTTTATGTAGAAGGACTGGAGGAGATGCAACAACCTGTGAGGAGGCAGTGGTATTGTCACTGAGTAATGCAGAGACCCAGGATAATGCTCTGAGCCCTGGATCAGAACCCAGATGGACTGCAGCATTTCAAGAAGGCAGCTCATTGCTGCCTTCTCAAGGGCAATAAATGCTGGCCTAGCCCTTGAATCAATTTTTAAAAAACAAAATCAGGAGTGAGGACAAACTCTTGAATTTCCCTCAGAAAAGATTGGACATGCTCTAAATACTTTTTCTAGTAAAGAGAATGAGGGATGAAGATTTGATGTTGCAGACAAGTGCAGGCAGACAAGAATAAACATCAGTTAGCCATGAATCTAAGGTGCAATTCAGGCGCAATCTTTGAGCAGAGATTAAAGCAGAGAATGCTGAAAATACTCCTCATACCTGTGGATGGAGAAAGAAAGTTAATGTTTCAGGCCTGAGCACTGATGCAGTGCGGTTCCAATGAAATGTTTTTGGCCTGAAATGGGAACTTAATTTCTCTTGCCACAGATGCTAATAGATTGCTGAGTATTTCCAGAATGTTCTGTTTATAGTTCAGAATTTCTTTTTTTTAAATGAATTTAGAGTAGCCAATTTTTTCCACTTAAGTGTTAATTTAGCATGGCCAATTCACCTAATCTGCACATCTTTGAGTTGTGGGAGTAATAACCAGGCAGACACGAGGAGGATGTGCAAACTCCACAAGGACAGTGACCAAGGGCCGGGATCGAACCTGGGATCTCGGCATCATGAGGCAACAGTGCTAACCACTGTGCCCAGTATAGTTCAGAATTTCAACATCCGTAGTGTTTCACATTTCTTTAACTTGAGAGCACTGAGAATGTGAAACTCTTATCAGAAGGATTTGGAATTCCCATCAAAACTAGAAACTCATGGCTATAATGCCATCCTAAAAAGGTAATTTACCATCTTAATATGGAAATGCTTTCATTTGAACATATCATTTAATGTCAGAAGAACACCGTCACACCAGAGAGAGACCATTCAGATTCTTCACATTTACTCAGTTTTCCCATTGATTAAAATTGCATTGTTCAAAGCTCAAAATATTTGACCCATGGTCAGCACGTTCTTATTGACAAGGAGTAGTTTAACTTCAGTCAATGGGAGAAAAAAAATAACGTGTTCATTCCAACTGCTGAGACTCCAGTGTGTTCACACCTAACTACTGGAGTTTGTTCTGCTGTTCAGTTCACCTAGGACAGAACTGTGTTGGGAGGGGGCTGTATTTGCTGTATCAATTGATTTAATAATTTGAATGTGTGTCAGTAGCTGTAATTGTAATCGGATTCGCCAAGCATTAATTTCCATTAAACATGGGTCCCAATGGCAAGGTGTTTACCTGGCATTGTCACAGTTCAGAATGTGCCCTCTTCTCGCCACTGGAGCGCCTCGCGCAGGCGCAGTACCTAGCTGTGAATGGCGCAGGCGCAGTACCCGGCTGTGAATGGCGCAGTGTGGGCTGGTGCTGTGAGGAGCGAACAAGAAACAACGCAGACTAGTTGAGCAATGAAACCAGTGGATCGGGGGAGGAACAGAGCCAGCGGAGTGCGCGGGAAGGGTTCAGAAACATCCAGTGGAGATTTCTAAATCCGAATAACAAAATTACCGGACCCAAAATTTCAGGAGCAAACGGGGAGTGTCACCGGGAACAGGCCTGAGGTAAGGGCTGCCATCGTTATGTGGGCACAGTAAGAAGTCTTACAAAACCAGGTTAAAGTCCAACAGGTTTGTTTCAAATCACTAGCTTTCGGAGCACTGCTCCTTCCTCAGGTGAATGAAGACGTAGGTTCCAGAAAGATATATATAGACAAAGTCAAAGATATATGACTTTGTCTATATATATATATATATATATATATATGTTTCTGGAACCTACCTCCGTGCTCCGAAAGCTAGTGATTTTAAACAAACCTGTTGGACTTTAACCTGGTGTTGTAAGGCTTCCTACTGTGCTCACCCCAGTCCAATGCCGGCATGTCCACATCATCATTCTGTGCAACAATGAGAGTGAGTGCACATGTGCAGCCACTACCTGTCTTTGGGTAGTGAGTTCCAGGGAGCATGCGCGGCCGCAATTTTTATAGAGGCAGTGAGTACCGGGGAGCATGCAAAACCGCCATCTTTGCAGAGGCTGCAAACCTGGATGAATAACCCTCATGGGTCAATGAATCAGAGACTGAGTTTCATGTGGAATCAGTGGATTGTTGTAACAACAGGATGTCAGGTTTACAGTCAGAAACAACAACAACTTCTGTTAACATCATCAATCATCCCAGTGAAATTCACAGGAAAATTATCCAAGTCTGACAACCAGACAAAAAAAATTGGGCAGGTGGACAAAAGTTTTAAGGAACGTCTGAAATGGTCGCTCGATTATTACAGAACCGGAGTATGACTGAAAAAGGGACAGGTTGTTGAAGCTTTTCGGGTCATACTCATCGGGACAGACACAGGAATTCCAAATTTTAAAAGGAACAACAATTTACACTACGAGAAAAGGGCGCTGATTGGTATGCCATTCAGCTCTCATTGTTCATGTGCCAGGGAGCAGTTGCATTCCCCCCAGCTTCCCCCCCCCCCCCCCATGATTTTGTTTAATTCATCAAAAGTCCCATTGCTTGGACATACTCCTTGTAGTGAACAGCTCCCTGTGTATCTCTATGGAGCTTCAAGCAAGTGTAAGGAAGACATATTATAATCCTTGAAATTTGCTATTCTTGTGTTTGCCCTGATGAGCACGAGAAAAGGTTTTGGCAGAAATGCTTCTTTATTTAGCAATACTCTCGAGTCTTAAAGAAGGAAAGCATGTGGGAAATGGAGAGGTGTGGGGAGAGTGTTTCAAAGCTAAGAGATGAAGGGACTGAAGGGACAGTCACTGATTATTAAAATGGGGAATGTCCAAGAGGCCGGAATTAGAGCAAGTAGATATCTCAGAGGGTTGTGTGGTTGGAATGGATTTTAGAGGTAAGGCAATGTAGAGATTTGAAATCAAAGATGATAATTAAAATCAAGTAGCTGAGCAGTTGACAATACACATCAGGGAAAAGAGGGGTGATGGGGGAACAGGACTCAATGTGCTGAAGGCACAGACAGCAGAGATTGGGATGGTGTCAGGACTATGGAGGATAGAATATGGGAGCCCAGACAGGGTGTGTTAGGATAGTTGTGTCAGAAAGTAACAGCGGCATGAATTAGGGTTTCAGTCGCAAATGCACTGAGACAGGTCGGGTGATTTTCCAGAGGTGGAAATAGGGGATCTTAGTGAATGCACTGAAATGAGGTCATGCTGAGATCACAGTAGCATAGTGGTTAGCACTATGGCTTCACAGTGCCAGGGTCCCAGGTTCGATTCCCGACTTGGGTCACTGTCTGTGATGAGTCTGCAGGTTCTCCCCGTGTCTGCTTGGGTTTCCTCCGGGTGCTCCAGTTTCCTCCCACAGGTCCCGAAAGACGTGCTGTTAGGTAATTTGGACATTCTGAATTCTCCCTCAGTGTACACGAACTGACGCTGGAATTTGCCGAATTGGGGCTTTCATTGCAGTGTTAATGTAAGCCTACTTGTGACAATAAAGATTATTAGTATTAAATGTGACACTGATATTGCGAACAGAATGGTTCCAACTCAAGAGTATTCCAAGCGAGTGGGGTGGAGCTGGTATCTAGTGAAGAGATTGGAGTGGGAACTGAACGCTGTGTCTCCAGTCTTTTCAGTATTTAATTAGAGTTAATTGGTCATCAGGAAGAGAACCAGAATGTATCATGAGGCTGATCCCAGGTTTAACGTAGGGAGAAAGAGAAAGAAGAAAGGAAACCCTGGGAGGTTTGGAGAAACCATCGTCCCATCGCTCTTTAAATCTCCATACAATGTTTTGGACACAAGGCTCCATCCACACAATGTTTTGAACACAAGCTTAAATCTGCTGTTCTGTATGGCCGGTCAGGGGGTTTCAGATTAATGCTTTGTCATGCGTAATAACTGAAGTGAATGATCAAGCATATCGTTATTTCCTGCTGCCCAATTGTTTTTGTCTGGTTGTAAAAAAGAAATAATTGTCCTAAACGTCATCTGGATTTCATCGCAGGGAGGAGGGAGAGTGTGTCGGATGGGGATTTTTTTTTAGCTTTGGGACGAACAAATGTTCTATAGAAACTAAAATTTTCTGTTCTAAATTTTTATCCTGTAGTGACTGATGATTTTTGTAAACACTACTTCTAGGGGATTTACTGACGCCGTCAACTGATCAGCCAATCTGGAGAAACACAAGGACACCGGCACCATGGAGAAACCGTGGAAATGTGAGGACTGTGGGAAAGGATTCAATTACCCATCCCAGCTGGAAAACCATCGGCGCAGTCACACTGGAGAGAGACCATTTACCTGCTCCACATGTGGGAAAGGATTTACACGGTTAACCCATCTGCAGACACATCAGCGAATTCACACTGGGGAGAGACCGTTCACCTGTTCAGAGTGTGGGAAGGAATGCACTCAGTTATCCAACCTGCTGACACACCAGCGAGTTCACACTGGGGAGAGACCATTCACATGCTCCAAATGTGGGAAGGGATTCACTCAGTTATCAAACCTGCTGACACACCAGCGAGTTCACACTGGAGAGAAGCCATTCACCTGCTCCGACTGTGGGAAGGGATTCACTCAGTCATCCTACCTGCTGATCCACCAGCGGATTCACACTGGAGAGAAACCGTTCTCCTGCTCAGACTGTGGGAAGGGATTTACTCACTCTTCCTACCTGCTGATACACCAGCGAGATCACACTGGAGAGAAACCGTTCATCTGCTCCGAGTGTGGGAAGAGATTCACTCGGTCATCCCAGCTGCTGAAACACCAACGAGTTCACAAGTGACTGCAGGGATTGGATTCTGCTGTTGATGTTGATCACATGCAGGACTGAACAATGTTCATTCTGATAGTTGGGGTTTGTTTCTGTTAATGTAAATAAGTGCTGTAACTGGGCTGGGGTTTAATATTCTGGATCTATTGCTGATTGTGTTCCCGGGACTGCAGAGTCCCTTTAAGAGTCGCTGTCTGTCATCTTTCCCCATAATTCAGGAACTCTCACCAGAAGATAGTTTGCAACAAGATTCTGAACTTTTACTTCAATCCTATATTGATCTGTGGCATGAATTCTACAATTCATTGTCCGAGATGTTCTACTGATTAACATTTCCAATTAGAATGTGCTGATTAATCCTTGCTGACAATTCTTACTGACTTGCCCCTTACACTCAGTGACACCTCCATTATGCAGCAGAAAGAAGAGGAATGGGAATTGGTGGAGAATTGAGTGTACCCCTCCTGCTGGATACAGAAATCCCCTTGGCTCGGGAATGGAGACAATTTCAACACAACGAACCTTATAAAATCTTCAGAAATGCATGGAATATTCTAGAAATATATCACACACTCACTCTGTCTTATGGAGAAAGCTTTATATCTTAGTGTGATTCCAGGAATTGTAAGTGGAACTGAATCCAGTCAGCATGAGGTGAGGCCGAATAACATTTCAGCCGCAGTTGGAGAGGTTACTGGCCCTGGAGTACCTGGAAGCTTTCCTACTGTAATTTCAGATGAACCTACATCAAAACTACATAGACTGATCAAGCACCTTTCAAAGACCCTATGTCGCAAACCAAATAGATGATTTTCAAATAGACTTAACTATTGAGAAACTGCTTCGTTTTCCCCCTTTCGCTGTGTAATATTTAACTTTTTTATTATTGTTGCAAATCATGAATTAAGAAATTGAAAGGGGAGGGATGTGGTGATGTGCACCCTTTGTTGGAGGTGCGGGTTGGAGAGAAATCACTTGACCCATCGTGGCAATTGAGGAGAGGTGATTCTTAAACAATTGGAGTCCGGGAGTCGTGGAGTGCAGAATCATTCTTATCTCTGTCCTGTGTAGAGTTGTTTCCCCAATACACCCATTGTTAGTTCATCCACCAAGTTGGACATCTTTACTTTGCCGCTATTACATATATCTTATCTTTTTTTAAAGTACCCAATTCTTTTTTTTCCAATTAAGGGGAAATTTAGCATTGCCAATCCACCTACCCTGCACATCTTGGGTTGTAGGGGTGAGATCCAGGGAGACTGTGCAAACTCCACACGGACAGTGATCCGGGGCCGGGATCGAACCTGGGTCCTCAGTCCTGTGAGGCTGCAGTGCTGACCACTGCGCCACCATGCTGCCCAAACACACATCTGTGCCGTCTCCAACAATGGATATCCTTTTGTGTGGGGACTGAGACCTCACATATTTTTCAGAAAATAAATCATGAGATCCTCATGGATATTTCTAATGTTTTATAAACTGGACAAAGAGCTTTTTAAAACTGCTGAATCAGCCTGTCTGACTCCTGAACAAAAGGAATGATCTGGCAGAGACAGAGAAACTCACACCTCGTTATCTCTGAAGAGACATTTTGATTCTTGACTCTGGAACCCATGTGAAACACATTTTTTCTCTGTGATCTCTGCACTGTAAATCTTTTCTTGATCTGTCTTTTGCTGCACGAATGCAAGGAGGCAAAGGTCACACCCTCTTACCTCGTTTTGAGTGGTTGCGCACAAAAGAACTCTGAGTTCATCCTATAACAAGGGACTGGGAAATTTCCCACTGCTTGTAAACAAGGAATCAAATCAAAAACATTTTTTGGTTCACAGCTCGATGGTGAGTGAAGAAGTCAGAGCGGTTTGAGTGAATAGCCCTCCCTATCATATCCCAATAACATCGCTGAACATGGCTTTGCTCATGAAACTTTCATGCATTTCGTGCTTACTTGCATCAAGTCTTGTTCGCCCATCACCCCTGTACTCTGACCTACAGAAGACTACTGGTTCGGAAGCACCAGAAATTTAAAACTCTTATCTTTGTTTTCCTCCCATGGTTGTGACCATCTCTATCTCTGTAATGCCCTCCAGCCACACACTGGCTAAGATTTCTGCACATCTAATTCAAGTCTCTTGAGCGCTCCTAATTTTCAGCACTCCACTGTTCGTGTCCGTAGTTTAATTTGCCTGGGCCAGAAGCTCTGGAAGTGAGAAAAGTGGATGCACAGAAAATAGAAGTACGAGGAGGCCATTCAGTCCTTTGAGTCTGCTCCGCCATTCATTATGATCATGGCTGATCATCAAGTTCAATACCCTAATCCCGCTTACGCCCATGTCCTTTGATCGCTTTAGCCCCAAGTGCGTTATCTAATTCATTCTTCGAATGTCACAATGTTTTGGCCTCAACTACTTTCTGTGACAGTGAATTCCGCAGATTCACCACTGGGTGAAGAAATTTCTCCTCACCTCAATCCTAAAATGTTTATCCCTTAACCTCAAAATATGACCCCTGGTTCTGGAAACCCCCACCATCGGGAACATTTTTTATGAATCTACACTGTCTAGAACTGTTGGAATGCTATAAGTTTCGATGAGATTCCCTCTCACTCTTCTAAACTCCAATGAATATAATTCTAACCAACTTAATCTCTCCTCATATGACAGTCCCACCATCCCAGGAATCAGCCTGGTAAACCTTCGCTGCACTCCCTCCATAGCAAGAACATCCTTCCTCAGATAAGGACACCAAAACTGCACATAATACTACAAGTGTGGTCTCACCAATGTCCTATACAATTTCAGTAAAACATCTCCGTTCCTGTACTCAAATCCTCTCGCTATGAAGGCCAACATACCATTTGCCTTCTTTACTACCTGATGCTTACTTTTAGCATTTTAGTGATAGCGACCACAACATGGTGCAATTTAAGTTTATTATGAACACGGAAATAGACAAATCGCAGGAAAAGTCTTAGGGGAGAACAGACTTCAGTAAAATAAGGCAGGATCTGGCCAATGTAGATTGGAACACATTACTGGTGGGGAGATCTACAAAAGAGCAGTGGGGGTGTTCAAAGAGGAAATGGGGAGGGTATAGGCCCAACATGTTCCCTCTAAGGTAATAGGAAGGAGTAACCAACCCAGAGAACCATGGATGACCAGAGATATTCAGGATACAATGAGAAGGAAGAGAGAGGCTTATCCACTGTGCCACCGTGCTGCCCCTAGCACCCTGAATTCCTGATGCAAGATCTCATTCCTCTTTCTATCCATGTCATTGGTACCAGCATGTATCATGACCTCTGTCTTTTGACTCTCCTCCTTGAGGATGCCCTGGAGCTGTTCAGTGACATCCCGGACCCTGGCACCAGGGTGTCAACACACCATCCCAGAGTCACGTTGACGGCCACAGTAGCGCCTATCTGTTCCCATAACAATGGAATCCCCTCCCACTATAGCCCTGCCATTCTTCCCCCTCCCCTCTAGTGCAACAGATCCACCCATGGTGCTATG
The DNA here is from genome assembly GCF_047496885.1 of Scyliorhinus torazame. Classification (NCBI taxonomy): domain Eukaryota; kingdom Metazoa; phylum Chordata; class Chondrichthyes; order Carcharhiniformes; family Scyliorhinidae; genus Scyliorhinus; species Scyliorhinus torazame. Next base: position 185,153,870 of record NC_092711.1, on the reverse strand, counting down.
AAGTCGGCTGCCCCTCACTCCCACAATATCCAAAACGGTTTATCTGTTAGGGGGATGGCAAGTGCGGACGCATGTACTACCTGCCTACCTCTACTCTTCCTGGTGGCTACCCATGCCCTCTCTGCCTGTTCAACCCTCACCTGCGTATGACCTCCTCACTTAACGTGCTATCCACGACTTACTCAGCATCACAGATGCACCACAGTGAATCCACCCTCAGCTCCAGCTCCAAAATGAGATTGGTCAGTAACTGCAGTTGGACACACTTCCTGCACACGTGGCCACCAGGGACAACTGGAGCTTCCATGATCTGCCACATAGCACAGTGGAGCATACCATGGGTGCAAGCTCTCCTGCCATGACTCGGCACCTTATTTACTCCCTTTTTGCAAAAGAATAAGCTGTATAAGTTAAAGTAATTAATGAATTAGGGTTTTTTTTAAACATGCCTTTGGTTTAGAGAGCTCTACTTATGATTTAGTAAGTAATTAATTAGTTTAACAATGTTTTAGTTTCAAGTTTAAAAAAATAAATTTAGAGTACCCAATTCATTTTTTCCAATTAAGGGGCAATTTAGCGTTGCCAATTCACCTAACCTCATCTTTGGTTGTGGGGGCGAAACCCACGCAAACATGGGGAGAATGTGCAAACTCCTGTCCCGGACAGTGACCAGAGCCAAGATCAAATCTGGGACCTCGGCGCCGTGAGGCAACAGTGCTAACCACTGCGCCACCATGCTGCCCTCGTTTTAGTTTCAAGTTGAGTGTCGATTTCCTCCTAACCAATCAGGTCACAGCTTCCTGGTGACATCCTTTTTAGATTTTTTTTTAACCTCAGGTCAGTTACTCTTTTTACTCACTGGTGTCTGGAACTCCTCCCTCTGATTCTGCTCCCTAGAGACTTACCAGTCAGCTCTCACCTTTGGAGTCTCAGCTGTCAGTTTCACCTTCTCCCAGTTCCACCTAACTCCCCGTTTCCACCCAACTCCAAAATGCACTCTCACTCAGCCAAAGCTCTCACAGGGCACATCTCATAAAATTTTACAGTGGAAAAGGAGGCCATTCGGCCCATCGAGTCTGCACCAGCCTCTGGAATGTGCACCCTACTCAAGCCCACGCCTCCACGCTATCCCCGTAACCCAGTAACCCCACTTAACCTTTTTGGACACTAAGGGCAATTTAGCATGGCCAGTCCACCTAACCTGCACATCTTTGGACTGCAGGAGGAAACCGGGGAACCCGGAGGAAACCCAGGCAGACATGGGGAGAACGTGCAGATTCCGCACAGACTGACCCAAGCCAGGAATGGAACCTAGGCCCCTGAAGCCGTGATGCAACTGAGCTAACCACTGTACTGTGCTGCCCATCTCAGAGGCTTGTGTGGTTTGACGAGATTACAGACAGAGGGAGGTGCAAAGACCTGGGGGCGTTTCAACACGAGGATGATAGTCTTAAAATAAATACATTAGTGTTGTGCGGCATGGTAGTGAGCTGCCTCATGGTGCCAAGAACCCGGGTTCGTTCCTGGTACCGGGTCACTGTCCGTGTGGCGTTTTCACATTTTCCCAGTGTCTGCATGGGTCTCACTCCCAAAACCACAAGTTGTGCAAAGTAGGTAGATCGGCCATGCTAAATTGCCCCTTAATTGGAAAACAAAAATAATTGGGTATTCTAAACGTATTTGGTTTAAAATACATTAGTGGACAGTGACCCAATGTTGGACTTTCTGTGGGTTAAGGCTTGGCCAATAGAGCTTTGGATGATCCAAGTTTACAGAGGTTAGAATGTCCACTTATGTTCCAGAACTGACATTCTGGTGGATCAACATTGTCCTGTTTCCAAGACCAAGACTGATCATTTATAAGATTCCCAGACCTACACAGTCCTGGTGTGATCTAACTAGGGATTTGTATAGCCGTAGTAAACCCTTACCACTTTTCTATCACAGCATTTTTACAAGGTTGCACAGCGAAGGAATTAGATTGTATATATTGTCTGAGAAAAATGAGGACATTCATGATCAAAATAAGTTCCCTTTAAATATTCAAAACCATAGAACCCCGACAGTGCAGAAGGAGGCCATTCAGCCCACCGAGTCCACACGAGCCCTCTGAAAGATCTATCTATCTAGGGCCACTCCCCTGCCCCATCCCTGAGGCAAGGCCTGAATCCAGCACGAATGTAGAGGGGGAGCAGCGCACACCTGGTGGCCCTCCGCTGAACACACATGTTTGGGATGTTTGAAATCCGGTCCCAGGAGAAGAGATATTTTGAACTTTGATTATTGAAATTTGTTTTTTAATTAAAAAAAAAAATTGAATTTAATTTTTAATTTTTACTTTTATTTATTTTATTATTTTATTTTTTATTATTTATCTCGAGTTGGAGAAAGAAGGAGAAAAATATTAAGTGGTTAAGGGATGCGAAAAACAGCTGTGAAGAAGGGAGGAATCGTGGGCTCGGTGCCAAAGGAGAGGACCAGTAAAAGCGCTGACAAGATGGCGGATGCCAGACCGCGTGGTGGGGCTGCACTACTTACAGTGGAAAGGATGACTGAGGTGATGGCTGTAGAGCTGGAGAAGCAGTTTGCGAGGCACATGGAGGCATTGAGGAAGGAGATGGCGGTCACACTGAGATCATTGGTGGAGGAGGAATCGCCCCGGTGAGGGTGGATGTGGCAAAGACATCGGCCGAGGTGAGAGAACAGGGTGAAAAGATGAAGGCAGTGGGGGAAGCCATGTCGCAGCACAGCGGCCAGCTCACCTTGGTGGGAGATGAATGACAGAGGGTGATGGAGGTCAACAGAGGACTCCGAGCAAAGCTCGAGGTCTTAGAGAACTGCTCGAGGCAGCAAATCTGAGAATTGTGGGCTTACCTGAAGGGGCAGAGGGCTCAAGGCCAACTGAGTACTTTGCTAAGAGGCTGGCGGAGTTGATGGGGGCGAGTGAAGACCCCTCTCAGTATGAACTGGACCGAGCTCATCGGTCGTTAAGGCCGAAACCCAAAGTAAATGTGCCGCCGAGAGCACATTTACATATGTGTGGTATTTATGGAAGCAGATTATGGATCTGCTTCCATAAATACCACACAAAGGAAAAGGTGTTAAACTGGGCGGAGCAGAAGCAGGAGGTGCAGTGGAATGGTGCTAGAGTTCAGATTTACCAGGACTTGATGGTAAAGTGGAGTTACCAAAGAGATGAGCAGCGTTCAGCCGAGTGAAGGCGGCACTGTACAACAAGGGACTACGATTTGGTATGGTATACTCGGCAAAGCTGAGGGTGTTGTACAATGCCAAAGATTTTTATTTTGAAACGGTGGAGGCGCTGAGGCGTTCATGAAGGCTTGGGACAGAAATGAGATGTAGAGCTGGAAGAGAGATTGTGGACAGTGTTTGGGGAGCTGGAAAATATATAAATGTGACAACTTTCTTTTCACTGACCTGTATTATAACTTACTTGACTTCATATTGTTATAGAGTTTAACTTTATGTTTGGTTTGATTGTCATTTTTGCTCCTTTTTTTTTGTTGCAACGGTTATATGTTATTTAACTGAGTTGTATGGGTTAGATAGGGCGGGATTCTCCGGGAATTGGCGGGGCGGGCAGAAACAGCGCAGTGGAGTGGCGGGAACCACTCCGGCGTCGGGCTGCCCCAAAGGTGTGGAATCCTCTGCACCTTCAGGGGCTTAGAACGGCCGGCGGAGTGGTTTGCGCTCTGCCGGTCGGCGTGGAAGACCTTTGGCGCTGCGCCAGCCGGGGCCGAAGGGAATTCGGCGGCCAGCGCGGGTCCGCACATGCGCGAGAGCGTCAATGTCTGCTGACGTCATCCCTATGCATGCGCAGGGGGGTTCACCTTCGCGCCAGCCATAGCGGAGGCCTACACTGCCGGCGCACAGGAAGAGAGTGCCCCCAGGGCACAGGCCCGCCTGGGGATCGGTGGGCCCCGACCGTGGGCCAGGCCACCGTGGGGGCACCCCCCAGGGCCAGATCACCCCGCGCCCCCGTGAGGACCCCGGAGGCCGCCCATGGCGCTGGGTCCCGCCGGTAGGGAGCTACCTTGATTTACGCCAGCGGGACCCGTCAAAAACAGGTGGGAACTCGCCTCATGGTGGGCTGGAGAACTCGGGCAGCCCCGAGTCGCGCGGTCCTCGCCATTCTCTGAGGCTGGCGGCGCGATTCACGCCGCGGCGACTTTTGGGGGGTGGGAGAATCCGGAGGCCGGTGGGGGGGGGGGAGGATCGATATTGGATGAGATTTTTTCAAGGGCAAGTGCAGGGAGGGATTCTGGGAGGGGGGGGGGGTTTCGATGTTAATAATGAAAAGGGATGGGTCAGGCTCATGGGGCAGGGTCTGATGGTGGATAAGAAGGGATGGGGGTGAGAGACCCCCAGTTAGGATAGTCACGAGGAACGTGAGGGGGCTGGGAGGCCCAGTCAAGATGCTTGCGCATCTTAAAAGTTTGATGTAGCAATGCTGCAGGAGACCCACCTGAGGTTGAAGGACCAAATGAGACTTAAAAAGGGCTGGGTTGATCAGGTGTTTCATTCTGGATTTGACGGAAGAGCTCAAGGGGTAGCGGTAATGGTCAGCAAAAGAGTATGCTTCCAGATGGAGAAGATGGTTGCAGATCAGGGGGGTAGGTATGTGATTGTGACAGAGGCGCTGGAGGGGATGCTAGTGGCACTCGTAAGTGTATATGGTCCCAATTGGGACGATGTGGGATTCACGAAGAAGGTGTGTCGGGCCATCCCCGACTTGGACACACACAAACTGATAGTGGGGTGGGACTGGAACTTGGTGCAGGAGCCACAATTGGACAGGTCACGGCCGTGCTCGCTGGTCCCGTCAGGGGGCGTGAAGGCGCTGGCTGGGCTAATGGTGGATATGGGAGGGGTGGACCCTTGGAGGTTTCTGCACCCGAGGGAACGGGAGTAGTCGTTTTCCTCAGCGGTCCATAAGGTGTGCTCGTGGATTGACTTTTTCATGGTGGGGAAGGCACTGCTGGCTGGGGTTAAAGGGTCCGAGTACTCGGCAATTGCATCATCAGATCATGCTCCGCATTGGGTGGATATGGTACTGGAGAAGGGGATGGTACAGAGACCAGGGTGGAAGTTTGATGCGGGACTGTTGGGGACCGAGGGATCTGTGACAAAATTGAAAAAGTAATTGAGGAATATGTAAGTTTTTACTGCACGGGTGTGATGTCAAAGTCGCTTTTCAGGCGGTGATGAGGAGTGAGGTGATCTCATTCAAGGCTAGGCTAGACAAAGAGAGGTTGGAGCGTCAGAGGGTAATAGATGAGATGCTGGAGGTGGACAGGAGATATGAGAAGATAGGGACCCAGCGCAGTTGAAAAAGAGGAAGGTATTCCAGGCGAGCTTTGACCGACTATCTACCAGGAAGGTGGTATGCCAATTTAGGTGAGCAAGAGGGGGAAGTTTACGAGCATAGAGAGAAACGTTGGCGGGTCAGCTGCGTAGGGAGGCTACTGCAAGGGAAATTGTCCAGGTGCGGGACAGGGCAGGGAAGTTGGTGGTAGCTCCAGATCAGATTAACAACGTCTTTAAGGAATTCTATGAGAGGTTGTACAGGTCAGAGCCACCTGGGGGAGGCCGGGAGATGCAGGAATTTATAGGTGGGCTGGAGTACCTTAGGTTGGGGGGGGGGGGGGGGGGGCGGGGGGGGGGGGTGGACAGGGATACAAAAGATGTGATTGGGAGGATGCAGTCGGGGAAGGTGGCAGGGCCGGATGGGTTTCCGGTGGAAAATTATAAAAATTTCAAATATGAGCTGGTACTGCTGATGCTGGGGATGTTTGAGGAGGGGATAGGGAAGGGGGTGTCACCACAAACTTTGGGGCAGGACTTTGGGTTGGGGCAGCGTCAAGGGAAATGCGATTCGGGGAAACCATAGATTTGAGCCAGGGAGGTGGGATGGAAATTTTCGGAGATGGGAAGAGACAGGAATTAGGACACTAAAAGATTTATTTCTTGGGGGTCGTTTGCGGGATTGAAGGTGCTGGGAGCGAAGTATGGGCTGGAGCAGGGGGAAATATTTAGCGACATGCAGGTTCGAGACTTTGCCAGAAAGGAAATACAGAGCTTTCCAGTAGAGACAGCTTCCACATTGCTTTGAGGAGGTGCTGACGTCAGGGGGACTGGAGAAGGGGGTAGTATTGGCGGTTTACGGTGCTATTTTGGAGGAGAAGGCACAGCTAGAAGGGATCAAGGCAAAGTGTGAGGAAGAGTTGGGAGAGGATATGGAGGAGGGGTTCTGGTGTGAGGTGCTCCGGAGGGTGAACGCCTCCACCTCCTGTGTGAGGTTGGGGCTGATACAGCTGAATGTGGTGTATGGAGGGCACTTTACAAAGGCGAGGGCGAGCTGGCTCTGTGAGGGGGTAGAAGATGTGTGTGAACATTGCGGGGGGCCCCGCAAACCACATTCATATTTTAGTCCTGTCCAAAGCTGGAGGATTATTGGAAGGTGTTTAGAATAATCTCTAAAGTGGTGCACTTGAAACGGGACCCGGGCCCTCGGGAGGCCATATTCGGGGTGTCGGACCAGCCGGGGTTGGAAACAGGCACGGAGGCAGATGTTATAGCCTTCGCCTCATTGATCGCCAGAAGGTGGATCCTGTTAGGGTGGAGATCAACCTCTACACCTTGTGCCCTGGCGTGGCAGGGGTACCTGCTGGAATTCCTAACGTTTGAAAAGGTCAAATTTGAACTGAGGGGAAGGATGGAGAGGTTCTACAATTCCTGGGAATTATTTATAATGCACTTTCGCGAATTGGATCACATCGAACATTAGGGGGTTTTGGGGCTGGGAGAGTTGAGGGGAGGGGGACTGTATGTGTTAATGGTCATTTTGGGTGATTCCTGATTCCTTTTTGTCATTTGTGTTTGTTAACATGCCGGCCAATGTTTGGGGTTTGGTGGGAGGATGGGATCATTGTTATTAATATGGGGATTGACATTACATTTGTTACTGATTATTCTTTATTGTTGGGTGTAAATCTGGGTGAAAATGTGAAAAAGGACAATTAAAAAAAAAAATTTTTTTTTAACTGAAATTGCACAAATTGAATTCCTCAGATCAATATCTCCATAGCATTCTGCCCCCAATATATTGATGCAAAATAAGATCTTGAAGTGCAGCACGATGACACTGTCGTATTACTAATCAAGTCACTTCAGCTGCTTTCAGTAGAAAGTTTCGGTCGTGTAGTAGTTATCAAGTTAGACTATCAGCCGATCACTCTGGCTTCGAAACGGTGTTAAAGTCATTTAATTTCAGAGAGGCAAAAACTCACATTTCTTGTTGAATTGAATATTTGTTACATCCCTGGAACACAAGATGCTCCAACCCCAATCCAAACCACCCAAATACACCGAGCACAGCCTCAGGAAAACACAGATAGATTATATCCAACTCACTGAACTTCTGAGCAGCATTTACACAATACTTTGTGAAACTTTCCTTGAGCTTCAATCGGGAAACTCAGCTGATACAATTTGTGGAAACTTGCTCCTCATGAACTGTTGTTCATAGAATCCCTGCGGTGCATAAGGAGACCATTCAGCCCCCTCTGAAAGAGCCCACACCCACTTCCCAGCCTTACCCTAACCCACAGATTTTTGGACACTAAGGGACAATTTATAGCATAGCCGGCCCACCTAACCTGCAAGTTTCTGTACGGTGGGAGGAAACCGGAGTAGCCGTGAGAGGAAACCCACGTACACCTGAGGCAGCTAACCACTGTCCCTCCCATTTTTCTCTTGTGAACAGAACTAAAACCTTTTAAATTTGAGATTGTAAAATTATTATTCATTCTTGGGATGTGGGTGTCACTGGCTGAGCCAGCCTTTGTTGCCCATCCGTAACTGCCCTTGACCTGAGTAGCATGCTAGGCCAATTCAGTGGTGGTGGGGGGGGAGGCATTTAAGAGTCAACTGCATCATTGCGTGGGTTTGGAATCACATGTAAGCCAGACAGGATTAGGTCAGCAGATTTCCTTCCCTGAAGGACATTAGTGGACCAGGTGGGTTTTTATGACAATCGACAATGATGTTCATTTGACAGTTAATTCCAGATTTTTATTGAAATCAAATTTCACCATCAGCCATGGTGGGATTCGAAATCTAGTGACAATACCACTACTCCACTGTCTCCCAGTCTGCAGCAGATTATTTGTGCCTTGAGAACCATTACAAACAAACTTTTAAAACACAATTGGCAAAATGGCAAGTGGTAAAGCTTCATGTCATTGGGCAGACGTAATAACATTTCAGACAGCCTGTAGTAGAAATGAATGTTTATTGAAGCAAATTAACATATGTCATCCCCATCTAGAATGAACATGGCTGGACTTAAATGTTTTTAGTTATAAATCCCAACTACTGCAGTTATGTACTTAAGTTACTTATGTACTCTGTAGTTTCTCAGCAAGTGGGGTAACTGAGTGAATCCCTTCCCACACTTGGAGCAGGCAAATGGTCTCTCCCCGGTGTGAACTTGCCCATGTGTCTGTAGATTGCCTAAATCAGTGAATCCCTTCCCTCACTTGGAGTAACTGGTCTCACCACAATGTGAATTCACTGGTGTGTCAGCAGAATGGAATACTGAGCGAATCCCATCGCACACTCTGAGCAGGTGAACTGTCAATGACCTGTGTGAACTCGCTGGTGTCTCAGCAGGTGAGATGTCCGAGTGAATTCCTTCCCACACTTGGAGCAGCTGAATGGTCTTTCCCCAGTGTGAATTCGCTGGTGTGCCAGCAGGTTGGATAACTGAGCGAATCTCTTCCCACACTCAGAGCAGGTGAACAGTCTCTCTCCGGTGTGAATGCAGTTGTGTTTCCACAGGGTGGATGCACCAGCAAATCCCTTCTCACATATCAAACATATAAATGGCCTCTCCCCAGTGTGAGAGCGCTTATGGGTTTCCAGTTGGGACGGGTATCTAAATCTCTTCCCACAGTCCGCACATTTCCATGGCTTCTGCTCATTGTGACTGTGCTCGTGTATCGACAAGTCAGATGATTGGCTGAAGCCTCGTACATGCACAGAGGATATATCTGTGTTCTCCTCACTGTGAACGGTGCTTTTAACTTCCATGTTCAAAATCCAATGGTAATCAGGTTACGATAAATTGTGCAACTCTGTCAGATTTTGGCAAAATGTTGGTCTTGCGTATTTCCACCTGGGAAAATTGTTTAAAACAGACAAAGGTGAATGAGAGAGAACACAGAAAAACACAAAGGCAGATTATGAAATTGAGCTGAATGAATCCGGTAATTTGTGGGGCCGGAAAAAGTGACCATGAAAGCTGCTGGATTGTTGCAAAAACCAAACTGTTTCACTAATGTCCTTCAGAGTAGCGAGCCTGGTCAGAACTTCAACAAAATGTCAGTGGGGTGGAGAGTGAAGGAGGTGTGTGGGATAAGGGAAGCAGGGTTTTATTCATCTCGAATTCCATCAGAACTTTGACAGCTTCTCCCAAACCCTCACTCTCCACCCCTTGAAGGACCAGGATGGCAGGGGTATGTGAACACAATCACCTCCAAATTCCCCTCCCTGTCTCTCACTGCCTGACTTGTCTGATATTCAGTATTGGGTGAACAGAAATTTCCTCCATTTAAAAATTGGAAGATTGAAGTCATTGTCTGCAGTGCCCGCTACAAACTCCAGTTCCTAAGCATAATTTCCATCCATCTCTCCCACAACGTTGAGCCTGAGCCAGACTGTTCACTATCTTGGTCATATTTCACCCCAAGCTGAGCTTCTGACTACATATCACTGAGACCACCTATTTCTACTGCAGTAATTTAAAAAAAAAATTTTTTAAAGATGAATTTAAGAGTACCCAATTCATTTTTTCCAATTAAGGGGCAACTTTAGCAAGGCCAATCCACCTACCCTGCACATCGTTGGGTTGTGGGGGCGAAACCCACGCAAACACGGCGAGAATGTGCAAATTCCACACGGGCAGTGACCCAGAGCTGGGATCGAACCTGGGACCTCGGCGCCATGAGGCAGCAGTGCTAACCACTGCTCCACTGTGCTGCCCCTACCTCAGTAATTTTGTCTCACTTCACTTCTGCCTCAGCTCATCTACTGCTGAAACTCATCCATTCCTTTGTTCCATCTAAACTAGGCTATTCCAGTATTCACATAAAGATAAATCATTCAAAATTCTACTTCCCGTGTCCTTTCTAGCACTAAGACTTGTTCATCTAACACCCCTGTCCTCATTGAGCTACAAAGGCTCCTGGTTCAGCAACACCTCAATATTAATTTTGTCACTGTTATTTTCCCCTCACAAACTCTATAATATCCTCCAATCTACACCTCTCTCAGATATCGAACCTCATCTAATTCTGGCATATTGTGCACCTCTGATTTTAAATGACCCACCAATTGCGACCGTACCTTCAGCTGCCCAGGCCATAAGCTCTGGAATTCCCTCTTCAAATATCTCTCCTTACTACCGAACTCTTTAACCAAGCATTTGATCATATGCCCTAATATCTACTTGTATGCCTCAGTACCAAATATTGTAATATAATATTCCTGTGGTTAACTTTAACTGTTATTACTTTGGACAGTTTTATTCCATTCAAGGTGCTTTATAAATACAAGTTATTGTTGTTAATTTGGATATACATCATCACTGAGTGAAAATCATGTACCTCTTTACCAATCAACTTTGTGGTAGGACATTCACAACTGTGACTGCAGCGGCTCAGGAAGAAGGCGCATCAACACCTGATCAATGCACAATTGAGGATTGAGAATATCTGCTGCTCTTGTTAGTGACACCCAAATCCCAAGGTTGAAGTAAAGAAACAAAAAAATGAATTGGCAGTACCCGTTTACATGATCTTCCCCAGAATCTATCTCCCGTAACAATTTCACACTGAAAATTGCTATTCAAAAGTCCAGGCACCGTTTATCGAGTTGGAGTAGGTCGATGACCTGCCGTCAAATGGCAAGATAACTCTTAGCGACAGTGGCTGACAAATGGTGGTCAGTTTCCATAGTTCTCTACGCACCAGAAAAGTCTCTATCTAAAAATTATTGGTATAATAATATAATAATTTTTATTGTCACAAGTAGGCTTACATTAACACTGCAATGAAGTTACTATGAAAATTCCCTAGTCACTACATTCCGCCCCTCTGCGGGTACACTGAGGTAGAATTCAGAATATCCAAGTTACCTCACAGCACGTCTTTCGGGACTTGTGGGAGGAAACCAGAGCACCCGGAGGAATCCCAAGGACACACAAGCTGACTGTGCAGACTCCGCACAGACAGTGACCGAAGCCGGCAATTGAACCTGGGATCGTGGCAATGTGAACCAACCGTGCTATCCCAGTGTCTGCAAGGGTTTCCCATGGGTGGCATAGTGGTTAGCACTGCTGTCTCACAGCGCCAGGGACCAGGTTCAATTCTGGCTTTGGGTGACTGTGTGGAGTTTGCACTTTCTCCCTGGGTTTCCTTCGAGTGCTCCAGTTTCCTCCCACAGTCCAAAGTTGTGCAAGGTAGGTGGATTAACCATGCTAAATTGCCCCTTAGTGTCCAAAATCGTAAGGTAGGGTTCCTGGGTTTTGGGGATAGGGTGGAGGCGTGACCTTAAGTCGGGTGCTCTTTCCAAGAGCCGGTGCAGACTTGATGGGCCAAATGGTCTCCTTCTGCACTATATGATTCTAGGAATCTAGCACTCATATCAACCTTCAATCCAGCTCCATTGTTGGGAAAATGGTTCTTCCTATCCAGCTTATTTATGCCCCTGCTATACACCTCTATAAATGTCCCTTCTCAACCTTTACGGATTGACGGAAAACAGCCCTAGCCTCCCAATCTCTTTAATCCAATCCCGACTACAAGCTCCACATCTAACCATCAATACCGTTGATCTCTTTTACAGTTTGAGGTGGAAACGGACCGTTCACAAAAACAGTAAATGCTGAAAATCTCAGCAGGTCTCACTGCATCTGTAGAGAGAGAACTGGAAACATGATGAGATTAATGCTGTTGGGGGAGGGGTGTGCGGGCGGAGCAGTGGGGTTGGATAGAGGGCCAGCCATAGGTAAAGCCAAGAGAGATGCACAAAGATGTCGTGGACTGAAAGACAAAGGAAATGTAATGGGTGATGAGTGACACATTAAAAGATCAGATTGTGTTAATGGAAGAACAAATGTAAGCAGTGTGCCAAAGGACAACTTGGAACAGGGACATTTGGTCCTCCTCGGGCAGGGGGGGGGGGGGGTGGTCGATGTTAAGGGGAAAACAGATGGATGGAAGAAAAGAAAATATTTTTAAATGGGTCAAGGTGGAGGAGAGAGTTCACAGTCTGAAGTTATTGTTAAATCCGAAAGGCAGTAACGTGCTTAATCGGAAGATGAGATGCCCCTCCAGTTTGCGCTGGGCTTCACTGGAACAGTGCAGCAGACTAAGGATGGATATTTGGACATGAGGGCAGGAGGGTGAGTTGAAATGGCAAGTGTCAGGAAGATCTGGGAACTGCTTGCAGAGGAATTGACGATGTTCTGCAAAGTGATCACCCAGTCCCCGTTTAGTCCCTTCAATATAGAGTAGACCCCATTGGGAGCAGAAAATGCAACAGTCTAGACTGCACAGGAAGCGCTGCCTCACCTGAAAAATAATGTTTAGGCCTCTGGATGATAAGCAGCGATGAGGTAAAGGGAGGACTGTTCACAACAGTGGTGTCACATTTCACCCCAAGCCGAGCTTCTGACCACATATCACTAAGAGGGCTTTGTCTAACTTCACTCTGGCCTCAGTGAGGCACAAACAATTTGGCTGGAGATGAAGTTGAATTCAAACTGAAGCTTTATTAGTGTCTGAAGTGTGGCCTCCTACAGCAGCTGCCAAAATGGCTGCTAGCTGAAGGCCACGCATATTTATAACCCGGCTCCTGGGCGGAGCTCGGGTTATAAATAAGACTTAGCTCGTTCCCCCTGGCTAGCTGGAATTTCTCTGTCAGTTTCGCCCAGTGTTGCGACCCTACCGTCGGTGTATAGGTCCCTGACTGTCAGTGTCCCCCCACCTTTTGAAGGTGGCATCAGTCAGTGCTGGTGTGGAGATGGGAACTTTGTCGACATTTTGGTCAGGCCAAATTGCTGCCGTAGTTGGTTCCAGGGTTGGAGGGTGGCTATCACCACCGGGCTGCTGGAGTGTTTTTTGGGTGGGGATGGGAGTGTCGCCATGGCGAGAGCCTGGAGGGAGGTCCCCTTGTAGGAGGCCTCTTCCGCACGCACCCACTCGGCTTCTGGCTCCTTGATCCATCCTCTTATTCGCTCGGCCGTTGCCGCCCCCGGGTAGAATTGTAGGTTTGGGAGGGCTAGCCCTCCCCTTGATTTTGTTTTTTGTAAGACCTTCTTTGGGATCCTAGCACCCTTCCCCCCCGCTCCGCCCTCCCCCCCCCCCCCCATACAAACGCCATGATTAGTTTGTCAAATGCTTTGAGAAAGGCCTTGGGGATGTAGATCAGGATGTATCTGAATAGGAAGAGGTACCTGGGCAGCATGGTCATTTTTAAAAAATATATATTTTTATTGAAGCTTTTGCAAAATTTGTATAACAATAACAAACAAAACAAAAACATAAACATCAACATGGTAAACTAGACATTTCCCACCCAATCCCTTAACCATATTGCACCTACCCGCCCCCTCTCCCCCCTCCCCCCTTCAGAATGCTGCTTCTGCTGACATTTTAATTTTCCCCGAGAAAGTCGACGAACGGCTGCCACCTCCAGGAGAACCCCAGCATTGACCCCCTCAAGGCAAACTTTATTTTCTCCAGCTTGAGAAATCCAGCCATGTCACTGACCCAAGTCTCCACACTCGGGGGCTTCGAGTCCCTCCACATGAACAGGATCCGTCTCTGGGCTACCAGGGAGGCAAAGGCCAAAACGTCGGCCTCTTTCACTCACTGAACTCCCGGGTCTTCTGACACTCCAAAGATCGCTATCTCTGGACTTGGCACGACTCGTGTACCTAGCACCTTGGACATTGCCTTAGCAAACCCCTGCCAGAATCCACCAAGCTTCGGGCATGCCCAAAACATATGGACATGGTTTGCTGGGCTACCCGCACACCTCGCACACCTATCTTCTACCCCGAAAAAGTTGCTCATCCTCGCCGCCGTCATGCGTGCCCGGTGTACCACCTTAAACTGTATTAGACTGAGCCTGGCACATGATGAGGAGGAATTAACCCTGCTTAGGGCGTCCGCCCACAGACCCGCAGCACGTTCATTTTGATCGTCTGGACTCTCCCCGCGAGGGAGAGTAAGAGGGTGTTCCATCCTTGCAGGTCCTTTTTTACTTCCTCTGTCAGACTGGTGAGGTTCCATTTATGGATCCCTTTCCAGTCATGGGCTATTTGGATCCACAGGTAGCGGAATTTGTGTCGGGCTTGTTTAAACGGCAGTCCCATTAGTGCTGCCCCACCTACTTGTGGGTGTACCGGGAAGATCTCGCTTTTGCTCATGTTGAGTTTGTAGCCCGAGAAGGCGCCAAACTCTTTCAGGAGCGCGATGATTCCGTCCATGCTGCTTTGTCGGTCCGAAATGTAGAGGGGCAGGTCATCTGCATAGAGTGAGGCTCTGTGCTCTCTGCCGCCCCTTTGGATCCCCCTCCAGCTTTTTGCAGCTCTGAGTGCAATTGCTAGTGGCTCGATTGCTAGGGCGAACAGCAGCGGGGACAGTGGGCATCCTTGTCTGGTGCCCCTGTGCAGCTGGAAGTATCGGGAGTTGGTGTTGTTCGTCCGTACGCTCGTCATGGGAGCTTTGTATCGGAGTTTTATCCTGGAGATGAATCCTGTTCCAAGCCCGAACCGCTCCAGTACCTCTATGAGGTATTTCCATTTGACTCTGTCGAAGGCCTTTTCTGCGTCTAGGGAGACGATCACTGTGGTAAACCACTGTGTTCCTATATTAAGGGTTGTACGCTAGAACCTGCACTACAGGTTCACCTGGGCCCCTGCATGCTTTCTCCGCCCAGGAGCCGGGTTATAAATATGCGTGGCCTTCATCTCGCAGCCATTTTGTCAGCTGCTGTAGGAGGCCACACTTCAGACACTAATAAAGCCTCAGTTTGAATTCAACTTTGTCTACAGCCAAATTGATCGTGCCTCAATTTATTAGTATCTGATTCAGAAGATGGACCTCCAGATTAAACCAGATCAACTGCAGCTGGATCCACACGCAAGCGACGCCAGAAAGGACTTTCAGCACTGGCTAGCTTGTTTTGAAGCGTATATCAACATGGCGCCGACCCCTGTTCCAGAGCCTCAGAAGATTCAAACCTTGTACTCCAGGTTCAGCTCTAAAATCTTCCCGCTGATCCAGGATGCGCCCAATTACGCTGAGGCTATGACTCGACTCAAAGAGAATTATGAGCAGAAGACGAATACGCTGTTCGCCAGACACGTGCTCGCAACGCGTACTCAACTACCTGGTGAGTCAATCGAGGACTTCTGGACGACCCTGATCCCACTAGTTTGGGACTGTGACTGCCAGGACGTTACAGCTAAGGAGCACTCAGATCTCCTTATGAGGGACGCTTTTGTAACTGGGATTGGATCCGATGTTACGAGGCAGCCACGCTGAAGGGGCCACGCGCGACCTCACAGAGACTAAAACACTAGTGCTTTCCATGACGGTCGCCCTGCGCAATGTACAGTACTACACCCCCAACCGCGCGGCCCACTCCTCCTAAGCTTCATGGGCCCCACAGGCAGCCGCCCCAGCGGTGGCACTACCCACCCAATATGCCTGCGCTACGCACCAGCCAGTGATTTCCAGGGGGCCCCGATGCTATTTTTGTGGACAACAAAGACACCACCGCCAACGCTGCCCGGCCCACGCCGCCCTTTGTAAGGCCTGCGGGAAGAAGGGCCACCAAGCAGCGGTGTGCCAGGCCCACTCAGCAGCAGCGGTCGGCCCGTCCCCCGCTCCCCCGCTCCCCCACCCCCGGTCACGGACAATGGGAGCCGCTACCCTCCCCTCCGCCTCAGGCCATGTGCGAGCAACGGGCACCGCCATCTTCTCCCCACACAACACGCGCGTTTCATGGGCGCCGCCATCTCCACCCCTGCAACGTGCGTTCCATGGGCGCCGCCATTTTGTGACCCCAGAACCTCCGGGCGCCGCCATCTTGTCCACCCAGCAGCACATGGAGACCAACGGCGTTTCAGGACCCCGACACAGCGGCCGCCTCACTACCCGACGATCAACCACGACTCGCACCCATGGTAATCGACCAGTCCTGACCACACACTCTGACTAACGCTACCACCAGCGTGAAAGTCAACGGCCACGTGACCTCCTGCCTACTGGACCCCGGGAGCACCGAGCGCTTTGTACATCCAAATACGGTAAGGCGCTGCTCCCTTAAGGTACAGCCTACCAATCAAAGTATCTCCCTGGCCTCCGGATCCCATCACGTCGCGACCCGGGGGTACTGCACGGTCATGTTCACAGTCCAAGGCGTAGAGTTCCACGGTTTTCACCTCTACGTCTTCCCTAACCTCTGCGCTGCACTTATCCTTGGCCTGGATTTCAGTGCAACCTCCAGAGCCTGACCCTTAAATTCGGCGGACCCTTACCACCCCTCACTGTGTGCGGCCTCACGACCCTAAAGGTCGATCCTCCTTCCTTCTTTGCCAATCTAACTCCAGATTGCAAACCCGTCGCCACCAGTAGCAGAAGGTACAGCACCCAGGATAAGGCCTTCATCAGGTCCGAGGTCCAGCGGTTGCTTCAGGAGGGAGTCATCGAGGCCAGCAACAGCCCCTGGAGAGCTCAAGTGGTAGTGGTTAAGTCTGGGGAGAAAAATCGAATGGTCGTGGACTACAGCCAGACCATCAACAGGTACACGCAGCTCGACGCATACCCCCTCCCACGTATATCTGACATGGTTAACCAGATTGCACAGTACCGGGTCTTCTCAACAGTGGACCTGAAATCCGCTTACCACCAGCTCCCCATCCGTAAATTCGATCGGCCATACACCGCCTTCAAGGCAGACGGCCATCTATATCACTTCCTTAAGGTCCCGTTCAGCGTCACCAATGGGGTTTCGGTCTTCCAATGGGAGATGGACCGAATGGTCGACTGGTACGGCTTGCGGGCCATGTTTCCGTACCTAGACAATGTGACCATCTGCGGCCATGATCAGCAGGACCACGACGCCAACCTCGCTAAATTTCTCCGCACCGCCACTCTCCTCAACCTCACGTATCACAAGGAGAAGTGTGTGTTCCGTACAAACTGCCTAGCTATCCTCGGCTACGTGGTCCAGAACAGAGTTCTGGGGCCCAATCCCAACCGCATGCGCCCCGTCATGGAGCTTCCCCTCCCCCACTGCCCCAAGGACCTCAAACGCTGCCTGGGGTTCTTCTCGTATTACGCTCAGTGGGTCCCAAACTATGCGGACAAGGCCCGCCCACTCATACAGTCCACTCATTTCCCCTGACGGCAGAGGCCCAACAGGCCTTCACCCGGATCAGAGCTGATATTGCCAAAGCTGGAAGGCACGCTGTAGACGAAACACTTCCTTTCCAAGTAGAAAGCGACGCATCGGACATCGCCCTAGCCGCCACCCTCAACCAGGCAGGCAGGCCCATGGCATTCTTTTCCCGCACCCTCCAAGTCTCCGAAATTCGGCACTCATCCGTCGAAAAGGAGGCCCAGGCTATCGTTGAGGCTGTGCGACATTGGAGGCATTACCTGGCCGGCAGGAGATTCACTCTCCTCACTGACCAACGGTCGGTAGCCTTCATGTTCAACAACTCACAGCGGGGCAAGATCAAAAATGACAAAATCTTGCGGTGGAGAATCGAGCTCTCCACCTATATCTACGAGATTAAGTATCGCCCTGGCAAACTCAACGAGCCCCCAGACGCCCTATCCCGAGGTACATGTGCCAGCTCACAGGTAGATGGACTCCGGACCCTGCACGACAACCTTTGTCACCCAGGGGTCACTCGGTTGCACCACTCCATTAAGGCACAAAATTTGCCCTACTCCGTCGAGGAAGTAAGGACAATCATCAAAGACTGCCAGGTCTGTGTGGAGTGCAAACCGCACTTCTACCGGCCGGATGGCGTGCACCTGGTGAAGGCCTCCTGCCCCTTTGAACGCCTCAGCGTGGATTTCAAAGGCCTCCTCCCCTCCTCCGACCGACACACGTATTTCCTCAGTGTAATCGATGAATACTCCCGATCAAGGCGCAGGACCGGCTGAACCTCTGACCGGCCCAACGGATGACCAGAGACATTGTTTTTCACTGTTCTGTAAATATTAAAGATTGCGAATTGTATATAGTTATCCACCATCTCCGCCGGACTCAATTTTAACAGGGGGTGAATGTGGTAAACCACTGTGTTCCTATATTAAGGGTTGTACGGTAGAACCTGCACTACAGGTTCACCTGGGCCCCTGCATGCTAGCTCCGCCCAGGAGCCGGGTTATAAATATGCGTGGCCTTCAGCTCGCAGCCATTTCATTAGCTGCTGTAGGAGGCCACACTCCAGCCAAATTGATTGTGCCTCAATCACCTCTGGTGTTCTCTCCCCAGATGGAGTCATTATCACGTTCAGCAGGGGCCTAATGTTGGAGGTAAGCGGTCTACCTTTGACAAAGTCCGTCTGGTCCTCTGCGACCACCTCTGGCACGCAGTCCTCTCGCCTTTTGGCTAGAATCTTGGCCAGTATTTTGGCATCTGCGTTCAGCAGTGAGATAGGTCTGTATGTCTCACATTCCATTGGGTCTTTACCTTAGGTATCAGCAAGATTGAGGCCTGTGGTAGCATGGGTGGCAGTGTGCCCTTAGCCAGCGAGTCTGTGAACATCTCCCTTCAGGTGCGGGGCCAGTGCTGTCGCAAACTTTTTGTAGAAGTCCGCCGGGAACCCGTCTGGTCCCGGTGCCTTCCCCGCTTGCATGGAGCTAATGCTAACCACGATCTCTCCCAGTGCTAGTGGTGTTTCCAAGCCCCATTTTCTGCCCTCTCCCACGACTGGTATGTCCAGTCCATCAAGGAACCGTTTCATCCCGGACTCCCCCATTGGGAGCTCTGGGGTGTACAGCCCTTGGTAAAAGGCCCTGAAGGCTTTGTTGATCTTTTCTGGTTCTGTTTCTAATGTGCCTCTAGTATCCCTGATTTGTGCAATTTCTCTGGTGGGTGCCTGCTTTCTCAGCTGGTGTGCCAGCAGGCGGCTGACTTTGTCTCCGTGTTCGTATAGGGTTCCACGTACCTGGTGGAGTTGAAGCACTGGAGAGCAGATCAAAGTTCCATTGTAACTCTTTCCTCTCCGCCAGGAGTTCTATGGTTGGGGCCTCGGAGTATTTACGGTCTGCCTCCAGTATGGAGTCGACCAGCTGCTGCCAAGCCGCCCTTTCCTCCCTATCTCTTTGCGCTTTGAAAGCGATGGTTTCCCCTCTTAGTACAGCCTTTGGCGCTTCGCAGAACGTGGAGGGTGAGACCTCCCCATTCTGATTGTTCTCCGTGTACTCTTCTATGGCCTGCGATATCTTTTCATTGAAGGCCTTGTCAGCTAGTAGAGCAACGTTCGACCTCCATGTGGGGCGTTGGGCCCTGCCCGTCTCCAGCCTCACGTCCATGTAGTGTGGAGCGTGGTCTGATATCACAATTGCCAAGTATTCCACTTTGTCTATCCACGGAAGCACTGTTTTCCCCACCACAAAGAAGTCAATTCTGGTGTATACGTTATGTACTGGGGAGAAGGAGAACTCCATCTCGCCTGGGTGGGTGAACCTCCAGGGGTCCACCGCTCCTATCTGTTCCATCAAGTGACCGAAATCCCTTGCCATGTTTGAGGTTTTCCCCATCTTGGGTATGATCTGTCAGCCGTTGGGTCCTGTATACAGTTGAAGCACCCCCCCATGATTAGGCGGTGCGTCACTATGTCAGGGATTTCTGCCATGGTCTTCTTGATGAAACTCATGTCATCCCAGTTGAGCGTGTACACGTTAACTAGTACTACCGGTGCCCCATCCAGGGCCCCACTGACCATGACGTACCGTCCCCCTGGGTCCGTAACCGTCTTTGTCCCCCTAAACATCGTCCATTTGCTGAGCAGTATTGCCACCCCCCTGGTTCACGTCCCGTAACAGGAATGGTAGGTCTGTCCCACCTTGCTCTTTCTTACCTGCTCTCTCAGGTGCGTCTCTTGAAAGAAGATTATGTCTGCCTTCATGTTTCTTAGGTAGTTGAGGACTCTGGATCTTTTCACTGGGCCGTTGAGTTCCCTTACATTCCAGGTGACTATCCTGATGGGGGGCTTCTGTCCCCTCGCTCCTGTGGGATTAACCATATTTAACTGGTGGACGCGCCCCTACCCTCCGGGGCTCCCCCTTGTTAGGGGGCCGTCGAGCATGGCCGCAGTCACTGCTCTCTCCATGCGGTCGGGCCCCTGCGCTCCGGGGTCTCCCTTCGTCCAGGGGGCCCCTGGCATGCCCGCCCGCTGTGCGACCGCCACATGGGTAGCGCCCTGCACTCTGGGGACTCCCTTCGCCCAGAGACCGTACTGGGTGGATGCTTGCAGCGATTCCTTATTCCGAGCCCTTGGTTGTGGCACTTTGTAGCCCGATTGCTGTTCCTTTTCTAGCCTTGTTTGTCCTCCGTCCCTGTGTTCCGCAACACCTTGTTCCCTCCCTTCCTGTGCCGCCCCACCCCGGTCCCTCCCTTTCCTCCCCCTTTCTCCCCCTCTTCTGTATATCCCTCCTTTGTCCTTCTTTCCCCTGCTCCTATCCCTGTTTGCTCTCCCCCCGCTGCCTGGCGTCGTCCCCCTGTTGGGGGCGCGCTGTGGCCCAGCTTTTTTGCATGTCCCCGGTGCAAGCTTTCTTGCTAGTGCGGTGACCCCCCTTTAGGGAGTTACTGTCTCGCTTCTCCCCGCCCAGCCTCTGCGTTTTTCTGCCTGCTCTTCCCCCAACCTACCCTGCACTCCCCTCGTTTGCTCTCCCTTGTCCACTACTCTCGTAACCTTGTGCTGGGGCCTGGTTTCCTACCTGTGGCGGTTCTTTGGGTAGCGGATTGCTTTTTGTTCAGGGTGCGCTCGCCATGGTGGGGGTGGGGGTGATGGCGAGGGGGCCTGGCATAGCCTCACCCCCCCCCCCCGTCGGCGTGTTGTTGCCCCTTGCCAGGGGCCCCGTATTTCGACCCTCGCTGTTGGTTTTCCAGCCCGTGTTTGTCATGCGAGAGTGCCCGTTAAGAACTGGTTGTTTAAGCAATGTACCTTTAAGAAAACAGTGATGTCATAGAGTGGGTGGAGCTCAGCTCAGTTAAGCCATTTTTCAGTTGGGTTTTGCAGTTGGAAAAAGCAGTTGGTATGTGGCTGTGTGTTTAGTTTCGCAGTTGCAGGAAGAAAGCAAGGTGCTGGAGTTGAAGTCAACCAAGCTAATATATCTCTGCCATTCTACAGAAAATATATATAATCCTTTAACCTGATGTGATACTGTTTAAAGGTGTTAAGTCTCTTGGAAGTTTGAAGGAACATTTTAAGTAGTTATTTACTGTTGCAATATTTTCTGAGTTATCTTTGAAGTAAGGGGTGTTAAGAGATCCAATGTTTAATCAAGATGTTAAGTTGAGTTCATGGAATAAACAGTGTTTTGTGTTTAAAAACCCACGTGTCCATAATTGTAATCCCACACCTAGGGGAAAAGCCGTGTGCTCGAAAAAGCAACAAATCCATTAAAGGGTGAGGTTGGTTGAACTCCATGATACATTTTGGGGTTCTGAAAACGCCTCGCCCATAACAGTGTTCCTCGATAAACTTGTTTGCATCGGCGGGGACTGTAAAGAAATACTCTCTTTCTTGGTATGTGACCCAAAGTTTTGCAGGGTACAGCATACCAAAACGCACATTGTTCTTGTGAAGGGCTGCTTTCGCTCTATTGAATTTGGCCCGTCTCCTGACGAGGTCTGCCCCAATGTCCTTGTAAACTCTGATGTAGTGTCCTTCCCATTTGCAAGTTATGTTTTGGCTGGCCCAGCACAGGATTGTTTCCCTGTCGTTGTACCAGTGCAGTTTAGCTATAACTGTCCTCGGGTGTTCCACCGCCTTGGGCTTCGGGCGCAGCGACCGGTGTGCTCTGTCCATTTCTGGTGGGTTGTGGAAAGTTTCCCTCCCCACTAAGTTTCCCAGCATCTCGGCCACGTAGGCCGTGGGGTTTCTATCCTCGATCCCCTCTGGTGGGCCCACTATCCTAACATTTTGTCTTCTTGCGCGTTTTTCCTGGTCGTCCACCCTGCCCTTCAGGCTCCCTTGCGTTGTGCCCAGTCTCGCCACCTCTTTCTCCAGGGCCGTGATCCGGTCGCTCTCGTCAGTCACGGCTTTTTCCAGCTCCTTAATGGTCGCCTCTTGGGTTTCCAGTTTCTCCTCTTGGGCTTCCAGTTTCTTCTCTGCTCTGCCCAGGGCTAGCTGCACCTTCGCCAGGGCCTTGGCCATTGCTGCCTGCACTGCGGCCTCTATGTCTGCTTTGGTCCCTGCCTTGCTTTCCTGCTGGTGTTCCCTCAGCGCGTCGGCAAAGGCTGCCTTCCAGCTCCCCTCTGGCCCAGGGGGAAATGCTCCTGTCTGCCCAATTCTTTTTGTTGTAGTGAGGCTTCCATTCTGCCGCTTCGTGCGCTGATGAGCTCATCTGAGCGGGCTCGTGTATTGCCCCGTTTGCTTTTGATACCGTTACTCCCTGTCCTTTGGCTCCCTTCTGGCATTTTTCCCCCTTTTCTTTTCCCCCCTCTGATGCACGATCAATTAAACTCAAAGACGAGGTTGGAACATAACTGAAGGCTTTTATCGACTAGAACTGTTTCCCAGCAGCTTCTGTACAGTAAGTGAGGGCTTCTGGGACGGCACCCGTTCTTATACCCCGCCCGTCAAGGCGGAGCTATATACCAACAGCCAATGGTAAACTCCTAGGTTTAACCAATGGTCTTCGGCCTCTTGGGTACTGTAATACCTGATAATACCACATTCACCCCCTGTTAAAAAAGAGTCCAGCTGGAGGTGGTGGCCAGTGGTTACAATTGCATCTACATGGTATCAGATATGGAGGTACTGTGATATCTCTTTACAGAGTTGTCGAGAATATTTTACAAACGTGGTAGATATATACATTCAGTGTACGTTTACGGTTATAGTTACAGTTAAACAATCAGTCGGTCAGGTGGCCTTGTCGTCCTCCTGGATCGTCTGGGCTTCGGTGGTGATTCTGCTAGGGTTCCGGACGTCTGCGACTCCGGGAGCGTGGCGTCGGTCTCCATGGCAGCTTCGTCACCCCTAGATGGCGCTGGTGGGGCCAACGGTTGGGCCGAAAGGGGGGCGCCTGTAGGGGCCGTCGGTGGGTGGGATGGCCTCGGTAGGAGTGGCGGGAGGACTGACCCTCCAGTGAGGTGCTGTGGGGGGGGTGGGGGTAATGGTTCAGGTGCACGTGGGGTTCCGGCGGGCAACAGGTCCCGGAGGGAGACTGTATCTTGCCGGCCGTCAGGGAACGCCACGTAGGCGTACTGGGGGTTAGTGTGCAGCAGGTGCACCCTCTCGACCAACGGGTCCGACTTGTGCGCCTGCACGTGCTTCCGAAGCAGGATGGGTCCGGGTGTCACTAGCCAGGTTGGGAGCGAGGTCCCGGAGGAGTTCCTGGGGAAGGCAAGGAGACGTTCATGAGGTGTCTGATTGGTAGTTGGACAGAGCAGCGACCGGATGGCGTGGATGGCCTCCGGGAGGACTTCTTGCCAGTGGGAGACTGGGAGATTCCTGGACCGTATTCTTCCAGACCATTTCGTTCTCCCTCTCTACCTGCCCGTTTGCCCGGGGGTTGTAACTGGTTTTCTACTTGAGGCGATGCCCTTACTGAGCAGGAATTGACGCAGTTCGTCGCTCATAAAGGAGGACCCCCTATCACTGTGTATGTACGCGGGGAACCCGAACAGTGTAAAGATACCCTGGAGGGCCTTGATGACGGTGTTTGCGGTCACGTCGAGGCAGGGGATGGTGAATGAGAACCGACTGTACTCGTCAATCATGTTCAGGAAATACGTGTTGCGGTTGGTGGAAAGGTTGGTGGGCCTTTGAAGTCAATGCTGCGGCGTTCAGAGGGACGGGAAGCCTTTATCAGGTGTGCCCTCTCTGGCCGGTAGAAGTGCTGTTTGCACTCCGCGCAGATTTGGCAGTCCCTGGTGATTGTCCTGACCTCCTCAAAGGAGTAGGGCAGGTTCGGGTCTTAATGAAGTGGAAAAAACGAGTGACCCCGGGTGGCAGAGGTCCTCGTGGAGGGCTCGGAGGCGGTCCACTTGTGCGGTGGCACACGTGCCGCGGGACAGGGCATCGGAAGGCTCGTTTAGCTTCCCAGGACGGTACAAGATCTCGTAGTTGTAGGTGGAGAGCTGCCCCGTACACGTCTTCCCCCTACAGAGCCCTACCGGAAGTTCGATGTGGAATTCATACAGAGAGTGCTGGGGAAGATACCTGATCTGGACTTGTGCAAGCTGGTTATGGGAGGGGATTTTAATACAATCATCGACTCCGGCCTGGACCGGTCGTTTTCAAAAACGGGGAGGGTGCCAGCAATGGCAAAGGAACTGATAGGTTTCATCGAGCAGATGGGGGGGGTCGACCCATGGAGGTTTAGGCAGCCGACGGGGAAGGAGTTTTCTTTTTATTCGCATGTTCACAAGGTTTATTCCCGGATTGACTTTTTCATTTTGAGCAGGTATTTGCTGGTGGGGGTGGTGGACTCGGGGTACTCGCCCATCACTATTTTGGATCATGCCCCACACTGGGTGGAACTGCAGGTCAGTGAGGAGAGCTTCCAGCGCCCGCAATGGAGGTTGGACGTGGGCTTGTTGGCGGACGAGGCAGTGTGCGAGAGGCTGAGGAAGTGTATGCAGTACTACCTGCAGGTTAATGACACGGGGGAAGTCTCAGCAGCGGTGGTCTGGGAGGCGCTGAAGGCAGTGGTGAGAGGAGAGCTGATTTTGATCCGGGCTCACAGGGCTAGGACAGATAGGGCAGAAACGGACCGACTGGTTAAGGAAATCCTACAGATAGATAGGAGGTATGCGGTGACCCCGGGGGCGGAGCTCTTAAGGAAACGTCGGAGGCTGCAGGCGGAGTTTGGGGTGCTGTCCACAGGTAGGGCAGTGGAGCAGCTTAAGAAGGCGAGGGGTGCACTCTACGAATATGGTGAGAAGGCCAGCAGAATGCTGGCACAGCAGCTTAGGAAAAGGGAGGTGGCCAGGGAAATAGAGAGGGTGATGGATGAGGACGGGAATTTGATAGGGGACTCGGCAGGACTAAACAGGGAGTTCAGGGACATTTATAGTAGGTTCTATTGCTCGGCACCCTCCATGGGGCCTGAGGGGATGAGACGCTTTTTAGACGGACTGACCTGCCCAAGGGTGGGTAGGGAGCTGGTAAATGGGCTGGGGGCCCCGATTCGGACCGAAGAAATAGTTGAGGGCTTGAAGGCAATGCAGTCTGGTAAAGCCCCGGGGCCGGATGGGTATCCGGTGGAATTCTATAAGAAATTCTCGGGGATTTTAGGGCCGTTGCTGGTCAAGGTTTTCAATGAGGCCAGGGATAGAGGGGTGCTGCCCCCGATGATGTCACAGGCCACTATTTCATTGATATTGAAGCGGGACAAGAACCCGGAGTTATGCGGGTCATATAGGCCGATCTCACTGCTTAATGTGGACGCCAAGTTGCTGACCAAAGTTTTGGCCTCCAGGATTGAAGATTGTGTGCCGGATATGATTATGGAGGATCAAACCGGGTTTGTCAAGGGCAGGCATTGGTGGCCAATATAAGAAGGCTGCTCAATGTGATTATAATGCCCCCGGAGAGTAGGGAGGTTGAGGTAGTTGTGGCAATGGATGCAGAGAAGGCGTTCGACCGGGTGGAGTGGGACTATCTATGGGAGGTGCTGGGACGATTTTGGTTCGGTAGGGACTTTATCGACTGGGTTAGGCTGTTGTACCAGGCCCCGGAGGCTAGTGTAAGGATGAATAGGATGACCTCGGACTATTTTAGACTGTGTCGGGGGACACGACAGGGATGCCCCCTCTCCCCACTGCAGTTTGCGTGAGCTATAGAGCGACTGGCAATTGCTCTGAGAGCTTCAAGGGGCTGGTTCGGGGGGGGTGGAACATAGGGTCTGGCTGTGAGCAGACGACCTGCTCTTATACTTATCAGATCCAGGGGCAGGGATGGGTGAAATTATGGCGATTTTGGGGGAATTTGGCTGGTTTTCGGGGTATAAACTGAATATGACAAAGAGTGAGATGTTTGTAGTCCAAACGAGGGGTCAGGAGGGTCGGCTGAGGGAGCTGCCGTTTAGGTTAGTAGGGGACAGTTTCAGGTACTTAGGGATACAAATGGCGTGCGACTGGGGCCGGTTACACAAGTTGAACTTGTCCCGGTTGGTTGAACAGATGAGGGGCGAGTTTCGGAGATGGGATGCGCTACCGCTGTCGTTGGCTGGGAGAGTGCAGACGATCAAAATGACGGTCCTACCGAGATTTTTATTTGTATTTCAATGTCTCCCAATTTTCATCCCACAGTCCTTTTTAAAGACAAAATCATCCTGGGCTTTGTGTGGGCGAGTGAAGAAGATGATGCTCGAGCGGAATCGGGGAGAGGGGGGGGCTTGCCCTACCGAATTTCAGTAATTTCTACTGGGCAGCTAACATAGCCATGATAAGGAAGTGGGTGGTGGGGGTGGGGTCGGTTTGGGAGCGGATGGAGGCAGCTTCATGTAGGGGCACCAGTTTGGGGGCGTTGATAACGGCACCTCTGCCATTCCCGCCGGCGAGGTACTCCAGCAGCCCCGTGGTAGTGGCGGCCTTGAGGATCTGGGGTCAGTGGAAGAGGTACATTGGAGCAGGGGGAGCATCGGTCTGGTCCCCAATTTGTGATCATCATCGGTTTGCCCCGGGGAGCTTGGATGGAGGATTTCGAATATAGCGAAGGGCGGGAATTGAGAGGCCTGTTCTTAGAGGGGAGCTTCCCTAGCTTCAGGGTGCTGGAGGCGAAGTTTGGGCTGGCAAGGGGGAATGAAGTTAGATATTTACAGGTGCAGGACTTTCTGCGTAGGCAGGTATCATCCTTCCCACTCCTGCCACTAAGGCGGATCCAGGATAGGGTAGTGTCTACGGGATGGGTGGGAGAGGGGAGTGTCTCGGACATCTACAAACAAGTTATGGGGGCGGAGGAGATACAGACGGAGGAGCTGAAGCGCAAGTGGGAGGAGGAGCTTGGTGGTGAGATAGAGGATGGCTTATGGGCAGACGTGTTGAGCAGAGTCAACGCGACCGCAACATGCGCCAGGCTCAGCTTGATCCAATTCAAGATGGTCCACCAGGCCCACATGATAGTGGCCCGGATGAGTAGATTCTTTGGAGTGGAGGACAGGTGTGTAAAATATGCGAGAGGACCAGCGAACCATGTTCACATGTCCTGGGTGGACCCAAAACTAAGGGGATATTGGCAGGGGTTTGCGGATGTTATGTCCAGAGTTTTGAAAACAAGGGTGCCAATGAGTCCAGAGGTGGTGATTTTTGTGGTGTCGGAAGACCCGGGAATCCAGGAGGAGAAAGAGGCAGATGTTCTGACCTTTCCTTCCCTGGTAGCCTGGAGATGGATACTGCTAGCTTGGAGGGACTCAAAGCCCCCGAATTCGGAGACCTGGCTAACTGACATGGCAAGCTTTCTCGGCCTAGAGAAGATTAGGTTCGCCCTGAGAGGGTCACTGTTAGGGTTCGCCCGGAGGTGGCAACCACTCTTCGACTTCTTCGCGGAGAACTAAATGTCTGCAGGGGGTGGGGGGCAAGTGGGGGGTGGGGGGGTTAGGGAGGGTAGCATAGAATGGGCGGGTAATTAGGTGGGTCTTGGCGGGATGGGAGTCGGTGATTGCACTATTTTTCTTGTTCTTTGTACATTGTTTTTTATACTGTTGTTGTTTGTAATGCCAAAAATACCTCATTAAAATTGTTTATTAAAAAAAAAAGGAAATAATATCCGATACAAGGAAGAACAAAGAACAAAGAAAAGTACAGCACAGGAACAGGCTCTTCGGCCCTCCAAGCCCGTGCCGACCATGCTGCCCGACTAAACTACAACCTTCTACACTTCCTGGGTCCGTATCCCTCTATTCCGACCCTATTCATGTATTTGTCAAGATGCCCCTTAAATGTCACTATCGTCCCTGCTTCCACCACCTCCTCCGGTAGCGAGTTCCAGGCACCCACTGCCCTCTGTGTAAAAAAACTTGCCTCGTACATCTACTCTAAACCTTGCCCCTCGCACCTAAAACCTATGCCCCCTAGTAATTGACTCCTCTACCCTGGGTTAGAGCCTCTGACTATCCACTCTGTCTATGCCCCTCATAATTTTGTCGACCTCTATCAGGTCTCCCCTCAACCTCCGTTGTTCCAGTGAGAAGAAACGGAGTTTATTCAACCGCTCCTCATAGCTAATGCCCTCCATACCAGGCAACATTCTGGTAAATCTCTTCTGCACCCTCTCTAAAGCCTCCACAGCCTTCTGGTAGTGAGGCGACCAGAATTGAACACTATACTCCAAGTGTGGCCTAACTAAGGTTCTGTACAGCTGCAACATGACTTGCCAAATCTTAAAGTCAATGCCCCGGCCAATGAAGGCAAGCATGCCGTATGCCTTCTTGACTACCTTCTCCACCTGTGTTGCCCCTTTCAGTGACCTGTGGACCTGTACACCTCTGACTTTCAATACTCTTGAGGGTTGTACCATTCACTGTATATTCCCTACCTGCATTCGACCTTCCAAAATGCATTGCCTCACATTTGTCCGGATTAAACTCCATCTGCCATCTCTCCACCCAAGTCTCCAAACAATCTGAATCCTGCTGTATCCTCTGACAGTCCTCATCGCTATCCGCAATTCCACCAACCTTTGTGTCATCTGCAAACTTACTAATCAGACCAGTAAAACATCCCTGGCAGTGGAGAGATTCGAACCCACGCCCCCGCAGAGACTGGAACCTAAATCCAGCGCCTCAGACCCCTCGGCCACGCTCCCACATTAAGCATACAGTTTGGCCAAGAAAAATAATAGGTCTGAGGATTGGGAGCAATTTAGAATTCAGCAAAGAAGGACAAAGGGATTGATTAAAAAGGGGAAAGTACAGTACGAAAGGAAGATTACAGAGAACATAAAGACTGACACGAAGAGTTTCTACAGATATGTGAAAAAAACGAGATTGGTAACGAGAAATGTAGGCCCACTACAGACAGAAACAGGGGAATGCATAATAAGGGACAAAGAAATGGCTGAGCAATTGAATACATACTTTGGTTCTCTCTTCACAAATGAGGACACAAATCAGATCCCAGTAATGTTGGAGAATGAAAGGTTTAGTGAGAGAGAAGAACTGCGGGAGATCGACATCAGTAGAGAAATGGTGCTGGGAAAACTGATGGTATTGAAGGCAGATAAATCGCCAGGGCCTGGGAATCTGCATAGTGCTTAAGGAGGTGGCTCTGTAAATAGTGGATGCATTGGTGGTCAGCTTCTGGGATTCTATAGACTCTGGAACTGTCCCTGCAGATTGGAGGGTAGCTCACGTCACTCCGATATTCAAAAAGGGAGGTAGAGAAAAAGCAGGGAATTATAGACCAGTAAGCCTAACATCGGTAGTGGGGAAAATGCTTGAATCCATTATCAAGGAGTTTATAGTGGAACATTTAGAAAGCAGTGGCAGGATCAGTCAGAGTCAGCACGGATTTATGAATGGAAATCATGCTTGACAAATCTGTTGGAATTGTTTGAAGAGGTAACCAGTACAGTCGACAAGGGGGAGCCAGTCGATGTGGTATATTTTGACTTTCAGAAGGCATTTGACAAAGTCCCACAGAAGACATTATTGTGCAAAATTAAAGCACATGGGATTGGGGGAAATGTATTGAGGTGAATAGAAAACTGGTTGGCAGAGAGGAAACAAAGAGTAGGGATTAATGGGTCCTTTTCAAATTGGCAGGCAGTAATCAGTGGGGTACCACAGGGGTCGGTGCTGGGACCCCAGCTACTCACAATATATGTTAATGATTTGGATGAGGGAACAAAATGTAACATCTCAAAATTTGCAGATGTTACCAAATTAGGTGGGAGGGTGAATTGTGACGAGGATGCAGGGATCCTACAGCAAGATCTGGACAGGTTGGGCGAGTGGGCAAACCAATGGGAGATGCAGTAGAATTTGGATAAGTGTGAGGTTATTCATTTTGGAAGCAAAAACAGGAAGGCAGATTCCTACCTGAATGGTTGTAAATTGGGAGAGGGGAGTGTGCAGCGGGACCTGAGTGTCTTTGTGCACCATTCGCTGAAGGTAAGCATGCAGGTGCAGCAGGCAGTTAAGAAGGCTAATGGTATGTTGGCCTTCATTGCAAGAGGTTTCGAGTACAGAAGCAGGGATGTGTTGCTGCAATTGTACAGTGCCTTGGTGAGGCCACACTAGGAGTATTGTGTGCAGTTTTGGTCTCCTTCTCTGAGGAAGGATGTTCTTGCTCTCGAGGGAGTACAGCGAAGGTTTACCAGACTGATTCCAGGGATGGCGGGACTGTCATATGAGGAGAGATTGACTAGGTTGGGACTGTTCTCGC
Organism: Scyliorhinus torazame; assembly: GCF_047496885.1. NCBI lineage: Eukaryota > Metazoa > Chordata > Chondrichthyes > Carcharhiniformes > Scyliorhinidae > Scyliorhinus > Scyliorhinus torazame. The sequence goes on along the minus strand of NC_092711.1, from coordinate 185,123,189 downwards.
TGGAGTTCAGAAGAATGAGGGGGAATCTCATAGAGACTTATAAAATTCTAACAGGACTAGACAGTATGGATGCAGGATGGGTGTGTCCAGAACCAGGCATCACAGCCTGAGGATTCAGGGTAAACCATTTCGGACAGAGATAAGGAGACACTTCTTCACACAAAGAGCGGTGTGCCTGTGGAATTCATTCCCACAGGAAGTAGTTGATGCTAAAACTTTGAATATATTCAAGAGGCGGCTGGAAATAGCACTTGGGGAGAATGGAATCAAAGGCAATGGGGAGAAAGCAGGATTAGGCTATTGAGTTGGATGATCAGCCATGATCGTGATGAATGGCAGAGCAGCCTCAAAGAGCCAAAAGGCCTCCTCCTGCTCCTATCTTCTATGTATCTATGACCCATCGCCGGGATTGTCAAGGCCTGAGAATATTTGCATTGTCATTTCCAGTGATGAGGATCCATTGATCATTAGCCAAGAATGGACAGTGTAATGATATGTAGATTGACATATAACTGAGGGGTTAATCAGAACACCCGGCTGTGGCACAACCACTCGAGGGCATTACACAACTCATTATAAAACCAGACACACACTAGACCCTCCCTCTCACTCCTGGCAGGGACTGTAGGCTTAGCACCAGAATAGTTTAGATCTCAGGCTGTGGCCTAGATCCCAGTTGTACAGTTAGTCATTATCACTGAGTTACTCGAGTTAGATCAGCAGAGTGTTGAACTCATTTATCTAGTTGTTGTTACTGAATAAAACTTACTTCAAGGACTGGAGTGTCTTTCATCGTCATCTGTGGTCAGTAGCAACTTATGTTAATCAATCAGCATAACATAACATGGTACGGGCAGCACGGTAGCATAGTGATTAGCACAATTGCTTCACATCTCCAGGGTCCTAGGTTCGATTCCTGGCTTGGGTCACTGTCTGTGCGGAGTCTGCACGTTCTCCCCGTGTGTGCGTGAGTTTCCTCCGGATGCTCTGGTTTCCTCCCACAGTCCAAAGATGTGCAGTTTAGGTTGATTGGCCATGCAAAATTGCCCTTAGTGTCCAAAATTGCCCTCAGTGTTGGGTGGGGTTACTGGGTTATGGGGATAGGGTGGAGGTGTGGTCTTGGTTAGGGTGCTCTTTCCAAGAGCCGGTGCAGACTCGATGGGCCGAATGGCCTCCTTCTGCACTGTAAATTCTATGTATGTAGTGGCTGCTGCATCTACCTTGGTAAATTCAGTAAGTTTCGAGAAACAATCAAGACAGCTAATCGATAACAGATGCATCTGGAACGACCCTGTTGAATCCAGACACGATGGACAAACCACAAGCTCCTCATCACCTCAGGACCAACGTTAACCTTAGTGTTAACTGGTGCTTGTTTAAACAGAAATTCCAACTGTATGTAGAGGAGTCTGATTTAACAAACGCGACCGATGTTTGGAAAACATCTACAACTCATTTAACTATATAGATGGGCAGGATAAAATTAAGTATGAAACCGTCCTTTAAAAATTTGATAGCCGTTGCGAGGTCCAGGAAAATGAAAGCTTTGAGCGCTACATTTTTAAGAAAAGGATGCAAGGAACAATCTCGTAACTTTGTTGCACTAACTGACTCAATGATCAGAGACCAGAGATCCTCTCAAAGAGTAACTACTAAAGTTTAAACACATGACTTTAGAAATCGCCATAGAAACGTGCACGGTGCATGAACACTGAAAACATCGCAAACTACAGTATAAGAGCCCCGAACATGGTGAAAAAACCTCCCTCGTTGTCGAGTGTGTCCAGGCCATCTCCTGATTGCAGCGCCCCCATGTTTCTGACGGCAGCCATCTTGTGCGTGCGAATTCGCGCCCTGCACATGCACGGTACAAAAGAAAGTATGAAATGCCCGCGAACCGCTCCACGGGCGAAGGTATGAAACGGCCGAAAACCGCATTGCGCATGCGCGAAGACGCATGTAACGTCATGTTGGTGACGCGATGACGTGCACAAATTGTGGAACCGCCCACTTTAGAAAAAAATGCCCTGCCATTGCAAACACTGTCTCAACTGCGGGAAACCTAATCATTATGCTGCCCAGTGCAGATCTGCACCTCAATTCAGAAATTAAAGACCGCTCTTAAAGCAGAGTCGCATCAGAAGTGTGCAATTTCAAACGGATGCGTTTGATCAAGGTAGTACAATGGATCCAGACGAGGAATACCTGGATAAACCATTGCAAGTGGGAATCATCACCAAGTTTGAAACCTCCGCACAGGACACTTTGCAAGTGAAGTCAATCCATTGCGAGGTCCAGGAAAATGAAATCATTGAGTGCTGAAGCTGAATGGAACACAGTGTTGACTGGAAACAACGGCCCCATTAAGTTCAAACTGGACACAGGTGCCTCCGCTAACCTGATCTCAAAGCTCGACTTTACTAAGATCAAGAACGCTCCCAACATCCTTCCAGCTGCCTGCCAACTCCAGAGCTACAATGGCAACGCAATCTTCTCACTGGGGTCATGCCATTTAGCTGTATCCAACAAAGACAGGGAGGTGACCCTGATTTGAGATTGTTCAACCTGACAAGTCATCGCTGTTAGGTGCGCAAGCGTGCAAGCAACTGAACCTCTTTCGAAGAGTCCACACCATGACGTCTTCTCATCACGCTCTCCAGACCAGCATTGACGGAATGCTGGAACAATACCCAGATGTCTTCAGCGGCATGGGCACACTTCCATATCAATATCAGATTCTGCTGCGTGCTGGTGCGAAACCAGTGGTTCACCCACCCAGGAGAGTGCCTGCTCCCCTGAGGGAACGGTTAAAATCAGAACTTGCGAGTCTTCAGAAGAAAGGCATCATCTCCAAAGTCACTGAACCAACTGACTGGGTCAGTTCGATGGTGTGCGTCAAAAAGCCCTCGGGGGACTTAAGAATCTGCATCGATCCCAAGGATCTCAACAAAAACATCAGGAGGGAACACTACTTGATCCCAAAAAGAGAAGAGATCAGAAGCGACATGGCACACAAGCGTTTCTTTACCAAGCTAGATGCATCCCAAGGATTCTGGCAAGTCCAACTAGAAGAAACCAGCAGAAAGCTCTGCACCTTCAACATGCCTTTCAGCAGACTCTGCTACAGTCGAATGCCATTTGGGATCATCTCGGCATCCAAAATCTTCCACCGCATCCTGGAACAGATGATGGAAGGGATAGACGGAGTTTGTGTCTACGTGCGTGATGTTATCATCTGGTCCTCAACTCCAGAGGAACATGTGTCGCGACTGAAGAGGGTATTCAGACGCATACACAAGCATGGCCTCAAGTTAAATAGATCCAAATGCAGCTTTGGAATGTCCACGCTCAAATTCCTGGGCGACCAGATATTGGAACACAGTGTACGCCCTGACACGGACAAGATAAAGGCCATTGAAGCGATGAAGGTCCACGAGGACAAGAAAGCGTTACTTCACTTCCTTGGAGTGGTGAATTTTTTAGGCAAATTTATCCCAAGTTTGGCGACACACACCACGTCTCTACGACAACTGATTAAGAAGTCCACCCCTTTCGAATGGAAGACAGAACATCAGAACAAGTGGTTGGAGTTGAAGGTAAAGCTGACCACTGCACCTGTTTTAGCGATCTATGACCCTGATCGTGAAACCAAGATTTCGACTGATGCCAGTCAGGATGGCATTGGAGCATTGTTGCTGCAGAAAGATGACACCTCGTCATTGGTCCCAATAGCAGATGCATAACGTGCAATGACACCGACAGAGACTCGGTACGCTCATATTGAGAAGGAGTGTCTCGGCCTTCTCCTAGGCATTTTGAAATTTCATGTTTACATCTACAGCCTACCAACATTCACCGTTGAAACAGACCTCAGACCTCTGGTCCACATCATACAGAAGAATCTCAATGACATGACACCTCGGCTACAGAGAATTTTCCTTAAACTTAGAAGGTATGACTTCAATCTTATATACACGCCTGGTAGGGATCTCATCATTGCCGACGCGTTGTCTCACTCAGCCACTTCACCAAGTGAACCACTAGTGATGATCCGTCAAAGTGAAGCCCAGGTACAAATGTACGCAGACAACCTTCCTGCAACGGACAAAAAGATATGTCTCATCAGAGGAGAGACGTGCGCAGGTCCCTTGCTGCAACGAGTAATTCACAACCTAAACAATGGGTGCCCGCAATTCTGCAACATCAAAGACGACCTGACAATGATCAATGGTGTACTGCTGAGAATGGACCGAATAGTGAGCCCGCCGTGTCTCAGGCCCATGGTACTTCGCCAGATCCACGAGGGCCACCTGGGCATAGAAAAATGCAGACGAAAGGCTCGACAAGGCATCTACTGGCCTGGCATCAATCAGGACATCACGGACATGGTCTTGAGCTGTGAGACTTGCCAGAAATTCCAACCAGCGCAGCGTAAGGAGACCCTGCAACCACACAATATGGAAACCTCTCCGTGGTCCAAGGTAGGCATTGACCTCGTCCACTCCAATGGTCGTGACTACATACTACTCATAGACTACTACTCGAACTTCCCTGAAGTACTGAAGCTCTCTGACCTCACCTTACATACTGTGATCAAAGCATGCAAAGAGACCTTTTCTCGTCATGGCATCCCAAACACGGTCATGACTGACAACGGACCATGCTTTCACAGACGAAAATGGACCGCGTTTGCAAAGTGCTACAATTTCAAGCACGTCACCTCTAGTCTGCACTACCGCAGTCCGACGGCAATGTGGAAAAAGGGGTGCACAAAGTCAAACAGCTCATCAACAAAGCGTTGGATTCTGCATCCGACATTCATCTAGCACTACTCTTGTAGCGTGCTGCTCCCTTAGCATCTGGCATGTCACTGGCTCAACTGCTGATGAACAGGGACCTGCGAACAACGCTTCCGGCCCTACAACCGCCGAATCCACATCTCCTACCGGAGATACACAAGATGCGATGGCTTCGTGATGGTCAGAAGCATCACTTTGACAAACATGCAACTGATGCAATGGGCAGCACGGTAGCATTGTGGTTAGCACAATTGCTTCACAGCTCCAGGGTCCCAGGTTCGATTCCCTGCTTGGGTCACTGTCTGTGCAGAGTCTGCACGTTCTCCCTGTGTGTGCGTGGGTTTCCTCCGGGTGCTCCAGTTTCCTCTCACAGTCCAAAGATGTGTGGGGTAGGTGGATTGGCCATGCTAAATTGTCCTTAGTGTCCAAAATTGCCCTTAGTGTTGGGTGGGGTTACTGGGTAATGGGGATAGCGTGGAGTTGTGGGTTTGGGTGGGGTGCTCTTTCCAAGAGCTGGTGCAGACTCGATGGGCCGAATGGCCTCCTTCTGCACTGTAAATTCTATGATTTTTATGATGATTCTATGATATGGACACGCTATCCCCAGCAGACACCGTCAGAATCAAAATTCCTGATGGTGGCTGGTCTGCTCCAGCTGTTGTTATTCGACAAGCTGCACCCAGATCCTACGTGATACAAACGGCTGATCATACCATCGCCCGCAGAAATCGAAGGGTACTTCAGAAAATACGGCCGCCACTAATCATCGCCCCTTCACTGCCGTTTGTTGAGGCAATCCCTCAAAATATCCTGACCGATGTTTCCACTGGTCGTGAGACACACACAATGATCAACCACCGACGTCTACGCCACCACCTCTCAGGGGGCCAGCAAGGACAAGGCAGAAGCCTCAAAGATTGAACCTGTGAATATTTTCTCTTCCCCGTTTGCTCTGTATATAAAGATTGTACATATCATTATATCTAGCTTTGTCACACAATTTCCCTAGTACCACACCTGTAATGTTAAAAAAAAAGGGGGAGATGTAATGATTTGTAGACTGACATGTAACTAAGGGGTTAATCAGAACACCCGGCTGTGGCACAACCACGAGAGGGCATTACACAACTCATTATAAAACCAGACACACACTAGACCCTCCCTCTCACTCCTGGCAGGGACTGTAGGATTAGCACCAGAATAGCTTAGATTTCAGGCTGTGGCCTAGATCCCAGTTGTACAGTTAGTCATTATCACTGAGTTATTCAAGTTAGATCAGCAGAGTGTTGAACTCATTTATCTAGTTGTTGTTACTGAATAAATCCTTTCAACTTACTTCAAGGACTGGAGTGTCTTTCAATGTTGTCTATGGTCAGTAGCAACTTATGTTAATCAAACAGCATAACATAACAGACAGCGCCTGTTGTTATCGATGTAACTTCCACCAGGTACCAGGAAGTGAAGCTCTGCAACCTCCAGATGAGGGCGCAGATTTGGGCGTGGCTACACAATCCCTTGGAGACACACTGGCGTCGCAGGTCCCAACTGAGGATCTGCATAAGTCTGTGCACAGGGTGCAGACCAGCACCAAAACAGGGGTTGCCAAACCAAAACATAAAAAGAAAAGAATTTGCCAGATAATTGTTAAAACAAAAAAGCGGAGAAGAGTGGGACAGCTAGCTTATCCCACTGACAAAAACAAAAAAGAACATGTTGATGTTGTGAAAGACGAGCCAGAGACAGAAGAGACAGAAAACGTACAATGAAGCAGCAAAGAGCATCGTGGGAAGACACAATAAAAGCAGAAGAAGCTGTTGACGCATGTGTGGCCATCACGGATCCATGCCTTCAAAAGGCACGGTGTAAAAAGTATACGAAGCAAGAGACCGACATGCAAACCAGTCTTCAAAAAGACTGGCAATATGCCAAGTGATCACATAGGCGAGCCCGTGAGGGAGGCACAAGAACTGTGTGAAAGGTGCAGACACCAACCAGGCAGCTCATGTCCATGGACACTCCAGTTACATTTCTTTATATTGTTTATGCATATCACAAATGTACAAAGTGAAGATAGTAATCATGTTTGTACACACACATCAATATCTCCTAAGGAAGGGGGATGTGGTGATATGCCCATGGATAATATTATATGTGCAGTGTGACCTCCCATCAGCACATGGCATAAGACATCAGTCAAGTGACATTCAGCTACTAGGAGACGATTGTAAAGCATACACAAGGACAGTCGCACATAAGAGTAGTTCCAGGAAAGTCTAAAGTAACCCTGTAATAATTTGATTAGTATAAGATTCGTATTGTAACCTAACCACGTTTACATTAATAAATGATCATTCGGGCTAAGTCACCAGCAGTTCTGTAGAATCATTGCTAGACAAGGTCATGGAACACAACAGTAACTATTGCCCTGAGTGACATCGGCACTGAATTAGAACATAACAAAATAGGAATAGAACATTTTGCCCTCGAGCGCCACATGATCATTGCTATGAACTTGTTTTCCACCTGTCACATCGCTGACTTTTCCAGCTGTGGTGAAAGATCATCAGTTTCTCACTCCACAGACGTTGCAGGATTTGGTATCGCTAAATGAGGAATTCCTCTTCACCGTGGCAGTTAATACAGCGGTGAGAAGAAATTACACCCAGCCGCAGTGAAAGCACCAAATCCTAACCATTAGACCACCAGGGAATCTAAAAGCAACTTGCTCAATTAGCTGACTTTGATCACTTTAACCATTTGTTCCCTCAGCTCAACTGAACTTAAGAAAATATTCTACTTAAGAAAAATGCTATTTTTAGTTAACCGTTTGTCACCTGCTTTTGCGCCCGGGTCCTGGAGGTAAACATATCTGAACCACCAGACCACCCGGGCTCCATCATAACCAGCTCAATGTTGTCTTGTTCATCATTCCTTGTGTCAGTTAATCCATCTGCCTTGCTCTCTATCACAGACCTCGCCTTTTATTTTAACAGACTAACTCCTGAAAATGCTAGAAAAATGCAGCAAATCAATTAACCTTGAGCGACAAATGCACACATTTTTGAACTGTTCCTCACTCTGAAATTAAAATAATTTGACAATTCTTTTGCCGGGATCGAAGCGGGACTTTTCTCGTGTGAAGAGATCCTGATAACCACTACCCGACAGAACAACTCCGCTGACAGCACCCCAAAGGGACTGCACAGCATTCCAAACTGTTTTGTCATGCTACAATTCATGACCATGTTTTGCACACGTCGAATTTGGTTTGGATTTTTAGGAATGTTGTAGAGAAATTGGTCAGCAATGGAACCGCAAAATGAGAGAGCTCAAAAGGAGGCCATTTTCCCCATTATATCTATGCCAGCTTGTTTTCAAAGAGCTACCCAGTTCGTCTCATTACCTTTCCTCTTTCATCAATTCCCCACATTTATTTCCGATTCAATTTATTGTTCCAATCTCTTTTTCACAGTCCCCTAAAAGTGGTGACACAGGTGGCCAAGATGATATTAAGAAGGCATATGACACACTTGCCTTCACCAGCTGGGGCATTGAGTACAGGAGTTGAGAAATAATGTTGCAGCTATATAAAACCTTGGTTAGGCTGCATTTGGAGTTTTGCGTGCAGTTTTGGTCACCACATTATCAGAATGACGTGGAAGCATTGGAGAGAGTGCAAAGAATGCTCGCTAGGATGTTGCCTGGTTCAGAGGGTGTTGGCTATGAGGCGATGTTGGATAAACTATGATTCTTTTCACTGGAAAGACCGAGGCTGAGGGGAGACCTGTTTGAGGTCAAAGAATTATGAGAGGCATAGACATGGTGGACAGTCAGAGGCATTTTCCACAATTACAAGGGGGCACAGGTTAAAGGTGAGAGGGGGAAAGTTTAAGGGAGATGTGCGAGGTACATTTTTCATGCAGGTGGTGGTGGGTGCCTGGAACACTCTACCATACGATATGGTGGAAGTAGGCACATGAGCAACATTTAAGAAGTATCTGGGTGAGTACATGAATAGGAAAGAAATAGAGGGATACAGACTGAGTAAGGGCAGAAGCTTTTTTTTTTAGTTCGTGCATCATTATCGGTTCAAGGTGGATGGCCAAAGGGCATGTTCCTGTGTTGTACTTTTCTTTGTTCTTGGCTTTTTTAAAAAAACACTGAGTTAACAAGTACATTATTGAAAGTGTTGCAGGAGCTTCTGCAGGGTCCATGCTCAGTGTGTGAAAATTACAAGTTTCCCTGACTCAATGACATGAAGGTTTAGGTGAGGATTCTTATATGATTTTTGAAATAAAAATATTAATTTGTGCAGTTCATTTTGTACATTCCTAAGGATCAAAATTGTAGTGATCTCTATGTGCATGTACATAAGGGATTAATGTGTAATCAGTAGCACCAGATGATCACTAGAGGGCCGAACCAACAGGGGTATAAAAGCAACCGCATTGTGCCTCTCTCTCTCTCTTTCGGGTGTACTGTGACCAGGACAGGAGTATCAGATTAGCTCAGATGGTTAGTGTAGTTACTGTAGTTAGATCTTGTTGACCTTATCACTATTATCACATGGGCTGCACGGCAGCACAAGTGATTAGCACTGTGGCTTCACAGCACCAGGGTCCCAGGTTCGATTCCCTGCTGGGTCACTGTCTGTGCGGAGTTTGCACGTTCTCCCCGTGTCTGCATGTGTTTCCTCCGGGTGCTCCGGTTTCCTCCCACAGTCCAAAGACATGCAGGTTAGGTGGATTGGCCATGATAAATTGCCCTTAGTGGCCAAGAAAGGTTAGGAGGGGTTATTGGGTTACGGGGATAGGGCTTAAGTGGGTCGGTGCAGACTCAATGGGCCGAATGGCCTCCTTCTGCACTGCATGTTCGATGTTCATGTTCTATTCTATGATATCAATGTTAAAGTAAAGAACTCACGCAATTATTGTTACAGTTACTCAATAAACCTTTTGTTACTACTGGACGAGTTTGAGTCTTCTTCATCGAGATTCAGACGATCTCATCAACAACCAAGGTTTGCGTAACACATATTACACTCAGTAGTATATCAAAACACACAAAGAAGTGTAATAAAAGATGATACAGGAGTGCAATAAAATAAATATTGGGTTTGGAAACAGGGTAGTGGTGGTCCAGAAGAATCTCAGTTCTGGAATTTAAGTATACATTCTACCCTCTGTAAATGTGAGGTCATTCCAAAGATTTGGTGTGTTAACTCAAATCAAGTCTCATTTCCCCCAGTCACCTCGCTGCTCTCTGACCGACATTGTCTTCTGTTAAATTACTGGCTTTACTTTAAAATTCTGATGCTTGTGTTCAAATTCTTTCATAGCCTCACTTCTCCCTTTATCTCCACCCACTTGAACCCCACGATCCTCTAATTTATCTGTGCTCAGCTAATTCTGCCCACATGATGGGTAGAAGATCTTCTCATAATGCATTGTCATTTGATGATGGTATTGTTGATTGTTCTATCTCCACCATTCCTAATGAGAACACCTGAATTCTATTTCTTCCAAACAAAGACCCAAAGTGCATGACTCCACAGTTTCCAATTCCAGATAGCTCTATTGGGCTCGGCAAAGTTTCTGTATGGCAGCATGGTGCACAGTCACTCACACATAGAAGGTCCCTGAATCTAAACATGGCAGAAACATTGTCATTATCTAAGTAGTTATATATCTCAAAACCAACTGAATGTGTTGTCTCTGGAGAGTGAGGGCTGAACTGATTGCAGCCTTTTGTTCTTGGGAAGCAGGCGCCGCTGGCCTGCCCAGCATTTGGTACCCATCCCTAATTGCCCTTGAACTGAGTGACTTGCTTGGCCACTTAAAGAGTCAACTGCATCGCTGTGTGGGTCTGGAGTCACACAAAGGTGTCACATGTAGTCCAAACCAGGTAAGGACGGCAGATTTCATTGCCTGAAGGAATTGCCAGAAGAATTTTATTCCAGATTTTTAATGAGTCGAATTTCACCATCTGCTGTGTGGGATTCTCCACCCCCGGACCCCAGTGCATTACCCTGGGTCTCTGAATTACTAGTTCAGTGACAATGCCACTACGCCATCACCTCCTAAAGGATAAGGATAGACAAGCAGAAGATATTCCCACTTTTGAGTAGAAGAGAATAAATGTAAGTTAGTCAGTCACCAGGAAAGCAGATGCATAATTCAGGACCAACCAGTGAGAAACAGAAAATGCTTCAAATACTTGTCTGCCAATGTCTGTGGAATGAGGAACCGAGTTACCACTTCAGGTATAAGCACTGATACAGTTCAGTTCTGATGAAAGATCAACGGAATTTGCAGTATTTTCTATTGTGATTTCACATGCCCAAGATCTGCAGTGTTGTGAATATGGAACCCATCAAGAGAAGGCTTAAGATCCATGTCTCAGCTGGGAACTCGGGGGTAAAATTTCTGAGTATGAAATTAATACTCATTAGCAGAAAAGGAGATTCGCTCAGCCATTCCATCTGACACAGCAGCACAATGCACCAGAGAGAACGATCATGTCGATACTTCAGCTCTGCAAGGAGATTTATTCAGCTGCCCGATTTACATTCCAGCTTTCAAAGTTAAAGGATTTGATCCACAATCAGTGCATCTCAAGCAACAGTTTAAATGTTTCGTGAGGGAGAAAAACCTGATCATTACAATTGCTGAGACTCCAGTGAGTTGAACTTTAATTGTACACGTCTGCTCAATTACAACTGGGACAGAACTCTGGCTCCTGCGAAATTTTGTTCCTACATTCGTTATTTTCAGACCTTGGTCCAATGGATCAAATGCTACTAAAATGACAAAACATATTGTTTATTCAAAAATGTCATATTTCAATGGTGGGCGTTCGCCGCGAATCAGAGTGCACCATGTCCTCAGAACAGGAGGTGGCTGCCCAATGATTGGAGGCGGTTTTTAAAATGGAGCATGCGCAATGTTGTTTCTGATTGGCACATGCGCAGTGGCGTGCTGCAGCAGCAAGAAGGCACAAACGTTGCCTCTGGAGATTGCAAGAAACGGCGAATTCTGCAGGTAATGGAGGCAGTAGAGTGTATGGGGAGGCTTCATAAACACCCGGTGGATGCCGAAAATCCCAAAGGAGAACAAATTGCTCCCGTATTCGAATTAAATGGGGCAGCAGCATGAACTGTTTGAGTTGGAGGCCCCAACTCAATTTTATAGGGGGCAATGTACAGCAGGGTGGCGCAGGCACGGTCATCCTTCTCCAGGAGAAGTAAATGTGAATTTCTGTCCTTGACTGACACTCTTGGAATTTGGAAACTCCTTTAATAATATAATAATGCTCTATATTGTCACAAGTAGGCTTACATTAACACTGCAATAAAGTTACTGTGAAAAGCCCATAGCTGTCACATTCCGGCGCCTGTTCGGGTACATGGAGGAAGAATTCAGAATGTCCAATTCACCTAACAGTAGGTCTTTCGGGACTTGTGGGAGGAAACCGGAGCACCCGGTGGAAACCCACGCAGACTCTGCCAGGAACCTGGGACCCTGTGCTATGAAGCAACAATGCTAACCACTGTGCTACCGTGCTGCCCATATAGGTTTGTAACCCTTTTACAGGGGCTCCGAAGAGGGGAGGGTTTACACACACAACTCAAACCTGGAGATATGTTTGTCTCTTCTCAATTTCAATCCTGGACTGATGGTGATGATTTTTACTTGCAGAATAATAGAAGATTAGGAATTAAAGGCAGCAGATCGAAACATGACAGCGGCACCTGTTTCATCAGAACCTGAATGTAAGTGTGTCTGTGGGGAAAAAAACCTCAAACATTATGTAACAGGAAATCGGGAGGAACAATGTCATGGAGGGATTTGGAAAGAAGGATGGAAATTTTAAATTGACGTTATGTTTAACTGGGAGTCTGTGTAGCTCAGTGACCACAGGGTGATGGGTGACTGAATGGGACTCCATGCACAGGTTGTGAGGTAAAGGATATGTCAAAATGTCGAGAGATGCTGGAATTCTGGTCACTTGACTGGACATAGGGCCCTTACGGTATGACCACCTCTGAACGTGCTATCCACATAGCTCTCAGCCTTACGGATGGGCAACCTTGACTCCAGCTTGAGCCCTGGAAACCTGGACCTCCTGTTTCTGCAACTGGTGGCAGTTCCTGGGCATGTAGCCATCTAGGACACAGCGTCTATGAGTTTGCACATATTCCAGCACACTCATTTCACTTGGCCGAGGTGTCCTGCCATGTCTTTGCTGCTCGTGCATTAAATCTATTCTATTTTAGATGACTTGCGTACCTTTTTTTATATATATATATATATATATATACCGCCTATAAAAATGGCAGACATTAACTCGGTGCCTCCAACTCAGGCAGTTGCTGCTACGGCTCTGGTGAGAAAGCAGCACTAATTAGTTCTCATTCTGTTTTCTCGGCATCCACTGGGTCTTTAGGAAGTCCCCCATGCACTCCACCGCCTAGTTTTATAACCCTCTACAATTCGCCATTTCCTCAATCTCTGAAGCCGATGTAACTGCCTTCTTATTCCAGATGCTAGTTCTTCACGTACTGCCTCTTAAACTGAGCACTTACCAACCAATCAACTTACCAATTTCCTGTGTTGTCACATTTGCTTTTTTGCCCACTGCTGCCTCACAGATACTCAGCAAATAACAGTCCTCTTCCTCTGCAGCAGGGCAAGTCCACTTTCTGAAGGGTGAAAAAGTTATAGAAAGCAAAAAAGCACATCTTTCCCCACAGTACTGAATCTTGACTTGGATCAAATTCCCAAATATACTCCACTGTGTTTCACTCCAGGATGAAGTCTCTCGCTGTTCGTGTCCCACTTACTGATGCAGAAACATTCCTGGAAACTCAACTTCGGATCAAATATGAAACTATTTGATAAGTTTGTGAACAGTCTCAGAGTTTCCAGGCACAGGGGTGGAGTCAGAGTCCAGGGAGTGGAGTTTGCAGCGGGACTAAAAGCAAAGGCATCGTTCTGCAACTACGAGAACCAGGGAAGAATGGTCCTCGATTAATTGATGGTATTTGATATTGCATATCTTCCAAAAGATTCAATTCAAAGGGACAAGTTATGCCAGGACACCTCAAAGCCATGGTGTACTCTTTGTGCTCTATGTGGGAAGTCGGGAACATTTCCAGTGTCCAGGGGCAGCCTGTGTGCCGGAGGTGTCTCCAGCTGCAGTTCCTGAAAGCCTGGGTTTTGAAATTGGAGAGGCGGCTGGGGACATACGGAGCATGGGCCAGGCGGAGAGTATTGTGAACAGAACTTGGAGGGAAATTATCACACCACAACCTTAATGTACACAGGCAGGAAGGGAATGGGTGGTCACCAGGCAGAGCAAGAGGACTAGGCAGGCAGTGAATCATAGAATATACAGTGCAGAAGGAGGCCATTCGGCTTATTGAGTCTGCACCGGCCCTTGGAAAGAGCACCCCACGCAAGCCTACACCTCCACCCTATCCCAGCAACCCCACAGAACCTTATCTGGACACTAAGGGAGATTTAATGTGGCCAATCCACCTATCCTGCACATCTTTGGACTGTGGGAGGAAACCGGAGCACCCAGAGGAAACCCACGCAGACACTGGGAGAAAATGCAGACTCCGCACAGACAGCGACCCAAGCCGGATATTGAACCTGGACCCTGGAGCTGTGAAGCAACAGTACTAACCATTGTGCTGCCATGTCACCCAATCTCCTGTGCATATTTGTCTACAAAAGCACTGTTTAAAAAAAGGAGGTAGGCAGAAAGCGGGTAATTATAGGCCAGTGAGCTTAACTTCGGTAGTAGGGAAGATGCTGGAATCTATCATCAAGGAAGAAATAGCGAGGCGTCTGGATGAAAATTGTCCCATTGGGCAAACGCAGCATGGGTTCATAAAGGGCAGGTCGTGCCTAACTAATTTAGTGAAATTTTTTGAAGACATTACCAGTGCGGTAGATAATGGGGAGCCAATGGATGTGGTATATCTGGATTTCCAGAAAGCCTTTGACAAGGTGCCACACAAAAGGTTGCTGCATAAGATAAAGATGCATGGCATTAAGGGTAAAGTAGTAGCATGGATAGAGAATTGGTTAATTAATAGAAAGCAAAGAGTGGGGATTAATGGGTGTTTCTCTGGTTGGCAATCAGTAGCGAGTGGTGTCCCTCAGGGATCAGTGTTGGGCCCACAATTGTTCACAATTTGCATAGATGATTTGGAGTTGGGACCATGGGCAATGTGTCCAAGTTTGCAGCGACACTAAGATGAGTGGTAAAGCAAAAAGTGCAGAGGATACTGGAAGTCTGCAGAGGGATTTGGGTAGGTGAAGTGAATTGGCTAGGGTCTGGCAGATGGAATACAATGTTGACAAATGTGAGGTTATCCATTTTGGTAGGAATAACAGCAAAAGGGATTATTATTTAAATGATAAAGTATTAAAACATGCTGCTGTGCAGAGATCTGGGTGAGCGAGTGCATGAGTCGCAAAAAGTTGGTTTACAGGTGCAACAGGTGATTAAGAACACAAATGGAATTTTGTCCTTCATTGCTAGAGGGATAGAGTTTAAGACGAGGGAGGTTATGCTGCAATTGTATAAGGTGTTAATGAGGCCACACCTGGAGTATTGTGTTCAGTTTTGGTCTCCTTACTTGAGAAAGGACGTACTGGCACTGGAGGGTGTGCAGAGGAGATTCACTAGGTTAATCCCAGAGCTGAAGGGGTTGAGGAGAGGTTGAGTAGACTGGGACTGTACTCGTTGGAATTTAGAAGGATGAGGGGGGATCTTATAGAAACATATAAAAATATGGAGGGAATAGATAGGATAGATGCGGGCAGGTTGTTTCCACTGGCGGGTGAAAGCAGAACTAGGGGGCATAGCCTCAAAATAAGGAGAATTAGATTTAGGACTGAGTTTAGGATGAACTTCTTCACCCAAAGGGTTGTGAATCTATGGAATTCCTTGCCCAGTGAAGCAGTAAAGTCTCCTTCATTAAATGTTTTAAAGATAAAGAGAGATAGATTTTTGAAGAATAAAGGGATTTAGGGTTATGGTGTTCGGAGCTGAGTCCACAAAAGATCAGCCATGATCTCATTGAATGGCGGAGCAGGCTCGATGGGCCAGATGGCCTACCCCTGCTCCTAATTCTTATGTTTGTATGTAACAGATATACCGCTTTGGATACTGTTCAGGGGAATGCCCTCTCAGGGGAAAACAGCAACAGCCAAATTTGCTGCACTACAGTTACCTCTGTTTCACAAAAGAAGAGTAAAAAGTGTGGGAATGAAAAAGTAATAGAGATTCAACTGTATTGAGATCAGATAGGCATTTCTGTGGCCACAAACAAGATTCCAGGATGTTATGTTCCCTCCCCGGTGCTATGGTCAAGTGGGCTCAAAGTGGCTACAGGACCTTTTTTTACTGTACTTTATTACAAACATGTGTAATAAAGTACAGTAAAATGAACAGTAATATGCACAACGACACACTCAATAACCTCACAATTTACAGTTTGTACAATTTTTGCCCCTACCCTCCCCATTCCCCCTCCGCGACAAACAATTCCTCAAACATTGTCATGAACAACCCCCAGAGTGTTTCAAAGCCCTCCTCCGACCCACTCAACTCAAATTTGATCTTTTCCAACCGTACAAAGCCATACAGGTCCCCCAGCCAGGCAGCCAAATCAGTAGCGTATCCGCCCTCCAATTCAACAATATCTTCCACCGGGCAATTAGAGAGGAGAAGGCCACAACATTGGCCCCTCCCCTGCATCAGCTCCAGCTTTTACGATACCACAAAGCTCACTACCATTGGACCTGACCTCTACTTACATAATTTTGGACAATGTTCCAAATATCACTTCCCAATACCTCACAAGCCCAAATGTCTTTGCCTCTCATAATTTTGTAGACCTCTAACAGGTCTCCCATCACCTCCGTCTTTCCAATGAAAACAATCATACTTTATTCAACCTCTCCTCATAGCCAACACCCTCTAGACCAGGCAACATCCTGGTGAACACTCTTTGCACTCTCTCCACAGCTTCCAGTCCTTCTGATAATGTTGGGACCAGAACTGCCCACAATACTCCAAATGCGGCCTAACCAAGATTTTATATTGCTGCAACATGATTTCCCAACTCCTGTACTCAATGCCCCGGCTGATGAAAGCAAGCATGCCATTTCCTTCTTAATCACCTTGGCCACCTGTGTTGCCACTATTGGGGAACTGAGGACCAGCACGCCCAAATCCCTCTGTATGTTAATGTTCCAAAGTGTTCTGCCATTTACAGTATAATTCGTACCTAGATTTGATCCTCAAATGCATCGCCTTGCATTTGTCCGGATTAAACGTCATCTACCATTTTTATGCCCAAGCCTCTCAGCTGTCTATATCCTGTTGTACCCCTCGGCAATCCTTGGCACTATCAGCAACTCAGCCAATCTTCGTTTCATCCACAAATTTACTGAACAGACAACCCACATTTTCCTCCAGATGATTTATATATACTATAAACAGCAGAGTTCGGAGCACCGATCCCTGCGGAACACCACTAGCTACAGATCTCCATCCTGAAAAACACTCTTCCACCTCGACGATGTCTTCTATAACCAAGAAAGTTCTGGGTCCATCTAGCCAGCCTACCCCAAATTCCATGTGATTTTAGTTTTTGTACCAGTCTGTCATGAGGGACCATGTCAAACGCCTTACTAAAGTCCATATAAACTACATCCACAGCCCTTCCTTCATCAATTTTCTCTGTCACCTATTCAAAAAACTCCAAGTTCATGACACATGATCTTTCCCATTCAAAACCATGCTGCCTGTCACGAACTCATCCATTTTCCTCCAAATGTGCATATATTCTGTCCCTTTTCCAGATATCTTTTCCAAAAGCTTCCCCACCATTGATGTCACGCACGCCGGCCTATAATTTGCTGGATTATCCCTGCTTCGGGACCCTGCTGATTTAGGACTGAGTTTAGGAGGAACTTCTTCACCCAAAGGGTTGTGAATCTCTGGAATTCCTTGCCCAGTGAAGCAGTTGAGGCTCCTTCTTTAAACGTTTTTAAGAAAAAGATAGATACCTTTCTAAAGAATAAAGGGATTCGGGGATATGGTGTACGGGCCGGAGAGTGGAGCTGAGTCCACAAAGATCAGCCATGATCTCATTAAATGGCGGAGCAGGCTCAAGGGGCCAGATGGCCTATTCCTGTTCCTAGTTCTTATGTTCTTATGTTACAAGTTACAGAGGGACATAGATAAGCTGCAGCGCTGGGCTGAGAGGTAGCAAATGGAGTTTAATGCAGAGAATGTGAGGGGATTCATTTTGGAAGGAATAACAGGAAGACAGAGTACTGGGCTGATGATAAGATTCTTGGCAGTGTGGATGAGCAGAGAGATCTCGGTGTCCATGTACATGGATCCCTGAAAGTTGCCACCCAGGTTGAGAGGGTTGTTAAGAAGGCGTACAGTGTGTTAGCTTTTATTGGTAGAGGGATTGAGTTTCGGAGCCATTGAGGTCAGCTGTACAAAACTCTGGTGCGGCCGCATTTGGAGTATTGTGTGCAATTCTGGTCGCCGCATTATAGGAAGGATGTGGAAGCA
This sequence comes from Scyliorhinus torazame, assembly GCF_047496885.1. Taxonomy (NCBI): domain Eukaryota; kingdom Metazoa; phylum Chordata; class Chondrichthyes; order Carcharhiniformes; family Scyliorhinidae; genus Scyliorhinus; species Scyliorhinus torazame. The sequence goes on along the minus strand of NC_092711.1, from coordinate 185,104,779 downwards.
TTGGAAAGGGTGCAGAGGAGATTTACCAGTATGTTGCCTGGTATGGAGGGAAGATCTTATGAGGAAAGGCTGAGGGACTTGAGGCTGTTTTCGTTAGAGAGAAGAAGGTTAAGAGGTGACTTAATTGAGGCATACAAGATGATCAGAGGATTGGATAGGGTGGACAGTGAGAGCCTTTATCCTCGGATGGTGATGTCTAGCACGAGGGGACATAGCTTTAAATTGAGGGGAGATAGATATAAGACAGATGTCAGAGGTAGGTTCTTTACTCAGAAAGTAGTAAGGGTGTGGAATGCCCTGCCTGCAACAGTAGTGGACTCGCCAACACTAAGGGCATTCAAATGGTCATTGGATAGACATGGACGATTCGGGAATAGTGTAGATGGGCTTTCGAGTGGTTTCACAGGTCGGCGCAACATCGAGGGCCGAAGGGCCTGTACTGCGCTGTAATGAAATGCAAATGAAAAAAATGAAAATGAATGAAATGAAAATGAAAATCGCTTATTGTCACAAGTAGGCTTCAATGAAGTTACTGTGAAAAGCCCCTAGTTGCCACATTCCGGCACCTGTTCTATAGGATTAGATCCAAGGAAGAGGCATACAAATTGGTCAGCAAAAAACAGCGAACATGAGGATCAGGAGCAGTTTGGAATTCAGCAAAGGATGACCAAGGCATTGGTTGGTTAAGAAGGGGAAAATAGAGCATGACGGTAAGCTTGCGGTGTGATAGATCTGTACTTTGGTCAATATACTGTCGCCGCACGATATATTACTCGACCAAGCTTCATGCGTGAAGTAAATTCGAGCTTTATTCAGTCAGTTTTCAGATGTCTCTTGATCAAGTCAGTTTGCTTGCAAATACAGAGTTTTGAAACGTTTGTTTTGTCCAGGCAAATACAGATGACTGAGTCAAATTCAATACAAATTACAGTTCTTGATGATTTCTTTCAAATTAAAATACACACTACAGAGAAGTTGAAAATGGATAAAATGGCAGCTTTCAGAGCGAAGTGCAGGAAATAGTTAAAGACAGGAATAAGATAATTCCTGAATAATTTGCTCGAAATCGGCACCTATTTTTAACGTAATTGCTATTGCCAATGTTCGGTCCCCTTTCTGTCCATGATTGGGTCATAATAATTGTAGTTCATTTTATTCGATAGAAATGGGTGCCTATCACATTTTTAGTCTGGGGTGACTGTAACATCTCGTTCCCTCCATACTTTATCAGTTCTCATGACCGACCACTGAATGAGGAACTTTGCCCAGATTCATATACTAACGAATATGTCTGGAGTTTTATTCTGATCATTCTCATGCTATTCAGCAGTTTTCACTGCCTGTCTGTTTGAACTGTGTGACCTTAGTGAACGATTTTGATACTAAATCACTTTAAAAAGCCATTTTGATTTTGAAGGATTTCTTCCTTTTAAACTTATATATTAAAACTAGATTTCTATCACGGGGAATATAAAAACTGATTGTAAAAGTTTTTACCAGTACGTGAAAAGTGTTACGGTATCAGACCAGATCCAAATATCTGTTCGGAAACTGGACGAGAAACCGCAACAATTTTTCAATTTGTAAAACTGAGGAAAGGATACGTCACCCTAAGAGTGACTCCACTTATATTAAAACAAACTTTATTATTAACACAATACCATCGAAATTAACATCAAAGAAAACAGCTTACAGTTAAACAATTCTTAACAATAAAAGGAAACACTTAATTTTTTCTCCATTTCACAATATAAACAACAATCATTCAATTTTATACAATTTGGATAATAAACAAATAACCCTCCCCATATGCCGCACCCTGATTATTGCTAATGACTCCTAATTCTTAAAGAATTAACCGATCTCTATCCTGTAACCAATCTCTATTTGTTGATGTACCATTGTCAACGTACTCTGTCGATTATTCTTTTGTCTACTATGTACATACTGTTCACGTTCCCTTGGCTGCAGAAAAATACTTTCACTATACTTCGGTACATGTGATAATAAATATCAATCAATCAAAAGAAGGAGATAAACAGCTTCCGCCTCGAATAGATCCTCTCCTCTGACCCCCTAGTGACGTGCTTTATTTTCTGCAGATGCAAAAAAACTCTGATAGATCCCCCACCCAAGTCGTCACCTGAAGCGGCTCCAGTGCGTGCCACCAGAGCAGAATCCCCCGGGCTATCAGGGAGGCAAAGGCCAATACATCAGCCCTCCTCCCCTCCTGCAGCTCCAGCTCATCCGATACCCCAAATATCGGCACCCACGGGCCCGGAGCCACCTTTGCACCCCAAAATCTCTGAAATAGTCTCTAAAAAGGACCCCCAGAACGTCCCTAGAACATAGAACATAGAAAATACAGCACAGAACAGGCCCTTCGGCCCACGATGTGCCGAACCTTTGTCCTAGATTAATCATCGATTATCATTGAATTTACAGTGCAGAAGGAGGCCATTCGGCTCCCTGAGACTGCACCGGCTCTTGGAAAGAGCACCCTACCCAAACTCAACACCTCCACCCAACACCAAGGGCAATTTTGGACACTAAGGGCAATTTATCATGGCCAATCCACCTACCCTGCACATCTTTGGACTGTGGGAGGAAACCGGAGCACCCGGAGGAAACCCACGCACACACGGGGAGGACGTGCAGACTCCGCACAGACAGTGACCCAAGCTGGAATCGAACCTGGGACCCTGGAGCTGTGAAGCAATTGTGCTATCCACAATGCTACCGTGCTGCCCTTAAGAACAAATAAATCTACACTATATCATTTTAACGTAATCCGTGTACCTATCCAATAGCTGCTTGAAGGTCCCTAATGTTTCCGACTCAACTACTTCCACAGGCAGTGCATTCCATGCCCCCACTACGCTCTGGGTAAAGAACCTACCTCTGATATCCCTCCTATATCTTCCACCTTTCACCGTAAATTTATGTCCCCTTGTAATGGTTTGTTCCACCCGGGGAAAAAGTCTCTGACTGTCTACTCTATCTATTCCCCTGATCATCTTATAAACCTCTATCAAGTCGCCCCTCATCCTTCTCCGTTCTAATGAGAAAAGGCCTAGCACCCTCAACCTTTCCTCGTAAGACCTACTCTCCATTCCAGGTAACATCCTGGTAAATCTTCTTTGCACCTTTTCCAAAGCTTCCATATCCTTCCTAAAATAAGGTGACCAGAACTGTACACAGTACTCCAAATGTGGCCTTACCAAAGATTTGTACAGCTGCAACATCACCTCACGGCTCTTAAATTCAATCCCTCTGTTAATGAACGCGAGCACACCATAGGCCTTCTTCACAGCTCTATCCACTTGAGTGGCAACTTTCAAAGATGTATGAACATAGACCCCAAGATCTCTCTGCTCCTCCACATTGCCAAGAACTCTACCGTTAACCCTGTATTCCGCATTCATATTTGTCCTTCCAAAATGGACAACCTCACACTTTTCAGGGTTAAACTCCATCTGCCACTTCTCAGCCCAGCTCTGCATCCTATCTATGTCTCTTTGCAGCCGACAACAGCCCTCCTTACTATCCACAACTCCACCAATCTTCGTATCGTCTGCAAATTTACTGACCCACCCTTCAACTCCCTCATCCAAGTCATTAATGAAAATCACAAACAGCAGAGGACCCAGAACTGATCCCTGCGGTACGCCACTGGTAACTGGGATCCAGGCTGAATATTTGCCATCCACCACCACACTCTGACTTCTATCGGTTAGCCAGTTTGTTATCCAACTGGCCAAATTTCCCACTATCCCATGCCTCCTTCCTTTCTGCAGAAGCCTACCATGGGGAACCTTATCAAATGCCTTACTAAAATCCATGTACACTACATCCACTGCTTTACCTTCATCCACATGCTTGGTCACCTCCTCAAAGAATTCAATAAGATTTGTAAGGCAAGACCTACCCCTCACAAATCCGTGCTGACTATCCCTAATCAAGCAGTGTCTTTCCAGATGCTCAGAAATCCTATCCTTCAGTACCCTTTCCATTACTTTGCCTACCTCCGAAGTAAGACTAACTGGCCTGTAATTCCCAGGGTTATCCCTAGTCCCTTTTTTGAACAGGGGCACAACATTCGCCACTCTCCAATCCCCTGGTACCACCCCTGTTGACAGTGAGGACGAAAAGATCATTGCCAACGGCTCTGCAATTTCATCTCTTGCTTCCCATAAATCCTTGGATATATCCCGTCAGGCCCGGGGGACTTGTCTATCCTCAAGTTTTTCAAAATGCCCAACACATCTTCCTTCCTAACAAGTATTTCCTCGAGCTTACCAGTCTGTTTCATACTGTCCTCTCCAACAATAGGGCCCCTCTTATTTGTAAATACAGAAGAAAAGTACTCGTTCAAGACCTCTCCTATCTCTTCAGACTCAATACACAATCTCCCACTACTGTCCTTGATCGGACCTACCCTCGCTCTAGTCATTCTCATATTTCTCACATATGTGTAAAAGGCCTTGGGGTTTTCCTTGATCCTACCCGCCAAAGATTGTTCATGCCCTCTCTTAGCTCTCCTAATCCCTTTCTTCAGTTCCCTCCTGGCTATCTTGTATCCCTCCAATGCCCTGTCTGAACCTTGTTTCCTCAGCCTTACATTAGTCTCCTTTTTCCTCTTAACAAGACATTCAACCTCTCTTGTCAACCATGGTTCCCTCACTCGACCATCTCTTCCCTGCCTGACAGGGACATACATATCAAGGACACGTAGTACCTGTTCCTTGAACAAGTTCCACATTTCACTTGTGTCCTTCCCTGCCAGCCTATATTCCCAACTTATGCACTTCAATTCTTGTCTGACAACATTGTATTTACCCTTCCCCCAATTGTAAACCTTGCCCTGTTGCACGCACCTATCCCTCTCCATTACTAAAGTGAAAGTCACACAATTGTGGTCACTATCTCCAAAATGCACCCCCACTAACAAATCTATCACTTGCCCTGGTTCATTACCAAGTACTAAATCCAATATTGCCCCTCCTCTGGTCGGACAATCTACATACTGTGTTAGAAAAGCTTCCTGGACACACTGCACAAACACCACCCCATCCAAACTATTTGATCTAAAGAGTTTCCACTCAATATTTGGGAAGTTAAAGTCACCCATGACTACTACCCTGTGACTTCTGTACCTTTCCAAAATCTGTTTCCCAATCTGTTCCTCCACATCTATGCTACTATTGGGGGGCCTATAGAAAACTCCTAACAAGGTGACTGCTCCTTTCCTATTTCTGAATTCAACCCATACTACCTCATTAGGGTGATACTCCTCGAACTGCCTTTCTGCAGCTGTTATACTATCTCTAATTAACAATGCCACCCCCCCACCTCTTATACCACCCTCCCTATTCTTATTGAAACATCTATTACCAGGGACCTCCAACAACCATTTCTGCCCCTCTTCTATCCAAGTTTCCGTGATGGCCACCACATCGTAGTCCCAAGTACCGATCCATGCCTTAAGTTCACCCACCATATTCCTGATGCTTCTTGCGTTGAAGTATACACACTTCAACCCATCTCCGTGCCTGCAAGTACTCTCCTTTGTCAGTGTTCCCTTCCCCACTGCCTCATTCCACGCTTTGGCGTCCTGAATATCGGCTACCTTAGTTGCTGGACTACAAATCCGGTTCCCATTCCCCTGCCAAATTAGTTTAAACCCTCCTGAAGAGTACTAGAAAACCTCCCTCCCAGGATATTGGTGCCCCTCTGGTTCAGATGCAACCCGTCCTGCTTGTACAGGTCCCACCTTCCCCAGAATGCGCTCCAATTATCCAAATACCTGAAGCCCTCCCTCCTACACCATTCCTGCAGCCACGTGTTCAACTGCACTCTCTCCCTATTCCTAGCCTCGCTATCACGTGGCACCGGCAACAAACCAGAGATGACAACTCTGTCTGTCCTGGCTTTTAACTTCCAGCCTAACTCCCTAAACTTGTTTATTACCTCCACACCCCTTTTCCTACCTATGTCGTTGGTACCAATGTGCACCACGACTTCTGGCTGCTCCCCCTCCCCCTTAAGGATCCTGAAGACATGATCCGAGACATCCCTGACCCTGGCACCCGGGAGGCAACATACCTTCCGAGAGTCTCGCTCGCGACCACATAATCTCCTATCTATTCCCCTAACCATTGAATCTCCTACAACTATTGCTTTTCTATTCTTCCCCCCTTCCCATCTGAGCCCCAGAGCCAGACTCAGTGCCAGAGGCCTGGCCGCTAGGGCCTTCCCCCGGTAGGTCATCCCCCCCCCAACAGCATCCAAAACGGTATATTTGTTTTGAAGGGGAACGGCCACGAGGGATCCCTGCACTGTCTGCCTGTTTGTTTTTTTCCCCCTGACTGTAACCCAGCTATTCTTGTCCTGTACCTTGGGTGTGGTTACCTCCCTGTAACTCTTCTCAATCACCCCCTCTGCCTCCCGGATGATCCGAAGTTCATCCATCTTCAGCTCCAGTTCCCTAACACGGCCTTTGAGGAGCTGAAGTTGGGTGCACTTCCCGCAGGTATAGTCAGCGGGGACACCGGTGGTATCCCTCACCACCCACATCCTACAGGAGGAGCATGCAACTGGCCTAGCCTCCATCCCCTCTTACCTGACAGAATATAGCTGCCCTGTGGACTAACTAGATCTCCGCCCTCTGACTCTGCTCCCAGTCAGCTACACTTTCTGTAAACTCCTGGCTCTCTTTGCGGAAATGTCAGGAACAAAATGAAAGGAGCACCTAACTCCCTCCTCGCCTAACTCCCTCGGTCACCAAACTCTTACTATAGCACTCAAAATGCACCAAATTCAGCACTCAGTGCAAACAGTCCCTAATTTAGTACAGGACCAAAACAAGTGGGAGTGTTTCGTCGGCCCTCTTGAACAACGCGCGCATCTGCCCTTAACCTTGGGGAAAGAACCCACTAATGCGTGTTCTAGTCATGTGCATGCTATGCACTATTTTAAACTGGATCAAGTGTCTTGCACACGAGGAAGTAGAATTTACCGTATGTGGCGCCTTAGTCCACATGCACCCCCCCCCCCCAATCCCCCAATGCACTATCCTACTCTTCTCCCAATTTTTCTTTATGTCCCCCAAAGAAGCCCTCTCCCTCTCCATCAACTGCCTATAGATATCTGAGACCTGCCCTATCTCATCCAACACAGGACTTTATCCATTAGTGAGAGGGGCAGCAACCAAGGAAAATTAGAGACCTCCTTCCGAACAAAGGTCCTCATCTGTAAAAATCAGACCCATTTCCCCCCGGAAGCTGAAACCTTTCCACCAGTTCCTCCAGGCCCGCAAACCCTGCACAAATAAATTCCCAAATCTCTCTACCCCCTGCCGCTCCCAGACCTTGTAGGTGAGTTAAGTCCCACATATCGACACCCTGAACCACATCGACACCAGCTTAAAATTTTGCATAAACTTGTTCCAAACTCTTAACGAGGCTACCACCACTGGCTTCATAGAGTACCTGGCCTGTGAGACAGGAAGAGGAACCTTCACCAATGTGCTTAAACATGACCATGTACAGGAAGCTGCCTCCATCAGCCCCGAAACCGGCTTTTCCTCCATGACCCATTTCCGAACCTTCTCGATATTTGCCACTCAGTAGTAATTCATCAAATGAGGCAACACCAACCCCCTCCCCTGACTGCCTATTTCTTTGCAAAAACGCTCTCAGAAGCCGAGGTGTCTTGCCCGCCCACATGAAGTTTGATATCAGCTTGTTAATCTTCACAAAAAATATTGAGGTAGAAAGATTGGGAGACTCTGCAATATAAATGAGAAATTTCGAAGGACCACCATTTTCACTGCTTGAATCCTTCCCGCCAACGATAATGGGAGAGCGTTCCAACTTTCCAAATTCCGCTTCACCCCTTTTACCAGGCCGGCCAGATTCAGCTTGTGCAGCAATGCCCAATCATTAGCTATCTGTATTCGCAAATATCTAAAACTCAACCTGGCCAGCCAAAATGGCAAATTCTCAAACCCACACCCTGTCACTGAGGGTTCACCGGGAACACCTCACTCTTCCCACATTGAGTTTATAACCGGAAAAAGAGCCAAACTTAATACCTGCATAATCTTTCCACACTAGAGACAGGGGGCTGGATTGTCCAGTCGCCGGCACCGGAATCGGGTTCGGCGATCGGCCGGAGAATCACAGTTCCCGTCCAAATTGGGGGCGGTGTCGATTTTGCGATGCTCTGCCCCCTCCAAAGCGGCGTAATCTTTGAGTACACCACGGCGTCAGGACATTGCCTGAGGCCCTCCCTCCGAAGCTCCGCCTCCGGCCGGCAGAGTTCCCGACAGCGTTGGTCACGTGTGGTCTCAGGCGTGGACTCGGTCCAGCACTGCCACAGTCGGGGAGGGCCGATCCGCGGGCAAGGGGACTTTATTAGGGGCTGGGGGCACTGTGGGGGGGGTGTTGGTCCGAGGCGCACGAGCCGGCCAAAGCGGGGGCACATTTCGCGGGCTGGGTCCGTGAGTGGCATCCGTCATGTAGCATGGCTCTGCTGCTGCAGGCTGCCGCCGTGCGCATTTGAGGCCACGGACCCGACAATTCTCCGGGCCATATCGTTAGCTGGTGCCGGGTGCTCTACCCTGCCGGCATACTAGCCCCCAGCAACACGCGGAATCCGTGGTCGTTTTACGGCGTTTCTGGTGTGAAATGCTGCCGTACCCACGCTGGTGTGCGAACATAGCCTCAGAATAAGAGAATCCAGCCGAGGGTCTGTGACATACAACAGTAAGTCCTCTGCATACAGGGATATTCGATGCCTCATTCCTCCCTCTCCATAGACGACCTCGCTGTAATAGCCAGTGGCTCACTTGCCAACTCTAAAAGTGGGCACGCCTGCCTTGTTCCCCATGCAGTCGAAAGTACACCGAGTTTAATGCATTGGTACAAACGCTCGCAGTGGGAGCCTTATACAACAATCTGATCCATGTTATGAACCTAGGTCAAAACCCAAACCACCTCGGTATCTGAAAGTGATGCTCCCATTCTACCTGTCGAATGCTTTCTCTGAGTCCATGGAGATTATAACCTCTGGCTCCAAACCCGATGGGGCTGACATCACCACATTCAATCTTATATTGGTCAACAATTGTCAACCCATCCGATCCTCGGGTACTATAACCAGCAGACATTCCTCAAAGCGAGTTGAAAGCAGCTTTGCCAATAACTTTGCATCGGCATTCAACGGAGATATGGCCAGTATGACCCAAACTCCGCTGGATCCTTATTTTTCTTAAGGATTAGAGAGCCAGATGCCTGCGTCAATGTGGTCAGCAGCAGCCCCGGGATAATGAATCATTGAACAACCCCAGTAGATGTGGCCCCAGCAGTCGCCAGTATTTCACAAATTTCCACTGGGAATCTGGGCCAGGAGCCTTCCCAGACTGCATAGAACCAGTGCATCTCATAATTTCCTCCAGCCTGATTGGAGCCTCAAGCCGCTGCAATTTCTCCCTCTCCACCACCAGGAAATCCAGGAATTGTATCATATCGGGCAGTGTGGCAATGCAGTGGTTAGCACTGCTGCCTCACTTGGCCAAAGACTTAGGGCACTGTCCGTGTGGAGTTTGCACTTTGTCCTCATATCTGCGTTGGTGTTACCCCCCACAACCCAAAAAATGTGCAGGTTGGTGAATTGGCAGAAATTGGGAAAAAAAGAATTGGGTGCTCTAAATTTATTAAAGAAAAGAATTGTGTATCAGATCACAGCCTCCCTCTGTGGGCTCAGAATAGTACAACCCGCCGGTAAAAGATCTCAAACACTCCATTTACTCTTCCTGGATCAGATACCACTCCTCCCCACGGGTCCTTAATTTGCACTATTCTGCGAGAGGCTGCCTGTCATCTCAACTGGTGTACCTATAGAACATACAGTGCAGAAGGGGGCCATTCGGCCCATCGTGTCTGCACCAACCCACTTGAGCCCTCACTGCCACCGTATCCCAGTAACCCAATAACCCCTCCTAACCTTTTCGGTCACTAAGGGCAATTTATCATGGCCAATCCACCTAACCTGCACGTCTTTGGACTGTGGGAGAAAACCGGAGCACCTGGAGGAAACCCACGCAGACACTGGGAGAACGTGCAGACTCCGCACAGACAGTGACCCAGCGGGGAATCGAACCTCGGACCCTGGCGCTGTGAAGCCACAGTCCTATCCACTTGTGCTACCGTGCTGCCTATATAGGCTACCGGCCTTCTCCCCAAGCCCAGAGGATGCCTCTCATACATGGCGAAACTGGCCACCAGCCTTCCCTATCGATACAATTTGAACTCCAACTGGAGCTTCTTCCTTGAGCCGCACATTAGTACAGTGGTTAACACTGTTGCTTCACAGCGCCAGGGTCCCACGTTCGATTCCCGGCTTGCGTCACTGCCTGTGCGGAGTCTGCATGTTCTCCCTATGTCTGTGGTATATCCTCTGGGTGCTCCGGTTTCCTTCCACAAGTCCCGAAAGACGTGCTTGTTAGTTGAATTGGACATTCTGAATTCTCCCTCAGTGTACCCGAACAGGCACTGGCATGTGGCGACTAGGGGATTTTCACAGTAACTTCATTGCAGTGTTAATAAAAGCCAACTTTTGACACTAATACAGATCAGATTATTTATCTCCGTCAGTAACTCCTACAGGGTAGCCACGTATTGCTGGTCCACCACCAGAATAGCCTCTACCAGACTCTGAGTTTCTATCCTTCCTGCCTTATCCCTGTGAGCCTGAGTCGAGATCAGCTCCCCCATCACCGCCTTTAACCCCTCCCCATCACCGCCTTTAACCCCTCCCAGAATGTGGAAGGTGAGACCTCCTCCTTCATATTAAACTCCATGTACGTCCCCATAGCAGCGGCTATACTCACATGCTCCCTTATCCATCAACGATGCCACATCCAACCTCCACGGTGGTCGCTGGGTGCAACCCCTCTCCAACACAAGTCTAGATAGTGCGGAGCTTGGTCGGATATGACAATTGCCGAATATGCCGACCCTATCGCCCCAGGGAGCAGCACCTTACCCATTACAAAAAAGTCAATGTGGGAGTAAACCCAGTGCACGTGACAAAAAGGAGAATTCCTTCTCCCTCAGGTATCTAAATCTCCACGGACCTGCACGTTCCATCTGCTCCATAAACCTGAACAGTTCCATTTCTGTTGAACAACATTTTGGCTAGCAGGGTGACCCCCACCTGGGGAAAATGCAAGTTATAGTTTTTAAAATTCCACGCACAGTCCCCCTACCCAAGCCTGATTTTAATCTTGTACACCACAACAATCCATCCCCATACCCATTCCTCCATGCCCCCACTTTCCCACCCATTCCTCCATGCCCCCCACTTTCCCAACCATTCCCAACAATTGCTTTAAAACATCAAAAACCCGTACCCCAAATGCAGGGTAACAGATATTACAGAACTATATGAAATATAACCGGAAGATCCAGTGAAAACAAAACAAAATGCACATGCACCAATACTTTGAAATGTCCCCCAGTTCATGCTCTTTGATAATGTTGTTCACTTCCTCCAGTGTGTCGAAATAATGGTCTCTGCCCCACACGTGAACCACAGGCTGGCCTGGTACATCATTTTGAATTTCATCTTGCTACTAAAAAGAGCCAACCTGGCCTTATTAAACCCGGCCCTCCTTTTCACCAGTTCCGCTCCCAGGTCCTGGTAAATTTTCATGGTGTGGCCTTCCGACTTGCACTCTTGTGTCAACGTTCGCCCACCTCGGGATCGTTATTTTGTCTAAGTACCTGTGGAGTTCGACAATGATTGCCCTTGGCAGCTCCCCGGATCTGGGCTTCTTCCTCAACGACGATGAGCCCAGTCCACTTCAGGAGGGTGTGCAAAGACCCCCTCCCCCACCAGATGCCCGAACATCTTTGCCATATACCCTCTGGTCATCGCTCCTTCTCTGCCCTCGAGCAGCCCAATGATCATCCGGTTTTGTCACCTGGAGTGATGCTCTATTTTTTGCCCGTCCACCATCATCATCATCACCGCTGCTTCTGAGAAGGCAATCTAATCCTCATGATCTGAGACCATCTCCTCCAACTTCTGGATTGACAAATTCTGTGCTTCCAACCGTTGTTCCACCCTTTCTAGAGCTGCCTAAATCTGGCTTTTGCCAGATTGTCCATGACCGCCTCCCTCTGCCTATTAAACTCCCATCAGGATCTCTACCAACTTGTGGGTCATCCACTGAGTAGGCAATGATGCTACAGGTCCCTCCGCCATGTTTTTACCTTCTGCGCCACGCATGTCCCCTGAGTCTGAAGAGAGCGCTCTACTCGACATGCTCCTCGTTTGATAACCTTTGGACATTCCACACTGGAGGAGGAATCCAACTCTTCCAGTGGATCATTTTTTCACCTGCACAGCACCTTCTAAATGGGGAAAAAAGGGCCAAAAATCAAGTCCTCAAGCAGGAGCCAGCCACCTTATGTGCGAACTCTCGTTTCGTGGCCGCCACCGGAAGTCAGGAAACACTTTTAACTACTAACTTAGACCTCAATATCTTCTCTATCTCCAATAAGCAAATTCCATTACAGCCCAAAAGCCTCTTGTTAATAAAGTTATCAAACACAGGGATACTTGCTGTCCTCTGTGCAGAGATTTCTTGGGAGGGATTTTGTGGAGAGAACAAGACTTTCAGGAACAGCCAGCAAACCCTTCTGTGCCGTTGGACTTCAAATCCTATTTATCAACTGCTTGCTGCAGCCCAGGCTCTACCCATTAAGTACATAATTTCTTTTCCACTCAGATCTCATGATCAGCTTACCTGAATCTAAACCGAATGTCTCAAATTATCTAATCTTTCATAGAATCTTTTCAGAGAATTTACAGTGCAGAAGGAGGCCATTCGGCCCATCGAGTCTGCACCGGCTCTTGGAAAGAGCACCCTACCCAAGGTCAACACCGCCACCCTCCCGCCATAACCCAGTAACCCCACCCAACACTAAGGGCAATTTTGGACACTAAGGGCAATTTATCATGGCCAATCCACCTAGCCTGCACATCTTTGGACTGTGGGAGGAAACCGGAGCACCCGGAGGAAACCCACGCACACACGGGGAGGATGTGCAGACGCCGCACAGACCCTTCTTTCTTTAACAAGATTCCATTAGCACTCTATTGGGAATCAAATGAATGGTTAGAATCAATTATTATCTTTCTTTTACGACACTTATATTACATCTTTTGCAGACACACCGCCTGCCTGTAGGTTAAACCAGGATTTCAAAAAATATTCCTGCAAAAAATCTATCATACCATATATAACAATTGTCTATATTCATTCCAAAAGAAAGGCGATTGGTGAAGACAAAAGTAAGGCCCTTATATCAGAAGTGGGAAATTATAATGGGGAACAAAGAATTTGCTGACCAACTAAATACATACTTTAGTTTTTGCCTTCAGAAAGGAGGACATAAATCACTTACCAGAAATGTTGGAGAATTCAGGGTTTAGTGAGAGGGATGAACTGAAATAAAAAACAGTATTAGTAGGGAAATGGTGTTGGAGAAATTGATTGGGTTGAATGCCAATCTACTAGAATTCTTTGAGATGTATCCAGTAGAGTTGCTGAGCGGGAGCGAGTGGATGTTGTTTATCTAGACATTCAAAAGACTTTTGATAAGACCATAAGACATAGGAGCAGAATTAGGCCACTCCGCCCATCGAGTCTGCTCCGCCATTCATTCAATCATGGCTGATTTTCTCATCCCCATTCTCCTGCCTTCTCCACATAATCCCTGATCCCCTTATTAATCTAGAACCTATCTATCTCTGTCTTAAAGACACTCAGTGATTTGGCCTCCACAGCCTTCTGTGGCAAAGAGTTCCACAGATTCAGCACCCTCTGGCTGAAGAAATTCCTCCTCATCTCTGTTTAAAATGATCGTCCCTTTAGTTTGAGACTATGTCCTCTGCTTCTAGTTTTTCCCACATTTATTTAAATGATAAAATATTAAAACATGCTGCTGTGCAGAGAGACCTGGGTGTGCTAGTGCATGGGTCACAAAAAGTTGGTTTACAGGTGCAACAGGTGATTAAGAAGGCAAATGGAATTTTGTCCTTCATTGCTAGAGGGATGGAGTTTAAGACTAGGGAGGTTATGCTGCAATTCTTTAAGGTGTTAGTGAGGCCACACCTGGAGTATTGTGTTCAGTTTTGGTCTCCTTGCTTGAGAAAGGACGTACTGGCACTGGAGGGTGTGCAGAGGAGATTCACTAGGTTAATCCCAGAGCTGAAGGGGTGGGATTACGAGGAGAGGTTGAGTAGACTGGGACTGTACTCGTTGGAATTTAGAAGGATGAGGGGGGATCTTATAGAAACATATAAGATTATGAAGGGAATAGATAGGATAGATGCGGGCAGGTTGATTCCACTGGCGGGTGAAAGCAGAACTCGGGGGCATAGCCTCAAAATAAGGGGAAGTAGATTTAGGACTGAGTTTAGGAGGAACTTCTTCACCCAAAGGGTTGTGAATCTATGGAATTCCTTGCCCAGTGAAGCAGTAGAGGCTCCTTCATTAAATGTTTTTTAGACAAAGATAGATAGTTTTTTGAAGAATAAAGGGATTAAGGGTTATGGTGTTCGGGCCGGAAAGTGGAGCTGAGTCCACAAAAGATCAGCCATGATCTCATTGAATGGTGGAGCAGGCTCGAGGGGCCAGATGGCCTACTCCTGCTCCTAGTTCTTATGTTCTTATGTTCTAACTTCAGTGGTTGGATTTTGCAGTTAATCACACCCAGGACCATGTTCATTGGGGTTTGTTTCTGCTGACATTACTATACTCCAGCCCAGGAAAAGGGGCAAATATTCTGGGTGAAGTCAAATACATCAGCTTTGTATGAAACACAGTGTGTCTAGTCTTTCTGATATCTCCAACACATTACTCCCTTATGAAAGGCTCTCCCTCTCCTTTGTCTCCTCTGTCCTCGCCTCCCTTAATCCTTCCATCAATTCCTTTCTACGTAATTGTTTCTTTTTGCTGTTACTATGTTGCTCGCACGCTTGGACTTTGTATGTTGGAAGGATATGAGGTCAAATCCCATTGTTAAAACTTGAGGGCAGCAATCCAGCTAATACTCCCACAGAGCACTGAGGAAGCCCTGCACTGGTGGAGGTGCTGTCTTTGGTTTGAGATTTTAAACTGAGGTCCCCTCTGCCCTACCAAGTGGATATAGAAGACCCCATGGCATTATTTTAACAGAAAACAGGGACCCATTCCCTGTCCAATATTTATCCCTCAATCAACATCTCAAGAACAGGTTCTCTGTTCATTGCGATGTTGCTGTTTGTGAGAGTAGTTGCGTTTCTGACATTCCAACCGTGAATACACTTCAAAATGACTTCCTTATCTGGAAAGCACTTTGGAATTACGTGGTGATGAAAGGCGCTATATCCATGTGAGGATTTCTTTCTTTCTTAATCTCTGTCCCTGTTTATTGGTCCTCTACTCACGAAAATAGCTCCTTCCTATCCGCTCTATCTTGGTTCCTCATCATTTTATATACCTCACTCTTAGCCTCTTCTGTTCCACATAAAACAAACCCATCCTTTTTTTGAAATAAATTTAGAGTACCCAATTAGTTTTTTCTAATTAAGGGGCAATTTAATGTGGCCAATCCAGCTAACCTGCACGTCTTTAGGTTTTGGGTGTGAAACCCATGCAGACACAGGGAGAATGTGAAACTCCACACAGACAGTGGCCCGGGGCTGGGATCGAACCCGGGTCCTCAGTGCTGTAAGCAGCAGTGCTAACCACCATGCGGCTCAAAATAAACCCATCCCATCCATTGTCGACTCACAGCTCACTGTGATGTGAATAAAGTTCAGAGGAGTTCCCGAGTACTCTCCCCTAATCATCTAAAGTGGATTATTCTGATCTGGATCCTATTTGACATGGACCCGCTGCTTTTAGCCCCTCCAGAAGTGGGCATTCTAATTCTGTGACTCTGAGCAGTTCTGTTGGTTGAGAGCTTTTGGTGGAACTTGTCACTTTTAAAGTATCCTTATTCATTGTGAATTAGCCGCATCTACAAATTTATCACTCACACTCCCAGTTTTTATTCACAAAGCAGCAACTAATAATGACAAAGCGGATGGAGACAGACTCAGCTTGAGCAGTGACACTGCTGGAGGAATGGAGAGCTGGCGTACACCCAGGAAAGCAGCAAAGTTTAAAAACATTGGCGTTCAACGTGGGGCTCAAACCCACAACCGTGGGCAGCACGGTAGCATTGTGGATAGCACAATTGCTTCACAGCTCCAGGGTCCCAGGTTCGATTCCGGCTTGGGTCACTGTCTGTGCGGAGTCTGCACATCCTCCCCGTGTGTGCGTGGGTTTCCTCCGGGTACTCCGGTTTCCTCCCACAGTCCAAAGATGTGCAGGTTAGGTGGATTGGCCATGATAAATTGCCCTTAGTGTCCAATATTGCCCTTAGTGTTGGGTGGGGTTACTGGGTTATGGGGATAGGGTGGAGGTGTTGACCTTGGGTAGGGTACTCTTTCCAAGAGCCGGTGCAGACTCGATGGGCCGAATGGCCTCCTTCTGCACTGTAAATTCTATGATTAAGAATCTCATGCTCTACCCACTGAGCTAGCCAGAAACGCATGTATGCTGTGTCCATGTCTCATATCACAGTGAGATAACTGCCTGAATGCAATGGTAGCAACGAAAATTAACTCCTAGAAGCCCAAGTATCCAATACTTTCCACTCAATCATTAATAACATAATTACACTTCTTAGCTGTACCTCCTTACAATTATTGTGATCCATTTCCCTCAGGATTTGTATCTGGATTTAATATTTACCTGTTTTATATTTTCATTTTAAAATGAGATTCACTTCAATATCCAACGCAAATTGAATTTCAAACCTCACAGACAAACAGGTGGGAAACAAGTTCCTTGTGAACACAAATCCCATGGTGCTCATTTTCAGATGCATAACAGACAGCTTTTCAATCAAAGGAAGGAAGGAACTTCACAAGTTTTTGAAATTTGGTGCGACTTTTATTTGTGACTCACTCACTCAGGTATTGTGTTAAATACTGCTTGGAGGTTTAGTGACCGGGATATCCAAATTTGCAGATGATTCAATGTTGGGTCGGAGGGTGAACTGTGAGGAAGATGCAGAGATGCTTCGGCCGGATTTGGACAGGCTGAGTGAGTGGGCACATGCATGGCAAATGTAGTATAATGTGGATAGATGTGAGGTTACCTGCTCCAGTAGCAAAAATAGGAAGGCAGATTATTATTTGAATGGGTGTAAATTGAGAGAGATGGATACCCAGTGAGAACTTGGTGTCCTCGTGAATCCATTGTTAAAAGCATACAGGTGCAGCAGGCAGTAAAGAAGGCAAATAGTATGTTGGCCTTCATAGTGAGAGGATTTGAGTATAGGAACAGAGATGTTTTACTGCAATTGTGTCGGGCATTGGTGAGACCACACTTGTCGTACTGTGTGCAGTTTTGGTGTCCTTATCTGAGGAAGGATGTTCTTGCTATGGAGGGAGTGCAGCGAAGGTTTACCAGGCTGATTCCTGGGATGCAGGACTGTCATATGAGGAGAGATTAAGTTGGTTAGAATTATATTCATTGGAGTTTAGAAGAGTGAGAGGGGATCTCATAGAAACTTGCAAAATTCTAACCGGGTTAAACAGGGTAGATTCAGAAAAAATGTTCCAGATGGTGAAAGTATCCAGAACTAGAGGTCATAGTTTGAGGACAGGGTGTAAACATTTTAGGATTGAGATGAGGAGAAATTCCTTCACCCAGAGACTGGTGAATGTGGAATTCGCTACCACAGAAGGTCGTTGAGGCCAAAATGTTGTGTAATTTCAAGATATAACTCTTTGGGCAAAAGGGATCAAGGGATATGGGGGGGAAGGCGGGGTCAGAGTATTGAACTTGATGATCAGCCATGATCATAATGAATGGTGGAGGGGCGACCTGATAGAGGTCTACAACATTATGAGAAGCATGGATAGAGTCGATGGGCAGGAACTCTTTCCTAGGGTGGAGGGGTCAGTCACTAGGGAGCATAGGTTTAAGGTCCATGGGGCAAAGTTTGGAGGCAGGTGTTTTGCACAGAGGGTGGTGAGAGCCTGGAACATGCTGCTAAGGGAGGTTGTGGAAGCAGATACATTGAAGGCGTTCAAAAGGCATCTTGCCAAATACGTGGATAGGATGGGTATCGAGGGATATGGCACTCAAAAGTGGTGAGGGTTTTGGCCAAGGGTGGTATCATGACCGGTACAGGTTTGGAGGCCGAAGGGCCTGTTCCTCTGCTGTATTGTTCTTTGTTCTTTGAATGGTGGTATAGGCTTAAAGGGCTTAATGGCCACCTGCTTCTATTTTCTATGTTTCGATATAATCTACCTGCGTTTTCCTGAGCCTGTGCTCATGGTATTGGGAGGTTTGACCTGGGTTGGAGTATCTTGTGTCTCAGGGATGGGCAGTAAACTGCTGATTGAATCTGAAGTCGCTGCTTTCTGCTGGCAACGGATGATTGGATAGTGCGGGCTAAAATCCTGCTGCTCAGCTCTGTCTCACAGTGGAGTGGGCGAAGAGGAAATCATTGAGGGGTTATTTACAACTGATCCAAAAGCTGCGTAAGTGTCTGATGAGTTAGATGAAGGCACATGGGATGTCTCATTGTTTCACAAAGGCGGTTACTAATATGAGGACCCAGTGCATAATAGCAGAGCTGATAAAGTTTTATGGGTATTTTTTTGATTTAAATGTACAAAATTACATCACGGAACTGTGTGACAACAAATGCTGATGGGGAGAAAACAATGAAGGCTCTGTCACCTTTCAAACAGCAGGCGACTGCGCGGACCAATTGCACCACAGGCGCCAAGACGAGAATGGATCTTGCCACATTCATAACAGGGTTTCAGTGACTTAGAACTTCAAATTGCCACTACAAGAATGACAGTTGGTCTTCTACAACCAGTGCAGTATCCTTTTGAGACTTGTGTCTTGTCTGTTGCCTGGTAATGTGATTGCTCAGAAGTTGATATTAGGGTGAATTCCTGAAGTGCGGTTACGAGAACTCTTTCAATGTCTCAGATCAATTAATTCACTGATAACATCAGAGTCAATGGTCTAGCATCTTAAAGAAGGAAAAGGTGCCTTGACTGTCTCTGCTCAGTCGGGGGATTCACCTTTCATTTTCCCTTGATTCTGCTTCCCAAAGCGTTTCTACAGATTCACAAAGCTGGAGATTGGGTTTCCTGGTGTGGCTCCTTCTCTGTTTTCCCCACCTGCCAACTGGCAACATTTTCCAAAATTTCCTCTCAATCCTCCGCCTGGCATCATGTCCAGGGATGTCCAGTATCTCCTTTCTCATTTAATCACTCCAACCTCACATTCTGTCTTGAGACCATTTGTTCTTTCCTCCTCTCTCACTCCCTTTTTCTGACTCTATACTTGTTTGTAAAATCTTTAGTCTCTAAATTCTTCCAGTTTGGATAAAAAGTCAGGAACCTGAAACATTCACTCTTGTTTCCCTCTCCACAGAGGATGTTTGACCTGCTGAAAATTTCCAACATGCTGTGTTGTCAGATTTCCAACATCTTCAGTATCTTGTGCTCACTGTGGATTAGTTTTCTCTGACTAAACCTCACCTGATTAAGTAGATAAAGAGCAGAGGTTTTCACAAACGAGATCCGGTATCTGTCACAGAAACATAGATAAACTCAGCAGGTCTGGCAGCATCTGTGGGGAGAAAAACATTTTTTTTTTAATGCAGGGGCAGTTTAGTGTGGCCAATCCACCTACCCTGCCCATCTTGGAGTTGTGGGGGTGAGATCAATATAGACAAGCGGAGAATGTGCAAACTCCACATGCACAGTGACCCGGGACCAGGATTGGACCCGGATCCTTAGTGCCGTGAGGCAGCAGTGTTAAACACCATGCCACTGTGCTGCCCCGAGAGAGTTAACCTTTTGAGTCCATTTGACTCCGTCAGAGCTTAAGTGGGGGAGAAATGTGATGGATTGTATAGTTGGAGAGGGGCTGGAGGAGGGGGAGCAGAATAGAAGGTCAGAGATATGTTGGAGCTAAAGAGAGATTGACAAAGATCCCATACAGCCTGGTATGGCAACTACTCGGCCCAAGACTGTAAGAAACTACAGAGAGTTGTGAACATAGCCCAGTTCATCACGCAAAACCGCCTCCCATCCATTGACTCTGTCTACACCTCAGGCTGCCTTGGGGAAGTGGGCAGCATAATCAAAGACCCCTCCCACCCGGGTTATTCTCTCTTCCACTGGTCAGGAGATACAAATGTCTGAGAATAGGCACCAACAGATTCAAAAACAGCTTCTTCCTGCTTTTACCAGACTCCTGAATGACCCTCTTATGGACTGAACTGATCTCTCCACTCATCTTCTCTACTGAGTAGAATTACACTCCGTATGCTTCACCCAATGTCTGGATCTATGTATTTATATTGTGTATCTATTGTATGTTCTATGTTTTTTCATGTCTGGAACGATCTGTCCAGACTGTACCTCGGTACACGTGACAATGAACGCAAATCCAATCCATGATCACAAACTAAAGGGAGTGCCATAGGTGGTATTAAGGACTAAAGTAACTGCTGATCATAGCATAAAGATAAGATAGCATAATGTGTTATGAGGAGAATAAAGGTCAGTGTGCAGTGAAAGCAAAACTAGCTAGCAAGTAACGGATGGAACTCGGGGGGAGGGGGAGGAGTTGTGTTGGGGCAACAAAGTAAACAAATACAAGAAAAGTAAAAAGGGGTCAAGGTGGAGGGCAAAGTTCACGCCCCCAATTGGAAGATGAGGTCTTGCACCTGCAGTTTGTATTAGGTTTCACTGGAACTTTGCAGCAGGCCAAGGACATTGTGGGCATGAGATAAAAATTGTGAATTGAAGTGGCAAGTGATAGGTAGGTTGACTGATGCTTGTGGACTGAGCGTAGTTACACAGCAAAGTAGCCACCCGCTCTACAGTTAGTTCCCCCAATGTAAAGGAGACTCCATCGGGAGCAATTAATACAGTGGCCCAAATTGCTTCACCTGAGGCATTGGACAGTGAGGAGAGAGGATGTAAAGGGGTAGGTGTTGCACCTCCTGCAATTGCATGGGAAGGTGCATTGGGGAAGGGGAAGAATTGTTGGGGGTGATGTAAGAGTGGAGCAGGGTGTATTGGAACAAGTAGTGAGATAAAAATGTGTTTTGAGGTGGCATCATGCTGGAGTGGAAATGATGGAGGGATGATCCTTTGAATACAAAGACTGGTGGGATGAAAAGTGAGGAAATGATGGATCCTGCTATGGTTCTGGGAGAGAGGAGAAGGGGTGAGGGCAGAGCTGTGGTAGATGGGTTGGACACAGTTGACTGTCCTGTTAACTGCAGTGCAGGGGAATCGTCAGTTCAGAGAAAAGACAGGCATGTCCAAAGAGCTGTTTTAGAACTTGTCATCATCAGAATAGATGTGGCGGACAATCCTGGAGAACGGGATGGAGTGCTTACAGAATCGAAATTTGAGGAACTGCAGTTCAGGTAGCTGTGGGAGTCGATGGGTTCGAAATGAACAAATAACAAAGAAAAGTACAGCACAGGAACAGGCCCTTCGGCCTCCAAGCCTGTGTCGACCATGCTGCCCGTCTAAACTAAAATCTTCTACACTTCCGGGGTCCATATCCCTCTATTCCAATCCTATTCATGTATTTGTCAAGATGCCCCTTAAACGTCACTATCGTCCCTGCTTTCACCACCTCCTCCGGCAGCGAGTTCCAGGCACCCACTACCCTCTGTGTAAAAAAAAAAAAAAAAAAAAAAAAATTGCCTCGTGTATCTCCTCTAAACCTTGCCCCTTACACCTTAAACCTATGCCCCCTAGTAATTGACCCCTCTACCCTGGGAAAAAGCCTCTGACTATCCATTCTGTCTATGCCCCATATAATTTTGTAGACCTCTATCAGGTCACCCCTCAACCTTCTTCGTTCCAGTGAGAACAAACCAATTTTATTCAACCTCTCCTCATAGTTAATGCCCTCCATACCGGGCAACATGAACAGTGGGTGTCAGTCTATTGTCAGAAATTTGAGGAATAATACCAGCTAGGTTGGGTTAGGTTAACACAGTCGTTTAGATTATCTGGGGAGCTCCGACACAAGCTCCATGCAGACAAGGCTTTATTTCTTTTCAGGAAGATTCACAGGTAAGATTAGAATATTTTTATACCATCATTCTTCGCTTCTCATTTCAACATACTGGCTGATAAATAAAGTTTCAATTTGCAGATGGTATTTCAGCAAATAACTTGACATTGACAAAAGTTAATCCCAGGTAAGAATGTGTAATGCACAGAAATCAATTCATTTTAACCCCCATAATTGAGTTTAGGTTTGTCAGGGGATCCAGCATTAGTTTTGCGCAGTGGCAGTATTGTAGCCATTTAGGTTTAACTGAGGTGTGATTATTGTTTATTGAAAACTTTTATCAATACCCCACTTTGTTGACTTACCATAGAATCAACTTTAGCAATTTTTGGTTGTCTTTTTGGAGGTTGTTGACACATGAAAAAGATAGAAATGGATGATCAGGTGAATATTCAACAGGAAAGCAGCTGTCTCTGAAGGAGTTAATATTCTGTGTTATGGATGTGTTAATTAAATTTTATCATTGTCAGAATTCCTAAATACTGCTTAAAAATTCATGAAAATTGATTTTGTAGTTTTTGTATCACCAAATATTTCCAAACATTGTTGCATTTTCCTGGGTGAGGGGTTTAGTTGCAGCATTGCTAATTTCATTGATTAATGAACCTGTACCCTTGCATGTCATTGAATTTCATTTAGTCTCCATTTTCCAATCAGTAGTTAGACTCTCTTTATTCCTCCTAACCAATAGGGTGGCACGGTGGTTAGGAACCCAGGGACCCAGATTCAATTCTGGCCTTGGGTCACTGTCTGTATGGAGTTTGTACGTTCTCCTCGTGTCTGTGTGGGTTTTCTCGAGGTGCTCCAGTTTATTCCAACAGTCCATAGATGTCCGGGTTAGGTGGATTTGCCATTTTAAATTGTTCAGGGACTGTAGGTTAGGTTAGGGGTTACAGGGTTGGGGCGGGATGGATGGGGAAGTAGACATGGGTAGAGTGCTCATTCGAAGGGTCGGTGTGCACACTCGATGGGCCAAATGGCCTCCTTCTTCATGTAGGGATTCTATGATACTCTTTGACCAACTTAACTACAAGAAAAGAAAAGGAAATATATGCAGATGCCTGTGAAATCTGACACTAATAGGATTACAATGGATTGGTGCTTGATGGCTCGCGCAGACACGATGGGCCGAATATCCTCTTTGTGCAGTGAAACTCTAACTCCATGACTTAGTATTACTTCACTTTAGTTATTGTTCCACTGGAATTAATTGTTGGTAATTTTATCCACATATGAGTTCCTATTCTCTCCCATACCTAAGGCAGAGACTTCTGTCTGTTTGCAAAGCTAGTTATTCCCGGAAAAGGTAGTGAGTCTGTCGCCATGGGTTTACTAACTTGAGAGGCACCACTTCATATCAAGCATGTCTGACCAGGAGTCTATCCCAATCTTTCCACCAGACATTTCGTGTTTGGAAGGATTCACAATTGACACTGAACCTGTTTGACCACGTTAGGAACTCCCCTTCCTTGGCCATTAAGTCCTGGGTTGGGACTCAAACTCAGAGCTACCACTATCCATGACATTACAAAATCTCACATATGAATTAATGATAACTTGTTAGTTAGACAAATGTTCAGAGGGTCAAACAGTAACTGTTTCCATATCCATGCGTACAATTTATATTTCAAAATATGAAACATCTCTGTGATTAATGTGATCGCTTCTCAGCATTTTTGTTTATTCATTCATGAGATGTGTATGTCGCTTGCTGAGGAAACATTCATTGTGCATCCCCAATTGGCCTCGAGAAGATGGTGATGAGCTATTTTCTCAAACCGCTGCAGTCCACGTGGTATAATTACACCTATGGTGCTGTTTGGCTCTGATCCAATCTGGAATCCATTCACAGTTCAGAGATTGTTAGTTTGTATTTGGATATCAATGCTGCTCTCAGCCTGACGTTACAATGGCATTGGAATCTGCACATCTGCGGTCAGACTTACACCAACAGAGTGATCAGAAAGACCAGAAACAACCATCTAATCCAGGGGATGTGCCACACTGTCAGGGTGCCAGTGAAGGGGGTCGCAGAATGAAAGCTGTGTCCGGAACCTCTTCATGAAAATAATCTGATTTGGCTGCTGTGTTTCCTACATCACAACACTGAGGACACTTTAAAATGTCCTTCTTTGGCTGGAAAGTGCATTGTGGCATCCACTGGTTGGGAAAGCCACTATACAAATGCAAATCTGTCATCACTTAATTATCTTCAATTCCAGTCCTCTGGTTACTGATCCTCATCGGTGGAAACAGCATCTCCCTATATGCTTCACCAAACCACCAGTCCCCACTGCCCCTCCAAACCCATTATTTCAAACAGCACAACGAAATTCCGTTTAGTCTTCTTTGCTCTAAAGAGTACAATCTTGGTTTCTATCATCTCTCTATCAAACTGGATTTCCTCACCTCTGGACATGATGCAAGGTGGAGATTGGGGAAGGAACCAAACCAGAGAACTGAAATTTGTGAATCAACACTGCACACAGTACTCCAGCGGTGATCGCACCAGGACCCTATAAACTCTCAGATTTACATAATCTTATTTTTTTATTCTTCCAGGCAAAATGGACAATTTCTTATTTGTCAGAATTATTCTCCATTTGCCAGACCTCGCAATTCACCTATGTATGTCACATTGGTAACCACCTTAAGTCCTCTTCACAATTCACTTTCCTACTTATCTTTGTGCCATCAGCAAATTTCACAACCATACCTTCAGTCCTTTCATCCAAGTCATTTACATGAATTGTTGAGACCCCAGCACTGATCCCTGTGGCACACCATTGATCACATCCTACCAACCAGAAAATAACCAAATTATGCCTGCTCTTTCTTTCCTGTTAACTAGCCAATCTTCAATCCATGCCTATATGTTACCCCCTACACAATGAACTTAAATCACCAAAATTACATTTGTTGTGGTAACTTATCAAATTCCTTCTGGGAATCTAAGTACAGTACATCCACTGGCTCCCCTTTATCAACAGCTAATCCTTGAAAGAGCTTCAGAATGGCCTAACGAAAGAGAAAATGCTGGAAAATCTCAGCAGGTCTGGCAGCATCTGTAGGGAGAGAAAAGAGCTCACGTTTTGAGTCCGATGACTCTTTGTCAAAGCTGACTCTTTATTCAGAATGGCTTAATCTGTGCTCGAATCATTATCTGATTCTATGTTTACCTGACCCTGAGGTCATGGATTGCAAAGTCTTTTCTCGTTTAATCTCTCCTGACATCTACCCTATCAGAGACCTTTCCTGGTCTTGTGTTTCCTCCCTCCTGATTTATTTTGTTTAAAGCTCCTTACATTTCTAACCTTTCCCAGTTTTAATGAAAGATTATGGGGATGAAAGATTAGATTTGTTTCCCTGTGCAGGCTGCCTGACTTCCTGTGTTTTCCAGCACTTTCACTCCACTGTGGACATCTGATCGACTTTGGATGTCACTGAAAGGATTGTTAATTTGAATCCTTCAATCAGCGTTGGTCTAGGGGTGTGATCCTTGCTGTGGATTCCTGCCAGCAGTGAGATTGCGGGAGATCCCAGGTTCAATCCCAGACCAGCCCTTTGCTGTTGTTTACGATTGGCCATGTCGCAGGTTTTGTTCATTTCAGGATGTTGCCCCTACTGTAGTGAAGGAACGGCGATATATTTCCAAGTCAAGGTGGTGAGTGACTTGGAGGGGCTCCAGAGGGTGGGGTTCCCAGGTATCTGCTGCTCTTGTTCTTCTCGATGGTAGTGGCCGTGAGTTTGGAAGGTGCTGTTTAAGGTCCCCTTGTGAGTTACTGCAGTGCATCTTGTAGATGGTACACATGGCTGCCTCTGTCAGTGGTGGTAGGTTTGAATGTTTGTGGAAGGGGGAGCAATCAAGTGAGTTGCTTTGTCCTGAATGGTGTTGAGCTTCTTGAGTGTTGTTGGAGCTGCACTCATCCAGGCAAGTGGAGAGTATTCCATTACACTCGGACTTGTGCCTTGTAGATGGTGTACAGGCTTTTGGGGGTCATGAGGTGAGTTACTGAAGGATTACTAGCCTTTGACTTGCCCTGATAGCCACATATTAATATGGCTAGTCCAGTTCAGTTTCAGGTAAATGGTAACCCCCAGGATATTGATTGTGGGGGATCCAGCAGTGGTAATGCCATTGAATGTGAAGGGGTGGTGGTTCGATCCTCTCTTGTAGGAGATGGTTGTGTGACGCAAATGTAACTTGCCACTTGTCAGCCCAAGCCTGGATCTTGTCCAGGGCTTGCTGCATTTGGACATGGACTGCTTCATTATCTGAGGAGTCGCGAATGGTGCTGAACATGGTGCAGTCTTCTGCAAACATTCCCACTTCTGACCTTATGATGGAAGGGAGATCATTGATGAAGCAGCTGACGATGGTTGGGCCTAGAACACTACCCTGAGGAACTCCTGCAGTGAGGTCCTGGAGCTGAGATGATTAACCTTCAACCACCACAACCACCTTTTGTGCCAGGTATGATTCCAACCAGTGGAGAGTTTTCCCCCTGATTCCCATTGACTCCAGTATAGCTGGGGCTCCTTGATGTCATACTCGGTCAAATGCTGCCTTGATGTCAAGGGCAGTCACTCTCACTTCACCTCTGGCATTCAGATCTTTGTCATTGTTTGAACCAAGTTCTGTAATGAGGTCAGGAGCTGAGTGACTGTGGCGGAACCAAAACTGAGTGTCCATGAGGAGGTTAGTGCTGAGTAAATGCTGCTTGATTGCACTGTTGAGGACTCCTTCCATCACTTTGCTGGTGATGGAGAGCAGACTGATAGGGTGGTAATTGGCTGGTTGGATTTGCCTTTTTCTTGTGTACAGGACACACCTGGGCAATTTTCCACATTGCTAGTAGATATCAGTGTTGTAGCTGTACTGGAACAGCTTGGCTCGGGCTGCTGCCAGTTCTGGAGCACAAGTCTTCAGTACCATTGGCGGAATAGTCAGGGCCCATAGCCTTTCCAGTATCCAGTGCCTTCAGCCATTTCTTGATATCATGTGGAGTGAGTCATATTGGCTGAAGCCTGACATCTGTGATACTGGGGACCTCTGGAGGATCATCCATTCGGCGCTTCTGGCTTAAAATTGCTGCAAATGCCTCAGCCTTGTCTTTTGCACATAGTGCTGGGCTCCTCCATCATTGAGGATGGGGCTATTTGTGAAGCTTCCTCCTCCAGTGATTGTCTACCACCATTCACGGCTGGATGTGGCAGGACTACAGAGCTTAGATCTGATGCATTCGATTAGCTCGGTCTATTACTTGCTGCTTATCCTATTCGACACTCAAGTAGTCCTGTGTTGTCGTTTCACCAGGTTGACACCTCATTTTTTGCTTTGCCTGATGTTGCTCCTGGCCATCCTCTCCTGCACTCTTCATTGAACCAGGGTTGATCCCCTGGCTTGGTGGGGGATATGCTGGGCCATGAGGTTGTAGATTGTGCTTGAATACAATTCTGCTGCTGCTGATGGCCCACAGCACCTCATGGATGCCAGGTTTTGAGTTGCTCGATCTGTTCAAAGCCTATCCCATTCAGCACGCTAGTAGTTCCATACAACACGATGGAGGGTATTCTCAATGTGAAGATGGGACTATGTCTCCACAAGGACTGTGCGGTGGTCACTTATACCGATACTATCATGGACAGATGCATCTGTTGGCAGATTGGTGAGGATGAGGTCAAGTATGTTTTTCCCTCTTGCAGACAAACTCCTCCACTTTGCCTTGTGTGGTGAAATAATGTTCATTGTTTTGGTGGACTACCCACAATTTGGCTGGGTATAACATCCTGAACCAAACCTTGCTCTTAAATACAGCTGTTTTGGCCCTATTAAATTCGGCATGGCGCTTGGCCGGATTGGCCCCAATGTCCTGTTACACACGGATCATGTGCCTTTCCCAATTTCAGGATCGTGAGTTCGTGCTCAGGCTCGGCTCCGTGTCTTGAAACCGGTGGAGCTTGGAGATGGTAGCCCGAGGTGGTTCTCCTGCCTTGGTCATCTGCCAGAGTGACCTGTTGGCCCTCTCCGCTTCTGGGGGATTCAGAAAGCTTTCACCCCCGAACCAGCTCACCCAGCATCTGGGCCACGTACTCAGTCGGCTTCCTGCCCTCTGTGCTCTCTGATAGTCCCACAATCCAGCGGTTCTGGCGATGTGATCTGTTCTCTTGGTCATCTACCTTCTCTTTTAGTGCTTCCTGGGCCACTACCAACCTTGACACCTCTACTTCCAGTGAGGTGATCAAGTCTACCTGGTTGGTGACTGCCCTCTAGAATTTTCACACCGTTAAGTCCTGAATCTCCAGTCATCACTCTGTCCTCTCCAGCACCCTCTTTTTTTCTTCTTTTTAAAATAAATTTAGAGTACCAAATTCATTTTTTCCAATTAAGGGGCAGTTTAATGTGGCCAATCCACCTAGCCTGCACATCTTTGTGTCGTGGGGGCGAAACCCACGCAAACACGGGGAGAATGTGCAAACTCTACACGGAAAGTGACCCACAGCCGGAATCGAACCTGGGACCTCGGCGCCTTCAGGCAGCAATGCTAACCACTGTGCTACCGTGCTGCCCTCCAGCACCCTCTTTGAAGGGGGCCAAGGCATCTGCACTGCTAACTTTACCTTTGCCATAATTTCTTTCTTCATGGCATCTCCATCCATTGCCCTATTGCTGGGTAAATCAACGTTTGCAGCGATTCTGCTCTCTCCACCATATCTTGCTCTGCCTTGCTCTTTATGTCCGCTGTCTCGTCCTTTCTCTCCATGCTCTTGCTGCCCTTATTCTCTCCTTGACCATTTTGTTGGTTCCAGGGGTTATCCTTGTGTATGTGATGATTTTCTGGGCTGGGTGGTTTTTTTTTTTTTTGGCTTCGCCACCAATTTTCAGGTTAATAGTGCTTAATTTGGAGTTACCAAGAGGAGAGCCACCATTCCTGTGACTGCTCAGCAAATCCAACCAATGGAACACAATCTTCTTAAAATTTCCAAGACTAGTTAGTTTGTTTTGAACGGCTCTCCCTTCCCCCATCTCCTCCATACTCACCTCCAACCATGTGTGAGGAGGTCATGGAGCTTCTTTATCATTAAAATTGAGACAATCTGATCAGCTACTTCTTTAGCCCAGCAAGTTAAAAAGAAGTCTCACTTTAAAAAAAAAAATCATTCATGGGATGTGGACATCACCATTTCGGCCAACATGTATTGCCCATCGCTAATTGCCTGTAAATTGAGTGGTTTGCCATCAATTTCAGAGTCAGTCATTGCTGTGGACTTGGAGTCACATCTCGGCCAGATCAAGATTATTCCCTTCTCTAAAGTGAGCCAGATTGTTTTTTACAAAATCAAAAATGATTTCATGGTCAGCATTCGACTTGCAATTTCAGATTTTTTTGTTGGATTCCAATTTGCTGTGGTGGGATTCGACCTTCAGGTTCCCCAGAGCATCACCCTAGGTTTCTTGGTTAATTGTGTAGCTGTAATATCACTGCGGCACAACCTCCCAAGTTTCACTCTGTCATGGCCCCTATAACACCCACCATTCTCCAGTTTTTCTCCTATCTCCTCTCATGACTTCTCATAGCTCATCTGTCTTTGAACATAGAATTCCTACAGTGCAGAAGGAGGCCATTTGGCCCATAGAGTTTGCACCAACCCTCTGAAAGAGAACTCTAACTCGGTGAACTCCCCCGTCTTAACATCGTAATCTCACGCATTGATCAAGGCCAATCCACCTAACCTACACATTTTGGACTCGATAGCATGCAAGAAACAATACTTTTCACTGTATGCTAATACATGTGACAATAATAAATCAAATCAAAATCTTTCTGCTACACAGATAAGACTAAATCCCGATTGGGTGACTACTTTGTGGAACATCACCATTATTCTGCAAGGGTGATCCTGAGCTTCCAGAGATTTACCAGATTAATTCTCCGTCTCACTCCCACTCTGACCTCTCTGTCCTCGACCTTCTGTATGCATCCAATGAAGCTTAATGGAAATGCGAGAAACATCAGCTCATCTTTGAACAGGCACTTTACAACTTTCCAGACTCAACATTAATTTCAACACTTGGGAATCATAAACACTTGTTATGGGCGAGGCGTTTTCAGAACCCCAAAATGTATCATGGAGTTCAACCAACCTCTCCCTTTAATGTATTTGTAGCTTTTCCTAGCACACGGCTTGTTCCCTAGGTGTGGGTTTTAAACACAAAACAATGTTTATTCCATGAACTCAACTTAACATCTTAAATAAACATTAGATCTCTTAACACCCCTTACTTCAAAGATAATGCCGAAAATATTGCAACAGTAAATAATTCCTCAAAATGTTCCTTTAAACTTCCAAGAGACTTAACACCTTTAAACAGAATCACATCTGGTTAAAGGCTTTACTATCATGAGTATAAATTACCCAAATGATCCAGAGATAGTCTTTCATGGCAGAGATCCAGCTCACTGCAAACACAGACACTCCCAAGCTCTTTTCAAACTGCAAAACTAAACTGCAAAATGGCTGACCCGACCTCCGCTCCACCCACTCTCTGACATCACTGTTTTCTTAAAGGTACATTGCTTAAACATTCATGTCTTAAAGGTACTCTCACATGACACACAGTTCCCATTTATTCAGTCAGTAGGTGCAGGTAAAGTTTCTGTAGTTAAATTTCATCCCCCCCCCCCCCCCCCATCTGGATCTGTCTTCTGCTTTTTCACTTGTTCCGTTTTTTCACTTGTTCCAACAGTTTATTTACTTGTCTCATTGTCACCCATGTTACCTCGCACCATCATCCCCTTTATTATTTCATCACTTCAGCCTTCCATCCATTGACAAGACAATTTGTTTTTTCCTCCTCTCCCCGTCTCTTTCCCCTAACTCTGTTCCTGTTTGTAAACCATGAAATCTCTGAACTCACCCAGTTTGGATAAAATATCAGCTACCAGAAACATTCACTCGTTTCCCTCTCCATCGAAGTTGTTAAACCTGCTGAGTGTTTCTAACATTTTCTGTTTTGAGGTGGGCTTTGCAGCATCTGCAGTATCTTATTTGTGGGTCACAGGAGATCAGTTTTCTCTGATTCATCGATCCTTGTTTAAAGGTGAAGAATGAGCTTTTGAAGAATGAGACAACAACTGTCCCCCTGTTCAACATGAAACTAAACTCACTAATTCCTCCTCAATAACAATTTGAAACACAAAGTTTGCAGGCGGGAACTTTCGTATGTAAAGGTGATAATCAGTGCACGAGGGAAATGCGTATGAATCATATCATAGAATTTACAGTGCAGAAGGAGGCCATTCGGCCCATCGAGTCTGCACCAGCTCTTGGAAAGAGCACCCTACCCAAGGTCAACACCGCCACCCTATCCCCATAACCCAGTAACCCCACCCAACACTAAGGGCAATTTTGGACACTAAGGGCAATTTATCATGGCCAATCCACCTAACCCGCACATCTTTGGACTGTGGGAGGAAACCGGAGCACCCGGAGGAAACCCACGCACACACGGGGAGGATGTGCAGACTCCGCACAGACAGTGACCCAAGCCAGAATCGAACCTGGGACCCTGGAGCTGTGATGCAATTGTGCTATCCACAATGCCCCCCCCCCCCCCCCCGCGCACAGAGGGGAACTGACCATCCATCTCAAGCTCTTACTCCCAACAGTAAATGCTGCCAATAATCAGCAAATCAGGCTGAGGCTGCTCCCACCCGTTGAAGGCGTCACAATGGCTGGCTGATTGACGGCAGCTCCGGACCAAGACTGCCTATTGGAGGGCGGGACTGGGATGACCGAACAGAAGCGGCTCGTCCTCTGAGTGAACGCGGGGCCAAGCTGGGATGGAGCATGCGCACTATGAGCAAGGTAATTGGGTGCAGCTGATTTGATTCCCAATCGGAAGGGTTGGAATGAGGGGATGGAGATAGCTCTGGATCCGGCATGTGGGCGAAGAGGCTTCGTAAACATGTGTAAACTACTGTTCCTGAAAAATAACTTTCTGGTTCTCGGTTTACATTTGGCGGGTCACGGTTTTTTCTCAGTTACGGACTGCTGTTCACGGCCTCATGTTTCCAACGGACATTGTGCATTAAGGCGCATACGTGGTGGCCATCTTTGTGCGGGGCAACATACAGTAAGGTGCCTCCGCGGCCGTCAGGTTTCTGAAAGAATCCCGACTGAGCAGAAGCAGGTTATTTGGCCTATCGAGTCTGCACCGGCCCTTGGAAAGAGCATCCAATTTAAGCCCATGCCTCCATCCTATCACAGGAACCCCACCGAACCCTTTGGATACTAAAGGGCAATTTAACATTGCCAACCACTGCACCTGCACTTCTCTGAACTGTGGGGGAAACCGGAGCAAACCCACACGTGAACACGGGGAGAAAATGCAAACTCCACACAGTCACCGGAGGCTAGAATTGAACTCAGGTTCCTGGGGCTGTGAGGCCACAATGCTAACCACTGTTATTTGGGACAATGTTCTTCAAATTTTTAGAATGATAGAAAGGTTACAGTGCAGAAAGAGGCCATTCCGCCGATCAGGTCTGCTCTAGGCAATTAGGAGAAAAAATAAACTTGGATTTGGGATTTGTTTATTGTCATGTTTACTGAGGTACAGTGAAAAGTATTTTTCTGCGTCCAGCTCAACCAGATCATTGAGTACATGAAAACAAAATTCGTAACAAGGTACACAATGTAAATACCTAGACACAGACATCGGGTGAAGCACACAGGAGTGTAGTATTAATCTAATCAATCCATAAAAGGGTTTAGGAGTCTGGTAACAGCGGGGAAGAAGCTGTTTTTGAATCTGTTTGTGCGTTTTCTCAGACTTTTGTATCTCTGCCCGATGGAAGAAGTTGGACGAATGAGTAAATCGGGTGGGAGGGGTCTTTGATTGTGCTGCCCGCTTTCCCAAGGCAGCGGGAGGTATAGATTGAGTCAATGGATGGGAGGCGGGTTCGTGTGATAGACTGGGCAGTGTTCACGACTCTCTAAAGTTTCTTGCGGTCTTGGGCCGAGCAGTTACCATACCATGCTGTGATGCAGCCAGATAGGATGCTTTCTCTGGTGCACCTGTAAAAGTTGGTTAGAGTCAGTGTGGACATGCCGAATTTCCTTAGTTTCCTGAGGAAGTATAGACGCTGTTGTGCTTTCTTGGTGGTAGTGTCGATATGGGTGGACCAGGACAGATTTTTGGTCATATGCACACCTTGGAATTTGAAGCTGTCAACCATCTCCACCTCCGCCTTGTTGATGCAGACAGGAGTGTGTACAGTACTTTGCTTCCTGAAGTCAATGGCCAGCCCTTTAGGTTTGCTGGCATTGAGGGAGAGATTATTGTCTTTACACCACTCCACTGAGTTCTCTATCTCCCTCCTGTATCATGACTTGTTGTTCGAGATCCTACCCACTATTGTTGTGTCGTCAGCAAACCTGCAGATGGAGTTGGAACCAAATTTTGCCACACAGTCGTGTGTGTATAGGGAGTATAGTAAGGGGCTAAGTACGCTGCCTTGTGTGACCCTGGTATTGAGGACTATCGTGGAGGAGGTGTTGTTTATTCTTACTGATTGTGGTCTATGGGTCAGAAAGTTGAGGATCCAGTTGCAGAGTGAGGAGCCAAGTCTTCGGTTTTGGAGCTCTGGTATGACCTTGGCTGGGTTTATGGTGTTGAAGGTGGAAGATGGAGCTTCACCCCATTTCCAGTACCTAGTGAGGTTACAGCACATCAGATGCAGAACTGTAGACATGGTTTCTCATTTCCAGAGCTTGTGGCCCAGGCAAAGAAAGGATGGTCACTAATGGTGGAGTCAGAATTAGATGAGTAGAGATCTCGGGGTGGGTGTGGCTGGAGAACAGTACTGAGACAGAGAAGGTCACAACCATGGAGGAAAACAAGGATGAGAATTTTAAAATATTGGTGCTTCTGAACCAGGAGTCTTGTTGGACAGTGAGCACAGGGGTGGTAAGCAAACAAGCTTTGTTGTAAGTGAGCATGAAATGCATGAAGGTTTCAGAAACATGAAGCAAGACAGGGCCATGTCGCTCGACTTTAGGGACAGGAGGGGTGATAATTTAAACAACACTGATTTCTCCACTTGCCATCTATTTTTATCTCAGAATGCCGACAATGTAGAATTCTGCACCGACCCTTCGAATGAGCACTCTACCCATGTTCACTTACACATCCATCCTGCCCTATCTCTGTAATCCCATAACCTAACCTGCACATCCATGGACATTAAGGGGCAATTTATCATGGCAAATCCACCAAACCCGCACATCTTTGGACTGTGGGAGGAAACTGGGAGGAAACCCATGCAGACACAATGAGAATGTAGAAACTCCACACAGACAGTGACTCAATGCCGAAATTGAACACGGGTTCCTGGTGCTGTGAGGCAGCAGTGCTAACCACTGTGACAATGTGCTGCCCTCGAAACAGAAAGATATTTTTGATTTGATTCCTCTTCTAACTGGTGGAGAATTTCCTATTCTCTTGAGATAGGATGAGGTCAAAGAGTTGGTTTATTTAGACACGCCAAATTATCTGAGAGGGTCTGAAAGTTGCCTCCTTTGCAGTCTTACAGCAAAAGACCAGTAAAATAAAGATTTACAGTGCAGAGATCACAGATAATAATTGTGTTTCATATGATTTCTAGAGTCCAGAATCAAAATGCCTCTTCAGAGATAATGAAGTGTGAGTTTCTTTGGTAATCCCAGATTGATCATTTTGTTTGGGCAGAAATAGACTCTGTTATTTTAACAAGCAGAACAACAATGCCAAACTCAACCCTGTCGACCCTGCAAAGTCTAATTTTAAAATAAACATTCACCATGGTTGTGAACAGTTTTCTTCAGCCTCAGACAGTTTCCAGGGTGAGAGATGGGGTGGAGACATTGCCTTCAGTCTGCCCAATATTTAAACTGAGGAAATTTCTGTTCATCCAGGATAATGTGCAGTGTGTGACCTGCAGGTGATGGTGTTCACATTGACATGTAAACCTAGTCTTTTTAGATAGTGGAGATTGAGGGTTTGGGAGATTTTGATTGGTTGTAGATATAGAACATAGAACATTACAGCAGGGGACAGGTCCTTCGGCCCTCGATGTTGCACCGACCTGTGAAACCACTCCAAAGCCCATCTACACTATTCCTTTATCGTCCATATGTCTATCCAATGACCATTTGAATGCCCTTAGTGTTGGCGAGTCCACTACTATTGCAGGCAGGGCATTCCACGCCCAGAGGGACATAGATAAGCTGCAGCGCTGGGTATAAGATTCCTCTCTTTCGCCTCTTCTCCTCCTACATCTCTTAACCCTGCTCACCTTCCCCCTCATCACGTCAAAGTCCTAATCTTGTGTCGGCACAAACTGGGTGGCTGGTTCCATTCCCCGAAGGACAGTTATGAACCAGCTGGAGCTTTACAACAGTCCAGCAACTTTTATATTCACTTTGTGGTGATGCCGGCCCCACAATTTACTCGACTCATTCAGCTCAATTTCACAATCTACCTTTGTGTTTTTGTGGGTTCTCTCTCACTCCATTTTTTCTGTTTAACTCCGTTTCAGAAGGGGAGGATTGCAGTCGGGAAACTGAAACCAAACATCACAATCAGGATCTGACAGAGTTGCCCAATTTATCATCATCTAAATATCATCGGATTTTGATATGGAACGACAAAGCACCCGTCGCAGTGGGGGGAAACCGTAGATGTGTTGTGTGTGTGGACGAGGATTCAGCATATTTGCCATTTGAGACTACAAATGCAGTCACAACGGGAAGAAATTGTTGAAATGTAAGGATTGTGGGAAGGGATTCAATTACCCATCAGTTCTGTAATTCATCAACAGTGTCACACTGGAGAGAGGTCATTCACAAGTGTGGGCAGTAATTCATTATGCTGACACACCAGTGGGTTCACAGTGAGGAGAGACCATTTAAATGCCCAAATTGCGTGAAGTCTTTCAAAATCTCCGGGAGTCTGATATTCCATCAGAACGTTCACACCGATGAGAGACGTTTTAAATGCCCAGACTGTAGGAAGTGCTTTAAAAGTTCCTGGGAACTGATGGCCCATCAACAAGTTCACACTGAAGAGAGACCATTTAAGTGCCCAGAATGTGAGAAGTGTTTTAAACGTTCCTGGGAACTGATGGCCCATCAACGAGTTCACACTGATGAGAGGCCTTTTAAGTGCCCAGACTGTGGGAAGTGCTTTAAAAGATCCGGGAACCTGATGTCCCATCAACAAGTTCATACTGATGAGAGACCTTTTAAATGTCCAGACTGCGCAAAACGCTTCAAAAGTTCCGGGAACCTGATGTTCCATCAACGAGTTCACACTGATGAGAGACCTTTTAAATGCCCAGACTGTGGTAAGTGCTTTAAAGGTTCCTGGGAACTGATGTCTCATCAACGTGTTCACACTGATGAGAGACCTTTTAAATGCCCAAACTGCGGGAAGTGCTTTAAAAGTTCCTCGGATTTGATATCCCATCAACGAGTTCACACTGATGAGAGACCTTTTAAATGCCCAGACTGTGGGAAGTGCTTTAAAAGTTCCTCGGAACAGATGTCCCATCAACGAGTTCACACTGATGAGCGCCCATTTAACTGCCCAGACTGCGCAATGTGCTTTAAACGTTCCTCAGAGCTAATGTCCCATCTACGTGTTCATACTGACGAAAGACCTTTTAAATGCTCAGACTGCGAGAAGTGCTTTAAAAGTTCCCGCAACCTGATGTTCCATCAACGAGTTCACACTGATGAGAGACCTTTTAAATGCCCAGATTGCGGGAAGTGCTTTAAACGTTCCTGGGAATTGATGGCCCATCAACGAGTTCACACTGATGAGAGACCTTTTATATGCCTCGACTGCGCAAAGTGCTTTAAAAGTTCCTCAGAACTAATGTCCCATCAACGAGTGCACACTGATGAGAGACCTTTTAAATGCTCAGACTGCGGGAAGTGCTTTAAAACCTCCAGGAACCTGTTGTCCCATGAACGAGTTCACACAGATGAGAGACCTTTTAAATGCCCAGACTGCGAAAAGGGCTTTAGAAGTTCTGGAAACCTGATGTCCCATCAGCAAGTTCACACAGATGAGAGACCTTTTAAATGCCTAGACTGTGAGAAGTTCTTCAAAAGTTTTTCAGATCTGATATCCCATCAACGAGTTCACACTGATGAGAGACCTTTTAAATGCCCAATCTGCGGGAAGTGCTTTAAACGTTCGTCGGAACGGATGTCCCATCAACATGTTCACACTGATGAGAGACCTTTTAAATGCACGGATGGCGGGAAATGCTTTAAACGTTCCAGGAACTTGATGACGCATCAATGAGTTCACACTGACGAGAAACCGTTCAGGTGCTGTCATTGTGGGGCTGCATTCAGGTCATCTCAACTCACTGAACACCAGCAACTTGACACCGGGGAGAGAGACCTTTCACCTACCATTGTGAGAAGGGATTCACTCGGCCATCCACCCTGCTGACACACCAGCGAGTTCACACTGGGGAGAGACCTTTCACCTGTTTCCTTTGTGGAAAGGATTCACTTAGTTATCTCATCTTCTGAGATGCCGACGAGTTCACATCTAACTATAGTGATTGGATTTTGTTGTTAACCACATCCAGGATTGAACCATGTTTATTAGGGTGTGCTTCTGGTCATGTAAATAAACTCCAGCACAGTTTTCAGTTTTAACATTTTTTGTAAAAATCAAATAAGTCAGTTTGGTTTTAATTTTTGAATTACCCCATCTTTACGGGGGAGGTTGGGAATAGTCTGGTTTCAAGGGAACAAAGGAAAAGACCCTGGGTGCGATTCTGCAAAATGGAGACAGAGTGTGAACGCCGTCGCGTTTCACAACGGGCGCGGGCACTACCGGTTCTGGCCCCCACAGGAGGCCAGCACGGCGCTGGAGCGGTTCACGCCTCCCATCCCGGCGCCGAATTGGCTCCGCGCCAACCCGTGCATGCGCAGTTGGGCTGCACCAGCCCGCGTATGCGTGGGGGACTTCCTCAGCGCGCCGGCCGCGACCCAACATGGCGTGGGGGTTCAGGGGCCGGCCGCCTAATAAAATAGGGCCGGGGCTGGAGAGACCGGCCCGCCGATCGGTGGGCCCCGATCGCGGACCAGACCCCATCGGAGGCCCCCCCGGTGAAGGAGCGCTTTTCCCTGCCCCACAGGCCGCCCCCCGAACCTACGCGCAGAGTTCTGTCGGCTGCGAGCAGGTGTGAACGGTGCCGGTGCGACTCTGCCATTTCCGCTCGGCCCATCAAGGCCGGAGAATCGGCAGCCCGGCCACGTGGAGCGACCAACGCCGGGCCAAACGCGCAGGCGCAAATGGCGGTGATTCTCCGCTCCTCGGAGAATCGCCTGCCGACGTCGGACCGGCGCCGTGGGAAAAAATGGCGCGAACAGCGATTCTACCATATGGCGCGGCATGGGAGAATCGCCCCCCCCCCCCTAAAACATAGGAGCAGAAGTCAGCCACTGTAACAATTTCATTCTGATGCCCACTGGTTGGGAATGGCAATATATTAATACAAATCTGTCTTTCCTTAATTATCTTCAATCCCCATCCTGTGGTTACTCACCCTTGTCAGTGGAAACAGTTTTGCCCTATCTGCTCTATCAGACCGCATGTCCCCAAAGCTCCCAACCCATAACATTGAACAATTCCATGAAATCTCCATTCAGACTTCTTTATTCGAATCTACAATCTCTCCACAAACTTGAATTTCCTCATCCCTCGGCATGATGCAATGTGGAGGATTGAGGCGATTTTGGAAAATGCTGTCAGTTGGCAGGTGGGAAAATGGGGAAAGAACTGATGGCAGAAGGTCAGGTGGCATTGTAGACAATGAAGATGAGAGCTTAAAATTACAAAGGGATATTGATAGACTAGGTGAATGGGAAAAGAACGGTGGCAGATGGGCTTCAATTGAAACAAGTGTGAGGTTATTTATTTTGGACCAAAAAAGGATAGATCAGGGTACTTTCTAGATTACCTGAAGCTGAATTCAGCAGAGGTCCAAAGAGTCTGGGCCTTCAGGGGCACAGATCATTAAAATGCCATGAACAAGTGCAGAATGTAATCTAGAAGGCAAAGAGGATGCTGGCCTGTATATCTAGAGGATTAGAGTGCAAGGATGCAGAAGTTAGGCTGCAGCTTTACAGAACCCTGGTTGGACCCAACATGGAGTACCGTGAGCATATCTGGGCACCAGAAGCGAGGAAGGATATTTTGGCCTTGGAGAGAATGCAATGCATGTTTACAAGAATAATACCTCAATATAATAATAAACTTTATTAATCTCACAAGTAGGCTTACATTACCACTGCAATGAAGTTCTTGTGAAAATCCCCTAGTTGCCACACCACGGTGCCTGTTCAGGAACACTCAGGGAAAATTCAGAATGTCGAATTCACCTAACAAGCACTTCTTTCGGGACTTGTGGGAGGAAACCGGAGTGCCCGGAAGAAATCCACGCAGACTACGCACACTTCAGGGGTTAAGTTATGAGGAACGATTATACAAATTAGGCCTGTTTTCTCTATAATTTAGAAGGTTAAGGGGTGATCTGATCAAAGTCTTCAAGATATCAACGGGAAAAGACGGGGTAGATAAAGATAAACTGTTTCCACTGGTAGCATATTCTAGAACTAGGGGGCATAGTCTAAAAATTAGGCCCAGACGATTCAGGAGATGTTACGAAGCACTTCTACACACAAAGGGCGGATGAGGTTTGTAACTCGCAAGTGGCAACCAATGCTAGATCAATTGTTAATTTTAAATCTGAGATAATTTTTATTGTGCAAAGGTGGCACTGTGGTTAGCACTGCTACCTCTCAGTACCAGGGATCCAGATCAATTCCGGGATTGGGGGTGACTGTGGAGTTTGCACTTTCTCCACGATTCTGCATGGGTTTCTTCCGGGCGCTGTGCCACGGTGCCATCGTACGAACGGGATATGGCGCTCAACTCATCGATCGACAGTTCCGACGCGCCACAGCAAAAAACCGCACTGACCTCCTCAGAAGTCAAACACGGGACACAACCAACAGAGTACCCTTCGTCGTCCAGTAGTTCCCCGGAGCGGAGAAACTACGACATCTTCTTTGCAGCCTTCAACACGTCGTCGATGAAGACGAACATCTTGCCAAGGTCATCCCCACGCCCCCACTACTTGCCTTCAAACAACTGCGCAATCTTAAACAAACCATTGTTTGCAGCAAACTACCCAGCATGGTCGGCGAGACCATGCAGACGCTGCGACAATGGATGAACGGACATCGCGCGATAATCGCGAGGCAGGAATGTGCCCTTCCATTCGGGGAACACTTCAGCAGTCAAGGGCATTCAGCCTCTGATCTTCGGGTAAGCGTTCTCCAAGGCGGACTTCAGGACGCGCGACAACGCAGAATCATTGTTGCTCCGTCTGGACCTGTAAAGACTTCATTACCTGCAAGGACTCCCATTCAAAGTATCATCTTGCATCATTGACTTTGTCTATATATATATATATATATATATATATATATGTTTCTGGAACCCACCTCTTCATTTACCTGAGGAAGGAGCTGTGCTCTGAAAGCTAGTGATTCGAAACAAACCTGTTGGACTTTAACCTGGTGTAAGACTTCTTACTGTGCTCACCCCAGTCCAACGCCGGCATCTCCACATCACTTGACACATT
The DNA here is from genome assembly GCF_047496885.1 of Scyliorhinus torazame. Taxonomy (NCBI): domain Eukaryota; kingdom Metazoa; phylum Chordata; class Chondrichthyes; order Carcharhiniformes; family Scyliorhinidae; genus Scyliorhinus; species Scyliorhinus torazame. The sequence continues at coordinate 185,063,808 of NC_092711.1, read as the reverse complement.
GACAGCAAATAAAAATCCCTAAAACTTTAACAGGTCCACTGTTATCCAGTAGTTTCTCACACTTGTATCCAGTATTTTGAAAATGCTTTTCAAAAACCATAAAGAAAGAATAAAACCTACCATGTAATTACATCTGACTCACTAGACACCTCAGCAGCTTCGAGGTCAATTGTAGCTGAAAGATCAATAAAAAGGGGACATAATTTTCAGAGGCAGGAGTTTTAGAGGGAATTTAGGGAAATATATTTTCACCCAGAGGGTGATGGGAGATGGAATGCACAGTTTGGAAAAGTAGTAGAGGTAGGAAACCTCGCCAACCTTGAAATCGTATGTGGATGAGCACTTAACCTGTCATAACGTTCAAGACTATGGGCCAAGTGCTGAAAAGTAGGATTAGTATAGATTTAGTGTAATTTTTGTCAGTGCAGGTTTGATGGGCCAAAGGGTTTCTTCTGTACTGTATGATTCTAAAGCTAACCCCTGAATGATTCTCCCTTTCCAGAGTGAGACAGGGACAAGCAGTAGGATGTTCCCCGCACTCTCCAATCATGCACTGCCAACAGAAAGCGGCGACTGCAGCTTCAATCAGTGGGTAAACTGTCCATCCCTGGGACACAAGATAATCCAATCCGGGTCAAACCTCCCAATGCACCGAACACAGGCTCAGGAAAACGCAGGTAGATTATATCCTATATAGGCAGCACGGTAGCACAGTGGTTAGCACAATTGCTTCACAGCGCCAGGGTCCCAGGTTCAATTCCCGGATTGGGTCACTGTCTGTGCGGAGTCTGCACATCCTCCCCGTGTGTGCGTGGGTTTCCTCCGGGTGCTCCGGTTTCCTCCCACAGTCCAAAGATGTGCAGGTTAGGTGGATTGGCCATGATAAATTGCCCTTAGTGTTCAAAATTGCCCTTGGTGCTGGGTGGGGTTACTGGGTTATGGGGATAGGGTGGAAGTGTGGGCTTGGGTAGGGTGCTCTTTCCAAGAGCTGGTGTAGACTCGATGGGCCGAATGGCCTCCTTCTGCACTGTAAATTCTATGATTCTATGATCCTGCTCACGAAACCTCAGAGCAAAGGGTGGCATGTGGCACAGTGGTTAGTACTGGGACTGCGGCGCTGAGGACCCGGGTTCGAATCCCGACCCTGGGTCCTGTCCGTGTGGAGTTTGCACATTCTCCCCATGTCTGTGTGGGTTTCACTCCCACAACCCAAATATGTGCAGGTTAGGTGAGTTGGCCACGCTAAACTGCCCCTTAAATGGAAAAAAAAAAATTGGTACTCGAATTTATATTAAAAAAACTTCAGAGCAGCATTTACACAGTGCCCGAGTGAGTGAGTCAGAAATACAACATTGTACCTACGTGCCCTTGTGAGGAGAAAATAACAACCAGTGCACCACAGCAACACTGTAGGGGCAAAATAGGAAAGGGACTTGTTCAGAATTGTAAAAAGTGTGGTCATGATATAGGCCTGGATCAGGTTTTACAGAAATCGAATTGGGCTTGGATATGTAGAGAACCTGCTGACCCTTGCTTCAGGATGTCTTGTGAACTTCTGCAGTACCAGTTTCTGTGATGCAATTGGGCACTACTTTTGGCTGTTAAATTATAGGTTGGTGGTTCGAGACGGACGTTGTGCTGTTATCTCCCCATCATCATTCATTGTCTCAAAGTCCTGGGTTGTTCTGGGTCCGTGGGCAACAATAAATATATCTCTCGAGTATTACTGGCTCTACTGTTATCCGGTGTTACCAACATTTTTTATTCAATGAATATTCATTACAAGCCTCTGACATGTAATAAAATATATATTTTAAATATGCTATTAAACTTAAATATTGGACTTGAAAGCTTAAATGTTGGCTGATCGTGGGTGACAGTTGCATTTTCCCACCCACTCCCCTTCACTCCCAGATGGACCAGAAACATGTCTATCCCCACCTGAAATGTGTTTAATGATGGAGCATTCACAACCCTCTGGGATGGAGAATTCCAAATATTCACAACCTTTTGAGTGAAGGAATTTCTCCTCATCTCAGTCACAAATGAGCAGCCCCTTATCCTGAGACTCTGCTCCCGTGTTTTAGATTCCTCGAACAATGGAAACAATCTCTCAGCGTCCACCCTATCAAACCCATTCAAAATTGTGTAGGGTTCAATGAAGTTGCCTCATTCTTCTAAACTCCAGGGAATTTCAGCCCAATTTACTCAGCCCCTTAAAACAGGAAAACCCCACCATCCCAGAGAGGAATCTAGTGAACCTTCGCTATACCACCTTCAATGCAAGTATATTGTCTCTTCAATGTGGAGACTGAAACTACACACAATATTCCAGATGTGGTCCGAGCAGAACCCTGAAACACCGTAGCAGGACTTTAAAAATGACAAAACGTAGCGATGCACGGAAGCCTGAAAGGAGATTGTGACTGAATACTTGGCACTGTGCACATTCCTGTATTCCGAAACTGGGAGAATCGGGAAGATGAGATCCTGGGGCGAAATTCTCCGTTATCGGCGCAAAGTCCGCCGATCGGCGCCAAAAATGGCGCAAATCCGACCTTCATCACGCCGCCCCAAACGTCGCAGTCTCCGGCCCGGAATGGGCTAGCAGCGACGTGACGGGATCCGCGCTTGCTCATGTGCTTCACGCCGTGTGGCGTCATACACGCCGCACGGCGTGACGGCTCATTAGGACGCGCTGCTCCCCCCCCCCCCCCCCCCCACCCGACCGGAACACCCGACCGGAACACCCGACCGGAACACCCGACCGGAATGGCCGCCCGCTGCTCAGCCCCGAGGTTCCAGTCATGGGATGTGGAGGCGCTCCTGGACGCAGTGGAGCAGAGCAGGGAGGCCCTGTATCCCGGACACGTCCGCAGAGTTGCCCCACGCCACAGCTGGCGTCTGTGGAGGGAGGTGGCAGAGGCAGTCACCGCTGTGGCCCTGACACCACGGACAGGCACCCAGTGCCACAAGAAGGTGAGCGACCTCGTCAGAGCAGCCAGGGTGAGCCCTTCCCCCCCCCCCCCGCCCGATATCCATATCCCCCCTCCTCCATATCCACCCCTCCCCGTATCCCCCCTCCCTGTATCCCCCCTCCCCGTATCCCCCCCTCCCCGTTATCCCCCTCCCCATATCCCCCCTCCCCCATATTCCCCCTCCCCCATTTCCCCAAGTGAATCCAGCCCTAACCTTAACCTCTGCAATACACGCGCAACCGATGGCGTGCATTCATATACCTGTCGAACACTGTTGCCTTTTACCCCTGCCACCACCCCCCACAGGAGAAGCGTGCACACAACACCAGGGAGCATGTGAGGACTGGAGGAGGCCCCGGTGATGAGAGGCCACTGACCGAACACGAGGAAAGGGCCCTGGGACTGGCTGGCAGACCTGAGGACCGGGAGGTTGCTGATGCAGAGGTCGGGGGCGTACTAGCAAGTGAGCCACCGACAGCCCGTCCCCATATCCCCCCTCCCCTATATCCCCCTCCCCCATATCACCTGATCACTGCCTGCGTGTCTAACCATGCATGCTTCATTGTGTATCGCAGGAGCAAACGTCGAGGCACCCATCCCCGCAGATGCAGACCGCCCGCATGATGCCCCTCGGAGGCCACGGGACACGGAGAGACCCGGACCTTCTGGCATGCGACGCCCGCAGGATGCCCACCAGAGGCCACTGGAGATGGAGAGACCTGGAGCAATAGGGAGACGACGCCCCCGTCTCGTGCGGGTGCGACGACGCAGGCGTGTGCCACCCAGCGACGAGAGGGGCAGCCACAGGCCCCCGTCACAGCCGAGCCAGGGCACCACTCCCCAGGACACCACTAACCAGGACACCACTACCCGGGACATCCCTACCCAGGAAAACAAAATACCGGACAGTGACACAGAGTGGATGGGTGGAGACGAACCCCCACCCCAAAGTGCCATGGACTCAGAGTGGGACGAAGAGCACGACACAACCACCACTGCTGTCACCAACACCCTCCACCATCGCAGAAACACTCACCTCGGTTGGGCACTTTAGTGATGAGGCGTCTGGCACACTCACTGGTGTGCACAACACAGCCGTCCTGGTACAGCAGGTGGAGGTAGGAGCAGCAGAGGGGCCGGGCGGTCGGAGGCAGCCCAGCCCAAGCGAACATCTGCCGCCCAGATGGATCCCGGGTTCCTGGAGTTACCACACCCACCCATAGATTCGATGCAACCACCGAACCGGAGAAGAGCGAAGAGCGTGACGGCCGGCTTGCGGCGGCTGCAGTCGCAGGTGGAGGAGTCCACCCGCGTCCAGGAGCTGGGAGTGGTGCCGGTCATGCGTGCCACCCAGGCCGACACCGCACGGGTGGCGTCTGCGGTGGAGGCAATGGGTGCGATGGTGTCAGACTAGGGGAACAGTTTGCAAGGCCTGGGGCTTTCTGTGCAGGCGGCGTCTGTGGCCCAGGACATGGCTGCCCTCTCACAGGAGGCCATGAGCCAGTGCCAGCGCCAGATGGCAGAGGCGCTCAACGCCATGGCCCAGTCTCAGCACTCCATAGCCCAGTCTCAGCAGGCCATGGCCCAGTCTCTGTAGGCCATAGCCCAGTCTCAGCAGGCCATCACTGAGGGCATCGGCGCAATTGGCCATGTGCTAGCCGGCGTCGCACAGTCACAGACAGGGTTTGCCAATCCCCTGAGCTCCATGGCTGCAAATCTGCAGACCCCTGTCGATACCAGCACGGGCCTCCAGGACTGGCAGCGCCAGATGTCGGGGGGGCGTCGGATGGCCAGTCCGTTCGCATTCCCCACCCATGTAGAGGCCTGGGGGTCATCAGGCACCCCGAGGGAGGAGGAGGTGCTGTGGGCTGTCCCGGGTCCCCCTGTAGGGGAGGTCCCAGAACACCGCGACACCTCGGACTTCCCCCCCCCTTCCGTGGGTGTCATGTACGTTGAGCGCAAGTGTGTGTGTGAGGGTGGTCTTACCTCAGCCCCAGGTCAGTCTGCCCCCTTCCCCCTGGGTCGCCATCAACATCCCCCCGGGCAGAGGACGGGACCGTGCGCTGCAGTGTCACAGCCGCATGCAGGGATGGTCCGGGTGGATGGTGGTACTGTGGCCATGGGTCAGACATAGTCCAACGATGTGGAGCCAGGAGCTCATCGCAGGGCGGGTTGTCATCATCCTCCATGGCCTGCAATAGACACGCGTCCACCGGCAACTGTGTGAGTCCGGCCGTTGTGCCACAGGTGGATCGGCAATGGGGGGGCGGTGTGCATGCGGGTGGGGTTGGGGAGGGGGGTGAGGGTGCTGGGTGGGTGGATGGATGGGTGGGAGGTGTGGGTGGTCTGCTGTTGCCATGGTGTGCGGTCTGTGGCCATACTACCCGATTCCCACGCCATCTAGTCAGTGAAGCGGGCGGCTATCAGCCTGTCCCGTGCCCACTGGCCCAGCCGGTAACGGTGGACAGCCACCCGCCCGTGTCTAGCCCATCTGCCCTGACCATTGCCCCCATTCCCCTCATCTGGGGAGGACTGCGCCTCTTCCTGCTGCTCCTCCACTCCGCCCTCCTCTGCCTGCGGCACATCGCCCCTCTGCTGGGCTATATTGTGCAGGACGCAGCACACCACAATGATGCAGCCGACTATCACTCCCCTTGTCGCTACATGGGCATTATTGTAGCAGTTCTCCGCCTCATTGCGTGGCCTCCGTACAGGCGTCATCAGCCATGATCACAATGGGTAGCCCCTGTCGCCCAGCAACCAGCCCCTCAGCCGGGGATGGCGTCCCTCGTACATGCCGGTGATGTATGACCGCGACAACAAGTATGAGTCATGTACACTGCCCGGGTAACGGGCGCAGACGTGCAGGATCATCATGCGGTGGTCGCAGACCACCTGTATGTTCATCGAATAGGTCCCCTTCCTATTGGTGAACACGGCCCTGTTATCTGCAGGTGGCCGCACGGCGACGTGCATCCCATCAATCGCGCCCTGGACCATGGGGAACCCGGCCACGGCAGAGAAGCCCACGGCCCGGGCATCTTGGCTGGCCCGGTCCACAGGGAAGCGGATGTAGCAGTGCACCATGGCATATAGGGCGTCTGTCACTGCCCGGATGCACCGGTGCACCGATGTCTGCGATATGCCGGACAGGTCCCCACTCGGTGCCTGGAATGACCCCTTTTCATAAAAGTTCAGGGCCACCGTAACCTTGACGGACACGGGGAGAGGGTGTCCCCCGCCAGTGCCACGCGGTGACAGGTGGCAGATGTGTGCCACGGTTTCCCGCCTCATCCGGATTCTCCTCCTGCATTCCCGGTCCGTGAGGTCCTGGTATGGCTGCGGGGGCCGGTACACACGGGGCGCCCTCGGGTGCCTCAGTTGCCGTGGGACCGCGACGTCCTCCTCCCCCTCCTCGTCCTGTCGGTCAGGTGTCCCTCCAGCCTGGGCGGCTGCCGCCTGCCCCTCTGCGGCAGCCTGCGCCGCCTCTCTGGCACGCTCCTCCTCCTCCTCCTCATCCAGGGCAACATAGACATTAGCGGCTGCCGCCACGGCGGCCAACATCGCTGGCTGATCGGAAAACGTGACGGCCTGGTTGGGGGGTGGGGGGGGGAATGACGACATGTCATCATTGCCCATACCCCCCATCCTCCTCCCCGGCACGGACCCCCCATCCTCCTCCCCGGCACGGACCCCCCCATCCCCCCTCCCTGGCAAGTACCCCCCCACCCTCCTCCCCGGCACAGACCCCCCATCCCCCCTCCCCGGCACGGACCCCCCATCCTCCTCCCCGGCACAGACCCCCCCATCCCCCCTTCCCGGCACGGACCCCATCCTCCTCCCCGGCACGGACCCCCCCCATCCCCCCTCCCCGGCACGGACCCCCCATCCTCCTCCCCGGCACGGACCCCCCATCCTCCTCACCGGCACGGACCCCATCCTCCTCCCCGGCACGGACCCGATCCCCCCTCCCCGGCACGGAACCCCCCATTCCCCCTCCCCGGCACGGAACCCCCCATTCCCCCTCCCCGGCACGGAACCCCCCATTCCCCCTCCCCGGCACGGGATCCCCCATCCTCCTCCCCGGCACGGACCCCCCCCCATCCCCCCCCTCCCCGGCACGGACCCCCCATCCTCCTCCCCGGCACGGACCCCCCCATCCCCCCTCCCCGGCACGGACCCCCCCCCCATCCTCCTCCGCGGCACGGACCCCATCCTCCTCCCCGGCACGGACCCCCCCATCCCCCCTCCCCGGCACGGACCCCCCCATCCCCCCTCCCCGGCACGGACCCCCCATCCTCCTCCCCGGCACGGACCCCCCATCCTCCTCCCTAGCACGGACTCCATCCTCCTCCCCGGCACGGACCCCCCCATTCTCCTCCCCTGCATGGACCCCATCCTCCTCCCCGGCACGGACCCCATACTCCTCCCCGGCACGGACCCCATACTCCTCCCCGGCACGGACCCCATTCTCCTTCCCAGCACGGACCCCCCCATCCCCCCTCCCGGCACTCCGGAGCCCAGCCCACTCTAACCACCCCCCCGCCCCCGCCGCGCGCACACACACAAAACCCTACACACACCTCTCCCCCACACATTGAGACTGCGGCCACGCCATCGTCTGTCCAGCGGCCAACCTACCAGGCCGTCACCCACCTCCACGTTGGTCGGCGTAAACCTTGGGCACAGGTTGACGCCGATAGAAAGGAGGTTTGATTTACGCCGACGTGACCCGTCATCATGTTGACGGGACTTCGGCCCATCCGGACGGGAGAATATCGACAGGCCCAAAATCGATTGCCTTGCGCCCACCCGTGCCATTCTCCGAGGTCTGCGGCGCCATTGACGCCCTGCCGACTTTTCTCCCTTCGGAGACTTCGGCGGGCGGCGGAATTCACGGCGGCCAACGGCCATTCTCCGACCCGCTGGGGGATCGGAGAATCTCGCCCCTGGTGTCTCTTTGTCCTGTCAAACAAAGAACAAAGAAAAGTACAGCACAGGAACAGACCCTTCGGCCCTCAAAGCCTCTGCCGACCATGCTGCCCGTCTAAACTAAAATCTTCTACACTTCCTGGGTCCATATCCCTCTATTCCCATCCTTTTCATGTATTTGTCAAGGTGCCCTTCAAATGTCACTATCGTCCCTGCTTCCACCACCTCCTCCGGCAGCGAGTCCCAGGCACCCACTGCCCTCTGTGTAAAAAAACCTGCCTTGTATATCTCTAAACCTTGCCCCTCGCACCTTAAACCTATGCCCCCTGGTAATTGACCCCTGTACCCTGGGAAAAAGCCTCTGACTATCCACTCTGACTATGCCCCTCATAATTTTGTAGACCTCTATCAGGTTGCCCCTCAACTTCCGTCGTTCCAGTGAGAACAAACCGAGTTTATTCAACCGCTCCTCACCGCTAATGCCCTCCATACCAGGCAACATTCTGGTAAATCTCTTCTGCACCCTCTGTAAAGCCTCCACATCCTTCTGGTAGTGTGGCGACCAGAATTGAACACTATACTCCAAGTGTGGCCTAACTAAGGTAGTGTGGATGAGCAGAGAGATCTCGGTGTCCATGTATATAGATCCCTGAAAGTTACCACCCAGGTTGATAGGGCTGTTAAGAAAGCGTACGGTATGTTAGCTTTTATTCATAGAGGGATTGAGGTTCGGAGCAATGAGATCATGTTGCAGCTGTACAAAACTCTGGTGCGGCCGCATTTGGAGTATTGCGTGCAGTTCTGGTCGCCGCATTACAGGAAGAATGTGGAAGCATTGGAAAGGGTGCAGAGGAGATTTACCAGGATGTTGCCTGGTATGGAGGGAAGATCTTTTGAGGAAAGGCTGAGGGACTTGAGGCTGTTTTCGCTAGAGGGAAGAAAGTTGAAAGGTGACTTAATGGAGGCATACAAGATGATCAGAGGATTGGATAGGGTGGACAGTGAGAACCATTTTCCTCGGATGGTGATGGCTAGCACGAGGGGACATAGCTTTAAATTGAGGGGAGGTAGATATAGGACAGATGTCAGAGGTAGGTTCTTTACTCAGAGAGTAGTAAGGGCGTGGAATGCCCTGCCTGCAACAGTAGTGGACTCGCCAACATTAGGGGCATTTAAATGGTCATTGGATAAACATATGGATGATAATGGAATAGTGTAGATGGGCTTTAGATTGGTTTCACAGGTCGGTGCAACATCGAGGGCCGAAGGACCTGTCCCGTGCTGTAATGTTCTATTCAATTGCTGCTCCAACCGAACCACGCGGTCTGTGAGGAGCTGCCATTGGTTACACTTGCTGCAGATGTCGTCGACCGGAATCCTGGATGTGTCACAGATCTGACACATCTCTCAGTTGGAGCACTGCACCCGCTGAATGACATTAAGCACTAATTAATTAATTTAAAATAAACACTTGAATTATTGTTAGATTGAGTTACAATTAACTATATGGCCCTGGCGCTAGATGATTTTTACTGTAAAATTAAATGCTAAATTCCGATCACTGCCCTCAGGTTTAGTTACTCCACTATCTAGTTAATCAATTAGATTTGTTTTGCAGTATTTTTTTTTTTTCAAATTTAACCGATTCCCAACCAGCCAATCAGGTCACAGCTTTATTGTGATGTCACTTCAGTTCCCCCCCCCCCCACAATTTGAAAAGGTAATAAAAATAAAAATCACTTACCTTCCCAGGATGCTCTCTGGTTCTCTCCCTGCAGATTAACAATTACAGACCAGAAGAAAGAGAACAAAACGGTAGGGGAAAAGCACCTCCTCCCACTCTGCACCGAATTACCTCACTGCACCAAATGACCAAGTTCCAATTCCCACTCTGGATGTGTCTCACTCACTCAGGATGTGTCTCCTTAACCTGCGCAAAGCTTACTGAGTATGCTGTCTGTCTGTCTTTTATACAGACCTCAGCTAACCAGGGTGACTCACACTACTTCAGTTTAAAACAGAAGAATACAATGTACACCCTTGTGCCACGAAACAGGCCTCAGGTGACTGACAGAAAGCTGCCTCTCAGCAATTAGGATGGGGGCATCTGTCATCTGTAAACTTCATCTCTTCTCAATACCTTGAATCCTGCACTCTCTATTCCTGCTTTCCAGGTAAAGCTCGGGTTCACCCACTGTACCATGGAAGCTGGATGGCCATAGGGAGCTGGAGGCGAGGCAGACAGAGATGCGACGTGAGAGTGTTTAGAATTTGATGTGTGTTATTTTCAGTGATGAATGTCTGCAGTGTATTGTCTTGTAGGTTTCACAGGAGCCGCAGTGATTAGGATGGTGGGTTTTGGAGATTGAAAGTTACACAATTGCAGCTTGTGGGACTGTCTTACCTCACTGTCGAATTCATGTTTCAGCTGACAGCAATCGGTGTTTTCATTGGCTGAAGAAGTCACTTACCTTTCATCTAAACATGCCATTTTGTTGAAGAAACTTGTCTCTGGTGAAAAAAGTTTGAAAGGAAAAGTTCTAATGGATAAACTAGGTTAAAAACATGACCTCGGGGGACTTCTGGTGCGACGTAGGAGGGAGTTTAAAAAAGGTGGCTACCATTAAGGTCCCGATATTTCGGCCCTTTTCCCTGTTTTTGCTCGGAATGTTTGGGGGTTTAACTCCAATGCTTACCAGGGAGAAAGCTTGAAGTGCTGAGAGGATCATAGAATCATATAATGTACAGTGCAGAAGGGGGCCACTCAGCTCATCGACTCTGCACCGGCCCTTGGAAAGGGCACCCTACCTAAGCCCACACCTCCAACCTATCTCCGTAACTCCACCCAACCTTTTTGGACACGAAGGGCAATTTAGTATGTTCAATCCACCTAACCTGCACAACTTTGGACTGTGGGAGGAAACCAGAACACCCGGAGGAAACCCACGCAGACACGGGTAGAACATGCAGACTCCACACAGACAGTGACCCAAGCCGGGAATCAAACCTGGGACCCTGGAGCTGTGAAGCAACTGTGCTAACCACTGTGCCACCGTGTTGCCCGAGGATATCGAAAACGGCAGTGAAGAAGGCTACGGGGAAGACGTCTCAGACAGGGAGCCCGGCAAAAGACCACGAGGGAGACAAAATGACGGAGGAATCGGCCACACCATCACTCTAGAAACCATGACGAAGGCGCTAGCACAGGAGCTCGGAAAATGTGGAAAATAAATAAATTGCAGGTTTGAGAGGCAATGCAAAGAGCTTAAGGAGTCGTCTAAAGCCTCTGTCGAAGAGGTGTGTTGGGCCCGCTCTGGAAGTAGCTTGGCAGAACTGCCCAGGGCTGTGAATGAGCAGGGTTAGACACTAAAGGGTGTTGAAGATTTCCTGTCTCGTCAAGAGGACCGTCTGGTTTTGTGTTAAACCAAGGTGCAGACTCTGGCAGAGAAAGACAAGGACCTGATAACCAACGTAGATGAATTAGAAAACAGACTGAGGCATTTGAATATTAAAACAAAGAACAATAGAGCACAGGAACAGGCCCTTCGGCCCTCCAAGCCTGTACCGGTCATTATACCAACCTTGGCCAAAGCCCTCAACACTTCCTAATGCTGTAACCCTCTATACCCATGGGTTCAATTCCCGTACCAGTCTCCCCAAACAGGTGCCGGAATGTGGCGATAAGGGCCTTTTTACAGTAACTTCATTGAAACCTACTCGTGACAATAAGCGATTATTATTATTGTTATCCATGTATTTGTCAAGATGCCTTTTGAACACCATTAATGTATCTGCTTCCACAACCTCCCCTGGCAACAAGTTCCAGGCACTCACCACCCTATGCGTAAAAAACCTGCCTTGCATATCTCCTCTAAACTTTGCCCCACGGACCTTAAACCTATGCCCCTGGTGACTGACCCCTCCACCCTGGGAAAGAGTGCCTGCACATCCACTCTATCCATGCCCCTCATAATCTTGTAGACATCTATCAGGTCACCCCTCAACCTCCGTCTTTCTAATGAAAACAGTCCAAGACTATTCAGCCTTCAGACCAGACAACATCCTGGTAAACCTCCTCTGCACCCGCTTCAAAGCCTCCACATCCTGGTGGTGTGGAGACCAGAATTATGCGCAATATTCCAAGTGTGGCCATACCAACGTTCTATACAACTACAGCATGACTTGCTAGTTTTTATACTTGATGCCCTATCCAATGAAGGCAAGCATTCCGTATGATTTCTTGACTACCTTGTCCACTAGTGTTGCCACTTTCAAAGATCTGTGGACCTGCATGCCCAGATCTCTCTGACTTTCTATATCCCTAACAGTTTTGTCATCTACGGTATATTTCCCTTCTACATTAGACCTACCAAAATGCATTATCTCACATTTGTCTGGATTAAAGTCCACTGGCCATTTCTCTGCCCAAGTCACCAACCTATCTGTGTCCTGTTGCATCCTCTGACAATCCTCAACACTATCTGCCACTCCACCAACCTTGGTGTCATTCGCAAACTTACTAATCAGACTAGCTGCATTTTCCTCCAAATCATTTAGGTCCACTACAAACAACAGAGGCCCCAGCACAGATCCCTGTGGAATGTCACTAGTCACAGCCTTCCATTCAGAAAAACACCCTTCTACTGCTACCCTTTGCCTTCTGTGACCGAGCCAGTTCTGTATCCATTTTACCACCTCACCTCTGATCATGTGTGACTTCACCTTTTGTACCAGTCAGCTTTGAGGCACCATGGCAAAGGCTTTACTGAAGTCCACCACCCTCCCCTCATCAAAAAAACAGATCAAGTTAGTGAGGCACAACCTCCCCTTCACAAAACCATGTCCATCGTTAATGAGTCCATTTGTTTCCAAATGGGTATAAATCCTGTCCCTGAGAATTCTCTCCAATAATTTACCTTCCTCTGCCTTCTAGGATTATCCCTGCTATCTTTCTTAAAAAGCAGTACTACATTAACTATTCTCCAGTCCTCTGGGATCTCACCTGTATCCAATGAGGATACAAAGATATCAGTTAAGGTCTCAGAAAGTTCCTCCCTTTCTTCCCTCAGTATTCTGGGGTAAATCCCATTCGGTCCAGGAGACTTATCCACCTTAATATCTTTTAAAATACCCAATACCCCCTCCTTTTCAATGTCAACATGACCCACACTATCCACACATCCTACCCAAGGATCATGTTCCGCAAAGTTATTTTCTTTGGTGAACACTTTTGCAAAGTACTCATTTAGTACCTCGCCATTTCCAATGGCTCAACACATAGATTCCCCCCACTGTCCTTAAGTGGTCCAATCATCCTGGCCACCCGTTTGCTTTTTACTTATGAATAAAATGCCTGGGATTCACCTTAATCCTACTTGCCAAAGACTTTTCATGACCCCTCCTAGTTTCTTGCTTAAGTACCATCCTACTTTCTTTATACTCCTCAAGGGTTTCCACTGTCCTCACCCGTTCCTCAGGTTATGTCTTTAAAAGAGAGAGAGACCTGGGCCAACCTTTCCAGAGTCTACACCCTCGCTGGATTCGCTTCCTTTCCCTTCAGATGGTAGCCATGATGTAGAGATGCCGGTGTTGGACTGGGGTGGGCGCAGTAAGACGTCTTACAACACCAGGTTAAAGTCCAGCATCACCTGATCAGACGATGAAGGAGCTACGCTGTGAACGCTAGTGATTCCAAACAAACCTGTTGGACTCAACCTGATTTTGTAAAACTTCTTACTGTGCCCACCCTTCTGGGCCATGCAAATGCTCCTTTTTCTTTTTGACGAGCTTCACAATATCCGTTATCCAAGGCTCCCTAAACTTCCCATACTTAACCTTCGTTCTCTCAGGAATGTGACTTTCATGAATCCTAATCAACTGTCGCTTGAAAGACTCCCACATGTCCGATGTTGATTTACCCTCCAACAGCCGCACCCAAACCAAATTCTTCAATTCTTGTCTGATGTTATCGTAATTTGCCTTTCCCTAGTTTAGCACCTTAACCCGAGGGTTACCCTCAGCCCTATCCAAAAGTACCCGAAAACATACGGAATTGTGGTCACTGCTCCCAAAATGTTCCCCTATTGAAACATTACCCACTTATCCAGGCTCATTCCCCAATACCAGTTCCAGTACTGTCCCTTCCCTGGTTGGCTATCGACCTATTGTGTCAAGAAGCCTTCCTGAGTACACCCGTTAAGGCTGAGCAAAAAGCTGATCCTAAGCACATCAACAAGTGTTTCCTCTCCTCATCTACGGTGAAGAAACACCAATTTGATGGACGTAATTAAAGAACCCATACCGGAATCTTTTTTGGTATCTCTGCTGAGCACTGTATATGGTATGCTATACTCCATGCCTCTGGTCTGTGTTGTTATGATGGGGTTCATGGGAATTGGTTGCGGAGCAATGGGGCTAGGATGTTCAGACGGAGAAGGAGGCTCAGGCCTCTCGACTTCTTCCAGATCGCCGAATTTGTGAGCTTGTTCATCCAGTACACTCGAATCTACCTCACCTTCCGCTGAATGCTTTGATCCTTGAACTCCAAAGATGCTCATTGTATCCTTCCAGATCTGGAGTTGTGACTTCAACTTGTCTGTCTCATGCTGACAACTGTGGGTAGTGGTTTGATGTCAAAATGTTTTATTGGTTTTATGCAACAATTTTACGGTTACTTGTAAATTACCACATCTCCTTTTAAACCTTTTAATTTCTTTCTGAGCTGAGCTTCGTTCACTAACAGCTCATTCCTTTTCCAGAAAAGCTTTCTCAGTTTCCATTTGGAATTGGCTCATAATTACAGAATTCATTTGACTTTTCTGCACCTCTGTGAGTAATTTTGATTTTGCAGCTTGCAACTAACTCTAGCTTTAAATTATCTATCTCCATGTATTTATCATGCCTCAAATTTTCTATCTCCATTTCTTATCATTTAAATCTGCAGCAACTAAGTATAAAGTGTTTCATATTTCGATGCACGGTTTCTTGACTCTGAGTGGGCTGCTTCCCACTGTCTCTGATCGCAGAACTGTTAATTTGTTCCCAAAACTATCTGTCCATTTGGGCCATTTATGGTTCAGGTACTCCTTGTGTGCCTTTTCCCATTCTGGCCCAGATTCAGCCATTTCTCAATAATAATAATCGCTTATTGTCACAAGTAGGCTTCAGTGAACTTACTGTGTAAAGCCCCTAGTCGCCACATTCCGGCGCCTGTTCGGGGAGGCCGGTACGGAAATTTGAACCTGCGCTACTGACCTTTGTTGTGCATTACAAGCCAGCTGTTTAGCTCACTGTGCTAAACCAGCCCGTCAACTCAGTAATTGACCATGTTCTGGTAGACAGGAAGAGAATGTTTCTCTTTAATCCTTTTAAGCTCCTTTCCAGATACTTCTGTCGCTAACTTCCGGTCGCTACGCACTCGAGGTTTGCTGAAGACGCCTCAAGGCTGATTACTGGAGCTTACATCTATAGTTAGTCACTTTAATCTTTTAACTCTTGCAATTTTATCTGCAACGTCTGTAGTTCGAACATGCCCTCATTACTAATTGTCTTATACACTCTTCACCCACTAAATCCTGGTCATCACGTGGGACTACTGCCCTCTTAATTATGGCTCAGTTTGGGAGGTTGAGATGTTTGACTCAGAACCGATCACCAATCACTTCTAAAGTTAGACAGGTCCCATATGGGATGCCAATATGTTATGCCTCTGCTGACCGCAACTTACGAATGCAAAATGAATTGAATACCCACAGCCAGGTAGATTTACCTTTAAATACAGTTTTTATTATTTCTCTAAGACTTTAGCTATGGTTTTATTTAAACAGTTACATAACTTTCAAGCCGCATGGCTTGAATCAAGATAAACTATCTGATGATTAGAGTGAACTTGGCCAGGGTCACTCTGAGGGGTGCGTGCTGGTGGGCCTTGAATTTCAGGTCTGAACGCACAACGGTTGATCCTAGATTATCGTTGGTGAAATCTCGGTGCTACTGTATTTATTTACTTTTTTATTTTAAAAAAATAAATTTAGAGACCCAATTATTTTTTTCCAATTAAGGGTCAATTTAGCGTGGCCAATCCACCGAGCCTGCACATCTTTGGGTTGTGGGGGCGAAACCCACGCAAACACGAGGAGAGTGTGCAAACTCCACACGGATAGTGACCCAGAGCCGGGATCGAAACTGGGACCTTCGCGCCGTGAGGCAGTTGGGCTAACCCTCTGCGCCATCGGGCTGCCCTGTGCTACCATATTTATACAGTTTCAATTAAGCAATCCTTCCAGCTTCAGACATCAGTCCAGCTTATGCTTGAGAGAATCTTATCTCGGGGTTCGATAACAAAGGCATTGTTTTACAGTGTAATGTCCAGCTACAAGTCTTCTTTCTGTCTGTGTCCAGAAAATCCATTTTGCACAGAACTGCAGTTTTCTCACAGACAAGACACCTTTACAAGTAAGGCAAAATCGCCAAATCCAGATGAACAGAAACTGCTTTCCTCTTTGAGAGGGAGAGCTGACTGGTGGTGATTTAACGTGAGGGTCACCACACCTCAGGCGAGGGACATGTTTGAGAAGGCGCGGCCTTCATGAATAATCTCAGCCAGTGCAGGAATTGAACCCGTGGAATTGGCCTCACTCTGTATCACGAACCAGCTGTCCAGCCAATTGAGCTAAACTGGCCCCTGACAGATTTACCACCATGCTTCACGGTCCAATATTAGCAATTGTCCTCTTTTCCCATCATGCCTTACGGTAAATGTTGGCCATCTTTCCGACTCAGCAACCCCCAATCCCATGTGCTTTAATTTTGCATCCTAACCTCAAATATCTCCAGCATGTTAGTCAAACCTGATTTCCCCTTCACAAATCCATGTTGACTTTGTCTAATTGCATTTGATATTTTCCAAGTGTCTTTTATAACAGACTCCAGCATTTTCCCTACAATTGGTGTGAGGCTATGTGTTCTGTAATTATCACTTTCTCCCTCCCTCATGTTTAAAAACAAGTTATGTTTGTCACCCTCCCTTCTGCCGAGACTGTTCCAGAATCTATAGAATTTTGGAAGATGACTCTGGTACTTTTTTAAACTAATACTAATTACCTTCAATTCCTCCTTCTCACGAGACCCTTGCATTCCGAGCATTGACCCTTGCTTTCCTAACATTTCTGGGAAGTTCTAAGTGTCGTCTTCTGTGAAGACAGAACTAAAGTAGTAGTTTAATTGCTCTGCCATTTCCTTGTTTTCCATTATAAATCCTCCTGTTTTGGACTGTAAGGGGCCTCCATTTGTTTTCTCGAATCTTTTTCTTTTTATATACTTACGGGAGCTTTTACAATCCGTTTTTTATTTCTTGCAATTTGTTCTCATACTCTACTTTTTCTCCTTAATCAATCTCTTGGTCCTCCTTTGCAGAATTTTGAACTACTCCCAATCCTCCTGGCTTGTTACTTTTTCGAGCAACTTTATATGATTCTGTTTTGGATCTAATACTCACCTTATTTCTTTAGCTGGCTATGATTAGGCCATTTTGCCTGCTATGTTTTTGCATTAGAAATGAATGTTCCAATGCCTGGCACTGGTACCTAAATATTAGCCATTGCCTCTCCACAGTCATGTCTTTCAAGGACATTACCGAATATTTCATAGCCAACTCATCCCTCATACCTTCGTAGAGCCTTTGTTTAGATTCAGATTCTTGTCTCGGGGCTGGACGTTTCTTAACATTAGCACAAATAGACCCCTAATAAACATAGTTCAGTCCTGGATATGGTTAACAGCAAATTACAGTCACTGCAGTTAATTGTGAACTCGCTGGTGTCTGAGGAGGTGGGATGACCGAGTGAATCTCTTCCCACACTGGGAGCAGGTGAACGGTCTCTCCCCAGTGTGAATTCGCTGGTGTGCAGTAAGTTCAGATGATCGCCTGAACCCAGTCTCACAGTGAGAGCACCTGAATGGTCTCTCCTCAGTGTGAACACGTTCATGGCACATTAGTTCCCAGGATGTTTTAAAACAGTTCCCACAGTCTGTGCATTTAAAAAGTTTCTCATCAGAGTGAATTCGCCGGTGTTTCAGCAGCGTAGATGAATGAGTGAACCTCTTCCCACATTCAGAGCAGGTGAATGGTCTCTCCCCAGTGTGACTGCGCTGGTGTACAGTGAGATGGGATGAGTGTCTAAATCTAGTCCCGCAGTGAGAGCACCTGAATGGTTTCTCATCAGTGTGAACACGTTGATGGGTCATCAGGTTCCCGAAACTCTTATAGCATTTCCCGCAGTCTGGGCATTTAAAAGGTCTCTCATCAGTGTGAACTCGCTGGTGTCTCAGGATGGTGGAAGAATGAGTGAATCCCTTCCCACACTTAGAGCAGGTAAACGGCCTCTCCCCAGTGTGAATACGTCGATGGGTTTCCAGGTCAGATGGGGATCTGAATCCCTTTCCACAACACTCACATTTCCATGGTTTCTCAGTATTGTGACTGCACTTGTGTTTTGACAGGCCAGATGATTGGGTGAACACACGTCCACACACAGAACACTTGTACGGTTTCTCTCCACTGTGAATGCTGCTTTTCCCTTCCATATTCAAAGTCTGATGATATTCAGGTTACGAGAAATTGGGTGACTGTCAGATCCTGATGCGTTGTTTGGTTTGACTTTCCCAGACTGCAAATCCTCTCCTTCTAACACCCTGCGAAATTAATTAAAAACAGAAAAAAGGGAGTGAGAGAGAACCCACAAAAACACAAAGGCAGGTTGTGAATTGAAGCTGAATTAATCTGATAATTTGTGGGGCTGACACGAGGAAAAAGTGACAATGAAAGTTGCTGGATTGTTCTAAAATGCCAACTGGTTCACTAATGTCCTTCAGGGAAGGGAACCTGCCACCTACTCAAGACTTTGGTTTGAGTAAGAACAGAGATAAAGAGAGAGGGAAAGTGTCGGAGACAGAAAGACAAACAGCAATATGGGTGGCTGGGGATGAAAGTGAGGGATAACATTTCACATTTACCACCTGACCAGAACATTCCACCGAGAAGGACAAGGGTAGCCGGTGTATGTGAACACCATCACTCCATGTTTTCCTCTAAGTAACACGCCATCTTGTTTTATCTGACATCCAGTACTGGATGAACAGAAATTTCCACCGTTTAAATATTGGGAAGACTGAAGTCACAGTCTTCAGTCCCCGCTACAAACTCTATTCCTTTGCCACTGACTTCATCCCTCTCCCTGACCACTGACTGAGACTGACACAGACTGTTCACAGCCATGGTGAAATATTTTACCACCAGGTGAGCTTCTGACCACATATCTGTGTCATCTCGAAGAATCGATTATTTATCTCAGTCACATTGCTTGACTGGGTCACACATAGAAAATAGCAGGAGGAGGCCATTTGGTCCATTGAGCCTGCTCCACCATTCATTATAATCATGGATGATTATCAAGTTCAATACTCTGGTCACGCCTTCCCCCGTTTCCCTTGAAACCTTTAGCCCCAAGAGACTCCCACAATAACCTGGGATATGTCCCATCCGGTCCAGAGAACTTGTGTGCCTTAATGCATTTTAAGATATCCCACATCTCCTCCTTGATATGCTGGCATGTCCTAGAGTACTCACAAACCCATCCCTAATCTCAACATCAGTCATGACCCTCTCCTTGGTGAATACCGATGTAAAGTACTCGTTAAGGATCTCACCCCACTTCCTGACTCCACGCACAACCTCCCTTCTTTGTCCTTGAGTGGACCTACTCTTTCCCCAGCTACCCTCTTGCTCCTTATACATGTGTGTATATACACACACACATTTTCCTTGACCCTGTTTGTCAATGATGTTTCATCGTCTCTTTTAGCCCTCCTAACTCCCTGTTTGAGTTTGTTCCAACTTTCTCTATGTTCTTCAAAAGCTTTGTCTGATTTCAGTTGCCTAGACCTTATGTATGCTTCCTTTTTCTTTTTGACTAGTCTCACAATTTCCCCTGTCATCCATGGTTCCCTAATCCTGCCATTTCTGTCCTTCATTTTCACAGGGACATGCCATCCTGCACTCTAATCAACTGGTCTCTCAAAGACTCCCATATATCAAATGTGGATTTACCCTCAAACACAAGCTCCTGATCCACAATCTCCAGCTCTTGTGGAATTCTGTTGTAGTTAGCTTTCCCCCAATTTAGCACCCTTACTCGAGGACCACTCTTCTCCTTATCCAAGAGTATTCAAAAATTTGCAGAATTATGATCACTATTCCCAAAATGTTGCCCTACTGAAACTAGATCCAGTAAGGCCCCCACCCTGGTTAGACTATCAACATACTGTTTCAGTAGGGGTCACTCTCATCACTTTTTGAATAGCGGGGTGATATTCGCTACACTCCAATCTGTTGGAACTATTCGAGAGTCCAAAGAATTTTGGAAAATGCCCACTAACGGATCTACTATTTCTAGGGCTACATCCGGGCTAAACAGCTGGCTTGTAATGCAGAACAATGCCAGCAGCGCTGGTTCAATTCCCGTACCGGCCTTCCCGAACAGGCACCAGAATGTGGCGACGAGGGGCTTTTCACAGTAACTTCATTGAAGCCTACTTGTGACAAGCTATTATTATTGTTATTATTATCAAGAACTCTGGGATGAAGATTATCAGGCCCTCGAGATTTGCCATCTTCAATCCCATGAATTTCCATAAAACCATTTCTTTACTGATACTAATTTCCTTCAGCACCTTACTGAAACTTGTGTTTCTCAGAACTTTCAATACATTATTCATGCCTTTCTTTGTGAAGACAGAAGCAAAGTATGAATTTTGTTCCTCGGCCATTTCTTTGTTCCTCGTTATGAACTCTGCCATTTCGACTTCCGGTTGTGGCTTTGCGGAAATCAAGGGTCAGCGGCTCCCGCAAAAACGGACTTTTGGGCTCTTTTCAGGGCCCCCAACGGCACTTTTTCGACGTTTCCTGGTGTGGGAAGGAGTTAATAACAGCACCCCATCAGTATATGGCTTTAACTAGGAGCTGGGTGACAAAAAAGGTGGTGGTGGACCCGAAGAAAGGAGGGAAGAAGGACAAAATGGCGGCGGGAGGAGACCAGGCAGCGTGGAGGCAGTGGGCAGAGGAGAAACAGGAGGGTAACCAGCGCTTCCTCAGAGAGATTAAAATGGACTTGCTAGAGCCGATGAAGGCTTCTATTGATAAGCTGCTGGAGACACAGACGGCCCAGGGGGTGGCGATCCGAGAGGCTCGACAAAAGATCTCTGACAATGAGGACGAGATCTTAGGCCTGGCGGTAAAGCACGAGGTGCTCCACAAGAAATGGCAGGAGCGGTTCGAGGAGATGGAGAATCGGTCGAGGCGGAAGAATCTGCGGATTCTGGGCCTCCCAGAGGGGCCGGACGTGGGGGCCTATGTGGTCACCAAGTTGAACTCGCTGATGGGAGCGGGGTCCTTCCAGGGGCCCCTGGAGCTGGAAGGGACCCATAGAGTGTTGGCGAGGAGGCCCAAGGCTAACGAGCCTCCGCGGGCGGTGCTGGTGCGGTTCCATCGGTTCGTCAATCGGGAGTGTGTGCTCAGGTGGGCCAAGAAGGAGAGGAGCAGCAGGTGGGAGAACGCTGGGGTCCGAATATACCAGGACCGGAGTGCGGAGGTGGCGAATAGGAGGGCCGGGTACAATAGAGTGAAGGCGGTGCTGCACAGGAAGGGGGTGAAGTTTGGCATGTTGCAGCCGGCGTGACTGTGGGTTACCTACAAGGACCGGCACCATTATTTTGAGTCTCTGGAGGAGGCGTGGGCCTTTGTTCAGGCCGAGAAGCTGGACACAGACTGAGGGTCGGGATTGGTGATTGGGGACTGCGGTGGATATGTTATGCCTATTTTTTGTTCGGGGGGGGGGGGGGGGGGCGCTTTACATTGCTTTGGATTTCTTTTTCTCTGTTTTTCTCTTTAGGGTTGGGGAGGGTGGATGGGGCGGGTTGGGCACTGTTTTGGTTGGTGGCGGGGCCTGGTAGGTGGAGAGCGCGGGCTTTTTTCCCGCGCCGAAGACTGGGGGGGTGGGTACCGGGGCCAGGAAGCGAGGATTGTTTCCCGCGCTTAGAACGGAGGGGGGAGGGGGAGATCCTGTGGATGGGTAGCAGGAGAGGAGGGTGTGCCACACAATGGGAGGAGTCGAAGGGGAGGCGGGAGTGGCCGGAGTCAGCTGACTTGCGGAAGTGCAATGGGGGGAGTAAACCAGCTAGGATCGAGTTGCTGCTGCTAAGGTCAAGGAGGAGCTGGAGCGCGGGGGGG
This sequence comes from Scyliorhinus torazame, assembly GCF_047496885.1. NCBI lineage: Eukaryota > Metazoa > Chordata > Chondrichthyes > Carcharhiniformes > Scyliorhinidae > Scyliorhinus > Scyliorhinus torazame. The sequence goes on along the minus strand of NC_092711.1, from coordinate 185,041,614 downwards.
GGGGGGGGGGGGGGTGGGGGGGGGTCGAGACGGGGGTATGCCGCTGTGGGGAACGGGCCAGGTATGGGGTGCGGGCGTGTGGCTGGCCGAGGAGGGGGGTCATGGATAGTCGGCGGGGGAGGGGGCGGGTAGCCCCCTGATCCGGCTGACAGCCCCCTGATCCGGCTAATAGCCTGGAATGTAAGGGGACTGAATGGGCCGGTTAACCGGGCTCGCGTGTTCGCGCACCTGAAGGGGCTCAAGGCGGATGTGGTTGTGTTCCAGGAGACACACCTGAAGGTGGTAGACCAGGTAAGACTGAGGAAAGGGTAGGTAGGTCAGGTGTTTCACTCGGGGCTAGATGCCAAAAATCGAGGGGTGGTGATCTTGGTGGGAAAGAAGGTATCATTCTTGGTGGGAAAGAAGGTATCACCTGTTTAAGAAGGGTAGCAAGGATAATCCCGGGAACGACAGGCCGGTGAGCCTTACTTCAGTGGTAGGGAAATTACTGGAGAGAATTCTTCGAGACAGGATCTACTCCCATTTGGAAGCAAATGGACGTATTAGTGAGAGACAGCACGGTTTTGTGAAGGGGAGGTCGTGTCTCACTAACTTGATAGAGTTTTTCGAGGAGGTCACTAAGATGATTGATGCAGGTAGGGCAGTGGATGTTGTCTATATGGACTTCAGTAAGGCCTTTGACAAGGTCCCTCATGGTAGACTAGTACAAAAGGTGAAGTCACACGGGATCAGGGGTGAGCTGGCAAGGTGGATACAGAACTGGCTAGGCCATAGAAGGCAGAGAGTAGCAATGGAAGGATGCTTTTCTCATTGGAGGGCTGTGACCAGTGGTGTTCCACAGGGATCAGTGCTGTGACCTTTGCTCTTTGTAGTATATATAAATGATTTGGAGGAAAATGTAACTGGTCTGATTAGTAAGTTTGCAGACGACACAAAGGTTGGTGGAATTGTGGATAGCGATGAGGACTGTCGGAGGATACAGCAGGATTTAGATTGTTTGGAGACTTGGGCGGAGAGATGGCAGATGGAGTTTAATCCGGACAAATGTGAGGTAATGCATTTTGGAAGGTCTAATGCAGGAAGGGAATATACAGTGAATGGTAGAACCCTCAAGAGTATTGAAAGTCAAAGAGATCTAGGAGTACAGGTCCACAGGTCATTGAAAGGGGCAACACAGGTTGAGAAGGTAGTCAAGACGGCATACGGCATGCTTGCCTTCATTGGCCGGGGCATTGAGTATAAGAATTGGCAAGTCATGTTGCAGCTGTATAGAACCTTAGTTAGGCCACACTTGGAGTATAGTGTTCAATTCTGGCCGCCACACTACCAGAAGGATGTGGAGGCTTTAGAGAGGGTGCAGAAGAGATTTACCAGAATGTTGCCTGGTATGGAGGGCATTAGCTATGAGGAGCGGTTGAATAAACTCGGTTTGTTCTCACTGGAACGAAGGAGGTTGAGGGGCGACCTGATAGAGGTATACAAAATTATGAGGGGCATAGACAGAGTGGATAGTCAGAGGCTTTTCCCCAGGGTAGAGGGGTCAATTACTAGGGGGCATAGGTTTAAGGTGAGAGGGGCAAGGTTTAGAGTAGATGTACGAGACAAGTTTTTTACGCAGAGGGTAGTGGGTGCTTGGAACTCGCTACCGGAGGAGGTGGTGGAAGCAGGGACAATAGTGACATTTAAGGGTCATCTTGACAAATACATGAATAGGATGGGAATAGAGGGATACGGACCCAGGAAGTGTCGATGATTGTGGTTTAGTCGGGCAGCATGGTCGGCACGGGCTTGGAGGGCCGAAGGGCCTGTTCCTGTGCTGTACATTTCTTTGTTCTTTGTTCTTTATTCGAGGCGTCAAGCATTGTGGCAGATAATGGCGGTAGGTACATAATGGTAAGTGGTAAGTTGCAGGGAGAGAGGGTGGTACTGGTCAATGTGTATGCTCCGAACTGGGACGATGCGGGTTTTATGCGGCGTATGTTGGGTCGGATCCCAGACTTGGAAGTGGGGGGCCTGATAATGGGGGGAGACTTTAACACTGTGTTGGATCCGGCACTGGATCGCTCCAGGTCTAGGATGGGTAGGAAGCCGGCGGCGGCTAGAGTACTGAGGGGAGACTAAATGGGAGGGGTTGACCCTTGGAGATTTGCAAGGCCGGGGGCTAGGTAATTTTCATTCTTCTCACATGTCCATAAGGTTTATTCTCGAATCGACTTTTTCATTTTGAGTAGGGCGCTGATAGCGAGAGTAAAGGATACCGAGTATTCGGCAATAGCCATTTCGGACCACGCCCTGCATTGGGTGGACTTGGAGATGGGGGAGGAGAAGGACCGGCGCCCGCTGTGGCGCTTGGAGGTGGGGCTGTTGGCGGGCGAGGAGGTGAGCGAGCGGGTCCGAGGAAGTATAGAGAGGTACTTAGAGACCAACGACAACGGAGAGGTCCGAGTGGGGATGGTATGGGAGGCACTGAAGGCGGTGGTGAGGGGAGAGCTGATCTCCATTAGGGCCCACAAGGAGCGGGGGGAGAGGGCGAGGCTGGTGGGGGAGATGGTGAGGGTAGACAGGAGGTACGCGGAAGAGCCTGAGGAAGGATTGTTGAGGAAGAGGCGCAGCCTCCAGGCCGAATTCAACCTGGTGACCACCAGGAAGGCGGAGGTGCAGTGGAGGAAGGCCCAGGGGGCGGTCTACGAGTATGGGGAAAAGGCAAGCCGGATGCTGGCGCATCAGCTTCGGAAGCGGGACGCAGCTAGGGAGATCAGGGGAGTTAAGGACAGGGGAGGGAGCGTGGTACGGAGTGGGGTTGGCATCAATGGGGTCTTCAGGGACTTCTACGAGGAATTGTACTGATCGAAGCCCCCACAGGAGAAGGAAGGGATGGGCCGTTTCCTGGACCAATTGAGGTTTCCAAAGGTGGAAGAGGGACTGGTGGCGGGACCGGGCGCCCCGATTGGGCTGGAGGAGCTGATCAAAGGGATAGGAAGCATGCAGGCGGGGAAGGCACCGGGGCCGGACGGTTTCCCAGTCTAGTTCTATAAAATATGGACCTGTTGGGCCCGCTGTTAGTTTGGACCTTTAATGAGGCAGGGCGGGGGGGCTTTACCCCCGACGATGTCCCGGGCACTGATCTCCTTGATCCTGAAGCGGGACAAGGATCGCCTGCAATGTGGGTTTTACAGAAAGATTTCCTTGCTAAATCCTTGAGGATTGTGTGCCGCAGGTCATCCATGAAGACCAGACGAGATTTGTGTTGACATTTGAACGCGAATGTGCGGAGGCTTTTGAACATTATCATGATGCCGGCGAGGGAGGGGGAGGCGGAGATAGTGGTGGCGATGGACGCTGAGAAAGCCTTCGATAGGGTAGAGTGGGGGTACCTGTGGGAGGTGCTAGAGAGGTTCGGGTTTGGGGAGGGTCAGGTGGGTTAGACTGTTGTATGAGGTCCCGATGGCGAGTGTGGCCACAAATAGGAGGAGGTCCAAGTACTTTCGGTTGCACCGAGGGACGAGACAGGGGTGGCCCCTGTCCCCCCTGGGGGGCCCTGCATAGGCTTAACTTTACAAGGCTGGTGGAGCAAATGGTGGAGGAGTTCAAGAGGTGGGACGCGTTGCTGCTGTCCTTGGCGGGTAGGGTGCAGTCAATCAAAATGACGGTGCTCCCAAGGTTCTTGTTCCTGTTCCAGTGCCTCCCCGTGTTTATCCCGAAGGCTTTTTTCAGGCGGGTTAACAGGAGTATAATGGGGTTTGTGTGGGCGCGAAGGACTCCGAGGGTGTTCCTGGAGCGGAGTAGAGATAGGGAGGGGGCTGGCGCTGGCCAACCTCTGTGGGTACTACTGGGTCGCTGGTGCGACGATTGTGCGCAAGTGGGTGATGGAGGGGGAGGGGGCTGCATGGAAGAGGCTGGAGACGGCGTCCTGTGTGGGTACGAGTCTGGGGGCGCTGGCAACGGTGTCACTGCCGCTCCCTCCAAGGAGGTATACCACGAGCCCGGTGGTGGTGGCGGCCCTCAAAATTTGGGGGCACTGGAGGCGGCATAGGGGGGAAGTTGGGGCCTCGGCGTGGACCCCATGACGGGGAAACCATCGGTTCGCCCCAGGAAGAACAGGTGGAGGGTTTTCAGGGTGGCACAGGGCAGGGATACGAAAGTTGGGGGACCTGTTTGTGGATGGGAAGTTCACGAGCTTGGGTGAGCTGGAGGAGAAGTACGGGCTCCCCCCCGGGAACACCTTAAGGTACTTACAGGTAAGGGCGTTTGCCAAACGGCAGGTGGTGGAATTCCCGCGGCTACTGCCACACACAGTACAGGACAGGGTGCTCTCGGGTGGGGGGGGGGGGGGTGGGAGTGGGGAAGATCTCGGAAACTTACCAGGTGATGCAGGAGGAGGAGGAGGCCTCGGTGGTGGAGTTGAAAGGTAAGTGGGAGGAGGAGTTGGGAGTGGAGATCGAAGAGGGGACGTGGACAGATGCCCTAGGGAGGGTGAACTCTTTCTCTTCGTGCGCGAGGATCAGCCTCATACAATTTAAGACCATAAGACATAGGAGTGGAAGTAAGGCCATTCGGCCCATCGAGTCCACTCCACCATTCAATCATGGCTGATTTCAACTCCATTTACCCGCTCTCTCTCCATAGCCCTTAATTCCTTGAGAAATCAAGAATTTATCAACTTCTGTCTTAAAGACACTCACGTCCCGGCCTCCACCGCCCTCTGTGGCAATGAATTCCACAGACCCACCACTCTCTGGCTGAAGAAATTTCTCCTCATCTCTGTTCTAAAGTGACTCCCTTTTATTCTAAGGCTGTGCCCCCAGGTCCTAGTCTCCCCTGCTAATGGCTTTAAGGTGCTGCACAGAGCACACATGACTGGGACAAGGATGAGCCGGTTCTTTGGGGGTGAGGACAGGTGTGTTAGGTGCTCAGGGAGCCCAGCAAATCACACCCATATATTCTGGGCATGCCCAGCGCTGGAGGAATTTTGGAAGGGCGTAGCGAGGATGGTGTCGACGGTGGTAGGATCCAGGGTGAATTTTTGTTTTTGTTATTTACACTGGAGGGTCTGAGGGGGTGTATACACCTGTTGTTTTAAGTCGGGGTGTTAATGTTAATTTATTATTTATGTACAGGGGGGGGGGGGTTGGGGGCTTGCTTTTTTAGATTATGTTTTGTACTTAACCCTGTTGGGTTCTTTTTTCTTTCTCATTTTGTTATTGATATTTTATGAAAACCTTTAATAAAATTATTTTTTCAAAAAAAATGAACTCTGCCATTTCTTACTATTAGTTTTTATCAATCTTTTTTTTCTTCACACTACTATAGAAACTTTTACAGTCAGTTGCTTTTTAAAGGGGCAATTTAGCGTGGCCAGTCCACCCATCCTGCACATATTTTGGGTTTTGGGGGAGAGACCCACGCAGACATGGGGATACAGTCAGTTTCGATGTTCCCCACTAGCTTACTTCTTAATCAATCCCTTGGTTCACCTTTGCTGAATTTTAAACTGTTCCCAATCCTCTGGGCTATTGCTTTTTCTTGCTAATTCGTATGCCTCTTCTTTGAATCTAATACTATTTCTAATTTCCCCAGTAAGCCATGGTTTGGCCACAGTTCTCTTTCTACTCTTGCGCCAAATAGGAATAAATACCTTTTGGAGCTCACCTATTTGTTCCTTGAATGGCTGCCATTGCCTGTCCACTGTCCTTCCTTTCAATAATGTTTCCTAGCTCATCATAGCCAGCTCATGCCTCATACAATCATACCTTTAATGAGGTTCAGGACCCTGGTGTCAGAATCAACTACCTCGTTATCCACCGTGTTAAAGAATTCTTATATTATGGTCACTCATCCCGAAGAGTTCTCTCACAACTAGATTGCCAACTAATCCTTTCTCATTGCACAACACCCAATCCAAGATGGCCTATTGCCTCGTTGATTCCTCAACATACTGGTTCAGAAAACCATCTCATAAATCTGCCAGAAATTCCTCTATTGTACTGTGACTATCTGTATGCAGATTAAAGTCAACAATAATCACAGATGTTCCTTTATCACATACATCTCTGATTTCCTGTTTAATGCTCTTCCCAACATTCCCACTGCAGTTTGGTGGTCTGTGGCGATCCATCCTTACGAATATATTTTGCCCTTTGTGTTTCATAACTCGACCCAGACAGATTCCACATCATCTGTGCTAATATCTTCCTCCATATTGTATCAATATCTTCTTCAATCAGCAATGCAACTTAACCACCTTTTCCTGTCTGTCTGTCCTTCCTAAAAACTGAATAGCCCTCAATGTTTGGTCACCTTGGACCTTTGTCTCCATAATCCCAACTATATCATACCCCTCTACATTTTTCTGTGCAACGTATTCATCTATTTTATTTTGAATGCTCCACGTGTTCAGGTACAGCACTTTGAGGCTAGTTCTTTTAAAGTTCCTTGTCCTGCCCCTACTATTTTTATAGTGTCATAATCTGATACAGGTCTTTTAACTCTGCCTATCACTTCCTTATTCTCCATGCTGTCTTTTTCTCTTGTTCTTGAAAACCCCTGCTCTGAATCCTTACATAGGTTTCCACCCCCCTGCCATATTAGTTTAAAGCCTCCCAACCGCTTCAGCAAGTAACCTCCCAAGGTCATCAGTCCCGATCCTGTTCCATGTTTCCGAAAGTCATCCATTCTTTTATTACCTCTACACTTGATGATTCAAACACACTGACTGGCTTCCCATTCTAAATCCCTGTCCTCTGCACTGAGTCCCACTTACTCACCCATGACCCTGATCTCCTGGTTAAACAACAACTCAATTTAAAATTGTCATTGTTCTTTTCAAATCCCTCCATTACATTGCTCTTCCTCATTTCCAGTCAGACAGACGTTTGATTTTTTTTTGCACTGACTCACTTACACTCATGATATGGAGATGCCGGCGTTGGACTGGGGTGAGCACAGGAAGAAGTCTTACAACACCAGGTTAAAGTCCAACAGGTACCTGTTGGATTTTAACCTGGTGTTGTAAGACTTCTTTCTTACTGTGCTCACTTACACTCAGGTTTTGTTCTGATGTTTGGTTTGAAATTTCTGCCTTTAAAATTTGCTCTTCTAATATCCTGCAAAATAAAGTCGTCATCATTACCGCAGAATAGAAATTAAAAGAGGCTAAAATAACCCTTGTTTTGACTTTAGTGTGTAAATCCCCCTCTTCTAATCCCTGTAAAAGGAGTTTCCAAAATCCATCAGTGTCAGTCCAGGACAGAAATTGACAACGTTGAGTCCTCCTGCTGACTGGAGCAGGATGACCACGCATACGCCCCGCTACACAAAGCCCCGATAAAGATGACGACTGTTAAGTCGGGCCTGCGACTCAGGCAGCCGCCACCCCGTTTGGTGCGAATGTGGGACAGATCGGTTCGTATTCGGGTTCTGAGTCTTCTACTAGGTATTTGTGAAACTTCTCCACCCTGCCGTCCACCACGATTAACGGTCTACGGTCCGTTGTTTCTCACCTGCCACAGAACCGCAATGTCCACCATTCCTCAGCAGCAGCACCTAGGACACGCATGCGCGGATCTGAAATCGCTCCATGACTGCAAGACCGCCTTTCAAGTGAAGACAGTGCACTTTCTGATTCGCTGTCAATGTTGGGTACGTCTCCCGGCAGTGAAAGGCGATTTTGCTCAAAGAAAATTATGATACATGGTCCGGTTGCGGAACCCTTGGGAAAATATATTAAACGATGAAATCAATTAAATCCGCAAGTAAAGTGCACAAACCCTCCAGCATGGTTCTGTCCAGGGTGTAGTTAACAGCAACATAATTCACAGTTAGATGATAATCGCTTATTAGAACATAGAAAATACAGCACAGAACAGGCCCTTCGGCCCACGATGTTGTGCCGAACCTTTGTCCCAGATTAATCATAGATTATCATTGAATTTACAGTGCAGAAGGAGGCCATTTGGCCCCTTGAGTCTGCACCGGCTCCTGGAAAGAGCACCCCACCCAAATTCAACACCTCCACCCAACACCAAGGGCAATTTGGACATTAAGGGCAATTTATCATTGGCCAATTCACCTAACCCGCACATCTTTGGACTGTGGGAGGAAACCGGAGCACCCGGAGGAAACCCACGCAGACACGGGGAGGACGTGCAGACTCCGCACAGACAGTGACCCAAGCCGGAATCGAACCTGGGACCCTGGAGCTGTGAAGCAACTGCGCTATCCACAACGCCACCGTGCCGCCCTTGAGAACAAATAAATCTACACTATCATTTTACCATAATCCATGTACCTATCCAATAGCTGCTTGAAGGTCCCTAATGTTTCCGACTCAACTACTTCCACAGGCAGTGCATTCCATGCCCCCACTACTCTCTGGGTAAAGAACCTACCTCTGATGTCCCTCCTATATCTTCCACCTTTCACCTTAAATTTATGTCCCCTTGTAATGGTTTGTTCCACCCGGGGAAAAAGTCTCTGACTGTCTACTCTATCTATTCCCCTGATCATCTTATAAACCTCTATCAAGTCGTCATTCTAATGAGGAAAGGCCTAGCACCCTCAACCTTTCCTCGTAAGACCTACTCTCCATTCCAGGCAACATCCTGGTAAATCTTCTTTGCACCTTTTCCAAAGATTCAACATCCTTCCTAAAATGAGGCGACCAGAACTGTACACAGTACTCCAAATGTGGCCTTACCAAAGTTTTGTACAGCTGCATCATCACCTCACGGCTCTTAAATTCAATCCCTCTGTTAATGAACGCGAGCACACCATAGGCCTTCTTCACAGCTCTATCCACTTGAGTGGCAACTTTCAAAGATGTATGAACATAGACCCCAAGATCTCTCTGCTCCTCCACATTGCCAAGAACTCTACCGTTAACCCTGTATTCCGCATTCATATTTGTCCTTCCAAAATGGACAACTTCACACTTTTCAGGGTTAAGCTCCATCTGCCACTTCTCAGCCCAGCTCTGCATCCTATCTATGTCTCTTTGCAGCCGACAACAGCCCTCCTTACTATCCACAACTCCACCAATCTTCGTATCGTCTGCAAATTTACTGACCCACCCTTCAACTCCCTCATCCAAGTCATTAATGAAAATCACAAACAGCAGAGGACCCAGAACTGATCCCTGCGGTACGCCACTGGTAACTGGGATCCAGGCTGAATATTTGCCATCCACCACCACTCTCTGACTTCTATCGGTTAGCCAGTTCGTTATCCAACTGGCCAAATTTCCCACTATCCCATGCCTCCTTACTTTCTGCATAAGCCTACCATGGGAACTTTATCAAATGCCGTACGAAAATCCATGTACACTGCATCCACTGCTTTAACTTCATCCACATGCTTGGTCACCTCCTCAAAGAATTCAATAAGATTTGTAAGGCAAGACCTACCCCTCACAAATCCGTGCTGACTATCCCTAATCAAGCAGTGTCTTTCCAGATGCTCAGAAATCCTATCCTTCAGTACCCTTTCCATTACTTTGCCTACCACCGAAGTAAGACTAACTGGCCTGTAATTCCCAGGGTTATCCCTAGTCCCTTTTTTGAACAGGGGCACAACATTCGCCACTCTCCAATCCCCTGGTACCACCCCTGTTGACAGTGAGGACGAAAAGATCATTGCCAACGGCTCTGCAATTTCATCTCTTGCTTCCCATAGAATCCTTGGATATATTGTCACAAGTTGACTTCAATGAAGTTACTGTGAAAAGCCCCAGTCACCATATTCCGGCGCCTGTTCGAGGAGGCCGGTACGGGAATTGAACCCGCGCTGCTGGCCTTGTTCTGCATGACAAGCCAGCTGTTTAGCCCACTGTGCTAAACCAGCCCCAGATGTGGACTGAACTGAATCTAAGCAGGTGGGGGTGTGCACGTTCTCCCCATGTCTGCATGGATTTCCTCCAGGTGCTCTGGTTTCCTCCCACAATCCAAAGATGTGCAGGTTAGGTGAATTGGCCACGCTAAATTGCCCCTTAGTGTCCAAAGATGTGCAGGTTAGAGGAGTGGAGGGCCCCGAGCTATTTGGTTATAATATCCATTGATGTAATAACTTTATATTTGGTTTTTGATGTTTCAATCACAAACGTATCAGAAAACAGCCCAGTGTTAGTTTCAATGCAGAATGTGCTCCATCGTCAGCAGAGAAGCATCTTGCACAGGTGTGGTATTTTTATTTAGTTTATTGACAACTCAACAATACAGCAACATGCAGAAACAGCATAGTCCAGAAAAAAACATGACATGTCAAAAGAGGTTGCAAGATACAAAAACCATCAGCATACACACACAACCACTCCCTGTCCCCAATGGCAGCCCCACATCGGCGGAAAGCACAGCCCACCGGAAAAGAACCTATAGAGGGTAGAATGTGAGAGAGAATTGGGAAAAACCCTCCTCTCCCACGAAGGGGCCACAGTTCATTCCAAAACAACAGTTCCTTTAAACAGGCCACCAGCAACAGAGTCAACATACAGTCACTTCTCTCCCCCCGCTGTCCCCCCCCCCCCAATGGTAGTCGAATTGTGAATTGAATATGCGCATTGCGGTCTCTAATTGGAGCCTGCACAACACGATCTCCCATTAGAACATGCGCAGTGGGGGCAGCATGGTGGCACAGTGGGTTAGCCCTGCAGCCTCACGGCGTCGAGATCCCAGTTTCGACAACGGCTCTGGGTCACTGTCCGTGTGGAGTTTGCACATTCTCCCCGTGTTTGTGTGGGATTCGCCCCCACAACCCAAAAATGTGCAGGCTAGGTGGATTGGCCCCTTAATTGGAAAAAATTAATTGGGTTGCACTAAATTTATTTAAAAAAAGAACATGTGCATAGCCTGTGCTGCTCCAACGGGGGGTGGTTATTTCGGCTCCAGAATCGGAGAGAAGTTGTGGATTCAAGGAGAGTAATGGAGGTGGCCGAGAGGGTGGGGAAGGTTCATAAGCATATTGTGAACATATTAAACCCAGAATGAAAAAATAGATGCCGGAATTGCATCAATCGGGCAGTAATTCCGGGGCTGCGTTTCCGCTGCTAGCCTCAGTTACCGGCTGCCATTTTTGTAGGGGGCAATGGAAAGGATGGCGCATGCGCAGAGACAATCTTTTCAATTTCTGTCCTGAACTGACATTGATGGATTTTGGAAACTCCTTTTAGAGGGGATTAGAAGACGAGGATTTACACACACAAAACTCAAACCAAAGGTGAATGTTTGTCTCTTAATTCTGTTCTGGACTGACAGTGAATTTCTTTTCAGGATGTTTGAAAATCAGGATTTAAAGGTGGAAATTCAAACCAAACACCAGAACGAACCCTGACAGTGTCTCCATTCATCAGAACTTGAATGTAAGTGTGTCTGTGGAAAAAGATTCAAACATCTGTGTGACTGGAAATAAGGAAGAACAATATCAAGGAGGGATTTGAAAAGCAAGGATGAGAGTTTGAAATTGAGTTGCTGTTGAACTGGGAGCCTGTGGACGTCAGTGAGACAGGGTGATGTTTGAGTAAATGGGACTCAGTGCAGAGGATGTAGGCAGCAGAGATTTGAATAAATGGTGAGATGATGACCTCGTGGTTATATCACTGAACAAAATCAGCGTCCCAGTCTATTGCTCCGGAGAAGGTTCAAACCCCACTCTGGCTGGTTTGTGGAATTTAAATTAAATGAATAAATTTAATGTTAAGATAACCTGGAATTCAAAGTTGGTCTCAGGAATAGTAATCATGAAACTATCAACATGTGTCATAAAAACCCCTCTGGTTCACTGGTGTCCTTTGGGGAAGGAAATCTATCATCCTTACCTGATCTGGCCTATCCGTCACTACAGACACAGCAATGTGATTGACTCTTAACTGTTCTCAAGTGATGGGCAACAAGTGTTGGTCATGCCCAAACCTCAAACAAATAAAAATCATCTAAATTTTCTGAGAAATTGTATTTGGGAGGCCTGGCAAGGGCATGTTAGAAAAGTCAAGTTTGCAAGTTATAAAGGGATGGATGAGAGCTTCAGAAACATGAACTGAGAGAGGGGCAAAGTTGAGTGACGTTACTGAGGCCTTGGAGATGCACAGATATGTTGCCGGAAACTCAGCTGGGAGTGAAATAAGTTGGGGCGGTAAGGTGGCACAGTGGATAGCCCTGCTGCCTCACAGCTCCAGAGGCTCAGGTTCAATTCCGATCTTCAATAATTTTCTGTGTGGTGTTTGCACTTTCCCCATGTGTCTGTGTGGGTTTCCTCCGTGTGCTCCGGTTTCCTCCCACAGTTAAAAGATGTGCAGGTTAGGTGGGTTGGCCATGATAAAATTTCCCATTAGTGTCCAGGGATGTCCACGTTAGGTGGGGTTATGGGGATTGGTTGGGGGAGTGGACCTAGCTGAGTAGGTCTTTCAAAGAGTTGGTGCAGACTTAAATGGCTGAATGGCCTCCTTTTGCGCTGTAGAAATTCCATGATCTCAGCCTGGTAGTGAACAGTTTGGTTTGACCTCACATAGTGGCTAGAGAGAGGGATGGAGTAGGTGGCAAGGGAGTGGAGATTTTGCTGGGGACAGAAGACAATGGCCAAAATCTCAGGATTTAAAATTACTTTGTTTCCCTTAATCAGTATTAGATGTCAGGACAGTGGGTGACTTGGAATTGGTGCTGCTCACATACACCTCCCACCCTGGTCCATCTAGGTGGTGGAGGTTTAGGGTTTGGCAGATTCTGTCAAAGTTCTGGTCGGGTTGTAGCTATTAAAATCCCTCTCCACCATTGTCTGCTGCTCCCACTTCTCCCTCCCTCTTCCCTACCACAAAGATCAGAGTTTTGTGTCGGTCCAGACTGGGCAAAAGTTTCCCTTTCCTGGAGGCAAAGGAAACTAGAAGTAGGAGGCTATTCAGCCCTTTGAGCCTGCTCCGTCATTCAATAGGGTCATGGGTGATCCTCTATCTCAACACCATAGTCCTACCCTCCCCTCCCCCCTACTCCTTTAAGAACATAAGAACTAGGAGCGAGAGTAGGCCATCTGGCCCCTCGAGCCTGCTCCGCCATTCAATGAGACCATGGCTGATCTTTTGTGGACTCAGCTCCACTTTCCGGCCCGAAAACCTTAACTTAACCCTTAATCGCTTCATTCTTCAAAAAACTATCTATCTTTATCTTAAAAACATTTAATGAAGGAGCCTCGACTGCTTCACTGGGCAAGGAATTCCATAGATTCACAACCTTTTGGGTAAAGAATTTCCTCTTAAACTCAGTCCTAAATCTACTTCCCCTTATATTGAGGCTATGCCCCCTAGTTCGGCTTTCACCCGCCAGTGGAAACAACCTGCCCGCACCTATCCTATCTATTCCCTTCATAATTTATATGTTTCTATAAGATCCCGCCCTCATCCTTCTAAATTCCAACGAGTACAGTCCCAGTCTACTCAACCTCTCCTCATGATCCAACGCCTTTAGCTCTGGGATTAACCTAGTGAATCTCCTCTGCACATCCTCCAGTGCCAGTACGTCCTTTCTCAAGTAAGGAGAACAAAACTGAACACAATACTCCAGGTGTGGCCTCACTGACACCTTATACAATTGCAGCATAACCTCCCTTGTCTTAAACTCCATCCCTCTAGCAATGGAGGACAAAATTCCATTTGCCTTCTTAATCACCTGTTGCACCTGTAAACCAACTTTTTGCGACTCATGCACTAGCACACCCAGGTCTCTCTGCACAGCAGCATGTTTTAATATTTTATCATTTAAATAGTAATCCCTTTTGCTGTTATTCCTACCAAAATGGATAACCTCACAGTTGTCAACATTGTATTCCATCTGCCATACCCTAGCCCATTCACTTAACCTATCCAAATCCCTCTGCAGACTTCCAGTATCCTCTGCACTTTTTACTTTACCACTCATCTTACTGTCGTCTGCAAACTTGGACACATTGCTCTTGGTCCCCGACTCTAAATCACCTATGTAAATTGTGAACAATTGTGGGCCCAACACTGATCCCTGAGGGACAGCACTAGCTACTGATTGCCAACCAGAGAAACACCCATTAATCCCCACTCTTTGCTTTCTATTAATTAACCAATCCTCTATCCATGCCTACTACGTTACCCTTAATGCCATGCATCTTTATCTTATGCAGCAACCTTTTGTGTGGCACCTTGTCAAAGGCTATCTGGAAATCCAGATATACCACATCCATTGGGTCCCCGTTATCTACCGCACTGGTAATGTCCTCAAAAAATGCCTCTAAAAAGTTCCACAAAAAATGCAGCACGGTAGCATTGTGGATAGCACAATTACTTCACAGCTCCAGGGTCCCAGATTCGATTCCAGCTTGGGTCACTGTCTGTGCGGAGTCTGCACATCCTCCCCGTGTGTGCGTGGGTTTCCTCCGGGTGCCCCGGTTTTCTCCCACAGTCCAAAGATGTGCAGGTTAGGTGGATTGGCCATGATAAATTACCCTTAGTGTCCAAAATTGCCCTTAGTGTTGCGTGGGGTTACTGGGTTATGTGGATAGGGTGGAGGTGTTGACCTTGGGTAGGGAGCTCTTTCCAAGAGCCGGTGCAGACATGATGGGCCAAATGGCCTCTTCCTGCACTGTAAATTCTATGATAAATTAGTTAGGCACGACCTGCACTTCATGATCCCATGCTGCGTCTGCCCAATGGGACAATTTCCATCCAGATGCCTCGCTATTTCTTCCTTCATTATAGATTCCAGCATCTTCCCTACTACCGAAGTTAAGCTCACTGGCCTATAATTACCCGCTTTCTGCCTACCTTCCTTTTTAAACAGTGGTGTCACGTTTGCTAATTTCCAATCCGCCGGAACCACCCCAGAGTCTAGTGAATTTTGGTAAGTTATCACTAGTGCATTTGCAATTTCCCTAGCCATCTCTTTTAGCACTCTGGGATGCATTCCATCGGGGCCAGGAGACTTGTCTACCTTTAGCCCCATTAGCTTGCCCATCACTACCTCCTTAGTGATAACAATCCTCTCAAGGTCCTCACCTGTCATAGCCTCATTTCTATCAGTCACTGGCATGTTATTTGTGTTTTTCACTGTGAAGACCGACCCAAAAAACCTGTTCAGTTCCTCAACTATTTCCTCATCTGCCATTATTAAATCTCCCTTCTAATCCTCTGAAGGACCAATATTTACCTTAGCCACTCTTTTTTGTTTTATATATTTGTAGAAACTTTTACTATCTGTTTTTATATTCTGAGCATGTTTACTCTCATAATCTATCTTACTCTTCTTTATAGCTTTTTTAGTAGCTTTCTGTTGCCCCCTAAAGATTTCCCAGTCCTCTAGTCTGCCACTAATCTTTGCCACTTTGTCTGCTTTTTCCTTCAATTTGATACTCTCCCTTATTTCTTTAGATATCCATGGTCGATTTTCCCTCTTTCTACCGTCCATCCTTTTTGTTGGTATAAACTTTTGCTGAGCACTGTGAAAATTCGCTTGGAAGGTTCTCCACTGTTCCGCAACTGTTTCACCATAAAGTCTTTGCTCCCAGTCTACCTTAGCTAGTTCTTCTCTCATCCCATTGTAATCTCCTTTGTTTAAGCACAAAACACTAGTGTTTGATTTTACCTTCTCACCCTCCATCTGTATTTTAAATTCCACCATATTGTGATCGCTCCTTCCGAGAGGATCCCTAACTATGAGATCATGAATCAATCCTGTCTCATTACACAAGACCAGATCTAGGACCGCTTGTTCCCTCGTAGGTTCCATTACATTTCTTCTGTATTTACAAATGAGAGGGGCCATATTGTTGGAGAGGACAGTGTGAAACAGACTAGTAAGCTCGAGGAAATACTTGTTAGGAAGGAAGATGTGTTGGGCATTTTGAAAAACTCGAGGATAGACAAGTCCCCCGGGCCTGACGGGATATATCCAAGGATTCTATGGGAAGCAAGAGATGAAATTGCAGAGCCATTGGCAATGATCTTTTCGTCCTCACTGTCAACAGGGGTGGTACCAGGGGATTGGAGAGTGGCGAATGTCGTGCCCCTGTTCAAAAAAGGGACTAGGGATAACCCTGGGAATTACAGGCCAGTTAGTCTTACTTCGGTGGTAGGCAAAGTAATGGAAAGGGTACTGAAGGATAGGATTTCTGAGCATCTGGACAGACACTGCTTGATTAGGGACAGTCAGCACGGATTTGTGAGGGGTAGGTCTTGCCTTACAAGTCTTATTGAATTCTTTGAGGAGGTGACCAAGCATGTGGATGAACGTAAAGCAATGGGTGTAGTGTACATGGATTTTAGTAAGGTATTTGATAAGGTTCCCCATGGTAGACTTATGCAGAAAGTAAGGAGGCATGGGATAGTGGGAAATTTGGCCAGTTGGATAACGAACTGGCTAACCGATAGATGTCAGAGACTGGTAGTGGATGGCAAATGTTCAACCTGGATCCCAGTTACCAGTGGCGTACCGCATGGATCAGTTCTGGGTCCTCTGCTGTTTGTGATTTTCATTAATGACTTGGATGAGGGAGTTGAAGGGTGGGTCAGTAAATTTGCAGACGATACGAAGATTGGTGGAGTTGTGGATAGTGAGGAGGGCTGTTGTTGGCTGCAAAGAGACATGGATAGGATGCAGAGCTGGGCTGAGAATTGGCAGATGGAGTTTAACCCTGAAAAGTGTGAGGTTGTCCATTTTGGAAGGACAAATATGAATGCGGAATACAGGGTTAACGGTAGAGTTCTTGGCAATGTGGAGGAGCAGAGATTTCTTGGGGTCTATGTTCATACATCTTTGAAAATTGCCACTCAAGTGGATAGAGCTGTAAAGAAGGCCGATGGTGTGCTATCGTTCATTAACAGAGGGATTGAATAATTTAAGAGCCTTGAGGTGATGATGCAGCTGTACAAAACTTTGGTCAGGCCACATTTGGAGTTCTGTGTACAGTTCTGGTCGCCTCATTTTAGGAAGGATGTGGAAGCTTTGGAAAAGGTGCAAAGGAAATTTACCAGGATGTTGCCTGGAATGGAGAGTAGGTCTTACGAGGAAAGGTTGAGGGTGCTAGGGCTTTTCTCATTAGAACGGAGAAGGATGAGGGGCGACCTGATAGAGGTTTATCAGATGATCAGGGGAATAGATAGAGTAGACAGTCAGAGACTTTTTCCCCGGGTGGAACAAACCATTACAAGGGGACATAAATTTAAGGTGAATGGTGGAAGATATAGGGGGGATGTCAAAGGTAGGTTCTTTACCCAGAGAGTAGTGGGGGCATGGAATGCACTGTCTGTGGAAATAGTTGAGTCGGAAACATTAGGGACCTTCAAGCTGCTATTGGATAGGTACATGGATTACGGTAGAATGATTATAGTGTAGATTAATTTGTTCTTAAGGGCAACACGGTAGCATTGTGGATAGCACAATTGCTTCACAGCTCCAGAGTCCCAGGTTCGATTCCAGCTCGGGTCACTGTCTGTGCAGAGTCTGCACATCCTCCCCATGTGTGCGTGGGTTTCCTCCGGGTGCTCCAATTTCCTCCCACAGTCTAAAGATGTGCAGGTTAAGTGGATTGGCCATGATGAATTGCCCTTAGAGTCCAAAATTTCCCTTAGTGTTGGGTGGAGGTGTTGGCCTTGGGTAGGGTGCTGTTTCCAAGAGCCGGTGCAGACTCGATGGGCCGAATGGCCTCCTGCACTGTAAATTCTATGATCTATGATTAATCTAGGACAAAGGTTCGGCACAACATCATGGGCCGAAGGGCCTGTTCTGTGCTGTATTTTTCTATGTTCTTTGTTCTATTACATACTGTTCTAGGAAACTATCGCGGATACATTCTATAAACTCCTCCTCAAGGCTGCCTTGACCGACCTGGTTAAACCAATCGACATGTCGATTAAAATCCCCCTTGATAACTGCTGTACCATTTCTACATGCATCCGTTATTTCTCTGTTTATTGCCTGCCCCACCATAATGTTACTATTTGGTGGCCGAGACTACTATCAGTAACTTTTTCGCCTTACTATTCCTGATTTCCACCCAAATGGATTCAACCTTATGCTCCATAGCACCAATGTCATTTACACTTTTAGAGTCTAGAAATCTACCTTTTTCCTACTTATATCTATTTCGTGATTTGACCTCCACAGCCTTCTGTGGCAGGGAATTTCACAGGTTCACCACCCTCGGAGTGAAGGAATTTCTCCGCATCTAAATCCTAAATGGCCAACCCTCTATCCTGAGACTGTCACCCCTTGTTCTAGACACTTCACCCAGTGGAAACAACATCCCTGCATCTCGTCTGTACAGCCCTGCCAGAATCTTATATGTTTCAATGAGATCCCCTCTCATTCTTCTAAATTCTAGTGAATACAGGCCTAGTTGACCTAATCTCTCCTCCTACAATAATCCTGCCATCCCAGGAATCAGTCTGGTTACCTGATGGATTTAACCATTTGGTTACCAGCAGCACTTTGCGATTACTGGAACTCAGTAGAAATTTGAGTTAAAACTTGTCAGGTGCAAATAAGAATTGTTTTATTTGTCTTCTATTGATTCATTTCAATGTCCAGCCATCATATGGCTCACAAAGAGGCAATTTGTCGACAACTGAACTTTCAAACAATCACAGATAAAATTTTACTTGCTTAGGCAAACAGCTCGACAATAACTTTAAAAGTCAAAGTCTGAAAATGAAATATGAATACAGGGAGACAGTGAATAGTTCAGATCAAAGTATTGATGATTCAAAAAGAGAGAAAGAAATCCAGCTAATCTTCAGCTTCAAACCAACTCCACCAACCAACCAACAAAAAATGGCCCCACGAAGCTTACAGATATACTGTTTCATATCTGTCTTAAGCCATCTAATCACACCCCAATATAATCCTAATTTGTTTGGGTTAGACTCAAACACATCTGATTTGACGGCAAGCCGTCCATCTTGAATATGCAACATTACTTCTAATTGTTTCGTATCTGCATACTTGTGTATATTAAAGAATGTGATATTGTGCTTTATCAAGGTCAGCAAAAACTGGTTTTCTGCTGGCTTAGCTATTATAACAGTGGAGCCTTCATGTTATCTTGCCAGGCAATGCTGTTGCTATGGGTCCTGCTCTGTCCTTGGACACTGACTTGAAAAATGTATTAAAACTGTCTGTTTCAATCTAGTAAAGTGAATTATGCTGCTTCTATGAAACCGTTATGTTTTGAGAGTATTGAAATCCTTAATTTAAAATGGGTAAAACTGGGGCTTAATATTTACGCTAAATCGCTATATTTTACCTCTATTAGGTGTTTTAGAAATAGTTGGCTTCTACATTACATTACATTACATTCTACTGCACTACTTCGATGGAAACTATATCCTTTCTTGGATAAGGAGACTGAAACTGCGCACATTTCTCAAGGTGTGATCTCACCAAGGTCCTGTACAGCTGCAGTAAGATACCCTTTCTCCTGTACTCTTGTCCTCTTGCAAAAAGGCCAAAATACAATTTGCCTTCCTGACTGCTTGCTGTACCTGTATGCTTGCTTTCAGCAATTAGCGTACTGCATGTCAATATTTCCCAATCTGTTACTATTTTAAATAATACTCTGCCTTTCTTTTTCTCTGTCAGAAGTGGATAACTTTACGTTTATCCACATTATAGTGCACCTACCATGTATTTGTCCACTCGCTCAACTTGTCTAAATGATCGTCAAGCCCATCGCATCGTCCTCACTACTCGCATTTCCACCAAGTTCTATACGATCAGCAAACTTGAAAATATTACTTTACATTCCCTCATCCAAATCATTGATGTATATTGTGAATTGTTTGGGCCCAAGTACTGATCTCTATGGGACACCACCAGTCACTCCCTGCTACTTTGAATAAAGACCCATTGATTCCTACTCTCTGTTTCCTGTCCGCTCGCTACTTTTCAATCCATGCCAGTAGAAACACAGAAATATACAAAATATAAGTAGGCTATTTGGCCCTTTGAGCCTGCTCCGCCATTCAATATGATCATGGCTGATTCTATATCACAACACCATACCCATTCCCTTCAAACGTTTAAAGTCTAGAAATCTATCTATTTCCTGCCATCCCAGGAATCAGTCTGGTGAACATTCGCTGCACTCCCTTGATGGCAAGGATATCCGTTTTGGATAAGGAAGCCAAAACGGCAAGCAATTCTGGTATATTACCCCCAATTCCATGCCTTTTAATTTTGCACACACAACCTCTTATGTGAGACTTCATCAAAAGCTTCCTGAAACTCCAAATGAGACCGCATCCACTGGTCCACCCTTATCTATTCTACTAGTTTTGTCCTCAAAACACTCCATTAGATTTATCAAACATGATTTCCCTTTCATAAATTGACGTTCACTTTGTTTAATCCTGTTGATAATTTTTTAAAAATAAATGTATTTTATTACAAACATGTACCAAAACAGGTTACAGCGAACAAACACCCCGGGAAACATGCTTCCCAACAACCAATTATAGACTCTGCACTGATTTTTCCTCTTTTTCACCCCTACCCCACCCCCGCGACGAACAGCCCCTCAAAGACGGTCACAAAGATCCCCCACCTTTCCTGAACACCGCCCTGAAGAGCCCCTTAACTTATACTTTATCTTCTCTAATCGCAGGAAGTTGTACAGGTCACCCAACCAAGCCGCTAACCCCAGTGGCGATGCCGACCACCACTCCAGCAAAATTCACCGCTGTCCATTCAGAGAGGCGAAGGCCAAGACATCGGCCTTCCTCCTCTCCATGAGTACCGGCTTCTCTGAGACCCCCAAAAATCGCCACCAAAGGGTCTGGGTCCACCTCCTCCTCCACTATCCTGGATAAGACTGCGAACACTCCCACCCAGAATCTTCCCAATTTTTCGCAACCACAAAACATGTGCGCCTGATTCGCTGGCCCCCGCCCATACCTCTCACACTCATCTGCTATCCCCTGAAAGAACCCATTCATTCTCACCCGAGTCCTATGCACTCTGTGCTCCACCTTAAACTGTATCAGGCTCATCCTTGCACATGAGGAGGTCCCGTTTACCCTACGCAGTGCCTCACTCCATACTCCCCAATTGATCTCCCCTCCCAACACCGATTCCCGTTTCTCCTTGATCTTCACCACCCGCTCACCTCCCTGCTCCCCGAGCCACTTGTATATATCTCCCCAATCCTTCCCTCCCCTTCCCATCCGGGAGCAGCAGTTGCTCCAGCAGGGTGTATCCCGGCAACCTAGCGAACCCTCTCCAGACCTTTTGTGCAAAGGCCCTAACCTGCAGATACCTGAACTCACTCCCCCTCGGCAGCTCTACCCTCTCCCTTAGCTCCTCCAGACTGGCAAACCCTTCCTTCAAATACAGATCCCTCACCTTGACCAGCTCCACTTCCCTCCACTTCCTGTATACACTATCCATCAACCCCCCGGCTCAAACACATGATTCTCGCACAGCGGCTTTAGCACCGACACCCCTTCCACCCTAAAATGCCTCCTCAACTGATTCCCTATGTTCCCTCTGGACTGCACCACTCGGAGCCACTGGTAACGCTGCCGTCACCATAGCCCTCAAACAAGATCCCTCCTCCATCCTAACCCACTCGACTTCTTCTCCTTCCCAATAATAATGAAGCAAGTTTGGCAACAGCAACCCCACCTGCTGCCTCTGCCTCTGTCGCAGAGTCCTCCCCACCCTCGGCACCTTCCTCACCCATACAGAGTCAGAAATTATCATGTCCACTTTCCGAAACAGGCCTTTTCTGTTGATAATTTCTATGTGTCTTGTTATCGTGTCCTTTACAATAGACTTTGAAATTTCCGAACTACTGATGTTAGGCTCACTAGTTGTCTCCCGCCCTCCTATTTTTGTACAACAGGGTTACATTTGTCACCCTCCAATCTGCCAGGGCGGTTCCAGAATCGACAGAATATTGGATCATGATAACCAACGCATCCAATATTTTTGAGGCCACCTCTTTTGCAAAACTGGGATGTAGAATATCAGGCCTCGGGAATTTATCAGCTTTCAATGCCATTGATTACTCCAGCACTATCTTTCTAGTAATATGAATTTACGTCAATTTCTCCTTCCCACTAGACCCTTGATTCCTTCGCATTGCTGGGATGTTATATGTGTTGTCCTCATGAAGGCAGAACTAAAGTATTTTTTAAATTGTTCTGCCAATGTTTTCTGTTGTAAATTCTCCACTTTCAGACGGTAATGGATCTACATTTGTGCCAGGGTGTGTGATGTCTCGGATCGTGTTTTCGGGATCCTTAAGGGGGAGGGGGAGCAGCCCCAAGTCGTGGTATACATAGGTACCAACGACATAGGGAGGAAAAGGGATAGAGATGTAAGGCAGGAATTCAGGGAGCGAGGGTGGAAACGTAGATCTGGACAAACAGAGTTATTATCTCTGGGTTGTTACCCGTGCCACGTGATAGCGAAACGAGGAATAGGGAGAGAGATGAGTTGAACATGTGGCTACAGGTGTGGTGCAGGAGGGATGGTTTCAGATTTCTGGATAATTGGGGCTCATTCTGGGGTCGGTGGGACCTCTACAAACGGGATGGTATGCACCTGGACCAGAGGGGTGCCAATATCCTGGGGGGGAAATTTGCTAATGCTCTTTGGGAGGGTTTAAACTTGTTCAGCAGGGGCTTGGGAACCTGAATTGTAGCTCCAGTATACAGGAGGTTGAGAGTAGTGAGGTCATGAGGAAGGTTTCAAAGTTGCAGGAGTGCACCGGCAGGCAGGAAGGTGGTTTAAAGTGTGTCTTCTTTAGTGCCAGGAGCATCCGGAATAAGGTGGGAGAACTTGTGGCATGGGTTGGTACCAGGGACTTTGATGTTGTGGCCATTTCGGAGACATGGATAGAGCAGGGACAGGAATGGTTGTTGCAGGTGCCGGGGTTTAGATATTTCAGTAAGCTCAGGGAAGGTGGTAAAAGAGGGGGGAGGGGTGGCATTGTTAGTCAAGGACAGTATTACGGTGGCAGAAAGGACGTTTGATGAGGACTCGTCTACTGAGGTAGTATGGGCTGAGGTTAGAAACAGGAAAGGAGAGGTCACCCTGTTAGGGTTTTCTATAGGTCTCCAAAACATTCCAGAGATGTAGAGTAAAGGATTGCAAAGATGATTCTGGATAGGAGCGAAAGCAACAGGGTAGTTGTTATGGGGGACTTTAACTTTCCAAATATTGACTGGAAACGCGATAGTTTGAGTACTTTAGATGGGTCCGTTTTTGTCCAATGTGTGCAGGAGGGTTTCCTCACACAGTACGTAGATAGGCCAACGAGAGGCGAGGCCATATTGGATTTGGTACTGGGTAATGAACCAGGACAGGTGTTAGATTTGGAGGTAGGTGAGCACTTTGGTGATAGTGACCTCAATTCGATTACGTTTACTTTAGTGATGGAAAGGGATAGTTATATACCGCAGGGCAAGAGTTATATCTGGGGGAAAGGCAATTATGATGCCATGAGGCAAGATTTAGGATGCACCGGGTGGAGAGGAAAACTGCAGGGGATGGGCACAATGGAAATGTGGAGCTTGTTCAAGGAACAGCTACTGCGTGTCCTTGATAAGTATGTACCTGTCAGGCAGGGAGAAAGTGGTCGAGCAAGGGAACCATGGTTTACTAAAGCAGTCGGAACACTTGTCAAGAGGAAGAAGGAGGCTTATGTAAAGATGAGACATGAAGGTTCAGTTAGGGCACTCGAGAGTTACAAGTTCGCTAGGAAGGACCTAAAGAGAGAGCTAAGAAGAGCGAGGAGGGGACATGAGAAGTCATTGGCAGGTAGGATCAAGGATAACCCTAAAGCTTTCTATAGATATGTCAGGAATAAAAGAATGACTAGGGTAAGAGTAGGGCCAGTCAAGGACAGTAGTGGGAAGTTGTGCTTGGAGTCCGAGGAGATAGGAGAGGTGCTAAATGAATATTTTCTGTCAGTATTCACACAGGAAAAAGACTATGTTGTCGAGGAGAGAACTGAGATTCAGACTACTAGACTAGAAGGGCTTGAGGTTCAGCAGGAGGAGGTGTTAGCAATTCTAGAATGTGTGAAAATAGATAAGTCCCCAGGGCCGGATGGGATTTATCCTAGGATTCTCTGGGAAGCTAAGGAGGAGATTGCTGAGCCTTTGGCTTTGATCTTTAAGTCATCTTTGTCTGCAGGAATAGTGCCAGAAGACTGGAGGATAGCAAATGTTGTCCCCTTGTTCAAGAAGGAGAGTAGAGACAACCCCGGTAACTATAGACCAGTGAGCCTTACTTCTGTTGTGGGCAAAATCTTGGAAAGGTTTATAAGAGATAGGATGTATAATCATCTGGAAAGGAATAATTTGATTAGAGATAGTCAACACGGTTTTGTGAATGGTACGTCATGCCTCACAAACCTTATTGACTTATTTGAGAAGGTGACCAAACAGGTGTATGAGGGTAAACCAGTTGATGTGGTGTATATGGATTCCAGTAAAGCGTTTGATAACGTTCCCCATGGTAGGCTACTGCAGAAAATACGGAGGCATGGGATTCAGGGTGATTTAGCAGTTTGGATCAGAAATTAGTTAGCTGGAAGAAGTGTTCAGAGAGGGAAATGTTCAGACTGGAGTCCAGTTACTAGTGGTGTACCATAAGGATCTGTTTTGGGGCCACTGCTGTTTGTCATTTTTATAAATGACCTGGAGGAGGGCGTAGAATGATGGGTGAGTAGATTTGCAGATGACACTAAAGTTGGTGGAGTTGTGGACAGTGCGGAAGGATGTTGCAAGTTACAGAGGGACATAGATAAGCTGCAGCGCTGGGCTGAGAGGTGGCAAATGGAGTTTAATGCAGAAAATTGTGAGGTGATTCATTTTGGAAGGAATATCAGGAAGACAGAGTACTGGGCTAATGGTAAGATTCTTCTCAGTGTGGATGAGCAGAGAGATCTCGGTGTCCATGTACATAGATCCCTGAAAGTTGCCACCCAGTTTGAGAGGGTTGTTAAGAAGGTGTATGGTGTGTTAGCTTTTATTGGTAGAGGGATTGAGTTTCGGAGCCATGAGGTCATGTTGCAGCTGGACAAAACTCTGGTGCGGCCGCATTTGGAGTATTGCGTGTAATTCTAGTCGCCGCATTATAGGAAGGATGTGGAAGCATTGGAAAGGGTGCAGAGGAGATTTGCCAGAATGTAGCCTGGTATGGAGGGAAGATCTTATGAGGAAAGGCTGAGGGACTTGCTGCTGTTTTCGTTAGAGAGAAGAAGGTTAAGAGGTGACTTAATTGAGGCATACAAGATGATCAGAGGATTGGATAGGGTGGACAGTGAGAGCCTTTTTCCTCGGATGGTGATGTCTAGCACGAGGGGACATAGCTTTAAATTGAGGGGAGATAGATATAAGACAGATGTCAGAGGTAGGTTCTTTACTCAGAGAGTAGTAAGGGCGTGGAATGCCCTGCCTGCAACAGTAGTGGACTCGCCAACACTAAGGGCATTCAAATGGTCATTGAATAGACATATGGACGATAAGGGAATAGTGTAGATGGGCTTTAGAGTGGTTTCACAGGTCGGCGCAACATCGAGGGCCGAAGGGCCTGTACTGCGCTGTAATGTTCCATGTTCACTAATCTTGTTTTTTAAAAATCTATTACATTAACCATCAGCTACTATTACAGTCCCCTTTTATGTTATTTGCAAGCCTGCTCTCATACTTTTTGTATCCTCTTGGTTGATCTCTTTGTCCTCCTTTGTTGAATACCGAACTGGTCCCAATCCTCAGGCTAGCTGCTTTTTCTAGCAACATTACGTGACTCTTCTTTGGATCCAATGCAATCCTTAATTTATTTTGTAAGCCATGGTTGGACCGTATTTCTTGTTGAGTTTTTGTGCCAGAAAGGAATGTTTCTATCGCACTTGGGGTGAAGGGGATCAACAGATATGGGGGACGGGACTGTGGAATTAGGCTACTGAGTTGGATAATCAGCCATGATCATAATGAATGGTGGAGCAGGCTCGAAGAGCCAAATGCTCTTCTCCTGCTCCTGTTTCTTGTATAACTGTTGCTATGCATACATTTGTTTCTTAATTATTAGCAATTGACTATCCACCATCATCCCTCTGAATGACTTTGCCCAATCTATGTTTGCCAATTCCCAACTCATAACTTGGTTGTTTTCTTTATTGAGATTGAAGACCCTGGTTTCAGATTGGACATCTTCATTTTCCATCCTAATGAAGGATTTGATCATGTTATGGTCACTGTACCCTAAATGGTGCCTCTCAACAACATTATTAATTAACCCCTTCTTGTTACTTGCATCTCTAATTTCCTGTTTAATTCCACCTTAACCACACTAGTACAGTTTGGAGGCCAGGAGACAACTCTCACTAATGTTTTCCTCCCCTCGTTGCGTCTTAGGTCTACATACTTACTCTACATCTAGATTTTATGAGCCAATATCCTATTTCACTGTTGCAATTTTCACATTAACCAACAATGCAACCCCACCTCCTTTACTTTTTCCCAGCACTCTCGAGTACCCTTGGCTATCCAGTTCCCAGCCTTGGTCAGCTTGCAGCCATGTCTCTGTAACAGGAATCATACCATACCCGTGAATAACAATTTGCGCTGTTAATTTGTCTACCATAGTGTGAATACAAAGTCATTAGTGAACCAGTTAAGTTTTTATGACAATTCAGCAGCGTCATGGTCACTTTTTTCCCACATGCCAGCCCCACAAATGACCAGATTCATTCAGTTCAATTTCACAACCTTTTTGTCATTTTTGTTTTTATCGGTTCTCTTTCATTTCCTTTTTCTGTTTTAAATCAATTTCACAGGGCATCAGAAGGAGAGGATTTGCAGTCGGGAAACTGAACACAGATATCACATCAGGATCTCATGGAGTCGCCCAATTTATCGTAACCTGAATATTATCAGATTTTAAACATGGAAGGAAAAAACATAATTCACAATGGAGAGAAACTGTACACGTGTTCTGTGTGTGGACAATAGTTCAAACAATGTTGAGACGCATGTGGAGTCACACTGGGGAGAAAGCATGGAAATGTGCCGACTGTGGGGTTTAATTACCCATCAGAACTGGAAAATCATTGGCTCAGTCATATTGGGGAGAGGCCATTCACCTGCTCCAAATGTGGGAAGGGATTCACTGATACACTGACCCTGCTGCGACACCAGCGAGCTCACACTGAAGAGAGACCATTCAGGTGCTCTAACTCTGGGAGTAGGTTCAAGATATCATCTAAACTCACTGTGCACCAGCGATTTCACACCATCTGCTCCCAATGTAGAAAGGTCTTCACGACCTCCTTACTCCTGCTGACAAACCAGCATGTTTACACTGATGAGACCTTTTAATTGCTCAGACTGTGGAATGTGCTGTAAAAGACCTGAGGAACTGATGTCCCATCAGCGTGTTCACACTGATGAGACCGTTCATGTGCTCTGACTGCGGGACTGAGTTCAGGTGACCTAACCGCACACCAGCGAATTCACACTGCAGAAAGATTGTTCACCTGCTCCCAGTGTGGGAATTAATTCATTCAATCATCCAACCTGCTATGACGCCAGCCAATTCATATTGGGAAGAGGGTGTTCACCTTCTCCAAGTGTGGGAAAGGATTCACTGATTCATCCAATCTGGTGAAACACCAGCGAGTTCACGCTGATGAGAGATCTTTTTAATGTTCGGACTGTGTAAAATGCTTTAGAAGTTCGAGTAATGCGCTCAAACTGCTGAGAGATCATTCAGGTGCTCTCTCAGTGGGACTGGGCACAGCTGATCATCACAACTTACTCTACACCAGTGAGTTCACACTGGGTAGAGACCGTTCACCTGCTCTAACTGTGAGAATGGATTTGCTCATTCATCCACTCTGCTGAAACACCTGCAAATTCACAAATAACTACAGTGATTGAATTTTGCTGTTCCATCACTTCCAGGACTTAAACATATTAATTGGTGTCTGTTGCTGCTGATATTAGTAAAGTCCAATTCAGCTATAGGAGTTAATATTCTGGATAACAGTCAAATAAATCAGTTTTGTGCTTCGCACACACACTGTTGAATCTTTTTGATATCTGCGACACAAGCTAGTTCCTTTTGAAGGGCTCTCATTCTCCCCTGTCTCCTTCATCCTCACCTCCAACAACAAGTGTGAGGAGATGATTGGGCTTCTTTCCCACTGAGATTGAGACAATCCGATCAGTTGCCTCTGCTACTTCCCTTCCTTCCACTAGCCCACCAGGCCAAATTGTTTAAAATAACCCTGGGCACGATTCTCCACTCCCACGCCGGTTGGGAGAATCGCCTGGGCCGCCAAAATTTCCCGCGACGCCGGTCCGACGCCCTCCCAAGCGTCGGGAATGGCCCGGTCGAGTTTCGCGGGCCGCAGGCCGGAGAATCGCCCGAGACACCCAAAACGGCGATTCTCCGGCATCCCTGCTATTCTCAGGCCCGGATGGGCCGAAGTCCCGACGGCGTGACCCCAGTTCACGCCGTCGCCGTTCACACCTGCTATTTAAAGTCGTCAGCCAGTCGTGCTGGCTGACGCTGAGCAGGGAGGAGGTGAACGGACTGTAGCGCAGCGCCCGGAGACCGGGTCGGCTTCCCTGAGAAGGCTGCGGCCAAAGGGGGGGTGCGGGAGAGTGTGCAGGTGGGAGGGGGGGGTGTGGGAGAGTGTGCAGGTGGGAGGGGGGGGGGTGAGGGAGAGTGTGCAGGTGGGGGGGGGGAGAGTGTGCAGGTGGGAGGGGGGGGGTGAGGGAGAGTGTGCAGGTGGGGGGGGAGAGAGAGAGTGTGCAGGTGGGGGGGGAGAGAGAGAGTGTGCAGGTGGGGGGGGGGAGAGTGTGCAGGTGGGGGGGGGAGGAAGAGGGAGAGTGTACAGGTGGGGGGGAGAGAGAGTGTGCAGGTGGGGGGGGAGAGTGTGCAGGTGGGGGGGGAAGAGTGTGCAGGTGGGAGGGGGGAAGAGGGAGAGTGTGCAGGTGGGGGGGGGAGTGTGCAGGTGGGAGGGGGGAGGGAGAGTGTGCAGGTGGGGGGGGATGAGGGAGAGTGTGCAGGTGGGGAGGGAGAGGGAGAGTGTGCAGGTGGCAGGGGGGTGAGGGAGAGTGTGCAGGTGGAAGGGGGGGCGGGAGAGTGTGCAGGTGGGGGGAGTGCGGGAGAGTGTGCAGGTGGGGGGGCGTGAGGGAGAGTGTGGATGGTATCATCCATCCGCGGGTGCCACATGTCAGGACGGTGACGAGGACACAGCCGCAGAGTGTCCGCGGAGTGGCTGATGGGCACAGGCGAGTGGCGCACTGGTGAGCAGTACGGTGTGAAGTGACCGTTGGGCACAGGCAGTGACCAGGTGTTAGGCTGGCTGCGTGTCTGCAGCGCGACCAGGCCACCAGGGCACACGGGTATCCCATGCAACCCGGCTGACAAGGTGTGGAAGAACCTCCGTGTAACATGTCGTTTCTCTGCCCCCCACCACCCTCCTGCAGGTCACCATGTATGCCAACCAGACAGCGATGTTCACTGCCGTGGTTGAAGCCGCAGTTCTGGAGTTTGCCATCCGGCAGCGTAGAGTCGGACGGCCCACAGTGGCTGCAGATGCAGCGGTCGCCGGTGCAGCGGAGGGGATGGCCGCGGAGTGGCCCGTCGTCGACGCGCAGGCCGTAGGCGCTCAGGACCCGAATGTACAGGGGGATGCCGAGGGGAACATTGACCGCCAGACGGCGAGGAATGCAGATGAAGTGCTTGGGGGGGAGCAGGAGGAGGAGGGGGAGCAGGTGGAGCACGAGGATCCACTGATGGTGGTGCCAGGGCGCCACAGGCGTCCAGCAAGGCCGAGGGTGTACCGTGACAGAATGTCGTTCGAGGCCCTACCGGACATCACATGCAGGAGGAGACTACGGTTCAGCAAGGAGACGGCCGCACATGTATGCCAGCTCCTGGAATGGAAGGAGGACTCGCAATACCAGTCTCCGTCAAGGTGGCGGTGGCCCTAAACTTTTACGCTACCGGTTCCTTCCAGGCGCCGAGCGGGGACCTATCCGGGATCTCACAGGCATCGGTCCACAGGTGCATCAGGGTCGTCACCAACGCCTTGTACGCCATCGCGGACAGGTACATTCAATTCCCCGAGGACCGAGCACAGCAGGAAGCACAGGCACGTGGATTCGCCAAGGTGGCCGGGATACCGATGGTCCAGGGTGTCATCGATGGTGTGCACATCCCCATGCGCCCACCTGCAGACAGCAGGGACGTGTTCATGAATAGGAAGGGCGCGTACTCCATGAACATTCAGGTGGTGTGCGACCCCACATGAAGATCATGCACGTGTGTGCAAAGTACCCCGGCAGTGTGCATGACGCCTACATTCTAGCACAGTCGTTCATCCCCGCAATGTTCGATGGATGCCCCCCCACCGGCTGAGGGGCTGGTTGCTGGGCGACAAGGGCTATCCATTGAGGTCATGGCTGCTGATGCCAATACGGAGGCCTCACACCAACGCGGAGAGCCTATACAACGAGGCACATGCAGCAACCAGGGGTGTGGTGGAGCGGTGCTTCGGCCTGCTGAAGATGCGCTTCAGATGCCTGGACCGATCAGGAGGGGCCCTGCAGTACTGGTCCGACAGGGTCGGTCGCATAGTTGTGGTCTGCTGTGCGCTGCACAACATTGCCATGCAGAGGGGTGATGACCTGGTGGAGGAGCCGGAGGGAGTACCCGACGGCACCGGAGCCAACGCAAACGAGGGGGATGGGAAAGAGGAGGATGCGGAGGATGAGGATGATGGGGCGCATCAGGGTGGGGGGAGGGGCGCAGGACGCAGACATTGCCCGGCAGCTCATTACGCCCAGGAGGCTGCGTGACGGCATTGTCGGGGACAGCGGGCACGCGACGCGTTGGTGGCCGCACGGTTCACGCACTGTGGGGGTGGGATTCGCTGAACACTGCCACTTGCACCGTCAATCCTGCACACGGGCACCACACACCAACCGCCCCCCCCCCCCCCCCCGCACCGCGTTCACGGCAACAATTCCACATCACCTTACCACTGCGGCACTACGGGATTGCACAACATTGATGATTGGGTAAGCGGATGTGAACAGTGCCATGTTAAATGATGACAGCCCGCTCTGCGATGAGCTGTGTGCTCAGATTCGCCAGCCGAGGTCTGACTCATGGCTTTAGCTGAACCATGCACTCCAGTGGTCACAGCCTTCCTGATGGATATTTCACCACATGCCCGTGTGGGGTGGCTGGCGTCGGTGTACCGAGGACAACGGTGTCCAATTATGGGGGGGGGGTCACCACATCTGGAACAGACCTTGAACGGCTCGTATACCACAACGCCAATCGGGCACCCTCCCGAGCCCCCTGGCACCGGACATAGCACACAGTCTTACAAGTCAAATTGAACAGTGCGTTTATTCGTGTGGTGAACATAGGTGCCCTACCCACTACAACTAGACTGTGCCCTGCACCCGTGCCAACTTCTTATGTGCCCTACCACTACGTCTAGGTGTGTTCCCAGATGGTACAGCAGGAGTGGAGGTGGACTGTTGTGAATCACGCCCTTCGACATGGCTCCCCTTCGGCACACGTTTCCTGGGGCGGCCCGGCTTCGATGGGCCAGGCTGCTCTGCGGGCATGCTGGATGGCGTGGTGCCACCCTGACCTGCCCGCTCCCCACCAGATGCGCCAGGGACAGAACGGGGGGAGGCCGAGTGTACCTGGACATCCCTTGGTGGAGCTACCTGGACGGGCCACAGAACCTCCTCCTCCCTCGGGGAGCGCGGTGGCCCCCGGGCCTCACTGTGGGACGGAGATGCGCTCGGAGACATGCCCCGTCGCACCCCCGACACCTGGCGCTGCCAGTCCTGGAGGCCTGCAGCGGTATTGACCACGGTCCGAATGTTCGCCGAGACGGGGCCCAGGGAGTGCCACATTCCTGCCAAGTTCTGTGCTATCTCAACCTGTGAGTGCGCTACGCCATCCATCACGTGTGCCAGGCGGTCTATGCTCTCCGCGACTGACTGCTGGGACTGTGCCATCGTTTGCTGGGACCGGGCCATGGCATGGTGAGACTCAGCGAGGGCCCAGAGAGCGGTGGCAATGTCGTGTTGGCTCTGGCGCATGGCTACCTGTGAGAGGGCAGCCCGCTCCTGGGCCATGGATGACGCGTGCACGTGAAGCCCAACGCCTTGCAGAACCTGACCCATGGCCAAAACCCCTTCACCCATTGCCTCCACCGCGGACGCCACCCGTGCGGTGTCGGCCTGGGTGGCTGTGATGAGCGGCACCACTCCCTGCTCCTGGACGCGGATAGACTCCTCCAGCTGCGTGTGCAGGTCCTGGAAGATGGCCCTCATCCCGTTACTCAGTCCCTGGGTGTCCATACGCATCGGTTGTCCGGGTGGGTCAATTACATCCAGGAACCCCAGGGGCAGCACGGTAGCATTGTGGATAGCACAATTGCTTCACAGCTCCAGGGTCCTAGGTTCGATTCCGGCTTGGGTCACTGTCTGTGCGGAGTCTGCACATCCTCCCCGTGTGTGCGTGGGTTTCCTCCGGGTGCTCCGGTTTCCTCCCACAGTCCAAAGATGTCGGGTTAGGTGGATTGGCCATGCTAAATTGCCCTTAATGTCCAAAATTGACCTTAGTGTTGGGTGGGGTTACTGGGTTATGGGGATAGGGTGGAGGTGTTGACCTTGGGTGGGGTGCTGTTTCCAGGAGTCGGTGCAGACTCGATGGGCCGGATGGCCTCCTTCTGCACTGTAAATTCTATGAACCGCCTGGGTAGCAGCTGGTTGCTGGGCCTCGGCTGCCCTCCGACCGTCCAGCCCCTCGGCTGCTCCAAACTCCACCTGCTGTACCGGCTCGGCTGTGGGGTGCGCACCAGACCGTGACCCGGGAGCCTCATCATTTATCTGCCCAACCGAGGTGAGTGTCTCTGTGATGGTGAACGGTGTGGGAGACAGCAGTGCCGCAAGCTCGAGGTCATCATCCGTCAAGAAGTCTGGTGTGTATTGTTCCCCCTCATGGCCCGGTGCAAGCTCCATGCGGGCCATGCCGTCTTGACCTCCAGTTCGATCCAGCGGGTGTGTGGCCGTGATGTGCGCTTCGGCATTACTGTCCACCCTGTGCCCCTGACTAATGTCTGTCCCGGAGGTCTCAGCGTCCCGGTCCTGTGTCCCAGACTGTGAGGTCTGCCCTCCTGTCCGACCAACTGTCAACCTCTGGCGTGCGTCCTGGGTGCCATTGCGGTGAGTGGCGTTGCGCTGCTTCCTGGGCGAGACGTCCCTGAAGGTTCGGACGATGGCCCTGGGGAACATAAAAGATTTGGGGTTCGTTAGACATGGTGGCCCGGGTGTATGGTGGTGGTGGGTGCACAGTGTGAGGGGGGATGGGATCTGGGGTGCAGTGGCCAGAGTGTGAGGGGGGGGATGGGATCTGGGGTGCAGTGGCCAGAGTGTGAGGGGGCGATGGGATCTGGGGTGCAGTGGCCAGAGTGTGAGGGGGGGATGGGATCTGGGGCGCAGTGGCCAGAGTGTGAGGGGGGGATGGGATCTGGGGTGCAGTGGCCAGAGTGTGAGGGGGGATGGGATCTGGGGTGCAGTGGCCAGAGTGTGAGGGGGGCGATGACGGGTTGGGTGTGGAGAGGACATGCAGGGTTCTCTCACTTGCTTCTGCGCCTCCGACCTGGCATGGCGCGATCTCCCGGGTGGCGGATCCCCCAGCGAGGTCCAGGGCCCTCTGCTCGTTAATGGTTAGGGGTGCAGGACAGGAGAACCCCCTCCGGTTCTCATGCGCTCCCGCTGGTTATGTGCTGTCTTGTCCTGGGGGGGGGGGGTTGGATAAAGCATCACCATTAGGCGGGTATCATCAGGGCATGCAGATATTGACACCATTGTTGCTGGTTCAGGAGACAGCACGCCACGGGTTCGCTCCAGGGGGTCCCGGGGCTCATGTGGGTCGAGTAGATAGTTGGGCACCGTGACACCCCCCAAACCCACCCAACATCGCCCCTGATGCCCCAGTCCCCCCAACACTCCCAATGCCCCCTCCCCTGGGTGGGGGGGGGGCGGAGGAGCCTGGGGGCACCCTCATGGCACTTACCCTGGCAGCCCGGGTGAGGTCGTGCAGCTTCTTGCGGCACTGCTCCCCCGTCCGGGGGATCTGCCCCACAGCACTGACTGCAGTGCCCGCCTCCCGCCAGCCGCGCCTCACCGTGCTGGATGGCTGGCGATGCCCATGTCTTGGGCAGAGGGTGTCCCTTCTCCGCTCCACCTCATCCACCAGGGTGTCCAGGTCCGTACCCCGGAACCTTGGTGCGGCTCTTCGGGGCTCAGCCATCTCCTCAATTCTCCTCCGGGTCCTCTGTGCGCGGTTCGCGCAATTTATGACGCAGCGGTGCGTCATTCAGGCGTCGCACGGTGACGACGCGGCCTTCGCGGAAGGCCCGCCTGAGGTTCTCGCGGCCCCGATCCTAGCCCTTTTTTGGGCCCTGAATCGGTCTGGATCGGGGTCGGTCCGCGCCGTTCTGGACCTCAACGCTGTTCCCGACGGCGGGGCCACTTGGGAGTGGAGAATCGCGCCCCCTTTGTCTGATTCCTGAATTTCCATCTTTCTCCATCCAGTCTCCACACTAACCAATGAGTTCAGACTGGTGTGCTGGGACAACAATTATGTACAATATATATATTAATGACTTGGACAAGCAAAGTGAATGCACTATTGCCAAGTTTGGCGATGACACAAACATAGGCGAGAATGCAAGTGTTGAGGATGAAACAAAGAGTCTTCCTGGGGATATGGAAAGGTTAAGTCAGTAACTGGACAAAAACCTGGCAGATGGAACATAATTTTGGAGCGTATGAAGCTGTGCACTGTTGCTAATTTTGCCTTAGTTCAATTGCTCTGTTTTGCTCTTGAGTCACCAGGTATCTTTATGATACCGCCACGTGGTTCAAGTCCGAGTAATGATCAATAATCCATTACACCGATGAGTAAGATTTAAATCAAAGCACATTTATTATACACAGTAATCACGACTCATTCACAAATTCTACGTCTAAGCTACTTCTATAACTAACAGGCCTATACTTAACTTGGAACTGGCCCACCAGGTCAGGGAAACAAACGGCCTTTCGTTCGGGTTCTGAGCCTGCGGGATTCAAAGTTGGTACAGATTGGTAGCTAGAAGCGCCTATCTCGTAGCGAGTGTTGAATTAAACTTACGAGATCGATCTTCACTGCTCCGGTCACGGACAATGTTGGTTCGTTGTTGCTGGGTGACCCGGGCAGGAAGAAGAGTTGAAGAAGAGCTGCTGAAGAGTGAAGAGAGCGATTTGAACTGGGGGCTCAATTCTTATAGTTCCCAGGGGCTTCCCGCCTTTCGGGGCGGACCCTGTACCTGGTCCCAAGTGATTGGACTTTGTCCCAATCGCTTGGTTCGATTTTCTCCAATGCTGGAGCGGTTCCCTGACCGATGGGCGGTCTTGAGGTGCTCGTTCACCTCCTTTTGTGTCGGCTCCTGCTGGCGCCGAAGCGTCTGGTTTTGCTTTGTGTGTCTAAATGTTGCTTATTGTTCCTGGGGATTGCTCATGAGTATGCAGATGCCTGTTGTTTTGTTGTGCTGATGGTTGCTGGTATCGATAGTGTCTGGCCTTTCCAGAGGTAAATACACAGCCAACCTGCAGCTGCTCATTTTTGTCTTGTTGACTGACTTTCCCATCAGCCTTTGCCGTTCGCCATTTTGAATCGGGAGTTGGCCATTTTAAGTGGCTACAGCACTTTGGTAGGAAGGATAAAGGAATTGAATATTATTTAAATGGAGAGAAACTACAGAAAGCTGCAATACAGAGGGATTTAGGAGTCCTCGTGCATAAATCATAAAAAGCTAGCATGCAAGTTCAGTGGGTCATAGGGAAGACAAGTGGAAGGTTGGCATTTATTTCAGTGGGAATGGATATAAAAATAGGGATGTATTGCTAAAACGATCCAAGGCACTAGTTGGTCCATTTATCTAAGGAAAGATATATTGGTATTGGAGTCAGCCCAGAGAAGGTTCACGAGGTTGATCCTGGATATGGATGGATTCTCTTATGAGGAGAGGTTTAGTAAGTTGGGCTTGTGATCATTGGCGTTTCGAGGAATGAGAGCAGACCTGATTGAAACATATAGGATTCTCAGGGAGCTTGACAAGGTAGATGCTGAGAGTCTTTTCCCTTTGTGGGAGATTCTAGACCAGAGGGCAGAATCTTACAGTAAAGGGTTGCCCATTTAAGACAGAGATGAGGAGGATTTTCTTTCTCTCAGAGGGTATTGAATCTGTGGAATTGTTTCCTACAGAGACCTTAGATTCTGGGTTGTTAGGTATGTCGAAGGCTGAGATAGACGGATTTTTAATCAGTAAGGGAATCAAGTGTTATGGGGACAAGGCGGGAAAGTGGAGTTTAGATTATCACATTGGACCAGTCATGATCTCATTGAATGGTGCAGCAGTCTCGATGGACCAAATGGCCTAATTCTGCTCCTCTGCCTTCTGGTCTTATGAACATGAAGTGAACAGTAAGGAGAAATAGCACCACAAGTGGCAGATGTACAATTTTCAAAACACACCAACTTCATCAATGTGGCTCCTCTGAAACTTTCAATGTAAGAGAAGAAACTAACATCAAATCCAGAGGAGGTATAAATGATAACAGCAGAAATGTCATCAGCATCGGGTTTGGGGTGCTAATTATCATCTGAAATAATTGAAATCATAGAATTTCCAGTGCAGATGGAGGGCATTCGGCCCATCGAGTCTACACCGGCTCTTGCAAAGTGCACCCTACTTAAGCCCACATCTCCACCCTGCCCCCATATCCCAGTAACCCCACCTAACCTAAGGACAATTTAGCATGGCCAATCCACCTAACCTGCACATGTTTGGACTGTGGAAGTAAGCCGGAGCACCCGGAAGAAACCCACGCAGATACGGGGAGAATGTGCAAACTCCGCACAGACAGTGACCCAAGCCGGAAATCGAACCTGGGACCCTGGCACTGATGGGTTACAGGACCATGGCAGGGGAGTGGACCTAGATAGGGTGCTCCAGTGTGCAAACACATCAAGGTCCCTCAGATCCTCAATGCTTCCTCGTGTCCTGGCATTCAGCATGTATTCCATTGTCTTGTTTGTCCTGCCCAAGCGCATCAGCTCACATTTATCTGGATTGAATTCCATTTGCCACTGATCAGTCCATCTGACCAGCCAGTCTAGATCCTACTTTAATCTCCACACTACTTATCACTCCACCAATTTTACTATGATCTGCGAGCTTGCTGATTAATCCTCCTACATTCATATCTAAATTATTTATGTAAACCGCAAACAGCAAGGTCCCCAACATTGATCCCTGTGGTACCTCACTGGTCACAGACTTCCACTCAGAAAAACACCTCTCGACTATCACCCAGTTCTTCCTCGCACTCAGCCAATTCTGGATCCAATTTGTCAAATTTCTTTGGATTCCACGGGCACTTAGATTCACTATCCCTTGTGGTCCCTTATCAAAAGCCTGGCTGAAGTCCAAGCGTACTACATGAAATATATTGCCCTCATCTACATATCTGTTACCTCTTCACAAAATGTAATCAAGTTGGTCAGACATGACCTCCCCTAAACAAAACCACGCTGATTGTTCTTGATAACCCCTGCCTCTCCAAATGCAGATTAGTTCTGCCTCTCAGAATTGCTTCCAATAGTTTAACCACCACTGAGGTTAAACTGACTGGCCTGTAGTTTCCTAATTTATCTCTTCCTCACTTTTTGAATAATGGTACCACATTGGCTATCCTCCGGTCCTCCGGCACCTATCCTGTGGCCAGAGAGGAATTGGAAATTATTGCCAGCGCCCCTGCTATTTCCTCTCTTGTCTTACTCGACAGCCTGGGATAAATTTCATCTGGCCCTGGAGATTTGTCTACTTTTACGCCTGCCAGACTGCTTCGAACCTCCTCTTTGTGTTAATTTCTTTAATTTTATCATGGTCCTTCTCCCTGATTTTTATACCCAAACTGTCCCTCTCATGAGTGCACACTGACACAGAGTATTCATTTTGCACCCTTACATTAGGAGGTTCACTAGATTGATTCCAGCAATGAGGTGTTTGTCTTATGAAGAGAGATTGAGCAATTTATGCCTGCACGCACTCGCATTTAGAAAAATGAGGGGAGATCTAAATGAAGTATATAAGTTCATATAAGGTATTGACAAAGTAGACGCGGAATGAATGCTTCCTATTGTGGGCAACCTAGAATGAGAGGTCATAGTTTTAGGATAAGGGGTTACAATTTGGATTTGTTGTCACGTGTACCAAGGTACAGTGGAAGATATTGTTCTGCGTACAGTTCATTTCAAACAAAGATGAGATGAAATTACTTCTCTCAAAGGGTTGTGAATCTGTGGAATTCACCATCCCAGAGTGCGATGGATGCTAGAACGTTGAGTAAATTTAAGGACGAGATAGACAGATTTTAAATTGGTAATGGATTGAAGGGATGTGGAGAACGGGCAGGGAAATGAGGTTGAAGCTGAGAGGAGATCAACCATGATCATATTGAATGGTGGAGCGGGCTCAAGGGGCTGAATTGCTTACTCCTGCTACTAGCACTTATGTTCTTGTGTTGTGTCTGGTGTTGTAATATGGAACAGAATAGATAAGTTATTTATGATTCTGTAATAAGTCCATTAATTTTTATTTTTAGCATTATAATATAGTACTGTAGTTACGTTATATATTTCCACTCATAGAGTCATTAAAGCACAGGAGGAATCCATCTAGTAACATTCCATGACGAGAGCAATGGAGTCAGTCCCATTCCCCCTCGATAGCCCCATTCTCTGCAAGTTTATTTCATAGAACATACAACTGTACAGCATAGTACAGGCCCTTCGGCCCACGATGTTGTGCCGAACTAGCTTGAAACTAAGATCAAATCAACCTACTCCCAATGATTCTAGTGCACTCCATATCCAATAACCACTTGAAAGTTCCTAAAGTGTCCGACTCCACCAACATAGCTGGGAGTGCGTTCAACGTCCCAACCACTCTCTAGTAAAGAACCTACCTCTGACATCCCTCCTATATCTTCCACCATGAACTTATAGTTATATCCCCTTGTAACAGCTACAGCCACCCGAGGAAAAAGTCGCTGAACGTCCACTCTATCTATCCCTCTCATCATCTTGTACACCTCAATTAAGTCACCTCTCATCCTCCTTCGCTCCAATGAGAAAAGCCGTAGCTCTCTCAACCTTTCCTCATAAGACATATCCTCCAATCCAGGCAACATCCTGGTAGATCTCCTTTGCACCCTTTCCAATGCTTCCACATCCTTCCTATAATGAGGTGACCAGAACTGCACACAATACTCCAAATGTGGTCTAACCAAGGTCTTGTACAGTTGCAGCATAACCTCACAGCTCTGAAACTCAATCCCCCTGTTAATAAATGCTAACACACTATAGGCTTTCTTCAGGGCTCTATCCACTTGGGTGGCAACTTTCAGAGATCTAGGGACATGAACTCCGAGATCTCTCTGCTCCTCCACATTCTTCAGAACCCTGCCGTTAACCTGTAATCTGCATTCAAATTTGTCCTACAAAAATGAATCACCTCACACTGATCAGGGTTAAACTTCATCTGCCACTTTTCAGCCCAGCTCTGCATCCTATCAATGTCTCTTTTCAGCCTACAACAGCCCTCCACATTATCCACTACTCCACCAATCTTGGCGTCATCAGCAAATTCACTAACCCAACCATCAACCAAGTCGTTGATAAAAATCACAAATAGCAGAGGACCCAGCACTGATCCCTGTGGTACACCGCTGGTGACTGGGCTCCAAGATGAAAATTTACCATCTATCACCACCCTCTGTCTTCTATGTGATAGCCAGTTACTGATCCAATCGGCCAAATTTCCCTCTATGTCATGCTTCTTTACTTTCTGCATGAGCCGACCACGGGACACCTTATCAAACGCCTTACTAAAATCCATGTATACGACATCAACTGCTCTTCCTTCATCTATGTATTTAGTTATCTCCTCAAAGAATGCAATCAAACTTGTGAGGCAAGACTTACCCCTCACAAATCCGTGCTGACTATCCTGAATTAAGCTGTATCTTTTCAAATGATCATAAATCCTATCCCTCAGGACCCTTTCCAATAATTTACCTATAACCGAAGTGAGATTAACCGACCTATAATTCTCAGGGTTATACCTATTCCCTTTCTTGAACAAGGGGACAACATTCGCCTCTCTCCAGTCTTCTGGCACTATTCCTGTAGACAGTGAGGACATAAAGGTCAAAGCCAAAGGCTCTGCAATCTCATCCCTCGCCTCCCAAAGAATCCCAGGATATATCCCATCAGGCCCAGGGGACTTATCTATCCTCAGGCTTCTCAAAATTTCTAACACATCTTCCTTCCGAATATCTACCTAATATTTCCTTCAACTGTCCATCCAACTTCAATTTGAAATCGTTGATCGTCTCTGCTTCCACCATCCACATACAAAGTGTGTTCCAAGTCATGACACCACACACCAACTAAATAAAGATTTTCCACTCATACCCCATGCAATGAGTGATACTGTGCTGTATATTAAATCTATTTTCTCGTCCAATAAATATCTTGTACATTTACGCAGTGAGCATGGATCTCTGAATAATAATAATCTTATTATTGTCACTAGTAGGCTTACATTAACACTGCAATGAAGATACTGTGAAAATCCCCGAGTTGCCACACTCCGGCACCTGTTTAGGTACACAGAGAGATAATTCAGAATATCCAATGAACCTGACCAGCACGTCTTTTGGGAATTGTGGGAGGAAACCAGAGCACCCGGAGGAAACCCACGCAGACACGGAGCGAACGTGCAGACTCTGCACAGATAATGACCCAAGCGGGAAGCGAACCCGGGACCCGGGTGCTATGAAGCAACAGTGCTAACCACTATGCTACGTGCCAAGCGGTACCTTCAGGAGAATTGGGAGGATGTATATTATGTACAGCTAAGTGTGAATGGTGGGCTGGTGTGTGGGACCCAGATTTGCTGCTATTGGGGAATAAGAGAGGAAAGAATGTTCTGTAGAATTGTCTGTTCTGAGTTTCTATCCCATACTCATAGTATTTCTAAACTCCTTTCACAGGATACCAGATTGGTCAAGGCCTGAATACCATTGACGTTTGAATCTAGGAAGGAGTAATGTTTGTCAGTTCTGTCTTATTCAAAAAAGTTTAAATATCAATGTGACCGGAAAGGCTACGAGACGCTCAGACACATAAGTGAGAGTGTACCAGCGCAGGGACTGTGGAAAGAGCTTTACCCAGTTACAATTTATCACGTCGCAGCTGGGAGGAACCTTACATGTGTTGTGTATGTGGACAAGACTTCAACTCATTGCCCAATCTGGAGATATAGTAGCCGACCCGCTCCCTGGAGAAACTGTGAAAATGTGGAACCTGTGGGAAGGGATTTATATCATCCTCTGTGCTGGAAATTCATCAATGCAGTCACACCGGGGAGAGGTGGTTCACCTGCTCAGAGTGTGGGAAGGGATGTACTGAGCCATCCCACCTACAGACACAAGCAAATTCACACTGGAAGAGACCGTTTGTCTGCTTGTAGTGTGGGAAGGGGTTCAGTCAATCAGATAACTTAATGGCACACCAGATAGTTCAAACTGGGGCGAGGCTGTTCATCTGCTCCGTGTGTGGCAAGGGATTCAGTACTTCAGGTACTCTGCGGAGACACCAGGAAGTTCACACCGGGGAGAGGCCGTACACCTGCTCTGAGTGTAGGAAGGATTTCTCTCGATCATCCACACTGCTGAGACATCAGAGAATTCACACTGGGGAGAGACCGTTCATATGCCCCGCATGTGGGAAGGGATTTGCTCATTTACACAACCTGCTGAGACACCAGCAAGTTGAGTGATGACAGGGGTTGTATTCTGCTTTTATTGCTGCTGTTAATCACACCCAGGACTGAACCATGTTCATTCTGACACTTGGTGAAGTGGGAGGGTCGGAGGGTTTCTTTCTGCTGGACTGGCCGGCCTCATGACTTTGCTTGCATTGGTCTGATGCTCTTTAAGCCTGGACCAGCAGATTTTCACCGAAATGATCCACAAAACCTGATAAAGGACTTTTATTTTATCATGGATAGTAAATAGTGCTTTTCCTGTCACTACCAATCGATCTAAAATAAATACATTTGTATCTTTTGCATTGGGTCTACAGCTCAGGGCCAGGCTAGTCGGCTCAATTAATATATGTCAGTATTTATGTTTCACCCACTCCTCTTCGACCATCAGCATATCCTTCTATTCTTTTCTCCCTCGTCCCGCTTCCCCTTTAATGTATTCATACAATGCACTTCAAGCACTGGGTGTCGGAGCGAGTTCCACACTTTCATCACTCACCTCACAGCGCCAGGGACCCGGGTTTGATTCCAGACTTGGGTGACTGTCTGTGGAGTCTGCACGTTCTCACCATGTCTGCATGGATTTTCCCCGGGTGCTCCGGTTTACTCCCACAGTCCAAAGATGTGCCGGATACGTGGATTGACCATGCTAAAAGTGCCCATTTGTGTCCAGTGATGTGTTGGGGTTACAGGGATAGGGCAGGGGAGTGGAGTGCTTTTTCATCAAATCTGCACCGGCCCTCAGAAAGAGCACCCCAGCTAAACTTAAACCGATGCCTCTACCCTAGCCCCGCAAACCAGTAACCCCACCTATCCTTTTTGGACACTAAGGGCAATTTAGGATGGCCAAACCATCTAACCTGCCCATCTTTGGACTGTGGGCGGAAACCAGAGCACCCGGAGGAAACCCACGCAGGCATGGGGAGAACTTACAGACTCCGCACAAACAATGGCCTAAGCCGGGAATTGAACCTGGGGCCCCGGAGCTGTGAAGTGCTAACCACTGTGCTACCATGCCGCCCATTGATATTATTCTAGCTCTCTATTGAGTAATCCAATCAGTCCCACACTCACTTCTCTATACCCATGGTGTGTTAGAATGGGTGTAAATTGTTTTATATGCTTAGCTTTAGCTTTGAGACCATTAACTTGGAAGGGACTTGCGTTCAATACTGAATGACCAGCTTAACCTGAAAGATCAGGATGTGGAATCAATTTGGGTAGAGATAAGGAATCATATGAGGCCTCCTGTGGGAGTAGCTAATGGACCTCCTAACAGCAGTCACACTAAACTGATTATTTTGAACATAAAAAAATAATAAAATACCACATACACAGTGCATAAATAAAATAAAATAAAATAAATACCAAATGATATACAGCACATGCCTGATTAAAAGACTGTGACCAAGTACAATCTTATTAATCTCTATTCCTTTTCACAAATAATGATTATTATGACTATAAATAAGCTCAAGTACTTCATTTTCTAGTTCACAGTCACATACCTTTCTCATTTTTTTGTGCTTGATTATCCTAATAATACTTCTATAACACTAACTTAATATAACCTAACCTTTTGGTGCTTGTATTTTTTTTTAATGCTGTAAGTATCTGCACATCTTTTCATATTTCATCCAAAGCATTACAAAGGTTCACCCCACAAACTGAAATACAGACTTTAAAGTCAGACAGACATAACATTTTTTAAAGTTGTTTTATCCCACTCAATTCACAATCATCAACCTTTAAAGTCAATTTTGTTTTACAAATTTTCAGGCAATGAATTATTTTTTGCTTCATACAAAATCATTGCAGTTTTCTGTTCAACTGACTCCCTAAACTTCAACACCTGTCATTTTTATAAATCATTTGTTCCTAAGTTGTTGAAAGTTTACTCCACTTACTATTCTTCTGACTTTTTTCTGTGACGTATAGATTGGATTACTACTAGGTTTAATATGTTTTTCCACAAACCGCTGAACAATAATTTCAATGTGGAAAAATAAGTCAAAAATACAAAATGTACAATGACTGCCGATCCAATCTAAATTTAGTTTTACTCAGAATTTCAATCCTCTTTGATTACTTTGTTTTAATATATTTTATATGGGTGTTGGTAAATTGATATCACGTGAATGTTTTTCGTTTTTGTAAGAATCAATTAACATCCTATTGTATGAATCTGATGAAAATTGCAGTCTATTTTAGCTTTAGCATCATGTGAGTATTCTTAGTTTCATTTGACAGCATATTGCATCTTGGGAATTTAGACAGAATACAGTTAAGTTAAGATGAGTTTAAGCATAGAGGGAGGCTAGCAGGAATTGAGAGGTGCAAGAGAGGGAAGTATAACAACACATGTTCCTTTCATTCGTTTCACTCAAGTTATTAAGAAGAAGCAATTGAAATGAAATGAAATGAAATGAAACAAGCTTATTGTCACAAGTAGGCTTCAAATGAAGTAACTGTGAAAAGCCCCTAGTCGCCACATTCCGGCGCCTGTTCGGGGAGGCTGTTACGGGAATTGAACCATGCTGCTGGCCTGCCTTGGTTTGCTTTCAAAGCCAGCAATGCTTTGTAATAGAATTAAACTTTGTTACAGTATATGAATAGCTGTTATAGTGTGATTTTATTAGAACTTTATTACTCAACAGTACGTTACCAGAATGTATAAGGAGACTGGTTTAGACATTTTAAACAGACTTATATTTTATACTCACTCTGTA
Organism: Scyliorhinus torazame; assembly: GCF_047496885.1. NCBI lineage: Eukaryota > Metazoa > Chordata > Chondrichthyes > Carcharhiniformes > Scyliorhinidae > Scyliorhinus > Scyliorhinus torazame. The sequence goes on along the minus strand of NC_092711.1, from coordinate 184,996,948 downwards.
TAACTTTAAGTGCAACTTGTATTGTAACTTTCTGTGTCAGTGTCTTGTTGTATTCTGCATCAGATATACATAGTTTTGTCGTTTGCAACTCTACCACTTTATTCTTTGTTCGAACATTAAAGTGACTTAGTCCAGGACCCAATATCTCTAAATTAGTCACTGATAATGATTTGGATTTGATGAGGCCATTCTAAATTGCCTCTTTGAGTTCAAACATGTGCAGGTTAGGTGGATTGGCCCATGCTATACTGCCCCTTACTGTTGAAAGATGTGCAAGTTAGGTGGATTGACCATGTTCAATAAGCGGGGTTATGGGGATATGACAATGGAGTGGGCCGAAGTAGAGTGCCCTTTTGGAGGGTTGGTGCAGACGCAATGGGCTGAATGGCCTCCTCGTGCACTGTGGGGTTTCTATGATTCTTAGCAAAAATTGGGGAGGCAATTACATTGTGGTTTTGTGGCTTGGCTTGTGATCCAGAAATTTGAATTAGAGAAAATTTTTGAATTGAAATTATAATGATGCATCGGAATGATTGTCATAAAAACTCATGTGGTTCACCGATGTTCTTCAGGGAAGGAAATCTGCCATCCATACCTGGTCTGGCCTACATGTAATTCCGGAGTTTATGGATAATAAATGCTGGATCAGCCATCGACACCCACATCCCATGCATTAATAAAGCAAAAAGTACTCTTTTAATATTTTATCATTGTTCATTATATTAACCTTGGCATTTACGAAATAAACTAAACTTAGATTGTCATTGATTTTGAGTAAGCTTATTTTTGGCAAAGTATATCTTTAATCAATTTGATACTAAAAGCTGTTGAAGATCCCACCCAGTTCAAAAACACGTGGTGTCATCTGCAAACAAAATGATTTGTAATAACTTTTATACCTTCCAAATGTCATTAACAAATAAAAGAAACAAAAATGATATTGGTCATTATGCAGCTGCAGGGCATGTGTATCCACTCGCATAGGAAATGGAAACAGAGTATGGTACACCACTTTCATCACTCCCTCACCCATCCCCAATTAGAGAACAAAGGTTTTGTAACTGGAATGTGCTTGGATGAGAATGTGCTTGAGATTTGAAGGAATTGGTGATATCTATGAAATTAGTTGTTGAAAATTGGCTTAAATGGATAAAAGATGAATACATAAAATAAATAAATTAAATTTTATAATGGAGGATCTTGTTTATTATTGCAATCAAGAGATTGTGAATTTACAGTGCATTGTCTCTTTAACAATCTGCAGCCGTGAGAGAAAGCTGAGGATTAACTGTTTGAAATTTATGAGTTGTCAGAATCTGTGTGTTTGTTTTATATGGATTTGTGTTATTGTTTTGGGCGATGGTTGTTAAGGTTTATCTTTCTGGGGAATTAACTTTGTCTGAAATTAACCTTGTTTTGAGTTTTAATTACAGGCATCTTGGAAGTTTGAACAAAAACTACAAGGACACTTATTCAATTAATTTTGGTTAATGTTGTTTTGAAGTACATGATATATTTCGCTGCTTGTGTTTGAATCTTTGTATATTGTCTGTTTCAAGCTTTAATGTGTTCTGTTTGATATTGTGACTTTGAGATCATAGCTTATGTGATTTAGGTCATGCAGCTAACAAAGGAAAGTGGAATTACCAAACATTTGTTTCAAAAATAATCAGTCTGGATTCATGGTTATTGGCCAGAAGCATGATTCCAGGACATATTTGATGAACATGTGGGAATTTTAATCTGGTATAGATTCACGCATACAAGAATGATTTAATTTTAATTTGAAAGGTTTAATTGGAATATGGGATGTTTGAAATGGCTATGCCCCATCCTGTGTTGGATAGATGTTGGATTAAAACATCTTGTCAGGTTCAAGGATTTGTTCCTGACACAACTAACACAATGAAAAAGAAAAGTTCTGAGACTGAAAAAATGTCTCCAGGAGAAATTGTGAAATAAAATGTGTCTCTGATCGTATTTATTGTTAGTTTCAAACAAAATAAGGGTGGTGACATAATGTCCAGTTGGGATCTTTCACTCCACCCCTTTTCAAACCAAGAGAGAAGTAACTATTGTCTGCTTTTTTTTAACAAACAATTTTTAATGAGGTATCTTTGGCATAACAAACAGCCACAGTACAAAAAACAATAGAGTACAAAGAACAGTAATCAAAAAAGCAACGGCCGACATCCGTCCCTCCTAGGCCCGCCTATTTAACCCCCTACTCTGTACTACACTAACACCCCTCGCCCCCGGCTGACAATTAATTCTCCGCAAAGAAGTCAATGAATGGTTGCCACCTCCGGGCGAACCCTGACACCTACCCTCTCGAGGCGAACTTGATCTTTTCCGGGCCGAGAAAGCTCGCCATGTCGGTTAACCAGGCCTCTGACTTCAGAGGCCTAGACTCCCTCCAAGCCAGTAATATCCATCGCCGGGCTACCAAGGAGGAAAAGGCCAGAACACCTGCCTCTCTCTCCTGAACACCCGGATCTTCCAACACCCCAAAGATCGCTACCCCTGGACTCATTTCCACCCTTGTCTTTAATACCCTGGACATGACATCCGCAAACCCCTGCCAATATCCCCTAAGCTTTGGGCATGCCCAGAACATGTGGACATGGTTCGCTGGTCCACCCGCACACCTGACACACTTGTCTTCCACCCAAAAAGATCTACTCATCCGGGCCGCTGTCATGTGCGCCTGGTGCACCACCTTAAATTGGATCAAGCTGAGCCTTGCGCATGTAGCGGTCGGGTTGATCCTGCTCAGCGCCTCTGCCCATAGGCCGCCTTCCATCTCACCACCCAGTTCCTCCTCCCACTTACGCTTCAGCTCCTCTGGATGCGTCTCCTCTACCCCCATTAATTCTTTGCAGCTGTCCGAGATGCACCCCTCCTCCACCCATCCCCTAGACACTACCCTATCTTGAATCCCTCTTAGTGGCAGGAGTGGGATGGTACCTGCCTGCGCAAAAAGTCCCGCACCTGCAGATATCTGAAATCATTCCCTGCTGTCAGTCCAAACTTCTCCTTCAGCACCCTGAAGCTAGGAAAGCTCCATTCCAGAAACAGGTCCCCCATTTACTCAATCCCTGCCCTTTGCCATACCCGAAATCCCCCATCTAAGCTCCCCGGAGTGAACCGATGGTTGTCACATATTGGGGACCAAACTGATGCATTCACTGCACCAACGAATCTCCTCCACTGACCACAGATCCTCAGGGCCGCCACCACCACGGGACTGGTGGAATATCTCGCCATTGGGAACGGCAATGGTGCCGTTATCAGCGCGCCCAAGCTGGTGCCCCTGCATGAGGCCGCCTCCATCCGCTCCCAAGCCGCCCCCGTCCCCACCACCCACTTATCGCAAAATTTTCTGCCCAGCAATAATTACTAAAATTTGGCAGGGCAAGCCCCCCCTCCCCCCGATTCCTCTCGAGCATCACCTTTTTCACCCGTGGGGACTTACCCGCCCAGACAAAGCCCAAAATTATTTTGTTGATCCTCTTAAAATCGGGAGGCATTGGAACACAAATAGAAATCTCGGCAATATTGTCACCTTAACCGTCTGCACCCTCCCCGCCAGTGACAGCGGGAGCGCATCCCATCTCCGAAACTCGCCCCTCATCTGCTCCACCAGCCGGGACAAGTTCAACTTGTGTAACCGGCCCCAGTCGCGCGCCACTTGTATCCCCAGATAGCTAAGGTTCTCCCTCACTAACCTGAACGGCAGCTCAGCTGACCCTCCTGACCTCTTGCCTGGACTACAAACATCTCACTCTTCATCATACAAGTGATCCGCATACAGCGATACCCTATTCTCCACACTTCTCCATCCCCATCCCCTCCCCCGAACGAGCCCTTTCCAGCCCCTTGAAGCTCTCGGAGCAATTGCCAGCGGCTCGATGACTAGCGAAAACAGCAGTGGGGAGAGGGGCCATGCCTGCCTTGTCTCCCGGTACAGCCTAAAATAGTCTTGAGGTCGTCTTGTTCGTCCTTACACTAGCTTCCAGGGCCTGGTACAACAGCCTGATTCAGTCGATAAAGCCCCTACCAAGCCCAAAACGTCCCAGCACCTCCCATATATAGTCCCACTCTACCCGGTCAATCACCTTCTCTGCATCCATGGCCACAACTACCTCAACTTCCCTTCTCTCTGGGGCATTCATAATCACATTAAACAACCTTCTAATATTGGCCACCAACTGCCTACCCTTGACAAATCCGGTTTGGTCCTCCATAATCACCTCTGGCACACAATCTTCAATCCGGGAGGCCAACGCTTGGGCCAACAACGTAGCGTCCACATTAAGGTGCGAGATCGGCCTGTAAGACCCACATAGCTCCTGGTTCTTGTCCCTCTTCAATATTAACGGAATGGTGGCCTGTGACATCGTCGGGGGCAGCACCCCTCTCCCCCTTGCCTCGTTAAAAATCTTGACCAGCAACGGCCCTAATATCCCTGAAAATTTCTTGTAAAATTTCACCGGGAACCCATCCGGCCCTGGAACTTTTCCCGACTGCATTGCCTTCAAGTCCTCAGATATTTCTTCGGCCCTAATCGGAGCCCCCAACTCACCCACCAGCCCCCTGCCCACCCTTGGGAAAGTCAGCCCGTCCAGAAAGCGTTTCCTCTCCTCGGGCCCCGTGGGGGGCTCCGAGCGATAAAGACCACTATAAAAATCCCTGTTTAGCCCAGCCGAATCCCCTACCAGGTTCCCATCCCCGTCGACCACCTTATCAACTCCCCTGGCTGCCTCCCTCTTCCTCAACTGCTGTGCCAGCATTCTGCTGGCCTTCTCCCCATATTCGTACAGAGTCCCCCTCGCCTTTCTAAACTGCTCCACTGCCTTGCCCGTGGACAGTACCACAAACTCAGCCTCCGATGCTCCCTTAACAGTTCCACCCCTGGGGTCACCGCATACCTCCTATCTATCCGTAGGATATCCTTGATCAGTCGGTCTGTCTGCCCTATCCGTCCTGGCTCTATGAGCTCGGATTGAAATCAACTCCCCTCTCACCACTGCCTTCAGTGCCTCCCAGAGCACCGCTGCTGAGACTTCCCCCGTGTCATTGACCTGCAGGTAGTCCAGCATACACTTCCTTACTCTCTCGCACACCACCTCATCTGCCAACAGCCCCACGTCCAATCGCCACTTTGGGCGCTGGAAGCTCTCCTCACTGGCCTGCAGTTCCACCCAATGTGGGGCATGGTCCGAAATAGTGATGGCTAAGTACCCCGTGTCCACCATCCCTGCCAGCAGATCCCTACTCAAAATGAAAAAATCAATCCGGGAATACACTTTATGTACATGCGAGTAGAAAGAAAACTCCCTAACCGTCGGCTGCCTAAACCTCCCATCTGCTCCATGAACCCTATCAGCTCCTTTGCCATCGCTGGCACCCTCCCCGTTTTCGAGCACGTCCACGCCGGGGTCGATAACCATATTAAAATTGCCTCCCATCACCAGCTTCTGCGAGTCCAGATCCGGTATCTTCCCCAGTATCCCCTTAATGAATTCAACATCGTTCCAGTTTGGCGCATCAACGTTAACCAATACCACCTTCCTCCCCTCCAGCTTACTGCTCACCATGACATAACGGCCCCCCCCATCCGAAATTATACTGCCCGCCTGGAATTGCACCCGCTTATTAATTAAAATCGCCACCCCCCTCGTCTTAGTATCCAGCCCCGAATGAAAGACCTGACTGACCCAACCCAACTCAGCTTAACTTGATCCGCTGCTTTCAGGTGTCTCTCTTGCAACATCACCACGTCCGCTTTCAGAACCCTCAGGTGCGCGAACTCTTGGGCCATCTTGACAAGCCCATTCAGCCCTCTGACCTTCCAGGTGATCAGCCTGGTTGGGGGGCACCACCCCCCCCCCCCCCCCACCGATCAACCATTCCCCTTACTGGGGCCGCCCCCCAGCAATGAGCCGCGCCCACCCCCGACCTCCTCTCCGTCCCCGAACCTAAGTCCCTCCCTCATCAGCAGAGTAACACCCCCCCCCCCAGCAACATCACCCGATAGACCAACCCCTGCCCTGTATTGAACCAATATACGCCCCCCACTGTGCTTCCGTGGACTAGCTCACCCAGCTAGCCTGGTGACCATCGCCTCCGGCACCACAAAGTCTCCCACCTATTCCCTACTCCCCTCCCACCGCCCATCGAAACCACTTCCCTCATCAAACCGAGACCGAACAATCTCCTAATTACCATAGGAGACAGCCCAAGACTGACAGAGACCCCCACAAAACACAGCACAAATTAAAGTAATACGAAATACAACATTGAAAGCCCCACCAACCATCCCCATCAAAACACCGAAAAACCCAACAAAAACCGAATATCTTTTACTCCCCCATTTTCACCCAAAGTTCAAAGACAGAAAAAAGGCAACAATCAAATCATATATACATCGTTCAAGAAAAGAGAAAGATACTGCCGCTTCAGTCCAAAAAGTTCTCAGTTTTGCACCAGACCTTCTTCTTGGCAAAGTCCATCACCTCTTCGGGTGCCTCGAAATAGTCGTGCTGGTCGTCATGAGTGACCCAGAGGTGCGCCTGGTAGAGGAGCCCGAATTTCACTTTCCTCTTGAACAGGATCTCCTTCACTTGCTTGAAGCCTGCCCTCCTTCTGGCCACCTCCACACTCAGGTCCTGATAGACATGCAATATACTATTGTCCCACTTGCAGCTCCTGGTATGTTTGGCCCACTCTTTATCCAGAAATCTGTGGAACCGCACCACCATCACCCTTGGGGGGTCCCCCGGCCGTGGCTTCCTCGCCTTGGCCCTGTACGCCCTGTCCACCTCCAACCGTTGGGGGAAAAGCTCCCTGCCCAGAAGCTTCTGGAACATATTTACCACAAAAGCGCCCGCATCGGCCCCTTCAGCCCCTTCAGGGAGACCGACAATTCTCAAATTCTGCCAGCGCACGCTGTTCTCCAGCTCTTCCACCTTTTCCAACAGCCTTTTCTGCTGATCTTTCAGCATCCCCACCTCCAGCTTGACCACCGTTTGTTGCTCCTCCTGGTCCGCCAGCACTTTCTCCAACTTCTGGATCGTCCGATCCTCTGCATCCAGCCTGCGTTCCATCCGTTTGATCGACTCCTTTTTGGGGTCGAGACAATCTCGTTTCTGTCTGTCGAAACCCTCTTGGATGACCTGCATCAGCTCCTCCATCGATGGCTGGGCCATCGCAGCAGGGGTCCGAACCTCGGCCATGTTAACTTCAGCAGCCACTTCTACCCAGCGCTTGCTTATATTTCTATTTCTTCCTTTACGGTTCCTTGGGTTCTCCGTTCCATGCACCACTGTGTGGATCCAGTACTTAAATGTCCGCACTTTCCAAATCAAGACTCAAAGCCACGAAAAAGTCAGGGAAAAAGGTTCTAAAAGCCCGGCCAGAGCGGGTGCCACCAAGTATGCGACTTACTCCCTCATAGCCGCCACCGGAAGTCAGTAACAGCTGAAGATGTATTCATATTTTTTCACGAATTCGGAATAAAAAAATTGAAGTTTGAATTGTCATATATGTTCAGATTGATTAACCCATTTTGCCCCTTGCCCATTTGGACCATTTGTGTTTTGCTTTTCAGGAAACTTCAAGTGGAACAAGATTTGCAGTAGCTTCAACAAGATGGCAATATATTTGAAACCAAAATGAAAATGCTAGAAAATCTCAGCAGGTGTCGCAGCACCTGTAGGGAGAGAAAAGAGCTAACATTTTGAGTCCAGATGACCCTTTGTCAAAGCTAAAGACAGAAAAAGTGGGAAATATTTATACTGTGGAGTGAGAATGAAGATGAGTCATAGCCACAAAAACCTAGGGAAATGGGCTGCTAATAGCCAGCTAAATGCTAACGCCTGTGCTAACCCCCATCCCCATCTTATCCATCTTTCGTTACCCCTTCTCTCCTTTGCTTCCCCCTTCCCTCTCCCTACATCCACATCTGTCACAGTTTACCCTCTGATGTTAGTTTCTCTGCAGTTTGGCCTTTCACACCTTTTGTCCAGTCTGGTGACTGCCATTAGCACTCTTTCCCCTTGCTGTCTGTGGCTAAAAGCACCCATTTCCCTGGGTTTCTGTGGCTATGACTCATCTTTTATTCTCACTGCACAGTATACATATTTTCCACTTTGTCTGTCTTTAGCTTTGACAAATGGTCACCTGGACTCGAAACGTTAGCTATTTTCTCTCGCTACAGATGCTGCCAGACCTGCTGAGATTTTCCAGCATTTTCTTTTTGGTTTCAGATTCCAGCATCCGCAGTAATTTGCTTTTATCCATGGGAATATATTTGTAGACTTTCAATGCTGTAGCAATAGTCATCCTGATTTAAAATTAGTGAAATGGGGGCAGGCATCTCGTGAGAAGTTACAAAAGACAGAATGGATTTGAGGAGTGTGAAGATGCATTCACCAGTCTTAAACAACTCGAGCAACAGCACCAGCATTAGGCTGCCAGATTTGACTTTCCGCCTTCCACATATTTGACCATTATAATGGAAATTATTACACTACTGTAGTGATTCAACAACATGGAACTATAAGGGACCTGTCACCAAATATTCTAACAAGCAATCAGCAGTTTCTACGGGATGTAGGGAATCCATATATAACGTCCCTTAGTGCAGATTCTGAACATGGGAAGATTTAAAACGGTCTCAGATGCTAGAAGACCTCGAGGGGAGTGTCTATTACTTAAATTGGCAGATTGCAGTATTTAAAGAGGAGGGAAACAACCCAATGGGATCTATGAGCATTGAAGGATGAAACTTGCAGGATAGTGCGAAGCCTAGATAGTGTGGACTGGGGAGGATGTTTCCACTAGTCGGAAAAACTAGAACCAGAAGGGAAAGTGTTCGACTGAAGAGATGATCCTTTAAAACTGAGATGAGGAGGAATTTCTTCAGCCAGAGTGTAGTGAATCTATGGAACTCTTTGCCATAGAAGGCTGTGGAGGCCAAATCACTGAGTGCCTTTAAGACAGAGATAGATAGGTTCTTGATTCATTAAAAAAAATAATTAGAGTACACAATTCATTTTTTCCCAATTAAGGGGCAATTTTGCATGGCCAATCCACCTGCCCTGCACATCTTTGGGATGTGGGTCAGACGCAGGGAGAATGTGCCAACTCCACACGGAGGGAGAGTGACCCCAGGCCAGGATCAAGCCCGGATTCTCAGCGCCGTGAGGCGGTATTGCTAATTACTGCACCACAGAGTCGCCCAAGGTTCTTGTTTGATAAGGGGATCAGGGGTTATGGAGAGAAGGCAGGAGAACGAGGATGAGAAGCATATCAGCCATGATTGAATGGCGGAGCAGACTCGATGGGCCGTGTGGCCTACCTCTGCTCCTGTGTCTTATGGTTGCATGGCGAAGAGCAGGTCCCAGACATGCACATGACTGACAAACGGCTTAGTCTGGTTTCTCATGTGCGGGAGAGTGAAGTGCATGATAGCCGAATAGCTGTATAATTTCCATGCAACAATGGCATAAACAATAATGAAAGCAACATACTGCTAATCTGAAATAGAAACAGAAAACACAATGTAGTTTTGTGTACTCTGCTCGCAATGTGATGTGCCCAGCATTGTCGAAGCCCTATCCAGATTAAGTGACTAGTTTCTGGACTATCACCATTCTCACTGCAAGAATGGTATTGAACTTTCAAGAATTAACTATTTTAATTCTCCATCGCAGTTGTGAGCTGATCTCGTAGTCCTGAGCCTACTGCGCTGTTCCTAGGAAGCTCAATAGAAACCTGAGGAATGGTGCCTCGTTTTGATTGGACACTCTTCTTTCACAGTATAATAGCTCAGAAAAAGCTGACGGTACACATATTTACGATAGTCTGCAATAAGGCAGCATCTCACTCCCAGTGCCATCCTAGCTGTGAGGACTGATCTCCCTTTGGACATTGTTCATAATGAGCCCTTGGTGTTTAGCCTCCGCCCCCTACCCGGGGAGCTCAAAGAACAACAAAGAACAAAGAAATGTACAGCACAGGAACAGGCCCTTCGGCCCTCCAAGCCCGTGCCGACCATGCTGCCCGACTAAACTACAATCTTCTACACTTCCTGGGTCCGTATCCCTCTATTCCCATCCTATTCATGTATTTGTCAAGATGCCCCTTAAATGTCACTATCGTCCCTGCTTCCACCACCTCCTCCGGTAGCGAGTTCCAGGCACCCACTACCCTCTGTGTAAAAAACTTGCTTCGTACATCTACTCTAAACCTTGCCCCTCTCACCTTAAACCTATGCCCCCTAGTAATTGACCCCTATACCCTGGGGAAAAGGCTCTGACTATCCACTCTGTCTATGCCCCTCATAATTTTGTATACCTCTATCAGGTCTCCCCTCAACCTCCTTCGTTCCAGTGAGAACAAACCGAGTTTATTCAACCGCTCCTCATAGCTAATGCCCTCTATACCAGGCAACATTCTGGTAAATCTCTTCTGCACCCTCTCTAAAGCCTCCACATCCTTCTGGTAGTGTGGCGACCAGAATTGAACACTATACTCCAAGTGTGGCCTAACTAAGGTTCTATACAGCTGCAACATGACTTGCCAATTCTTATACTCAATGCCCCGGCCAATGAAGGCAAGCATGCCGTATGCCTTCTTGACTACCTTCTCCACCTGTGTTGCCCCTTTCAATGACCTGTGGACCTGTACTCCTAGATCTCTTTGACTTTCAATACTCTTGAGGGTTCTACCATTCACTGTATATTCCCTACCTGCATTAGACCTTCCAAAATGCATTACCTCACATTTGTCCGGATTAAACTCCATCTGCCATCTCTCCGCCCAAGTCTCCAAACAATCCTGCTGTATCCTCCGACAGTCCTCATCGCTATCCGCAATTCCACCAACCTTTATGTCGTCTGCAAACTTACTAATCACACCAGTTACATTTTCCTCCAAATCGTTTATATATACTACAAAGAGCAAAGGTCCCAGCACTGATCCCTGTGGAACACCACTGGTCACAGCCCTCCAATGAGAAAGCATCCTTCCATTGCTACTCTCTGCCTTCTATGGCCTAGCCAGTTCTGTATCCACCTTGCCAGCTCACCCCTGATCCCGTGTGACTTCACCTTTTGTACTAGTCTACCATGAGGGACCTTGTCAAAGGCCTTACTGAAGTCCATATAGACAACATCCACTGCCCTACCTGCATCAATCATCTTAGTGACCTCCTCGAAAAACTCTATCAAGTTAGTGAGACACGACCTCCCCTTCACAAAACCGTGCTGCCTCTCACTAATACGTCCATTTGCTTCCAAATGGGAGTAGATCCTGTCTCGAAGAATTCTCTCCAGTAATTTCCCTACCACTGACTTAAGGCTCACCGGCCTGTAGTTCCCGGGATTATCCTTGCTACCCTTCTTAAACAGAGGAACAACATTGGCTATTCTCCAGTCCTCCGGGACATCCCCTGAAGACAGCGAGGATCCAAAGATTTCTGTCAAGGCCTCAGCAATTTCCTCTCCAGCCTCCTTCAGTATTCTGGGGTAGATCCCATCAGGCCCTGGGGACTTATCTACCTTAATATTTTTTAAGACACCCAACACCTCGTCTTTTTGGATCTCAATGTGACCCAGGCTATCTACACACCCTTCTCCAGACTCAACATCTGCCAATTTCTTCTCTTTGGTGAATACTGATGCAAAGTATTCATTTAGTACCTCGCCCATTTCCTCTGGCTCCACACATAGCTTCCCTTGCCTATCCTTCAGTGGGCCAACCCTTTCCCTGGCTACCCTCTTGCTTTTTATGTACGTGTAAAAAGCCTTGGGATTTTCCTTAACCCTATTTGCCAATGACGTTTCGTGACCCCTTCTAGCCCTCCTGACTCCTTGCTTAAGTTCCTTCCTACTTTCCTTATATTCCACACAGTCTTCGTCTGTTCCCAGCCTTTTAGCCCTGACAAGTGCCTCCTTTTTCTTTTTGACGAGGCCTACAATATCTCTCGTCATCCAAGGTTCCCGAAAATTGCTGTATTTATCCTTCTTCCTCACAGGAACATGCCGGTCCTGAATTCCTTTCAACTGCCACTTGAAAGCCTCCCACATGTCAGATGTTGATTTGCCCTCAAACATCCGCCCCCAATCTATGTTCTTCAGTTCCCGTCTAATATTGTTATAATTAGCCTTCCCCCAATTTAGCACATTCATCCTAGGACCACTCTTATCCTTGTCCACCAGTACTTTAAAACTTACTGAATTGTGGTCACTGTTACCAAAATGCTCCCCTACTGAAACATCTACCACCTGGCCGGGCTCATTCCCCAATACCAGGTCCAGTACCGCCCCTTCCCTAGTTGGACTGTCTACATATTGTTTTAAGAAGCCCTCCTGGATGCTCCTTACAAACTCCGCCCCGTCTAAGCCCCTGGCACTAAGTGAGTCCCAGTCAATATTGGGGAAGTTGAAGTCTCCCATCACCACAACCCTGTTGTTTTTACTCTTTTCCAAAATCTGTCTACCTATCTGCTCCTCTATCTCCCGCTGGCTGTTGGGAGGCCTGTAGTAAACCCCCAACATTGTGACTGCACCCTTCTTATTCCTGATCTCTACCCATATCCAGGAGTCCCACAGGAAGATCAATGATTGCTTCCCTGTGGTCTTTGTGGGGGTTACGACTCCCCTGCCCTGCAAAATCCAAAAGTTCCCTATCAGCGGCCAATGGAGGGGGCCTTCTGCGCCTTTGGGCGGCATGGTGGCACAGTGGTTAGCACTGCTGCCTCACAACGCGAGGGACCCAGGTTCAAGTCGGCCTTGGGTGGCTGCGTGGAGTTTGCACGTCCTCCCGGTGTCTGTGCATTTCTTCTGGATGCTCTGGTTTCCTCCCAGAGTTCAAAGATGTGCAGGTCAGGTGGATTGGCCATGCTAAATTGCTCCTTAGTGTCCAAAGATGTGCAGGTTAGTTGGGGTTACAGAAATAGGGTGGGAAGTGGGCCTTGGTAGAGTACGGTTTCAGAGGGTCGGTACAGACTCGCTGGGCCGATTGGCCTCCTTCTGTGGCAGTTCTGGGTTACATGAAGTGTAGCAGGGAGTGACATGCTTTTCCTGCTGGATGGCCGAAAAGGAATTTCCAGGATCTCGGTGCCTTATATGCTGTCGCCCGCCGGAGCAGACAATGCTGCACCTATATCCAACTTGATTTATCGTCCTCTTGTTGGGCGGCTGTTCCCTCACCTTGAGAGGTATGTGCTGCTTTGGCGAAGGTTGTACCACCGCCGGTTAGCGACCGACAAGCGGGCTCGCGCCTGGTTAAGTGGTCCAAATGCTTTTCCTGAACTCGGTCCCTGTACAGGGCCAGGCCCTTCCATTCCAGTACCACTCTCGGAAGCCACAATGCACCATCGCCAAACTTTCGAGTGTGTATGGCATCTCTAGGATGAAATGCCCGCTCCGGCGCCCGCAACCATGGTGTTTCTCCTGCGACCTCTGTTGACGCTCGTCCTTGGCAGTGAGGTTGGGAAACATTAGACATGGGAGGGTCCTGAGCTCCTATCTAAAGCTCTGCTGGTGAGATTCCGGTTGGAACACGTGGCAATGTACGATAATTAAACAGAAAGCGCGCCAACCACACGTCCATGGACCCCGCCGACTGCCTCTTCGATTCCCATTTGACAGTCTGGACTTCCTGCTCTGCTTGCTCATTGGGGAAGCATGTTATGCAGCAGTCCGGTGGGCCAAATGTCATTCCGCTACATTAATACAGCAAACTCCTCACTGGTAAATGGAGTGCCATTGTCTATCACCATAACGCCCAGGATCCCATGGGTGCGAAATAACCATCTTAGTTTTTAACCGTGGCCCTGGACGTCGAGAGGTCATCCGGCACACCTCCACCCACTTCGAGCAGGCGTCTGTGATCAGCAGAAACATGCCATGAATGGTCTCTCAAACTCCACCTGGAGCCGGACCCATCGGCGTCCCGGTCATTCCAAAGCGTGAAAAGAGGCTGCTGACGGGAGTCTCTGAAGTTCGCGGCACGCGGAACATTTGTTTCAACTCTCCCGATGTCCCCGTCGATATCTGACCACCAAACATAGCTCCGGACTAACACTTGCATCTTCGACGCCCCCGGATGGTCAGCATGTAACTCCCGTAGTCGGGTTTCCTGACTCTGTGGGGAAATACTACTCGAGCACCCCATACTATTACCCGATCCTCCAAACTAAGCGGAGAGAACTTCTGAGTGAAAGGTTGAAGATTCACAGGTAGGGCCTCCGTTTTACCGCTGCACTAAAGCATAACGCAAAACTTCGTCAACTCTGCGTCCCCCTGTGTCCACGCATGCAAACTTTTGAACCGCTCTCCTTCGAAGAATCGCTTTTTAAAAGAAGTGCGAATTAGTCCAGCAATATGACCAAGCAACTCAGTTGCGACTGTTACAATATGGTGCAGAGGCTTGGTAATCCGACGTGGATAAACACCTCAATGTCGGATGTTTGACTTACTATATGATCTTCAGAAGCTTCCAATGCAGCACCATTGAAAAAGATTGAACTTCTTGGCATGTCATTGGTGCAAGGTTAATGCCTCGCATATGTTGTGCAGGTGGGGAGGAGCTATTACACCACCATAATTCGTTTTGGCAGCCAGACTTGCATTTTTTCAATCTCAGACTGGCTTTCCAATACGGCCGAACGCTACAATTTATTGACCGAATCATTCATGTGTTTCATGGTCGCCCAACTATAAAGCTTGAGAGTGTATGCAGCAGCAATAAATAGTTACCCATTGCTGACAACTTCTCGGCTTGAACTATGTGGAACATTGTTGTTCTATGTGAAACATTGAAGAAAGCATGTGGGAACAAGGTGTGTGCGATTCTGCAGCAGGAGCTAGTGCACATTCTTCAGCATAGATAAAGTTACCAAATTTGTTCTTGCCCTTTGCCCGTAGTGGTATCAGATTGGACACCGTGCCAGTCATACAATATCTAACTGCAATGTTGGAAACAGCACCATGGAATGCATCGGAGAACATAGTAGAGAAAATGCGCTGGCAGGAAGCCCGTCAATTCGGTACTGGGAATGAATCAGCATTCAGCACACTGTGTGAGCATTCAGTAAATTAAATGTAAAATCAATATGATCAGTTTCTCAGGCACAGGTCTTCATTTAATTGCAAGCACCCTCATGGCTGACCATGCCAAATACATTGGTCAGGTCGGTAAACGTTGTGTAGGTACAGGTTCGGCTGTTGTCATTTTTCCTACTTCTGGATTACCAGAGGATTATTCAGTAAGAAAGAGACCATTTGGCCCATGAAGTCTGCATCGACTCTTTGAAAGACCCACCCTACCGAGGCCCTAGTCCCCGCTCTGTAACCCCACCCTAAGGTGCAATTTAGCATGTCCAATGCACCTAATCCGCACACCTTTGGACTGTTGGAGGAAACCAGAGCACCCAGTGGACACACACGGAGACACGGGGGGAAAGTGCAAACTCCAGTCACCCAATATCGGAATCGAACCCGAGTTCCTGGTGCTGTGAGGCTGCAGTGCTAACTATTTTGCCATCGTGACGCATCTGCCTGATATCTGTCCGATAAAAACTGACAAATGCGTGGTTTCTCGCCCTTTTTGCAACCACGCTGACTCTCTGGCAGCGGTTTCCGCTGGAGGTGTTGCAGGAAACTGTTCAGAAGCATTCTAACAGTTGTTTATTTTACCCGGAGAGAAGGCCTTCGAAATTTCTGTTATTGTCGCAGGATTGATGAATTTGTTTATAAACACAATCACTGTAGACATCACTGTATTCTAGGGCGTTGACTTGTTGCTCTCACCTAGATTGAAAGAATTCCGTGAGATTCTTTACCAAGCTTTGATCTCCAGTCTTGTCGACCGCAGTTGGGACAGCATAAGCTTCTGCAGCATTTCACTGGACAGGAATGTGACCGTGCTCGTCACTTCTGGCAGCACAGCAGTGTCAACAATAGAGGGCTGAACGAGACACTGTTGTTTGCTTCGTTATTGATAGACGAATGCCGTTTGAGGGTGAGGTGCTTGGGGCTCTCACGAAAACGCAACTATTTTTAATTTGTAAAACTATGGGAAAATGTTACTGCATCACAGAATCGATAACATAGACACTTTTGAAGCAAACTTTCATTTAATCACAGAATTAACTACAATACCAACAAAGAAATAGCTTTACCGTTAAGTTGCAGAAGTTCTGAAGTAAAAGAAGAATCCTTAACTTACTTCCACTATATTCCAACTACCCAAGCCAATTTATATTAAATAATAGTCATGAATAAAGTTAACAACGAGGATTTTACTTGCTTTTCTCAGTGCAGAATCTTTGGAGAGAGAACTTTTCCAGACCGAACCGAAACACATCTGTTCGGATGAGAGTTCTAGGACCCACTGCCTCTTTAGAGAGCCATGGCTCCTCCTATTAGCGACATCATCTGCACCAAAAGCATAAGGCATTTTTTTGCCTCTTCTTGTTTCTTGAGTTGTTTAGTCAGGACCAAGCGCAACACCCCTCATAATTTATCTCCAACCGAGGGCTACTTCAAATCTAAACACTATTCCATTAGCTATCAGTAAACAAGTAAATGGTTTTCTAGATCGAAAAGCAGAACACTTGACCTGCAAAGCAATGATTATCTCACTTTTATGACTCCTTCATGATCGCTCTATCAGTCATAATGTCGGTATCGAACTGAACCTAGGTTTCAAGAACATTATTGAAACACTTCTAAAAATATATAATATGTCAATTACTTACGTTCAGCACAGTGGTTAAAGTTCACGCACGTTTCTGGAATTTTTGCTTTTCTATGAACAGCATCGACTCATCGGCAGCGAAAATTGGAAATTCTGAAAGTCCCTTCTGTTGTGTTATTCACCCGGGGGTAACACGGACTGCAACTGGATGCAGTTGTATTGGAAAGCAGACACCAAACTTAGACGTTGGTTCAATACGATTTATTCAACTTCTGTAACAGTGCACACAGCTTGCTGTGGGTTGGCACTCTACTACTCTAAGTGTACTAACTATACATAACTAGACCAGACTAGCTCTGAGCCGCGTGTAGAAGGTGCTAACTGATATATACACCCTGACTGTCACGACAGTTGTCACCAGTGGAAAGAGGTCGAGTGCTGATGCGTTGTGTGTTTTATAGTGGGAGACCCCCCTCGAGTGTTCTGTCTGGTGATTGGTTGTGTTCTGTCCTGTGTGTTGATTGGCTGTGCTGGATGTCTGTCACTGCCTGTCTGTAACTCATTATGTGCATGAGTGCATATTATGACATCCCCCCTTGAAAAAAAAAATCTGTTGGTTGCTTAGAGCATGCCCAACAGTATATACAGATATAACTATTTACAGGAAATGGCGAGTGAAGGAATATGTACATGGAAGGTGTCCAGCATGCAGATACAGAACAATATGTACAATATACATGTCTATAAGTCCAATCTTTGGGGCTGACATCGGATCCTTGTCGACCGCCTGAGAGGTGGAGGTGGGGACGACGGCGCCTTGACAGGTGGGATTGCAGCCAGATTGGTGGCCCCGTGGAGGCAGAACAACAGCTGGAAAGGTGAAATTTGGTGGTGGGCACGCAGGTTTGCGTAGTGCCCTTCTGTTGCGCCTGACAAGTGAGCCATCAGCCATATGAACCACAAACGACCTGGGAGCAGCCTGCCGAACGACAGCAGCTGGGGCTGACCAGCCACCATCACGCAACTTGATGTAAACAGCATCCTCCGGAGAGAGCACGGGCAAATCAGTAGCAGGTGCATCATATACCAGTTTTTGCCGGTTCCTGAGTTGCTGCACCTTCTGCAGCACTGGGAGGTGATCCAAGTCTGGTACGTGAATGGCCGGAACAGTCGTCTGCAGGTCTCTATTCATAAGGAGATGTGCTGGAGACATACCGGTGGACAGAGGGGTTGCCCTGTACGCCAGCAGCGCAAGGTTGAAATCGGAAGCTGAGTCCGCAGCCTTGCAGAGCAGTTGCTTCACGATATGGACCCCTTTTTCGACCGTCCCATTAGATTGCGGGTCGTGCGGGCTTGAGGTGATATATTTGAATTGGTACAGCTTGGCAAAGTTGGACTATTCTTGGCTGTGGAAGCAGGGACCATTGTCACTCATGACAGTGAGCGGAATACCATGCCTGGCAAATGTCTCCTTGCAGGCCTGGGTGACTGTCCTTGATGTGAGGCCTGACAGCTTCACCACCTACGCGTAACTGGAGAAATAATCTATGATGTGCACATAGTCACGCCCATTGGCGTGAAAAAGGTCGATTCCCACCTTAGACCACGGAGATGTCACGATCTCGTGTTGCTGGAGTGCTTCTTTGGCCTGAGCAGGCTGGAAACGCTGGGAGGTCGCACAATTAAGGACCATGTTGTATATTTCCTAGTTGATGCCAGGCCAATAGACAACCTGCCGGGCCCTGCACCTACATTTCTCGACACCGAGGTGTCCCTCGTGGATCTGCTTGAGCATTAAGCTTGTGAGGCTGTGAGGAATGATGATGCGATCCAGCTTGAGGAGGATCCCCTCGACGACTGTCAGGTCGTCCTTGACATTAAAGAACTGAGTGCCTTGCCCTTTCTGCCAGTCATTTGCAAGGTGATGCATTACCCACTGCAGAAGAGGATCCTTGGCAGTTTCTTCTCGAATGTTGACCACTCTTTCATCTGAGGCCGGGAGGTTGCTGGCACACAGTTGCACCTGTGCCTCAATTTGGCGGATGAAGTCTACCTGTTCACAAGGCGAGGTGATGGAGCGCGACAGGGCATCTGCAATTATTAGCTCCTTGCCTGGTGTGTATACTAACTCAAAATCGTACCTGCGGAGACGAAGGAGAATGCGCTGAAGACTAGGCATCATGTCATTCAAGTCCTTGTGAATGATATGGACCAAGGGTCTGTGGTCAGTCTCTCCTGTGAAAGTTGGTAGACCGTAGACGTAGTCATGGAACTTTACAATGCTGGTTAGGAGGCCCAGGCACTCCTTTTCTATCTGAGCATACCTCTGTTCAGTCGGAGTCGTTGCCCTGGATGCATAGGCCACTGGAGCCCAGCATCAGGACTCATCCTTCTGGAGGAGCACTGCACTGATGCTGTCGTGGCTGGCGTCCGTGGAGATTTTTGTCTCCCTCTCCGGGTCAAAAACCACTCGTACTGGAGCAGTGGTGAACTTTGCCTTTAATTCGAGCCACTCTGCTTGATTTGTGGGTAGCCACTGGAATGCAGTCGACGTTTTCACCAGATGCCTGAGAGCCATGGTGTGTGATGCGAGTTTGGGAATGAACTTTCCCAAGAAGTTAATCATACCGAGGAAGCGTTATACCGCCTTTTCGTCTTCCGGGGTCTACATGGTGTTGATGGCCTTGACTTTGTCCGAATCTGGTTGCACACCCTACTGGGATATTTGATCACCCAAAAACTTGATAGATGACATGCCAAAGGAGCACTTGGCCTTGTTTAACTTGAGGCCGTTTGCATGGATGCGTTGAATGACTTGTTTGAGACAGATATGTGTTCCTCGGGGGTCGTGGACCATATGATTACATCATCAACGTAGACACGCACGCCCTCAATGCCCTCCATCATTTGTTCCATGATCCTATGAAAGATTTCAGAGGCTGAAACAATGCCGAACGGCATGCGGTTGTAACAGTACCTTCCGAAAGGTGTATTAAACGGGCAGAGCTTCCTGCTTGACTCGTCCAGTTGTATCTGCCAGAAACCACGCGATGCGTCTAGCTTCGTGAAAAATTTGGCGTATGCCATCTCACTGGTTAATTCCTCCCGCTTCAGGATCGGGTAGTGTTCCCGCATTATGTTCTGGTTAAGATCTTTGGGATCTATACATATGCGCAACGCTCCAGAGGACTTCTTCACACAGACCATGGAACTGACCCAGTCAGTCGGTTCCATCACTTTAGAGATTACACCCTGGTATTGGAGCTCCTGCAGCTGCACCTTTAAACGTTACTTCAGAGGAGCCGGCATCTGGCGTGGAGCGTGGATCACGGGCGTGGCATCAGGCCTGAGTAAGACTTTGTAGCAGTACGGCTGCGTACCCATTCCACTAAACACCTCTGGGTATTGTGCCAGGATTTCTTCAATGTCAGCCTGAAGATCCACACTGGCAGATGACATGGCATGGACTTGCTGCATAAGATTAGGTAATTTGCACGGGCACCAAGGAGGGACGCCTTGTCGGGCTGACAATTTCGAATTGCAGTGTGGCATTGATGGTCTTGTTGGAGACCTACAGATGGCACGGTCCTAATGCCGTTATGGCATTGCCATTATAATCAAGAAGCAGGAAGGCTGGCAGAAGAATTATTGGTTGCCTTTTGAAGTGGGCAAGATCTGCCTGAGATATGAGATTGGCTGAAGCACCAGTGCTCTGCTTGAACTGGATGCTGCACTGGTTAACGTGTATGACAGCACGCCATTCATCCGCAGAATCTACGTTGAAGATAGATAGGCGTCTTGCTGATTTTGAGGAGGCATGTTCACACGTAGTTATGATGACGACATGATATGGGGATTCCAGGCAGTCGTCTCCTGGATCCGTGGTGCTACCAGGATCAGAATCTAGTTGCCCTTGCTGCACAGATCGAATGTGTTTGCGTTAGAAATAGGGTCACTGGCCCATGGCCGGTGGCACAGAGCTGAACAAGGCTGCATAATGTCCAGGCTTCCCACAGTTTAAATAGCGGATGCCTCTTGCAGGGCATTGCCGCTTGAAGTGGGCAATGCCGCAGTTCGGGCACGTCATGATGTTGACATTGTTACGCTCCATGCGTCATCGCGCATGCGCAGTGTGGTCAGCTGCCATTCACACCTGCGCAGTTTGGTCTTCGGCCGCTTCATTCTCCCATCCGTGGTGCGCATGCGTGGAACCCTGGGAAAAGCACGCAAAATGGCCACCATCATCAATACTCAGGCGCCGCATTTGGGCGATGTCTTGCACACTCTCTGCCTCGTGGGAGGCAAGTTGGTCCTGTTCTGCCGATTTAAGACGGGAGTACCGACTTCTCACCTGTTCATGCACTTTACATTTCAAGATCGTGACGGGCAGAGTCGTGTTTTTTATTTTAAAGAGCTGCTCCCGCAAGGTGTCGGAGTGGACCCCAAACATGATCTGATCCTGGATGATGGAATCAGTGGTGCCCCATAGTTGCAGGACTGCGCTAGTATCCGGAGATGAATTCCATAGGATTGGAAAGGTTCATCCTTACCCTGAAGGATTGCTGAAAGACATAGTGCTCAAAGCTATCGTTCATTTCGACCTCACAGCGACTGTCGTATTTGGCTAAGACGGTCTTGAAGTTGGTCTTGTCCTCGCCGTCGGCAAAAGTGAGCGAGTTGAAGATTTGGATAGCTTGGTCCCCCACAGTCGATAGGAGCAGCGCGATTTTTCTGGCATCGGACGCATCCTCGAGGCCTCGATGTAGAGACTGAGCTTCTGCTTGAAGACCCGCCAGTTGGCGGCAAGATTGCTGGAGATCTGTAGCTGTGGAGGGGCCTGGATCTTCTCCATGCTGCTGGAAGGCACTTGCTGGTCGTTACTGAATCACGCAATGTAAATGACTTCGATGAAGTAGACTACTGGTACCATGTCGTGTTATTCACCCTGGGGTAACACGAACTGCAACTGGAAAGCAGACACCAAACTCAGACGTTGGTTCAATATGATTTATTGAACTTCTGTAACAGTGCACACAGCTTGCTGTGGGTTGAGACTCTACTACTCCAAGTGTACTAACTACACTGAACTAGACCAGACTAGCTCTAAGTCACGGGTAGAAGGTGCTAACTGATATATGCACCATGACTGTCACTACAGTTGCCACCAGTGGAAAGAGGTTGAATGCTGATGCCTCGTGTGTTTTATAGTGAGAACCCCCCCGCCCCCCCCTCTAGTATTCTGGTAGGTGATTGGTTGTGTTCTGCCATGTGTGTTGATTGGCCGTGCTGGATGTCACTGCCTGTCTGTAACTCATTATGTGCATGAGTGCATATTATGACACCTGCCAAACAGCAACGTGCCTGTTCAACACAACTTGGACTGCAGCAGTGCAGTGATCCGGCCACTGTCACCTGGCCAAGGTGTAATTAGGGGTGGGGAATTAAACTTTGGTCTCTCCAGTAATGTGCACGTTCTGGAAACAATCGCAAAGAAAAGAAAAACAGTAATCTGTAGCCCCAAGACAACTTTCACTGCATTGCAGGATCTCCTCGGATCTTTCAGATCTGCATTTGACTAAAGTCCATGTCCTCTGTTGTTCAGTCGGGTCTCTTGCGTCTCTCCGAAATAGTATGAAATAATCTTGTGAATGGTTCATTCGGTGCTTGGACATTATTTAATTGTCATTCAGGTAAACCCCAAGTTCTCCTGAAGTAGTTTCAGATTGCCTCATGGTTTTCATGGAAGAAATATTGATGTTTATGAGAGACAAGGGTAATGGATCATAAAGCAGTCTACCCTATGTCCTAGGATGTAGCCCAGTCATCCTCACTACAGTGAATGCCCATTCACGTTGTACACCGTTGATTAGTGAGCTTTCCTGAGTCAGATTCATGAATGATTAACTAAGAATTGATATATTGTGAGGCTTGTGGATATTCATACACTGGGTGGTAGACTTTGAAATTTAGTTGCAAAGGTAAAGACAGCTGTAAGACCATCCATAAGGATGGTAGATGGCTTTCGTTAGACTACATGCTCTCAATCGTCTTGCTTCAAATAACAATTTGGATATTATTACAATGAATAGATTAGTAGTGCATACAAGATGGCTTGTCCTGATTAGGGAGCTGGAAAACTGTATTCCTGATAAAGAGTCCACACACGCTACTCATCTTCAGAGAACAGTAAATGCATAGACATTGAATACATTTTTAAGGCAGATGTAGATAGATTCTTGCCGAATAAAACATTGATGACCGTGGGAAGAAAAATTACGTTGAGACCGCAGTCAGATCAGCCATGATCTGATTGAATATTTGAGCAGGCTCGAGTGGCCGAGTGACCTACTCCCTGCTTCTAATTCTCATGGTTGTATGTTTTTATGTTCCTATGTTCTCAAGAGGAGAGTATTCCTTTATCAGTGACACCCTATTGTTCATTCAATTATGCCCTCCTCATGCCTGGTAATCTGCACTGTATGTCTTGCTTCAATTCACCAAGAATGGCAGCTGGTCTTAATCTAGCACAGTGGCATCCAATGAATGGATGGTATCATAGAAATTATTGTTGACTTTATCAAGGTTGATTATAGTTAGGCCCTACGCACTGATGAGAGTTAAGTCTCCATTGTAGTGCAAGGTGTGTTTACGAATCAGATGTTCATCAGCTTGCTTGGGAGGGAACTTTAACTTACCGACAAAATGGCTCACATAAGCAAATCCTGCACCAACCACAACGTCATTAGTTACTGCATTCACATTGTTAAAACAAATCGTGTAACCTGAACCAATGTCTTTGAATTGAGTTAGAAGTAACCCACAGTGAGCAGCAGTTGGCAAGTTTTATTTTGCTAGATCTCGCTCAACCAGAGCAGTTCTTCTAGGCTGATACTGGGCTTGTCGTGAGTGGCCTGGCAGATGAGATTGGTTCGACTGTGCCTGTAATTACTGCAGTTTAGAACGAAGCGAGGAGACACAATTGAAACGCATAAAATTTTGACAGAGCTTGACAGACTACTTGCAGGGCAAAGGTTTTCCTGGAATCTGGAATCAGGGGACACAGTTTGCGGAATCTAGAATCAGGGGACACCGTCTCTGGATATGGGGAAGACCATTTAGGATTGAGATGAGAAAACATTTATTCATTCACATTGTGATGAACTTGTGGAATTCTCTACCACAGAAGGGTGTGGAGGCCAAATCTCCTAATGTTTTCGAGTAAGAGATCGGTTTTATTTTATTTTTGTTCGATTTTAATCGCATAAATGTGTATGGGGACACAGCGAAAATAGGATCAGTATAAGAACATAAGAACTAGGAAGAGGAGTAGGCCACCTGGCCCCTCGAGCCTGCTCTGCCATTCAATGAGATCATGGCTGATCTTTGTGGACTCAGCTCCACTCTCCGGCCCGTACACCATATCCCCAAATCCCTTTATTCTTTAGAAAGGTATCTATCTTTTTCTTAAAAACGTTTAAAGAAGGAGCCTCAACTCTTCACTGGGCAAGGAGTTCCAGAGATTCACAACCCTTTGGGTGAAGAAGTTCCTCCTAAACTCGGTCCTAAATCTACTTCCCCTTATTTTGAGGCTATGCCCCCTAGTTCTGCTTTCCCCGACCAGTGGAAACAACCTGCCCGCATCTATCCTATCTATTCCCTTCATAATTTTATATGTTTCAATAAGATCCCCCCGCATCCTTCTAAACTCCAATGAGTACAGTCCCAGTCTACTCAACCTCTCATCATAATCTAATCCCCTCAACTCTGGGATCAACCTAGTGAATCTCCTCTGCACTCCCTTCAGTGCCAATATGTCCTTTCTCAGGTAAGGAGACCAAAACCGAACACAATACTCCAGATGTGGCCTCACCAACACCTTATACAATTGCAGCATAACCTCCCTAGTCTTGAACTCCATCCCTCTAGCAATGAAAGACAAAACTCGATTAGCCTTCTTAATCACCTGTTGCACCTGCACACCAACTTTTTGCGACACTTGCACCAGCACACCCAGGTCCCACTGCACAGCAGCATGTTTTAACATCTTACCGTTTAAATAATAATCCATTCTGCTGTTATTCCTCCCAAAATGGATAGCCTCACACTTGGCAACATTGAATTCCATCTGCCAGACCCTAGCCCATTCACCTAACCTATCCAAATCCTTCTACAGACTTCCGGTATCCTCTGCACTTTTTGCTTTACCACTCATCTTAGTGTCGTCTGCAAACTTGGACATATTGCCCTTGGTCCCAAACTCCAAATAATCTATGTAAATTGTGAACAATTGTGGGCCCAACACTGATCCCTGAGGGACACCACTAGCTACTGATTGCCAACCAGAGAAACACCCATTAATCCCCACTCTTTGCTGTCTATTAATTAACCAATCCTCTATCCATGCTACTACTTTCCCCTTAATGCCATGCATCTTTATCTTATGCAGCAACCTTTTCTGTGCCCAGAACAACCCGGACAGATACACCAAAAACGCTCAACTCAGTCATACCCGACCCGTTAATGGCCCTTGGACTAAGAACACAAGAACTAGGAACAGGAGTAGTCCATCTGGCCCCTCGAGCCTGCTCCGCCATTCAATGAGATCATGGCTGATCTTTGTGGACTCAGCTCCACTCTCCGGCCCGTACACCATATCCCCGAATCCCTTTATTCTTTAGAAAGGCATCTATCTTTTTCTTAAAAACGTTTAAAGAAGGAGCCTCAACTGCTTCACTGGGCAAGGAATTCCAGAGATTCACAACCCTTTGGGTGAAGAAGTTCCTCCTACACTCCGTCCTAAATCTACCTCCCCTTATTTTGAGGCTATGCCCCATAGTTCTTCTTTCTCCGACCAGTGGAAACAACCTGCCCGCATCTATCCTATCTATTCCCTTCATAATTTTATATGTCTCAATAAGATCCCCCCGCATCCTTCTAAACTCCAATGGGTACATTCCCAGTCTACTCAACCTCTCGTCATAATCGAATCCCCTCAACTCTGGGATCAACCTAGTGAATCTCCTCTGCACTCCCTCCAGTGCCAATATGTCCTTTCTCAGGTAAGGAGGCCAAAACTGAACACAATACTACAGATGCGGCCTCACCAACACCCTATACAATTGCATCATAACCTCACTAGACTTGAGCTCCATCCCTCTAGCAATGAAAGACAAAACTCGATTAGCCTTCTTAATCACCTGTTGCACCTGCACACCAACTTTTTGCGACTCGTGCACCAGCACACCCAGGTCCCTCTGCACAGCAGCATGTTTTAACATCTTACCGTTTAAATAATAATCCATTCTGCTGTTATTCCTCCCAAAATGGATAGCCTCACACTTGGCAACATTGAATTCCATTTGCCAGACCCTAGCCCATTCACCTAACCTATCCAAATCCTTCTGCAGACTTCCGGTATCCTCTGCCCTTTTTGCTTTACCACTCATCTGAGTGTCGTCTGCAAACTTTGCCACATTGTACTTGGTCCCCAACTCCAAATCATCTATGTAAATTGTGAACAACCGCGGGCCCAACACTGATCCTTGAGGGACCCCAGTACAAAGAACAAAGAACAAAGAAATGTACAGCACAGGAACAGGCCCTTCGGCCCTCCAAGCCCATGCCGACCATGCTGCCTGACTAAACTACAATCTTCTACACTTCCTGGGTCCGTATCCTTCTATTCCCATCCTATTCATATATTTGACAAGATGCCCCTTAAATGTCCCTATCGTCCCTGCTTCCACTACCTCCTCCGGTAGCGAGTTCCAGGCACCCACTACCCTCTGCGTAAAAAACTTGCCTCGTACATCTACTCTAAACCTTGCCCCTCTCACCTTAAACCTATGCCCCCTAGGAATTGACCCCTCCACCCTGGGGAAAAGCCTCTGAATATCCACTCTGTCTATGCCCCTCATAATTTTGTATACCTCTATCAGGTTTCCCCTCAACCTCCTTCGTTCCAGTGAGAACAAACCGAGTTTATTCAACCGCTCCTCATAGCTAATGCCCTCCATACCAGGCAACATTCTGGTAAATCTCTTCTGCACCCTCTCTAAAGCCTCCACATCCTTCTGGTAGTGTGGCGACCAGAATTGAATACTATACTCCAAGTGTGGCCTAACTAAGGTTCTATACAGCTGCAACATGACTTGCCAATTCTTATACTCAATGCCCCGGCCAATGAAGGCAAGCATGCCGTATGCCTTCTTGACTACCTTCTCCACCTGTGTTGCCCCTTTCAATGACCTGTGGACCTGTACTCCTCGTTACAGGTTGCCAACCAGAGAAACACCCATTTATCCCCACTCTCTGCTTTCTGTTAGTTAACCAATCCTCTACCCATGCTACCACTTTACCCTCAATGCCATGCATCTTTAGTTTGTGCAGCAACCTTGTGTGTGGCACCTTGTCAAAAGCTTTCTGGAAATCCAGATAGACCACATCCATTGGCTCCCCATTATCTACTGCACTGGTAACGTCCTCAAGAAATTCCACCAAAATAGTCAGACACGACCTACCCTTTATGAACCCATGCTACGTCTGCCCAATGGGACAATTTCCCTCCAGGTGCCCCGCTATTTCCTCCTTAATGATAGATTCCAGCATTTTCCCTACAACCGAAGTTAAGCTTACCGGCCTATAATTACCCGCTTTCTGCCGACCTCCTTTTTGAAACAGTGGTGTCAAGTTTGCTACTTTCCAATCCTCTAGGACCACCCCAGAGTCTAGTGAATTTTGATAAATTATCACTAGTGCGTTTACAATTTCTCTAGCCATCTCTTTTAATCACGTTGGATAGAGGAGTAGGTTCAAAGGGCTGAATGGCCCATTCCTAATCCTAATTTCTATATTTCTGTGTCCTCAGTTCTCTCAGGTGTTTTGGCTGTGATGTTAGACATGCAAATCAATGCTTGCCATGTACCAGCGGTGACTCTTTTGACTTTTTACCTTATTCTGTTGTGATTGGCTTGCAGTTTTATGATGCTATAACTGTTCACCGCTGGTCAGGGAATTGAGGCATACAGTGGGCTGGATTCTCCAAAAATGGGGCTATATCCCCATGGCGATGTATAAACACTGCCATTTCACTCCAGGCTTTCAATAAAGACCAATTCCCCTACCTGCAGGGGGCTGGCAGGGAGCTCGGGGACTAAGGGGGCTGTTTAGCACAGGGCTAAATCGCGGGCTTTGAAAGAAGACCAAGGCAGGCTCGCAGCACGGTTCGGATAGCAGCCTCGGCCATCCATAAGCCCCACCCCCCCCCCCAGTGCTTGATCCACCAGGGCGGCCGCCGACTGAGTCCACAGCCGTCGCGCGTGAGTCGGGACCATCCAGACGTGGTTCGAACTACACCGTCTGGAATTCGGCCGTTCGGGACCGGAGTATCGCTGGGAGGGCTTCTGGCAATGCCCCCTGCCCCCACCCCCCAGGCACGCCGCGTAATTTGGGAGCGGCGCCGGGCCCGAGTCTCGCGTAAATACCGATTCTCCGCCCCCGTGCCAAACGCGATTTCCGCGCAGGGCTGTGGAGATTTCCGATACCTGTTCGAACCCTGAGACATTTCGGGGGATGTGTTTTGCAGTCCATAATACTTTCCTGGTCTTTCAAGGGCCTTCTGACTTAGACTCTTGCATTTTATAAGTGAAAACGTACCGCTAAAGCTTCCGACGAGTCCGAGATGTCCCTTGGCCACAGAACTTGCGACAGATAGATCTTGCATGACGGATGTCATTCTCGATATCGAGGGAACGCCAATGACCTAACGACAAGCAGTCCATGTGATGCATGTCCACCCACAGTTCTGTTCGAGAGGGAATTCGAGGCCCAGCGACAATGAAGGATCGCCGATATGGTAAACGCTTGACAGGAACACTTTAGTTGGTGGTGTTTCCATTCATCTTGTGCCCTTGTCCGTTGAGGACGAAAATGTCTCGGGTTAAAAATCAGGTTATTTCAATGCACTAAAATCATCTTGCTGCAAAACTTATTTTTTGCACGACACAAAACAATTTTCTGGAAATGTGAGCACAATAAATCTGTCAGCAAACTGCATACGAAAACAATCGAGTGCACAGCAACAACAATTAAGCCACACGGCGAATAGAGGTTTGACTCTCGGAAAATAAAGTACCGACGTTCTGATCAAAATGATTGGCGGAGAAGGCTTGAAAGGTCTAAAAGCCTAATCATGCTTCTACTTTCTATGCTTCCATGTTTCTATCTTATGCTTAATTTTGGCTAGGTTCAGTCTGACCAATATAGTGTTTCATTCAGCTTTGGACATTTTGGCAACAGTATATTTGCCTTGGAATTTATGCAGCAAACATTAGGTGCAATGATTTGGACGTTTTAATTAGTTCGACAGCTGGCACAAAAATGATTTGCATTTACTTGAATATGGAACATTGAGAGACGATCAGGTCGATGTGTTCACATTATACAAGGATTCTCCATCTAATTGGAGTTAGACTATTTACTCACTTGCAATATCGGGAACATTCCTGCAGAATGTTTGAGGTGAGGGACGCCGTCAGTGTCCCTGCTGATGTCATCTGTGGGACGAGCACCCATCTCCAGCTCCTCAGAACCACGTTAGGGAACTGGAGCTGGAGCTGCAGGAACTTCGGGTCATTCGGGAGGCAGCGGTGGTCATAGATAGAAGTTTCAGGGATGTAGTTACTCCGAAGGATAAAGATAGATGGGTGACGGTGAGAGGGGCTGGGAGGAAGCAGTCAGTACAGGGAACCCTGTGGTCGTTCCCCTTAGTAACAGGTATACCGCTTTGGATACTGTTGGGGGGGGGGTACTTATCAGGGGTAAGCCATGGGGTACAGGTCTCTAGCACAGAGTCTGTCCCTGTTGCTCAGAGGGAAGGGGGGAGAGTAATAGAGCATTAGTCATTGGAGACTCCATAGTTAGGGGATAGATAGGAGATTCTGTGGGAACGAGAGAGACTCGCGGTTGGTGTGTTGCCTCCGAGGTGCCAGGGTGCGTGATGTCTCGGATCGTGTTTTCGGGATCCTTAAGGGAGAGGGGGAGCAGCCCCAAGTAATGGTCCACATAGGTACCAACGACATAGGCAGGAAAAGGGATAGAGATGTAAGGCAGGAATTCAGGGAGCTAGGGTGGAACCTTAGATCTAGGACAAACAGAGTTATTATCTCTGAGTTGTTACCCGTACCATGTGCTAGCGAGACGATGAATAGAGAGAGAGAGGAGTTGAACATGTGGCTACAGAGAAGGTGCAGGGGGGAGGGTTTCAGATTTCTGGATAATTGGGGCTCATTCTGGGGTCGGTAGGACCTCGACAAACGGGATGGTCTACACCTGGACCAGAGGGGTACCAATATCCTGGGGGGGGGGGGGGGGAATTTGCTAATGCTCTTCGGGAGGCTTTAAACTAGTTCAGCAGGGCCTTGGGAACCTGAATTGCAGCTGCAGTATACAGGAGGTTGAGAGTAGTGAGGTCATGAGTAAGGTTTCAAAGTTGCAGGAGTGTACCGACGGGCAGGAAGGTGGTTTAAAGTGTGTCTTCTTCAATGCCAGGAGCATCCGGAATAAGGTGGATGAACTTGCGGCATGGGTTGGTGAATGAAATGAAATGAAAATTGCTTATTGTCACAAGTAGGCTTCAAATGAAGTTACTGTGAAAAGCCCCTAGTCGCCACATTCCGGCGCCTTTTCGGGGAGGCTGGTACGGGAAGCGAACCATGCTGCTAGCCTGCCTTGGTCTGCTTTCAAAGCCAGCGATTTAGCCCTGCACTAAACCAGTACCTGGGACTTTGATGTTGTGGCCATTTCGGAGACATGGATAGAGCAGGGACAGGAATGGTTGTTGCAGGTGCCTGGGTTTAGATATTTCAGTAAGCTCAGGGATGGACGTTTGATGAGGACTCATCTACTTAGGTAGTATGGGCTGAGGTTAGAAACAGAAAAGGAGAGGTCACCCTGTTAGGGATTTTCTATAGGCCTCCGAAAAGTTCCAGAGATGTAGAGGAAAGGATTGCAAAGATGATTCTGGATAGGAGCGAAAGCAACCGGGTAGTTGTTATGCGGGAACGTCAACTTTCCAAATATTGACTGGAAACACTATAGTTCTAGTACTTTAGATGGCTCCGTTTTAGTCAAATGCGTGCAGGAGGGTTTCCTGACACAGTATGTAGATAGGCCAACGAGAGGCGAGGCCATATTGGATTTGGTACTGGGTAATGAAATAGGACAGGTGTTAGATTTGGAGGTAGGTGAGCACTTTGGTGATAGTGACCACAATTCCATTACGTTTACTTTAGTGATGGAGAGGGATAGGTATATACCGCAGGGCAAGAGTTATATCTGGGGGAAAGGCAATTATGATGCGATGAGGCAAGACTTAGGATGCATCGGATGGAGAGGAAAACTTCAGGGGATGGGCACAATGGAAATGTGGAGCTTGTTCAAGGAACAGCTACTGCGTGTCCTTGATAGGTATGTACCTGTCTGGCAGGGAGGAAGTGGTCGAGCAAGGGAACCGTGGTTTACTAAAGCAGTCGAAACACTTGTCAAGAGGAAGAAGGAGGCTTATGTAAAGATGAGACATGAAGGTTCAGTTAGGGCGCTCGAGAGTTACAATTTAGCTAGGAAGGCCCTAAAGAGAGAGCTAAGAAGAGCCAGGAGAGGACATGAGAAATCTTTGGCAGGTAGGATCAAGGATAACCCTAAAGCTTTCTATAGATATGTCAGGAATAAAAGAATGACTAGGGTAAGAGTAGGGCCAGTCAAGGACAGTAGTGGGAAGTTGTGTGTGGAGTCCGAGGAGATAGGAGAGGTGCAAAATGTATATTTTTCGTCAGTATTCACACAGGAAAAAGACAATGTTGTCGAGGAGAATACTGAGATTCAGGCTACTAGACTAGAAGGGGTTGAGGTTCATAAGGAGGGGGTGTTAGCAATTCTGGAAAGTGTGAAAATAGATAAGTCCCCTGGGCCGGATGGGATTCATCCTAGAATTCTCTGTGAAGCTAGGGAGGAGATTGCCTAGCCTTTGGCTTTGATCTTTAAGTCATCTTTGTTTACAGGAATAGTGGCAGACGACTGTAGGATAGCAAATGTTGTCCCCTTGTTCAAGAAGGGCAGTAGAGACAATCCCAGTAACTATAGACCAGTGAGCCTTACTTCTGTTGTGGGCAAATTCTTGGAAAGGTTTATAAGAGATAGGATGTATAATCATGTGGAAAGGAATAATTTGATTAGAGATAGTCAACACGGTTTTGTGAAGGGTAGGTCGTGCCTCACAAACCATATTGAGTTCTTTGAGAAGGTGACCAAACAGGTGGATGAGGGTAAAGCAGTTGATGTGTTGTATATGGATTTCAGCAAAGCGTTTGATAAGGTTCCCCACGGTAGGCTACTGCAGAAAATACGGAGGCATCTGATTCTGGGTGAGTTAGCAGTTTGGATCAGAAATTGGCTAGCTGGAAGAAGACAAAGGGTGGTATTTGATGGGAAATGTTCAGACTGGAGTCCAGTTACTAGTGGTGTACCACAAGGATCTGTTTTGGGGCCACTGCTGTTTGTCATTTTTATAAATGACCTGGAGGAGGGCGTAGAATGATGGGTGAGTAAATTTGCCGATGACACTAAAGTCGGTGGAGTTGTGGACATTGCGGAAGGATGCTACAAGTTACAGAGGGACATAGATAAGCTGCAGCGCTGGGCTGAGAGTTGGCAAATGGAGTTTAATGCATAAAAGTGTGAGGTGATTAATTTTGGAAGGAATAACAGGAAGACAGTGTACTGGGCTAATGGTAAGATTCTTGGCAGTGTGGATGAGCAGAGAGATCTCGATGTCCCTGTAAATAGATCCCTGAAAGATGCCACCCAGGTTGAGAGGGTTGTTAAGAAGGCGTGTTAGCTTTTATTGGTAGAGGGATTGAGTTTTGGAGCCATGAAGCCATGTTGCAGCTGTACAAAACTCTGGTGCGACCGCTTTTGGAGTATTGCCTGCAATTCTGGTCGCCACCTTTTAGGAAGGATGTGGAAATATTGGAAAGGGTGCAGAGGAGATTTACCAGAATGTTGCCTGGTTATGGAGGGAAGATCTTATGAGGAAAGGCTGAGGGGCTTGGGTCTGTTTTCGTTAGAAAGTAGAAGGTTAAGAGGTGACTTAATTGAGGCATACAAGATGATCAGAGGATTGGATAGGGTGGACAGTGAGAGCCTTTTTCCTCGGATGGTGAGGTCTAGCACGAGGGGACATAGCTTTAAATTGAGGGGAGATAGATATAGGACAGATGTCAGAGATAGGTTCTTTACTCAGAGAGTAGTAAGGGCGTGGAATGCCCTGCCTGCAACAGTAGTGGACCCGCCAACACTAAGGGCATTCAAATGGTCATTGGAAAGACATATGGACGATAAGGGAATAGTGTAGATGGGCTTTGGGGTGGTTTCACATGTCGGTGCAAAATCGAGGGCCGAAGGGCCTGTACTGCGCTGCAATGTTCTATGTTCAAGAATGCCAGGGTGAAATATGGGAGCAATTGTGGAAAGGCTCGCGAAGAACTACAATGAAATGGAAAATGAAATGAAAATCGCTTATTTTCACAAGTAAGCTTCAAGTGAAGTTACTGTGAAAAGCCCCTAGTCGCCACATTCCGGCGCTTGTTCGGGGAGGCTGGTACGGGAATCGAACCGTGCTGCTGGCCTGCCTTGGTCTGCTTTAAAAGCCAGCGATTTAGCCCAGTGTGCTAAACCAGCCCCAAACCAACTATAAAGTTCAATACAGAAGGTTAGCGATATATTGGTGACCTAAAATATCCAGTGCTGATGTGCGAAGGTTAATGCATCAGTTAACATGGAACAATGCCGAGTAAATGTCGCATAGCAGTACTGTCATAAAAACGTAGAAAATGGAAGCAGGGGGACTCATTGGTCCCTTCGAGCCTGTTTCGCCATTCCTTACGATCATGGCTGATCATCAAGTTCGATATCCGATCACGCCTTCCCCCCATATACCTTGATCCATTCGCCCCAAGAGCTTTATCTAATTCCTTCTTGAAATTACACAACGTTTTGGCCTGAACTACTTTCTGTGGTAGCGAATTACACAGATTCAGCACTTTCTGGGTGAAGAAATTTCTCCTCACCTCAGTCTTAAAAGGTTTACCCTTTATCCTCAAACTATGAACCCGTGTTCTGTACGCTCCCACTATCGGGGACATTTGCTTGAATCTACCCTGACTAATCGTGTTAGAATTTTGTAAGTTTCTATGAGATCCCCTCTCACTCCACTGAATATTGTCCAAATCAACGTTTGTCTTCGCATATGACAGTTCCGCCAACCCAGGAATCAGCCTCGTGAACCTTCACTGCACGCCCTCCATAGCAAGTACATCCTTCCTCAGGTAAGGACACCAGAACTGCACACAATACTCCAGGTGTGGCCTCGCAATTGCCCTATACAATTGCAATAAAACGTTGATATTCCGATACTCAAATCCTCTCGCTATGAATGCAAACACACCATTTGCCTTCTTTACTGCCTGCTGTACCTGCTGTGCTTAGTTTCAGCGACTGCCACACGAAGACACTGAGGTCTCACTGACTATCCACCCCTCCCAATTGACACCAATTCAAATAATAATCTGCCGTCCTATTTTTGCTACTGAACCGGATAACCTCACATTTATTCACATTACACTTAATCTGCCATGCATGTGCCCACTTACTCAGCTTGTCAAATCAGGCTGGTGTTATGGGCCAGGGTTTAGAGAACCCCAAAGTGTATCATGGAGTTCACCTGACCCACAACTTTTAATATTCCATGAACTCAAGTTAATCTTTTTAAAACATGCAGTGAACATGTTAGCAACCATTAATTCAAATACAACCCCCAAAGACTACAACACTAAGTAATCCTTTAAGCTTTCCTTTTAACACCCGTACGACTTAAAAACAAAACCTTTAACAAAAGCACATCAGGTTAAAGTCACTACTGAAAACATTTAGAATTCTGAATTCACCAAATGATCAAGAGATAGTCTTTTGATGGCAGAGAGAACAGCAGTACACCTGCTTGGTTTGGCTTCAGCTCCAACACTGAAAACGAAACGAAAACACACCTTGCAGCAAACAGTCTAAAACGAAAGTAAAAAGCTGACAGACAGCCCAGCTCCACCAAACTCTGACATCACTGATAAACACCCATTTCTTAAAGGTACATTTCTTAAGCACACATTTCTTAAAGGCACTCTCACATGACACCTCCCCCCAAGAAAAAAAAATAAACCATCAACTTCAAGATGGTTTCATTTTTCACCTTTTCACTATCCTTTCACAAATGCACACAGTAAATATACTTTTCGTTTCGAAAAACAACACACGCAAACAGGTATAAAATATAGTCCATTTTCTTTTCATCTTCCTCCAACTGAAATCCTTCTTGATTGACAGTTTCTATGAACAAGAAGATCTCTACATGATTCACCCATTTCTCTACGCCTTGGCGTTTCGCTTAAAGTCAGATACTTTAGTCAATCTAATCACAGAGTCCCTTGCAATTCTCCACCACAGGAGCATTGGTTATCACAGCTTTCAGGCTGTCAAATGCCTGTTGAAAGTCCACGGTCCACTGAAATTTTTGACGTTCCTTCAGCAAGTCCATCAGTGGAGCAAACACCCTTCAAAAGTTGTGCACAAATGTTCGATCTAATCCACTCATGCCAAGAATTTGCATTATTTCCCTTCGTCTTGAGGGTATCGAAAACTCCTCAATGAAAGCGACTTGGGCTTTTCCAAATTCACTTTTGGCTAGGCTCATCACCAAACCCGCCTCCTGAAGTCAATCGAATAACTCCATCAAATGTTTGAAATGTTCTTTCCGAAACGAGTTTGTTAGTTAATCGTCGAAATGTGGCTCGGGTGTCTTTTATGCCAAATGGCATAACTTTGAATTGGTATACACCATCTGGAGTCACAAAAGCTGAAATCTCCTTCGCCCTTTCTGATAAAAGTATCTGCCGGTAACCTTTAAGTAAATCCAGTTTAGAAATAAAAGCTGATTGTCCCACTTTCTCAATGCAATCTTCCAAACGTGGGATAGGATAAGAGTCTGTTCTTGTAACTGAATTAACCTTTCTATAGTCCCCACACAACCATTGGGTACCGTCTGGTTTTGGTACCATCACTATGGGTGAGCTCCATTGGCTGCAACCCACTTCAATTATGCCATTTTTACGCATACTCTCAATCTCTTTGTTAACCTGTGCCAATTTTAAAGGTTTAAGTCTATATGGATGTTGTTTGATTGGAACAACATTTCCCACATCTACATCATGTATAGCCATTTTAGTACTTCCCAATCTATCTCTACAAACTTGCCCATGTGATATCAATAACTCTTTCAGGTCAGTCCGTTTTTCCTCTGGAAGGTAACTCAACAATTTATCCCAATTTTTAAGAATATCCTCGTTTTCCAATTTAATTTGAGGTCTGTCAAATTCACAGTCATTTGGATTTGGTTCCTCACTTTGAGTTAGAATCGTTAAAACCTCCTCCTTTTTCTCTCCTTCCCTTTCAAAGTACCTTTTAAGCATATTCACATGACATATTCGGTGGGCCTTCCTCTATCTGGTATTTTTACCACATAATTCACCTCACTTAATTTCCTTTCAATCTGATAAGTTCCACAAAACTTAGCTTTTAAAGGTTCACCTACCACTGGTAACAATATTAAAACTTTATCTCCACTATCAAAACTCCGAACTTTGGATTTCTTGTCCGCTACCCGTTTCAGCACATTTTGTGCAACTTTTAAATGTTGTCTAGCCAATTCACCTGCTCTATTTAATTGTTCCCTGAAATTTGACACGTAATCCAATAATGTAATTTCCGATTCCTCACTCACCAATTTTTCCTTAATCAATTTAAGTGGTCCTCTTACCTCATGACCAAAAATTAGTTCAAAAGGACTGAATTTGGTTGACTCATTAGGTGCATCCCTGATTGCAAACAGTACGAATGGAATTCCTTTATCCCAATCCTCTGGATAATCTTGACAATAAGCCCTCAACATTGTCTTTAATGTCTGATGCCACCTTTCTAATGCTCCCTACGATTCTGGATGGTACACAGTTGATATAAATTGTTTCATTCCTAAGCTATCCATGACTTCTTTGAACAACCTGGAGGTAAAATTTGATCCTTGATCCGATTGTATCTCTGTGGGTAGTCCATATCTAGTAAAGAATTCATGTAATCCCTGCACAATCTTTTTAGCTGTAATATTACGTACTGGAATGGCCTCTGGAAACCTAGTAGACACATCCATTATATTCAAAAGATATTGATTCCCACTTTTTGTTTTAGGAAGCGGTCCTACACAATCAATTAGGACCCGTGTAAAAGGTTCCTCAAATGCTGGAGCTGGTGTTCTCACTGCTTGAGTTTTCCCTATCACTTGACATGTGTGACACGATTGACAAAATTTAACTACATCTTTATGTAGTCCAGGCCAATAAAAATGTTGTATTTTACCTTGCATTTTCCTTATTCTCAAATGACATCCCACTGGTACCTCATGAGCAACTCGCAACACCTCCTTTCTATACCCTACTGGCAATACTACTTGATGAACTTCTGCCCACTTTTCATCCGCCTGCATATGTTAAGGTCTCCATTTTCTCATCAAGACATCAATTTTACAGTAATAACACTCTGGTATACACTCCGATTCCTCTTCCGTATATGCTTTCCGATACATCCATTTTATTTCTACATGTTTATGTTCTAAATCGCCAATTTTCCCGAACTAAAAACATCCGCTTCATTCTGTTCTTGTTCTTTTTCAACCATCTGATAAAAAATCGTTTCTGATATTTGCACTTCAACTTCAACTTCACTCTTTGATTTCTCCTCTTGTCTTAACCTGTGACTTTGCCACCTTGTTACTACACAATCCGGAAAAATCCCAGGATATTCGTCCTTCAGCCTTTCAGTTGTCTGATTTTGCACTGGCATATCAACCACAGTAGGCAGCACTCCCACCTGTGATCCAGCCATATCATTACCCAAGATAAACTGTATTCCTGGACAAGATAGTTTCTCTATTACTGCTACTAACACTTCACCACTCTTCACTGGACTTTCCAATCTTACCTTATGTAATTGAACAGTACTCCTCTCACCCTGAATTCCACATATTATCACCTTTTCTGGCAATATTCTTCCCAAACTATAGAGCTCCTCATCGCTTATGATTAAAGATTGACTAGGCCCCGTATCTCTTAAAACGGTGACTTCTTTACCTGCTCCTCCTGATACACATGAGTAAACATTACCTACACAAGTCAATTATTTAACGAGATCTGGAACTTTCTTATCAATCACCTCTTGATCAGGCTGTACAATCTTTTGCACCTCCTTCGCTTCACTTGGTCTTTCCTTTACCATTTTCACAAACCCCACTGTCTTATCATGTGTTACCACATCAGCCTTTCCAGTGCTTTTCTGCAACCACCAACATTGTGACTTTAGATGGCCAGGTTTATTACAGTGAAAACATTTGAAAATTTCCCTTCTTTTCCACCCTCCTGGATTTTTTTTAATGAGGTACACTCTCCTTATTATCTCCCATCAGATCACCTTTACCTTTACCACTTGAGTTTTTTTCATGTCCCCAATTTCTATCTCTCACAGGCTGAAACTGATGTTGGAAACCAAGCTTTGATTTATGAACTAATTCATAATCATCTGCCATTTCTGCTGCCAATCTCGCAGTTTTAACCCTCTGCTCTTCCACATGAGGTCTCACTACATCAGGAATTGAATTTTTAAACTCCTCGAAAAGCATATTTTCTCTGAGCGTTTCATACGTGTGGTCTATTTTCAAAGCCCTTATCCACCTTCCAAAATTACTCTGTTTGAGCCTTTCAAACTCCATGTATGTTTGACCAAATTATTTCCTTAAATTTCTAAACCTTCGTCTGTGGGCTTCAGGCACTAGTTCATATGCACCTAAGATGGATTTTATCACCTCCTCATACGTCCCAGATACCTCCTCCAGTGGTGATGCAAACACTTCACTAGCCATACCTATCAGCTTTGTTTGAACCAGTAATACCCACATGTCCTGTGGCCATTTCATTTGTTTAGCCACCTTCTCAAATGAAATGAAAAAGACTTCTACCTCCTTCTCGTCAAACCTTGGCAACGCTTGGACATATTTAAATTGATCCCCACCAAGCCTTCGACTTTGAAGCTCTTTCTCACTATCCTCATCACATTCATCCAACTGTACGTTTCCCTTTACGTCTGCCAATTTTAACTGACTGTCATGTTTCATGGCTATTTTCTGAAGTTCAAACTCTCTGTCTTTATCCTTTTTCCCTGAACTGTATCTCCTTTTCTCTTCCTTTTTGTTCTGCTGGGGATATTATTTCTTTTCTCCTTTCTTCTACCTCCTTTTCGTTTTCCTCTCTCTCTCTTTCTTTTTCCTCTCTTTCGTATTCAAGCTGATTTAATTCTTTCTCATGTTCCATTTGCCTAAGTTGTAATTGAATTTTTGCCATTTCCAATGAGTGAAACTGTATCTCAGGCAACTTTAAATGCTTAGCCGCCACCATAATTACCTCAACTTTTCGCATTTTGTCAGGTCATGTTAACTACAATGTTTTTGCCAAATCTAACAGTCTGCTTTAAGTCTCTGTCCGTGAGGTACTGCGTGTAACTGTCTCCAACCCAAAAAACTTCAGAGCCTCTGAAAGAGCCATTGTCCACAACACAATCGCCACTTAAACTAAAATACCACACCTGATAAGCAACCACAATATGCTCACCCCTCACTGTCTTTAAGTTCACTAAGCCAATCTAACAGATAGACTTTTATCCCAGAGCAACCCCCGATTTGTTATGTGCCAGGGTTTAGAGAACTCCAAAGTGTATCATGGAGTTCACCTGACCCACAACTTTTAATGGATTGTGGTATGAGGAGCAAACGGCCCACTCTACATGTATGGTACAGCAGAAATGGAGAAGTATTTTGTAAACCAAATCAATGTTTATTCTATGAATTCAAGTTCATCTTTTAAAATCATACAGTGAACATCATGGCACCATTAATTTAAATACAACCCCCAAAGACTACAACACTAAGTAATCCTTTAAGCTTTCCTTTTAACATCCATACGACTTAAAAATAAAACCTTTAACAAAAGCACATCAGGTTAAAGTTACTACTGAAAACATTTAGAATTCTGAATTCACCAAATGATCAAGAGATAGTCTTTTGATGGCAGAGAGGACAGCAGTGCTTGGCCTGGCTTCAGCTCCAACACCGAAAACGAAATTAAAACACACCCTGCAGAAAACAGCCTAAAACGAAACTAAAAAGGTGACAGACAGCCCAGCTCCACCCACACTCTGACATCATTGTTAAACACCCATTTCTTAAAGGTACATAGCTTTAGCACCCATTTCTTAAGGTACCCTCACATGACACCTCCCCCCAAGAGATAAAAATAAACCATCAACTTCAAGATGGTTTCATTTTTCACCTTTTCACTATCCTTTCACAAACGCACACAGTAAATATACTTTTTCGTTTCAAAAAACAACACACACTAACAGGTATAAAATATAGTCCATTTTTTTCATCTTCCTCCAACTGAAATCCTTCTTGATGACAGTCTCTTTGAATAAGAAGGTCTCTGCACGATCCGTCCATTTCTCTATGCCTTGGCGTTTCGCTTAAAGCCAGATACTTCAGTTCGATCTGATCACAGAGCCCCTTGCAATTCTCCAACACGGGAGCATTGGTTATCATAGCTTTCAGCCTGTCAAATGCCTGTTGATAGTCCGCTGTCCACTGACATTTTTGAGGTTCCTCCAGCAAGTCCATCAGTGGAGCAACCACGCTACAAAACTTGTGCACAAGTGTTCGATCAGATCCACTCATGCCAAGAAATTGCATTATTTCGCTTCGTCTTGAGGGTATCGAAAACTCCTCAATGAAAGTGACTTGGGCTTTTCCAAATTCACTTCTGGCTCGGTTTATCACCAAACCAGCCTCCTGAAGTCGATCAAATAACTCCATCAAGGACTTCCGGTGGCGGCCATGGAGGAGTTGGTCGCGTATTCGGCAGCTCCCGCCTGCAACGGACCCTCGGACCTTTTTTCAGGAGTTTTCACGGACGTTTTGGGGCAGATTGGTTAAGCGAACACTGCTAAAAGGATTCCCTCCCTGCTGTATGGATAGCTGGACCAGGAGTGGTCGGGTGAATCGGTTAAGTCCCTACAGACAGAAGCGTGCGGAGCGGGCGCCGAGGCACGGAATGGCGGCCGGAATAGACCACAGTGCATGGACGCAGTGGTTACAGGTGCAACAGGAGTTACTTAGGGGCTGCTTTGCTGATCCTAAAAAGGACATGCTGGCCCCGATGAAGGCATCAATAGACCAAATGATCACAACTCAGGTGACACAAGGGAAAACGATTAAGGAGATGGAGAAAAGGTTATCCGACCATGAGGACGAGTTGGTCGTATTGGCCCTTAAGGTGGAGGCGCAGGATGACCTCCACAAGAAGTGGCAGGAGAGGCTGGAGGACCTAGAAAACAGGTCCAGGAGACAGAACTTGAGAATCGTGGGCCTCCCTGAAGGTGTGGAGGGGTCGGATGCGGGAGCATTTGTGTCCAATATGCTGGAGACGCTGATAGGGATGGGGTATTCCCTCGACCCCTGGGGCACAGAGCCCTCGCAAGGAAGCCTTAGGCGAATGAACCGACGAGGGCCATGGTGGTGAGATTTCATCGCTTCTCGGATAAGGAACTTGTCTTGCGGTGGGCAAAAAAAGAATGGAGCAGCAGGTGGGAGAACAGTGTGATACGCATCTACCAGGACCTGGGTGCGGAGCTGGCCAAGAGGTGTGCTGGATTTAACCGGGTGAAGGCGACCCTCTTCAACAAGGGTGTGAAATTTGGGATGCTACACCCAGCGAGGCTATGGATCACGTACAAGGAATTACATCACTATTTTGAGATGCCGGATGAGGTGTGGTCATTCATCAAACAAGAAAAGCTGGACTCGAATTAAAGGACAGTTAAGCTTTGGTGGAATGTGGCAGTGGGGATGGGTAACATGGTACCGTTTCTAATATAAGATTGCATACAATGTTGGGTGCGTGTAAGGGCTGTGGTGGTGGCTGGAGGGTGCAGTGTTTTTGGCAAAGTTGAGATACGGAAGGGGGAGGTGGCCCTGTACTTAGTGCGATTTTTCAAGACATTGGAGCCTTGGTTCAACAGGTGTGTCCTCACGGGGCAATGTTAGTGTCTTCTGTTTATTTTTCGTTTCGTATTACTATTTACTCACCAGGGCTGGAGAGGTAGTTTAATTGGTTTATTCATGTGGGGAGAGGGTTCCGGACAATGAGGCGACAGTCTGATCGGCGCCAGGGGCGGGAGCTTCCGAGGTCAGCATGGGTCAGCTGACTCTCGAGAGCGTAGTGGGGGGTGAGCAAGTGCTCAGCTGGTGCTTGGCGGGGGGGTTTTGGGTCGTGGGACTGTTGGGGGGGAGGGGAGGGGGGATACTGCTTTGCTGACAGAGGAGGTATCAATTTAGAGGTACCAATTGAGGGTTGGGGGCGGTGGCTCCCTGTGGGGGCGCTCGAGGAAGCGAAGCACACGGGCTTGAGGTTTGCCAAAAAAGGGTGATGGCTAGTCGGCAGGGGGGGGGGGGGGGGGCTGGTGGTGGTGGTGGTGGTGGTGGTGGGGGGGGGGGGTTTAGCACCCCATCCAGGCTGATCACGTGGAATGTCAGGGGTTTGAATGGGACGGTCGAAAGAGTGCGCGTGTTTGCGCATCTATAGGGGTTAAAGGCAGATGTAGCAATGCTTCAGGAGACACATTTAAAGCTCGCAGATCATACGAGATTGAGAAA
Source organism: Scyliorhinus torazame (assembly GCF_047496885.1). NCBI lineage: Eukaryota > Metazoa > Chordata > Chondrichthyes > Carcharhiniformes > Scyliorhinidae > Scyliorhinus > Scyliorhinus torazame. Next base: position 184,954,329 of record NC_092711.1, on the reverse strand, counting down.
GGGATGGGTAAGCCAGGCGTTCCATTCAGGGCTGGATTCGAAGACCAGAGGGGTAGTAATTCTGATCAGTAAGGGTCTGGCGTTCGAGGCTGGGAGAATTGTGTCAGATAAGTGGGGTAGGTATATAATGGGGAGTGGAAAGTCGGAGGGGGTCTGGGTGGTGTTTGTGAACGTCTACGCTCCGAATTGGGATGATGTGGAATTTATGAGACGCATGCTCGGCAAAATCCCGGACTGAGAGTCACACAACCTGATCATGGGTGGAGACTTTAACACAGTCATTGACCCCGAGCTGGACCAGTCGAAGTCCAGGACAGGGAAGCGACCGGCAGTGGCTAAGGAATTGAAGGGTTTTATGGAGCAGATGGGGGAGGGGGGGAGGTGGAACCCTGGAGGTTCGTGCGGCCGATAGCGAAGGAGTTATCTTTTTTCTCCCACGTTCATAAGGTTTATTCCTACATAGACTTCTTTGTCTTCAGTAGGGCATTAATCCCAAAGGTGGCAGGGACAGAATACTCAGCAATCACAGTCTCGGACCATGCGCCGCACTGGGTGGACCTGTGGCGTCATGAGGAGAGAGGGCAGTGCCCACTCTGGAGACTGGATGTGGGGCTGCTGGCGGACGAAGAGATTTGCGGGCGAATTAGCAGGAACATCCAGGATTACCTGGAAACAAACGATACGGGTGAGGTAGCAGCGGCAATGGTCTGGGAGGCTCTGAAGTCAGTTGTCAGAGGAGAGCTCATCTCAACTCGATCCCATAGGGAAAAGAGAGAATGAGCGGAGAGGGAGAGACTGGTGGAGGAGATACTCTGAGTGGACAAGAGATACGAGGAGGCCCCCGAGGCGGGGCAACTGAGGGAGCTGCGAAGTCTGCAGGTGGAGTATGAACTGCTGACCACAGGGAAAGCGGTAGCACAGCTGAGGCAGGCAAGGGGGCAGTCTATGAGTTCGGGGAGAAAGCAAGTAGAATGCTGCCACACCAACTGCGAAAGAGGGAGGCGGCCAGGGAAATCGGGGGAGTAAAGAATAAGGAGGGTAACATGGTCTTGGATCCAGGGGGGGTGAACTGAATCTTTAAGGAGTTCTATAGTAAGCTATACGAGTCGGAGCCCCCGACGGGAGCAGAAGTGATGAGGCAATTTTTGGATGAGTTGAGGTTTCCAAAGGTGGAAGGGGACCTGGTGGAGGGGCTGGGGGCCCCGACTGAATTGAAGGAGATTGTCAAGGGTATAGAGGGCATGCAATCGGGTAAAGCCCCAGGGCTGGACGGTTACCATGTAAAATTCTATAAAAACATTTCGGAAATATTGAGCCCACTCCTGATGAGGACCTTCAATGAGGTTAGAGAGAAAGGAACCCTCCCCCCAACAATGTCACAGGCCTTGATCTCATTCTTAAACTAGGGAAGGAGCTGGAACATTGCGGGTCATACAGGCCGATTTGACTTTTAAATGTGGATGCCAATTTGCTAGCTACGATTCTGGCCACAAGAATTGAGGATTGTGTCACTGGGGTGGTAGAGGAAGACCAGACTGGGTTTGTTACAGGCGGACAACTCAATACCAGTGTCTGGAAACTTTTGAATATTATTATGATGCCCTCAGAGGGAGGGGAGGCGGAGGTGGTAACAGCGATGCAGGCAGAGAAAGCCTTTGACCAGGTGGAATGGGACTACCTGTGGGAAACGCTGGGGAGATTTGGGTTTGGTGAGGGCTTTATTGGCTGAGTGAATTTGCTGTACCAGGCACCTGTAGCAAGTGTATGCACAAACTGGCTGAGGTCGGGGGACTTCGAGCTTCACCGTAGAACGAGGCAGGGGTGTCCCCTCTCCCCGTTACTATTTGCCCTAGCTACAGAACCGCTAGCTATGGCACTGAGAGCCTCGAGGAACTGTCGGGGACTGGTTCGGGGGGAGGGGGGGAACATCGTGTCTCGTTATACGCGGATGATTTGCTCCAGTACATTTCGGACCCTGTAGAGGGGATGGGGGAGGTTCTGCGGATCCTGAGGGATTTTGGTAGTTTTTCAGGGTACAAACTGAACATGGGAAAGAGCGAATTGTTTGTAATCCATGTCAAGGGGCAGGAGGAGAGACTGAAAGAGATGCCGCTCAGGATGGTAGAGAACAGTTTTCGTTACCTGGGTATACAGGTGGCCAGGAAATGGGATGACCTACACAGGCTCAACCTGACGCGGTTGGTGGAGCAAATGGAAGGGGACTTTAAAAGGTGGGACATGCTCCCGCTGTCACTGGCAGGGATGGTGCAGATGGTGAAAATGGCTGTCCTCCCCAGATTTTTGTTTGTCTTTCAGTGCCTCCCCATCTTCATCCCTAAGGTCTTTTTAAGCGGGTGAGTAGGATCATTACGGGCTTTGTGTGGGCGAATAAGACCCCGTGAGTAAGGAGATCGCTGTTGGAGCGCAGTCGGGGGGGCGGGGGGGGGGTGTATTGTCGCTGCTGAAGTTCCGGAACTACTACTGGGCGGCCAATATAGCTATGATTAGGAAGTGGGCGATGGGGGGGGGGGGCGTGGGGGAGGGGGGCGGTGTGGGAGCAGCTGGAGGCGGCGTCATGTAAAGATACTACTCTGGGAGCTTTGACAACGGCTCCTTTGCCGTTCTCGCTGATGCGTTACTCCACAAGTCCGGTGGTGGTGGCGACACTGCGGATCTGGGGACAGTGGAGGAGGTACAAGAAGGTGGAGAGAGCGTCGGTCTGGACCCCGATATGTAACAACCACAGGTTTGTCCCGGGTAGGATAGATGGCGGGTTCCAGAGCTGGCAGAGGGCAGGCATCAGAAGGATGGGAGATCTGTTCAGAAACGGAAGCTTTTGCAGTTGAAGGCGCAAGAGGACAAATTTAATCTGCCGCCAGGAAACGCCTTTAAATGAAAAAACAGGTAGCGGTCTTTCCGACGCTGCCGCCAGTGAGGATACAGGACAGTGTGGTCTCCGGAACCTAGGTGGGGGAGGGGAAGGTGTTGGATATCTACCAGAAACTACAGGAGGTGGAGGAAACTCCGGTGGGGGAGCTCAAGGGCAAGTGACAGGAGGAGCTAGGTGAGGAACTGAAAGTGGGTCTGTGGGCAGAGGTCCTGGGCAGGGTTAGTTCCTCCTCATCATGTGCCAGGCTCAGTCTAATTCAATTTAAAGTGGTCCACCGGGCACACATGACGGCAGCGAGAATGAGCATGTTTTTTGGGGTAGAAGACAGTTGTATGAGTTGCAAGGGCAGCCCTGCAAACCATGTCCACATGTTTTGGGCATGCCAGGAGCTTAGAGAGTTCTGGCAAGGGTTCGCAAGGGCAATGCCCAAGATGCTTAACACACGGGTGGTGCCGAGTCCAGAGATAGCGATCTTTGGAGTGTCAGAAGACCAAGGAGTTCAGGGGCGAAAGAGGCCGACTTGGCCTTTGCCTCCCTAGTATCCCGGAGACTGATTTTATTAATGTGGAGTGAATCGAAGCCCTCGAGTGTAGAGACTTGGGTTAACGACGTGGCTTGGTTTCTCAGCCTCCAGAAAATAAAGTTTGCCTTAAGAGGGTCTACGCTAGGGTTCTCTCGGAGGTGGCAGCCGGTCGTCGACTTTCTCAGGACAATTAAAATGTCAGCTGCAGCAGCAATCCGTAGGGGGGTTGCTGGTGGGGTGGGGGGGGGGGGGGGGTGCTTCATTGGGATGGAGTGGGAAGACTGAGTTGCGTGGGGTAATGTCTATTTAATTGTTAATGTATATTCTCATTTTGCACTATGTTAATGTTCACTCTAGTTTGTTTTGTTATTATTGTTACTACTGTTTTATTATGAAAAATTCTGCAAAACCTCAATAAAAATACTTTTAAAAAAAAGAACAACTCCATCAAATGTTTGAAATGTTCTTTCCATGTCTGGCTGAAAATTACCAGATCGTTGATGTATACCGCACAATTGGGTAATTCCGAAACGAGTTTGTAAGTTAACCGTCGAAATGTGGCTGGGGCGTTTTTCATGCCAAATGGCATAACTTTGAATTGGTATACACCACCTGGACTCACAAAAGCTGAAATCTCCTTTGCCCTTTCGGGTAAAAGTACCTGCCAGTAACCTTTAAGGAAATCTAGTTTAGAAATGAAAACTGATTGTCCCACTTTCTCAATGCAATCCTCCAAACGTGAGATAGGATAAGAGTCCGTTCTTGTAACTGCATTAACCTTTCTATAGTCCCCACACAACCGTTGGGTATCGTCTGGTTTTGATACCATCACTATGGGTGAGCTCCATTGGCTGCAACTCACTTCAATTATGCCATTTTTAAGCATACTCTCAATCTCTTTGTTAACCTGTACCAATTTTAAAGGGTTAAGTCTATATGTATGTTGTTTGATTGGAACAGCATTTCCCACATCTACATCATGTATAGCCATTTTAGTAATTCCCAATTTATCTCTGCAAACTTGCCTATGTGATATCAATAACTCTTTCAGGCCAGTCCGTTTTTCCTCTGGAAGGTAACTCAACAATTTATCCCAATTTTTAAGAACATCCTCGTTTTCCAATGTAATTTCAGTTCTGTCAAATTCACAGTCATCTGGATTTGGTTCGTCACTTTGAGTTAGAATCGTTAAAACCTCCTTTTTCTCCCCTTCCCTTTCAAAGTATCTTTTAAGCATATTCACATGACACACTCGGTGGGTCTTCCTTCTATCTGGTGTTTTTACCCCATAATTCACCTCACTTAATTTCCATTCAATCTGATAAGGTCCACAAAACCTAGCTTTTAAATGGTAACCTACCATTGGTAACAATATTAAACCTTTATCTCCATTGGCAAAACTACGAACTTTGGATTTCTTGTCCGCTACCCGTTTCAGCACATTTTGTGCAACTTTTAAATGTTGTCTAGCCAACTCATCTGCTCTATTTAATCGTTCCCTAAAATTTGAAACGTTATCCAATAATGTAATTTCGGATTTTCACCCACCAATTTTTCCTTAATCAATTTAAGTAGTCCTCTTACCTCATGACCAAAAATTAGTTCAAAAGGACTGAATTTGGTTGACTCATTAGGTGCATCCCTAATTGCAAACAGTACGAATGGAATTCCTTTATCCCAATCCTCTGGATAATCTTGACAATAAGCCCTCAACATTGTCTTTAATGTCTGATGCCACCTTTCTAGCGCTTCCTGCGATTCTGGATGGTACGCAGTTTCATAGAATTTACAGTGCAGAAGGAGGCCATTCTGCCCATCGTGTCTGCATCGGCTCTTTGAAAGAGCACCCTACCCGAGCCCCCCCCCCCCCCCCACCCTATCCCCATAACACAGTAACCCCACCCAACACTAAGGGCAATTTTGGAAACTAAGGGCAATTTAGTGCTCAACACCTCCTTTCGAAACCCTACTGACAAGACTACTTGATGAACTTCTGCCCACTTTTCATCCGCCTGCATATGTAAAGGTCTCTATTTTCTCAAGACATCACTTTTACGGTAATGACACTCTGGTATACACTCAGGTTCCTCTTCCGTATATGGTTTCTGATACATCCGTTTTATTTCTATATGTTTATGTTGTAACTCTGCCAATTTTCCCGAACTAAAAATATCCGCCTCATCCTCCACATGTTCGTGTTCTTTTTCAACCATCTGATCAAAAAGAGTTTCTGATAATTGCACTTCAACTTCATCTTCACTCTTTGATTTCTCCTCTTGTCTTAAGCTGTGACTTTGCGATCTTGTTACTACACAATCCGGAAAAATCCCAGGACATTCGTCCTTTAACCTTTCAGTTGTCTGAATTTGCACTGATTTATCAACCACAGTAGGCATCACCCCCACCTATGATCCAGCCATATCGTTACCCAAGATAAACTGTATTCCTGGACAAGATAGTTTCTCTATTACTCCGACTACCACTTCACCACTCTTCACTGGACTTTCCAACCTTACCTTATATAATTGAACACTGCTCCTCTCACCCGGAATTCTACATATTATCACCTTTCTGGAAATATTCTACCCAAACTACATAGCTCCTCAACTCTTACCATTAAAGATTGACTAGCTCCCGTATCTCTTAAAATTGTGACTTTTTTACCTGATCCTCCGGATACACTTGAGTAAATTGTACCCACACAAGTAAATTCTTTAAGGAGATCTGGCACTTTGTTGTCAATCACCTCTTGATCAGGCTGTACAATCTTTTGCACCTCCTTCGATTCACTTGGCCTTTCCTTTACCACTTTCACAAACCCCACTGTCTTATCTTGTTTAACTCATCAGCCTTCCCAGTGCTTTTCTTCAACCAGCAACACTGTGATTTTACATGGCCTAGTTTACTGCAGTGAAAAGATAAATTTTTCATTTCTTTTCTACCCTCCTGGATTTCTTTTTTAATCTGATGTACGCTCACCCTATTATCTCCCATCAGATCACCCACCTTTACGTTTACGACTTGAGTATTTTTCAGGTCCCCAATTTCTATCCCTCACAGGCTGAAACTGATGTGAGAAACCAAGCTTTGATTTCTGAACTAATTCATAATATCTGCCATTTCTGCTGCCAATCTCGCATTTCTAACCCTCTGCTCTTCCACATGAGTTCTCACTACATCAGGAATTGAATTTTTAAACGTCTCTAAAAGCATAATTTCTCTGAGAGCTTCATACGTGTGGTCTATTTTCGAAGCCCTCATCCACCTATCATAATTACTCTGTTTGAGCCTTTCTAACTTCATGTATGTTTGACCAAATGATTTCCTTAAATTTCTAAACCTTTGTCTCTAGGCTTCAGGCACTCGTTCATGTGCACCTAAGATGGATTTTTTCACCTCCTCATACGTCCCAGATACCTTCGCCAGTGGTGATGCAAACACTTCACTAGCCCTACCTATCAGCTTTGTTTGAATCAATAATGCCCACATGTCCTCTGGCCATTTCATTTGTTTATCCACCTTCTCAAATCAAATGAAAAAGGCTACGACCTCCTCTCGTTAAACCTTGGCAGTGCTTGGACATATTAACTAGATCCCTGTAGCCACCTGGGTTGGCCACTTTCCGATTTAAAATGGAGGTCCGCAAAGAATGCAGGGAAATTCAGCCAAGCCAGGAAAAACTAGCAGGTGCAAAGTCTCCTGTGTATTAGAACTTGCAGAAACCCAGACAGCACTGAAACCAGCAGTCATCTGCAAGTTAATGAGCGATCCCCGGGAACAATTGAATTAAGGTGAATAAGGCCAAGCCAGACTCATCGGCGCCAGCAGGAGCCAAGACAAAGGAAGGTTAACGGACACTCAGGGACCGCCCAGCGGTCAGGGAACGGCTCCAGTATTGGAGAAATCGATCCAAGTGATCTGAACGTAGTCCAATCACTTGGAACCAGATACGGGGTCTGCCCCGAACGGCACGAAACCCCTGGGGACTATAAGGTAGAGTCCCCAAGTTCAATTCGGTCTTTTTGGCAGGGTCACTCAGCAGCGCGAAACAACCCTTGACAGTGACCTGCCTGGCTGCCGCAGCAACCAAGTAAGTTTCCAGTCAACGCACGTTACGAGATAGGCGCTCCTAGCTACCAGTCCATACCAGCTTTTGAATCCTGCAGACTCAGAATCGAACGAAAGGCCATTTGTTCCCCTGACCTGGTGGGCCAGTTCCGAAGCTAAGTATAGGCCTTTAATGTTAGAGATAGTCTAGTAAGTAGAGTTTTATGCATGAGCAGTGATTGACCGTGTATAATAAATGTGTTTTGATTTGAATCTTACTAATTGGTGTGTCGAGTTATTGATCAGTACTTGAACTTGAACCTCGTGGCGGTATCATAAAGATATCTGGCGACTCTAGAGCAAAGGTTATAGAAACAGAGCAAATTAAGAGCCAACCAAAGTTAGCAACATTTACTGGCGACATCCTGACGGGACCCGAATTAGAAGTGGCCTAACCACTCCGGGAGAACCCAACATATGAAGTGAGAATCCAATTGGGAACAGAAAAACCACAAGTGTTCAAGCATTCTGATCAATCCTCATAATTCGGAAGCGTGTTAATGCATGCGTAACTAACAGTGCTATAATGTAAAACTGATTTTTGTTGCGAAAAACTGTCGGGAGTTTGTATTCCGGAAAATGGCAAACGCCATACCCGTGTTTACAGCACCGGCTTAGTACCCCTCGTTCCAAATTTTAAAAGAGCATTCAGAGAGGAAAAATGGCAATGAAGGCAATGGAACGCCTTATGAACCCCCAGGAATTCGAGGTCGCAGCGACCAGCAACAGTGTAGGAGAGTGTCCCGTTTGGGAAGACGAGATCAGGAAATATCTCAAAGGGAAAGGATGGCCCCTTTGGAGCGAATTCTGTGATAATGAGGAAACAGTATCCGGGAGCATAGGACATACTTGGTGGGAGAACCTGTCAGAAATCCATAAGAAAGGCTGAGGGAAACCTTGCAAGCCGATGGCAATCGTGTCCTGTCTGGCACAATTGCGAGGCACAGAGGAGGTCGTTCGGACGCTCTGGCAAGAGATAGAAGAGAGACATCGAATGAGCAAGGTCGATGTTAGTGAGATCGAGAGAGAGAATATAGATTTAAGAAGGAAGTTGGCAGCAAAGGATGGAGAGATGGATGATGCCAAGTGGGCACACCAGCCTTGTCTAGCGCATCTGAGCAGCTTCCAAACCCAATACGATAAGGCCTATCAGGACACGGAACGTGCAGTCCTGGTAAGAGAAGAGACAGATAAACCGGTAGAGGCATTGCAAAGGCAGTGCAGCGATCTAAAAGCAGCGTTAAGAGCACTCCATGCTGCCACCACGGAGCACAGACAAAGCTCAGTGGATCATGCAAAATGCCGGAAGCAGATTGCAGAACTGCAGTCTTTGCTTTCAGTGCAAAATAGGTTTCAGAGCACCTTTGGATCCCAATTTGATGAGGAAGATGTCCCTGATTGGCAAGAATTAAACGAAACTGCGCATAGGTATGTTCAGGGAACATGTGCGCAAGGAAAGCAGCAAAAGGGAAAAACACCCCAACCTCCCACAGGGCAGAAAGATCAGGCACCCATGAATCCAGTCACTACCCACTGCACAGTCACATGGAAGGAGAAGCGGAATTCCTTTACACCACCCCCTTAACCGTGACCCAATTATGGGATGCGTGTGAAAAGATCACACTGTTCCTCCCCACCTCAGACCCCCACCACTTCTTTGCTAGAGTGAAGCAGCAGGCGACCACGTTCGGCCTGGATGAGCGTAAGCAAGTGAAGCTCATAGTTTTAAGCTTCGACCCTTCGGTTGTAGCAGCCCTTCCCGACCCACAGAATGTAGGAGGAGGCACCCTTGCAGAGATGCACTCAGCGATCCTAGACGTGATCGGCTATAACAGAGGTGACCCAGTAGAAGGCCTGAATAAGTGCAGGCTGAAGAAGACAGAACACCCACAGCGTTTGCTTGACGCCTGTGGATCCATTTTACAGCCGTTTTTGGAAACTTAGACCGCGCCCATTTGTCTCAAGACAGCATGGCCAAATGGACCCTTATCTCCCATGCCAGAGAGACAGGCCAAAATGCCTGTATTAATTATTACCCCTCGAAAGAAGCGCACAACGAAAAATGGGTTTTAAAAAGGTTGTCCCGCTCCTGGGAGCAATCTGTCCACAACAAACCCGCAATTAGAAAACCCGAAGAACAGCAGGCAGAGGCAGATATCCAAGCAGTTAAAGCACACCAGAACCCCGCATGGGTGAACGAAGGCAGGAACAGCCGCCCCCCCCCCCCAACAGAAACCACAGGAGTGTTACAACTGTGGACAATTAGGTCTCTTTGCACGAGAGTGCAATGCCCCACGAAAGCCACAGAGAGCCCAGCAGGCAGGCACTCTGAATAGAAACAGGACAAAGCCCATACATAGTGTAAGCACCCGTTCAGACCAGACAGACATGAACGGAACTGACTGACGGTTTTCGGGCTTCACCACTTGGATCTGCGACACATTTTGGGATAGGTCCGGCCGACCAGTCGTTGCAGAGAAAACACGGGGACAGCCCATCGAATTCCTCTGGGGCACAGGAGGGTCCCGCACCACAATTAATTCCTCCACCATGTTCCAAAAAGACACGTGGCCCACTACAGCCACAATCACCCTCAGCGCCTTCACAGATCACTCACACATCACAGCCCCTGTACCCATCCAAATTGGCAACATTACGACAAAACACCCCATATCTTTGGCCGATCAGGACCACACAGCAGAACACATTTTGGGCATTGATTTCATGAACTCCCACAACCTTTCATTTGACCCAGTAAATCAATGTGTCTGGAAAATGACAAAGCCAGCAAGCTCACAGTAGGTGACTATGCAAACAAGCTTAGCGCCGTTGGCGATTTTTGGTTTGACCCGACCACGATTAGTGCAGACAAACAGGTTAGGGCAGTTCTCCAAAAGAACAGGACCGCATTTGCAAATCATAAACATGACTGTGGCAGGATGGCTGGTTCAGTTCAAATAATAGGACCTGACCCTAGACTCCAGAAGCAATACGGATTTCCCCAAGAGGCAGAGGGAGAAATCTCAAAGGTTATTGACAGCTTATTAGAACAAGGCGTACTTAGATCGGTAGCCTCTATTAATAATGCCCCGATTTGGCCAGTGAGAAAGCCCGATGGATCATGGCGACTGGCCATCGATTACCGGGAACTCAACAAAGTCACCCCCGCAGCAGCCCCCAAAGGTAGCCACTAGTCCCGAGACCATGCTCAAACAGGGACTCAACTCACGATATTTTACAGTTTTGGACATCAGTAACGGATTCTGGTCCATTCCATTGACAAAAGCGTGCCAATACAAATTTGCCTTCACTTTTAAAGGTCAGCAGTGGACATGTCTTCCACAAGGATTCCACAACTCCCCCTCCATTTTCCACCGACAGCTGGCAAATGGTTTATCAAAATTTTCTCGCCCCGAATGTCTGGTCCAGTATGTGGACGACCTATTACTGCAGACAGACACCAAGGCAGAGCACATCGAGCTTCTGTCCGAACTCCTGGGACTCCTACAACGAATTGGATGTAAAGTGAACCCCAAGAAGGCCCAAATTTTGGGAAACAAAGTGGTATAGTTGGGAACGATTATCACGAATGGTAAACGCGAGATCGAGCATAAAAGAATTGACTCGATTATCAAATTGCCCCTTCCCCAGAATGTTTCCGCCTTCTGGTCGTTTTTAGGTCTGGTTGGCTACTGCCAAAACCATATTGACGGTTTTGCCACCAAAGCAGCACCCCTCTCAGAACTCCTAAAGAAAGGAGCCCCTTGGGAATGGCTTCCGCAGCACACGGATGCTGTAGATGTTTTAAAGCACGCACTCATTGCAGCGCACACATTACAGGTTCCAGACCCGCTTTCCCTCTATGCTATAGAGATAGCTAGCACAGACCGCACCCTTTCGGCCGTGCTCCTCCAGGAACGGCATGAACAGTTTAAACCCGTGGCTTATGCCTCCAGAGTTTTAGATCCTGTGGAGCAGGGATTTTCGGCCTGTGAAAGGCACCTGCTCGCAGTTTTCTGGGCAGTCCAATACTTTTCATACATCACCGGACTAAACTACATCACAATCCTCACGGAACACACCCCCACCCAACTTTTACTAGACGGACGACTGAAGGACGGTACAGGAAGCCAGATTAGAGCAGCCAGATGGACCCTTCTTTTGCAGGGATGGGACCATCACAGTTATAAGGACCAAGACACACACTTTCCTAGCCGACAACCTTCAGTACCCAGTCACCCCCTCCACGAATGTGAAATCATCTCACTGCACCACAACACAGGCCCTTTATCGCAAAAACACCCCCCAAAAAGATGGGTAGATCACCCCAGAGACCCCAGCACACAGACACGTGCGCACCTTTGAGAATATATGTGGATGGTTCTTCCACTGTATTAGACGGGAAGCGCATTACAGGATGTGGCATCTATGTTGAGGACGCGCAGGGATGCGCCCTAGAAGAAATCTCCTTAAAACTGCCAGGACACATAGCCGCGCAGGCGGCAGAACTAGCAGCCATTGCGTACATTATAGATCACCCAGATTCCTTCCCCAGCCAAGCAGACATATACTCGGACAGCCTCTATGTCTGCAACAGCCTCACAGAATTCCTACCCCTGTGGAAAACAAGAGGATTTGTTTCCGCGGACGAAAACCCCTCCCTTCAGCCCCATTGCTCCAGCACATTTTAGACAAATCACAGGACAGGACATTTGGTATCGAAAAAGTTCGAAGTGACCACCGTTCCTCCCCACCTGGAAATATAAAAGCCAACGCACTGGCTAAAGCAGGTTCCAGACATGGACATTTTTGGAACCCCCCCCCCCGAAAGCGCCCCATTGAATGCAGTTCAGGTCTCACAGACTAATATCGAAGGTTTAGTGCAGGCCCAGAAGCAAGATAGTAATCTCAGGGAGATTTCAAAAGGAAACCTTCCAGCCCCATACGATAGGTTTAAAAATGCACTGACCACACATGACGGTGTGATCCTAAAAGACACCCTTTATGTGGTTCCTGAACAGGACAGGAATCAGCTCATTTGTTTGTTCCATGATAGTCATGGGCATCAGGGAACTGACCCCACTACAGCCCACCTCCGCCAGCTCTGTTGGTGGCCGAATTCAAAGGAAAACGTCACGCACTACGTTGAATATTGCCTCATCTGTGCCCAAAACAATCCGGACAGATACGCAAAGAAAGCTCAGCTGAGCCACACCCGCCCCGTTAATACCCCTGGACTAACCTCCAGATTGATTTTATAGGACCATTGCCCCCTAACAGGAATGGTCACAAGTATGTCCTAGTTGTGATAGACACATTTACGAAATGGGTAGAAGCATTCCCATCTAGAACTAACACGGCAAAGACTAACGCTAAGATTTTAACCCACCACATCCTTACGAGATGGGGAGGGAGGCAGCATTGAATCCGACCAAGGTTCCCATTTTATGGGATGTGTCATGAAGAACGTCCTCACGATATTTGCCATTTCCCCAAAATTCCACATCGCAGTCCCAGTCAAGTGGTATCGTGGAGCGAATGAACCGGACCCTGAAAGCAACCCTCAGAAAAATGGTCCAATGAAACAGCACTGCTTGGAATTCAGTCCTCCCTTTTGCACTAATGTTTTTACGTAACACTGTTTCGACATCCACAGGCTACACCCCACAGACTCTCATGACCGGACACCCATGAAAGGCACAGAATCTTTATTAGGACTTGACTTGACCAGCCCCGAAGTGACGGCCGTCACACACGAGAACGCAGTAGAACTAGTTGAGAATGTAAAAACGGCTCAGCTAGCAGCCGCAGTAAAGTTACCAGGAAGTAACAGAGCAAGGCCTGTTTCGACAAGATAATGCACGCGACTGAGTTTTATGTAGGACAGCAGGTCATGCTCTCCATTTACAACCCCAGCACTTTCCTGTCACCCAAGTAGTCGGGTCCGTACTCCGTTGCGGCCAAAGTAAGCCCCTCTGTGTATAAAATTAAGCACCCCAACGGGAAGACCGCGTAGTTCCATATTAACCATAAGACCATAAGACCATAAGACATAGGAGCGGAAGTAAGGCCATTCGGCCCATCGAGTCCACTCCACCATTCAATCATGGCTGATTTCAACTCCATTTACCCGCTCTCTCTCCAATAAACCAGCTCAAGGCATATGGCTCGCAGTCTAACCACACACACCACGTCATGCTCGACGCAGCAGACTACACCCCGCCCACAGCCAACGTACCCCCACCCTCCCCCAACACGCCCACCCCATCCACGGACTCGACCTCCACTCCACCCCCGAACTCTAGACTCCGCCCCGGAAAGCCCACAGAGAGCAGCAGCGACAGCGACTGTGAGACAGGCAATGACGACAGCACGCCTCCCTACTATTCCCATGCAACAGGACCCACACCCAGCGAATCTGAACACGATTCGAGTGATCCCTTCCTGATGACATTCCTCAACAAACCTCACCAAAGACCACCGCCCTACGATGACGACGCCAACTCCGTCCCCGCAGAATTAAATACAACCTTTTGGCATGGTGACAATTCATACAGGCTCGTCCGAAACGACAAGATGGACCCTAAGTCACACCATGCAGCTTTATCAACCCTCATCCATTCCAGAATATGGCATCTGCGAGAAGAGGATGACTTTGAGTCTGACTCCCAAAACGAGAACCCCTTTGCGACCCTGTTCGCAACTGATAACGGAGGTGTCCAGATGATGTTTTAAAAAGGAACCACTTGGGAGAAACGGTGTCCTTTCTGATGGAACCTGCAGCAGGTTCATTCAATGTTTGTTCGTTAATGTTATCGTTAAGTGGAGTTTGTCCCAGACAACAGTTCAGCGGAACTAGTCTGTTGACAGAAACTTGTTAGAGGATCTAGTTTGTCCCAGACAACAGTTCAGAGGAGCTAGTCTGTCGGCAGACAACAATCATAACTATTCTCCTGATTCGAAGGTAATCACGAGAGGCAGCCCCCATGACGACCACATTCTTACCCGTTCTTGCCAGTTGCTCAGGCAGTGGAGAAACGGCATTGGTCTCCGCCCTGCCTGAGGACCCCCCTCTGGTCAACTATGCTCGGGTAGAGCACATGCGGCATTGATCACGGTCCTACCCGGGGATTCCAACCAACTCTTACCCGCTGCGGCCTATACGCACCCCATTTTTGGCTCATTATGTTCAAAATTATTTTATTTGGTTTTGGCAACCTATGGTTGCTTCCCTCTGCTATTTACACCCTGAAACACTAGGATGGTAAATCACACAGGCTGCAAGACGGCTCGCAGTACGGCAGTATATTCTTCAATGTCTAGTCCAAATTATCGGTTTCAAAAAAAATGAGGGAGTCACACATGGTGACAAATTATAAAGGGAAATTGGCACTAAAAGACAGACATGCTAACGTACAAGATATTAAACAAGATGGTAATAGATTTAATGCTTGATCCCCAGAATCCCAGAAGCTCCAGGAAATGAGAAGAGACAAAACGGAAGATAAGAAAGGAAAAGAAGAGAACATTGAAGACGGCATACATGATTTTCGTTATAATGTATACGCAGTTATGCGCGGACGCGAACCCCATGACCCCAACCCCCCGGCTGTCAATAATTCACTTCCCCATCGCACCCAGAGCACAGTGAGAAGTACCAATGCACCATCATGGTGTGATAGGTTTATAACATGGTACTCCCTTTCATACGTAATTGAATCCCTTTTAGTATTGCCGATATTCTGCAGCATCGTGCAGACTATCCGCATGAGGAAATGGCAAAGGAGAGCCTACCGCCTTCGCACCCCGGTATACAGGATGAGATCCCCTATTTTCGGTTTTCACCAGGCCCCCGAACCCCTTGATCTACAATAAAGGATATTCGTTCAGCGTCGTTTTGTGACTAAAAACAACTGAGAGAATGTAAACCTCTGTGCTTGAATGCAAAGCCATAGAAACTAGTGTTGCTGCTATTTGTACATTTAAAGGGTTGTGGATTGTTTTTGATTGTTTGAGTGAGGATTGTTCATTGAGGATAGTTAGAGGTGCCGTTTTTTTATGTTGTGATGCATGTCCCTGTTGTGACATAGCGCCACTTAGAATTGGTAGTTATTAAAAAATGTCATACATAGTTATGGTCAGTGTAGAGGCCATGGAAGAGTGCTCGCTGGGTCAGGAAGTGAAGACGACGCAGTTATGTGATCCTTCACACTTCGCGTTAGGGATCACAAGGAGGGTGTGTAGCCACCTGGTTTGGCCACTTCCCGACTTAAAATGGAGGTCCGCAAAGAATGCAGGGAAATTCAGCCAAGCCAGGAAAAACTAGCAGGTGCAAAGTCTCCTGTGTATTAGAACTTGCAGAAACCCAGACAGCACTGAAACCAGCAGCCATCTGCATATTAATGAGGGATCCACGGAAACAATTGAAAAATGTAAGGTGAATAAGGCCGAGCCAGACTCCTCGGCGCCAGGAAGGGCGAAGACAAAGGAAGGCCAACGGACACTCAGGGACCGCCCAGCGATCAGGGAACGGCTCCAGTATTGGAGAAATCGATCCAAGTGATCGGAACGTAGTCCAATCACTAGGAACCAGATACGGGGTCCGCCCCGAACGGCGCGAAGCCCCTGGGTACTATAAAGTAGAGTCCCCAAGTTCAATTCGGTCTTCTTGGCAGGATCGCTCAGCAGAGCCAAACAACCCTTGACAGTGACCTGCCTAGCTGCCGCAGCAACCAACTAAGTCTCCAGTCAACGCACGCGACGAGATAGGCGCTCCTAGCTACCAGTCCATATCAGCTTTTGAATCCTGCAGACTCAGAATCGAACGAAAGGTCATTTGTTCCCCTGACCTGGTGAGCCAGTTCCGAAGCTAAGTATAGGCCTTTTCGTGTTAGAGATAGCCTATTAAGTAGTGTTTTATGCATGAGTAGTGATTGACTGTGTATAATAAATGTGTTTTGATTTGAATCTTACTAATTGGTGTGTTGAGTTATTGATCAGTACTTGAACTTGAACCTCGTGGTGGTATCATAAAGATAACCTGGCGACTCTAGAGCAAAGATTATAGAAACAGAGCAAATTAAGTAAAGACACAACGGGCAACAAATTAAGAGCCAACCAACATTAGCAACATCTCCACCAAGCCTTCGACTTTGACACTCTTTCTCACTATCCTCATCACTATCATCCAACTGTACGTTTCCCTTTACGTCTGCCAATTTTAATTGACTGTCATGTTTCATGGCCATTTTCTGAAGTTCAAACTCTCTCTCTTTATCTTTTTCCCTGATCTGTATCTCCCTTTCTCTTTCTTTTTGTTCTGCTAGGGCTTTTCTTTCTTTTCTCCTTTCTTCTCCCTCCCATTCTTTTTGCTCTCTCTCTCTTTCTTTTTCCTCTCTTTCATATTCAATCTGCTTTAGTTCCTTCTCATGTTCCATTTGTCTAAGTTGTAATTGAATTTTTGCCATTTACAATGAGTCAAACTGTATCTCAAGCAACTTTAAATGCTTAGCCACCGCCATAATTACCTCACCTTTTCGCATGTTGTCTGGTCATGTTAACTGCAATGTTTTTGCCAAATCTAACAGTCTGCTTTTAGTCTCTGTCCGTAAGGTACTGCATGTGACCGTCTGCACCCCCAAAAACTTCAGAGCCTCTGAAAGAGCCATTGTTCACAACACACTCCCCACTTAAACTAGAATACCACACCTGATAAGCAACCACAATATACTCACCGCTCACTGCCTTTAAGTTCACTAAGCCAACCCAATAGAGAGACTTTTATCCCGGACGAGCCCCCAATTTGTTATGGTCATGGGTTTAGAGAACCCCAAAGTGTATCATGGAGTTCACCTGACCCACAACCTTTAATAGATTGTGGTATGGGGAGCACACGGCCCACTCTACAGGTATGGTACAGCAGAAATGGAAAATTATTTCGTAGAGCAAAACAATGTTTATTCTATGAACTCAAGTTAACCTTTTTAAAACATACAGTGAACATCTTAGCAACCATTAATTCAAATACAACCCCCAAAGACTACAACACTAAGTAATTCGTTAAGCTTTCCTTTTAACATCCATACGACTTAAAAACAAAACCTTTAACAGAAGCACATGATGTTTAAGTCACGACTGAAAACATTTATAATTCTGAATTCACCAAATAATCAAGAGATCGTTTTTTGATATCAGAGAGAACAGCAGTACACCTGCTTGGTCTGGCTTCAGCTCCAACACTGTAAGCGAAATTAAAACACACCCTGTAGCAAACAGCCTAAAACGAAAGTAAAAAGCTGCCAGAACGCCCAGCTCCACCCACACTCTGACATCACTGATAAACACTCATTTCTTAAAGGTACATTTCTTAAGTACCCATTTCTTAAAGGTACTCTCACATGACACTGAAGCATCTCCGCATTCTCCTTACAGCTCATCCTCCCAACCAACTTTGTATCATCTGTAAATTTGGAGCGAATATGTTTAGTTCCCTCGTCTAAAACAATTAATATACCGTGCGAACAGTTGGGGTTCTAGCACAGTTCCCCGTGGTAACCTACTCGTCACGGCCTGACAATCAGCAAAAGCCCCATCTATTCCAACATTTTGCTTCCTGTCTGCTAACCAGATTTCTATCTATCTCAAGAAACCACAGATTTTCACTGGTCATCTCTATTCTTTACATCTTCAAAGAATTCTAGTGGATTTGTCAAGCACGATTTTCCTTTTGTAAATCCATGCTGACTTGGTCTGATTACACCAATGCTTTCCAAATGCAGTGCTATGAAATGCTTGATAATGGAATCTTGCAACTTCCCTACTACCAACGTTAGGCTCACAACCCACAACCTGCCTATTACTGACGTTAGGCTGGTCGTTGGATAAGTAATCCAAAGACCCAGCATAATGATCTGGGGACCCCGATCTAATCCCACCACGGTAGATGGTGGAACTTAAACTCAACTAAATATCTGAAATTAAAAATCTAATGATGACCATGAAATGAAAGTTGTAAAAACCTATCTGTTTCATTAATACCCTCCCGGGAAGAAACCCTGTCATTCTTACCTGGTATGCCGCACATGTGACTCCAGACCAGCAGCAATGTGGTTAACTCTTCATGGCCTAGCAAGCCACCCATTCCCACACAGTTGTATTCGAACGCCACAAAAACCCAACAGACGAATGAATCCCGGATAGACTGCATGAACCCCTTTGCTGACATGTGAAAATTGGGACAGTTTAGAATAGTCACGCAACAGCCTGACATAGTCATACTCACGGGATCGCTTACTGCAGCACAATGGTATACAGTCGCGAGTGAGGTGCCCTGGGAGTTTTCAACATCCTCGAGTCTGGACCATATGAAGTCTCATGACTACAGGTTAAACACTGGGTTTCGAAACCTGCTGCTTATTATCACGTACCCTCCGCCATCAGCTGATGAATCAGCACCCCTCCATGTTGACACGGCTTTGAGGAAGCACTGAGGTGGCCAAGGCAGAGAATATACCCTTCAGTGACATTACGACAAATGGCTCGGGAGTACCAACATAGACCGTTCTGGTCCTAAATGTCAGAGCTGCTCGACTAAGACTGCAACATGTCGTGAAGGAAAGGACAAGGGGGGAAACATGCCTGATCTCATACTTACTCCCTACCTGTTGCAGCTGCACCTGCCCATGAAGTTGTTGGTGTAAATGAACACCACAGAGTCCTTGAGGAGACAAAGTCCCGTCTTTACATTGAGAATATCCTTCATTGTGTGGTGTTCATTTACACCGATACCACCTCTGTGCTAAATTGGATCGACTGCGATCAGATCTAGCAGCTCATGTCTGGAGATACATGAGGCGCTGTGGACCCTCAGCAGCAGCAGAGTTCTACTCAAATACAATCTGTAACCTCATGGCCCGACATATCCCCCACTCTACCATTCCCACCAAGCCAAGGGGTCAACCCTAATTCAATGGAGAATGAAGGGTAGCACGCCAGGCGCAACACCAGGCATAGCTAAAAGTCAGGTGTCAACCAGCTGAAGCTACAACACAGGACTACTTGTCTGCCAAACAGCAAAGTTAGCAATTAATAGGCAGCAATAAGCGATTCCAAAATAAACAGATCTTATCTAAGTTATGCAGTTCTGTTTTCTCCAGCTGTGAATGTGGGGGCCCTTGCTGTTTTGTGGTTTATGTAAATTATTCAGATATGAATGTAGGAGGGTTGGTCAGTAACTTTGCGGATGATACAAAAATTGGTGATGTGGTCAATAATGAGGATAGCCTATGATTACAGGAGGAACTTTAAGGGCTGATGGAATGAAGTGAAATGAAAATGGGCTGATCAGTGGAAAATGGAACTCAATCTGAATAGATGTGAGGGGATGCACTTGGGCAGGACAAACAAGGCATGGGACTACAGAATAAACGGCAAGACCCTGGGAAGCCCCGAGGATGAGGGAGATCTTGGTGTGCATGTAGAGTGGTTCGTTCAGGTAAAAGAGCAGGTGAACATAGTGGTTACGAATGCACATGGTAAAGTTGTCTTTATTAGCCGAGGCATACAGGTTAAGAGCATGAATGTTATGCTGGATCTATATAAAACATTGGTTATGCCACAGCTAGAATTTTTCGTGTCCTTCTAGAATACACATTATAGGAGGGATGTGATAGCACTGTAAATGGTGCAGCGTCTTGAGTCAATGGGAATCAGGGGAAAATTCTCCAGCGGTTGGAGTCATGCCTGGCAAAAACGAAGATGGCTGTGGTGGTTGGAGGTCAATCATCTCAACTTCAGGACATCACTGCAGGAGTTCCTCAGGGTGGTATCCTCGGAGCAACATTTTCATCTGCTTCACAAATGACCTGCTTTCCATCATAAGGTCAGAGGTTGGGATGTTTGCGGATGGCTGCACAATCTTCAACCCCATTCACGAATCCTCAGGCAATGAAGCAGTCCGAGTTCAAATGCAGCAAGGACTGGATAATCTCCAGGCTTGGGCTGACAAAAGGCAAGTTATTTCACGCCACACAAGTGCCAGGCAATGTCCATCTCCTGCAACAGAGGATCTAACCATCACCCCTTAACATTCAATGGCATTATCATCGCTGAATCCCCCGCAATCAACATCCGAGTGGTTACCATTGATCAGAAACTGAACTGGACTAGCGACATTAATACTGCCGCTCCCAGGGCAGGACAAAGGCTAGGAATCCTACGCGGAGTAACTCACCTCCTGACCACCAAAGACTGTCCACTATCTGCAAGGAACAAGTCAGGAGTGTAATGGAATACTCTCCAATTGCCTGGATGAGTGCATCTCCAGCAACACTCAAGAAGCTTGACACCATCCAGGACACAGCAGCACACTTGATTGCTCCTCCTTCTACAAATATTCAAATCCTCCACCAACGACGAACAGTAGCAGCCATGTGTACGATCTACAAGGTGAACTGCAGTAACTCACCAAGGTTCCTTAGGCAGCGCCTTTCAAACCCACGTCTACTGCCACCTCGAAGGACAAGGGCAGCAGATACCTGGGACCCCAACACCTGGAAGTTCCCCTCCAAGTCACTCACCACCCTGACTTAGAAATATATCGCCGTTCCTTCACTGTCGCTGGGAAAGAAATCCTGGAACACACTCCCAAACAGCATAGTGGGTGTACCTACACCGGACGGAAAGCAGCTGTTCAAGAAGGTAACTCATCACCACCTTCTGAAGGGCAACTACAGATGGGCAATAAATGCAAGCCCAACCAGCGATGCCCACATCCCGTCAATTAATTAAAAAAACTTACCAAGGTAGACAGTGCATCCCAAACCCACGACCATTATCTTTTAGATTAAGGACAAGAGCCGCTGATACCTGGGAACCCGAGCACCTGGAGCACCCCCCCCCCCCCACTACCCGCCCCCCCCCCCTACCCTCCCCCCCCCTCCCCAAGTCGCTCACCATCGGGATTTGGAAACATATCGCCGTTCCTTCACTGACGCTGGGGCAACATCCTGGAACTCACTCCCTAACAGCACAGTGGACTGCACCTCAAGGACTGCAGTGGATCAAGAAAGCAACTCACCATCAGCTTCTGAAAGTCAACTGGGGATGGGCAATAAATGCTGGCCTAACAGTCGATGTCCAGATCCCGGAAATGAATTGAATTAAAAGAGGAGAGTTACCAGGATGTTGTCTGGCCTGGACAATTATGAAGAGCGATTGGATAGACTGGGGTTGTTTTCCTTGGATCAGAGGATACTGAGGAGGAACGGGTGGTGGTGGCTCTAAACATAGAAAGGCAACTAAATATCTAAACTGGGAGAAACATCAGAGTGCTCTGGTGCCAAGAGAACTGGGTGACCTCATGCACTAATCTCAGAAAACTATTGTGCGGGTACAGCAGATAATAAAGACGGAAAAATGAATTTTGGTATTTTTAACGAAAGGAATAAAGTACAAAAGTAGAAAAGTGTTGCTACAACCTTACAAGGCATTGGTGAGAGGGCACCTGGAGTACAGTGCACAGTTTTAGTCCACCGACCTTACGAAGGATGAAGTCACATTGAAGGTAGATCAGAAGAGGTCCACTCGTTTGATGCCAGAGATGGAGGGATTGTTGTATGAAGAGAGAGTGAGAAGTTTGCATTGCTACACTCCGGAGTTCAGAAGAATAAGTGAAAATCTAACTGTTGTGTAGAAGATTATAACAGATAATGGCAAAGTAGTGCAGATGTTTCCTCTTGTGGGGCAAACTAAACCGAGAGCTCATAGATTTAGCATTGGGGTAGCACATTTAAAACAGAGGTGAGGAGGAATTTTAGAGAGGGTGGCACAGTGGTTAGCATTGCTGCCTCAAGGCACCGAGGAACCGTGTTCGATCCCTGCACTGGGTCACCGTCCATGAGGAGTTTGCACATTCTCCTCGTGTGGGTCTCACTCCCACAGCACAAAACAAATGTGCATGGTAGGTGAATTGGACACGCTAATTGTCCCTTAATTGAAAAAGAAATGCGTACTCTAAATTTATTGAAGGTGGCACAGTGGTTAGTAATGCTGCCTGACAACACCAGGGACCCGGGTTCAATTCCGGCCTTGGGTAATTGATTGTCTGTCTGGAGTTTACACTTTCTCCCCGTGTGTGCGTGGGTTTCCTCCGGGTGCTCCGGTTTCGTCCCACAGTTCAAAGTGGTGCAGGTTAGGTGGATTGGCCATGCTAAATTGCTCTCAGTGTCCAAAAAGGTTAGGCGGGGTAAATTGGGTTACGGGGATAGGGTGGAGGTGTGGGCTAAAGTAGGGTGCTTTTTCCAAGGACCGCTGCAGACTCGATGGGCCGAATGGTCTCCTTCTGCACTTTAAATTCTATGATTCCAAATTACTTCTCTGAATGTGTCTTCAATCTGTGGGATTCACTACCCCAGGTTGTGGTGTATGCTGGGTTATTGAGTTATTTTATGGCGAAGATAGAGAGATGTTTAATTAGTTAAGAATTGCAGGGTTAAAGAGAACGGCCAGGAACGTAGAGTTGAGGCCAAGATGAGATCAGCCATGATTATATTCATTTGACATGCAAGCTTGAGGCGCTGCCTTGCCTATTTCTGCTCCTAGTTCTTATGTTCTTATGGTTGCTAGAGGGGCAGCACAGCAGCTCAATGTTCTGGGGTATACAGCCTTTAGGCGAGATGTAAGGTTGTGGGAGTGGTGGTGGTGGTGGTGGTGGGGGGGGGGGGGGGGTGAGGGGTGGGGGGGGGGGGGGGGAGGTTGCAAGAGAGGAGTTGGCTTTGAAATGTTGATGAAGAGGAAATTATTGCAGTGACGAGGGTGATATCTTAGCAGGCTCCTCAATTCGCTCCATATGCGTTGAACTGAAATACAAAAAGAGGGCAATCACGTTGTTGGGTTTTTACTCTTGTCCCTCCAATAGTCAGAGAGATATAGAAGAGCAGATCTATCGAAAGACAGCTCAGAGAAATGTAACATAAAAGGTTATTAATAATCGGGGACCTCAATGTTAATTGGGATATGCAAAGTGTGAAAGGCTTAGAGGGGGCGGATTTCTTAAAGTGCATCCAGAAGAGTATTTCGAAAGAACATGTAGAGAAGCCTACACGTTAGAGAGCTCTATTTTTTTTCTTCATTTGTTTTTATGGGATGCGTACGTCGCTGACGTTCCTAGTTTCCCAAGTATTTATTGCCCGGGCGTCGCTGGTTTGCCCATATCATTTAAGTATCAGCCAAATTGCGTTCTGTCTGTGAGCCTGGAGTTATATGTATGCAAAACTAGGTAAGGATGGCAGATTTCCTTCCCTGAAGTCATCAGTGAATTAGATGACGTTTTAGATGTGTTTTTAGAGAATTCACAATGTTTTCATGGTCATTAGATATTGAATTCCAGATTTTATTGAATTCAAACTCCACTGGGATTCGAATCAAGGAGCCAAGAACATTAGTCTGGTCTCTGGATTACTGGTCAAGCGACAATACCACTGCCACACCTCCTCCATTTGACCTAATTTGACAGACTAAAGCCAGGCAGCTTTTAGAAGTGTGAGTGGGGGAGCATATTGATGACAGCGAATATTACTCGTTGGGATATAAGGTTGATATGGAAAAGGCCAAAGAAGGACTGGAAATTATATTAACGAAACAGAGGGCGGGTGCGGTTTTAATAGGATAAGACAGAATCTATGGGAACTGCTAATTTAGGAAGATCGACAAAACGCCAATAAACGTAAATGGCGTGTCTAGCAGTAACAGTGGATGCCATAGAGGAGTGTCGAAAGTGCAGATATGTATTTGAAAGAAAAAATTAAGAGAACAAAGGCGTGGGGGGGGGGGGGGGGGGAGTGTTGGATACACTGGTATGGAAAGTAATGGGAAATCCGAAGATCTTATATCAGTATGTTAAGGCCCAGTTGGTAACCAGGCAAAAATAGTACCAATTCGGGATGAAAGTTGCAACATGTGCAAGACATACGTGAAGTGTTAAATAGATATTCTGCATCAGTGTTCTCTATGGAGGAGGACGATATAGGTATAGTATTCGGGCAGGGTCACTGTGATGTAATTGAACAGATCGGCATTGAAAGGGAGGAGCTGTTGATGTTTCAACGGGCTAAAATGTGGATAAATCTACAGGCCAAAATGAGATTTGCCCTAAGCTGTTGTGTGAGACAAGGGAGAATATTTCAGGGGCTCTGACACTATTTATTAAAATCTCTCTGGCCACCACAGAGGTATCATGGGACTGGGGGACAGCTAATACGGTACAATGGTTCAAGATAGAAAGAAGGGAAAACTATTTAAATTCAGACCAGTGAATCTGACATCAGTTGTTGGGACTTTTTTTGTGGGGGGTTGGGGGTTCACAAGGACAGGACCAATCTCCACTTGAGGCAAGGGTTAATCAAGAATTGTCAGCGTGGTTTTGCCAGGGGAGATAATGTCTAACAAATTTTATCGTGTTTTTTTGGAAGTGACTGGGTGTGCAGTGCAGTTCATGTAGTCGACATCGACTTCAGTAAGGCTTTTGGCAAGATCTCGAATTGGAGACTCTCAAAAGAGCAAGTGGCTCAGTGACAGAGGACAGAAGGTAATGGCCGAAAGTTCGGGCAGCACAGTAGCATGGTGATTAGCACAATT
Source organism: Scyliorhinus torazame (assembly GCF_047496885.1). Classification (NCBI taxonomy): domain Eukaryota; kingdom Metazoa; phylum Chordata; class Chondrichthyes; order Carcharhiniformes; family Scyliorhinidae; genus Scyliorhinus; species Scyliorhinus torazame. The sequence continues at coordinate 184,929,175 of NC_092711.1, read as the reverse complement.
TTCTTCACAGCTCCAGGGTACCAGGTTCGATTCCCGGTTTGGTTCACTGTCTGTGTGTGCATGAGTTTCCTTCGGTTGCTCCGGTTTCCTCCCACAGTCCAAAGATGTGCAGGTTAGGTGGATTGGCCAAGCTAAATTGCCCTTGGTGTCCAAAATTGTCCTTAGTGTTGGGTGGGGTTACTGGGTTATGGGGATACGGTGGAGGTGTGGGCTTGGGTAGGGTTCTCTTTGAAAGAGCCGGTGCAGACTCGATGGGCCGAATGGCCTCCTTCTGCACTGTAAATTCTATGTAAAGTTGGGTTGTGACTGGAAGCTTATGCCCAGTGACGTATCACATATATCAATGCTGGATCCCATGCTCTTTGTAGTGTATGTTATCGAAACTACACTGTATGGGTATGATCAGTAAATTCGCAGATTATAGGAATATTGCAGGTGTGGTAAATAGCCCGAATGAAAGCCTTAGGTTACAGGGTGACATGGATGGGCTGGTTAGATGGGCAGAAGAGTATCAACTGGAATTGAACCCTGATAAGTGTGAAGTGATGTGTTTCGGGAGGACGAACAAAACAAGAAAATATTCAATGAACGGTAGAACGCTCGGAATTATGGAGGACTGGAGGGACCCTGTGGGACAGGCAGATCAGATGGTTAAGAAGGCATATCGAATACTTTCCTTTATTAGCCGAGACATAGACTGTAGGAGAAAGAGAGTTATGATGGAATGGTATAAAATCCGTATTATGCCGTAGATAGAATGCTGAATGCAGTTGCATTCGCAAGACCATATGAAGCATGTGCTTTCACTTGAAAGGGTGCAGATGGGATTCACAAAGATGTTGCCTGGGCTGGAGCGTTTCAGCGATGAAGACAGCCTGGTTAGGCCATCTTAGAGTTGAAATGGCCCAGGGGGGCCTGATTGAGCTGTGTAAAATAGTGACGAACATAGATAAGGTAGATAGGAATAAACCATTTCCGAAGTAGCGGGGTGAACAACCAGCGGTTGTTGTTACCTTCAACGATTGAAGGTAAGGAGTATGGAATTTGTAGAGGATTTGAGGAAACGCCATAGCATAAGAGGCGACGGACAAAATGCTGCCAAATTGGATTTGAATAATTGGCGTTGGATGACTGGCGCAGACTAAAGAGTCTCTGTCTAACTGTAAATTGCCATGACTTTATGACATTAAGTCATAGAATAAATTGTGAGATCCATAAAAACTATTGAAAGATTATGTGACCAATCTGATCACTTCATTCTGGACTGATGAGCCGTTTATATATTGATTTTGGTTTTTTTCGTCGGTAGTTAGCCAACCTAATGTCTATTCTGATTCTGCCACGGGGAAAATGCGGTCTCTCCACTTGCATCACTCGTTACCTGGGCTCCAGGGCAGTAACCGATCTCCTGGTTGTGACCACCGCTCTGCTACTGAACCCAATGAGTGGTACTTATCGTCCAGTTACTTTCCTGTCCACCACCCTGGCCTGCAGTGTCATCACCGTGTTCATTTATTCATCCCGTGACTGTTACATCTGGCTGACCGTCGCCTTCACCTTCGATCGTTTCATAGCCATCTGTTGCCAGAACATGAAAACAAATTATTGCACTGGGAAAACAGCTCGTCTGGTAATATGTTTAGTTTGCTCCCTCGAAACATTGAAAACATTCCTTGGTACTTTGTGTATGAACCAGTATATGTGATTAATAATGTGCCGTGGTTTTGTCGAATTAAATTAGGTGTTTATGCATCTTTTACGTGGACAGGTTTCAACTGGTTCGACCGTGTTTTAACGCCTACTCTACCGTTCCTACTGATTTTACTGTTCAATGCCCTGACGGTCAGAAACATTATAGCGGCCAGTAGAGCCCGACGGAGACTCCAGACCCAGTGATACAAAGATACAGAGTGACCCGGAAATGGAGAGCCAGAGGAAGTCTATTATTTTACTCTTCCCTATATCAGGCAATTTCATTCTATTGTGGACAACCTTTTTTGTAAATGTTCTGTATGTGCGCTTTATAGATGGTTCTTATTTTACAGGATTTAATTTCAATGATCCTAAGTTTATTTTGGAAGAAAGTGGAAACATGCTGCTCCTTCTGAGTTGCTGAATCAACACGTGTACTTATGCAGTGGCCCAGAGTAAGTTCAGACAGGAGTTAAAGAATGTATTGAAATATCCATCTTATGCCATCGTAAAAATCATTAATAAATGGAAAAGCTAAATCATCACAGGCTATTGACTGTCCCTTATTTCATGTGGAAACATTGCATGTCGCAACTGTCATGCCACACCGCAACTTTCCTCCCCAAATGCAGCTCACATTTATCCGCACACATACACATACATACACACACTTATACACACACGTAAGTAAAGGCACACACAAATATGCACACCCCACTCTGACACAAACTCACACGCACATTCAAACTCTTTTTTCTTTCTCCTTCTGGCTGCCCTTTTCTGTTCCCCCCTCCCCCGCGTTCCTCCTCCCTACCCCTCACGCCCGCCCCCCCCCCCCAGCCCCGACGTTCTTCCGTCTTAATTGCTGCCCGCTTTCTTTTGTGCTTGGTTTGGCGACCTCATCTTGCTTCCTCGCCACCCCCCCCCCCCCCCCCCGCCGAGTCCTCCTTCACTTTCCTTTTTCTATCTTGTCCTGCTTTTTCTCCCTGGCTCCTGGCTACTCATTAATTTATGTGGTGGTCACAAACAGGTCCCGGAAGAGTCGGGTGAATGGCTCCCATGTTTTGTGGAAAATCTCTTCCGACCCACGGATGGCGAATTTGATTTTCTCCATTTGGAGAAACTCCGATAGGTCGGACAGCCAGTCTGCAGCTTTAGGTGGTGCTGCTGACTGCCAGCCGAGAAGGATTCTACGACAGGCAATCAGGGAGACAAAGGCAATGACATCCGCCCACCTCCCCGTGAAGAGATCTGGCTGGTCTGATACCCCGAAGACCGCCACTTTCGGGTATGGCGCCACCCTCCTCCCTAGCACTTTGGACAATGCCTCGAAGAACGCTGTTCAGTATCCAGCTAGTCTGGGCCAAGAACGCAACATGTGGGCATGGTTGGCAGGGCCTCCTTGGCACAGTTCACATCTATCCTCCACCTCCAGGAAGAACTTGCTCATTCCGGTTCTGGTCAAGTGGGCACTATGTACCATTTTTAGCTGTGTTAGGTTGAGCCTCGCGCATGTGGAGGTGGAATTTACCCTGTGCATTGCTTCGCTCCAGAATCTCTATTTTATTTCAAACCCCAAGTCTTCCTCTCATTTCCTGCTTATCACGTCCAGTTCAGTGTCGTTCTTACATATCACTACAGTTTCCTCTGCCGAGGATGTCTGCGTTCAGAAGCTCTTCTGAAAGTGTTTGTCGTGATGGTGGCACATATGTCCTTCTCTCCTTCTGTAGGAGGTTTCTTTTAAAATATATATATTTATTAAAGTTTTTTAACACAATTCTTCTCCCTTACAAACAATAACCCCCCGCCCCCTCCCCGCCTCCCCCCCCCCCCCCCCCCGTAACAAAAAGAAACGAGAAATCGCGCAGAGCAAGATATATACATGGCAAAATGATATATTTACACAGCTTTGTACACTGGCCCTCACCCGTACGTGCCAGTTTCCCCAACCCTTCATGTTCTCTCTTGCTCATCCACCCTCCCAGGCAGTCCCCCCTCTCCCCCACCCCTCCCAGGACGTCCCGTCCCCCCCCCAAGGTTGCTGCTGATGCTGACCGACCTTCCTCTAACGCTCAGCGAGATAGTCTAGGAACGGTTACCACCGCCTGTAAAACCCCTGCGCAGACCCTCTCAAGGCGAACTTAATCCTCTCCAACTTTATGAACCCAGCCATATCATTTATCCAGGCCTCCAGGCTGGGGGGGGGGGGGGGGGGGCTTCTTTTACACATTAGCAAGATCATTCGCCGGGCTACTGGGGACGCAAAGGCCAGAATGCCGGCCTCTTTCGCCTCCTGTACTCCCGGTTCGTCCACTACTCCAAATGTTGCTAGCCCCCAGCTTGGCTTGACCCGGACTTTCACCACCTGAGATATTGCTCCCGCCACTCCTCTCCAGAACCCTTCCAGTGCCGGGCATGCCCAAAACATATGGACATGGTTCGCCGGGCTCCCTGAGCACCTTCCACATCTGTCCTCTACTCCAAAGAACCTACTCAACCTCGCCCCCGTCAAGTGCGCTCTGTGAACCACCTTAAATTGTATCAGGCTGAGCCTGGGGAACGAGGAGGAGAAAGTAACCCTACCTAGGGCATCAACCCACAGACCTTCCTCGATCTCCTCCCCCAGCTCCTCCTCCCATTTACCCTTCAACTCTTCTACCAGCGCTTCCCCTTCTTCTTTCAACTCCTGGTGCATTTCCGACACCTTGCCCTCCCCGACCCATACACCCGAGATCACCCTATATTGAACTTCTTGTGCCGGGAGCAACGGGAATTACCTCACCTGTTGCCTCACAAAAGCCCTCACCTGCATATATCTAAAGGCATTTCCCGGGGGGTAACTCGAACTTCTCCTCCAGTGCCCCTAGGCTCGCAAACGTCCCGTCGATGAACAGGTCCCCCATTCTTCCAATCCCCGCCCGATGCCAGCTCTGGACCCCCCCCGTCCATCTTCCCCGGGACAAACCGGTGGTTACCCCTGATCGGGGACCACACCGATGCTCCCATTGCACCCCGGTGCCGTATCCACTGGCCCCAGATCCTTAGCGTTGCGGCCACCACCGGGCTCGTGGTATACTTTGCCGGCGAGAGCGGCATCGGTGCCGTCACCAATGCCCCCAGGCTCGTTCCTTTACAGGACGCCATCTCCATCCTCTTCCATGCTGCCCCCTCTCCCTCCATAACCCACTTGCGGATCATATTTGCTGCCCAGTAGTAGCTTCCCAGGTTTGGCAGCGCCAACACTCCTCGGTCCCTACTGCGTTCCAGGAACCCTCTCCTTACTCTCGGGGTCTTATTCGCCCACACAAACCCCATAATACTCCTGCCTACTCTCATAAAAAAGGCCTTAGTGATCACGATGGGAAGGCACTGAAACACAAACAGAAACCTCGGAAGGACTACCATTTTGACCGACTGCACTCTACCCGCCAGCGAGAGCGGTAACATGTCCCATCTTTTGAAATCCTACTCCATTTGCTCCACCAACCTCGTCAGATTCAGTTTATTAGGGTCCCCCAACTCCTGGCTATCTGAATCCCCAGATACCGAAAGCTCCCCTCCGCCCTCCTCAGCGGTAGGTCCCCTATCCCTCTTTCTTGGTCCCCCGCCTGTAATACAAAGAGCTCACTCTTCCCTACATTGAGCTTATAGCCCGAAACTCCCCAAACTCCCTTAGAGTCTGCATGACCTCCACCATCTCCTCCATTGGATCCGCCACGTACAGCAACAGGTCATCCGCATATAGCGACACCCGATGCTCTTCTCCCCCTCGGACCACCCCCCTCCATTTATTAGACTCCCTCAATGACATGGCCAATGGTTCGATCGCCAATGCAAACAACGGGGGGGGGGGGTCCAGTCGAAAGTACTCCGAACTCCGCCGGTTCGTCACTACACTCGCCATCGGGGCTCTGTAAAGGAGCTTAACCCAATTGATAAGCCCTACCCCGAACCCAAACCTATGCAGCAACTCCCAGAGGTACTCCCACTCTACTCGGTCTAAGGCCTTCTCCGCGTCCATAGCTGCCACTATCTCCGCCTCTCCCTCCTCTGATGGCATCATTATCACGTTTAAGAGCCTCCGCACATTGGTGTTTAGTTGCCTGCCCTTTACAAATCCCGTCTGGTCCTCATGGATTACCCCCGGGACACAGTCCTTGATCGTCGTGGCCAGCACTTTTGCCAACAACTTTGCATCAACATTGAGGAGCGAAATCGGCCTGTACGATCCACATTGCAGTGGGTCCTTGTCCCGCTTTAGGATCAAAGAAATTGTCGCTTCTGACATTGTCGGGGGCAGGGTCCCCTCCTCTCTTGCCTCATTAAATGTCCTCACCAGTAGCGGGGCCAACAGGTCTGCGTACTTCCTGTAGAACTCCACCGGGAATCCGTCCGGTCCCGGGGCCTTCCCCACCTGCATGCTCCCAAACCCTTGCTCAGCTCCTCCAACCCAATTGCTGCCCCCAAACCAGCCACCTCTTGCTCCTCCACCCTCGGGAATCTCAGCTGATCTAGGAATCGTCTCATCCCCTTTTCCCCCGCTGGGGGCTGGGATCTGTAGAGCTCTTCATAAAAGGCCCTGAATACCTCGTTTATTTTCGTCGCACTCCGAACCGTGGCTCCCCTTCCATCTTTGACTCCCCCTATTTCCCTCGCTGCCATCCTCTTACGGAGCTTATGTGCCAGCATCCGACTAGCCTTTTCCCCATACTCGTAGGTCGCCCCCTGCGCTTTCCTCCACTGTGCCTACGCCTTCCCTGTGGTCACCAGGTCAAACTCCGTCTGGAGCCGTCGTCTTTCCCCAAGTAATCTTTCCTCTGCGTATCTCCTGTCCACTCTCAAAATCTCCCCCACTAACCTCTCCCTTTCCATACCCACTGTCTTCTCCCTATGAGCCCTAATGGAAATTAGTTCTCCCCTGATCACCGCCTTCAACGCCTCCCATACCACCCCCACCAGCACCTCCCCGTTGTCGTTGGCCTCCAAGTACCTTTCGATACACCCCCTCACCTTCCCACATACCTCCTCGTCCGCCAGCAGTCCCACATCCAGCCGCCACAACGGGCGTTGGTCCCTCTCCTCTCCCAGCTCCAGTTCAACCCAGTGCGGGGCATGGTCCGAAACGGCTATCGCCGAATACTCCGTCCCCTCCACCCTCGGGGTGAGCGCCCTACCCAGAACAAAGAAATCTATCCGGGAGTAGGCTTTGTGTACATGGGAGAAGAAAGAAAATTCCCTGGCCTGCGGCCTTGCAAACCGCCATGGGTCCACGCCCCCCATCTGATCCATAAACCCCCTAAGTACCTTGACGCCCCCGGCCTCTTTCCAGTCCTTGATTTGGAGCGTTCCAGTGCTGGATCCAACACTGTATTGAAGTCCCCTCTCATTATCAGGCCTCCTATCTCCAGGTCCGGAATGCGCCCCAACATGCGCTTCATGAATCCTGCATCATCCCAGTTCGGGGCGTATACGTTTACCAACACCACCCACGTCCCTTGCAGCCTACCGCTCACCATTACATATCGCCCTCCATTGTCCGCTACAATAGTCATGGCCTCAAATGACACCCGCTTTCCCACCAATATTGCCACCCCTCTATTCTTCGCGTCCAGTCCCGAGTGGAATACCTCTCCTACCCATCCCTTTCTTAGCCTGACCTGGTCCGCCACCTTCAGGTGTGTCTCTTGGAGCATGGCCACGTCTGCCTTCAGTCCCTTTAAGTGCGCGAACACTCGAGCCCTCTTCACCGGCCCATTCAGGCCCCTCACATTCCACGTTATCAGCCGGATTGGAGGGGCTCTCACCCCCCCCCCCCCCCACGCCCCGCCGATTAGCCATCTCCTTTTCTGGGCCAGTCCCGTATGCACGCCTCCCTCACCCTCCAGTCCCCCAGAGTGGGGGACCTCTGTCCCGACCACCTCTTCTGTGTCCCATTCCCTTTCGGCCAGTGCAGCAGCAATCCTTCCCACCCCCTTCCCCCCCACTCCCCCCCCCCCCCCCCCCCGCTAGACCACTGTCTAACTTCTTTGCTTCCCCCATGTCACTCCCGTAAGTCAGCTGATCCCTGCTGATCCCGGCTTCCCCCGCCGTCCCATTGACCTCCCCGCGTGGGAGTCTCCCAATCCATATGCATTCCTTCGTTCCCCTTCCCGCCTTTCCAAAGCCCGCTCCGCCCCCTCTGGCGCAGCTCCTGTCGCTGCCTTGTCTCTCTCCCCCAGCCCATGTAACATTTCCTGCATGTGATTGACCCCCTATATAGAACAACCATCACACATCAAACCCCAAAACATCCCCCCCCCCCCCACCCTCACAAACCCTCAGTTAGAGTCCAACTTTTCGGCTTGTACAAAGGTCCACGCCTCTTCAGGCATTTCAAAGTAATAGTGTTGGCAATTGTATGTGACCCACAGTCGCGCTGGCTGCAGCATTCCGAATTTCACTTCTTTCCGGTACAACGCCGCTTTGACCCGGTTGAAACCCGCTCTCCGCTTTGCAACCTCCGTGCTCCAGTCCGGGCATATTCGGATCTCTGCATTGTCCCACTTACTGCTCCGCTCCTTCTTGGCCCATCTCAGGACCCACTCTCTGTCCGTGAATCGGTGGAACCTCACCACCATCGCCCTTGGCTGCTCATTTGCCTGGGGATTCTTCGCCAGCACCCGATGTGCCCCGTCCAACTCCAGCGGCCTCGAAGGGACCTTCGTGCCCATCATTGCCTCGAGCATCGTGCTCGCGTATGCCCCGGCATCAGCACCCTCCACTCCCTCAGGGAGACCCAGGATTCGCAGATTCTTTCTCCTCGACCTGTCCTCCAGGTCTTCGAGTCTTCCCGCCCACCTCTTGTGTAGCGCCTCGTTCTGCTCCACTCTCACCACCAGGCCCACGAGCTCGTCCTCATTCTGGCTGACTCTTTTCTGTACCTCCTGGATCTTAGCTTCGTGGGCCTTCTGGGTGATCCCGAGCCCTTCAATTGCCGAAAGCATAGGCGCCAACATCTCATTGCGCATCTCCTCGCGCTGCTCCTCGAAGCAGCGCTTGATGAACTCCTGCAGCTCCCCTTCGTCCCTGGCTGCCGCCATTTTGTTTTCTTCCCCTTGCTTCTCCCGTTGCTCCAGTGCCGCTCCTTTGGCCGTTACACTTCTGGTTCGTTTCATAGAAGTTGGAGGGGGACCTCTTCCGTACGGGCTGCGTCAAATAAAAAAAATAAAAACACAGTTCCGTTGGGGCTCCTCTAACGAACCCGAAAGTCCGTGGAAGCGGGAGCTGCCGAATCGTGCGGCTTAGCTCCGCATAGCTGCAACCGGAAGTCGAGAGGGAATCATTTTGGCAGTGTTCGCTTCACCAATCTGCCCCAAAATGTCCATGGAAACTCCTGAAAAACGTCTGGGAGTCCGTTCCAGACGGGAGCTGCCGAATGCGCGACCTACTCCTCCATGGCCGCCACCGGAAGCCTCGTCCCTGCTTCTTCAATGGCCTTGGTAGATCTTTTCACAGTTGTTTCCTCTGCTGCTAGAATTCACCTTTGATAGAGTCAAGTCAGATTGCAGCGTTAAGCTTGCCCTTCCCCCGCCCGCATGCTGGAAGACGCCCTGTTTATCCTGTTGCAGCCAAATCTTTTACTGTTTCTGCCGGGTCTGGTAGCCAAAAGACATAACATTCCTGGGGGACACTGTCAGGGGAATGCTGCAGTCTTCTTCCCACACCGGGAAATGTCAAACAAATGCCGTGCGGGCCCTGTAAAAGAGCCCAAAAGTCCGTTCCAAGTGGGAGCTACCGAATATGCGACCTAGCTCTACATAGCCACACCCGGAAATCTCCTGTAGGAGGTTTCTAAGCTGCATGTACCTGAGTTCGTTGCCCTTTGCTAGGTGGAATCTCTCAATCAGTTCTTCCAGTGTTGTGATCCTACCGTCAGTATATAGGTCCCTGACTGACAATGTCCCCCCTTCTTGTCTCCACCATTTGAAGGTGGCCTCAGTGAGTGTTGGTGTGAACCTGTGGTAATTGCAGATGGGGGCTTTGGTGGGCTTATTGGTCAGTCTGATTTGCTGCCATAGTTAGTTCCACGTCTGGAGCGTGGCTACCACCACTGGGCTGTTGCAGTGTTTCTTGGGTGGGGATGGTAGTGCCTCCGTGGCGAGGGCCCGGTGCGAGGTCTCCATGCAGGAGCCCTCCTCTGTGCACACCCACTTGGCTTCTGGTTCCTTCCAGTAGTAGGATTGTAGGTTTGGGAGGGCTAGCACTCACCTGGATTTTGTTTTCTGTCGGACGTTCTTTGTGATCCCTGCATTCTTCCGCCGCCCACCCCCCATACAAACGCCATGATTAATTTGTCCAGTGAATTCAAAAAAGCTTTGGAGATAGAAATCGGGATGGATCTTAGTGGGAAGAGTTACCTGGGTAGTACGTTCATTTCAATCGTCTGTACTCTCCCCGGCAGGGAGAGTGGGAGTGCGTTTCATTTCTGATGGTCCTTTTTGACTTCCTCTATCAGACTGGTCAGGTTCAATTGTGGACCACTACCCAGTCATGAGCGATTTGGATCCCCACGTAGCGGAATTTGTGCCTGGCTTGTTTAAACTGCAGTCCCACCAATGCTCCCCCCCCCCCCCCCCATGCGGGTTCACCGGGAAAAGCTCGCATTTCCTCGTGTTGAGTTTGTAGTCCGAGAAGGCACCGACCTTTTTCAGGAGTGCGATGATTCCTTCCATGCTGTTTTGGGGGTCCGAGATGTAGAGGAGCAGGTCATCCGCATAGAGAAGGACTCTGTGCTTTCTGCCTCCTCTTTGGAACCCCCTCCAGTTCTTTGCTGTTCTGAGTGCGATCGCTAATGGCTCGATTGCTCGGGTGATCAGCAGCAGAGACAGCAGGCATCACTGCCTCATGCCCCTGTGCAGCTGGAAGTACTGGGGGCTGGTGTTTTTTGACCGTACGGTCACCATGGGAGCATTGTGCGGAAGCTTCACCCAGTACGTGAATCCTGTTCCGAGTTCGAACCAGTTCAGTAATTCTATGAGGTAATTCCACTCGACTCTGTCAAAGGCCTTTTCTGCGTCCAAGGAGACGATCACCTCAAGTGTTCTCCCTCGGATGGATATGATCACGTTAAGCAGGTGCCTGATGTTCGATGTTCGCTGTCTACCTTTGTCAAAGCCCATTTGTTCCTCTGCGACCATCTCTGGAACACAATTGATCAGCCCTTTGGCTAGGATCTTGACCAATATTTTGAAGTCTACATTCAGTAGCGAGTTGGTCTGTATGATCCACAATCAATCGGGTCTTTCATAGGTATTAGCGAGATACAGGCTTGTGGTAGCGTAGGTGGCTGCGTGCCCCTCGTAGGTGCGGAGCTAATGCTGTCGCACATTTTTTGTGGATGTCCTTCATGAACCGGTCTGGTCCTGGTGCCTTCCCCCCCTACGTGGAGCTAATACTCTTCCTGATCTCTCCACATTTTAGTGGATCTGCCAGGCCCCATTTGTCCTCCTCCACGAGTGGCATGTCAAGTCCATCGAGGAACTGTTTCAACCCGAGTCCCCTGCTGGGGGCTCTAAGGTGTACAGTCCCCGGTAAAAAGCCTCTGAGGTTTTGGGTCTGTTTCTAGCCTGCCTCTGTTATCCCTAATTTGCGCATTCTCTCTAGTGGCTGCCTGCTTTCTCAGCTGGTGTGCCAACAGGCAGCTGGCTTTGTCTGTGTGTTCAGGGTCCCCATGTCTGCTGGAGCTGGTGCACTGCTTTCCTCATGGAAAACAGATAAAAGTCAATTTGTAAGTTTTTCCTCTCCGCCAGGAGCTCTATGGTAGGGCCGTGGAGCCTTGGATTATTTGCTGTCTACCTCCAGTATGGAGGTGACCAGCTGCTGCCGAGCCACTCTGTCCTCGAACTATTTGCGTGTTAACGGTGACAATATCCCCTCCAATCAGTGCCTTTAGTGCCTCCCTGAAAGTGGAGGGCGAGACCTCCCTGTTTCGGTTGTTTTTCGTATACTCCACTGTGGCGTGTGATCCCCTCTCACTTGTCGGCCAGTAGGGCAGTGTCCACCCTTCACGTGAGATGATGGGCGCTGCCCGTCTCCAAACTCACTTCGATATAATGTGGAATATTGCGTCTTGACGAGCCCTGGAAGCACAGATTTTCCAACCACAAAGAAGTATACGTTCTGTACTGGGGAAAATAAGGACAACTCCTTCTCTCCTGGGTGGGGGAGGGGGGGGGGTGAATCTCGTTGGGCCCACCGCCCCCATCTTCCCCATAGAGTGACCGAGTTCCTTCGCCATGTTCGAGGTCTTCCTCGTTTAGGAGTTCAACCTCCCTGTCCGCGGGTCTTGCACCCAGTTCAAAATCACCCCCTCCAACTCCATGATCAGTCAGTGCATCTCTATATCGGGGATCACCGTCATGGTCTATTTGTTGAATTTTGTGTTGTCGCAGAAGGGAGCCTCTACATTAATGAGTAGTACAGATGCCCCATTAGGGCCCTGCTGACCACAATGTACCATCCCCCTGGGTCCATTGCCATTTTCGTCGCCTTGAACATCATCCTCTCATTTATCGGAATTGCTACCCCCCTGGCCCTCGACCCATAGTATTGAATGGTATGTCTGTCCCACCCTTCCATACGCGCACTCTCAGGTGTGTCTGTTCGAGGAAAACTATGTTGGTTCTCATGTTTCTTAGGTGGAGGAAGACTCTGGATCTTTTCACTGGGCCGTTAAGTCCCCTGGCATTCTAGGTGACTATCCTGATAGGGGTTTTGTCCCCCCATGCATACTTACCTGGTGGATGCGTTCCTGCACTCCGAGGTTTCCGTTTGTTAGGGGGCCATCTAAGGTCGTCGCTGTCACTGCTTTCCTCATGCGGTCGGGTCTCTGCGCTCCAGGGTTTCCCTTTTTCCAAACGGCACCCAACATGGCCACCAAATGTGCCTCCGCCATGCGGATATGGTCCTACACTCCGGGGTTTCCCTTTTGTCCAGGTGTTACCCAACAAGGCCGCCAACTGTGCATTCGCCACGTGGGGAGGCCTCTGTACTCCGGGATCTCCCTTCACCCAGAGACCATACTATGTGGTTGACATTATGTGTTCTGGGCTCCTAGTTGCAGCCCTATGTAGCCAGACTATCAGGTTCGCTCCGCTCCTGGCCGTTTCGCTTTCCCCATGACCTCCCCCCTTCCTAACCCCCTTCCCATCCTGCTTATCGCCTTCCCTTGCCCCCCATGTCTCCCTTCCCCCAGACCATTATCCCCTTTGCTTCCCCGTCCCTGCTGTTTGTCCCCCCACGCCCATGCGAGGCGCTGTCCCTCCACCCCCGTTGGGGGTGCGCAGCGGCCTCTATCGGTTGCATGTTCCCGGTGCTATCTTTCCTGCTAGGGTGGTGACCCTTCTCCTGTGAGTTATTATTCCCTTTTCCACCCACTCACTCTCTGTGGTTTCTGAGTGTTCTTTCCCCATCTTACCCTCTACTTGTCCCGCTTGCTACTCTGCTTTCCCTCTGCTGTTGCCATCATCTGCACTCATGGGGCCACCTTCTCCCACCTGCGGCGGTCTCTCGGGTGGCGGCTCGTTGTTCACCAATCCAGGTGCGTTGGGGGATGGAGTGGAGAGTTTATTCTCTCCCCACTTTGTTGAGTTGCTGCCGCATTGCCGTTCTTTTCCTGGGGCCCTCCACCGCCTCTCCTGTTGTCGCTGCTCAAGCCCGCACTCTGCAATAAACCAGTTTGTTTCAGCCGTAAATAAAAGTGCCCTTTTTCCCTGGTATGTGACCCAGAGCTTGGCTGGGTATAACTGGTCCTCAACTTTCCCCCTCAGGTTACCTTGCGTTGCGACTAGTCTTGACACATCCTTTTCCAGTGCCACGATCTGATCACTCTGGTCGGTTGCGGCTGTTTCAAGGTCCTTTATAGTGGCTTCCTGGGCCTTCAGTTTCTTGTTGACCCTGCTCAGATTATTTGTTTTGTACCAGGGGTTCAGGCACCGCATCTTTCACAGTGACCTGCATGTCTGTTTTCATTTCTTGATGGTGCTCTTTCCGTGCCTCGGAGAGGGATTCCGTCCAGCTCCCTCCGGGTGAGGGAGGGTTTTGTACTTGACTGTTCTGTCCTTTTCGCTCCAGCGAGACTTGCGTTCCGCTGCCTTGTGCGCTGGTAGGATTGTCTTTGCTCCAGACCCCTTCCACTTCTGGTCTCGGTGCAATCTCTGGATTGGCATTTTCCGGTCATTTTTTTTCTCTCCTTCTCTCGTCCCGCGTCTTCTTAATGTTTGAGGAACAAGTCGATGGGATTTTTGGCGAGTTTTGTTTAAAAGTGATTGTTTTACGGATCCGTGGGAGGAGAGCCACCTGACTTGCGACTCATCAGCCCAACGTCATCACCAGAAGTCCCACAGGCATATTGATACACACAGGATCACATGCACGAATACACGCATGCGCCCCCACACAGGCACAAATGCAGTCACTTACACACATAAACAGACACGGGAATAAACGCAGATACACACATCAGTATAAAGCCACGCACACACATTCACATGGCACACAAATGCACACAAACACACTCACATACGCACAGTTGTACAAGTTACAAATGCTATCCAACCAACTGACAGTAGTCAGTGTCTGACCGAACCAGTTTCACAGGAACGTTTCCTTTCACATGAGAATGTCCGACTTCTACTCTTGGAGAACAAGGATTGGAATCATGTGCAAAACTACTTGTTCTATCAGATTGCTTCATCAAGGATCCGACTTTAGGATTTCAATCTTCCCTTCTCATGTTTTTCTGCCCTGCAATACCACGTACCTTGAAACTTCTACTCCTCTCAGATACCCAGTCGTGATAAATGAACACCGCTGCTTCACTGACCAGTAGTACGTAGTCAGCAACCTGTCGCTGCCTTTGGACCATCTGCTTTTCTCACAAGTCCTCTCTTAACTTCACATATCTAGGATTTCCAGTGGTGTAGTGGAGGGGGAAGACGCTCACGAGATGGACCCCGCTAGAGACCTGTTCCTTTTACTGTTTTTCTTGATGCTACGGCTTGTTTATTTCTTATCAACCCATGATAGTTATCGTGACCGGGTGCGCTCTTTAAATGAAATGCCCCGAAAAAACAATGATAAGAATCCTTTGAGCAGAAAAACGTCGTCGCGACTCGGAGGCCTCTCGGAGCTCAACGACAAGTAAGAAGGCGGAGTGGGTTTCTTTCTCTCCTTCCACTCCGCTGACAGCCGAGGTTCACTCTAATATCTTGGCAAAAGAGTCTGAGAAGCACCGATTATTCGTGTCTGAGGGTCTTAAAGGATCAATCGCTGAGGTCTTGCCCGTTGTTCGAGTGGCTCTCAGGAAAACCATAAGACCGTCGAAGTCCAGTGAGTCACGATCAGAAGTATGAGATGGCTTTGTCAGACCACAGCGATTGGACTGCCATGCTGGAATCTGATCTAACGTCTTTGGCTGAAACTAATACATAGCTGAGAGGTAAGCTGAATGACCTACAAAAGGTCCAGGAGGCAGAATCTCCAATTTCTGGTGATTTCTGGTGATTTCTGGTGATTGAGGAACATACCTCCACGGAATATTTTTCGATTATTATTGTGCAAAATGATGGGTTAGGGTCGATTCGCATCCCCGCCAGAATTTGACCTTGCTCATCGCACACTTCGGCAGAAGACTAGACTTGAAGACCAAATGTTTATGGTGATTCTGAGATTCTACAGCATTCAAGAAAAGAAGAGGGTTCTGCGATGGGCAAGGTCACTGCATTCGGTTGTAAACACATGGGCACTGAGTTAGCAAAATTAACAGCGCGTTCAAAGCACTGTTGTAATTCGTTTTCTGAATCTGTCGATGGGCATGTTGTATTGTTTGTATTTCTTGCTTGTATTGTTCTTATTGGGGTTGAGTTCTTATCACCTTTGGTTTGAATTAAAGTTTTGTATTTGATTTGTGATTCTTTGTTCGTCAGATCAACATATGGCTTCGTTTATTTAGAAAAATGTTGTTCAGTGTGACATGTAGTCACTGTTCAGGCGCACAAATGTCGTTTTGGTACTTTGTTATTTTAAAATCTATTTTCCCTTTCTCCAGTTGGGAGTCTCCCTGACAACGAGGTAGTTAGTCAAATAAAGCTGTTTCGCAGGGTTCACTGCAATTCATTTTAGTGTTTTGTTCTAGATAATGTTCTAGATAATTTGTTTGACAAAGTTTTCCATGGCAGGTTGATGGAAAAAGTGAAGTCGCATGGGGTTCAGGGTGTACTAGCTAGATGGATAAAGAATTGGCTGGGCAACAGGAGACAGAGAGAAGTGGTGGAAGGGAGTGTTTCAAAATGGAGAAAGGTGACTAGTGGTGTTCCACAGGGATCCGTGCTCGGACCACTGTTGTTTGTGATTATACATAAATGATCTGGACGAAGGTATAGGTGGTCTGATTAGCAAGTTTGCAGATGATACTAAGATTGGTGGAGTTGCAGATAGCGAGGGGGACAGTCAGAGAATACAGCAAAATATAGATAGATTGGAGAGTTTGGCAGAGAAATGGCAGATGGAGTTCAATTCTGGCAACTGCGAGGTGATGCATTTGGAAGATCCAATTCAAGAGTGGACTATACGGTCAATGGAAGAGTCCTGGGGAAAATTGATGTACAGAGATATCTAGGAGTTCAGGTCCATTGTACCCTGAAGGTGGTAACGCAGGTCTATAGAGTGGTCAAGAAGGCATACAGCATGCTTGCCTTCATCGGACGGGGTATTGAGCACAAGAGTCGGCAGGTCATGTTACAGGTGCATAGGAGTTTGGTTAGGCCACATTTGGAATACTGCGTGCAGTTCTGGTCGCCACATTACCAGAAGGATCTGAATGCTTTAGAGAGGGTGCAGAGGAGGTTCACCAGGATGTTGCCTGGTAAGGAGGGTGATAGCTATGAAGAAAGGTTAAGTCGATTAGGATTGTTTTCGTTGGAAAGACGGAGGTTGAGGGGGAATCTGATTGAGGTCTACAGAATTATGAGAGGTATGGACAGGGTGGATAGCAACACGCTTTTTCCAAGAGTGGGGGTGCCAATTACAAGGGGTCACGATTTCAAGTTGCGAGGGGGAACGTTTAAGGGAGATGTGCGTCGAAAATGTTTTACGCAGAGGGTGGTGGGTGTCTGGAACGCTTTGCCAGCGGAGATGGTAGAGGCGGGCACGATAGCATCATTTAAGATGTATCTAGACAGATATATGAATGGGCGGGGACAGAGGGGAGTAGATCCTTGGAAAATAGGCGACAGGTTTAGATAAAGGATCTGGATCGGCGCAGGCTGGGAGGGCCGAAGGGCCTGTTCCTGTGCTGTAACTGTCTTTGTTCTTTATTCTCCTTAGCGGTTTTGTTCTGTTTGGTTTTGTTAAATGTAGGTTTTAGGGTAAGTCTTGGTTTGCCTCGCTCTTCTTTGTATCTGGGTGTGGCCACATTCAATGGCGATGGCGTTGTTGGGAAGGGGGGGGGCATGTAGTGCGGCGGTAGTTTTCTGACAGTGTTGGTTGTTTTTCTGTTCTTCAGTCTTTGGACCTGGCTGAGTAGCTATCTTGAGTGGATATTCGTACTTTATATTATCAGTATCCCTTAATTAATCTCTCTTGATAGGATCAATGAGTTGGGCTCGTCTTTATGCCCTGGCGAAATTTTTTAATGTATTCGTTTGATGGAGTCTGGCAAGGCTCCAGGTCCGGATTGATTTCAGATTGCATCTTAAAGAAGCTCTTGGAGCAGCTTGTACCTTTATTATTGGACATTTTCAATGATTCAAAATCCCGGTGTTCGTTGTCTCCATCCCTCACTCATCCTTTATTTCCTCAAGAGGGTCAAGGACACAGCAGAGTGTGAGGCATATCGTCCTGTCTCACATCTGAATGCAGACGGTAAACTACTTGCTAAAGTGTTGACGCTTCGGTTGAAGCCTTGCCTCCCAAATATAATCTCGGAGGGTCAAACAGGCTTCACGAACAGCCAGAATTTGCCGAGTTAAATGTTATCCTTTCCCCCTCCTACTCGAGCCTGAGGTGATAAAATCTCTTGATGCTGAAAAGGCATTTGCTTGAGAGGAATGCGAGTATTTATTTCAAACTCTTAAGAGTTTTGGTTTTGTCCATCAATTCGTTTCCTTGATTCGTCTTTTATACAGTGGCCCTATTACCAGTATTCGTACGAATCCTTTCAACTCTGATTATTTTCTTTTGAATAGGGGCAGTAGCCAGACTGCCCTCTTTCCCCTCTCCTGTTTTCTCTGGCAATCGAACGGCTCTCAGTCGCGTTGAGGTCGGCTAGCAACTGGAGGGTTATTGATAGAGGTGGCGTGGAGCACCGAGTTGCTCTTTAGGTGGACGACCTACTCCAGTATATTACTGAACCAGCCCTCCCCTCCCTCACAGTAGGCACAATTAAGTTGCTTCCCACATTCGGCTCCCGATCTAGGTATAAACTGAATTTACAATGAGTGAATATTTCCGATTAATCCCACTGGGAGGCGAGCCAACTGGGGTCGTTACCTTTTTCCATTCCTAAAACAAGCTTTCGCTATCTGGGGGTCCGGCTCGCCCACAACTGGGTCTCACTTCGTAAGTTAACTTACACCAGTCCGGTTAATAGAGTCAAAGTAGATTTTGAGAGGGGGAACAACTTCTCTCGATCCTTGGTGAGCAGCGTTCAAACTATTACTAAAATGAACGTGCTGCCATGATTTTTATTTCTCTTAAATTGTCTTCCATCTTTATCCCCAAATACGTTGTTATTCAGGTCTACAAACTGATATTCTCCTTTAATTGTGTAACTAAGAATCCTACAATCCGACGCGTTCTGCTTCAAAGGGAGAGACAGTGTAAGGTTCTCGCCGTCCCCAATTTATTGTTGCACTGCTGTGCAGATAACATTCAAAACATATTGTTGGAATCAGTGACCCCGATTATATTCGACGAATATTGGAGACTCTCTCCTGCACTACTTCTACTCTTCTTACCATAGTCACTGCAACATTCTCTGTTAGCCCGCTATATTTTCCTCAAACCCAGTGATGGTCTCCGCCCTCACGATTTGAAAACAGTTGAGACAGCATTTTAAATTCCAATCCCTTTCCTCGCGGGGCCCTATGTGCAGTAATTTCTTGAAAAGGTGTGTGTTCAGGATGTTTCATATTATATAGAACAAACGTAAACGTGAAGATATATCGAAGACAAAAATATATACACATCGGTCGTCTTCCATTATTTATACCGGTTGTCTTTCGTTATTTAAAACGGTTAGAGTTTCTCCAGTCGGCATTTTGTTCTTGATGGAACTCCTGCTTCCCTCTCCCCTTTTAGATCCAGACCCTGCTCCCCTTCTACTCGCCTGTTGTGCCCTCTTCCCTCATCTGTTCTTATATCCTGTTCCTGTTGAGTTGGTGTGATGCTGTGTATTTTGTTAGGCTCCATGTCCCTTTATACCCCCTCCCCCTTTCGTTTGCATTCATTGTTATACCGTGGCTACCCTCTAACTTCCTCTGCGTATTGGCTGTTGGCTACAAACAGGTCTTGGAACAACTGAGTGAATGGCTCCCATGTTTCGTGGAAGCTATCTTCTGACCTCCGGATATTGAATTTAATGTTCTCCATCTGGAGAAATTTTGATGGGTCGGATAACCAGTCTGAAGCATCGGGTGGTGATGGTATTCGCCAGCCGAGCAGAAATTTCCGGCGGGTGATTGAGGGAGGCAAAGGCAAGGGCGTCAGCCCTCCTACCCATGAAAAGATCAGGCAGTTCTTATACACCTAAGACTGCCTCTCTCGGGCATTGCTCCACCCCGACTCCCATCACCTTGGACATCGTCTTGAAGAAGGCTGTCCCATAGTCGACCAGTCTGGGGCAAGCCCAGAACAAGTGGTTGTGGTTGAGCGGTCCTCCTTGGAACCATTCACATTTGTCCTCCACCTCCAGGAAGAAGCTGCTCAATCGGGTTCTGGTTAAGTGGGCTTTTTGTACCATATTTAACTGCATTAGGTTTAGCCTTGCGCATGTGGAAGTGGGGTTGACCCTGCGCAGTGCTTCGCTCCAGAGTCCCCACCCCATTTCTGTCCGTCTTTGTTCCTGCCACCTTTCCCTGTATTGACCAGTGGGTTGCGTGCCCTTCATAGTAGTCGCCCCTACAGGCCGCCACTGTTCCCTCTCTCTGTGATGTGCATGTACAGAAAGTTCTCTAACGGCGATTGTTGCAGTGGTCATGGGTACATCTTTATTTCACTACTGGGAAGTTTTTGATCTGCATGTCCCTTAGCTCGTTTTCCCTCGTCAGCTGTTGCATCTCTGCTAGTTTCTCTAGTGCTGTTAAGTGCAATGCCTATGTAGAAATCCCAAACTGTCAACGTTCCTCCGTCATGTCTGCAACTTTTGAAGATGGCATCCACTGTAGCAGGGTGTGAACCAGTGGTTGCAGATGTGGGCTGTAATGGACAGTTCAATTCATCCGAAGTCTTATCGTAATTCATTCCACGACCAGAGTGTGGCTGTCAGCACTGGGCTCGTTGAGTTTTAGTTCGGTGGGGAGACGAACGCAGCCGCGGCTTGGGCCCTGAGCGTAGTCCCCTGACAGGAGCTCTCCTCTATTCGCACCCAATTGGCCTGCGGCTCTGTTATCATAGATCATAGAATTTACAGTGCAGAAGGAGGCCATTCAGCCCATCGAGTCTGCACCGGCTCTTGGAAAGAGCACCCTACCCAGGTCAACACCTCCACCCTATCCCCACAGCCCAGTAACGCCACCCAACACTAAGGACAATTTTGGACACTAAGGGCAATTTATCATGGCCAATCCACCTAACCTGCACATCTTTGGACTGTGGGAGGAAACCGGAGCACCCAGAGGAAACCCACGCACACACGGGGAGGATGTGCAAACTCCGCACAGACAGTGACCCAAGCCGGAATTGAACCTGGGACCCTGGAGCTGCGAAGCAATTGTGCTATCCACAATGCTACCGTGCTGCACCCCTTGACTCTTTCTGAAGTTGCTGCCCAATGCTAATATTGCAGGTTTGGGAGGGTTAAGCCTCCCATGTTGCTGGTTCTCTGCAGGACGTTTTTTCGGACGCAACGCCCTCCGCCCCCCCCCCCCCCCCCCCGCACTCAACCCCACCCCGCAACACACAAACGCCTTGATCTGTCTTTCAAATGAGTTGAAGAACCTTGGGTATATAGATCGGTATGGATCTGAAGAGGAAGATGTACTGGGGCAGTAAGTTCATCTTGATCGTCTGAACTCCCTCTGCCATGGAGAGTGAAGTGTGTCTCACCTCTGCAGGTCCTTTTTAACTTCCTCCACAGGCTGGTCAGCTTCAATTTGCGGATTCGGGTCCAGTCATGGGCGATTTAGATCCGCAGGTAGCAGAATTTGTGTCGGTCCTGTTTAAATGGCAGTCCCTCCAGGTCTGCCCCATGCGGGTTCACCGGGAAGGTCTCACGTTTTAACAGGTTTAGCTGGTAGCCCGAGATGGCTCTAAACTCTATCAAGAACGCCAATAATTCCCTTCACCTGCTTTGCGGGTCCGAGATGTGGAGGAGCAAATATTACGCATAGAGCGAGGTTCTGTGCTCTCTGACTCCTCTCCATATCCCCTTTGAATTCGTTGCAGTCCTGAACACGACCGCCAGTGGTTCATATTTGCAATAGTCACCTTTTCCTGCATTCCGATTTGGATCCAACCTTTGATTATTGGGAAGTGACGGTACTGTCACTTTAGGAACCTACTGGTGGAGGGCAGGTTTGTCAGTTTTAGGGAGATGTCTGACAAATCCCAACTCCATACTTTTTAGAATTTTTTAAGTTCACGATTTTTCCATAAGGGTTTCCTTCTTTTCCTTTGGCAAAACCTTCTTGCTTGATGAGGAAGAGTTATTCCCTCGCTTGATTTGGAGAGGGGACTATTTCCGCCCAAATGGTCATATCCTTGCATCGGATTCTGCTCCATTGAGCGCTGACAGGGCAAAATAGGAAAGTGAACTGGGACCCATTCTTGACCTGTGGAGCGAGACAGGGTGAACTCCACGTCTCCTTGAGCCTGATACAGTTTAAAGTATCACACAGGACGCACTTGACTAGGGAAAGGAAGAGTGCGTTCTTCACGAATGTTGAGGATAGGTTTAATCACTGTTCTCTTGGGCAGACTAACTATACACATATGTTTTGGAGAGACCACACATTTATTGGCTTCAGGCATTCCTTCTTTAATACCATGTTGGAGATACTCCACTCGGATTTAGACCCGTGTCCGCTGGTGGCCAGATTAGTGGTGTCAGAATCTCCGCTGATACAGTCTGGGGTAGAAGTGGATGTTGTCGCATTTGTCTCTCTGATAGCCCGGGGGTGAATGTTGCTTGGTTGGAGATTTTTCCACTCCGCCCAGTGCCTTTGGTTGGTTGGGTGACTTAATGTCATTCTTGCCTTTGGCGAATGTCAAGTCCACCATCATGGGGTTGATGGAAAGGTTCTGTCAAAGATGGCAACCATTTATTTCCCTTATCCGGAAGTGAGTCACCCTCAGTTGTTAGGAGGTTTAGTTTACTCAGTGTATTTTTTCTTTTTCTTTTCTTTTTATATTTGATTGTGAAGTGCAACATTTTTCTCTTTCTGTTCTGCTTGTTATTGATATGAAAAAATAATTAAAATATTTTGAAAAAAAATTCACATCATAGAATTTTTTAACAGATTCCAGTTCTTTCTCAATGACTGAAGGGTATTCTTAGAAATTCAGTTTATCCCTCTCTCTTTTGTAACCCTTAGGTTATTTTTTTAGCTCTGGACCTGTTCTCTGCTGTGCCCATTCTGGTCTTGGAATGTTTTTTCTGGGTCCACTTCCTCCAACCAACTGAACTTGCATTTAGTGTCTCCATGGGGTTGCAATTCTCCAGTCTGTCAACCGCGTGTTCCTCGGTTGTGCTCCATTTGCTGGTGGCGGGATTTTATGTTCAAGCTGATTGTCAATAGGATTTCCGATTTTAATCACCACACGCCACCGGGAATCACTCCGGTGGGGCTGCGCTTCCAGCGCAAAAATAGAATCGCAATGACTAGGTCATACCCCGGAACCCAAAGATGAGCTGGGTAGGTGGATTAGCCACGCTAAAATTCCCCCTTTATTGGAAAAAAGAATTGGGTACTCTAAATTTATTTCAAAAAATAAGAAACTCGACCTTTCTTTGTGCAACCAGTCTTACCTGTGCAACGTCTGGAATCGTCTGGAGCGCCATGCACAATGCCTCAGACTCTCAAAACTCTCCTTCGTGCTCGACTTTAGCAGCCACAATTCTTTTGCCTTTACCAACAGATTGAAACGTGCACGTGTCCTTGGTCCTGATAATTTTCCAGATATTATTCGGGGTGAACATGGAACACAAAGGTAACTGGACTAGCCAAAGTGTGACTCTATGACTCTATTGCTGGAAAGTTGGGTTCGAATACGTTATACGTTTGTTTTTGACAGGCGCAGACGCGATGGGCCGTGATGTGTGACTCTATGACTCGAAAGTCAGGTATGAGGGTCGGAATCCTGCAGCGATCAGCTGACAACCTGAATTCCAGAATCCTCCCACAATCTACAAAGCATAAGCCATGGTTGTGGAGGCATGCTGTCACCATTGGCTGGGCGACTGAATCCGCAATACTACTAAAGCAGCATGATCCTAACCACGATAACGTAATGTACTTGATTTGCACCTCATCCACAAACATTCGCTCGCTCAGCTACGGAGACGCTGTGACAGCGGGTGTACTATTTACAAGTTGCACTGCAGAAATTCACCAATATTCCTCAGGCAGCACGATCCAACCCCATACATCTCGCACCGAGAGCGACAAAGACAGCAGAAACGGGCGAAACGCAAAACCTCGAAATTCCCCTTCCTATCACCCAGCGCCCGGACTTGTAAACATATTGCGCTTCTACCACTGTCACTTGTTTAAAATCTTGGAACACCCTCACTAAAATCACTGTGGTTGTATCGGCACCAAATGGATTACAGCGGTTCAAAGACGTCGCTCATCATCAACTTCTCAAGGACAATTACGGTTGGCCAACAATGCATTCAATTAAGAAAAATATATTTCTCTTTAATTTCTATCTGTGGTGTCCACATTCTGAATTCAGGGCCGCATCCTTCATTCTGACCATTTCACTGGCAACAGTGTCGGCCACGATTGATTGCTGTTAACCCTCGCCCATCAGGGTTATCTGCAGATATTAATTTATTTCACTGACT
The DNA here is from genome assembly GCF_047496885.1 of Scyliorhinus torazame. Lineage (NCBI taxonomy): Eukaryota > Metazoa > Chordata > Chondrichthyes > Carcharhiniformes > Scyliorhinidae > Scyliorhinus > Scyliorhinus torazame. The sequence continues at coordinate 184,905,219 of NC_092711.1, read as the reverse complement.
CTGGCAGCAGTGAGGTAACGCACTAACTTGCTTAGAACATAAGAACATACGAACTAGGAGCAGGAGTAGGCCATATGGGCCCTCGAGCCTGCTCCGCCATTGAATGAGATCATGGCTGATCTTTTGTGGACTCAGCTTCACTTTCCTGCCCGAACACCATACGCTTAATCCCTTTATTCTTCAAAAAACTATCTATCTTTATCTTAAAAACATTTAATGAAGGAGCCTCAACTGCTTCACTGGGCAAGGAATTCCATAGATTCACAACCCTTTGGGTGAAGAAGTTCATCCTAAACTCAGTCCTAAATCTACTTCCCCTTATTTTGAGGCTATGCCCCCTAGTTCTGCTTTCACCCGCCAGTGGAAACAACCTGCCCGCATCTATCCTATCTATTCCCTTCCTAATTTTATATGTTTCTATAAGATCCCCCCTCATCTTAGTAAATTCCAACGAGTACAGTCCCAGTCTACTCAACCTCTCCTCGTAATCCAACCCCTTCAACTCTGGGATTAATCCAGTGAATCTCCACTGCACATCCTCCAGCGCCAATACGTCCTTTCTCAGGTAAGGAGACGAATACTGAACAAAATACTGCAGGTGTGGCCTCACTAACACCTTATACAATTGCAGCATAACCTCCCTAGTCTTAAACTCTCTCCCTCTAGCAATGAAGGACAACATTCCATTCGCCTTCTTAAACACCTGTTGCACCTGTAAACCATCTTTTTGCGACTCATGCACGGGCACACCCAGGTCTCTCTGCACAGCAGCGCGTTTTAATATTTGATCATTTAAATAATAATCCCTTTTGCTGTTATTCCAACCAAAATGGATAACCTCATATTTGTCAACATTGTATTCCATCTGCCAGACCCTAACCCTCTTCTTCCGCGTCACTGCAGAAGCCTCTGTCCCTTTTCATCAATATCAAACCCTCTATCGCTATTTCTTTTCTGGTCTTCTTTCTGTCAATCTCTACGGCTGAGCAAACAGTGATGCCATGGAATATCCTCAGGCTCCACCCAGCAGATGAGCTATCACTCTCATCAGTGTTTAGAACTGCAACTGTTTGGAGAGTGGGATGCTGCTGCAGAGGCATGTACATCTGTCCACATTTTCTTTGCCTGTCTGGTGGTCATTCATTCTTTCTCTCTGTAAATACTCTGAAGATGCAGAGTGACCTAATCTATTAACGTATTATCTACTATGCACTAAAACTCAACGATGCTCTGTTGGAAAGCCATCTGCTTCAACTGGCCACTTCGGCTGGAACGAAAGTTTGGCGGGTAAAACTGCAGCTGAACAGTCGGCTATCGTCACGATGGATAGGGTCCAGTCGCAGTCAAAGTATATTCCCTCAAAAGGAAACGTTAGGACAAACTAATTCAGTGCACCCTGGACAAAATAATTAGATCGAAATTAAGATCAGGATAAAAAAGTGTGCGTACGACTGCTGTCAGGTAGAAAATGCAATTGGGAACAAAGAGGAATACAGAAGATTCAGGCTGGAGAAGAAAAAGCATATTAAAAATGCGAAAAAGGATTATGAGAAAAGACTAGCAGCCAACATACAATGGAATCTCAAAGTCTTCCACAGTCATATAAATAGTAAGTGGCTAGTAACAGGAGGAGAAGGGACGATCAGGAATCTAAAAAGACAATTTACACATGGCGGGTTGGGGCTACGGCTGAGAGATGAAATGAGTACTTTGCGTCCATGTTACGAAGGAGGTCAAAGTTGCGCAGCGCATGGTGAAAAACGAGGAATTTCTCTCCGTGCAGTGGTTAAAAATTGATGAATCAATTTTAGACAGTCGGGACTGAAAGTTGACACAACACCAGAATCTAATGAGTTGCATCCAAGGAAATTAGAGTCGAAATTTCGAAGTCGTTGGCCCTAATCTTCGAATATTCTCTCGCCTCAAAGGAAGTTCCAGCGGGCTTGCTACATTATTTTTCCAAAAATGGTTGGAAGGATAAAACCAACAATTATATGACAGTCAGTTTCGCATCGGTGGTGGGGAAGATTCAATTCCAGATATAATTAACAGCCACATGGGAGATGTAGGTTGATTAGGATGGGGCTGTTTAACACAGGGCTAAATCGCTGGCTTTGAAAGCAGACCAAGGCAAGCCAGCAACACGGTTCAATTCCCGTCTCAGCCTCCCCGAACAGGCGCCGGAATGTGGCGACTAGGGGCTTTTCACAGTAACTTCATTTGACAATAAGTGATTTTCATTTTTTTCCCATTTCATTTCAAGAACAAGCATGGATTTCTGAATCAAATGAATGCTCAACTAACTTCCTGGAGTTTCTTTCGGAGACAAGAATGGGCAATTAGGATAATGTTGTTGATGTAGGAATGTCAGAGGATGTTTGATACGGGTCCATGCAACAGAGTTATACTTCAGTGAATTAAGGGGGCAATAGCAGCGGAGATATAAAATTGATTGAATAATATGAAGCAGAGAGAAATACCTAATGGAAACATTTTGCGCTGGAATAAGCTTTGTAGTTGTGTTCCCCAGTATTTGGAATTGGGACCTGGGACCTTTCCATTTCCTAATATATATTAATGATGTAGAACTCGGTGTGCAGGGGTCAGTTTCACAATTTGTCGATGCGAGCGCGGGAATTCCGGCTGTGCTTATCTTTCCATCCATATGTTTCAACTTGTGCCGATTGTTTTGTCTTTTCTTGGTTTACATGGTTTATACTATGTCCCTGGAATTGTTATTCGGTACTTATGCATAATGGAGCCGAGTTAGAAGTCTTGAATCCTCGCTTCGTCGTGGCGGCTGGAAGGAGGGGGATGGGGCTCTGCACTCCGTGGCGCAATTGCACTTGAGCAGACTGCCGCCCTGACGGTGCTATCAGCACCAGCGGATGATGGCTGCCAACCAAGATGCTGTTCTCGCTGATGATCTCTGCTTTGAGGTAATCGAGGCCGAATTCCAACGGTTGTAGAGTGTCTTTATAGCGATAATGGAGGCGCACGAGGAGATGTTCGCATTTAATCCACTCCTCCGCCTGGATTTGATGTGGCCATCCGACCACTTGTCTGTGTTATCTCGTTCCGGATGTCGGGCGGGAGGGGCTGATGGTGGCCGAGTTGGTTGAGTCACCCCGCACCCCCACCACCACCAGCACCACCCCGGGAATGGCGTGGGCTGGGTTCACCGGCTGGGTTGTGCTGAGACTGCATGGTGGAAGTAATTCTGCCCGGAATTCTCCGTTCGGCGGGATCACTTATCCCGCTGCAGCCCAAACCCGCCAGTGGATTTGGCGGCAGCGTTGGGCGTTTCAATGAGAAATCCCATGGACAAGCGGTGGGAAGGTAGCATCCCGTCACAATGCGAATGGTGCGCGGTGGAGAACACGCGACTGCTTAGGTGGGTGGGTGGGGGAGGGGGGGGGGGGAGGATTGTTCGCCTTGTTAGCTGAGTTAAAGAATTGTTAAAGTTTTGTTTTCTCTACGGGTGGGCTGCGGATAGGGGCTTTGAGTGGACAGGACGGGTGAATCTGGATATGGATTGATACTGGCGTTGGTTGAACTGTTGGTGGATTTATTTGTTATGATGAAAAAGTTTGTTTGAATAAAATATTTAAACAAAACACGTCATTGGAAAATTCGAGAGACCCTGAGTAATGTTCATTAAGTAATTCATTCATTGATCATTATACTGCCTCATCATTGACCTTGGCATTCTTCATGTCCCACTTAAGAAACCGATAACCTGAGGGAGCCTTCCATTTCTGCATCCCAATGATTATCCTGGACATTGCTCCTTGTCTGTCATGTTGACATTGTTCATTGTTTCCGTTTTCAGGGAAGTGAATAATGTTCGTGTGATGGCCTACACCATTGTGTATCCTGATTGAACAAGTTTATATTATTGTAAGCCATATGTTGAATGCAGCATATGTGCACAGTCTTTATCCGAAATGCGTTTAGGCCTTATCTTGTCTGACAATTTTTGTTGTCGGGTGGTGGGTGGGAGAGGGGGGTGGGGTGGGGGGTTCCCTTTTGTTGTCTCCGGTCTGTCTCGCTCAGAAGACAGTTGAGCGGAGCTGGAGCTGGTAAAGTGGAAGGCTGGAGTTGGTAGGGTAAGTTTGTCCTCGCTGTGAACGAGGAAGCTCCCGTCAGTTAGAGCCAGCCAGTTTCGGCATTTAACTACTTTTTCTTTCAATTTGGATCGAAGCATTTGTGGCTTTTGCTCTAATGCAGATCTCCATATTTTTCCTGAGTGCTCTGGTTGTCAGGGTAGTTTCATACATAGATACATACATAGAACATACAGTGCAGAAGGAGGCCATTCGGCCATCGAGTCTGCACCGACCCACTTAAGCCCTCACGTCCATTCCTCCCCCATATCCCACTAACCCCTCCTACCCTTTTTGGATAATTAGGCCAATTTAGCTTGGCCAATCCACCTAACCTTGCACGCCTTTGGACTGTGGGAGGAAACCGGAGCACCTGGAGGAAACCCACGCAGACACGGGGCGAACATGCAGACTCCACACAGACAGTGACCCAGTGGGGAATCGAACCTGGGATCCTGGCGCTGTGAAGCCACAGTGCTAGCCACCTGTGCTACCGTGATGTCCTCCAGTTTCCCTGGTGCTCCGAGAGTTGAGTTGACCCCTACTTCCTGGACGCCCCCTACTCCCCTCCACCACCCGCCTCCCCGCCCTCCAACACCCCTTCGGGCATATCCTGACGGTCCCTTCATTTCTGGTACAGGGTTCCACTTTTCCGGCTGGGATCTGATTATATCCCTCTTCACCATTGGCGCTTTGCATTGTCAGTGCCAGAATGTTTCCCCCTCAGCTCTGGGGTTCTCGTGTTTGTTTTAAGTCATTTTCTTATTGTCTTTTAAGCTACGTACATGATGTAACTCTGTGTTTTTGACTGTATCCTGCTTTGGTGCAGATGCAGGAAACATGCTTGAAATGTTGTCCCAGACTCATCTTTGTCCCGATGTTTCTAATGATTTCTGCTATGTGCTGTAACTATTTTACCTTGATGCATGTGGTTTTCTTCTCTTTTTTCATTTTTGACGGCACAATAGTTAGCATTTGAAATCTTCAATAAAATAACGTTTTAAAGAGAATTGCGGATGTCACAAAACATGGCAGCATTGTAAAAGGTGGAGAGCACAGTGTAGAACTATAAAAGGGCATAGAACATAGAACATTACAGCGCAGTACAGGCCCTTCGGCCCTCGATGTTGCGCCGACCTGTGAAACCACTCTAAAGCCCATCTACACTATTCCCTTATCATCCATATGTCTATCCAATGACCATTTGAATGTCCTTAGTGTTGGCGAGTCCACTACTGTTGAAGGCAGGGCATTCCACGCCCTTACTACTCTCTGAGTAAAGAACCTACCTCTGACATCTGTCTTATATCTATCTCCCCTCAATTTAAAGGTATGTCACCTCGTGCTGGACATCACCATCCGAGGAAAAAGGCTCTCACTGTCCACCCTATCCAACCCTCTGATCATCTTGTATGCCTCAATTAAGTCATAGACAAGTTGGCGGAGGGGACAGATAACTGACAGATGAAGGTCAGTGCGGCCAAGTATACGGGGATACATTTTCGTAGGAAGGAGAGGGAGAGACGATATAAAATAACGAACTCACTTACAGTGGAGCAGAGGGAGGTGCGTAACGATGTCCATAGTGAATTAAAGGTGGGAGGGCAGGTCGAGCAAGCAGTCAATAAAGCATAATATTGTGGAGTATATTAATAGGGCAGAAAGTACAAAACCATGGACGTTATGGCGAACAGCTGTATGGCGACTGGAGGCACTGTGGCACGTCTGCGAAGCCCAGAGTTATATAGATAGCACATTTGGAGGGCTGATCACACCGGAGCTCAAGAGGCTTGAAGAAAAAAGGAAACAGGTCACAACCAGCCAGTCGAAAAGAAACAGGAAGGTGGTCCAGGAATCCCCTGGGTCCTGCTCACAAATCAGTTTTCCATTATCAAAGCTCATTGTTCCTCAAGGGAGTGCAGCTAGATTTCAATTTGCAGTTAGATTTATTGTCACATGTATCGTGGTACAGTGAAAAGCATTGTTCTGCGTGCAATCGAGATCGATCGCTCCATGCATGAAATACATAGGACATACGATAAATACACAATGTAAATACATCAGCATAGACATGGGTGAAGCATTCGGAAAATAGTGCTACAACCTTAGAGAAGGTGCATAGAGAGAGACCAGTTCCGTCTATAACAGGGCCATTGAGGAATTTGGTAAAAGCGACGAAGAAGCTGTTTTTGAATCAGTCGGTGTGTGTTCTTAGACTCTTGTATCTTATGCCCGATGGGAGCGGTTGAAAGACGGAATGGTCCGGGTGGGAGGGGACTTTGATTATGCTGCCCACTTTCCGAAGAAAGAGGGGGGTTTAGACAGAATCGATGAATGGGAGGCGGGTTCGGGTGATGGACTGGGCAGTGTTCATGACTCTCTGGAGTCTTACGGTCTTGGGCCGAGGAGTTGTCATGCAAGGCTGTGCTGAAGCCACATAAGATGCCTTCTATGGAGAATCTATAAAAATTAGAAAGTGCCAATGTGGACATGCCAAACTTCCTTAATTTTCTAAGGACGTATAGGAGCTGTTGTTTTTCCTTTGTCGTAGCGTCGACGTCGGTAGACCAGGACAGATTGGTGATGATATTTACACCAATTTGAAGCTGTCAACCATCTCCACCACAGCAGACAGGGGCATGTGCGCTTCCTGAAGTCGATGACGAGCTCTTTAGTTTTGCTGTCATTGAGGGAGATATTGTTGTCTTTGCACCACGCCACTAAGTTCTCTATCTCCCTCCTGCACTAGAACTCATCATTGTTTAAGGTCCGACCCATTGCAGTCGTGTCATCAGCAAACTTATAGAAGGAGATGGAGTGACATTTTGCCACACAGTCCTAGAATCATATAATTTACAGTGCAGAGAAGGAAGCTATTCGGCACATCGACTCTGCACCAACCCTTGGAAAGGGCAACCTAACTAAGCGCACCCCCCACCCTATCCCCGTAACCCCGTAACCCCACCTAACCTTTTAGGACACTAAGGGCAATTTATCATGGCCAATCCACCTAAACTGCACATCTTCGGAATGTGGGAGGAAACTGGAGCACCCGGAGGAAACGCACACTGACATGAGGAGAACGTGCAGACTCCACACAGACAATGACCCAAGCTGGGAATCGGACCTGGGACCCTGGAGCTGTGAAGCAACTGTGCTAACCACTGAGCTACCGTGCTGCCTATTCGTGTGTGTATCACAAACAAAGTGGGGAGATAAGCACGCAGCCTTGCGGGTTCCGGGTTGAGGACTATCGTGGAGGAGGTGTCGTGGCTTATCCTTACTGATTGTGGTCTGTGGATCAGGAAATTGAGAATCTAGTTGCAGAGGGAGGAGCTAAATCCTATGTTTTGGAGTTTGGTTATGAGCTTGGCTGGGATTATGGCATTCATGGCGGAACTGTCGGCAATGACTAGGATTCTGACATTGGGATCCTTGTGCTCGCCAACTCCAGGGATGAGTGTAGGGCAGGGAGATAGCCTCTGCTGTGAATCGGTTGTGGTGGCAGGCGAATTTCAGAGGATCAAGACGACCTGGAAGTTTGGAGCTGATGTAATTCATGACTAACCACTCTTAGCACTTCATAATGATAGATCTCAGGGCCACCGGTCAATGGTCGATGAGGAACTTTTGCCTGGTTGTATATATTCGTACAGTTGATTTGAGTAGAAAGAGGCCTTACTTCCAGAATTTAGGGAGCTAAGAAGTAAACTGAAGAGTAGGATCTCACGGGTTGTAATCTGTTGATTACTCCTTGAGCCCCGTGCTGGCCAGTATGGAAATCTGAGAATTGGGTTGATGAATTAATCGCTCATGTTCTGGTGCAGGAGGGAGGGGTTAACAGTACTGGATGACTGGGGTCGTTTCTGGGGAAGTTGGCACCTATACAACAGCGACAGTCTGCACCTGAGCCAGAATTGGACCAACATCCTTGTGGTTGGGTTTCGTCGTGCTGTTGGGATGGATTTACACTAGTTCGTCAGGAGGAGGAGACTCAATGTGCTAAATCAATATGGAGTTTTATAATAATAGCATGTTGAGTTTCAAGGGTGCAAGTCGAAGTTTGATCGTTTCTACTTTAATGCTAGGAGTATCATTGGTAAGACAGATGAGTTAAGGGCGAGTATTGACTCGTGGATTTGTGATGTTGTCATCACAGACACGTGGTTGAGGGAGGGGCAGGACTGCGAGCTCAACATTCCGGGGTATAGGATCTTCATGCTGGACAGGGGAGGGTGCAAAGGAGAATGTGGTATGGCATTATTGATTAAGGAATACGTTACTACAATGAAGAGGGACGATATCTTGGAAGAGTCTTCAAATAAGGCTTTTTGAGTAAAACTCAAGAATAAAAATAGGAGAAGTCACATTGCTGCGAGTTTATGGACCACGAATAGTCAGTGGCAATAGAGGAGCAGATATGTAAATAATTCACTGCAGTGTGTAAAAACAATAATCGGGGAATTATATTAGTGAATTTTAAATTCCCCAACATGAATTGGGACAGTCACATTGTAAAGAGAGAGAAAACATTTTCAAATGTATTCGAGATATTTTTTTTTTATCAACATGTCGAGGGTCCAAGGAGGGATGGTGCAGTGTTGCGCCTAGTTCTGGGGAACAAAACCGGACAGTTGTTTGAGATAGCATTGGGGAGAATTTTGCCGATTACGATCACAACACCATACGTTTTAACATTGTCATGGAAAAGTGAAAAAAAGAAGCTCCGCAAAAATGGTTTTGGATTGGGGGAAGGGTTACTTTATTAAAATAAGGCAATGGATGCCCAAAGTAGACTGGGGACAGATCTTTCTCGGCAAATCTACAGTAGAACAGCGGGGGGTGGCCAGAATTGAATTGGCGAAAGTACAGGTCCAACATGTTTCGTTTGGAATGAAATGTAAGATGAAATGTAAGAGAACCCAGGATGTCTAGGAATTTTCGGGACTGGACAGGAACTAAAAAAGAAGCTCTTAACAGAAGAAACGTGGCTGGGGGACGGGGGTGGTAAGTTAGTTTTCAGATGACACAAAGATTGTCCGTATGCTTAACAGGGGAGAAGGTCTTATGTTACAAAAGGATATAGACGGATTGATCAGGTGGGCAGATCCGTGAAAGTGAATTTACTCGGAATCAGAGAATCCCTACCCTCATGGAACTCTGACAGCGCATTAGGAGGCCACTCGAGTATGTACCGACCCTCCAAACGAGCACCCTTACTTTGGTTTACACCCCGCCCACCCGTAACCTAACCTGCACATCCCTGGACTGTTGGAGGAAACCGGAGCACCCGGAGGCACCACGCAGACACGGGGTCAAAGTGAAATCTCCACATCGACAGTCATCCAAGGAATTGAACCGGCTCCCTGGCATTGTGAGGCAGATGTCGTCCACCTGGATCCACTCCCGCGCCCTATTCACGTCACCCTACCTGACGTTTGGACACTGAGGGGAAAACAATCACGGCACTTCCCCGAACCGGCACATCGTTTGACTTTGGAAACCGGAGCACACGGAGCATGCCCACTCAGACGCATGGGGAACGTGCAAACTCCAAACTGACAGTGACCCAAGGTCAAAATTGAACACGCATCCCTGTCCCTTTGAGGCGGTAGTGATAATCACTGTGCTTTGTGCAATGTGAGTACATCGCGGCCAGATAACCTTACTGCGGGTAGATCACTGCGGCACGGTAGCACAGTGATCAGCACTGTTGCTTCACAGCGCCAGAGTCCCAGGTTCGTTTCCCGGCTTGGGTCACTGTATGTGCGAATCTGCACGTTCTCCGCATGTCTGCGTGGGTAATATTAAATGAAAAATCGGGGGGTTATCAAGAATTCAGCAGATATCAGTTTGCCTTGTGTCCGCCGACAAATGAACAGAACAAAGAACAAAGAAAAGTCCAGCACAGGAACAGCCCTTCTGCCCTCCACACTTGTGCCGACCATACTGCCCGTCTAAAGTAAAATCTTCTACACTTCCGGGTCGTATCCCTCTATTCCCATGCTATTCGTGTATTTAACTCACCTCACAGACTTAACAAATTTTCCGTACTTTGAACGACTCCACTGTTTTTATTGGGGAGGCAGAATTGCTGCATGTTTGACACTTCTATTGTGTAATTAATCTCGCAAATCGGCTCAGTGGATACTTGACAAGATTCTTCAACTCCTCTCTGAACATCCTCTGAGTCACTGCGTAAATGAATGTGTTCGTGCAAGAACTCAGCAGCTGGAGCATGTTAGCACTTTCTTGCAAAAGGAACTTTGGATCATTGAAGCCAAGGATCTGATAATCATTTGTAAATCGCTCGAACAAAAACTGTGCAACATAGGTCATCCACAAAAGTATGAAACTTCCCGATATAGCAAACAGTAAAATTATGGATTTTCTCCGGCTCTCCATTTGTGGGTCATTCTTATCCTCTGCATTGCTCTGGGCCCAAAGCCTCTTGCGGGCTCTGCTCGCAGCTAGAATATGTCTGACGGTCAGGACATTGAGGAGAACGATCAAGAGGAATGGGAGACATGGGGTCAAGATGCGGTCAAACCAGTCAAACGCTCTCCACAGAAGAGATGTATAACGGAGACTCTTTAGCCTGCAGTACCACGGGACATTGTTGCTGATAAACATGGGTTCGTGTATAAAGTACCAAGGCACACTTTTCAAACACACCAAAGAACAAATCGTTCCTATTACCACCGCTGCCGTTTTCTTGTTGCAGTATTTGGTTTTCAGTTTCAGACAACAAATTGCCACAAATCGATCAACAGTGAAGGCAACCGTTAACCAGACAGAACTGTCTCTGGAAGCATAAATTAATGCAATGCTGAAACTACACACGGGGGTTATGGACAGAAAGCTACCTGGAAAATAAATACCGGGAATGCGATTTAAGAGCACGGCAGTGATGATGACCAGGAGATCCGTCACCGCCATGGACACTAAGTACCAAGTGATACATCCGGAGAGACCGCATCTTCCTCGGGAAAGGATCACAATTGCCACTAAATTAACTGTAAAGGTAAGAATTGAAGGACATGAAACACTACTGGGGAATGAGCTCCATCATATTAATTACAGTTTTACAAAGTTTGTAGCTTTGATATTGCGATGGTGAAATATTGTTATCATCATCCAATGGTAAAGTACGATAAGTCTCCTCCCTCTAGAGAAACACCCATTGATCCCAGTTGATACTTAATCATAACAAACCTTTAAAACTTGAATCTATAATGCGACAAAAACAATCCAAACAACCCATACTTGTCAAATTAATTGCAGTATGCATTTGCAAAAATCTGAATAAAATCAGACAAACCTTCTTGAGAAAAGGCGCAATGGAGCTTGAGGTATGTTTGAAGGATTTCTGTCGGGTTAGTAAATGTGGAAATACGTAAATAGTTGAAATTTTAAAACGAGACAGGAGCGCAAGGTGTTACTTATTACATTGTTGGAAAATGCCAACCACACCTCGAAATTTTATTTACTTTCCGTGCAACTAATCAATGTATAATCATTGATACGAAATTTCAGCATTTGCCTTATATACTTAAATGGTCAATCTATCACCAGTTGGGTACCAAACAGGTTATCGTCCACCGGGTGAGAGATACAGTTATTCATTACGCTCATCATAAATTGAGGCATGTATTGTTTTTATTTACACCACAATCACAAATATGTGAAAGGGAGTTTCTGTTCGGTGTCCTTGTTCATATTCAGTCATCGTTAATATGGCACTGAAACTGATTGTCTGGTATTTTTCCTGTACCGATTATGGGATGATGCTGTGCGCAACTTGGATGCCGCTTCTCCTTCATTATAGCCAGTCAGACTTACTTCTTCAACTGTATTCTGAAGACGTGAAATGCAAGTTTTAAAAAAAGTATTTTCACGAACAGTTTCATCATTCCTGAAATCAGTAGGTTTTAATCGTATTTATGGGCAGCCCAGAGAAAATGCGAAGAAAATTAACGTTCGTTCATTTCAGTTTACTTTACTGTCGTTCCTTTCATCGCCTTCTGCTAATTATCTCCCTGTGATTGCTCTTGCGGCGGTCAGACCTGTTTAACTATGCTCAACCTTGGCTAATATTATCTCGGTGTCATCCAATTGTGTCCCGGTATTTCACTTGAAGAGAATGGTAGGGTCTCTCAATTTCACAAAATACTTCACCCCTGGAGTCAACTCTTTGCTTCACACCCGCTGTACACGTTTAACAAGTGACTATGCAGGTTAACAGCGGATTAAGCATTAAAGTATTAAACTGTAAAAATCCACACTGGTTTATCAGTTGTAGGAAAACAATTAAACCAACAGAACATAACCTCAAAAACCTGCTGAAAAGTATACACATTGTTTGGCAAAATATGTTGCTATACGGCGTTCTTGTGCAGCAATGTAATGTCGAATAAAATCGATTTATTTTGTTCTGGGCCATTACGCAAGGTAGCTGATGGAAACAATTAAATGAGCTTAACACTTAAAGCGACTGCTCCAAAAAATCGTAACACTGAAAATGAAACAGGAGCCGCTCAGCCTGCAGTCGTGATCCAACTGTGCAACTGTCAGAAGCACTTTGCACAGGGTGTTGTCTCTCGCAAGTTATCGGAACAATGCAGATAGTTAAACGCTTAAGTCAATGACTAACACGCTGAAGTGTTTTACCTGGAACAGCGACAGTGGCAAGGATAGTGTAGTATATGGCATAGACTGGACCTCTTGGCGGAAAGTGCATCTTGTGAGAGACGCAGTGGAGAGCAGCACCCACGTTCGCTTTTACTATCAACTATCCATTTTTATACCAGCCATTAAACCCCCCAGAGGGACAATTAGCAAACACAATAATTAATGTGCTTGTCTGTTTTTGAAAGAAACCCACATTCACGTTACATCGACACTTCTGTTAATTACAGGTATTAACCATTGCGCGGTTAAACACACCTATAAATGTTATTTTTCTGAATCGCATATAATGTTGAATGTCAACTCCGAGTTATTCCAACCTTATCATGTCTCTACAATTAAATTTGTTCCCACTGGTGATTTCTAAGATTGTTCAGGACATGATTTTGAAACACATAATAATCGCTCAAAGTGCTCTTCCTGTGTGAATTCTCCACCACGGAAACCGCAGAAGTCACTCACTTTGTTAAAGATGTGTCAGGCACAACTTTTACAGACAACGAAATTAACGGTTGTGAGGGGCGGAGAACAGACAGCAGATTGGAGTTAATAGTATAACTAGATCAGTAATGACCTTATTGAATGGTGGTGAAAGCCCGAAGGGCTGAGTGCTCTACTCCTAGTCTAAACGTTCCTTTTTGACTATGCCTCTGATTTTAGTCGAGTTATAAACAAATGGGGCGGAAAATATTATTTATGAAAAGTAAGCTTGTCTTATCGGCAGGTATAATAAAATCAAAGACTGATAGAGCACAAAAGACGAAATGGTTGCCTGCTGAAACTACTTGGCTATTTTCACGAACAAATTGGATTTCATCACGTCATCTCTTCCTGTAACTCTGTGACATGAGTTTTCCTTTCCAGTTTTTATCCATTTCCCTTCTGAAAGTCACCATTGCATCTACTTCGAACAGTTCAATTTTTAATTCATTTCTAAAACATCACATCGTGTATATTCCGGTTAGTTTGCCAATTAATTGATATTTGTCCTTTCAGTAACGACCATTATGTTACCATAAGCAGTCGGTCACAATTTTACTTTGCTCGGCTGGGCATGCATCCCGCGTACTGCAGCAACATTTCAGTAGGTGGGCACGTGCCAATCTCGGAAGCACGCCCCCGACACTGAAGCGGTCAATCTAAACCAATAAGGGCCAATTGAATGCAATTTTTCCTGGCCCCTCAGCTTTTATGGTTGGCGGGCGAGCAGTCGCGCGGCCTTTCGGTTAGAGCTTTATACGCGATCAGATCAGCAAGAAATATCAGGCCGAGCATAATATTTGAAAAAGTGTTTCGACACTGAGGTTTGTATCTGAATATGCTGCCTAGACATTAATTTCATAGGTTTTCGTCTCCATTTGTTTTTCATAGCTCTGCAGGCACCTGAGACAGCTGCACTTGTCCCCTGACGTGGTACGGCAGCTCGGAACACATCTTTTTATTCGTTTCCGCCCTCTTCCTGCCTTCGACTACAACGCTGAGCCGTTCCCGACGCTGTATTAATATGTTAATATCTTGACAACCAGAGGACACTGATTTAAGATAATTGACAAGAGGGAAGATGAGGAGAAATCATGTTATGCAGGCAATATTTATGATTTGGAAGGTACTGCTTGAAAAGATGGTGGCAACAGATTGGGACGGGATGTTGGCAGTGATTAGCAATGCTACATCACAGTGCCAGGGACCCCGGTTCAATTCCAGCCTTGGGCAACTGTCTGAGTGGAGTTTGTACGTTCTCCCCGTGTCTGTGAGGGTTACATTCGAGTCCTCAGGTTTCTTCCCACGGTCCAAAGATGTGCAGGTTAGGTGGGGCTACGGGGCTAGAGTGGGGGAGTTGGCCTGGATGGGGTGGTCCTTTGGAGGGCCAGGTGCAGACTCGATGGACCGAAATGGTCTCATTCTGAACTGTAGGGATTTTATGATCATATGAATAGTACTTTATAAAAGGGAATTTTATATATACTTGAAAAGGATAAAAAACAGTGCGATGCGGAAAAGAGATGGAAGTGGGACTAATGGAACACTCTTCTGACAGGCGCAATGGGTGAGTCACCCCCTTCTGTGGTGAAAGATTCCATGATTCAGCACCATGATAGCATGGTGGGTAGCACAGTTGTTTCACCGCTACAGGCTCCCAGTTTCCATTCCTGGCGTTGGTCACTGGCTGTGCGGAGTGTATACTTCTCCTCGTGTCTGCGTGGCTTTCCTCCGGGTGTTCCGGTTTCCTCCCACATTTCAAAAATGTGTAGGTTAGGTGGATTGGCTAAGCTAAATTGCATTTATTGTCCAAAAATTAGGTGGGACTACTGGGTTCCGGGGTTAGGATTGCGGCGTGGGCTTAAGTAGGGTGGTCTTTCCAAGGGCCGATACCGAGTCGTTGGGCCGAATGGCCCCTTCTGCACTGTAAATTCTATTATAATTCATAGAAATGTAGAAATTAAGAGCACGCATAGGCCTTTATTTTCTGAACAGGACCTGAGTGTCCTTGTATACTAACAACTGAAGGTAAGCGCGCAGGTGCAGCAGGCAATAAAGAAGAAAAAGTATATTCTGGCCTTCATAACAAGAATATTCAAATACAGGAGCAGGGATGTCTTGCGGCAGCAATACAGGCATTTGCGACACCAGATCTATAATATTTTGCGCAGTTTTGTTCTCCTTATTTGAGGAATGATGTCCTTGCTATAGAGGGAATGCAACGAAGGCTAATTCCTCGAATAGCGGGACTGACATATAAAAAGAGATTGAGATGTTCAAGGTTATATCACACATTCTCCTCTAATCTACAGCCATTGATATAATAATTTACCTTCTTGTTTTTGCTACCAAAGTGGACAACATTACATTTATCCACATCATTTGTCCATTCACTCAATTTGTCCAAATAACAGTGAATCATCTCTACATCCTCCTCACAGCTCACACACACCAACATTTTTGTAATCTGCAAATTTGGCGCAGGTTCACTTAGTTACCTCATCTAAAAATTAATCCACACATTACTGGCATCAGGTATAATTCCCTGTTCCTCGCTATGTCACTTTTTAAGTAGTGGGATTATATTGGCCCCCCTTTAATCCGGAAGGTGGTGTTCCAGAGTTCATACAACTTTGGAAGATGACCACCAATGCATACATTATTTCTAGGGCCACATGTAGATTGTCGGGCCTTTGGGATTTATCAGCCACCAACACCTCAGTTTCACCCATACCATTTCCTTACTGCTACGGATTGTCTTCCGGTCTTCTCTCACTAAATGCGCGTTCCCTAACATTTCGGGTAAGTTATTTCTGTCCTGCTTTGTGGGGACAGATCTGAAGTACATATCGAATTGGTATTTCATCTTCGTGAATTGATTTCTCTTCGCATACCTATCGAATATTTGGCAGTCGGTTTTTACGATTCCACAAATTTATTCTCACACTCCATTTTTCCCTTCTTAATGCACCACTTTGTCCACCTTTGCTGAATTCCGATCTGCTCCCAACCTACAGGACTGCGAATATTCTCATCAATTTTCTCACCTCCTCACGAAGCTTGTCAGTGAGATTTCCCATGATAGCCACTCCACGTACGGGAAACCACGGATGGGCTGCAAAGCCAGCGGGTAAGAGAATACCAGCGGCCGGAGAATTCCGTCCACTATCTCTAATTTCCCTTTTCAGTTATGGTTAAGCCACCTTTCCGGTTTTATTTTTGCACCAGCAGGAATCAACAATTGATGCACTTCACTCATGCGCTCTTTGAATGTTTGTCATTGCTTATCCACAGTCATCCCGTTAAGTAACGTTCCCCATTCATCGTAGCCAACTAACGCCTCATGCCATTGTAGCTTCCTTCCTTCCAACCATGACACTGTAATCTCGAATATATCGCACCTGTTTAGGTCTATTTGTGCAACTAATTCATTCTCTCTTCTGTGAATGCTCTACGCATTCGGGGATAAGGGTAACATTCTTGTCTTTTTGACATTTCTTGTCACATTCCCATTACTTTTCACTGTGACCCTGTTGGAAACTGGCCCTTCGTTCGTCTGCCTGTCACTTTGCTTATTCCCTTTTCTGTCTTTTGCTCTGATCCTTGTTTCCCCTCCCCTGCCTCCTTGCAAAGGTTCCCATGCCCCTGTCATTTTAATTTATACCCTCACTAATGATCCTAGCAAATACTCCCGGTATGTTATCAGTCCCTGTCCTATCCAATTGTAAAACATCCAATTTTTACTTGTCCCACCACCTGCTGAGCTGGTCCAACTGCCCCAGGAATTCGAAACCATCCCCCTTCCACCAGCTTTCCATCCACGTATTCATCCGACATATTCTGCTATCTCAGTTCTTACAAGCTACTGGCTCTGTTCTTAATTCTGAGAGCACTACGTTTGAGATCCAAATTTGCAACTTTATTCCTTACTCCGTACATTCTGCTTTTAAAACCTATCCCTTTTTCTATCTCTGTCATTTGTACTGATGTGTCCTGCGACCGCTGGTTATTTTACCTCTCCATTAAGAAAGTCCGATAGCTGCACTGAGACATCCTTGACCTTAGCACGCGGGGGTACACATGCCACTCTGGAGCCTCGTTTGCGACCACAGAAATGCCTATCTATTCCCCATACAATCGAGTTCCCTATATCTACTGCAATCCAACATTTTTTACTTCTCCACTGTGCAGCAGAGTCGACCGTGGTGTTCCGAATTTGACTGTTGCTACTTTGGCCTGAGAGGTCATTCCCCTCAACAGCATCCAAAGCAGAATGTGTGCTTTTCAGGGGAAAAGCCTCAGGGGATTCCTGCACACCCTTCCTACTCCTCTTCTTCTGCCCTTTTGTTACCCATTCCCTTCCGGCCTGTGGATTCTGTGCTTGCGTTATGACCGCCTCTATATACGTGCGCTCCACGATACTCACTAACTCACCAATGACCCACAGCGTCCCCAGCCACCACTCCAGCTCCGGACTCTAGGCTTCAGGAGCTGCAACTGGGGACACTTCATGCATATGTGCTAGCTGCGTGCAATGCAAATGTTCCTTGCTTCTGGTTTCGAAATTTGAGAATGGATCTCATTGAAACCTATAATATTCAAACAGGATTAGACAGGGTATATTCAGAAAGAATGTTCCCGATGGTGGGGTAGTACAGAACTACGGGCCATAATTTGAGAATAAAGGGCAAATATTTTAGGGATAAGCAGAGGAGGACTGTCTTTACCCTGAGAGTGGAAAAACCCTTAGAATCCGCTGCCCCATGAAGCAGTTGAGGGAAAAACATTCCAAGTTTCCCAGAAGGAATAGATACAGTTCTTGGGGCTAAATGTATCAAAGGATATGTGGGATGGTGGGATCGGGGCATTGAATTGGATGATCAGCCATGATCAGAATGAATGGCAAAGCAGGTTCGAATCTACGAATGATGTAGTCCTGCTTCTTTTTTCCATGTATGCTTCTGTGTATGTTTCCCACATAAAATAGGACGAGCACACTACTGCTTTGAGCTCTCCTGCCGTGAATTACCGCGTTAAATTACGCCTTTTGGAAAGTACTTAAAATGAAATAATATCAATTACTCGGGGTCTCTACTTGAGTAGAGACCCCGTCGGAGACTCACTCAGAATATTGCTCTTAAAAACTATATACACCAAGGAAAGACCTAACAAGCTATTAACCATAAAAGTAGTAAATATGTAGCAGACCATACTCAGTCAATTAGTTGATTCTACTTACTCGCATCAGTTTTACATCTCGATGACACACCAGGAGCTCCAAAATCGAATCCAGAACGTAGATTGCGCCAGGCACTCTTGCTCTCTTTTCAATCTCCTCTCACACTCTTCACTAGCTGCCGCTCACGCTGGCGCCAAGCGCACAAAACATTCAGCTTTTGATTTAACTCACAGAATCCCAGAATTGTTTGTAATGTAGAAGAACGCCACGAATCTTATGGTTAACAGTCAACATTCTACTAAACCGAGATAACTTTGTACATCACTATCACATTTCCACTTAGGATTCTTTGTACTATGGATAACAACCATTGCCGTAGTCTCGAGGATTCAGCCCTGCAGCATTCTAGCCAAAGCGAGCACATTTTCCTTATCCATGAATGGAATTGAGCGCAGCTGCATATGACAGCATTTCAACAAATCATAGAATTAAACACATTTCGCATCCACTTGTTCCGTTCAATCTACACCGACCGGAAAAGAGGAGCCACCGAGCCCGATCCCAGCTTTGCATTATTCTGTCGGTAGATTTGTAGGTTTCAGCGCTTCACGTGCATATCCAGATGCTATTCAAATGAATGGAAGGTTTCTGTCTCTACTACCATTTCACTGAGTGAGTTTGAGGCCCTAAATATTCCGGCTGAAATCACGATCTTCATCTCACTTTAATCTTCCTACCAATCACTTTAAATTGGGCGGTACGGTAGCACAGTGGTTAGCACTGTGACCTCTCAGCGTCAGGGCCCGTGTACAATTCCGACCTTGGACGACCGTCAGTGTAGAGGTTGTAGGTTCTCCCCATGTCTGCGTCGGTTTTCTCCGGGTGCTCTGGTTTCCTCCCACCGTCCAAAGATGTGCAGGTTAGATGGATTGGCCATGCAAAATTGTGCCTTAGTGTCCAAATGTATAGATGGGGTTTGGCGGATAGATGCGGGCAGTGGGCCCAGGTCGAGCCTCTTTCGGAATGTCAGTGCAGACATGTTGGGCCGAATGCCCTCTTTCTGCACGTTGAGATTCTATGATTCTATACATTCACTGCCTGCTCTGCTTTTTTTTGAAAATTTAGAATACCCAAATATTATTTTTCCAATTAAGGGGCAATTTAGCGTTTCCAATCCACCTACACTGCACATCTTTGGTTTGTGGGGGGGGGGGGGGGGGGAACCAACGCAGACACGAGGAGACTGTGCATACTCCACAGGGGCAGTGACCCAGGCCCAGGATTCGAACCCCGGTCCTCAGCGCCACAGTTCCATTGCTAACCACTGCGTCACTGTGCTACCCATACTGCCTGCTCTGCTAAACGGAATCGTCCCTTTCCATCTACTCTATCCAGGTCTCTCACAATTTCATACCTCTCAATCCAATCTCCACTCAGCGTCGTCTTATCTTAGGAGAACATTGCAGCCTCTCCAATCTTTCCTCATAGCTGCAATTTCCCAGCCATGTCAACATGCTTGTAAATGTCCTCTGTGTCCTCTCTAATGCAATTATTCCCGTTCAGTAATGAGAGATCCAGCGTTGGATGCAATAGTCAAGGGATGGCCTCACTATTGTTTATATAGTTCCAACATAACTTCCCTGCTCTTATAATCTGTGTTTCGGCTAATTCATAAAATGATTCGCTATGCCATCTGTACCATTTACTCAACTTGTCCTGCTACTATTATGTATGTGTTGTGACGAATGTAGGAATATCATATATATTGCAAGGGTCTTTCCTGTTTGTTCCTTGTTTATTCCCTTATTTCGCCTTTCTTTTATTTTTGCCGTTAAATGTTTGATCCACCGATAATTTATGGATGTGTGTCTCGAAGACAGCCTCTATGTTTAATTGAAGCAGACAGAATTGGTGGCTTGAGCCTTTAATTCAAACTGATTCCAGAAGGCTGTGCTGTTTTAGGCTGGTTATTCAGAGTGAATAGTGTCCGTGATCACTCAGTTTGATTGAATTGACTGGTGGTGAATGAATGAGTCCAAAAGACTGTGCTCTGCCTATAACTCGTGGTGATTGGATATTATCCGACTGAAATATTATCGGGGTCACAATGTTCCATTTTGGTTTCACTTTTGATTCTGCAGACTGGATCTAGGACCTAACTAACTCTCAACAAAAAGATCTGTTGCCCTTTCTAAACCACAGTGTGTCTTAACTGGTATATGGTGGACAAATGAGAATGAGACTCAATTTCTAAAACAGAACAATATTTATTATCGCGCACACAATGGTTATGGTTTTTCAATCACACACTCCCAACCATAGGTTACACTATACAACAATAGTTCAAAGATCTTAACTTGACTTGGCAGTGACTAACAAGAACTACGCAGATACAGGCCTGTTATCCTTAGTTTAAGTCTTGTAGTCCTCTGTTTGTTGGCGATCAATCTGGTTCTCTTCTGGCTCTGGTCCTGGTCTTCCTTCTGTTGGTAGTGTGAATGGTCTTCTTCGTCGGCTGGTGGAAGTCATAGTGGTTAATTACTGCTGCTCACGAGAAAGAATGAATTCGTGCAGTAACTCTTATGCTGTTTGAATTTCGTGACTCTTTTGGTGGATGGTCTCTGGGTCATTTGTCAGTCAATTGATCAGGGCTCTTTCAGCCTGATCGATAAAGTGCAATCAGGGGCTGCCACATCAATTTGGGGATGGGCACTCAGTGGCCATACTTGAATGTTTTGGAAACATGTAGGCCCTTCCAAATAAATAAATTCTGTGCCGCTGTGTCTGGTGAACAATTGTGATTAACAAGACAGCTCCATTGATCCTGTTGGTGGCCTGGAGATAGCCCTTTACTTATATTATTCACATCAAACTGTAAAATTGTTTGAAGTCTTGTCCATCCACTTGACCACTTTACACAGCATCCCTTTTAGGTTGCCACATTTCCCTCTTCCTGATCCTGAACACTCAACACCAATACCTGTCTAGCAACCCCAGTCACTTGTCAAATGAAGTCAGTTTTGGTACAAGCTTGAAAACAGCGCGAGTGGAGAGTGAGCCGGGACAGTGAAAACAGGGCGGGAGGAGAGTGAGCCGGGACATTGAAAACAGCGCGAGAAGAGAGAAAGCCGGGACATTGAAAACAGCGCGAGAGGAGAGTGAGCCGGGACATTGAAAACAGCGCGAGAAGAGAGAAAGCCGGGAGATTGAAAACAGCGCGAGAAGAGAGAGAGCCGAGACATCGAAAACAGCGCGAGAAGAGAGAAAGCCGGGACATTGAAAACAGCGCGGGAGGACAGTGAGCTGGGGCATTGAAAACAGCGCGGGAGGAGAGTGAGCCGGGACATTGAAAACAGCGCGGGAGGACAGTGAGCCGGGACATTGAAAACAGCGTGAGAAGAGAGAGAGCCGGGACATTGAAAACAGCGCAGGAGCAGAGAAAGCCAGGAGATTTAAAAAGCGCGGGAGGAGAGAGAGCTGGGAGATTTAAAAAGCGCGGGAGATTTAAAAAGCGCGGGAGGAAAGAGAGCCGGGACATTGAAAACAGCGCGAGAGGAGAGAGAGCCGGGAGATTTATAAAGCGCAGGAGCTGCGAGTCAGAGCGGAGATTTTAAAAGATCGCGGCCTAGTTTCGGGAGCCGTTCGGAGGAGAAGGAGCGGTCTCTGTCATGGAGAGACCTGAGAACATCTAAGACACTCAGAAGTTAAGAAGGTAAGTAAGTGATTTTTACTCATTTTTACTTTTATACCTTTTTCAAATTGTGTGTGTCGGGGGAAACTGAAGTGACATCACTGAAAAGCTGTGACCTGTGTGGCTGGTTGGGAATCTACACTAAATTAAAAAAATTAAGCATTGGTAACTAATTAAACATAATTACTTAATTATAATTTAGAGCGGTATCTAAGCCAGAGATCGGAGAGTACTATATTTAGCTTTCGCATTTATATTAGAAATCTAGTGCTAGGAAACAGATAGTTAACAATAACTTTTTTAAAAAAAGTAAAAAAAATATATACATTTTTTAAAAAAACTTTTAATTTTAATTAATTGATTCAACGTCAGTTAGAGGGGTGCAGTGCTCCGTCTGTGAGATGTGGCAGGTCCGGGATGGCTTCATCTGCAAAACATGCACCCAACTGGAGCTCCTCACAGACCGCATGGTTCGGTTGGAACAGCAATTGGTTGCACGTAGGAGCATGCAGGTGGCGGAAAGCGTCATAGATTGCAGTTATATAAATGTGGTCACACCCAAGGTGCAGGCAGAGAAATGCGTGACCACCAGAAAGGGCAGGCAGTCAGTGCAGGGATCCCCTGTGGCTGTCCCCCTCTTGAACAGGTATACATACCCCTTTGGATACTATCGGGGGGAGGGGGGGTAGCCTATCAGGGGAAAACAGCAGCAGCCAGAGCAGTGGCACCACGGCTGGCTCTGATGTTCAGAAGGGAGGGTCAAAGCGCAGAAGAGCAATAGTAATAGGGGACTCTATAGTCAGGGGCACAGATAGGCGCTTCTGTGGACGTGAAAGAGACTCCAGGATGGTATGTCCCTGGTGCCAGGGTCCAGGATGTCTCCGAACGATAGATGGCATCCTGAAGGAGAGGGCAAACAGGCAGAGGTCGTTGTACATATTGGTACTAACGACATAGGCAGGAAGGGGCGTGAGAGGTCCTGTAGCAGGAGTTCAGGGAGCTAGGCAGAAAGTTAAAAGACAGGACCTCTAGGGTTGTAATCTCGGGATTACTCTCTGTGCCACGTGCCAGTGAGGCTAGAAATAGGAAGATAGAGCAGCTAAACACGTGGCTAAACAGCTGGTGTAGGAGGGAGGGTTTCCGTTATCTGGACCACTGGGGGCTCTTCCGGGGCAGGTGTGACCTGTATAAGAAGGATGGGTTGCATCTAAACCGGAGAGGCATAAATATCCTGGCCGCAAGGTTTGCTAGTGTCACACGGGAGGGTTTAAACAAGTATGGCAGGGGGGTGGGCACGGGAGCAATAGGTCAGAAGGTGAGAGCATTGAGGGAGAACTAGGGAATAGGGACAGTGTGGCTCTGAGGCAGAGCAGACAGGGAGAAGTTGCTGAACACAGCGGGTCTGGTGGCCTGAAATGCATATGTTTTAATGCAAGAAGTATTACGGGTAAGGCAGATGAACTTAGAGCTTGGATTAGTACTTGGAACTATGATGTTGTTGCCATTACAGTGACCTGGTTGAGGAAAGGGCAGGATTGGCAGCTAAACGTTCCAGGATTTAGATGTTTCAGGCGGGATAGAGGGGGATGTAAAAGGGGTGGCGGAGTTGCGCTACTGGTTAGGGAGAATATCACAGCTGTACTGCGGGAGGACACCTCAGAGGGCAGTGAGGCTATATGGGTAGAGATCAGGAATAAGAAGGGTGCAGTCACAATGTTGGGGGTTTACTACAGGCCTCCCAACAGCCAGCAGGGGATAGAAGAGCAGATAGGTAGACAGATTTTGGAAAAGAGAAAAACAACAGGGTTGTGGTGATGGGAGACTTCAACTTCCCCAATATTGACTGGGACTCACTTAGTGCCAGGGGCTTAGAGTTTGTAAGGAGCATCCAGGAGGGCTTCTTAAAACAATATGTAGACAGTCCAACTAGGGAAGGGGCGGTACTGGACCTGGTATTGGGGATTGAGCCCGGCCAGGTGGTAGATGTTTCAGTAGGGGAGCATTTCGGTAACAGTGACCACAATTCAGTAAGTTTTAAAGTGCTGGTGGACAAGGATAAGAGTGGTCCTAGGATGAATGTGCTAAATTAGGGGAAGCCTAATTATAACAATATTAGGCGGGAATGGAAGAACATAGATTGGGGGCGGATGTCTGAGGGCAAATCAACATCTGACATGTGGGAGGCTTTCAGGTGTCAGTTGAAAGGAATTCTGGACCGGCATGTTCCTGTGAGGAAGAAGGATAAATACGGCAATTTTCGGGAACTTTGGATAACGAGAGATATTGTAGGTCTCGTCAAAAAGAAAAAGGAGGCATTTGTCTGGGCTAAAAGGCTGGGAACAGACGAAGCCTGTGTGGAATATAAGGAAAGTAGGAAGGAACTTAAGCAAGGAGTCAGGAGGGCTAGCAGGGGGTCACGAAAAGTCATTGGCAAATAGGGTTAAGGAAAATCCCAAGGCTTTTTACACGTACATAAAAAGCAAGAGGGTAGCCAGGGAAAGGGTTGGCCCACTGAAGGATAGGCAAGGGAATCTATGTGTGGAGCCAGAGGAAATGGGCGAGGTACTAAATGAATACTTTGCATCAGTATGCACCAAAGAGAAGGAATTGCTGGATGTTGAGTCTGGGTCAGGGTGTGTAGATAGCCTGGGTCACATTGAGATCCAAAAAGACGAGGTGTTGGGTGTCTTAAAAAAATATTAAGGTAGATAAGTCCCCAGGGCCTGATGGGATCTACCCCAGAATACTGAAGGAGGCTGGAGAGGAAATTGCTGAGGCCTTGACAGAGATCTTTGGATCCTCACTGTCTTCAGGTGATGTCCCGGAGGACTGGAGAATAGACAATGTTGTTCCACTGTTTCAGAAGGGTAGCAAGGATAATCCAGGGAACTACAGGCCAGTGAGCCTTACTTCAGTGGGAGAGAAATTACTGGAGAGAATTCTTCAAGACAGGATCTACTCCCATTTGGAAGCAAATGGACATATTAGTGAGAGGCAGCATGGTTTTGTGAAGGGGAGGTCGTGTCTCACTAATTTGATAGAGTTTTTCGAGGAGGTCACTAAGATGATTGATGCAGGTAGGGCAGTGGATGTTGTCTATATGGACTTCAGTAAGGCCTTTGACAAGGCCCCTCATGGTAGACTAGTACAAAAGGTGAAGTCACACGGGATCAGGGGTGAGCTGGCAAGGTGGATACAGAACTGGCTAGGCCATAGAAGGCAGAGAGTAGCAATGGAAGGATGCTTTTCTAATTGGAGGGCTGTGACCAGTGGTGTTACACAGAGATCAGTGCTGTGACCTTTGCTGTTTGTAGGATATATAAATGATTTGAAGAAAAATGTAACTAGTCTGATTCGTAAGTTTGCAGATGATACAACGGTTTGTCGATTTGCGGATCGCGATAAGGACTGTCAGAGGATACAGCAGGATTTAGATTGTTTGGAGACTTGGGCGGAGAGATGGCAGATGGAGTTTAATCCGGACAAATGTGAGGTAATGCATTTTGGAAGGTCTAATGCACGTAGGGAATATACAGTGAATGGTAGAACCCTCAAGAGTATTGAAAGTCAAAGAGATCTAGGAGTACAGGTCCATAGGTCACTGAAAGGGGCAACACAGGTAGAGAAGGTAGTCAAGAAGGCATACGGCATGCTTGCCTTCATTGGCCGGGGCATTGAGTATAAGAATTGGCAAGTCATGTTGCAGCTGTATAGAACCTTAGTTAGGCCACACTTGGAGTATAGTGTTCAATTCTGGTCGCCACACTACCAGAAGGATGTGGAGGCTTTAGAGAGGGTGCAGAAGAGATTTACCAGAATGTTGCCTGGTATGGAGGGCATTAGCTATGAGGAGCGGTTGAATAAACTCGGTTTGTTCTCACTGGAACGAAGGAGGTTGAGGGGCGACCTGATAGAGGTCTACAAAATTATGAGGGGCATAGACAGAGTGGATAGTCAGAGGCTTTTCCCCGGGGTAGAGGGGTCAATTACTAGGGGGTATAGGTTTAAGGTGAGAGTGGCAAGGTTGAGAGTAGATGGACGAGGCAAGTTTTTTACGTAGAGGGTAGTTGGTGCCTGGAACTCGCTTCCAGAGGAGGTGGTGGAAGCACGGACGATAGTGACATTTAAGGGGCATCTTGACAAATACATGAATAGGATGGGAATAGAGGGATACGGACCCAGGACGTGTAGAAGATTGTAGTTTAGTCGGGCAGAATGGTCGGCACGGGCTTGGAGGGCCGAAGTGCCTGTTCCTGTGCTGTACATCTCTTTGCTCTTTATAATTACCCAATAACCTAACCCTTTTTCAAAATACAAAAAACATTACACATAAAGCTGATAAACGGATAAAGATACAGGTACATTAATGAAAAGTAAACTTAGAAATTACAACACAGCTTGTTACAAGGAAATATAAATGCACTGAAATATCAAAAACCATTTCAGCAGGTATAATGGGTCCGACTGATAGGTTTTCAAAAGAGCTCTAGAAAGGAAACAGCGTGTTAGTCTACAGTCCTCTGCCGTGTACCTTACAGCTGAGTAAAATGTGCAAACAGTTAAAGGACGTGGCAGGAAACTGTAGAATGGAACTGATAGCTTGCATAAGAGTACGTTTATCCTGGGCAATCAGTTACGGTCTGAACAGAAGGCATGTGTTAGGCGCGTGTGCTAAGCATAATCTACTGCTGTTAGACCAAATAGAAATACAAAACGAAAATGGAAAAAATAGGAGCATGAGGAAGCCATTCGGCCCTTCAAGCATGCTCCGCCACTCACTATGATCATGGCTGATCATCCAACGGAATAGCCTGATCCTGCTTTCCCCAGTATTCTTTGGCCCCCTTCGCCCCAAGTGCTAGATCTAACTGTTCTTTAAAGCATACATTGTTTCGGACTCAAACTTCATGTGGGAACGAATTCCACACGCTCACCACTCTCCGGGTGAAGAAAGATATCCTCATCTCTGTCCTAAATGGTCTATCCTGTATCCTCAGACTGTGTCGCCTCGTTCTGACACGTCCACTATCTAGAACGTCCTTCCTGCATCTACCCGGTCCAGTACAGTTCAATTTTATAGGTTTCTATGGGATCGCTGCGCATTCTTCTGAACTCCAGTTAATCCTAACTGATTCAATCTCCCCTTGTACGTCAGTTCCGCGATCCCAGGAATCAGTCTACTAAACCTCCGCTGCACTCCCTGTATTGCGACAACACCCTTCCGCATATAAGGTGACCAAAACTGCACTCAATATTCCAGGTGTGGCCTCATCAATGCCCTATATAATTGGAGCATGACATCCTTGCACACATACACACATTCTCTAGCAATTAAGGTCAGCATACTCTTTGCCTTCTTTACCTCCTGCATGCTTATCTTCAGTGACTGGTGTACGACGACACCCAGGTCTCGTTGCACGTTCCCCTCTTCTAATGTATGTCCATTCAGATAATCGTCTGCCTTCTTGTTTTTGCTAACAAAGTGGATAACCTCGCATTTATCAAAACTGCACTGCAGCTGCCATTCATTTGCTGACTTATTCAACTTGTCCAAATCATACTTAAAGATCTCTGCATCCCCCTCAAATCTCACCCTCCCACCCAACTTGGTGTCACCTGCAAATTTGTAGATATGACATATTTTTTACCTCATCTAAATCAGTAATATATATCGTGAATAGCTGGGGTCCTAGCACCGATCCCTGCGGTACCCCACGTGTCACTGATTGCCAATTTGAATAGGACCCATTTAATCCTACTCTTTGTTCCCTGTCTTCCGACCAGTTTTCCATCCATCTCAATACACTACCCCAATCCCATGCGCTTTAATGGTACACGGTAATCTTTTATGCTGGACTTTGTCAAAACCCTTCTGAAAGTCCAAATACACAACATCCACTGGATCCCCTTCATGAATTCTACTAGTAGCATCCTCGAAGAATTCCAGTAGATTTGTCAAGCATGATTTGCCCTTAATAAATCCATGCTGACTCTGTCCGATCCTGCCTCTATTTTCTAAGTGCTCTGCTATAAATTATTTCATCATGGATTCTATACTTTCCTTCACTATTGACGTCAGGCTCACTGGACTAAAATTCGCTTCCTTCTCGTGACCTCCCTTTTTAAATAGTGGCATTACATTAGCCACCCTCCAAATTGCAGGAACTGTTACACAGTCTATAAAATCCTGGAATTTTACCACAAATACATCCACTATTTTTGGAGTCACCTCCTTCAAAAGCGGGGGATGTAGATTAGCAGGGCCGAGGGATTTATCAGCTTCAAACCCATCAATTTCCCCAACACTGTTTCTCTACTGGTATAGATCATCTTCAGTTCCTCCTTCTCACTAAACCCTGCATTCCCCAACATTTCTGGTATCTTATTTGTGCCGTTATTTTTGATGGCAGAACCAAAGCAGGTATTCAGTTGCTCAGCCATTTCTTTGTCCCCTGCAATGCATTCTCCTGTTTCTGACTCTCTTCACCAATCTGTTTCTCTTCATGTAACAATAGAAACTTTTACAGTCAGCTTTTATGTTCCTTGCAAACTTACATACGTACTCTATTTTCCGCTTCTTAATCAGTCCCTTGGTCCTTCTTTGTTGAATTCTAAACAGCTCCAATCCGCAAGCCTGTTGTTTTTCTTGGCCAATTTATATGCTACTTCCTTGGATCGAATACTATCCCTCATTGCCCTTGTAAGCCATGAATTAAACACCTTTCCCGTTTTACTGTTGTGCTGGACAGGAATAAACAATTGTTCCTGTTCCTCCACGTGCTCTTTGAATGTTTGCCATTGCCTAAACACTGTCATCCCTTGAAGTAACATTCCCCAATCGATCATAGCCGCATTTTATCATAATTTCCTTTGTTAAGATTCAGAGGTCTCGTCTCAGAATCAACGACTTCACTCTCCATTCTGATGAAAAAGTCTGTCATATTATGGTCGCTCATCCCCAAGGGGTCACGCACAACTAGATTGCCAATGATTCCGACACCCAATCTACGATGGCCTGTTCTCTAGTTGACTCCTCAACATATTGGTCCAGAAAAACATCCCGCATACTCTACCAGAATTTCTCCTCTCTTGTATTATGGCTTATTTTATTTTCCCTGTCTATATGCAGATTAACATCACCCACGATTAGTTTTGTTCCTTTATCACATGCATCTCTAATTTCCTGTTTAATGCCAATCCCAACATTCATATCACTGCAGATCGGGGGTCGATATATGACGCCCACTATCGTTTTTTGCCCCTTGCTGTTTCTCAGCTCTACCCATACAGATTCTGCATTTTCGAAGTTAATGTCCTCCCTTACTATTGTGTTATTTTCCCCCTTAACCAGCAATGCAATCCCACGACCTTTGCCATTTTGTCTACCTTTCCTAAATACTGAGTACCCTTGGACATTCACTTTCCATCCCTGGTCATCCTGCAGTCATGTCTCCGTAATCCCGACTATATCATGTCCGTTCATGTCGATTTGTGTGATGAGTTAATCCACTTTATTGCGAACGTGCCACGCATTAAGGTATAAGCCATGGAACTTGCCTTTTTTTAAAATCTTTTTATTGGGGTTTACAAAATTTATAATCATTTATGTGTATTGTTGGCCGTGTTTACTTACTGCATTACACAGAAAGGTTTGTCTTTTCCTTTCCTTAATTTCCCCTATTTACATTCTGCCGCACTCTGGCTCGGCGTTTGGTCCCTCCCGCATCCCCCCAGCCCGCCACACCATGACCCCTCCCCCCTTTTGTGCCCCCCTTGTCGTTTTTCTTTGTGGGAGTGGAACCCCACCCCCACCCTTCCTCCCCTTTTTTGTCTTCCCCCGTCAACTTCGGTTGTGTTTCCCCTGTGATTGGGGAAGGGTTCCCCTCCCTCTCACGTTGTCCCTTTTGTGTCCCTCCAGACATTTCTCCTCTCCCTCCCCTCCCCAGGGCTGTCCGGTCCTATGGTTCCCCTCCCTGCCTTTATTTTTTTCTTTTTTCTCTCCATTTTCTTTCCAACTTTCCCGCTTCCCTGTATTATTCGTTGTTACTAGCCTCGAACAGGTTCTGGAACTGGTCGACAAACTGACCCGATGCGTTTAGGAAGCCTTCATCTGACCCTCGGATGGCATACCCGGTGGAGAAATGCTGAAAGGTCAGCGAGCCAGTCTGCTGCTGTGAGTGATGCTGCTGATCGCCTGCCGAGCAGGATTCTCCAGCGTACGATTAGGGAAGCAGAAGCCGGGGCGTCGGCCCTCTTCCCGAAAGATTGCCACATTTGGTCATGGCATCAGCCTTACCCCCACAACCTTGGACATTGTCTTGGAAAGGGCTGTCCAGAAGCCAGCAAGTTTGCGAAATGCCCAGAACATGTGGGCGTGGTTGGCCGGGTCCCTCTGGGGCCGTTCACATTTGTCCTCCACCTCCGGGAAGAACCCGCTCATTCGAGGTCTGGGCAGGTCTGTTCTGTGCACTACTTTGAACTGCATTGCTAATCGAATGGAATTGTTTATTTTATTCCTAACTTTATTTTTAAATTATTTACTACTTATTCTCGTTTGTAGATTTCCCCACAGACAGTAGCAGATCTCAGCGGCAAGTCTGAACACTTAATCAGCAAAGTGAAATGATGGCACAATGATGATGGCCTTTCTGCACTATCTTCCCCTTCCAACATTTGCGCTGTTCCCAACCCTAATATATCCACTTTATTTCTCATGAAACGCAGTTGATTTGTTACAGGATGGTTATGTGTCCAGGCGAATGTGGCAGCGGTAGGATGAAGGGTCCGGTTGGTGTCAGAGTGTGACTGGGGAGGATGGCACAAAAGAACGGGAGCCAGGTATCAGGAGCAATTACAGAATAGACAGTAATGAAAGATCAAACGGTAAACAAGGGTGTTTTTTTCTGAAAACGTCATTGCATATTCGTAGATAATCAAGTCATGTTCGAACAGCTTTTGCATGACACCCTAGCACCTTGTGGAAATGTTTGCGCTGAAAGAAATTGATTATGAGACAGAGCAAATTCAATAATAAAAGTTCCAGAAAGCGTTTCATTCGTCTTTAACATATTGAGGATTGGGAACATATTTGAGGATTGGGAACAGTTTGAAACTCAGCAAAGGTGGTTCAAGGGATTGATTAAGAAGGGGAAAATACAATATCAAAGTAAGCTAGCAAGGAACATAAAAACTGATTGTAAAAGTTTCTGTAGGTGTGTAAAGAGAAAAAGATTGCCAAAAATGAATTTAGGCCCCTTATAGTCAGAATCAAGGGAATTTATAATCGGGAACAAAGAAATAGCTGAGGAATTAAAATCATACTTTGCTTCTGTCTTCACAAAGGAAGGCATCAGTAAAGTACCTGAAGTTCTGAGAAACACAAGTTCCAGTGAGGAGCTGAAGGAAATTAGTATTAGTAAAGATATGGTTTTAAGGTTTGCACTGAGTGCTGAATTTGGTGATTTTTGAGTGCGATAGTGAGAGTTTGGTGACCGAGGGAGTATAAGGCTTCATTTTTATCTAAAGTTTAGTCTTTCTTTTATTTAGTTGATTAACTTAAAAGTTGCTGTTTGGTTTAGAAGAAGGTGAATTTTCAATCAGCTTTAAACAGGCTTCTACTTCTAGGCACTTGCAGCTGGAGCTTGTTAATTAGTTAATTGGATTAGGCCAGTTTTTCAGAGGCTAGATTCACAGTATAAAAGTGATCCCCTACAGTGCAGACTTTGTTTGCACTGAGTGCTGAATTTGGTGATTTTTGAGTGCGATAGTGAGAGTTTGGTGACCGAGGGAGTATAAGGCTTCATTTTTATCTAAAGTTTAGTCTTTCTTTTATTTAGTTAATTAACTTAAAAGTTGCTGTTTGGTTTAGAAGAAGGTGAATTTTCAATCAGCTTTAAACAGGCTTCTACTTCTAGGCACTTGCAGCTGGAGCTTGTTAATTAGTGAATTGGATTAGGCCAGTTTTTCAGAGGCTAGATTCACAGTATAAAAGTGATCCCCTACAGTGCAGACTTTGTTTGCACTGAGTGCTGAATTTGGTGATTTTTGAGTGCGATAGTGAGAGTTTGGTGACCGAGGGAGTTAGGTGAGGAGGGAGTAAGGTGCTCCTTTCATTTTGTTTCCGACATTTCCGCAAAGAGTGCGAAGAGAGCCAGGGGTTTACAGGAAGTGTAGCTGACTGGGAGCAGAGTCGGAGGGCGGAGATCTAGTTAGTCCACACAGCAGCTATATTCTGTAAGGTAAGAGGGGATGGAGGCTAGGCCAGTTACATGCTCCTCCTGTAGGATGTGGGTGGTGAGGGATACCACCGGTGTCCCCGCTGACTATACCTGCGGGAAGTGCACCCAACTTCAGCTCCTCAAAGACCGTGTTAGGGAACTGGAGCTGAAGCTGGATGAACTTCGGATCATCCGGGAGGCAGAGGGGGTGATTGAGAAGAGTTACAGGGAGGTAACCACACCCAAGGTACAGGACAAGAATAGCTGGGTTACAGTCAGGGGGAAAAAAACAAACAGGCCGACAGTGCAGGGATCCCTCGTGGCCGTTCCCCTTCAAAACAAGTATTCCGTTTTGGATGCTGTTGGGGGGGATGACCAACCAGGGGAAGGCCCTAGCGGCCAGGTCTCTGGCACTGAGTCTGGCTCTGGGGCTCAGAAGGGAAGGGGGGAGAATAGAAAAGCAATAGTTGTAGGAGATTCAATGGTTAGGGGAATAGATAGGAGATTCTGTGGTCGCGAGCGAGACTCCCGGAAGGTATGTTGCCTCCCGGGTGCCAGGGCCAGGGATGTCTCGGATCGTGTCTTCAGGATCCTTAAGGGGGAGGGGGAGCAGCCAGAAGTCGTGGTGCACATTGGTACCAACGACATAGGTAGGAAAAGGGGTGTGGAGGTAATAAACAAGTTTAGGGAGTTAGGCTGGAAGTTGAAAGCCAGGACAGACAGAGTTGTCATCTCTGGTTTGTTGCCGGTGCCACGTGATAGCGAGGCTAGGAATAGAGAGAGAGTGCAGTTGAACACGTGGCTGCAGGAATGGTGTAGGAGGGAGGGCTTCAGGTATTTGGATAATTGGAGCGCATTCTGGGGAAGGTGGGACCTGTACAAGCAGGACGGGTTGCACCTGAACCAGAGGGGCACCAATATCCTGGGAGGGAGGTTTGCTAGTACTCTTCGGGAGGGTTTAAACTAATTTGGCAGGGGAATGGGAACCGGATTTGTAGTCCAGCAACTAAGGTAGCCGATATTCAGGACGCCAAAGCTTGTAATGAGGCAGTGGGGAAGGGAACACTGACAAAGGAGAGTATTTGCAGGCACGGAGATGGGTTGAAGTGTGTATACTTCAACGCAAGAAGCATCAGGAATAAGGTGGGTGAACTTAAGGCATGGATCGGTACTTGGGACTACGATGTGGTGGCCATCACGGAAACTTGGATAGAAGAGGGGCAGAAATGGTTGTTGGAGGTCCCTGGTTATAGATGTTTCAATAAGATTAGGGAGGGTGGTAAAAGAGGTGGGGGGGTGGCATTATTAATTAGAGATAGTATAACAGCTGCAGAAAGGCAGTTTGAGGAGTATCACCCTATTGAGGTAGTATGGGTTGAAGTCAGAAATAGGAAAGGAGCAGTCACCTTGTTAGGAGTTTTCTATAGGCCCCCCAATAGTAGCAGAGATGTGGAGGAACAGATTGGGAAACAGATTTTGGAAAGGTGCAGAAGTCATAGGGTAGTAGTCATGGGCGACTTTAACTTCCCAAATATTGAGTGGAAACTCTTTAGATCAAATAGTTTGGATGGGGTGGTGTTTGTGCAGTGTGTCCAGGAAGCTTTTCTAACACAGTATGTAGATTGTCCAACCAGAGGAGGGGCAATATTGGATTTAGTACTGGGTAATGAACCAGGGCAAGTGATAGATTTGTTAGTGGGGGAGCATTTTGGAGATAGTGACCACAATTCTGTGACTTTCACTTTAGTAATGGAGAGGGATAGGTACGTGCAACAGGGCAAGGTTTACAATTGGGGGAAGGGTAAATACGATGTTGTCAGACAAGAATTGAAGTGCATAAGTTGGGAACATAGGCTGGCAGGGAAGGACACAAGTGAAATGTGGAACTTGTTCAAGGAACAGATGCTACGTGTCCTTGATATGTATGTCCCTGTCAGGCAGGGAAGAGATGGTCGAGTGAGGGAACCATGGTTGACAAAAGAGGTTGAATGTCTTGTTAAGAGGAAAAAGGTGACTTATGTAAGGCTGAGGAAACAAGGTTCAGACAGGGCATTGGAGGGATACAAGATAGCCAGGAGGGAACTGAAGAAAGGGATTAGGAGAGCTAAGAGAGGGCATGAACAATCTTTGGCGGGTAGGATCAAGGAAAACCCCAAGGCCTTTTACACATATGTGAGAAATATGAGAATGACTAGAGCGAGGGTAGGTCCGATCAAGGACGGTAGCGGGAGATTGTGTATTGAGTCTGAAGAGATAGGAGAGGTCTTGAATGAGTACTTTTCTTCTGTATTTACAAATCAGAGGGGCGATATTGTTGGAGAGGACAGTGTGAAACAGATTGGTAAGCTCGAGGAAATACTTGTTAGGAAGGAAGATGTGTTGGGCATTTTGAAAAACTTGAGGATAGACAAGTCCCCCGGGCCTGACGGGATATACACAAGGATTCTATGGGAAGCAAGAGATGAAATTGCAGAGCCGTTGGCAATTATCTTTTCGTCCTCACTGTCAACAGGGGTGGTACCAGGGGATTGGAGTTTGGCGAATGTCGTGCCCCTGTTCAAAAAAGGAACTAGGGATAACCCTGGGAATTACAGGCCAGTTAGTCTTACTTCGGTGGTAGGCAAAGTAATGGAAAGGGTACTGAAGGATAGGATTTCTGAGCATCTGGAAAGACACTGCTTGATTAGGGATAGTCAGCACGGATTTGTGAGGGGTAGGTCTTGCCTTACAAATCTTATTGAATTCTTTGAGGAGGTGACCAAGCATGTGGATGAAGGTAAAGCAGTGGATGTAGTGTACATGGATTTTAGTAAGGCATTTGATAAAGTTCCCCATGGTAGGCTTCTGCACAAAGTAAGGAGGCATGGGATAGTGGGAAATTTGGCCAGTTGGATAACGAACTGGCTAACCGATAGAAGTCAGAGAGTGGTGGTGGATGGCAAATATTCAGCCTGGATCCCAGTTACCAGTGGTGTACCGCAGGGATCAGTTCTGGGTCCTCTGCTGTTTGTGATTTTCATTAATGACTTGGATGAGGGAGTTGAAGGGTGGGTCAGTAAATTTGCAGACGATACGAAGATTGGTGGAGTTGTGGATAGTAAGGAGGGCTGTTGTCGGCTGCAAAGAGACATAGATAGGATGCAGAGCTGGGCTGAGAAGTGGCAGATGGAGTTTAACCCTGAAAAGTGTGAGGTTGTCCATTTTGGAAGGACAAATATGAATGCGGAATACAGGGTTAACGGTAGAGTTCTTGGCATTGTGGAGGAGCAGAGAGACCTTGGGGTCTATGTTCATACATCTTTGAAAGTTGCCACTCAAGTGGATAGAGCTGTGAAGAAGGCCGATGGTGTGCTCGCGTTCATTAACAGAGGGATTGAATTTAAGAGCCATGAGGTAATGATGCAGCTGTACAAAACGTTGGTAAGGCCACATTTGGAGTACTGTGTACAGTTCTGGTCGCCTCATTTTAGGAAGGATGTGGAAGCTCTGGAAAAGGTGCAAAGAAGATTTACCAGGATGTTGCCTGGAATGGAGAGTAGGTCTTACGAGGAAAGGTTGAGGGTGCTAGGCCTTTTCTCATTAGAGCGGAGAAGGATGAGGGGCGACTTGATAGAGGTTTATAAGATGATCAGGGGAATAGATAGAGTAGACAGTCAGAGACTTTTTCCCCAGGTGGAACACACCATTACAAGGGTCATAAATTTAAGGTGAAAGGTGGAAGATATAGGAGGGATATCAGAGGTAGGTTCTTTACCCAGAGAGTAGTGGGGGCATGGAATGCACTGCCTGTGGAAGTAGTTGAGTCGGAAACATGAGGGACCTGCAAGCAGCTGTTGGATAGGTACATGGATTACGGGAAAATGATATAGTGTAGATTTATTTGTTCTTAAGGGCAGCACGGTAGCATTGTGGATAGCACAATTGCTTCACAGATCCATGGTCCCAGGTTCGATTCCAGCTTGGGTCATTGTCTGTGCGGAGTCTGCACGTCCTCCCCGTGTCTGCGTGGGTTTCCTCCGGGTGCTCCGGTTTCCTCCCACAGTCCAACGATGTGCGGGTTAGGTGAATTGGCCAATGATAAATTGCCCTTAATGTCCAAATTGCCCTTGGTGGTGGGTGGAGGTGTTGAGTTTGGGTAGGGTGCTCTTTCCAAGAGCTGGTGCAGACTCAAGGGGCCGAATGGCCTCCTTCTGCACTGTAAATTCAATGATAATCTATGATTAATCTAGGACAAAGGTTCGGCACAACATCGTGGGCCGAAGGGCCTGTTCTGTGCTGTATTTTCTATGTTCTATGTTCTATATTCACCACATGTTTGACAACTCACGATGACCGCAAATCTCTTCCCGATCCAACACATTTCAATGAAATTACCTGGCTTGGCGATAAAATGTCACAATTTGAAATATGCCTCAGCAGTATATTTTGAACATGATAGGACTGTTTTTTGAGAAGTTAACACTCACTTCTCATGCATGAACGCAGATGATCTTTGCAGTGCCTCCATGCGATGACAGAAGCAACTGAAGTAATGACCATACGTTGCTTTTGGTACCTAAATGGTTTATCTCAATATTCCACTGACTGCGAAACCTACACCATACTTTGCATACATTGCTGCACTCTTCACTTGCCTATACGAGGTGCAAATATCCTCATATCTAAGGCCTCTGTCGTTTAATCCTATCGAGT
The DNA here is from genome assembly GCF_047496885.1 of Scyliorhinus torazame. Classification (NCBI taxonomy): domain Eukaryota; kingdom Metazoa; phylum Chordata; class Chondrichthyes; order Carcharhiniformes; family Scyliorhinidae; genus Scyliorhinus; species Scyliorhinus torazame. The sequence continues at coordinate 184,868,166 of NC_092711.1, read as the reverse complement.
GCTGATCGACAATGCCAATTACAAACTTCTGCAGGTCAAGGACAATCAGTCTCAGTTTGCATACGCTTGCTGTGGAAATTGAAAGAAGTACACAGACAGCAGATGCATGGGACACCAACGCCTGTAATTTCTCTCCTTGCTCATATCGCAATCTGACATGAAACAATATCGCCATTCATGCCCTATCGCTGGTGTAAAATCCTAATTCACTCCCTCCCAGCTTTGTGGGTGTGATTCAAGCGCACATATTGCAGAGGCGCTAGAAGACGCAGCACTCTGCACGTTCTCAAGAACAGTGACGGTACGCAATGAATGTTCGCCATGACAATACCGCCCAGACCCAGGGACATATTTTTAAACAACGCAAAATGCTTCAGGTCTGCTGCTCCATTGCATCCCTGTAGTAAATATATGCGATTTGAGACACGGGCTTCTCATTGATCTTAATCACCAGATTATTATGCTTGTTTGTGGTTTTAGCTTGATGCTTCGGGATGAGTTCAAGAAAGTAATAATCGAAGAAACCGGAATGCTGCCTGTCAGGTATTCCAAAAAATCATGTTAGACTTACCCTGAGGACATTTATTGAAACAAAAGTGATTAAAGCATGAAGCTTACTGTTATTGCATTCCATACCTTTGCAACCACAGAGTCCGATACAATGACAAATTGATAAGACATCAGGAAATTCAAATCAAAGCTGACTGTAAAATCTACTGTTCATTTCTACCGTTTTGAAATTGAGCACCAGTTACTGCTGTTTTTCATATTTTATTTTGAAAAAAATCATTGCACATATAACAGTGACAGCAACGGAAATTTAATGATCTTGGAGCAAAGCAGAGCATTGTGTTATGGGCCTGATTTTAGGGAACTCCAAAGTGTATTGTGGAGCTCACTTTACCTACAACTTTGAATAGATTGTGGTTATGGGGAGCACACCGGCCCACTCTGCAAGTGTGATACAACAGAAATCTACAGTACTTTTAAATTAAAACAATGTTTAACTCTTAATCTTTCCTTGCAACATCCATAATACAAAGCGAACCCTTTTTACAGAAACATATCAAGTTTAACTTCACTCCTGAGAACAATTATCACTTTGAAATCACCAAATGAACATTCATAAGCTTGCAGAGATTCGTACACATATTGCCGTGACTGCAGCTTCTCCAAATCTAAAACGAAACTAAACACATCCTGTAGCTGCAAGACCAAAGTGAAAGTAAAAGCAGAGAGACAGCCCAGCTCCAGCCACACTCTTTCCTCACTGATAAATTCTCATTACTTAAAGGTACATCAACTACAGCTATTTTATAAAACCCCATTTCTTAAAGGTACTCTCACATGACAATTGGAGTCAAAGTTCATTTCAAACATGCGTTATATGAATTACAGAGATGCCATAAGGCTCCATCCTAGCTCCAGACGAGCCTCGGTCAGGTTCAAAACAAATTCCGTCTTAAGTTATCACAAAGAACAAAGAACAATATAGCACAAGAACATGCCCTTAGGCCCTTCAAGCCTGTACCGATCATGATACCAACCTTTGCCAAAACCCTCAGCACTTCCGGGTGCCGTATGCCTCTATACCCATCCTATCCATGTGTTTGTCAAGATGCCATTTGAACGCCGTTAATGTATCTGCTTCCACAACCTCCACTGGCAACACGTTCCAGGCCCTCATCACCCCCTGCATAAGAAACCTGCCTCGCACATCTTCTGTAAACTTTGCCCCACGGACCTTAAATCTATGCCCCCTGGTGACTGACCCCTCCACCCTGGTGAAGAGTGCCTGCCCATCCACTCTATTCATGCCCCTCATAATCCTGTCGGCCTGTATCACCCGTGTGTGCTTAACCAGATGACAGTGTTTATGTAGTTACATTATGTATCTTGTGTTGCCCCATTATGTATTTTCTTTTTATTTTCTTTTATTTTCATGTGCTCAATGATTTGTTGAGCTGCTCGCAGAAAAATACTTTTCGCTGTACCTCGGTACACTTGAAAATAAATCAATCCAATCTAAGCAGGTCACCCCTCAACCTCCGTCTTTCTCATGAAAACAGTCCCAGTCTATTCAGCTTCGCCAAATACTTAACAGCCACCAGACCAGGCAACATCCTGGGAAACCTCCTCTGCACCCTTTCCAAAGCCTCCTCATTCTTCGGGTTGTGTGGCGACCAGAATTGTACGTAATATTCCAAGTGTGGCGTTACCAACATTCCGTACAACTGTAGCATGACGTGCCTGTTTTTATACACGATTCCCCCTCCAATGAAGGCAAGCAGTCCGTATGCTTTCTTGACTCCGTTGTCCACTTGTGTTGCCACCTTCAAAGATCTGTGGACATGCACGCTCAGATCTCTCTGACTTTCTAAATTCAAAAGCATTTTGCAATTTACGGTATATTTCCCCTCTGTATTAGACCTACCACAATGCATTACCTCACATTTTTTAGATTAGAACTATACATTTGTCCGGATTAAACTCCATTTGCCATTTATCTGCCCAGGTCTCCAAACTATCTATATTCTGCTCTATCTTCTGACAACCCACAACACTATCTGCTACTCCACCAACATTGGTGTCATCCGCGAACATACTAATCAGAACGGCTACATTTTCCTCCAAATTGTTTCTGTACACTACAAACAACCGAGGCCCAAACACAAATCCCTGTGGAACACCACGAGTCACAACCTTCCATTCAGAACAAAACCCTTCTACTGCTATCCTGTGCCTTCTGTGACTGAGGCAGTTCTGTATCCACCTTACCACCTCAACTCTGATCCCGTGTGACTTTTCCTTTTGTACCAGTCTGCCATGAGGCATCTTGTCAAAGGCTTTACTGAAGTCCATGCAAACAGCATATACCGCCCTCCACATATCAATCATCATTGTCACCTCCTCAAAAAGCTCGATCAAATTAGTGACGCACGCCCACCCCTTCACAAAACCATGCTACCTATCGTTTATGAATCCATTTGTTTCCAAATCCTATCCCTTAGAATTCTCTCCAATAATTTACCTACTGCCGACGTGAGGCTCATCAGCGTATACTTCCCAGGATTATCCCTGCTACCTTTCTTAAACAGCGGTACCACATTAGCTATTTTCCAGTACTCTGGGATCTCACCTGTAGCTAATGAGGAAACAAAGATGTCAGTTAAGGCCCCGGAAAATTTCTCCCTTTCTTCCCTCAGTATTCTGGGGTAAATCCCATCCAGCCCAGGAGACTTTTATACCTTAATCACTTTTAAAAGACCCATTTCACGCCGTAATCTAAGAGGATGCCGAATTCTACAGTCTGCAGTCAAATTTATACAGAGGGGAAATTAATATTTTTAATGGCAGGCAGTTGTGTTTTACAACCTTCGATATAAGTTGTCCGTTGCGTATGCTTCTTGGAAGTGAGTCAATGCATTATACTTACGTATGTTAATACAAGGGCCTGACGGAAACTCAATTGGAATTTCTAGCATCTCACAGCAACAAATTGTCTCCATGAATGCAAGTGGAGGGTATTCGAATCTGCCGTTTTACCCCTAATTTCTCACAGTGCACGGTCACTTACATCAATTCAAGTAGAAATTATGATTAAGTTGCACATTTTTCAATTTACTGTACTATACACGCTAATACTGAAGCTGCCATCTCCTGCAAGGTCCCACATGGGAGGTTTATAAAGAAGGCAAATGCACACAGGATACAGGCTACCTTGATAAGGTGAATTCAAAATCGGCTTAGCTGCAGGAACCAGAATGTAATAATAGACCACGGCTTTACTGACTGGAAGGCAGTGTCCAGTAGCGTACCACAAAGACAAATGGTCCCTAATTGTTTGTCATTTATGTAAATATTTGTGAAAAATATTTTTATTGAAGCATTTGAAAAGTTTTTATAACAATAACAAAGAAAACAATAATAACATAAACATCAAAATGGTAAACTAGACATTTCCCACCCAACCCCTTCTGTACATCCCTTAACCATATTGCACCTACCCGCCCCTCCCCCTTCAGAATGCTGCTTCTGCTGACATTTTAATTTTCCCTGGGAAAGTCGACGAACGGCTGCCACCTCCGAGAGAACCCCAGCATTGACCCCCCCTCAAGGCAACTTTATTTTCTCCAACTTGAACAACCCAGCCATGTCACTGACCCAAGTCTCCACACTCGGGGGGCTTCGACTCCCTCCACATTAAAAGGATCCGTCTCCGGGTTACCAGGGAGGCAAGGGCCAAAACGTTGGCCTCTTTCACTCCCTGAACTCCCGGGCCTTCTGACACTCCAAAGATCGCTATCTCTGGACTCGGCACGACCCGCGTACCTAGCACCTTGGACATTGCCTTGGCAAACCCCTGTCAGAATCCTCCAAGCTTCGGGCATGCCCAAAACATATGAACATGGTTTGCTGGGCTACCCGCACACCTCGCACATCTATCTTCTACCCCGAAAAACTTGTTCATCCTCGCCGCCGTCATGTATGCCCGGTGGACCACCTTAAACTGTATTAGACTGAGCCTAGCGCATGATGGGGAGGAATTTACCCTGCTTAGGGCATCCGCTCACAGACCCGCCTCTAACTCCCCACCTAGCTCCTCCTCCCACCTGCCCTTCAGCTTGTCCATCAGGGTCTCCTCCGCCTCCAGCAACGCCTGATAGATATCCGACACTTTCTACTCCCCCACCCAGGTACCAGACACTACTCTGTCCTGTACCCCCCGTGGCAGGATCAGCGGGAAAGCCGACACCTGCTTCCTCAGAAAGTCCCAGACTTGTAAATAACTGAAACCATTCCCCGGCGGCAGCTTGAACTTCTCCTCCAGCGCCTTCAAATTGGGAATACTCCTGTCAATGAACAGATCTCCCATTCGTCTAATTCCTGCTCTCTGCCAACTTCGGAACCCGCCATCTATCCTACCTGGCGTGACCCTGTGGTTGTTGCAAATCAGGGTCCAGACTGACGCACCCTCCACCTTCTTATACCTCCTCCATTGCCCCCAGATCCTCAATGCCGCCACCACCACCGGGCTCGTGGAGTACCGGGCTGGCGAGAATGACAGAGGTGCCATTACCAGTGCTCCCAAACTGGTGCCTTTGCATGACGCCGCCTCCATCCACTCCCATGCCGACCCCTCCCCCATTACCCACTTCGTAATCATCGCTATATCCGCCGCCCAGTAGTAGTTGCAGAAGTTCAGCAGCGCCAACCCACCTCCCCCGACTGCACTCCAACAACATTTTCTTCATCTGTGGGGTTTTATTCGCCCATACAAAGCCCGAAATAATCTTGTTTACCTGCTTGAAAAAGGCCTTAGGGATAAAGATGGGAAGGCACTGGAAGACAAACAGAAATCTGGGGAGCACCGTCATTTTCACGGCCTGCATCCTCACTGCCAGCGGGAGCATATCCCATCTTTCAAAGTCCCCCTCCATTTGCTTCACCTGCCGGGTTAGGTTGAGCTTGTGTAATGCCTCTCATTTCCGAGCCACCTGTATTCACAGGTAGCGAAAACTCCTCCCTCCCATGCTGAGTGGCAGTTCCTTCAGTCACCACTCCTACCCCCTTGCCTGGATCACGAACAATTCACTTTTCCCCATGTTCAATTTGTACCCTGCAAACCTGCCAAATTCCCCCAAGATCTGCATAACCTCTCCCATCCCCTCCACCAGGTCCGAGATGTATAAGAGCAGATCGTCCGGATACAGCGAAACTGGTGCTCCACCCACCCCCCCTCCCCCCGAACCAGCCCCTGCCAATTCCTTGACGCTCTCAGCGCCATGACCAGCGGCTCTATAGCCAGAGCGAACAGCAACGGGGAGAGGGGGCACCCCACCTCCTCCCTCGGTGTAGCTTAAAGTAGCCGACCTCAGCCAGTTCATGCACACAATTGCTACCAGCACCTGGTAGAACCATCGCACCCAGTCGATGGAACCCTCCCCAAACCCAGACCATCCCAGCGTCTCCGAAGGATACTCCCACTCCACCCGATCAAAAGCCTTTTCCGCGTCAATTGCAACCACCACCTCCGACTTCTCTCCTTCTGAGGGCATCATAATTACATTCTAAAGCCTCCGAACGTTAGCATTGAGCTGTCTACCCTTATCAAATCCGGTTTGGTCCTCCCCTATCACCCCCGGGACACAGTCTTCTATCCTATTGGCCAGAATCTTAGCCAGCAGCTTGGCATCTACATTCAAAAGCGCGATCGGCCGAGATGACCCACATTGCTCCGGGTCTTTTTCTCGTTTAAGGATGAGCGAAATCGAGGCCTGCGACATCGTTGGTGGGCGGGCGGGGGTGGGGGGGGGGGGGAGGGGGGGGGGCGCGAGGATTCCCCTCTATTTAGCCTCATTAAAGGTCCTCATCAGCAGTGGCACAAAACCTCTGAGAACTTCTTGCAGAATTCGTCCGGGTAACCATCCAGCCCCGGAGCCTTGCCCGCCTGCATGCCCTCCAGTCCTTTAGCAATTTCCTTTTGCTTCAATCGGAGCCCCCAGCCCCTCGTCCAGGGCCTCCGCCACCCTCGGAAACCTCAACTGATCCAGGAACTGCCTTCTACACCAGGCGGGGGTTCCAACTCATATAATTTGCATTAAAATTCTTTTTAAAAGTCGTTCACCGCCCCCCCCCCCCTGAGTCCAAGACCGTTTGACCCTCCCTATTCCTTACTCCCCCAATCTCCGTGGCCGCTTCTCTCTTATTAACCTTGTGCGCCAAAATCCTGCTCGACTTTTCCCCATATTCGTAGACCGCCCTCCTTGCCCTTCTCAACTGGTCCACTCCGTGGTCTGTATATCTCCTGTCCACTCGAAGGATCTCCTCCACTAATCTCTCCCTTTCTGCTCGTTCCACCTTTTCTCTGTGGGACCGAATCGAAATTAGTACCCCTCTTCCAACTGCATTCAGAGCCTCCCAAACCACCGCTGCTGATACCTCACCCATATTGTTTGTATCCATGTAATTCTGAATGGACTTATTCACCAGCCCGCAGACCGCTTCCTCCCCACATCCAGCCTCCACAGCGGGCGCTGCTCTCTTTCCTCACTCAACCGCAAATCCACCCAAAGCGGGCATGATCAGAGACTGCAATCGCCGAATATTCCAACCCTGTCACCTTCGGAATTAGCGCCCTGCTTAGAACAAAAAAAAAATCAATGCGAGAGTAAACTTCATGGTCATGAGAAATAAACGAAAACTCCTTCGACCTCGGCCAGTCAAATCTCCACAGTTCTATCACCCCGCCCCCCCCCCGCCCCCAATTCTGCTCCATTAAACCCCTCAACTCCTTCACCGCGGCAGGCCTCCTTCCAGTTCTGGATTTTGAGCGGTCCAGATCGGGATCAATGACCATGTTAAAGGTCTCCCCCCCGCCCCCCCCCCCCACCCCCGTGATCAAGCCATGAGACTCTAGGTCCGGGATCTTGCCTAACACGCGTCTCATAAATCCCACATCGTCCCAGTTCGGAGTGTGTACGTTTTCAAGCACCACCTGTACACCCTCCAGCTTCCCACTCACCATAATATACCTAGCCCCCTTATCTGCCACAGTTCTTCCAGCCTCAAACGCCACCCGCTTGCTGATCAATAATGCTACCCCCATGGTCTTTGAGTCCAGCCCAGAGTGAAGCACCTGACCAACCCACCCCTTTCTCAATCTCGTCTTATCATTGATCTTTAGATGTGTCTCCAGAAGCGTCGCTACACCTGCCTTCAGCCCCTTTAAATGCGCAAAAACGCGAGCCCTTTTGACCGACCCATTCAAACCATTCCATGTAATCAGCCTGGACGGGGGGCTGCCACCACCACCACCCCCCCCCCCCAACACACACACTCACAACAGCCCCCGAAACCTAATCCCCCAGGTCAAGCACCATCTTAGCACATGTTCACCCCCCCCCACCACGCTGCCGAGAGTCAGCTGACCTATGCTGACGCCGACAGCCCCCGCCTTTGGTGCCAAACAGTCTGGCTCCCTATTGTTCGAACCCCTCTCCCGATATGCATAAACCATTTAAAAACAGCCCAGACCCCAGTAAGTAAACAACCTCAAGTAAAATAAATTGACATAAACCAATGCAGAAACAATCGCTTGAAACTAGACCCAACCTCCCACAGAATAGCACCAAATTCGGGGCCCCCTTCCCCCTCCGCATCCAAGCTCTGCAAAAACAAAGCACCCTCAAAGCACCACCGCAGCCCAATACTTAACCCACATATAGTCTTATTTGAACCGATACAAGAATTACAAAAATTACAAACCACCGCCACATAACTCCTTCAAGGCTTAAGGTATTTTAAGACGATTCCAACTTCTTTTCTTTAATAAAAGACCATACATCGTCCGGTGCCTCAAAGTAAAAGTGCCGGTCTTCTTGCGTAACCCACAACCGCGCTGGATACAGCATCCCGAATTTCACCACCTTCTTGAAGAGGATCACCTTCACCCGGCTAAACTCAGCACATCTCGTGGCCAGCTCCGCTTCCAGGTCCTGGTAGATGCGCACATCGTTATTCTCCCATCTGCTGCTCCGCTCGTTCTTGGACCACCGCAAGACGGGCTCTTTGTCCGAAGAACGGTGGAAACGCACCACCATGGCCCTCGGCGGATCATTCGCCTTAGGCTACCTTGCGAGGGCTCGTTGCGCTCCGTCCACTTACAGGGGCCGAGAAAACGCCCGGGGCACCATCAGCTTCTCCAGCATGCTCGCCACAGATGCTCCCGCATTCGACCCCTCAATTCCTTCGGGGTGGGAGGGGGGTGGGGGGGGGGATGGGCAACGATCCTTACGTTCTGCCTCCTGGATCTGTTCTCCAGGTCCTCCAACTTCTCCTGCATTTTCTTGTGGCGCTCATCCAACACCTCAACCTTATGCTCCAGCACGGTTAGATAGTCCTCCTGGCTGGACAACTTCACCTCAATTTCTTGTATAGCTTTCCCCTGGGCCGCCTGATTCAAAACAACTTGATCGATCGCAGCCTTGATTGGGACCATCGTTTCCTTTTTCAGCTCAGCGAAACAGTCCTGAAAGAACTTCGTCTGCTGCTCCTTAGACCACTGAGCCACCGCTCCCTCGTCCTGACCCTCCACCATGCTGCGCCGTGGTAGCAGCTCCGACTGCTTCACTCTATCTGGGCTGAGTCTTTTCACACGGCCTTTTCTAGTCCAATTAGCCATATATCGGAGGGAGAATCCTTCTTAATATCGTCCTCTACACCGATCTATCCCCTAAAATCCGGAAACGTCGGGAAAAAGATCCGAAAGTCCGTTTCAGGCGGGAGCTATCGAATGTGCGACCTACTCCTCCACGGTCGCCACCAGAAGTCCCGTTTGTCATTTATATAAATGACATAGATAACTATATCCGGGGTAGGATCAGTAAGTTTGCGGATGACACAAAGATTCGCCGTGCGGTTAAAAGTGAGGTTGAGTGTATTGGGTTACAGGAAGATAGAGATGGGGTGGTCAATTGGGCAGAGAAGTGGCAGAGAGAATTTAACCCTGAAAAGTGTTCGGTGATACACTTTGGAAGGAGTAATTTGACAAGGAAATATTCAATGAATGGCCTGACACTGGGAACTTCCGGGGAACAAAGAGACGTTGGCGTGTCTGTCCATAGATCTCTGAAGGCAGAAGGGTACTTTAACAGGGTGGTGAAAAAGGCATGTGGGACACATGCTTTTATCAATCGAGGCATTGATGCCAAAAGCAGGGAGGACATATTGGAGTTTTATAGAACTTTGGTGAGGACACAGCTAGAGTACTCTGTGAAATTCTGGTCGCCACATCATAGGAAGGATCTGATTGTATTGGAGGGGTGCAGAGGAGATTCCCCAGTATGTTTCCTGGGATGGAACATTGAAGATACGAAGAGAGGTTGGATGGGCTTGGGTTGTTTTTGCTGGGGCAGAAAAGACTGAGGGGCGACCTGATGGAAGAGTACTATACTATGTGGGGCATATCAGGGTGGATAGGGAGCAGCTGTTCCCTTTATTTGATGGATAATTTACGAGTGAACAAATGTTTATTGTGAGGGGCAGGAGGTTTATGGGGAGTTTGAAGAAAAACCTTTTAGTCAGATCGTTCTGGCGGTCTGGAATGCACTGTCTGGGAGGGTGGTTGAATTGGGGTTCCTCACATCCTTTAAAAAGTACCTGAGTGAGGACTTGGCATGTCATACCATTCAAGGCTATGGGCCAAGGGCTGGTAAATAGGATTAGGTTGGTAGATCAGGTGTCTTTCATGCATCGGTGCAAACTGGATGGGCCGATGACCATCTTCCGCAGTGTATCATTGGTTCATTATTTGACTTTGATTCTGTCTAATCTGCCTATACTCAGCCATCAGCAAAGTGATGGAATGATGTTTTTAATGTCCGCTATTATGCCCTGTGAAAGTTCACTCAGAAACTCTATCTTCCGCTTTAACCAATCTCTTGGCCCTCTTTTGTGAATTCTAACCTGTTCAATTTTTCAGGTTTTCTTGCAAATTGATATGAATCAGTCTATTACTCTGATAAAGTTCCTCTGCCTCGACTACCGACATATACTGATGCCAGTGTATACCATCTGTACAATATACTGCTGCAAATTTCCACGGTTACAGACCAACGACCTTTGTCACCTGCAAGGACTAGGGCAGCAGATGCATGGAAACACAACCATCAGCAACTTCCCCGTCAAGCCACACAGACTCCTGACTTGGAACTATACACCCGTTTCTTTACTGTTGCTGAATAATCTTCCTATAAATCCTGCTTAACACATGCACCACATTGAAGACAAAACTGAACGGAGACAGACAATAGAACAGAGAACACACAGTGCAGAAGGAGGCCATTCGGCCCATCAAGTCTGAACCGCCCCACTTAAGCCTTCACTTCCACCCTATCCCCGTAACGTAATAACACCTACTAACCTTTTTTGGTCACTCAGGGCAATTTATCATGGTCTATCCACCTGACCTGCACGTCATTGGACTGTGGGAGGAAACCGGAGCACCCGGAGGAAACCCATGCAGACCACGGGGATAACATGCAGACTCCGCACAGACAGTGACCCAGCGGGGAATCGATCCTGGGACCCTGGCGCTGTGAAGCTACACTGCTGCCCTGTCATAAGGGCATTCTTAAGTGCAGACAGGGATGGTCAGTAACAATAGTGGTGTTTCAGCGACGCCCATGTACCGGGAGCGGAAATACCACAAAAGAAAGATCTGTCAGAATGATTTTTATTAAACTGACACTCTAAAGCTTTATCGTCCCGATGAACTATTCTGTGCACGTGGAAGCAGGAAGAATAAATGATTCACAGAAGGATCAATTGTGTGGGCTCCCCGCGATGTGACAGTGCGAGGAGTTCCAACCGGAACTGTGAATTAAAATCCCTTCCCACAGACCGGGAGTTTTCTGTGGAGTAACTTCAATAGTATGTAGTGGTCGGTTTGCCACACAGTAAGCACATATACAGGCTTCTTCTGCCGCGTTTCCTCCTTTAGCTTTGCAAGGGGTACGTTAGGCAGTTCCGGATGAATCGAATTGCTCTGCCAGATGTTTCTGAGCTGCTAAATTTGAGTTTTTGTTCCTCAAATGTTCCTTCCAAAATCCTGGAACATGGATTTATAAAGGCCATCACTATCAGTCTAGGATGGGATTTCCAGATGGAAGTTTCTGGTCACGGTTGCATTTAGTTCTTCTTCCTTCCTTCCATAGTATAATAAAATCCCGGCCCAAACACGCTCCATCCTTTTCTATCCATGCCAGAGCCTTTCACACTATTGTATAAGATCATACGAACTAGGAGCAGGAGTAGGTCATCTGGCCCTTCGAGCTTGCTCCGCCATTCAATGAGATCATGGCTGATCTTTTGTGGACTCAGCTGCACTTTCCCGCCCGAACACCATAACCCTTTATTCCTTTATTCTTCAAAACGTCTTTCTATCTTTATCTTGTTTAATGAAGGAACCTCAACTGCTTCACTGGGCAGGGAATTCCATAGATTCACAACAATTTGGGTGAAGAAGTTCCTCCTAAGCTCAGTCCTAAATCTACTTCCCCTTATTTTGAGGTTTTGCCCCCTAGTTCTGCTTTCACCCGCCATTGGAAACAACCTCCCCGCACCTATCTGATCTATTCCCTTCATAACTTTGTACGTTTCTCTAAGATCCCCCCCCCCGCCCCACCCCCCACCCCGCCCTCCCCCTCCCCGCATCCTTCCAAATTCGAACGTGGACGGTCCCAGTCTACTCAACCTCTCCTCGTAATCCAACCCCTTCAACTCTGGGATTAACCTAGTGAATCTCCTCTGCAGATCCTCCAGTGCCAGTACGTCCTTTCTCCGGTAAGGAGACCAAAACTGAACACAATACTCCAGGTGTGGCCTCACTAACACCTAATACAGTTCCAGCATAACCTCTCTAGGCTTAAACTCCACCCCTCTAGCAATGAAGGACAGAAATCCATTCGCCTTCTTAATCACCCGTTGCACCTGTAAACCAACTATATGCAACTCGTGCACTAAGACATTCAGGCCCCTCTGCACAGCAACATTTATTAATATTTTGTCATTTAAATAATAATCCCTTTTGCTGTTATTCCTCCCAAAATGGATAACCTCACATTTGTCAACATTGTATTCCATCTGCCAGACTCTAGCCCATTCACTTAAACTATCCAAATCGCTCTGCAGACTGCCAGTATCCTCTGCACTTTTTGCTTTTCCACTCATCTTAGTGTCGACTTCAAACTTGGACACATTGCACTTGGTCCCCAACTCCAAATCATCTATCTAAATTGTGAACAATTGTGGGCCCAACACTGATCCCTGAGGGACACCACTAGCCACTGATTGACAATCAGAGAAACACCCATTAATCTCCACTCTTTGCTTTCTATTAATTAACAAACGGTCTATCCTTGCTACTACTTTACCCTTAACGCCATGCATCTTTATCTGATGCAGCAACCTTTTATGTGGCACCCTGTCAAAAGCTTTCTGGAAATCCAGATATACCACATCCATTAGCTCCCCATTGTCTTCCGCACTGGTCCTGTCCTCAAAAAGTCCACTAAATTAGTTAGGCACGACCTGCCCTTTATGAACCCATGCTGCGTCTGTCCAATGGGACAATTTATATCCAGATTCCTCGCTATTTTTTCCTTGATGATAGATTCCAGCATCTTCCCTACTAGTGAAGTTAAGCTAACTGGCCTAGAATTACCTGCTTATTGCCTACCTCCTTTTTAAAACAATAGTGTCACGTTTGGTAATTTCCAATCCGCCGGGACCACCCCAGAGTCGAGTGAATTTTGGTAAATTATAATGAGTGCATTTGCAATTTCTCTAGCCACCTGGGACTGGTTTAGGACAGTGGGCTACACAGCTGGCTTGTCATGCAGAACAAGCCAGCACCGCAGGTTCAATTCCCGTACCGGCCTCCCCGAACAGGCAAAGGAATGTGGCGAGTAGGGGCTTTTCACAATAACTTAATTGAAGCTGACTTGTGACAATGAACTATCATTATCATTATCTCTTTTAGTACCCTATGATGCATTCCATCAGGGCCAGGAGACTTGTGTACCTTTTGCTCCATTAGCTTGCCCATCACTACCTCCTTAGTGATAACACGTTACTCACCTGTCATAGCCTGATTTCCACCAGTCACTGGCATGTTATTTGTATCTTTCACTGTGAAGACCGACCCAAAATACCTCAGCCATTTCCTCATCTCCCATTATTAAATCTCCCTTCACATCCTCTAAAGGACCAATATTTACCTTAGCCTCTCTTTTTGTTTTATATAATCAGCCATGATTGAATGGCGGAGTGGACTCGATGGGCCGAATGGCCTTACTTCCGCTCCTATGTCTTATGGTCTTATATATTTGTAGAAACTTTTACCATCTGTTTTTATATTCTGAGCACGTTTACTCTCATAATCTATATTACTCTTCTTTATAGCTTTTTTAGTAGCTTTCCGTTTCCCCCTAAAGATTTCCCAATCCTCTAGGCTCCCACTAATCTTTGCTATTTTGTTTGCTTTTTCCTTCAAGTTGATACTCTCCCTTATTTCCTTAGATATCCAGGGTCGATTTACCCTCTTTCCTCCGCCCTTACTTTTTGTTGGTATAAACGTTTGCTGAGCACTGTGAAAAATCCCTTGGAAGGTTCTCCACTGTTCCTCAACTGTTTCACCATAACGTCTTTGCTCCCAGTCTACCTTAGCCTACTCTTCTCTCTACTCTTCAGTCTACTCTTCTCTCATCCCATTGTAATCTCCTTTGTTTAAGCACAAAACACGAATGTTTGATTTTACCTTCGCACCCTCCATCTGTATTTTAAATTCCGCCATATTGTGATCGCTCATACCAAAATGATCCCTAACTATGAGATCATTAATTAACCCTGTCTCATTACAGGACCAGATTTAGGAAAGCTTGTTCCGTCATGGGTTCCATTACATACTGTTCTAGGAAACTAGTGCGGATACATTCTATAAACTCCTCCTCAAGACTGCCTTGACCGACCTGGTTAAACCAATCGACATGTAGTTTTAAATCCCCCATGATAACTGCTGTACCATTTCTACATGCATCAGGTGTTTCTTTGTTTATTGCCCGCCCCACCGTAATGTTACTATTTGGTGGCCTATCAGTGATTTTTTTCGCCTTACTATTCCTGATTTCCACCCAAATGGATTCAACTTTATCCTCCATAGCACCGATGTCATCCCTCACTACTGCCCGGATGTCATCTTCAAATAACAGAGCTACTTACCATCCACTCTGTCCTTCCGAATAGCTTGATACCCTTCGATATTTAACTCCCAGCCGTGACCATCCTTTGACCATGTTTCAGTAATGGCCACAAAATCATAGTCTATCACGATGATTTGCCCCATCAGCTCATTTACCATATTACGAATACTACGAGCATTCAGGTAAAGTGCCCTTACGTTGGCCTTTATACCTCTACCTCCACCTCTATCAATAACCTCTCCTAAGTTATTTTTCCTTTTAACTTTCTTCCTAATTTTCTTTGTCGTTGAACCCATATCTTCATGTAATAACCTGCTGCTTCGCTTTCCATTCAAATTTGTGCTTCCCGTTTTATTCTTTTTAGTATTACTAGGCCTATTCACTGAGCTCTCCTCAGTCAATGTACCCTGTACTGTGGCCCTTTTTGATTTTTGGCTATCTTTTCTCTGCCTTACACTTTCCTTCTTACTGCCTTTTGTCTCTGTCCCCGTTTTACTTCCCTCCGACTTTCTGCATCGGTTCCCATCCCCCTGCCGCATTAGTATCTGTTGCTGCCATCCTTCAATTCTCACTTACTATCTCAAACTCACCCCTTCTCGCTGTCAGAAATGGCAACTAATAGCGTCCGCTAAATTACAGGCTGGCATTAAATAACAGTTTTATAATCTCGAGGTGCTCAGTCTGACAGTGTTCAGGACGAGTCTCCCCAGTTCTTTACTATCGTTCTGCTATCCAGAACGTTCGGACACTTGTCCCTTTCTGATTTGCATCCATGGAACCTCAATGTTAAAATTGACTATTTAGGCCTACAGTCACTTGTCCCACTGCCTCTACCTCCACGCATTGCCTCCCTATCTCAATTACCTGCTGACTCTGATTGAATTCTGTTACACACACATTCGTGGGTGCTTCCTGCTCACAAGGTGCGGGACGGACGATTTTACTTTTAAATCCATTATTTCCTTCGCCTCCTTTTGCTTAAATATTCTCATAGTGACAGTGTAGCACCCTAGTCATTGATACGATTGCAGGGTCATTAACACTGAGGAGCTGGAGTCCGTCGTTTTGACGATGAAACATTGTTCTCTTTCAGAAACATCACGATTAATCTTTAATTTCAAAGGTTAATGATATACTTGCCATACAGGGGGTGCAGGGAAGATTCACTAGAGTGATTCCTGGGATAGCAGGATTGACAGATGGGGGGGGGGGATTGGAAGACTCGTCCGTTATTTACTGGAATTTAGAGAAATCAGAGAGGCTCTAATTGAATCGAATACAATTCTGACAGGGCTGACCAGACAATGTGCACGGATGTTGTTTCCTCTGGATGGAGGGTCTAGAACAAGAGATCACATTCGCAGGATACCGGAAAGGCCATTTTGCATGAGAAGAATTCTGTGAAATTATCTAATGCATCGTGCTGATGAACCAAACAACTGACTATGTTTAGAAGGAAATAGATTTGTCAACTCGAAAATCATTAAGTTGCATGGGAGAGCACAGGGGAATGGTGTTGCAAGACAGGATCAGCCATGCTCATCTTGAATGCCGGGGATAACTCGCGGGTGCTAATGCCACACTCCTGATCTTTTTGTTATTTTTCAACATTTCTAACGTTTTTGTGAATGAGAAGTCTAACAATCTCTGCTTTAACCATGCACAACCATTAAGCTTCTACAGTCCTCTGTGATAGAGAATTCCAGAGATTCACAATCATTTTGGAAACACGCTTGTCGTCATCTTGGACATAAATATCATCCCCTCATTGAGAACTGTTGCCCTGTTTGTAGAGTTCTCGACCAATGGAAGCACCTTATCGACTGCGAACGTAACTTTTCGTTTAATTATTTTATGTGTTTAAATAGGATCACCTCTCATTCTTCAAAACTTTAGTCAATGTTGAGGAGGGGACCAGGTATGCAAATGAGGACAATTATTTTATGTACTTGATATGGATTTCAGCTAAGCCATTGACAAGGTACCACATTGGAGACTTATAAAGAAGGCACACGGGGTAATTTGATAAGGTGGATTAAAATTGGCTCACTTGTAGGAGACGGAGTATAATGACATAAGGGTGCTTTAGTGACTGGAAGCCAGTATGCCGTGCCATACCACAGTGTTCTATGCTGGTTCCCCTGTTATTCGTCATTGATATAAATGTATGGATGACTCTATGGTAGTGTGGTCAATATGTCTACGGAAGACAAAAAGAGTGACATTGAGTGACTTGGGTTACAGGAAGACATAGATGGGATGGTCAAATGGGCAGATCAGTGGCATTCGCTATTTAACCCTGAAAATGTGAGGTAATACACTTTTGAAAGGCATGATCTGACAAGGAAGTATTCAATGAACGCCACGACAATCTGAAGTTCTGAGCAGCAAACGAATCTTGGTGCGTGTGCCCTTAGATCTATGAAGGTGGTAGGGCAGGTGAATATTGTGATGAAAATGGCATATGGAAACTTCTCTTTGTTAATCGAGTCATAGATTACAAAAGCAGAGAGCTAATGTAGGAGAGATATAGAACTTTGGTGAGGCCACATCTGCAGTACTGTGTCCAGTTATGGTCGCCACATTATAGGAAGGATGTGGTAGCACTGCAGGGGCTGCAGCGGAGATTCACCAGGATGCTATCTGGCGTGAAACATTTTAGTTTGAAGTGAGGTTGGATAGGCTTGGTTTGTTCATGTTGGAGCAGAGAAGACTGAGTGACGACCTGATAGAGGTTTACAAGATCATGAGGGGCATGGACAAGGTTAACAGGGAGCAGCTCTTTCTTTTATTTGAACGGTCACAAGTTCGAAATGAGGGTCAGGAGGTTTACGGTGGCTGTGAGATAAAGGATTATTACCTAGAGGATGGTGACGGTCTGTAACGCATTGCCTGGGAGTATAGTAGAAGCATGTGCCTCATATCTTTAAAACGTATCTGGGTGAGCACTTGATACATCATAACGTCACGACTATAGGTCAAGAGATCAGGTAGGCAAAGCAGGTGTTTTCATAGAATCATAGAATCCATACAGTGCAGAACGAAGCCATTCGGCCCATCGAATCTGCGCCGACCTTCTGAAAGAGGACCGCACCTAGGCCATGTCCACCAAAGCCACCTCCCTAACTTTTACACCTTTTGACTGTGGGAGGAAACCGGATCACCTGGAGGAAAGCCATGCAGACACGGGGAGAAAGTGCAAACTCCCACACAGTCAGCCAAGGGCGCAATTGAACGTGGGCCCCTGGCACCGCGACGCAGCGGTTCTAACCACTGTGCCACCATGCCACCCCACGTATCGGTGCAGACTCGATGGGCTCAAGGGGCTTTTTTGTTATTTGTGATTCTGTAATTATGGGATTCTGAATACCGGTCCAGTTTGCCCAATCTCTCATCATCGGACAGTCCTGCCATGCCCACAATAAGTCTAGTGAACCCCTGTTGCATTTCCGCCATGGCAATAATGTCCTTCCTGAAAGAAAGGTACCTAAACTGACCACACTATTCCAGGTGAGGTCTAAACAACCTCCTATAGATCTGACTTCTCCTGTACTCAAATACCTATGCGACATACATTCCTCGCGTCTTCCTAATCGCTACCTGTACCTGAATGTTAGCCTTCAGTGACGTATGGACAAAGACACGCTAGTACCGTTGTAGATCTATACGTTCAAATTTCCTTCCATTTAGGACACACTGTTTCACATCTGTTTCTTCTACCAAAATGGATCATCTCATTATCTGTCCAGAATTAGTTTCCACACTACCCGATACCATTAATTCTGACAGATGTAAATCTTTCTAGATAGGAACATCAGAACAGGAATAGGTCATTGAGCCCTTCGAGTGTGTCCAGCCATGCAATGAGGTTATGGCTGATCTGCGACCTACCTCCATATCCCTTGATATCTTTACATAACAAAAATCTATCTATCCCAGATTTAAAATTAAAAGCTAGTCTGCCTTCAACTGTCCTTGCAACACCAAGATGGCGCTGGAGCGAGGCGACTCTCTGCGAGCTCTCCCAAACAGATCCACTTTTTACTTAACTTATACTCGTTCTAATCTTTTAAAAATTAATTCTAAAATTAACATTATTACTAACTGCTCTCTTTTATCTTCTCTTGAAGGCTTGAACATCCTCCGAGGCCCTTGGAGACCTTTTGACCCGACCCGACCTGATCTCCGTGACCTGGAAGAAGATCGGGCCCAAACCAGAAGTGAAGCCCCGACCTCGATTTGGAGCCGCCCCGGGCCTCAGAGCTCCCAACCCGGCGTTACTACCGACGCTAGCCCCCGGATCGCCTTGCCCAATCCCCGGAGCTCCCGACCCGACCCCCGACGGCAAGACCCGGCCCAACGCGACATCCCGAGACCCGCCCACCGACCCGACGCGAAGAGGCCCGCCCAACAACCCGACCTACCTGCTGATGGAAGAAAGAAAAATCCACCTGGAAGCCCGAGCGGGCCTACTTCAAGATCCGACACCAGGAGCGCCCGGGGGTGGGGGAACGGACCATGGGACCCAGCCCAACCTGCCTCAGGAAGCCCCTGCCCATGACCCAGGACCCCAGAAATGGCGGAGACCCCGCGCGAGGACCCAAATGCGCTGCAAGGTATTCCGACGAACGCAGAATGCCTGGACCGATCCGGATGGCAAACTCACCCCCCTAGCAACTACTCTACCTTAACCAGCTCCCGGGACCCTGCCAGACGTGACCCCGGATATGAAAACAGCGCCCTGGTCCCCGCCAGCGCCCTGGACCCCGCCAGACGCGACCACCTACCTGCCACAAGAGCTGACATCTGCCATCAGACGCCAGGATGATCCAGCAGCAGCCGGTGATCGAGGAAGTGATGGAAACGCGGCGGTCTGCAGGTTAGACTAAAGCAACGCAGTTTCAAGACCCCTCTCCCCAGCATACTCCTGGCAAACGTCCAAGCGACCGGTACCAAAGAAGAACCAGGCAACGTGCCTCAATGACTACCGACCAGTGGCCCTGACTTCAGATGTAATGAAGTGCTTCATGAGGTTGATCATGAAGCGCATCACCTCCATACTCCCAGAACGCCTTGATCCACTGCAATTTGCATACCGCTGCAACCGGTCCACATCAGACACCATTTCCTTGGCCCTACACGCATCCCTAGAGCATCTCGAAAACAAGGACTCCTACATTAGACTCCTATTTATTGACTACAGCTCCGCCTTCAACACCATAATCCCATGCAAGCTCATATCAAAGCTCCAAAACCTAGGACTTGGCTCCGCACTCTGCAACTGGATCCTCGATTTTCTGACCAACAGATCACAATCAGTAAGAATGAACAACAACAGCTCCTCCACAATAGTCCTCAACACCGGCACCCCACAAGGCTGCGTACATAGCCCCCTACTCTACTCCCTGTACACACATGACTGCGTGGCATAACTTGGTTCCAACTCCATCTACAGGTTTGCTGACGATACAACGATAGTGGGCCGGATCTCGAGTAATGACGAGTCCGAATACAGGAGGGAGATAGAGAACCTAGTGGAGCCGTGTAGCGACAACAAGCTCTCCCTCAATGCCAGCAATACTAAAGAGCTGGGAATTGACTTCAGGAAGCAAAGTACTGTACACACCCCTGTCAGCATCAACGGGGCCGAGGTGGAGATGGTTAGCAGTTTCAAATTCCTAGGGGTGCACATCTCCAAAAATCTGTCCTGGTCCACCACGTCGACGCTACCACCAAGAAAGCACAACAGCGCCTATACTTCCGCAGGAAACTAAAGAAATTTGGCATGTCCCCATTAACCCTTACTAACTTTTACAGATGCACCATAGAAAGCATCCTATCGGGCTGCATCACAGCCTGGTATGGCAACTGCTCGGCCCAGGACCGCAAGAAACTTCAGAGAGTTGTGAACACCGCCCAGTCCATCACACGAACCTGCCTCCCATCCATTGACTCCATCTACATCTTCCTGGGGAAAGCGGGCATAATAATCAAAGATCCCTCCCACCCGGCTTACTCGCTCTTTCAACTTCTTCCAACGGGCAGGAGATACAGAAGTCTGAGAACACGCACAAACAGACTCAAAAACAGCTTCTTCCCCACTGTCACCAGAATCCAAAATGACCCTCTTATGGACTGACCTCATGAACACTACACCCTGTATGCTTCGTCCGATGCCAGTGCTTCTGTAGTTACATTGTATATGTTGTGTTGCCCTATTATGTATTTTCTTTAATTGCCTTTTCTTCTCATATACTTAGTGATCTGTTGAGCTGCTCGCAGAAAAATACTTTTCACTATACCTCGGTACACATGACAAGAAACAAATCCAATCCAATCCAATCCCTTAGCGGGAGAGAGTTCCATTCCTCGACATCGTTTGAGTAAACAGGTTCTTTACAACATCTCTCCTGAAAGGTCTACCTTGAATTTTTAGACAATGTCGCTAAATAATATATGAACACAAAATCATAAGAAATAGGAAAACGTTTGTATTGTTTTCAACTCCTCAAGACTGCTCGGTCATCCTTGGAGATTATGGCTGATCTTGGTGTTCGACATGACTTTCCTTCACTGTACCCGTATTCCTCGATGTTTTAATATGTAGAACTCTATCGACGCCCGTCCTGTACGTAATCTATGACTGAGCCTCCAACATCTTCTGGCAGGGGTGCAGAAGACTCGCCAACCTGTGACTGAAGAAATGTCCCCTCATCTCCACCCTAAAAGAACATAACCACATCTTCCACATGTCTTCCTGCATCTATCTGTCGATTCCTAATGGATTTTATTTTAATATTTCGATTAGAACGCCCGTAATTCGTCTAAATTCTACAGGTCTATGTATTATTAGTCGAGTTAGAATAAACTTTGCAGATTCAGCGGATGTCTAAATAGCATATTGAGAATCTTAGAGAAATATGGAAACGTTCTTTTAAAAAAATTATTTATATTGTCCTGCTTGTTCACATTTTCTCCCAAATTTGCATCCATGGAACAATAAACAATAAGCAGTAACGAATATAATGTTAATCCCCATATCAATAACAACGATCCCATCCTCCCACCAAACCCCCAAACATTAGCCCGCATGTTAACATAAAAAAATAACAGAAAGGAATTAGGAATAACCCATAGTCACCAATAACTCATACAGTCCCCCATCCCCCAACTAATGTTAGATGTTATCCAGTTCTTGAAAGTGCAGAATGAATAACGCCCATGAATTATAGAACCCCTCCATCCTTGCCCTCAATTCAAACTTAACCTTCTCAAGAATCAAGAATTCCAGCAGGTTCCCCCGCCACGCCAGGGCACAGGGTGGAGAGTTTGCTCCACATCCCATCAGGATACGCTTTCGGCCGATCAACGAGGCGAAGGCCGCACCGTCTGCCTCCGCACCCGCTTCCATACCCGGCTGGATATGGAAACGTTCTTTACAACTCACCCATTAGCTTTATGCCGATCCAGAAGATTGAGAAGATTTTTTTAAACTTTACCTTCTCAGTCAATATTTCAGAAGTCGAACTCCCTTTAGCGGATTGGCAATAAGTTCCGATGCTGGGGGGCGGGGGGTGTGGGGGGGGGGGGGGTGGTCTCGAATGAGGCAACACCCCAGAATCCCCGACGGGTGGGTGGGGTGGGGGGCAATGGAGGGAGGATGGTGGGTGCGGCGCATACCGCTGGTATGGGCAAAGTACCAATACACCTGACACCGGGGACGGGCGCCAGAGGCCCCTCCGGTTCTGGTCATTGATGCGGCTCGGGGTAAAAGTTCAAGTGTTAATTATGCACTTCTTTTTTAAAAATACATTTAGAGAACCCAATTCATTTTTTTCAACTAAGAGGCAATTTAGGATGGCCATTCCAGCTAGCTTGCACATTTTTGGGTTGTGGGGGCGAAACACACGCAAACACGGGCAGAATGTGCAAACTCCACACGGACAGTGACCCAGAGCCGGGATCGAACCTGGGAACTCGGCACCGTGAGGCTACAGGTGCGAACCCACTGTGCCACCGTGCTGCCCACGTAATTATATACTTCTAATGAATATTAATTTATAACTGAAGGGGAAAAGGTATCTACTTACTTTGGAGTTTAATACCGTAAAAGTGGAAAACGTCATATTGTAAAATGGGATAAATTTTACGAGGTAAATGAATAATTAATCTTATTGAATGCAGAACGCTTATGAGATATACCGAGAAGAATTATTGGTAATATGAGAACAGTGATTAAAAAGGAATGATTCGCGGAATGAACAATTAGCCAACATATTTTACTTGGAACCCCGGTAGCTGCAAGGGAAGGATATTAATCGACAAACACCACACCTTGTGGTGATGCGTTCATTTCTATCAAAACTGAAATTGTAGGGCAGCACGGTTAGCACTGGGAATGCGGCGCTGAGGACCCGGATTCGAATCCGGGCCGTGGGTCACTGTCCGTGTGGAGTTTGCACATTCTCCCTGTGTTTGCTTGGGTTTCAGGGTCACAACTCAAAAGGTGATGTGAATTGGCCACGCTAAATTGCCCCTTAATTGGCAAAAAAAATAATTGGCTGCTCAAAATTAAAAAAAAGAAACTCCAATTGTGCTCCCTGCTGCTCTCAGAGATTGCCGCATTTATTCATTTTTTAAATATAAATTTAGAATACACAATTAATTTTTTTTTCAAATTAAGGGGCAAATTTGCATGGCCAATCCACCTGCCTGCGCATCTTTTGGGTTGTGGGGGTGAGACCCACGCAGACACGGGGACAATGTGCCCGGGTCCTGGATCGAACCTGTGACCTCAACACCGTGAGGCTGCAGTGCTAACCACTGTGCCACCGTGCTGCCAAGTTGCATTTATTCCTGATGTCAGGTTCGAGTGGGACAATTAAATCATCTCAATGTTCAACATTAATTACACTGATTAAAGCAAGCACATTGGCGACGTTGTGCTGTTTACGTTTGATACAATTAAGTATTCATTTGCAGGTCACTGATACAACGCCATAGTGAAATACTCAGAGTGTATAATGTGGTCGCGGTTAAACACTTTCTGAAAAATATTTAGAATTTAAATTATCGACCGTTTCAACCAGGAAATTTGGCATTGCGCAAAAGGAACGTCTCGGTTTAACCAGTTGATAGTCAGTTAAGTCGTCTCTGCACTAGTTATAACTGAATCGCCTGCAGGAAAACGCAGCTGAATCCTCCTTCCTGATCATCATTCAGTCCATGTGATCATGGGTCAGGTACAACGTGGTTGCATTACTCTGACCGATTGGCTAAGGCCTACAATGCAGTTGACTCTGTATGTATTGTGCCGAAGTGATGTTGAACCCTGGAACATGAACCTGCATAGTGTTTCTATCCAAAGAGGCTGTGGTCTACTGAGTATGTCCGCCATATTCTTTTAAAAACAAAGCTTTGTATTGGTATTTCTCATACTTATAAACAATTGTATATATACATCACATTTTTCTTACCCGCGTTAATTTACTTTATTTTACAGTGAGGTTTATTGTGGCTTTCGTTCAATTAACCATATTGACATTTTGCCACCCTCTGGATCGGTCTATAGTTCCTCCCCCCTCCCCCTAGTTCCCCCCTCTACTCCCTTCCTCCCCCTTCCTCCCCCCTTTGGCTACAGCTGTGCTTTGCGTTTATTTTCAGGGAATGGAGGCTTAGGGGTTACCCCCCTCTCTCCTCTCTTCTCTTCTTTTGTGGACTCCCCACCTTTCTTCCGTCTCTGCCCCCCCCTCCCGCCCCCCCCCCCCCCCGAGTTACACAGTCATTTGGTTCTGCATCTATCTTTGTTTTTTATTCTTAACTTACTCCGCGTTGCTGGCCTCTAACAGGTTTTGGAACAGGCCAATAAACTGCCCCAAAGTATCGAGGAAGCCTTCCTCCGACCTTCGGATGGCATACTTCTCCCAGTGGAGAAATTCCAAAAGGTCAGCGAGCCAGTCTGCAGCTGTGGGTGGTGCTGCCGATCGCCAGCCGAGCCGGATTCTCTGACGTGTGAGTAGGGAAGTGAAATCAAATGTGTTAGCCCCCTTCCCAATGTGTAGTTTTGGCTGCTCCGATACACTGAAGATTGCCACTTTCGGGCATGGTTTCACCCTCACCCCCACAACCTTGGACGTTGCCTCGGAGAAGGCTGACCAGAACCCAGACGATTTGGGGCAAGGCCAGAACATGTGGGTGTGGTTGGCCGAGCTCCTCTGGCACCGCTCACATTTATCCTCCACCTCTGGGAAGAAACTGCTCAATCGGGTTCTGGTCAGGTGCGCTCTGCGCAGCACTTTGAGCTGCATTCGGCTTAGCCTTGGGTAGCAGGAGGTGGAGTTAGCCCTGCTCAGTGCTTTGGTCCAGAGTCCCCATCCTACCTCTTTCCCCAGTTCATCGTCCCATTTTTGTCTGGTGTCAACCAGTGGTGTCCAGTAACTGTCCGTATGTTTTCCAACATAGCCCCGCCTTCAGGCTGTGTGTGTCTATCACGTCCTCTAGTGGTGTGTTTTCTGGGGCCCCGGGGTAACCTACTGTCTCTTTGTGGCGGAAGTGTTTTATTTGGAGGGGTTTCATTTCCTGTCCTTTTGCTAGTTTCCACTTAATTGGCAGTTCGTCCATTGTCACCAGTCTGTGCCCTACGTAGAAGTCCCCGACTGTCAGTACGCCCCGTCCTGCCTCCATCTTTTCAAGGTGGTATCTAGCATGGTTGGGGGGTGTCTGTGCTTGCAGCAGATGGAGGCCATGGGGGACATTTTAGTTATCCTGAAGTGTTGTCTCAGCTGGGTCCACGTTCTTAGCGTGGCCGCTACCACTGAGCTCGTTCTGTATCTTGATGAGGTGGATGGGAGTGCTGCTCTACGCAGGGCCCGGATGATCATTCATTTGTAGAAAGCCTCCTCCATTTGTACTGTTTAATAAGGGTAGCAAGGATAATCCAGGGAACTACAGGCCGGTGAGCCTTACTTCAGTGGTAGGGAAATTACTGGAGGGAATTCTTCGAGACAGGATCTACTCCCATTTGGAAGCAAATGGACGTATTAGTGAGAGGCAGCATGGTTTTGTGAAGGGGAGGTCGTGTCTCACTATCTTGATAGAGTTTTTCGAGGTCACAAAGATGGTTGATGCAGGTAGGGCAGTGGATGTTGTCTATATGGACTTCAGTAAGGCCTTTGACAAGGTCCCTCATGGTAGACTAGTACAAAAGGTGAAGTCACACGGATCAGGGATGAGCTGGCAAGGTAGATACAGAACTGGCTAGATCATAGAAGGCAGAGAGTAGCAATGGAAGGATGCTTTTCTAATTGGAGGGCTGCGACCAGTGGTGTTCCACAGGGATCAGTGCTGGGACCTTTGCTGTTTGTAGTATATATAAATGATTTGGAGGAAAATGTAACTGGTCTGATTAATAAGTTTGCAGACGACACAAAGGTTGGTGGAATTGCGGCTAGCGATGAGGACTGTCAGAGGATACAGCAGGATTTAGATTGTTTGGAGACTTGGGCGGAGAGATGGCAGATGGAGTTTATTCCGGACAAATGTGAGGTAATGCATTTTGGAAGGTCGAATGCAGGTCGGGAATATACAGTGAATGGTAGAACCCTCAAGAGTATTGAAATTCAAAGAGATCTAGGAGTACAGGTCCACAGGTCATTGAAAGGGGCAAGGTAGTCAAGAAGGCATATGGCATGCTTGCCTTCATTGGCCACGGCATTGAGTATAAGAATTGGCAAGTCATGTTGCAGATGTATAGAACCTTAGTTAGGCCACACTTGGAGTATAGTGTTCAATTCTGGTCGCCACACTACTAGAAGGATGTGGAGGCTTTAGAGAGGGTGCAGAAGAGATTTACCAGAATGTTGCCTGGTATGGAGGGCATTAGCTATGAGGAGCGGTTGAATAAACTCGGTTTGTTCTCACTGGAACGAAGGAGGTTGAGGGGAGACCTGATAGAGGTCTACAAAATTATGAGGGGCATAGACAGAGTGGATAGTCAGAGGCCTTTCCCCAGGGTAGAGGGGTCAATTACTAGGGGGCATAGGTTTAAGGTGAGAGGGGCAAGGTTTAGAGTAGATGTACGAGGCAAGTTTTTTACGCAGAGGGTAGTGGGTGCCTGGAACTCGCTACCGGAGGAGGTGGTGGAAGCAGGGACGATAGTGACATTTAAGGGGCACCTTGACAAATACATGAATAGGAT
Organism: Scyliorhinus torazame; assembly: GCF_047496885.1. NCBI lineage: Eukaryota > Metazoa > Chordata > Chondrichthyes > Carcharhiniformes > Scyliorhinidae > Scyliorhinus > Scyliorhinus torazame. The sequence goes on along the minus strand of NC_092711.1, from coordinate 184,841,208 downwards.
GGGAATAGAGGGATACGGACCCAGGAAGTGTAGAAGATTGTAGTTTAGTCGGGCAGCATGGTCGTGCCGAATGGGCTTGGAGGGCCGAAGGGCCTGTTCCTGTGCTGTACATTTCATTGTTCTTTGTTTGTTTTGTACACAATCTGTGCCGGGTTCTTGTACCCTTCCAGTCATTCTTTCTGTCGTTGCTGCCCAGTGATAGTTTTTTAGGTTTGGTAAAGCCAAGGCCCCTTTGATTTTCCGTCTTTGCAGTGTCGGTTTGGGAATCCTCGGGTTCTACCCCCCACCCCCCACACAAACGCCATGATTCGACTGTTTACTTCCACGTATTCTGTTTTATTCCTTTCATCATGGTCATATTCAGTTATGCAAAAGTTCCGTTTGGCACAGTTATTTCAAGCTGCACTGATCTAGTTTTGTTCCGTAGACTTCAGTGTGGACTAGTCCAGTTAAGTCACCTGCAATGTTGGCACGTCAGTCCGGAAATGGTGCATGTGCAGAGGTTTAGCCCTGTATCTTTAAGCTTTGTGTCACATGATACAGTTCAGCATGTTTGAGCCGAGTGCTGCATGTCTAGGTTTATTACAGAGAATTTCAATGAAGACAGTGTGCATTTGAGCACAATGTGAGTTATTGCGTACCGCTCTATTTCTCCATGTTTCTTTTTCAGAAAATATTTTATTAAGGCAATTGTAATGTTAACCATTTTAAAAAGAAGAGATCAACAAACACAAGAAATCCACAATAACGGAACCATCTCCTCCAACCATAAACCCTCTCATGGTCCATGTAACTACTCCATCTCAGAGTTCTTCCTCCAATGGCTTTCCTACCCTTATTCGTCACTTCATGCCTCCTCCTCCACCCCCCCCCCCCCTCCCCCACCCCTTCTCCCCTCCCTTTGCTGACGGACTAATTTTCCTTGAAGAAGGAGATGAACGGCTGCCACCTCCAGCCGAACTGGTCTAACGAGCCTCTTCAGGCAAATTTGATTTTCTCCAACCTGAGAAACCCCGCCTTGTCACTGACCCAGACCCCCGACTTTGGAGATTCCTAGTCCCTCCATCCCAACAGAATCCGTCTCCGGGCCGCCAGGGAGGCAAATGCCAAAACGTCGGCCTCTCTCTCCCCCCCCCTACCCCCCCAGGCTCCTGGATGTTCTGCCACTCCATATATTGCCACCATTGGACTCGGAGCCACCCTGCCTTCCAGGACCTCTGACATGACATCCGTGAATCCCTGCCAAAATCCCCTCAGCCTCGGACACGCCCAGAACAAATGCACATAATTCGCAGGGCTCCGCCCCCCCCCCCCCCCCCACATCGCCCATACCTGTCCTCCGCCTCCTCAAAAAAATCTGCTCATCCGGGCCACTGTCATATGAGCCCTGTGGACCACCTTGAATTGGATGAGACAAAGCCTGGCACACGACGAGTATGCATTGACTCTCCTCAGGGCCTCCTCACATAACCTGACTTCTAACTCCCCTCCCAACTCCCCTTCCACCCAGTTCCTCTTCACCTCCCCTTTTGGAACCCCTTCCCACTCCATCAGTTCCTTATATGTTTCTGAGACCTTCCCTTCCCCAACCCCTGCTTTTCACATCATCTTGTCCTGTAGCCCCTTTAGTGGGAAGCGCAGAAAGTCCGGGACCTGCCTCCGAATAAAATCCCGCACTTTCAAATACAGGAATCCATTCCCACTTGGCAACACTAACTCCTCCTCTAGCGCCTCTAAACTCGTGAAACCTTCCTCGATGAAAAGATTTCCGAATATCTTGATTCCTGAAACCCCGTTCAGCCGCTCCAGCCCCTCCGGAGCAAACTGTTGATTGTCACAGATCAGTGACCACAACGCCGCCACCTCCAGTCCCATGTGCTGCCTCCACTGCCCCCACACCCTCAGTGTTGCCACTACCACCGGGCTTGTGGAGTACCGAGCCACCGAGAGAGGCAGAATTGCCTTGAGCAAAGCCTTCTGACTCTTACAAGATGCCACCTCTACCCGCTCCCACACCGACCCCTCCCCCACTACCCAATTCCTAACCATCGATATGTTATCCGCCCAGTAATAGTTGATAAAGTACGGAAGGGCCAGCCGCACCCCACCCCCCCCTCCCCACGCCCCCATTCAAGTAGGACCTTCTTCACCCGCGGGCCATTCCTGGCCGAAATATCAGGCAGCACGGTAGCATTGTGGATAGCACAATTGCTTCACAGCTCCAGGGTTCCAGGTTCGATTCCGGCTTGGGTCACTGTCTGTGCGGAGTCTGCACATGCTCCCCGTGTGTGCGTGGGTTTTCTCCAGGTGCTCCGGTTTCCTCCCACAGTCCAAAGATGTGCAGGTTAGGTGGATTGGCCATGATAAATTGCCCTTACTGTCCAAAATTGCCCTTAGTGTTCGGTGGGGTTGCTGGGTTGTGGGGATGGGGTGGAGGTGTTAACCTTGGGTAGGGTGATCTTTCCAAGAGCCGGTGCAGACTCGATGGGCCGAATGGCCTCCTTCTGCACTGTAAATTCTATATATAAAATCTATATATATAAAACCCGAGATCGCCACATTCATCTTCCTAAAAAACGCCTTCGGGATGAAAATTGCGAGACACTGAAAAACGAACAGCAATCTCGGGAGCAGTGTCATTTTTTCAGCCTGTACCCCCCCCCGCCAATGACAACGAGAGCAAGTCCCACCTTCGAAAGTCAACTTTCATCTGCTCTATCAACCTGCCCAACTATAATTTGTGAAGCTGACCCCAGTCCGTGCCACTAGGTACCTCAAACTCCCTCCGATCATCTTGAATGGCATCTCCCTCAGTCTCCTCTCCTGCCCCCTTGCCTGGATCGCAAAACTCTCGCTCTTGCCCATATTCAATTTATAACCTGAACACTGGCCAAGTTCCTCCAATATCCCTATAATTCCTGCAATTCCCCACAACAGGTCTGTTATCTAAAGAAGCAAATCGTCCGCATAGAGCGAGACCCTGTGTTTCACCCCCTCCCCCTCACTATCCCCGCCAAATGTCCGATGTTCACAGTACTATTGCCAACGTTTCAATGGCCAGAACAAACAGTAGTGGAGAGAGTGGACATCCCTGTCTCGTCCTCCGAAAAAGGCTAAAATATTCCAATCACAAAGAACAAAGAACAAAGAACAAAGAAATGTACAGCACAGGAACAGGCCCTTCGGCCCTCCAAGCCCGTGCCGACCATGCTGCCCGACTAAACTACAATCTTCTACACTTCCTGGGTCCGTATCCTTCTATTCCCATCCTATTCATATATTTGTCAAGATGCCCCTTAAATGTCCCTATCGTCCCTGCTTCCACTACCTCCTCTGGTAGTGAGTTCCAGGCACCCACTACCCTCTGCGTAAAAAACTTGCCTCGTACATCTACTCTAAACCTTGCCCCTCTCACCTTAAACCTATGCCCCCTAGTAATTGACCCCTCTACCCTGGGGAAAAGCCTCTGACTATCCACTCTGTCTATGCCCCTCATAATTTTGTATACCTCTATCAGGTCTCCCCTCAACCTCCTTCGTTCCAGTGAGAACAAACCGAGTTTATTCAATCGCTCCTCATAGCTAATGCCCTCCATACCAGGCAACATTCTGGTAAATCTCTTCTGCACCCTCTCCAAAGCCTCCACATCCTTCTGGTAGTGTGGCGACCAGAATTGAACACTATACTCCAAGTGTGGCCTAACTAAGGTTCTATACAGCTGCAACATGACTTGCCAATTCTTATACTCAATGCCCCGGCCAATGAAGGCAAGCATGCCGTATGCCTTCTTGACTACCTTCTCCACCTGTGTTGCCCCTTTCAATGACCTGTGGACCTGTACTCCTAGATCTCTTTGACTGTCAATACTCTTGAGGGTTCTACCATTCACTGTATATTCCCTACCTGCATTAGACCTTCCAAAATGCATTACCTCACATTTGTCCGGATTAAACTCCATCTGCCATCTCTCCGCCCAAGTCTCCAGACAATCTAAATCCTGCTGTATCCTCCGACAGTCCTCATCGCTATCCGCAATTCCACCAACCTTTGTGTCGCCTGCAAACTTACTAATCAGACCAGTTACATTTTCCTCCAAATCATTTATATATACTACAAAGAGCAAAGGTCCCAGCACTGATCCCTGTGGAACACCACTGGTCACAGCCCTCCAATTAGAAAAGCATCCCTCCATTGCTACTCTCTGCCTTCTATGGCCTAGCCAGTTCTGTATCCACCTTGCCAGCTCACCCCTGATCCCGTGTGACTTCACCTTTTGTACTAGTCTACCATGAGGGACCTTGTCAAAGGCCTTACTGAAGTCGATATAGACAACATCTACTGCCCTACCTGCATCAATCATCTTAGTGACCTCCTCGAAAAACTCTATCCAGTTAGTGAGACACGACCTCCCCTTCACAAAACCGTGCTGCCTCTCACTAATACGTCCATTTGCTTCCTGTCTCGAAGAATTCTCTCCAGTAATTTCCCTACCACTGAAGTAAGGCTCACCGGCCTGTGGTTCCCGGGATTATCCTTGCTACCCTTCTTAAACAGAGGAACAACATTGGCCATTCTCCAGTCCTCCGGGACATCCCCTGAAGACAGCGAGGATCCAAAGATTTCTGTCAAGGCCTCAGCAATTTCCCCTCCAGCCTCCCTCAGTATTCTGGGGTAGATCCCATCAGGCCCTGGGGACTTATCTACCTTAATATTTTTTAAGACACCCAACACCTCGTCTATTTGGATCACAATGTGACCCAGGCTATCTACACCCCCTTCTCCAGACTCAACATCTACCAATTCCTTCTCTTTGGTGAATACTGATGCAAAGTATTCATTTAGTTCCTCGCCCATTTCCTCTGGCTCCACACATAGATTCCCTTGCCTATCCTTCAGTGGGCCAACCCTTTCCCTGGCTACCCTCTTGCTTTTTATGTACGTGTAAAAAGCCTTGGGATTTTCCTTAACCCTATTTGCCAATGACATTTCGTGACCCCTTCTAGCCCTCCTGTCTCCTTGCTTAAGTTCCTTCCTACTTTCCTTATATTCCACGCAGGCTTCGACTGTTCCCAGCCTTTTAGCCCTGACAAATGCCTCCTTTTTCTTTTTGACGAGGCCTACAATATCACTCCTCATCCAAGGTTCCCGAAAATTGCCGTATTTATCTTTCTTCCTCACAGGAACATGCCGGTCCTGTATTCCTTTTAACTGCCACTTGAAAGCCTCCCACATGTCAGATGTTGATTTGCCCTCAAACATCCGCCCCCAATCTATGTTCTTCAGTTCCCGCCTAATATTGTTATAATTAGCCTTCCCCCAATTTAGCACATTCATCCTCGGACCACTCTTATCCTTGTCCACCAGTACTTGAAAACTTACTGAATTGTGGTCACTGTTACCGAAATGCTCCCCTACTGAAACATCTACCGCCTGGCCGGGCTCATTCCCCAATACCAGGTTCAGTACCGCCCCTTCCCTAGTTGGACTGTCTACATATTGTTTTAAGAAGCCCTCCTGGATGCTCCTTACAAACTCCGCCCCGTCTACGCCCCTGGCACATCTGTCTACCTATCTGCTCCTCTATCTCCCGCTGGCTGTTGGGAGGCCTGTAGTATACCCCCAACAATGTGACTGCACCCTTCTTATTCCTGATCTCTACCCATATAGCCTCACTGCCCTCTGAGGTGTCCTCGCGCAGTACAGCTGTGATATTCTCCCGAACAAGTAGCGCAACTCCGCCTCCCCTTTTACATCCCCCTCTATCCCGCCTGAAACATCTAAATCCTGGAACGTTTAGTTGCCAATCCTGCCCTTCCCTCAACCAGGTCTCTGTAATGGCAACAACATCATAGTTCCAAGTACTAATCCAAGCTCTAAGTTCATCTGCCTTACCCGTAATGCTCCTTGCATTAAAACATCTGCACTTCAGGCCACCAGACCCGCTGTGTTCAGCAACTTCTCCCCGTCTGCTCAGCCTCAGAGCCACACTGTCCCTATTCCCTAGTTCTCCCTCAATGCTCTCACCTTCTGACCTATTGCTCCCGTGCCCACCCCCCTGCCATACTAGTTTAAACCCTCCCGTGTGACACTAGCAAACCTCGCGGCCAGGATATTTATGCCTCTCCGGTTTAGATGCAACCCGTCCTTCTTATACAGGTCACACCTGCCCCGGAAGAGCTCCCAGTGGTCCAGATAATGGAAACCCTCCCTCCTACACCAGCTGTTTAGCCACGTGTTTATCTGCTCTATCTTCCTATTTCTAGCCTCACCGGCACGTGGCACAGGGAGTAATCCCGAGATTACAACCCTCGACGTCCTGTCTTTTTACTTTCTGCCTAGCTCCCTGAACTCCTGCTGCAGGACCTCATGCCCCTTCCTGCCTACGTCGTTAGTACCATTATGTACAACGACCTCTGCCTGTTTGCCCTCCCCCTTCAGAATTCCCTCTACCCGTTCGGAGACATCCTGGACCCTGGCACCAGGGAGGCAACATACCATCCTGGAGTCTCTTTCACGTCCACAGAAGCGCCTATCTGTGCCCCTGACTATAGAGTCCCCTATTACTATTCCTCTTCTGCGCTTTGACCCTCCCTTCTGAACATCAGAGCCAGCCGTGGTGCCACTGCTCTGGCTGCTGCTGTTTTCCCCACATCCGAGTCGTGCTTCCATTTGCCACCGGTGTCTGATATTGTAACTGGACCCATTCCACAAATCACTGCCCGAACCCAAACCTTCCAAAGACATCCCACAGATATTTCCACTAATCTGATCAAAGGCCTTTTCTGCATCCATGACATCCACCACCTCGATCTGGCGCCCCACTGCAGGCATTATTATTACGCCAAGGAGCTGCCTAATGTTGGACGCCAAGTGTCATCCCTTAACAAATCCCAGCTGGTCCTCCCCTATTAGTCACGGATCATGGTCCTCTATCCGTGTGGCCAAGACCTTTGCCAGCAATTTTGCATCCACATTTAGCAGGGAGATTGGCCTGTATGACCCATGGCTTTCCGGATCTTTATCCCATTTGAACATAAGGGAAATCGCTGTCTGCATAACGTTTGGGGGAGCACTCCCAACTCCTTTGAATAATTGAAAGCCTTTAAAAAATGCGGCCTCAACAGCCCGCAAAACATCTTATAGAACTGCACCGGGTATCGTTCAGTCCCTGGGCATTGATCGATTGCATCGCCCCCAATCCCTCAAAAACCACCAGAGCCCAATTGGGGCACCCAGTTCCTCCACCAAAATCCTCATCTATCCTCGGGAACTCCAGCCCCCCTCCCCCCCGCCACCCTCCCCCCCCCCCCCCCCCGCCACCCTCCCCCCCCCCCCCCCCCCGCCTACCCCGCCCAAAATTCATTTCATTCCCTCCTCCCCGTCTGGAGGTTCCAATTTATAAAATTTACTGTAAAACTCCCGAGACACATCATTCCACACACACCCCCATCCCCCCCCCCCGCCGAGTCCTGAACCACATTCTCCCCTGTGCCCCTCACTTTCCCTCACTCTCTCGTTGCCTTCTGTTTCATAACCCGCTCCTCCTTATCCTCCTCAGCTGTCCCACCGCTTTACCTGTGGAGAGGAGCCCAAATTCAAGCTGCAGTTTCTGTCGCTCTTTCAAAAGCCCATCATCCGGAGTCTCCACATATCTCCTGTCCATTTCACCTACCAGTCTGTCAAACTACGCCCGCTCCGCCTTTTGCTTTTGGGCCCGAATTGACACGAATTCTCCCCTGATAACCGCCTTCACTGCCTCCCAGACCACGCCCGCCGACACCTCTCCTATATCAGTCCTTTTAATGTATCCCCGATGTACGGGTAGCATGATAGCACAGTGGTTCGCACAGTTGCTTCACAGCTCCAGGGTCCCAGGTTTTGATTCCCGGCTTAAATTACTGTCTGTGCGGAGTCTGCACATTCTCCCTGTGTCTGGTGGGATTCCTCCGGGTTCTCTGATTTCTTTGCACAGTCCAAAGATGCAGGTTAGGTGGATTGGCTGTGCTAAATTGCCCTTAGTGTCAAATAAATAGTTAGGTGGGGTTACGGGGACAGGGTGGAGGTGTGTGCTTATCTCGGGTGCTCTTTCCAAGGGCCGGTTCAGACTAGGTGGACCGAATGGCTTCCTTTTGCACTGTAAATTCTATTATCAGAATTGCCTCTCTCACCCGCTCACACACTTCCTCCTCCAATAACAACCCCACATCCAACCTCCATTGCGGGCGCTGGGCCTTTACTTTACTAACTTGCCAGTCCACACAGTGCGGGGCGTGGTCTCACACCACTATTGCTGAATATTCAGCATCTACCACCTCAGCCGGCAGCGTTTTGTCCACCAAAAAAATTCTATCCGGGAATACACCTTATGCACATGGGCATAGAACATAAGGTCCTTACATCTCGGCCTCCCGAATCTCCACGGATTCTGCATTCCCCACATCGAGCGCCACCCGCTTATTAACCAAAATCGCCACCACTCTCGAACCCCGAATGGAACACGTGCCCAACCGATCCCTTCCTCAACCTAATCTGGTCCCCCATATTCAAATGTGTCTCCTGCAACATAGCTACATCCGCCTTCAGTTGCCTCAAGTGCGCGAACACATGGGCCCTTTTGACTGGCCCATTCAATCACCGAACGTTCCACGTGACGCGTCTCGTCGGGGGACACACTGCCCCTTCAGCTGCCAATCCGCCATACCCTCTCCCAGGCCAGTCTTAGGCCTCTGTCCCGCACCTCCCCTGGCCTGCAGTCGGGTAACTACGGCCATCCACCCTCCTCGTCCTCCACTTTGAAAGTCCCCTCCCCGTCAGCAGTACTGTACCCCCCCCCCCCAACCCGGTCCCCCTCCATTCCCTCCTCCCCGATCTTCAGCTCACCTCCCACTGTACTTCCCTGAACTAGCCCACCCAGCTAGCCTGAAAACCCCCGCCCATGGCGCCTAGCATCCTACCTCTCACTGATTCCCCTCACCCCGCGCTCTTAATGCAAATAACCAAAACAAAGGGAAGAAATAAAAATAAACAAACAATCCTTCCCAAGGTATGAACACAGAGACCCACCCCTCATCCCTTAACAAACAACAGTAAACCAGCCTGAAGCTAAAGAAAAGAAAAAAGAAACCAGAACACCAAAAACAAGCCTCCATCAATGTTCAACGACCTCCGTCTCCTGCCAGTCCATTCTGTTTCATGAAATCCACTGCCTCCTCCACCGAGCCAAAGTGCAACTCCCGGTCCTCTTAGGTCACCCATATGCGAGACAGGTACAGTAGTCCGAACTTCACGCCCTTCTTGTACAGGACCGACTTGACCTTATTAAAGCTCGCCCTCCTCTTTGCCAGCTCTGCCCGACGTCTTGGTACACACTGATCTTGCTACCTTCCCAGTTGGAATGCCTGGTCTGCCTTATCCAGGCACCGATGTAACCGTACCACCATCGCCCTCAGCGGCTCGCCCCCCTTGGGCTTGCGCACCAGGCCCTGTGGGCTCGATCGACCTCTAACGGCCAGTCAAACGCACCTTCCCCAATCAGCTTCTCCAGCATCTTATTGATGTAGGCATCAGAATCCCCTCCGGCAGGGCCACGATCCGGATATTCTGCAGACGCGATTGGTTCTCTTGGTCCTCCCCAGTAGTCGCTTCTGCTGCTCTCGCATCAGTCCCATCTCCGCTGCCATCGAGGTGGACTGTTCCTCATGGTCCACCGCCAGCTCCTCCAATCTCGGGATCGCCTGTCCTTGAGCTGCCAGTCTCGTCGCAACGTGGTCAACCACCGCCTTGATCAAGTCCACTGCCGGACCAGATCCTCCAAACCTTCCTTCCACTGGTGGGTGAACTTCTCGTTCAAGAAGCTCACCAACTGCTCCATCGACCACTGCGCCGGCAGGGCCGTGTCCTGCCCATCCACCATCTCCACGTGCGTTGCCAGCATCTCACCCACTTTGACGAATTGGTTTGCTTTTTTCTGGACATGTCTGGTCCGCCGCTCCATGAACTAGTGGTGGACGGGGGGGGGGGGGGGGGAGGGGGGGGGGGGGTCAAGCTCCTCTGCTCTCACTGCTACACCTTTTTCCTCCAAAGTTGCTGCTACAAACCGGGGTAAGGGCCACGCAAAGACAACCACGAGCGGGAGCTACCACATACTCGATGACCGCCACCTGAAGCTTTCTCCATGTTTCTCTGATGCATAGAACGCTCTCGTGCATCCCGGTTACATTCATTGTGGACAGGTAAACCTTTTCAAATTTCAGTTTCGAGTTCTAATTAGGATCCATTTTTTGTCACTGTGGTCAGGTCAAATTATGCACTGTTGCACTCAATATGAGCAGTCTCAGTTCAGTCTGCTTTATTGACTGTGCACATGCCTTGGGTCTGTAGGGTTACTTTCAATGTGGACGGGTGAAACTTGGCAAAAAACGTTTTGCAGAGGTCCACTCGTAAACGCTTCATTTCAATGCGCGGAAATTAGTTGTTCAACTTGGCTCCATGCAAAGTGATCTTCTCAACTTGGCTGCATTCGATGGAGACAAGGCCAGTCGAGCACGTTCATTAGTATAAGCTAGTACCTGTCTGCGCGGTGTGTACTGTGACGTTCAGTCGGTTCTGTTCAAATTGGTTGCTTTATTTGTGCATTATTACGATCCGTGCACGGTTCTGTTCGAAACTTTCGTATTTAATATCTTAAGGCCGAGTACAGCACTATGATTGACAGTGTGAAGATGTCCACCTTGGCATGGAATTGGTTAGTGTGCAGATGCCTCGTAACATTCACTGCGAACAGGTTCAGTTCTGCAGGATGTTTTTCAATGAGGCCTGCTCTATAGAAGCATAGAATTTACCGTGCAGAAGGAGGTCATTTGGCCAGTCGAGTCTGCACCGGCCCTTGGAAAGAGCACCTATCCAAGCCCACACCTTCACCCAATCCCCGTAACCCAGTAACCCAATCTAAGCGTTTTGGACACTAAAGGCAATTTAGCATGGCCAATCCACCTAACCTGCACATCTTTGGACTGTAGGAGGAAACCAGAGCACCCGCAGGAAACCCACGCAGACACGGGGAGAACATGCATACTCTGCACGGCAGTGACCAAAACCGGGAATCGAACCTGGGACACTGGGGCTGTGAAGCAACAGTGCTAACCATTGTATTACCATGATTTTGTTTATGGCGGAAAAGTCCAGTTTTGCACGATTGTGTTCAACCATGGAGTGGACCAAGTATGCGCAGTATATGCAGGAACATTAGGTCAGGCAAATAAAATCGCCAAGACAATGGGTTCTAACCATTTTCCATTCATACTTTGATGACATTCCAATCGCTGAGTTCTCCCATCGACAATACTCTTACTGAGGATGGAGGCTGAGCGAGGTCACTATTTAGCAGGAATTGAACGACACCAGCCACATCAATACTGTCTCGCCTTGTGCAGGGCAGAAACTAATTATGTACGGTCAGTGATTCACTTTTAACCTCCCAACCCGTGCAAAACGCGCCGGCCTGAAGGTGAAACTTAAATTACGCGGCTTCAAGACTGCTCTCCCCAGCATACTCCTGGAGAAGGTCCAAGCGATTGAGAACAAGCTGGACGTCCTCAACGCTAGACTTACCTCCCAGAGTGAAGTGAGAAACTGCTGTGTGCTCTGCTCCACCGAGACATGGCTCACTCCGGCCACACCAGACTGTGCCACCCAACCCGAAGGTTTTTCAATTCACCGAATGGACTGCACGAAGGCCTCAGGCAAGTCGAAAGGTGGGGGCGTTTGAAATGAAATGAAAATGAAAATCACATATTGTCACGAGTAGGCTTCAAACTAAGTTACTGTGAAAAGCCCCGAGACGCCACATTCCGGCGCCTGTTCAGGGAGGCTGGTACGGGAATTGAACCGTGCTGCTGGCCTGCCTTGGTCTGCTTTCAAAGCCAGCGATTTATCCCTGTGCTAAACAGCCCCTGACTCTTGATCAACACCACCTGCTGCTCGGATGTGGTGTCCCCAGCGTGGCATTGCTCCCCAGGCTTGGAATACCGAACCGTGAAGTGTCGCCCCTTCTACCTCCAATGTGAATTCACCTCTGTACTCATCACAGCAGTCAACATCCCACTCCAGGCGGAAGTGAAGAAAGCACTTGAAAAACGACATTCCACCATCAACAACCAAGAAACAAATCACCCCGCAGCCCTGACAATCGTGGCTGGAAAGTTCCACCAGGCCAACCTCAGGATGGGCCTACCCAAACTCTATAAACGTATCTCCTGCTGCACAAAAGATGCAAACACCCTGGACCACTGCTACACGAGCATCAAAGGAGCCTACCACTCCCTTCCCCGACCTCACTTTGGCAAATCCGACCACAAGTCGGTATTCCTACTTCCGGCTTACAAACAGCAACTCATGTGTGTTGTGTCAGTCAAGAAAACCGTGCAGTGCTGGTCTGGGGAATCTGAGGACACCCTCCGCGACTGCTTGGAGACTGTGGATTGGTACTTTTTCAAGACCGCGGCAGCTAACCTGGACGAGTACGCAACCACCATCACAGACTTCATCAGTAAGTGTGTCGGGGACTGTGTTCCAATTAAGAAAATGCGGGTATCCACCAATTGGAAACCCTGGCTCAACCAAAAGGTTCACTCCCTGTTGAAGTTCCGGATGGAGGCGTTCAATCTGACGACCCAGACCTTTATATGAAATCCAGTTACGACGTACGGAAAGCCATCAGGGATGCAGAAAGACAATACCGCATCAATCTGGAGTCCCAGGCCAACGACACTAACGCAGGACGACTATAGAACAAAGAACAAAGAACAAAGAAATGTACAGCATAGGAACAGGCCCTTCGGCCCTCCAAGCCCGTGCCGACCATGCTGCCCGACTAAACTACAATCTTCTACACTTCCTGGGATCGTATCCCTCTATTCCCATCCTATTCATGTATTTGTCAAGATGCCCCTTAAATGTCACTATCGTCCCTGCTTCCACCACCTCCTCCGGTAGCGAGTTCCAGGCACCCACTACCCTCTGCGTAAAAAACTTGCCTCGTACATCTACTCTAAACCTTGCCCCTCTCACCTTAAACCTATGCCCCCTAGTAATTGACCCTTCTACCCTGGGGAAAAGCCTCTGACTATCCACTCTGTCTATGCCCCTCATAATTTTGTATACCTCTATCAGGTCTCCCCTCAATCTCCTTCGTTCCAGTGAGAACAAACCGAGTTTATTCAACCGCTCCTCATAGCTAATGCCCTCCATACCAGGCAACATTCTGGTAAATCTCTTCTGCACCCTCTCTAAAGCCTCCACATCCTTCTGGTAGTGTGGCGACCAGAATTGAACACTATACTCCAAGTGTGGCCTAACTAAGGTTCTATACAGCTGCAACATGACTTGCCAATTCTTATACTCAATGCCCCGGCCAATGAAGGCAAGCATGCCGTATGCCTTCTTGACTACCTTCTCCACCTGTGTTGCCCCTTTCAGTGACCTGTGGACCAGTACTCCTAGATCTCTTTGACTTTCAATACTCTTGAGGGTTCTACCAGTCACCGTATATTCCCTACCTGCATTAGACCTTCCAAAATGCATTACCTCACATTTGTCCGGATTAAACTCCATCTGCCATCTCTCCGCCCAAGTCTCCAAACAATCTAAATCCTGCTGTATCCTCTGACAGTCCTCAACGCTATCCGCAATTCCACCAACCTTTGTGTCGTCTGCAAACTTACTAATCAGACCAGCTACATTTTCCTCCAAATCATTTATATATACTACAAAGAGCAAAGGCCCCAGCACTGATCCCTGTGGAACACCACTGGTCACAGCCCTCCAATTAGAAAAGCATCCTTCCATTGCTACTCTCTGCCTTCTATGGCCTAGCCAGTTCTGTATCCACCTTGCCAGCTCACCCCTGATCCCGTGTGACTTCACCTTTTGTACTAGTCTACCATGAGGGACCTTGTCAAAGGCCTTACTGAAGTCCATATAGACAACATCCACTGCCCTACCTGCATCAATCATCTTAGTGACCTCCTCGAAAAACTCTATCAAGTTCGTGAGACACGACCTCCCCTTCACAAAACCATGCTGCCTCTCACTAATACGTCCATTTGCTTCCAAATGGGAGTAGATCCTGTCTCGAAGAATTCTCTCCAGTAATTTCCCTACCACTGAAGTAAGGCTCACCGGCCTGTAGTTCCCGGGATTATCCTTGCTACCCTTCTTAAACAGAGGAACAACATCGGCTATTCTCCAGTCCTCCGGGACATCCCCCGAAGACAGCGAGGATCCAAAGATTTCCGTCAAGGCCTCAGCAATTTCCTCTGCAGCCTCCTTCAGTATTCTGGGGTAGATCCCATCAGGCCCTGGGGACTTATCTACCTTAATATTTTTTAAGACACCCAACACCTCTTCTTTTTGGATCTCAATGTGATCTGCAATGCGCCTACACAAGATCACAGGCTATAAAGCAAGGCCAGGTGGAATATCTGGGTCTGGACCATCCCTACCCGATGATCTGAACACGTTCTATGCCCGCTTTGAGTAGTCAGCCAATGTATCAGTGCCACCAGCCCCAACATCCCTGGACGCACCCATACCCACTGTTACAGCCTCAGAGGTAAGAACTGCCTTCCTGAAAGTGAATCTGCGGAAAGCGACGGGTCCCGACCGTGACACTGGGTGAGCACTCAGACCCTGCACAGACCAGCTGGCGGGTGTATTCGCAGATATCTTCACCCCTGCAAGGATGTGTGCTCAGTCCTCCACTGTGCTCTCGAGACACACATGACTGTGTGGTAAGATTTAACTCCAACAAAATCTATAAGTTTGCGGATGCCAGGACTGTGTGGGCTGTATCTCAAACAACGACGAATCAGACTTCAGGAGGGAGATAAATCACTTGGTTGCATGGTGTACCGAAAACAACCTCTCTTTAAATGTTGGAAAGACCAAAGAACTGATCATCGACTTCAGGAAGCGTAGCACGATACAAACATCCCGTCTGCATCAATGGCTCCGAAGTGGAGCTGGTCGTTAGCTTTAAGTTCCTGGAGGTCACCATCACCAACAGTTTGTCCTGGTCCACTCACGTTGATGCAACAGTCAAGAAAGCACAATAACGTCTCTATTTCCAACGGAAGCTGAAGAAATTTGGCACGTCTGCATCGACTCTCACAAATATCGTCAGATTTGCGATGGAGAACATGCTACCCGGGTATATCACAGCCTGGCATGGCAACTGCTTGGTCCAAGATCGCAAGAAACTGCAGAGTGTGTGAACTCAGCCCAACGCATCACATAAGCTTGCCACCCCTCATTGATTCTGTATACACCTCCCCCTGCCCCGACAACATTATCAGAGACCCGTTCCACCCAGGCATTGCCTTCTTCCAGACCCTTCCATCAGGCACAAGGGACAGATGTCTGAAGAGTCGCACATCCAGACATAGGAACAGCTGCCTCCCCACAGCTACAAGGCTCTTCAACGACTCCCCCTCGGGCTGTTCTGTTCCCTGTAAAACACTATTCACGACGCCCTATGCTGCTCTTGCTCTTGCTCATGTATTTACTTTGTTTAGCCCCTTGTTCCGTGCTGTAACCAATCACTGTTTGTCGATGTATCATTTGTCAATGTTCTCTGTTGATTATTCTTTTGTCTACTATGTACGTACTGTATACGTTCCCTCGGCTGCAGAAAAATACTTTGAACTGTACTTCGGTCCAAGTCGCAATAAATCAAATCAAATCAAAAATCAAATAAATCAAATGTGGGTAGGTCCAAGTAAACTGAGAAATTGAATTCAGCCCAGGACAAGGTATTCCAATTGGTCAGCGCACTAACCAGCATGTTATAAGTCCACTCCTTCCACTACTAGGGCATCCTGGCTGCCAAGTGTGCCATCTATAAAATGTGAATAAACACGTCAGCAAATATTTTTCCTGACTATTCTTTACCAGGTTTTACTGCTGCTGGCGACTACCAGACCATTCATTCCAGGCATTGACATTAAATGCACCATCGTTTATACTGGACTGTCGAGCAGGGTGGACAACAATCTGGACGCCACATCCAACCTCCTGATGTAAACAATAAAAGACGCCAAGCTGCACAACATCTCTATCTACACTGCAGATGGAGCGCCACACAGATAAATTTGGTCAGGGCCAGACTGCGCCTGGCGTTCCAGGATAGATGTCCTATTTGCTTCCCGATAGATCATGGTCAGATGCATCAACACCAAGTCGATGTTCTTCTCTGAGCATTGCCTCCCACTAGCCAATTGTCGCCTCTAGAAAAAGCAGGGGAGCATGGAAACTGTAACTTTGCAGGGCAACATGTTAGCGGAACGTGCAGCTGCTGTCCCACACATGAGGAAGATTAACGTCATCTTCAAAGATGCCCTAAATCTGGAGAAAAGAAGAGTGAGATAATAGGGAATGCCTCAACTACAGAAAACTTCGTAGGATCTGTGGCGTCTGTTTTTGATGACTATTGATGTTAATGTATCTCAGGGATAAAAGAGACAGCATGGTTCTCCATCCCGTTCTCAAAGTTCTGGGGCTCAGGTCCACTTTTGGGCGTCAATATTACAACCTGTCAATTACTTCAAGATAATTACCAACATCGTCAAACGTCGTCAAACAGATTGCATACATATCGTATAAATCACCGGGAAGTTAGTTCATACAACAACAACGTGTAAGCGTGAAATTGACTGCCTTAATTTGTTTGTTTTGTGAGCTACAACTAATGCTGATTGTGATGCAATACATCTTTCCACTGGAGTTACTATCAGACATAAATATCCGATCAATTGAAAGTGCATCAGATATCAGTCCAACAGTTTTAGCTGAAATGCATGCTCCAGTAACGGGTCCTATATTTGCCATTTACTATCCTGTCTTTGCAGCTATCGCAGTCCCAGGTATGTTATTGCAGTTAGCTCAGCATGGCATGAACATATGTTTACAGTACCGAAGTTCCCCGTAAGGAACTTCAGTGAAACAGTTATTGCACAAGCATTTTTACGGGATACCTGTTGCTGGAAATTAATTTCAGGAAGGTTATAAATGAAATATGACGTTTCAACAATGATTTTCTGTGGAGGTCATTACAGTCAGGTATGTATTGTACACACATTTGCTTAACGTTTCACAGTTCTACACAACTCATATATACACAGTATTTATTGTAAAAAGTCTCTGCTTCTAGCATCATTATTTGACGTGTCGTGTTAGAGTGCCCTTTGCTACAAGTCTTTCCTTCAGGTTCAATTGCAGATTCTATATAATATGCTATTTAAGATATTGATTTGAATCATTATTTTATCTGAAAGTTGCTGCAGTATTTATTATGCATGCATTTGTTTACCTTTAATTCTATCAGATACGTTATTGCAGAAAGCTATCCATTGTTGAATCCGTTACGTTAATAGCAACCTATGTCTAAGTTACTGCAGTAATATATTCATTATGCCAGCCTTTGGTTAAGGCATCAATATGTGCGAAATGCATTGCAGTGATTGTGTCCATGTACTGGTGAGGCACATATTTGTATTGAACATTACTTGTCCTGAATTTCTTGTTTCTTAAAGCTAATTTAGTGGCGATTATGACCCTATCCAGAGGAAGATGTGGACTTTCCAGATGCATCACATATTACCTGGTATCCATGGCAGTTACAGATCTCCTCGTTGTCATCACTGCAGTGCTATTGAATCGGATCAGTGGTATTTATTTCCCCATGACTTTTCTGACCACCACCCCGGGCTGCAGTGCGAGCGCTGTCGTAACCTACGCAGCCAGAGACAGTTCGGTTTGGTTAACAGTCGCTTTTACCTTTGATCGATGTGTGGCTATTTGTTATCAGAAGTTGAAAACAAAGTATTGTACCGAGAAAACAGCAGCTGTGGTTATAGGAACTGTCTGTTTTCTGAGCTGTGTTAAAAATGTCCCCTGTTATTTTATATATGAACCATTGTACTTTATCGACAAGGTACCATGGTTTTGCAGCATGACGGTATCATTTTATACATCACCTGGTTGGGCAGTGTTTGACTGGATGGACCGTATTCTCACTCCTTGTGTGCCTTTCATTCTGATTCTTTTGCTCAACAGCCTGACAGTCAAACACATTCTGGCCGCCAATAGATCCCGTAGGAGTCTCCGGGCCCAGAGCAATCGGAAGAACCATATTGACCCAGAGATGGAAAGCCGGAGAAAGTCCATCATTTTGCTTCTGTCTATATCGGGCACTTTTATCCTGTTTTGGCTGACCTATGTTGTAAATATGTTGTACGTGCGATTTTCCAAAGGTAATTATTTTGCAGGTTCAGACTTTACTGACCCAAAGTTTATTTTGCAGGAAAGCGGCTATATGTTGCAGCTTTTTAGCTGTTGCAGCAACACATGCATTTATGCAACGACACAGCGTAAATTCAGAGAAGAGTTAAAGAATTCAGCAAAATACCCATTTAAATTAATTTGGAAATTATTTCAGTAACATTATTTATCAAAAGGAAGTAGCATTCACACTTCACTAACTTTTTAGTTTCTTGTCATTCCCTATCCCTCTCTGTCTCTGTCTCTCTCTTTGCTGACTTGCACAGATTCCGTATACATCCCATTTATTTTCTTTATTTTTCTCTCCGAAATGTCCACAGGGAAAGGGTTGGCCCACTGAAGGATAGGCAAGGGAATCTATGTGTTGAGCCAGAGGAAATGGGCGAGGTACTAAATGAATACTTTGCATCAGTATTCACCAAAGAGAAGGAATTGGTAGATGTTGAGTCTGGAGAAGGGGGTGTAGATAGCCTGGGTCACATTGTGATCCAAAAAGACGAGGTGTTGGGTGTCTTAAAAAATATTAAGGTAGATAAGTCCCCAGGGCCGGATGGGATCTACCCCAGAATACTGAAGGAGGCTGGAGAGGAAATTGCTGAGGCCTTGACAGAAATCTTTGGATCCTCGCTGTCTTCAGGGGATGTCCCGGAGGACTGGAGAATAGCCAATGTTGTTCCTCTGTTTAAGAAGGGTGGCAGGGATAATCCCGGGAACTACAGGCCGGTGAGCCTTACTTCAGTGGTAGGGAAATTACTGGAGAGAATTCTTCGAGACAGGATCTACTCCCATTTGGAAGCAAATGGACGTATTAGTGAGAGGCAGCACGGTTTTGTGAAGGGGAGGTCGTGTCTCACTAACTTGATAGAGTTTTTCGAGGAGGTCACTAAGATGATTGATGCAGGTAGGGCAGTAGATGTTGTCTATATGGACTTCAGTAAGGCCTTTGACAAGGTCCCTCATGGTAGACTAGTACAAAAGGTGAAGTCACACGGGATCAGGGGTGAACTGGCAAGGTGGATACAGAACTGGCTAGGCCATAGAAGGCAGAGGGTAGCAATGGAGGGATGCTTTTCTCATTGGAGGGCTGTGACCAGTGGTGTTCCACAGGGATCAGTGCTGGGACCTTTGCTCTTTGTAGTATATATAAATGATTTGGAGGAAAATGTAACTGGTCTGATTAGTAAGTTTGCAGACGACACAAAGGTTGGTGGAATTGCGGATAGCGATGAGGACTGTCTGAGGATACAGCAGGATTTAGATTGTCTGGAGACTTGGGCGGAGAGATGGCAGATGGAGTTTAACCTGGACAAATGTGAGGTAATGCATTTTGGAAGGGCTAATGCAGGTAGGGAATATACGGTGAATGGTAGAACCCTCAAGAGTATTGAAAGTCAAAGAGATCTAGGAGTACAGGTCCACAGATCACTGAAAGGGGCTACACAGGTGGAGAAGGTAGTCAAGAAGGCATACGGCATGCTTGCCTTCATTGGCCGGGGCATTGAGTATAAGAATTGGCAAGTCATGTTGCAGCTGTATAGAACCTTAGTTAGGCCACACTTGGAGTATAGTGTTCAATTCTGGTCGCCACACTACCAGAAGGATGTGGAGGCTTTAGAGAGGGTGCAGAAGAGATTTACCAGAATGTTGCCTGGTATGGAGGGCATAAGCTATGAGGAGCGATTGAATAAACTCGGTTTGTTCTCACTGGAACGAAGGAGGTTGAGGGGCGACCTGATAGAGGTATACAAAATTATGAGGGGCATAGACAGAGTGGATAGTCAGAGGCTTTTCCCCAGGGTAGAGGGGTCAATTACTAGGGGGCATAGGTTTAAGGTGAGAGGGGCAAAGTTTAGAGTAGATGTACGAGGCAAGTTTTTTACGCAGAGGGTAGTGGGTGCCTGGAACTCACTACCGGAGGAGGTAGTGGAGGCAGGGACGATAGGGACATTTAAGGGGCATCTTGACAAATATATGAATAGGATGGGAATAGAAGGATACGGACCCAGGAAGTGTAGAAGATTGTAGTTTAGTCGGGCAGTATGGTCGGCGCGGGCTTGGAGGGCCGAAGGGCCTGTTCCTGTGCTGTATATTTCTTTGTTCTTTGTTCTTTGTTGACCCCTCTCCCATGCCACGGTGAATTCTGTGTGCACTCTATAAGACTATAAACATAAGACACAGGAACAGAATTAGGCAACTCGGCCCATCGAATCTGCTACACCATTCAATTATGGATGATATATTACTCATCCCCATTCTCCTGCCCTCTCCCCATAACCCCTGATCCACTTATTTATCAAGAACCTATCTATCTCTGTCTTAAAGACATTGAATGATTTGGCCTCCAAGCCTTCTGCAGCAATGAGTTCCGCAGATTCACCACCCTCGGCAAAAGTAATTCTCCTCAACTCTGTTTTAACGGATCGTCCCATTATTCTGAGATGTTATCCTCTTGCTCTAGCCTTCCCGAAAAATAGAACCATCCACTCCCCGTCCACTCTATCTAGGCCTCGCAGTATCCTATATGTTTCAATAAGACACTCCCTCATCCTTCTAAACTGCAACGAGTACAAACCCACAGTCCTCAAACGTTCCTCATACGACAAGCTCTTCATTCCAGGGATCATTATTGTGAACCTTCTCTGGACATCTTTCCTTAGATAAGAGGCCCCAAACTGCTCACAATACTCCAAATGGGGTCTGACCAGAACCTAATACAACCTCAAAAGTACGTCCCTGGTCTTGCCTTCTAGCCCACTCGACATCAATTCAAACATTGCATTTGCCTTCCGAACTGCCGGCTGGACTTGCATGTCAAACTTAAGCGAATGTTGCACAAGAACTTCCAAGTCCCTTTGTACTTCTGATTTCGTAAGCATTTCCCTATTTAGAAAACAGTCTATGCCACCATTCCTCCTTCTAAAGTGCATAACCTCACACTTTACAACATTGAGTTGCATCTGCCACGTCTTTGCCCCTCTCCTAGCTTCAGCAAGTCCTTCTGCAGACCCTCTGCTTCCTCAATACGACCTGTCCCTCTACAGATCGTTGTATAATCTGCAAATTTAGCAACGGTGCCTTCAATTCCTTCTTCCAGACCATTAATGTAAATTGTGAAATGTTGTGGCTCCAGGGCAGACCCCTGAGGCACACCACTAGTCACCAGTTGCCATCGGAAAAAGACTGCTTTATCCCCACTCTCCGCCTTCTGCCATTCAGCCAATCCCCAATCAATGCCAGGATTTTACCCATAACATCATGGCTCTCAGCGTATATAGCAGTCTCTGGGGCAGCAACTTGTCAAAGGCCTTCTGGAAATCTAAATAAATCTAAATAAATCACGTCCACTGAGCCTCCTTTGTCGAACTTCCTTGTTACCTCCTGAAAGAACGCAAACAGATTTGTCAGACAAAGCCTAGGTGTCTATTCTGCCTTTGAATTCATAACATGGGCTTGTCCTTTTGTTTAAGAGAAGAATTACGGTTTAAAGAAAATTAGATAACTCAATAACGACAGACATAAAAAAATGACAAAATGCTGGAAAAATTCAACTGCTGATGAAAAAACTTTAGAAAGAAACAGTAACGTTTCAGGTCGATCTGAACATCCATGAGACCAGATTCTGCCCTTCCATTTATCCTTCCTCTGGTCCTGTCTTTTGGTTTGTCACTTCTCCCATTACTTTATTTAACTACCTCATTTTCATCCAATGTTGCTTTGCATCGTCATTATCATTGCCATTTAATAACTCCAGTTTTCCATCCTGGCAAACGACTGTTTGTCCTTTCTTCATCCTCCCTGCTCCTTCCCCCTAACTCTATAATTGTATATAATCAATTCATAACTAAATGTGTCCAGTTTGAATAAAAGATCAACGACCTGAAACATTCACCCGGTTTCCCTGTCCATAGGAACTGCCTAAGCTTCTGAGTGTTTCCAACGTTTACTGTTTTGAGGTCGGACATCTAGAATCAGCAGTATCTTGATTTGCTGAGAATCGTTTTTTCTCACATGACATTACTATAATAAACAAATGAATGAAACGGCTTTGGAATAATGAGGCATCAGTTATGTCATCCTGTTCAACATGAAGCCAAAGTTGCTCTCCAGTGGCAATTATAAATATAAAGTCTCCAACCGGATTAAACAAAGAACGTCGACATGCAAAATAAACGTGGTAAGTAAAATACCACGTCTCACAGGAGCTAGGCGGCTGGCAACAATACAATGTCCACATCGCTTATCACAGTGAGATAACTGTCGGAATATAATCGGAGAGACGGAAATTGACCTTCAGAAGCAAAAAGGTCCACTGCTTTCCACTCAATCATCAGTAACATCACCCACAGCTTCCACTTCTTAGCTGCACCTGCTTCCAAATAGTGTGACGACTTTCCTCAGGATTTGTTCCTGGATTTAATATTTAGATGATCTGTGTCCTCACTTCCAAACGGGATTGGCTCAAATATCCAACAGAAATTGAATTGGAAACCGGACAGACAAATAATAGGGAAACCGCTACTCGGTAACACAAATCTCATGGTGCTCGTTTTCAAATCCAAAACAATCAGCTTTTTACAAAGAACAAAGAAAGGTACAGGACAGGAACAGGCCGTTCGGCCCTCCAAGCCTGCGCCGACAATGCTGCCGTCTATACTAAAATCTTCTACACCTCCGGGGTCCGTACACCTCTATTCCCATCCTATTCATGTATTTGTCAAGATAACCCTTAAAAGTCACTATTGTCTCTGCTTCCACGACTTCCCCCGGCAGCGAGCTCCAGGCATCCACCACCCTCTGTGTAAAAAACTCCGAAAGTTTCAGAGAACTGTTGTAGCTTTCTTTTCTGACTCACTAACTCGGGTATTGTGTAAATGCTGCTCGGAGTTTTGGTGTGCAGGATATAATCTACCTGCGTTTGATTGAGCCTGTGCTCGGTGTATTGGAAGGTTTGGCCCGGGCACGCCACGATACAGAGTATCTTGGCACCTGAGGATGCGCGGTAAATCGGTGAATGAAGCAACAGTCATATTTTCTGCTGGCAGCGGGTGCGTAGAGAGCGCGGGGTAAAATTCTGCTGCTTGGTCCTGTCTCGTTCACTGTGAATCCGGGGAAGAGAGAATTATTGATAGGTTTGCATTGATTTTTAATAGTTTGGATGCAGGTACATGGAAGGTCCTATTCTTTTCTCATGGTTTTTGTCATGAATATTCCAAAAATCAGTTTTTAATGTGAGAACTTAATGTATAAGAGTGGAGCAGATAAATATTTGGCGATATTTTCTTGCTGTTTATGTACAAAATGCCAAGCCGGAACTGCGAGACAATGAATGCTGATTGAGAGAAAACACTGAAAGCTCCGTTTTTGGGTGGTCTCAAGTCAGCAACCATTTAGTGAACAGCCGAATGCAGCAACCAACTGCACACACACAGTGAGGCAGCATTGTTAAATATAGCCTAAATCAGCCAGTGAAAGCATCAGTTTCCGCTACCAGAATGACAATTGTTCGCGATCAGTTTTACACTTCAAAAATATAGGCTGTGGCTTACATTGTGAATCCATGGGAGCAGTCTTATCCCACCCACTACAGACACGTCCATGTCACCGGGAGCCAGCTCTCGTGTAACCGGTGCTGTCTCCCTTCAGGCCTTTCAGTGTCTTGTCTCTTACCAAGGTTTCTGATTCTCCAGAAGCTGACATTAGGTTTGAATTCCTGATCTGTAGTAACAGGAATCCTTTCAATGTCTCAGATCTGTTAATTTCACTGAAAACATCAGTGTAAATGCTCCAGCCTCTTAAAAAAATGGAAAGTTGCTTGACTGTCTCGGCACATTCGGACAGTTCACCCTTCAATCTCGTCTGCCTCCAGTTCCCAACGAGCTTCTAAACATTCAGAAAGCTGGATACTGGGTTCTCTGGGTTGGTTCCTTTTCCTTTTCCTTTTTACCAGGTGGCAATATTTTCCAAAATGTCATCTTAATTCTCCATCTTGCATCATGTCCAGGAAGGGGGAGTTTCATTTTATTTTCCAGTTTACAACTCACATTTGACTAAAAACTCCGTTTTCAAAATCACCATTTACGGAAAACAACAGTAAACAATTGAAACACTAAAGGAAAACCACACGATTCATTTATTAAAGACGCACACACTCATTCGTCTGCGGGAGCATCCACTCAAACACTTTAAAGCATGACACTTCGTTTGACAACGTCTGACTCCTGCACATGTTAGCACATTCCACCGCCCACCTGGGTGATCTCTGCACCTGAACTGGCCATTTCATCACACGGGCCCACGGGCTCCACACCCTGGCGTGGTGGAGGTGTGCACAGTGGGGTGGGGGCGGTGATTGCCTGTAGTGATGGGGTGGGGTTGGGGCACTGCTGCGGTGGGCGCTCTCTGAACCGCGGTCCCTGAGCCAAGCTCATCCCAAAAGTCCGTCCATTCCCAGTTACCCACCCGCCACTGCGGCCAGCCCACCCCAGTCTACCCTCACACCCATCAGACAGAGCACCGAGGAAAATTGTAAAACATAATGCACAGGTGTGTTAAGTGAAAACATAGATTCTTGTTCTAACCCGTATCACTAAATTGTGCTCTGCTCCGCGACAACTCAACTCAACTCAACTCATGTTATGGCTATACGGGCCTTAACGCTATGTCTAGGAGGATCCCCAAACGATACGTCAGGAGTGGAGGCGATCTGCTGTGATTCTTGATCTGTGACCTGAGTCCTCTTTGGCGGGCCACTTCTGAGGTGGCTAGGCCTGGTTGGGCTGTGTGGTGCTTCTCGGTTGTGGCAGGTGGCGTAGTGCCGCTAAATTCTTCTCACTGTCCACCAGAAGCGCCAGGGGCAGGAGGCCGGGAGCGTGGGGGGGGGGGGGGGGGGGGGGAGGCGGGTTGGGTGTGGGTGCCCTCGGTGCTCCGGTGTTCCCTGCGGGAACATTTCCGAATGTTCCCTGCGGGAGTCACAGGTATGTGCCACATCACCTCCTCCCCCTCGGGCCCGCCGATGCCCGCTGAGCTACTCCTTGTGACGGGGCGCAGCTATCACCTGAGGCTCCACCGCCCCCTGGCTCTGTCGGCCCTGCAGGCCCGCTGCAGTCTCGGCCAAGTTCTGCATGCTCGCGGCCATGGAGCACAGGGAGTGGATCACCTGCTGTAACTGCCCAACATAACCCATTGACTGTGCCACCAGCATCTATTAAAAAAAATTAGAGTAACCAATTCATTTTTCCCATACATGGGCAATTTAGCGTGGCCAATCCACCTCGCCTGCAGATCTTTAGGATATGGGGGAGAAACCCAGGCAACACGGGGAGAATGTGCAAACTCCACACGGATAGTGACCCAGAGCCGGGATCGAACCTGCGACCTCGGCGCCGTGAGGCAGCAATGCTAACCATTGCGCCATCATGCTACCCTGTTACCAGCATCTATGTCTGTGCCACATCAATCAGTGACTGCTCGCTCTCCCTCTGGGACTGGGCCACCTCCGCCTATGTCTGTGCCACATCGGCCACGCCTGGGCTATGCCGCCGACGCTCTCAGCCATTGTTTGCTGTGACTGTCTGATGCATGCAGCCCAGTGTTTTGGTAGCTAGAGGCTTCAGAGGCCAGCAACCCCCGCCATGGCGGCCTAAATGGGTACCGGCCTGTGGTGCAGCCTGTGGTTCTGGCACTCTGCGTGTGTTGGAGGGTTAGGGTTGCGTAGGGCGTGGGTTGGCAGGAGCACAGTGCTGCCTATTGACCCTGGCCACCTTGAGGAGATTGTGCAGGTGTCTTCCTGTATTGCCGGCCGGTCCGGACTGTGTTGCTCATTCAATCATGGCTGATACTTTCTCATCCCCATTCTCCTGCCTTCTCCCCATAATCCCTGATCACTTTATTAATCAAGCATCTATCTATCTCTGTCTTAAAGGCACTCAGTGATTTGACCTCCACAGCCTACTGCGGCAAAAAGGTTCACAGATTCACCACCCTCTGGCTGAAGAAATGCCTCCTCCTCTCTGTTGTAAAGCATCGTCTCTTTAGTCTGAGATGGTGCCCTCTGATTCCATCTTCTCCTGCCAGTTGAAACAGCCTCTCCACGTCCATTCTATCCAGGCATCGCAGTATCTTGTAAGCTTTAATTCGACCCCCCCTCATCCTTCTAAACTCCGAGTACAGATCCAGAGTCCTTAATCGTTCCTCATACGACAAGTTCTTCATTCCAGGGATCATTCTTGTAAATCTCCCCTGGACCCTTTCCAAGGCCAGCACATCCTTCCTTAGATACGGGGCCAAAACCTGCTCACAATATTCCAAATGGAGTCTGGCTAGAATCTTACATAGCCTCAGAAGTACCGCCCTGGTCTTGTATTCTAGCCCTCTTGACATTAATGCTAACATTTCATTTGCCTTCTTAACTGCTGACGTTAACATCAACAGAATCGTGACCAAGGGCTCCCAAGTCCCTTTTTGTTTCTGGTTTCCTGAGCATTTCCCCATTTAGAAAATAGTCTGTCCCGAAGTTCTTCCTTCCAAAGTGCATAACCTCACACTTTTCCACATTGTATTTTATTTGCCACTTCATTGCATTTACAATTTGGTGTTATCACCGCCACGGCCCGGGTCCCATTCCAGGCATGGGAATTACATTTCTTGGCCTTAAAGGGATCAAGGGATACCGAGAGAAGGCAGGACCAGGTCATTGAATTTGATCATCAGCCATGATTATAATTAATGGCGGAGCAGGCTCGAAAAACCGAATGGTCTCCTCCTGCTTCTATACTCTATGTATGTGGCCTACACTATTTATCGAATGCACATAAATTTAAATATTAATACGTATAATCATATAAAATATATTTATTTCAAATATACGAATAGACTGAACCTGTATCTAACACATTATCTAATATTGAAATTATTCCAGTCAGTGGGACTCCCCAGAGCGTCCCAGAGACTGATGCCTTAATCCAGCGCCACGGTAACACACGCCGAGACAGTATACGCATTTAATTTACTGCTGTTAGCACTGAAAGAAACCAGGAAGAGGGATGCTGGGACAGATCATAGATTTCCTCGAGCCTCTTCCGTCAGTTGGTCAGATCCTCCTGGCAGCGTATGTGGTTTACGAAACAGAGTTATCTTCCATCTGGATGAGTTTTCATCAGATCTGGATAAGTTAGAGAAGTAACAGGTGAGAAACAAGTCCATAGAGGAGGGAATGTAGTGAAAGCACAAAAGGGAAGGATTGGGATAGGTTACAAGGCAGGAGAGAGAAATTGACTGCAGGGATGATGGGAAAATGTGAGTGGAACTAGGATAGATTTTCTTCCCCGTGATCAAACTAGCGCCAATATCACTCCTGATCAATTAACCGCTCGTTCGAATTAGCACACAGGCCGAATGGCCTCGTACAGTGCAGCAACTTTTTAGAGTTATTTCATTTTCACCACACTGCTGCTGCCTTCAAAGTCATCGTATCATCTTACAACCCATGACATCAAAATCCACCTCTCACCCTTAAGTTCGGCTTCTTTGACTACATTGGACTTCGTAAATTCAGTGAGACGATTTCTTGAAATTTAACACGAGATTTGGTCGCATCTGAAAGTTATTTGTCTCAGTGTAAACGGTAAAATCTGACCCATTATCACGCAGATTTTATCTTCCGTCACCACCTCTCTCTTCAGTACTTTGCAGCCTATCACTATCCTTCTCTTTCTGCCTCCATATTTGTTCTCAGCCTGTTGCACATATGACATTTCCAGCTCTGACGCAAAACTCCAACTCTCACTCCTCTGATTCTGAAATAGCTGTTTTCAATCAGGAAGTAATTCAGGTTTATCTTCACAGTTTTTCCAAGTGCAATCAATATTGTTATGCCGTGACTAGGAATTGAACTCGGCGAAAAGACCGCCGAATCCTAACGAGACCACCAGTGAAATGAAGTAATGAAGTGCCTCTTCTCTTCGTTTCTTCAACATGTTTTACTGGAATGCAAACGAAGTCTTCAGCTAATGAAATTATCGATTGCTTTCGGCTGGATCATGAAAATGACAGTGAGGTCAAGTAAATAGGACTAATTGCTGGAAGATAGTTCGCACATGTGTGAATTGTTGGTATGAGGCATGAGCTTGTTATGACGGACTGGCAAACAGTACTGGAAGGACGAAGAACGGACAGGTAATGGGACACATTCAAGGACCGAATAGGTGAACTCCAAAGGTTGTTTATTCCGATTTGGCAAAAGCGTAGAAAGGAAACAGTGGCTGTAAAATGGCTTGCATCGGAAATTAAAGATAGTATTACATTCAAGGAAGAGGCATGCAAATGAGCAAGGAAAAGCCTTGGAACTGAGGATTCGGAACAGTTTAGAATCTAGCAAAGGCAGACGAACGGATTGATTAAGAAGGGAAAATACAATTTGAATGTAAAATGGCGGGAGCAAAAGGTTTTATGTTATGTAAAGATTGCTTAAAAACTAATGTTTGAGTTAGAAACGGGGAAATTCATAACAGGGAACAAAGAAATAATTGAGCAACTAAATTAGTACTTTGCCTCTGTCTTCGCAAAGTAAGACACGAATAATGTACCGAAGACCCGAGTAGCACAAGTTCCAGTGAGGAGTTCAAGGACATTTGTATTAATAAATAAATGGTTTTGGGGAAATTAATGGGATTGAAGACGGACAAATGTCCAGGGCCTGACAATTTCCATCCGACAATACTTAAGGAAGTGGCCCAAGAAATAGTAGATCCATTGATGGACATTTTCCGAAATTCTTTGGACTCTGCAATGGTTCCTACCGATTGGGGGTAGCCAGTGTAACCCTGCTAGGTAGAGAGAAAACAAGCAACTAGAGGCCAGTGATCCTAACATCGGTAGTCCTGTCAAGTGTCAATGGTTTCACAGACAGCATTTGGAAAGCAGTGGTGTCATCAAACAAAGTCAGCATGGATTTACGGAAGGAACGTAATGCTTGACAAACCTACTAGAATTCTTTGAAGATGTAACGAGTAGAATTGGCCCAGAGAGAAATAGTGAATGTGGTTTATTTAGACATTCAGAAGGCGTTTGAAAGGTCTCACATAGCAGATTAATATGTCAAGTTAAAGTGCTTGGGATTACAGGTAGTGCCTTGAGATGAATAGAAAGCTGGTTAGCAGGCAGGAAGTAAAACGTTGGAATAAATATTATTTTTCTAATTGGCAGGCAGTGACAGTGGGGTACCGCAGGGATCAGTGCTAGGATCAAAACGGTTCACATTATATATTAATGATTTGGACGAGGGAACGAAATGTATTATCTCCAAAGTTGCCGATGATATAAAGTTGGGAGGGAGGGTGAGTTGTGACGAGTATGCAGAGAAGCTTCAATGGGATTTGGACAGGCTGAGTGAGTGGACAGTGGGCTTAGTGTTGGGACCCTGTCTTTCTTGATTTATATAAAAGATTTAGAAATGGGCTTTGAGAGCAAAATCTCTAAATTTGCAGATGATACTAAACTAGGGAGAATAGTCAATTATGAGGATGACGCTGAACGACTTCAGAGGGACATTGACAAGTTGGCCAAATGAGCAGAGACCTGACAGATGAACTTCAATGTGCAGAAATTTTAGGTATTTCATTTTGGTACAAGAAATACTGGGAGACAATATAGGCTCAATGGTAGAGCTTTGAGACGAGTACAGGAACAGATGGACATCGGGGTTCTAGTGCACAATTCCCTGAATGTGGCCAGGCATGTTGAAACAATTGTTAAGAAGTCTTATAGCATCTTTGTGTTTATAAATAGAGGCACACAATCTAATAACAAGGAAGTGATGCTACACCTCTACAAATCAATGGTCAGACCAGATTTGGAGTATTGGATTCAGTTCTCGCTACCTTATTTCAGGAAACACGTCAAAGCCTTGGAGAGACTGCAGAGGAGATTTACTAGAATAATACCAGGAATGAGGGTTTTTAGATACAAGGAAAGGTTGGAGAAATTGCCGTGTTCTCCTTGGAGTAGATATTTAGAGGCAACCTTATTGCGGTTTTCAAAATTCGGAACTATTTTTACAGAACGATATTCTGCAAGAGAGCTCGGAGTGAGATCAGAAGAAACGTTTTTGCGCAGAGAGTTGTTGGGATTTGGAATGTGCTCCCTGGGAGAGTGGTGGAGGTGGATTCCATAGGAGGTTTGAAAAGAGACCGAGACATATGTTTGAACGTGATGAATTTGGAGGGCTACGGAGATAGGGCTAGGGGATGAGACTAGCCAAGTTCCGTTTTCGGGAGCCGGGGCAGACATGATGGGTCGAATGGTATCCTTCTGTGCTGTAAATAACAAACAAACAAAGAAAAAAATATGGAATGATGAAGTGTATCTACTTCTTTCAATATCGAAACCACTCTCTTTCTCTGTCTGCCCCTCTTTGTTGCTGTACATCTGCTTCTGTCTCTTTCACTCTCACAGTTTCTTTGTCTGTGTCTCTACCTTAGTCCCAGGTAACCTGCGTTCCTGGGGCCACGTGGTCTCGGGTCTGAGTGGCGCCCAGGATAGATTTTGTTGACCGTTGACCGCAAATAGTGTTGCCACATCCCACTCAATTCAGTCCACAGAGTATATTGGCCTACCGGTATATGACTGAAGTGATCCGCACGTAAAGCAAGAGCAAGTGAAGTGAGGTGTGTGCTGATTATGCAGAACATTGATTGTGATAGCCTTGCACTCCCTCTACCTCCAAAGTTTAAATGTCACTTTTGTTAATGCAATTTGAAGTCGGTGGCATTTATATTAATATATAAATGATTAAGCGTTTGCTAAAACTTGTTATGAGATATTCAGCATCTATTAAATGAATCTAATCTTATTCAATGGGTTATGCTGAGTGAACAAGTCTCAAGTTTCCACTTGTCGGAAACACTAGAATGAAGGGGCAGCACGGTGGCACAGTGGTTAGCAGTGGGGCTACGGTGCCGAGGGCCTGCGTTCGAATCCCGGCCCTGGGTCACTGTCCGTATGGACTTTGCACATCCTCCCATGTCTGCGTGTGTTTTACTCCCACAATCCAAAGATGTGCTGGTTACGTGGTTTGGCCACGCTAAGTTGCCCCTTAATTGGGAAAAAATATTTGGTACTCCAAATTTATGAAAGAAAGAAACAAAAAGGGAACACTAGAACCGGAGGGCACATTCTCAGACTAAAGGGACGATTCTTTAAAGCAGAGATGAGGAGGAATTGCTTCAGCCAGAGGGTGGCGAAACTGTGGAAAACTTTGCTGCAGAAGGCTGTGGAGGCCAAATCACTGAGTGTCTTTAAGACAGAGATCGTTAGATTCTTGATTAATAAAGGGATTAAACTATTATGTAGAGAAGACAGGAGAATGGGATGAGAAATTAGCAGCCATGATTGAATGGCGGAGCAGATTCGATGGGCCGAGTGGCCTAATTCTGCTCCCACGTCTAATCGTCTTATGGTCCCATGGTGATATTTTCGCTCCTGGCGGGGTATAGCACACTGCCGACCGTCGATTTTAGTCCTCCTTGGAGCGATCCTGCCGTTGCCTAATCCCGGCCCCGACGTCGGGGAATATGGAGCTGAGGCGAGTTCTGAGTGACATCCCATGAGCAATTCTTCTGGTGCAATCCAGGTGGTGGAATGCGCTGCAGTCCGGTAGCTGAAGAGAAAGCAGGTCTGACTTGTCGGATTCCATTCACGGCCATGAATGATTCAAATCCTTGGTAGGTGAATGCTGTCCCATTATACATCACCAGAACTTTGGGCATCCGGTGCTAAAAATGTGTCGCAGTTTGACATTTGGAATCGGCATCCACAGATTCCAACACCCCCCCCCCCCCCCCCCCCCCCCCCACGAACAGGCCGGCGAAGTCCATGTGGATCCGGGGTCCTGGTTTCCGCAACCATTCTCATGGAGCCGCGTGATGGACTTTCTGGTATTCCTGGAAATAGGCGTAGTGTTTGGCAACTCTCTCAATCTCTGAGTCTACCCCGGACCACCAAACGTAGCTGGGTGACAGCATCTTCGTTTTGGCAACCCATGGTTACGGGACGTGGGACGCAACTTGGGACAACCACTTGCGTCCTCCATAAAATGACGTTGTCTTCTACACTGAGCTCCAGTAGCTCATGGTGTGGGCCCTCAGATCATCCGGCACTACTCTATGCTGGGCCCTTTAGCGGAAGTGGCGGACACGTTAAAATTGCTGCTCTGTCTGGGTCCACTCTTTGATACGAGCTGCACTGACTGGCAATGTGCTGGAGAGAAATCATTACTTCCGCTGCCGAAGCGGGCGCTGGCTGTTTCCTGCAGAGGGGTAGGCGGCTCAGTATGCCAGTGTATGGTATTTTTGTGCCTGGGGGTGCTTATAAGTGTATTCGTAGGCGGCTAGTAGCAAAGCCCACCGTTAGGCCCGGATGCGATCGAAGGAACCACCCTGTCCTCTTTAAATCTTTCCAGCAGAGGCTTGTAGCCGACATAAACCCTTGAAGTCGCGCCGTAAACGTACTGATAGAACTTCCATACTGCATATACAACGGCTAAACGTTCCTTCTGAATCTGCGCATAATTTCGTTCGGCATTGGCGAGCTTGCGGGAAGCTAAGGCTTTTAGGTGTTCTGAGCCGTCAGGCATCCGGTCCTCCAAGGCAAGGCTCGCACATGAGGAGCACCGGCTTCGACTGGTTGAAGTGTGTTCGTAATTTGCTTGACGATAGTTGCCACTTCAAATTCTGGAAGACGTCGGGTCCGAGGGGTTCCATGCCCAACGCTGCCCTTTCATTAACAGCTAGTGTCGCGGATTGTGCAACCTGGCCATTCTACGTAAACAAATTCCGCAGTAGTTGACCAATCCACGAAATGAGCGGAACTCCATCGGGTCACGACGGCTGAGGGCCTATCGAATTGCCCGCACCTTGCCCTCTACTGGTTGAAGGCCCCAATTGCCCACCTCGCAACCGAATTAAGTGACCTCAGGGGCATTAGAAACGCATTTCTTCCTTCGGAGGTGAATGTCAAGCTGTTCAAACCTCTCTAGGACTTCGCCAAAATTCTCCATATGTTCTTTTTTTCGGAGGTGCCAGTAATTAGGACATCGTCAAGAGATACCGCCACCCTTGGCTAACACCGTATGATGTTTCCATGACACACTGGACAATTGCGGAGGCTGAGAAATCCCGAACGGCAGCCGGGTATATTTGTAAAGCCCCCTATGGTTGTCCACCGTTACAAAATTTCAGGACCTCGGATCAAGCACCAGCTGCTGTTATGCATGGCAGTGAGCCAGAGAAGACACAGCCAGAGTGAGACAGCAATGAATGAGTTTGTGAATTTGAATCGAGGTGGGAATTCGAAGCTGGGTGAGGAGGAGATGTTTTTTTACCCATGATAAGTGACTGGTAAGTAGTTTTTCTGTTTTCTTTTTCTTTTCTTTGGTATATTTATTTATTTTTCCTTCGTTGTTTTTTTTTTTGGAAATTGTAGTTGTTGAAGTTAACCGAAGGTTTAAGACATGGCAGGAGATCTCAGACCCGTGTCATGCTCCTCGTGTGCGCTGTGGGAGCTCAGGGACACGTCCACTGTCCCTTGCTCCTTCACGTGCAAGAAGTGTGTCCAGTTACAGCTCCTGTTAGACCGCTTGACGGCTCTGGAGCTGCGGATAGACTCACTTTGGAGCGTCCGCGATGCTGAGGACGTCGTGGATAGCACGTTTAGCGAGTTGGAAACACCGCAGGTGGAAGGTACTGAGGGAGATAGAAAATGGGTGACCAAAAGACAGAGCAAGAGTAGGAAGGCAGTGCAGGTGTCCCCTGCGGTCACCTCCCTGCAAAACAGGTATACTGCTTTGGATACTGTTGAGGGAGGTGGCTCACCAGGGGAAGGCAGCAGCAGCCAGGTTCATGGCACCATGGCTGGCTCTGCTGCGCAGCTAGGCAGGAAGAAGAATGGCAGGGCTATAGTGATAGGAGACTCAATCGTAAGGGGAATAGACAGGCGGTTCTGCAGACGCAATCAAGACTCCAGGATGGTATGTTGCCTCCCTGGTGCAAGGGTGAAGGATGTCTCGGATCGGCTGCAGGACATTCTTGGGGGGGGGGCGAAGGGAGAACAGACAGCTGTCGTGGTGCACATAGGCACCAATGATATAGTTAACAAACGGGACGAGGTCCTACAAGCTGAATTCAGGGAGTTAGGAGTTAAACTAAAAAGTAGGACCTCAATGGTAGTAATCTCAGGATTGCTACCAGTGCCACGAGCTAGTCAGAGTAGGAATGTCAGGATAGATAGGATGAATGCGTGGCTCGAGAGATGGTGCAAGAGGGAGGGATTCAAATTCCTGGGGCATTGGAACCGGTTCAGGGGAAGGTGGGACCAATACAAACCGGACGGTCTGCACCTGGGCAGGACTGGAACCGATGTCCTTGGGCGGGTGTTTGCTATAGCTGTTGGGAACAGTGTAAACTAATGTGTCAGGGGATGGGAACCGATGCAGGAAGTTGGAAGGTAGTAAAACAGGGACAGAAACAAAAGGCAGTAAGGGGGAAAGTGTAAGGCAGAGAAGCCATAGTCAAAAATCAAAAAGGGCGACAGTACAAGGTACAGTGACTGAGGGAAGCTGAGTGAATAGGACCAGGAATATTAAAAGGAATAAAACGGGAAGTAAAAACATTAATGGTAAGCAACGCGGCAGGTTGTTACATGAAGATATGGGTTCAACGACAAGGAAAATTAGGAGAAACATTAAGAGGGAATATAACTTTGGAGAGGTTACTGATCGAGGTGTTAAGATTCAGAACAGAGGTAAAAAACAAAACCATAAGTGTACTTTACCTGAATGCTCGTAGTATTCGGAATAAGGTAAATAAGTTGATGGCGCAAATCATCGTGAATGACTGTGGTTTAGTGGCCATTACTGAAACATGGTTAAAGGATGGTCACGACTGGGAGTTAAATATCCGAGGGTATCAAACTATTCGGAAGGACAGAGTAAATAGTAAGGGAGGTGGTGTAGCTCTGTTAATTAAGGATGACATCCGGGCAATAGTAAGGGATGACATCGGTGCTATGGAGGATAAGGTTGAAGCCATTTGTATGGAAATCAGGAATAGTAAGGCGAAAAAGGTCACTGATAGGAGTAGTCTATAGGCCACCAAATAGTAACATTATGGTGGGGCAGGCAATTAACAAAGAAATAACTGGTGCATGTAGAAATGGTATAGCAGGAAGACTTCCGGTGGCGATCGCGAACGGAGCGGCCGCAGCAAAGACGTTCCCACGCAGCCACAAAATCACAGCTTTTTTTTGTGTGTGGGGGGGGGGGCGGTTCCCGGGGTTAAAAAAAAAAACATTCCTTCGGCCCTGCCCACGCGCCAAAGCTCCGTTCCACGGAGCTGGAGAGGGAGAGGGGAAAAAAAGGAGAGACTGGTCCCGGTGAGCTGCACGTGGAGGAGGAGTGGGGATCGCTCAGAAACGGCCTGAAATTCGGAGCACGGAGAGGATCACAAGGACAAAATAAGAATTTTAAAATTCAAACTTCCTTGTTCCTCTCCTCAAAATTTTTTTTAAAAAAGAAAAACTTTTTTAAAGGGGGGGGAAAAAAAAACTTTTTTTAAAAAATCCCTTTTTATTTTAAAAAATCGTTTTTAAAAGGAACGCACAGACAGAAATAAGCCTCCAAATCATAAATTGAGGGGATGGCGAGATGTTGAGGGGACGGAACAGCAGCGAAGGTGAAGGAAAAAACAGGAGCTGTGGCCGCGCAGGCAGAAGACCCCACGGGGCGAGGCGGAGGTTCAGGCGAATCAGGAAGTGGAAAAGCTGGCGAGCCGAGCAGCGGAGCAGGAACAGGACGCGGCAACCATCCCCCCTCCCCCCCCCCCCCTCCCCCCGCACAGGTGAAGGAATGGAGAAGCGTACTGAAAACGGAAATAAACGCCACAAAGGAGGAGATAAATACGGAGATAAACGCCATGAGGGAGGCACTCAGGACGGAGCACCACACAATGATGAAGGAGATGCTGGCTGAGACAACAGAAAAAAATGCAGTGAACCTTCAACGGCCTGGAATGGAAGGTGGAGGTGCAGGAGAAAACTGTTCAGGAGTTGGAGAGGGCCGCCTCGGATCAGAGCGACTGGATGGTAACTCAGGAAACCGAGGTGAAAAGGCTGGTAACGACCCAGGGGAGCCTAAGGGGGAAAGTGGAGGCCCAAGAAAATAGGTCCAGACGGCAGAATGTTAAAATAGTGGGTCTGCCAGAGGGCATGGAGGGCAGAGACACAACAGGCTACGTCACCCAAATTCTGGGCAAGCTAGTAGGAAGGGAGAAGTTTCCAAACCCCCCAGCACTCGACAGGGCGCACAGGTCGCTCCGACCCAGGCCCAAAACCGGGGAGCAGCCCTGAGAGATTATCGTGTAGCTGCACAGGTTCCAAGACAGGGAAAAAATCCGAACGTGGGCCCGGCCGACGAAAGCGAGCACGTGGGAAGGGGAGACCATAAAGGTGTACCAGGACATTGGGGCGGACCTGGCCAAAAGAAGGGCTGAATTCAACAGGGCCAAATCAGCACTCTACAAAAGTAATGTGAAATTTGGGATGTTATGCCCAGCCAAACTCTGCGTAACATTTGAGGGGAAGGAGCTGTTTTTTAACACCCCAGCGGCAGCGGAGGAGTTCGTTAGAGCGAACAAACTGGGGGAGGGACAGCCACAATGGCCATCATGAAAGCGACGGGGATGGAGAAGAAAGGAAGAATCGGAACAAAGAGCAGCGGGCAGACTGCAATCAGAGACAATAAGATCACGAACTGTACACACGTGTTTGGTGCACTGTGCGGGACTGTGCTGACTCGTTCCCGGGCTCGTTCCACCTCTCAATTCAATGGGGGGAGCGAAGCAAGATGAATGAGGGTGAAAAAGGCGGACAGGAGGGCGAGACATGGGCTGGCAAAAGCAAGGTAAAACAGGACCAGAGCAGGGCAAGTGCTGGGAAGGGGCCACCGTTCAGGAGGAGGGCTAACACGGGAGGTCAGGAAGAAAGGAGGGCCGCGGCGCACTTCTCAGGGGAGAGGGAGCGCCTGGTACAAAGAGAAGGGGGCAGGGCAGAAGGGGGGAAGAACACAGAGGGAGGGGAGACAGAGGAACAAGGGCTAAGCGGGGGGGGGGGGGGGGGGGGGGGAGAGGAGTCGGGGGGAGAGCGCAGAACAAAAGAGAAGCAAAGGGAAGGGTGAGGTAGATAAGCAGCAAGGACACAGGTCTCGGCAGGCATGGAGCAGGGCGAGGAACCAAGACGGTGCCACAAACAGCCACTCGGGAGGGCTTCAAGATGAAGGGAGACCCTGGAGTGCAGGGGCGCAGCCACGTGGCGTACACACAGCTGGCGGCCATGATGGGTGCCCCGTGGACAAATAGAAACCCGGAGCCCTGGGTCCCAACCTCATGGTAAGAGCGGTGAACACGGCCATTTTGTACGGCCCCCTAACAAAGGGCAACCCCGGAGGGCAGGGGCCCATCCACCAGGTACGTATGGGTGACCCCGCAGGACTGGGGGGTCAACCCCCCCCCCCCCCCACACACACACCAGGTTTGTTACCTGGAACATAAGGGGACTCAACGGCACGGTCAAAAGATCCAGAATCTTCACCCACCTATGAAGCCTGAAAGCAGACATAATCTACGTACAAGAGATGCACCTGAGGGAGAAGGACCGACGGCTGGTAAGGAAGGGCTGTGTGGGACAGACATACCACTCATGCTACGGGACGAGGGCTAGGGGAGTAGCAATATTAATTAGTAAGAGGACGAGGTTTACGGAAACCAAGACAGTTACGGCACCAGGGGGACGGTACATCATGGTCAGCGGTGTCCTGGAAGAGGCACCGGTCATACTGGCAAATGTGTACGCTCCCAACTGGGCCGACACAGAATTCATAAAGAAGACCATGGCAGGAATCCCCGACCTTGACACACACCGACTGATCATGGACGGCGACTTCAACTGTGTACAGGACCCACTGACCGATCGATCAAACCCCAGAGCAGGGAAAAAGACTGGCATGGCTCGGGACCTAGGAGCATTTATGGAGCAGATGTGGGCGGTGGACCCATCGAGGTTCCTGCACCCGGGGGAGAAGGAATTTTCATACTTCTCACAAGTACACAAGGTAAACACCCGTATTGATTTCTTTGCTGTGGGGAAATCGGTGGTTCCAGGGATCACGGGAACAGAGTACTCCGCGATCGTTATCTCTGACCATGCTCCACACCATATGGATGTGAGGTTGGAGACAGGCCGTTCCCAGCGCCCCACAAGGAGGCTGGACACGGACCTCCTGGCCGACAATGCCTTCTGTCAGAAAACATCGCGGGCCATAGGCGACGACGTGAGTAACAACCAAAACGGGGAGGTCTCACCCGCGACGTTCTGAAGGCCATGATTAGAGGAGAGATCATAGCCTACAAGGCAAGCAGAGATAGGGAAGAGAGGGTGGCCAGGCAACAACTGGTGGACTCCATCCTGGAAGTTGACAGAATATACTCCGAGGCCCCGACCGTCGGGCTGCTGGCAGAGAGGAAAAAGCTGCAAATGGACTTTAACCTGCTATCCACTAGGAAAGCAGTGTACCAACTCCGTCAGACACGGGGGACCTTCCACGAACACGGAGACAAGGCTGGTCGCCTATTGGCTCACCAGCTGAGAAAGCAGGCAGCCAACGGGGAAATAGCGCAGGAAAAGGATAGCAGAAGCAGACTGGTAACAGAACCAAAGGAGGTCAATCGGGCATTTGAGACCTTCTACCGGGGACTGTGCACCTCCGAGCCCCCCAACGGGGACGCGGGGATGAAACTGATCCTAGACGGACTGGAACTACCGGTTGTGGGGGAAGACAGACGGGCGGAGCTCGAAGCAATAATAGACCTTGGAGAAATCATGGAGAGCATCAGCTCCATGCAGGCGGGGAGGCACCGGGACCAAATGCGTTCCCGGCGGACTTCTACAAAGAATTTGCACCAGTCCTGGCCCCGCACCTAAGGGACATGTTCGCGGCGCACTGGTAAGTGGCACCCTGCCCCCAACACTAGCGCAGGCCACAATTTCACTGATACCCAAAAAAGATAAAGACCTGATGGAATGCGGACCATTTCACTGCTGAACATGGATGCGAAAATAATCGCAAAGTTCCTGGCCAATAGGCTGGAGGGCTGTGTACTAGAGGTGGTCGCAGAGGACCAAACTGGCTTTGTCAAGGGTAGGCAGCTCACAGCGAACATCAGCCGGCTGCTGAACGTAATAATGACCCCCTCTGGGGAGAGAACACCAGAGGTGATCATCTTCCTGGACGCAGAAAAGGCCTTCGACAGAGTCGAATGGAAATACCTCCTCGAGGTACTGGGACGATTTGGGCTAGGAGCGGGGTTCACCGCCTGGGTGAGGCTCTTGTACAACGCTCCCAAAGCGAGCGTCTGATGTAACACCACCAGCTCTAAATACTTCCAGCTGCAGTGAGGGACAAGACAGGGCTGCCCCCTGTCCTCACTCTTGTTTGCGCTAGCCATCGAACCCCTGGCGATAGCCCTGTGGGACACGAAAAGCTGGAAGGAACTTCGGAGAGGAGACAGAGAGCACAGAGTCTCACTCTATGCAAATGACCTGCTCCTCTATGTCTAGAAGCCACAGGATGGACTGAAGGCAATACTGCAAATGCTGAAAGAGTTTGGAACCTTCTCAGGCTACAAACGTAACCTGGGCAAAAGCGAGGCATTCCCAGTGAACCCAAACGGGGGAGGGAGAGAGCTGGAGGGACTCCCATTCAAAACAGCCCAGAACATATTCCGCTACCTGGGTATCCAGATAGCCAGAGACTGGACACTGATCCACAAGTGGAACCTGACCAGCCTGGTGGAAGAAGTAAGAAGAGACCTTCAAAGGTGGGGCTCACTCCCACTCTCCCTGGCGGGGGGTAGTGCAGACGATGCAGATGAACGTACTGCCAAGGTTCCTCTTCCTGTTTAGATCCATTCCGATCTTCATCCCCCAGGCCTTTTTCCAAAACGTAGACAGTCTAATCATGGCGTTTCTGTGTGTGTGTGTGTGTGTGTGTGTGGCGGGGGGGGGGGGGGGGGGGTGGGGGTGGTTAAGAACCCGAGAATCCCAAAATAGACACTGCAAAGAAGGAAAATCAAAGGGGGCTTGGCCTTACCAAACCTACAAAACTACCACTGGGCAGCAACGGCAGAAAGAGTGAGGTGATGGGTACAAGAACCTGACTCAGATTGGGTACAAATGGAGAAGGCATCCTGT
The DNA here is from genome assembly GCF_047496885.1 of Scyliorhinus torazame. Lineage (NCBI taxonomy): Eukaryota > Metazoa > Chordata > Chondrichthyes > Carcharhiniformes > Scyliorhinidae > Scyliorhinus > Scyliorhinus torazame. The sequence goes on along the minus strand of NC_092711.1, from coordinate 184,800,579 downwards.
AAAGGAACGACCCTCCGGGCCCTGGCTACAGCAGCACTCCCATCCCCCTCAACAAGATACACAACAAGCTCAGTGGTAGCGGCCACGGTGAGAACATGGACCCAGCACAGACAACACTTCGGGATAACTAAAATTTCCCCCATGGCCCCCATCTGCGGCAATCACAGATTCCCCATAGCCATGCTAGATACCACCGTCAAAAGATGGAGGCGGGTCGGGGGCACATTGACGGTCGGGGACTTCTACGTAGGGCACAGGCTGGCGACACTAGTCAAACTGACGAGGAAGTGGAGACGAGCAAAAGGACAGGAAATAAGTCACCTCCAAATAAAACACTTCCTCCGCAAAGAGACAGTGGGGTACTCTGGGCACCCATAAAGCACACTACTAGAGGACCTGTTAGGCACAAGCAACGAGAAGGTGGGGGGGGGGGCGCTATGTGGGAAAATATACGGACAGCTACTGGACAGAGCCCGGACTCCACTGACGAGATCAGACAAAAATGGGAGGACGAACTGGGGACAGAGGTAGGAGGGGGACTCTGGAGCAAAGCACTGAGCAGGCTGACCTCCACCTCCTCCTGCACAAGGCGAAGCCTAATGCAGCTCAAAGTGGTGCAGAGAGCGCACCTGACCAGAACCCGAATGAGCAGGTTCTTCCCGTTGGTGGAGGACAAATGTGAGCAGTGCCAGCGCGCCCAGCCAACCACTACCACATGTTTTGGGCTTGCCCCAAGCTTGCTGGGTTCTGGACAGCCTTCTCCGAGGCAATGTCCAAGGTTGTGGGGGTGAGGGTGATGCCATTCCCAGTAGTGGCAATCATCGGGGTATCGGAGCAGCCAGAGTTGCTCATGGGGAAGGAGGCCAACGTCCTTGCTTTCACTTCCCTAATCGCACGCTGGAGAATCCTGCTCGGCTGGCGATCGGCAGCACCACCCACAGCTGCAGACTGGCTCACTGACCTTTCGGAATTTCTCCACCTGGAGAAGATTAAGTACGCCACCTGAGGGTCAAAGGAAGGCTTCCTGAATACTTGGGGGCAGTTTGTCGGTCTGTTCCAAAACCTGTTCGAGGCCAACAACGAGGGGTAACCTGATAAGATTTTTTAAAATTATTTTGTTAATGATTAAAACACCAAGATAGATGAGTTACCAAAAGACTGCGGAACCCGGGGGGAGGCGGAAGGAAGGCAGGGAAACCACGAGAGATGATTCCACTCTGTCCGGAAAAGAAAAGAAAAGCACAGCCGAAGCTGGGGGTGGGCGGGGGTGGGGGGGGGGGGTGCACCGGGAAGGGAGAAGAACCATAGACCGATCCAGAGGGCAATGAAAGGCACGTACTGTCAGTTAAACGAAGGGCAAACTAAACCTCTGCAATAATAAAGGAAATTAGCGCAGATGAGAAAACTGTGTTGTGTATATATACAACTGTTTATAAATATGAGAAATGCCAATAAAAAGATTTTTTTTTAAAGAACAAAAAAGAATAAAAATAAATGGTACAGCAGTTATCATGGGGGATTTTAATCTACATGTCGATTGGTGTAATCAGGTCGGTCAAGGCAGCCTTGAGGAGGAGTTTATAGAATGTATCCGCGATAGTTTCTGAAAACAGTATGTAATGGAACCTACGAGGGAACAATCGGTCCTAGACCTGGTCCTGTGTAATGAGACAGGAGTGATTCTGGATCTCATGGTTCGGGATTCTCTCGGAAGGAGCGATCACAATATGGTGGAATTTACAATACAGATGGAGGGTGAGAAGGTAAAATCAGAGAGTCGTGTTTTGTGCTGAAACAAAGGAGATTGCAATGGGATGAGAGAAGAACTAGCTAAGGCAGCTAGGGGCTGTTTAGCACAGGGTTAAATCGCTGGCTTTGAAAGCAGACCAAGGCAGGCCAGCAGCACGGTTCAATTCCCTAACCAGTCTCCCTGAACAGGCGCCGGAATTTGACGACTAGTGGCTTTTCACAGTAACTTTATTTGAAGTCTACTTGTGACAATAAGCGATTTTCATTTCATTTTCAGGTAGACTGGGAGGAAATACTTTATGGTGAAACAGTTGCGGAACAGTGGAGAACCTTCCAAGTGGTTTTTCTCAGTGCTCAGCAAAGGGTTATACCAACAAAAAGGAAGGACGGTAGAAGGATGGAAAATCGACCGTGGATATCTAAGGAAATAGGGGAGAGTATTAAATTGAAGGAAAAAGCATACAAAGTAGCAAAGATTAGTGGGAGACTAGAGGACTGGGAAATCTTTAGGGGGCAACAGAAAGCTACTAAAAAAGCTTTAAAGAAGAGTAAGATAGATTATGAGAGTAAACTTGCTCAGAATGTAAAAACAGATAGTAAAAGTTTCTACAAATATATAAAACAAAAAAGAGTGGCGAAGGTAAATATTTGTCCTTTAGAGGATGAGAAGGGAGATTTAATAATGGGAGATGAGGAAATGGCTGAGGAACTGAACAGGTTTTTTGGGTCGGTCTTCACAGTGGAATACACAAATAACATGCCAGTGACTGATGGAAATGAGGCTATGACAAGTGAGGGCCTTGAGAGGATTGTTATAACTAAGGAGATAGTGATGGGCAAGTTAATGGGGCTAAAGGTAGACAAGTCTCCTGGCCCTGATGGAATGCATCCCAGAGTGCTAAAAGCGATGGGTAGGGAAATTGTAAATGCACGAGTGATAATTTACCACTATTCACTAAACTCTGGGGTGGTCCCGGCGGATTGGAAATGAGCAAACGTGACACCACTGTTTAAAAAAGGAGGTAGGCAGAAAGTGGGTAATTATAGGCCAGTGAGCCTAACTTCGGTATAAGGGAAGATGCTGGAATCTATCATCAAGGACGAAATAGCGTGGCATCTGGATGGAAATTGTCCCATTGGGCAGACGCAGCATGGGGTCATAAAGGGCAGGTCGTGCCTAACTAATTTTGTGGAACTTTTTGAGGATATTACCAGTTGGTCATAGCCTCAAAATAAGGGGAAATAGATTTAGGACTGAGTTTAGGAGGAACTTCTTCACCCAAAGGGTTGTGAATTTATGGAATTCCTTGCCAAGTGAAGCAGTAGAGGCTCCTTCATCAAATGTTTTTAAGATAAAGATAGATAGTTTTTTGAAGAATAAAGGTATTAAGGGCTATGGTGTTCGGGCCGGAAAGTGGAGCTGAGTCCACAAAAGATCAGCCATGATCTCATTGAATGGTGAAGCAGGCTCGAGGGACAAGATGGCCTACTCCTGCTCCTAGTTCTTATGTTCTTATATTGAGCTTCATAAACGTCTTGCCCAATTGAATTTCGCATATCCGTCCAGGATCGGGAACGGTCAAAGACGATACCCAGTAAACTGTCATTGTGTAGCTAGGAAAGGGGGTAGGGTGCCAGGCGCTATGGGCGTGGGCTGCCAAGCTAGCTGGTTGAGCTAGTTCACGGAAGCACAGTGGGTGGTGAATACGTTATTGGAATGTTGATGGAGGTTGGGGTTGTTGTTGTTATTTTTTTTGGGGGGGAAGAGCTGCTGACAATGGAGGGTTGTTGAAATGTATTGTGGGAGGGTCGGGGATTGTAGCCATCCGAGGACGGACCTGAGAGAATGCTTGCACGGGCTGGAGGTTGGGTAGGTTGGTTCAGAGTATTTGCCAATTGTGGTTTCGGACCATGCGCCGCATTGGTTGTACTTTCAGGTTAATTCTGGAGTGGGGGTGGGGTGGGGGCAGCGCCCACACTGGAGGTTAGATGTGGGGCTCTAGGCCAGTGAGGAGGTCTGTGAGTGTGTGAGGGCTGCCATTCGGGGATATGTGGAGCTTAATGACACGAGTGAGGTTTCGGCAGCCACACTGTGGGAGCCATTTAAGGCAGTAGTAATGGGGGACTTTATTTCGATAGGAGCACAGATAGATAAGACGGAGAGCGCGGAAGTGGCGAGGTTAGTGAATGAGGTTTTCCAGGTGAGTAAGGGGTATTCAGAGGCCCCAGAGGCTGGGTTGCTGAGGGACCGGCAGTATTAAAGTTGGAGTTTCGGCTGATCTCGACGGGTAAGGTGGTGGGGCAGTTGAAGAGAGTTAAAGGGGGTCGATGAATATGGTAAAAATGCGAGTCGGATGTTGGCACATCAATTGAGGAAGCAGGCAGCGAGGGACATCGGGAAGGTGAAGGATACAGGAGGGCATGCGGTCTTGGCCGGGTGTGGCTGAACGAGGTGTTTGCGGATTTTTATAGGAGTCTGTATAAGTCAGAATCCCCAGCCGGGGTGGAGGGCATAACGCGTTTTCAGGAATACCTGAGGGTGGAACAGCAACTGGTGGAGGGGCTGGGAGCCCCCATTAGGCTGGTGGAGGCGTTGGAGGGTGTGGGGGCGATGTAGATGGTGAAGGCCCCAGGCCCGGACGAAAATGTCCATCCCACTTCCCTGGCTCAAATATATGGTTTCCCCGAATCGGCATTTCTCTTGACTCTGCCCCCAAGCCCGAAGTCTTGGCGAAACGGCCTCCAAATTCTCAATGATGCAATTATTACCGGATTTCCCTGGGGCCATCGGGAGTGGCGCTGTTGCTAGTGCTTTCAATCACGACTCCCTGCACAAACTCTCTTCCATTCTGACCCACTGGGAATCAACCCATCTGACCCAGCTCCGCACCATCTCCACGTTCGCCACCCACTAGAAATACATCAGGTTCGGAAGACCAAAAGCCATTGCCTGCCTTCCCCGTTGTAGCAGCATCTTTATAAATATGGCCCCCTTCCCTCCCCATATGAACGAAGTAATCATTCCCTCAATCTCTCTGAAAAAAGCGTTTGGCAAGAAAATCGGCAGGCATTGGAAAATAAACAGAAATCGCAGAAACACGTTCATTGTAACCGTCTGTACCATACCCGCCAGTGACAGAGGGAGACTGTCCCACCTTGCCAGATCAGCTTTCACTCTCCCCACCAAACTCGACATGTTGTACCTGCGCCGCCCTCCCCGCCCCCCCCCCCCACTCCCGGGCATCCTGCGCCGCCAGGTACCTAAAGTGAGTCCCTGACCTACGGAATGGCAGCCCCCCCACCCCTTCCCCCACCCCCGGCCGAGACACCACAAAATACTCACTCTTGTCGAGATCTAGTTTGTACCCCGAGAAAGACCCAAACAGCCGAAGCAGCTCCAATATTCCCCCTATCGAGACACTCGGTTCCGACACATAAAACTGCAAGTCATCGGCATGTCAGGACACCCTATGCTCTACACCCCCCCTTCCCCTCCCCCCCCCCCCCCCCCGCCCCCCCCCCCCCCCCGCACTATTCCTTTCCATACCCCCGAACTTCTTAATGCAATGGCCAACGGCTCAATCGCGAGTGCAAACAGCAGGGTGGATATAGGACATCCCTGCCTAGTCCCACTGCGGAGAGAAAAGTAGGACATAGGACATCCCTGCCTAGTCCCACTGCGGAGAGAAAGGTATCTTGAGCTGATGTTGTTTGTGTGGACACTCGCCCTCGGCTCCTTATAGAGTAGCTTAGTAGCTTTACCCTGTTCACAATTCTTGGTCCAATCCCAAACCGCTCCGGAACTGCCATCAAGTACCCCCATTCTACCCGCTCAAATGCCTTCTCAGCGTCCAATGCCACAACCACCTCTGTTTCCATCCCCTCCGTCGGTGCCATAACCACGTTCAATACCATTCTAACGTTCGAAAAGATCTGCCTCCCTCTCACGAACCCCGTCTGATCTTCACCTATCACCTTTGGGAGGCACTCCTCTAGCCTACCCGCCACTACTTTCGCCAATACTTTGCATCCACATTCAAAAGAGATATGGGCCAAACGACCCACACTCTGTCGGGTCCTTATCATTTATTAGCAACAGGGAAATCGATGCCTGCCCAAAAGTTGGGCATCTCCCCCTTCCCTATCGCCTCTTTAAACATCCCCACCATCAGGGGTGCCAGCTTATACTTGAATATTTATAATATTCCACTGGAAACCCATCCGGCCCTGCCAACTTCCCCGACTGCATCCTTCCAATCGCATCTTTTATCTCCTGCTCCACTATCGCACCTTCCAACATAGACCGAACCTCGGGTACTCCAACCCATCTAGTAATTCTTGCATCTCCCGGTCTCCCCCAGGTGGCTCTGTCCTGTACAACCTCTCATTAAATTCCTCAAAGACCTTGTTAATCAGATCCGGAGCCACCACCAACTTCCCTGCCCTGTCCCTCACCTGAACAATTTTCCTTACCGTTGCCTCCCTCCGGAGCTGACCTGCTAACATACATATCTCCATGCTCATATACTGCACCCTTGCTCGCCTCAGTTTCTGTACCACCTTCCTGGTAGACAGCCGCTCAAAGCCGGTGTAGTTCCTCTCTCTCTTCCAACTTCCCTGGGTCCCCATCTTGTGCATAACTCCTATCTACCTCCAACATCTCATCTATTACCCACTGCCGCTCCAACCTCTCCTCTTTCTCCACCCTGGCCTTAAACGAGATCACCTCACCTCTCACCACCACCTTTAGAGCCTCCCAGCCAACAAATTTAGACACCTCACCCGTACAGTTGAAACCTACATATTCCTCAATTACCTTTTCAATTTTGGCACAGAACCCTTGGTCCCCCAAAAGTCCCACATCTAATTTCCACCCCGGCCTCTGCGGTACCGCTTTCTCCAGTACTATATCCACCCAATGCAGAGCTTGATCTGATACTGCAATTACCGAGTATTCCGACCGCTTAGCCCCAGTCAGCAAAGCCTTTGAAATCAGACGACTGCAGACAGTTGCAGCCATTGAATAAAGGACATTATAACCTTTGAAGTCACATAAACTCTTAATCTGGAAGTTGGATTACGGCACAATCGAAAACTGGCTTCTGTTTGGTAGACCTGTGAAACACAACCTCAGCATCCAGAGGGTCATGACACTGACACAATCGAATCTTCGAAAGGCTGGAAGAAATTGTATAAAGAAGCAGATATTTGTAGCTCCTTCGAAAAACTCTGGAGCAATCATCACAGAAGGGTATCCCGAGTCAAGGGTTGTATCAAGGGTGATCAGAAAACCGTTTTCGAGAAAGCCTGGCCAACTTATTTGATTGGTATGACGTTTCAGTTCGATTCGTAAATTAACTGACAGTTATCACTTACTCAGTTAAAATGTGTGTGGCACTTATTGTGTTCAGCTGTGTGGCGTGTTCATTAAGGGTTACATCTGGCGACTAGGGGCTTTTCACAGTAACTTCCTTGAAGCAAACTTGTGACAATAAGCGATTATTATTATTCTTATTAGTCTGTGTGAGAATACTTAACTGCATAAGAGGCTAGGCCACATTTGATCCGAAAAAAGTAAACTTGATTCAAGAATACTTGTGTAAGTAGATTGTGTAACGTTCCAATTGTGACCCTCATCCAGGAGGGGCAACAGATTTTGTGAAAGGTTTGATCGTCCGTTGTTGAAAAGAAAGATATATCAATTTCAGACCTATTTGTATATGGTGACACAAAGGAAAGTGATGCGTCGTCTGATGAGACAATACCAAAAAGAAGCATAATCCGAGTTTAAAAAATGTTCAAACTGCGAGCGGCACTGCCTTTTACAAACATGCATTCAAATACATACAATAATGTAAAACGCATGCACATGCAGGCAGCCAAATACATATTGATATCGCACGTCGACACATATGCATCTGCCTGTGTATATTTGATACAACTTCAGATGTAAATATTGCCGCTACATTGGCTTATCTTGGTAATGCACAAATTGCCAAATTGAAGAGACCAACACGATTTCGGAGCAGGGAACAAGCGGAGCCCACAGCATAAGGAATGGCAGCACTACCTACAGATTTCCAGTGATGGCGCTACAGCCGTTGCCTCCACCAGTTTAATTCAGATTCGCTGAATTTACACATACGACCACTGAGTTACCAATGCAGCCAGCATCCAAAGTTATTCAGATTTTCTGCTAACATTTTAGAAAGCAAACACTCGAAATTATTAAAATAATTTTCCAAGGATTAGTAGGTTAGGACGATTGGTCATACTACATTGTATCTAAGTGTCTGAAGGTTAGGTGGGGTTACAAGGATGGGTTGGGGATTGGCCTTAGGTTATCTGCTATTCCGGAGGGTCAGTGCAGACTCGATGTGTCGAATGGCCTCCCTCTGCGCTGCATGTAATCTATGAAATGGCGTTCCGGTTTTGAATAGACGGATAACATGTTCAATTAGTGTATCAATTAATCTTAGTTTAATTGGTTGGTCAAATTTTCCAATTATCTGCAGGTGTTGGCTGGCTAAATTTGTTTAAAGAAGTCGGTTTCAGCGCAGAGACATGAAAATACAACAGTAACGGAAAATTATAATAGTCAATTTCCCATTTCTAAATCCGTGCTGAACTCCAGAGACAAGAGGCCGAAAAGGCATTTGAAGTAGCTTCTTGCTCCAGTCAATATCAAAGTATTTGACATAGAGTGTAATTTTGAGGTTTTACAGAGTAACCCCAAGGCAAAATATACAGGGCTGGATTCTCCGCTGTCGGGATTCTCCAATGGAACATTCCATAGCCCGGTTGGCGGGGCGGAGAATCCCGCTGCCATTAAGGGCGCGCCGCACCAGAAGACTGGAGAATCCCGCTGACAATCACTGAGCCTGACGGTGTCTTAGCACTGTTACTGTTAGCAATCTTGATGTAATGGGAGGGTATTTTCAGATTGAATTAGAGTATTTTCAATGATTAAACACTCAGGACGAAATCATTTGATCAGGTAGTTAGTTGAAAAATACTTAACTACGTGTAATTTGCAACTCAGTAAGAGTTGGAAATGACTGCAAGCGAGATTTGAAATAAATAGATAACCTGCCTATCTTAAGCGAGATAAAAGTGCAATTCGTATCTCACAATGTTATTCCTTTTTATTTCTACTTTTTCGATGAATGGGTAATTTAGCGTGGCCCGTGCACCTACCCAGCACATCTTTGGGTTTTGGGGGTGACACGCATACACGGGGAAAATGTGAAAACACTACAGGTACAGTGATCTAGGGCGGGACCGAGCGCAGGTCCTCAGCGCTGTGAGGCAGGAATTACTAACTAATGCGCCATCCTGCCGCCCTGTAATGTTCTGCTTTGACATAAAACAAAATTTTCATTGCAATCTCTATTCAACATACGTATGTTGATATTTATTTCATAAGCAATACTGTTTTGAGCCTTTTCCGACATAGAACAGGCGAATGGTCCCCAGTTCGAGTTCATGTGTTGGTGTTTCATCAAACATAATGAAGACGTCTATCACTTGCAGCTCTCGTACAGGTAGCAACAATTCCTGCCAGTTATCTACTGGTTGAAAGCAACCCATGTATCAAGGAAATGCATCAGCTCTTACAAGGTAAGTTAAAGTGGGAGCATTTGTTGATGGGACAATATGTTTTTTTCTGATGTGTACATTGAATGAATGACTGAAGATGATGAATGTGTGATGAATTGAGAAACTGTAAACTGGATGTGGCCGTTCTAATGCACAAGCCCACGTTCTACTCTCATTGCTTATACAAGTTCGAAACAATAAGAAACATTCAAAGGGAAAACAAAATCACTGAACAATATTTGCTTAAACGAACAATAAAAGGTCACACAGAGCCGTTGCAATATAATTTCTACTGATCCTTCAACCGGCAGAAACAATTTTAAGTTAGACAATGTGGAGATGTGGTGCTGTTCTTTAAGGAGTAACGATATGTTTCTCTGAAAGACTAGACGCCAAAGAACAAAAAATAAAGTCACCTAGCTGACGAGCTCTTAAACGGAGTCGAGATCACATGAAAAGGAAAAAAGCAAAATAAAGAGCCAACGGAGAAAAGAGAGTTATAGCGGGGCTTATGGTATAGTTCTTTCAAAGAGCTGACACAGGCACAATGGAATAAACGTGTCCTGTAAGATTAATTGATTGACCAAACGAGAGGGCTGATCATTCAGCTTTGTTGTGGAGATCCTCGGACTTATAGGACGGCGTATTATTTATATAACTTTTTTTTTCTCACGTGCAATTTTAAAACTTAAGGGGTCGCCCTGGTTGGTATTGGTACAAATACACCAAGTCTTGAACATCTGCAACACTGTAGATTTCCGCTGAAATTTCCTGAATGTTTAGATCGTGACCTAATGTCACCGCTGTGCTGCCCAGGATAATGCTTCGCAGCTATCTTCAATGCTCGACTGCATACATGTTTTGTGCAATACTGGAGTTGTTTTTAACCTGGATATCCATTACAGGTCGGTGCTGAGCTTCGTTCGGCCTTAATGTATTGATTTATTGGAAGTTGACCCAGGAGGCAAATTTGGTAATCTGTTGCATTTTGAAGAAGATGTTGCACTGCGTTTAATACCGAGTACTTGTGCAGGCGACGCTGCTGAAATGCATTGCTGGTCTTATGCAGGAGTAAACTTTAATGTTACCTTGCGAAAAATGTAATTCACATTTGATTGTGACTGAGAGTGTGATAGCAGTGTGATGTCCAGTGAACACAATACATTTCACATTAATGGTGTGTGACCCCCGTTTCACCGCTGTCTTGTTAACAAACAGCAAACAAGTCCTCGTCCAAAAATAATGCTACCTTCCAGTACACCTTAAACGCAACGAGCAAAATACCACAATATTTAAAAAATAATCTCGGGAATTGTCTGTGCTAACCTGAGACCGGATCCTTTGTGCAATTCCTACCGCTGAGGTTGACCATGGACCCTGACACTGCTCCAGGGTCAGAGCGATGAAGGGGAATGACACTCCGGATGGAACAATTAATGATTGAGGCGTCAAAGGTCTTGAAATGGAGCAGCTGTCTGTGAAATGGAATTATCAAATCTTGGCATGGAACCCAGGTAGCCACTGATGCATTGGGAGCTACAAAGTACCTTGTGACATGATCAGAATAGCCACTGAATTGATTATTCGAGAGGCACGGGGAAACCAGTCGAGAGACTGAGCGACCATTTAAACTTCAGTGATTTTTTTTTAGCATTCGCCGGCATAGTTTGTTTGTAACAGTGGAAGCTGGTTAGCAGTCCAAATGAAATACAAAGCTTTTCTTGCAATTAATTGTTTTAATTAATTATGAATTTTAACAAATACTCTCAATACGTATTTACAACCGTTCTTTAACTCCTCCCTGAATTTCCGCTGGGTAACTGTATAAATAAACGTGTTGGTACAACAACTCAGTAGCTGAAGCACGTTCCCACTTTCCTGCAGAATAAATTTGGGCTCATCTGAATTGGAACCTGCGAAATAATAGTCATTTGTGATTCGCACATATAGAAAGTCCACAAGGTAGACAGTCCATAACAGGATGAAACTGCCCGAGATGGTGAAGAGTAAAACGATGGATTTTTTCCGGTTTTCCATCTGTGGATCACTCGGATTCTCTCCAGTGAATTTCGCCCGGAGTCTTCTGCGGGCTCGACTGGCGACCAGAATATGTCCCACAGTCATGTTATTGAGCAGAAGAATAAGGAGGAATGGTAGACAAGGCGTTAAAATACGATCACTCCAGTGAAAGGTTGTCCATATAGGAGAAGAGAAGAAACCTAATTTCATACTGCAGAACCACGGCACATTGTTCAGTATATATAAAGGTTCATACACAAAGTACCATGGAATATTTTTCAAACAGCACAGGGCACATGTGATCGTTATAACCCTCGCTGCAGTTGTCTTGCTGCAGTATTTTGTTTTCAGGTTTTGGCAACAAATCGCCACAAATCTATCAAAGGTGAAGGCGACTGTTAACCAGACAGAACAGTCCCGGGCTGCATAAACCAAAGCATTACTAAGGCAGCACAGCGGAGTCAAGAATAAAAAGCTGCGACGAAGATAAATACCACCAATCCGATTCAATACTACTCCAGTGACAATCACCGACAGATCCGACACCGCCATGGATATCATGTACCGAGAAATACATCTGGAGAGACCACACCTTTCTCGTGACAGGATCATAATCGCCACTAAATTTACTGTAAGAGGGACAAAGGAAAGCCAGTGGTGAGACTCAGACCGACCATACCGGTTCCACCGAATATTTGTTTCATCCAGAAGAATGTAGCCTCGTTACTTTATAATACCGGTAATCTGTAGTTTATCTGGAACTTAAGCATGCACAGAATAAAATGGAAGAGAGCAATGCTAGTTGTACAACAACGGGTTATCATATATGTGGTGAGGGCTTCAACAGCACGTTCAAATAAATCGTTTTTAAAGGGTATTTTCAAGGAAGAAACAGAGGCAGAAGCATGGAAAATCTTCAGGATCTAATACTAGAGTTCAAATCCGGTAGTGTACAGTGCAAAAAAGTGTGTATGATTTCAAATAGGAGGTGTACATGAGGTCAAAACTGAAGGAGGAGGTGTTCTTAGACGTCTGCGGATCTAGCGGGGATTGCAAAAATAGCGAGAGGAGATGGTTAAGCTGGATTTGCAAACAGCGATGCCAATTTTAAAATCAAGACATTACTGGATTAATAGCAAACGACGCAGGTCAGCGAGCACAGGGGTGAGAGTTACATCAACATCAGAGTATGTAAGAAATGCAGCAAGTGCTGCAAAGACTCAGAGGCTCTGGCAGCATCATCGAAGAAAGAAAGAGTTTTACATTTTGGAATTTAATGTGACTCATTTTCTGAATTTGATGGCCTCATGTTAATGGAGGGTAGAAGGTGGAAGACAAACAAGGTCTGCCTTCGAATAACTCAGTTCCAGACAACGGCGGTATGAATTAGACTTTGCAGATTCGATATACCAAATGCTGTGCAGCACCAGAGAAATTGTGGATGAGGAAAGAGACGGTCGTGCTAACAGCAGAGACATGTAGAGAACCGCCACCGCAGCTCAAAAGATACAAGTTGGCGAATTGATTTGGCTTAGGGAGAGGATTGGATGGGTTGTTTGGAACAGGCATCGGAGCGTGGAAATCCCCCAAAAAACTGATGGAACTTGATGTCCGTCCTGTATTGAATTTCGAAAAAGCATTCTGATACTTAAAAAAAAAATATTCGGGTGTTTGTAGTTTTTATAATAATAACGATAACAGCAACATAGAACATAGAACATAGAAAAATACAGCACAGAACAGGCACTTCGGCCCACGATGTTGTGCCGAACCTTTGTCCTAGATTAATCATAGATTATCATTGAATTTACAGTGCGGAAGGAGGCCATTCGGCCCACTGAGTCTGCACCGGCTCTTGGAAAGAGCACCCTACCCAAGGTGAACACCTCCACCCAACACTACGGGCAATTTTGGACACTAAGGGCAATTTATCATGGCCAATCCACCTAACCTGCACATCTTTGGACTGTGGGAGGAAACTGGTGCACCCGGAGGAAACCCACGCACACAGGGGGAGGATGTGCAGACTCCGCACAGACAGTGACCCAAGCCGGAATCGAACCTGGGACCCTGGCGCTGTGAAGCAATTGTGCTATCCACAATGCTACTGTGCTGCCCTTAAGAACAAATAAATCTACACTATATCATTTTACCGTAATCCATGTACGTATCCCATAGCTGATTGAAGGTCCCTAATGTTTCCGACTCAACTACTTCCACAGGCAGTGCTTTCCATGCCCCCACTACTATCTGGGTAAAGAACCTACCTCTGACATCCCCCCTATATCTTCCACCATTCACCTTAAATTTATGTCCCCTTGTAATGGTTTGTTCCACCCGGGGGGGAAAGTCTCTGACTGTCTACTCTATCTATTCCCCTGATCATCTTATAAATCTCTATCAAGTCGCCCCTCATCCTTCTCCGTTCTAATGTGAAAAGGCCTAGCACCCTCAACCTTTTCTCGTAAGACCTACTCTCCATTCCAGGCAACATCCTGGTAAATCTCCTTTGCACCGTTTCCAAAGCTTTCGCACCCTTCCTAAAATGAGGCGACCAGAACTGTACACAGTACTCCAAATGTGGCCTTACCAAAGTTTTTTACAGCTGCATCATCACCTCATGGCTGTTAAATTCAATCCCTCTGTTAATGAACGCTAGCACACCATACGCCTTCTTCACAGCTCTATCGACTTGAGTGGCAACTTTCAAAGATGTATGAACATAGACCCCAAGATCTCTCTGCACCTCCACATTGCCAAGAACTCTACCGTTAACCCTGTATTCCGCATTCATATTTGTCCTTCCAAAATGGACAACCTCACACTTTTCAGGGTTAAACTCCATCTGCCACTTCTCAGCCCAGCTCTGCATCCTATCTATGTCTCTTTGCAGCCGACAACAGCCTTCTTCACTATCCACAACTCCATCAATCTTTGTATCGTCTGCAAATTTGCTGACCCACCCTTCAACTCCCTCATCCAAGTCATTAATGAAAATCACAAACAGCAGAGGACCCAGAACTGATCCCTGCGGTATGCCACTGGCAACTGGTATCCAGGCTGAATATTTAACATCCACCACCACTCTCTGATTCTATAGGTTCGCCAGTTCGTTATCCAACTGGCCAAATTTCCCACTATCCCATGCCTCCTTACTTTCTGCATAAGCCTACCATGGGGAACCTTATCAAATGCCTTACTAAAATCCATGTACACTACATCCACTGCTTTACCTTCATCCACATGCTTGGTCACCTCCTCAAATAATTCAATAAGACTTGTAAGGCAAGACATACCCCTCACAAATCAGTGCTGACTATCCTTAATCAAGCAGTGTCTTTCCAGGTGCTCAGAAATCCTATCCTTCAGTACCCTTTCCATTACTTTGCCTACCACCGAAGTAAGACTAACTGGCCTGTAATTCCCAGGGTTATCCCTAGTCCCTTTTTTGAACAGGGGCACGACATTCGCCACTCTCCAATCCCCTGGTACCACCCCTGTTGACAGTGAGGACGAAAAGATCATTGCCAACGGCTCTGCAATTTCATGTCTTGCTTCCCATAGAATCCTTGGATATATCCCGTCAGGCCCGGGGGACTTGTCTATCCTCAAGTTTTTCCCAACACATCTTCCTTCCTAACAAGTATTTCCTCGAGCTTACCAGTCTGTTTCACACTGTCCTCTCCAACAATATCGCCCCTCTCATTTGTAAATACAGAAGAAAAGTACTCGTTCAAGACCTCTCCTATCTCTTCAGACTCAATACACAATCTCCTGCTACTGTCCTTCGTCGGACCGACCCTCGCTCTAGTCATTCTCATATTTCTCACATATGTGTAAAAGGCCTTGAGGTTTTCCTTGATCCTACCCGCCAAAGATTGTTCATGCCCTCTCTTAGCTCTCCTAACCCCTTTCTTCAGTTCCCTCCTGGCTATCTTGTATCCCTCCAACGCCTTGACTGAACCTTGTTTCCTCAGCTTATATAAGTCTCCTTTTTCCTCTTAACAAGACATTCAACCTCTCTTGTCAACCATGGTTCTCTCACTCGACCATCTCTTCCCTGCCTGACAATGACATACATATCAAGGACACGTTGTACCTGTTCCTTGAACAAGTTCCACATTTCACTTGTGTCCTTCCCTGACAGCCAATGTTCCGAACTTATGCACTTCAATTCTTGTCTGACAGCATCGTATTTACCCTTCCCCCAATTGTAAACCTTGCCCTGTTGCACGCACCTATCCCTCTCCATTACTCAAGTGAAAGTCACAGAATTGTGGTCACTATCTCCAAAATGTTCCCCCACTAACAAATATATCATTTGCCCTGGTTCATTACCAAGTACCAAATCCAATATTGCCTCTCCTCTGGTCGGACAATCTACATACTGTGTTAGAAAAGCTTCCTGGACACACTGCACAAACACCACTCCATCCAAACTATTTGATCTAAAGAGTTTCCACTCAATGTTTGGGAAGTTAAAGTCACCCATGACTACTACCCTGTGACTTCTGCACCATTCCAAAATCTGTTTCCCAACCTGTTCCTCCACATCTCTGCTACTATTGGGGGGCCTATAGAAAACTCCGAACAAGGTGACTGCTCCTTTCCTATTTCTGACTTCAACCCATACTACCTCAGTAGGCAGATACTCCTCTAACTGCCTTTCTACAGCTGTTATACTATCTCCAATTCACAATGCCACCCCCCCCACCTCTTTTACCACCCTCCCTAATCTTATTGAAACATCTATAACCAGGGACCTCCAACAACCATTTCTGCCCCTCTTCTATCCAAGTTTCCGTGATGGCCACCACATCGTAGTCCCAAGTACCGATCCATGCCTTAAGTTCACCCACCTTATTCCAGATGCTTCTTGCGTTGAAGTATACACACTTCAACCCATCTCCGTGCCTGCAAGTACACTCCTTTGTCAATGTTCCCTTCCCCACTGCCTCACTACACGCCTTGGCGTCCTGAATATCGGCTACCTTAGTTACTGGACTACAAATCCAGTTCCTGTTCCCCTGACAAATAAGTTTAAACCATCCCGAAGACTACTAGAAAACCTCCCTCCCAGGATATTGGTGCCCCTCTGGTTCAGATGCAACCCGTCCTGCTTGTACAGGTCCCACCTTCCCCAGAATGCGCTCCAATTATCCAAATACATGAAGCCCTGCCTCCTACACCATTCCTGCATCCACATGTTCAGCTGCACTCTCTCACTATTCCTACCCTCGCGATCACGTGACACCGGCAACAAACCAGAGATGACAACTCTGTCTGTCCTGGGTTTTAACTTCCAGCCTAACTCTCTAAACTCGTTCATTACCTCCTCACCTCTTTTCCTACCTACGTCGTTGGTACCAATGTGCACCACGACCTCTGGCTGCTTCCCCTTAAGTAACCTGAAGACACGATCCGAGACATCCCTGGCCCTGGCACCCGGGAGGCAACATACCTTCCGGGAGACTCGCACACGACCACAGAATCTCCTATCTATTCCCCTAACCATTGAATCTCCTGCTACTATTTCTTTTCTATTCTCCCCCTTCCCTTCAGAGCCCCAGAGCCAGACTCAGTGCCAGAGACCTAGCCGCTAGGACCTTCCCCCGGTAGGTCATCCCCCCCAACAGCGTCCAAAACGGTATACTTGTTTTGAAGGGGAACGGCCACGAGGGATTCCTGCACTGTCTGCATGTTTGTTTTCTTTCACCTGACTGTAACCCAGCTATTCTTGTCCTGTACCTTGGGTGTGGTTACCTCCCTGTAGCTCTTCTGTATCACCCCCTGTGTGGGGTGATACATGGTACATAAAACATTTCCATCCCTATCCCGTTTTTCGCACCCCAAACAATGAAACAATAGCCTAACACCACCCCCCCCCTCCTCCGCCCCCCGATTTCTGTCTCTGCTGACACTTTAATTTTCTCCAAGAAAGTCGACGAATGGCTACTACCTCCGGATGAACAGTAACATTGACCCTCTTAGGGCGAACTTTATTTTCTCAAGACTGAGAAACCCATCATGCCACTAACCCAGGTCTCTACTTTTGGGGGCTTTGAGTTCCTCCACAACAGAATCCGTCTCCGGGCCACCACGGAGGCAAAGGCCAAAACGTCAGCCTCTTTCACCCCCTGGACTCGCGGCTCTTCCGACACTCCAAAGATCGCCACCACTGGACTCGGCACCATCCGTGTTTTAATTTCCGTGGACATAGCTTTAGCAAAATCCTGCCAAAACCCTGTAAGCTTTGGGCATGCCCAAAACATGTGGACATGATTTGCTGGACCTCCCGCGCACCTTGCACACCTGTCCTCTACCCGAATAAACGTGCTCATCCGGGCCATCGTCATGTGTGCCCGGTGGACTACCTTGAATTCAATCAGGCTAAGCCTGGCACATGGTGAGGATGCGTTAACCCTGCTTAAGGCATCCGCCCACAGACCCGCCTCTATATTTCCCCATAGCTCGTCTTCCCACGTACCCTTTAGCTGCTTTGTCTGAGTTTCCTCCGCCTCTATAAGTTCTTTGTCGATATCTGAAACCTTCCCCTCTCCCACAATGTTCTAGAAACTACCCTGTCCTGTATCCCCTGTGGTGGCCAGAGCGGGAAGGTCGGAACCTGCATTCTCAGACAATCCTGTACCTGCAGATATCTAAACCCATTCCCGGCTGGCAGTTCAAATTTCTCTTCCAAATTCTTCAAGCTCGAGAAGCTCCCGTCTATAAATAGATCTCCCATCCTCTCAATTCCTGCTCCCTGCCATCTCCGAAACCATCCATCCAGTCTTCCCAGTTCAAACCGTTGTAAATCGGGGCACAGAACGATGCTCCCTCCGCTCTCCAATATTTCCTTCACTGCCCCAGACTCTCAGAGCCGCCACTACCAGCGGGCGTGTGGAGTACCGGGCAGGCGAGAACGGCAGAAGTGCCGTTTTCAGTGCCCCCAAACTTGTGTTCGTACACGATGCCTCCACTACTCGCTCCCACACTGACCCTCTCTTCCCCCCCCCCCCCACGCCCCCCCCCCCCCACACACACACACACACTACTCACTTCCTAATCCCGGCTACATTAGCCGCCCAGTAGTAGTTACAAATGTTCGGGTGCGCCAACCCCCCCACCCCCCCACCCCCACCTCACCCCCGACTACGCTCCAACAACAATTTCTTCGCTCGCGGGGTTTTACGCGCCCACACAAAGCCCGAAATCACTTTATTCACTCGTTTAAAAAACACCCTCGGATGAAGATGGGAAGGCACTGAAAGAGAAGCAGGAATCTGGGGAGGACCATCATTTTCACGGTCTGTACCCTCCCCGCCAGTGAAGACGGGAGCATGTCTCATCTCCTTAAATCCTCCTTCATTTGTTCTACAAGCCGGGACAAGTTTAACTTGTGCAACGTCTCGCATGCCCGAGCCACCTGGATTCCGAGATAGCGAACGCTCCTTCCTACCATTCTAAACGGCAGCTCTCCCAGTCTCCTGTCCTGTCCTCTCACCTCGATCGAGAACATCTCGCTTTTCCCCATATTCAATTTATTCCGAAAACCTGCCAAATTCCCCTAAGATCTGCATAATCTCCCCCATCCCCTCTAACGGGTCTAAAATGTACAGGAGCAGATCATCCGCGTAAAGCGAGACCCGGTGTTCCACACGCCTTCCCCGACCCCCCCCCCCCCCCCCCCCGGCCCCAGCCCTTTCCAGTTCCTTGAAGCTCTTAACACCATAGTCAATGGCTCTATGGCCAGAGCAAACAACAGCGGGGAGAGGGGACACCCTTGCCTTGTCCCCCGGTGCAGTTTAAAACAATCCAACATCAGCCGATTCGCACGCACACTTGCTACAGGTGCCTGATACAGCAACTGCACCCGACCATTGAAGCCCTGACCGAACCCGAACCTTCCTAACATGCCCCACGAATAATTCCACTCCACCCGATCAAAGCCTTTCTCCACATCCATCACAACGACCACCTCCATCTCCCCCCTCTCTGAGGGCATCATGACAACATTTAAGAGCCTTCAGACGTTGGCCATGCGTTGCCTGCCCTTTTCAAATTCCGCCTGGTCTTGCCCTATCCCCCTGGGATGCAGTCCTCTATCCTTGTGGCCAATATCTTAGCCAGCAGTTTGGCGTCCACATTCAATCGGGAGATTGGCCTGCATGACCCGGATTGCTCAGTGCTCTTCTCCCGTTTCAGAATCAATGATATCGAGGCCTGAGCTATTGTGGGAAAGGACTCCCCTCTCCCTTGACTCATTAAATGCGCTCACCAGCAGTGAGCCCAATATCTCCGAGAAAGTCTTGCAGAATTCCACCGGGTAGCCGTCCGGCCCCGGGCGTTGCCTGACTGCATTCCCTCCAGCCCCTCTTTTATTTCTTCAATTTCAATTGGGGCTCCCAGCCCTTCCACCAGTTTTTCCTCCACCCTCGGGAACCTCAACTGACCCAAGAACTGTCTCATTCCCTTCACCCCAGCCAGGGGTTCCGACTCAGATAACTTGCTATGAAAGTACTTAAACACTTCATTCACCCCCACTGGGAGCTGGACCGCATTCCCATTTCTGTTATTTACTCTCCCTATCTCCCTGGCCGCCTCCCTTTTCCTCAGCTGGTGTGCTAACTTTCTACTGGCCTTTACCCCATACTCATGCACCGCTCCCCTTGCCTTCATCAGTTGTTCCACCGCCTTCCCTGTAGATAACAGCCCAAACTCCATCTGTAACCTCCGCCGCTCCTTCAGTAACCCCGCATCCGGGGATTCCGAATATCTCCTATCCACCTGCAGTATCTCCCTAACCAACTGATCCCTCTCTGTTCGTTCCACCTTTTCTGTATGGGCCCGCAGCGAAATTAATTCCCCTCTAACCACTGCCTTTAGAGCTCCCCACAGCATTGCTGCCGAGAATTCCCCCGTATCATTTATTTCCAGATAGGTCTGGATGGACTTGCTCACCCACCCACAGACCGCCTCATCTGCTAATAGTCCCATATACAACCTCCATCACGAGCACTGCCTCGCTCCATACTAACCGGTAGATCCACCAAATGTGGGGCATGATCTGACACCACGATTGCCCAGTACGCATCATCAACCATCCCAGGCAGTTGAGCCCTGCTCAGTATTAAAAAGTCGATCCCAGAATATACCTTGTGGGACATGGGAAAAAAAAGAAAACTCCTTCACTCTTGCTCATCCGAATCTCCATCGGTCTACTCTTACCATCTTCTCCATAAACCCCTTTAATTCCTTCGCTGCGGCTGGCACCCTCCCTGTCCTAGATTTAGACCGGTCCAATGCTGGATCAAGGAATAATCAGATTATGTGCCTCCATGTCTGGGATCTTACCTACCACCCGCCTCATAAATTCCACACCATCCGAGTTTGGTGCATACATATTCACATGTACCACCTGCATCCCCTCAAGCTTCCCACTCACTAGAGAGTACCTGCCCCCCGTGTCTGACACGGTTCTCCCTGCTTCAAATGCCACCCGTTTGTTAATCAGGATCGCGACCCCCCTGGTCTTAGGTTCCAACCCTGAATGGAACACCTGGTCAACTCGCCCCTTCCTCAATATGGTCCGTCTATACCTTTTAGGTGTGTCTCTTGTAACATTGCCATGTCTGCCTTCAATCCCCTCAGAAGAGAAAACACGGCCCCTTGAACGGCCCATTTAGCCCTCTGACGTTGCAAGTAATCAGCCTATTCGGGGGGGGGGGGGGGCTTCCTGCCCCCCCCCCGCTGCCGACTAGCTAATCACCCTTCTTAGTCAAGCCTGCAGCTCGCATCCCTCACCTCCTTGGGCCCGCCCTTGGGTATCCACCGTCCTCGACCATCCCTTTGTCCCCTAGAAACAGTTCCTCCCCTGTCAGCAGAGCAGCTCCGCCCCCTCCGCTCCCTCCCCCTAGTGACAGCCCCCAAAACCCAACCCCCCCCCCCCCCCCCATATCAAACCTCTCACCTGGTCACCTCCCACTTTGCTTCCTTGAGCTCGCTAACCTAGTTAGCCTAGTAGCTCCCGCCCTTGGCGCCAGACATCCGATCTTCCCATTGTTCTCCCTCCTCCCCCCACTTGGACGTACATATTCAAAGCATCACTGTCCCCAATAAACAAGCAGGAGAAAACTATCCCTCCACCCAACTCCCAATAGATCAAAGTTAACTTTACATTTCTGAGAAGCTGCTCAAACATCTTATCACAACGAAAACCAAAGAAAAAGGAAGGGGCAAAGAAAAGAAAAGCAAACAAAGCGAAAAAGGACAAGAAACAAACATAACCCGTTGTTACAGAGAACACTGCATATTCATAGAATCATAGAATCATAGACGTTTACAGCATGGAAACAGGCCCTTCGGCCCAACCAGTCCATGCCGCCCAGTTTTTACCATTAAGCTAGTCCCAGTTGCCCGCACTTGGCCCATAACCCTCTATACCCATCTTACCCATGTAACTATCTAAATGTTTTTAAAAGACACAATTGTACCCGCCTCTACTACTACCTCTGGCAGCCCATTCCAGACACTCACTACCCTCTGAGTGAAGAAATTGCCCCTCTGGGCCCTTCTGAATCTCTCCCCTCTCACCTTAAACCTATGCCCTCTAGTTTTAGACTCCCCTACCTTTGGAAAAAGATGTTGACTATCTACCTTATCTATGCCCCTCATTCTTTTATAGACCTCTATAAGATCACCCCTAAGCCTCCTACGCGCCAAGGAAAAAAGTCCCAGTCTATCCAGCCTCTCCTTATAACTCAAACCATCAAGTCCCGGCAACATCCTAGTAAATCTTTTCTGCACTCTTTCCAGTTTAATAATATCCTTCCTATAATAGGGTGACCAGAACTGCACACAGTATTCCAAGTGTGGCCGCACCAGTGTCTTGTACAACTTCAACAAGACGTCCCAACTCCTGTATTCAAAACAACACAGAAGTGATTTTGACCAAATCGTCACCGCAATGCCCTCCCCGTGTTTCTGTGTCTTCAGTCCCCAGCTAACCGTTTGTCCTTAATAAAATACATCACTTAGTCTCGTGATTCAAAATAAAGTTCCTGGTCATCAAACGTGACCCAAAGATGCGCTGGATACAATATCCCGAACTTCACCCCCTTCTTGAAGAGGGTCGATTTTGCCCTATTAAATCTGGATGGCCTTTTGGCCAGTTCCTCGCCCAGTTCCTGGTATATGCGCAACTCACAGTTCTCCCACTTGCAGCTCCGTACCTGCTTGGCCCACCGCAAAGTTTATTCCTTGTCCAGCAACTGGTGCATTCACACCACCAGTGCCCTCGCTGGTTCATTCACTAACGGCTTCCTTGCTTGCGCTCTATGCGCTCTGTCCACGTCCAAGGGCCGAGTAAACGCCCCATCTCTCATCAACTTGTCCAGCGTAGTTTCCACATATGCCCTCACGTCCGATCCCTCACTGCCCTCAGGGAGGCCGACTATCCTCAGGTTCTGTCTCCTGGACCTGTTCTCCATGTCCTCCAACTTATCTTGCAAACTTTTCTGGTGGTCCTTCATTAGCCCAACCTCGGCCTCCAAAGCGGTTGATATTCCTCGTGCTCGGACACCTTTTCCTCCACCTTCTGAATCGCCCGACCGTGGGTTTCTAGACCGTGCTCCACCTGATCAATCGATGCCTTAATCGGGTCCAGCGTGTCTTTCTTTAGCTTGGCGAAGCACTCCTCAATGAACTTCACCAGCTGTACCGTCGATCACTGTGTCGCCGCCCCAGGGTCTTGCACCTCTGCCATGTTTTCCTGCGCTGCCGGCTCTGCACGAGCCTTCCTTGCTTGACTATGCCTCCTTACAAGGCCACTTCTAGTCCAATGCTCCATATACTGGCGGGGGATTTCTCTTCACTGTCTCACTCTCCACCGATTTATCCATAAAGGTCCGAAAAAAACGGGAGAAAAGGTCCAAATATTCCGTCACAAGCGGGAGCTACCAAATGTGCGACCTCCTACTCCATGGCCGCCACCGGACGTCTCATCAATCTGATAATTTAACAGCAGGCTTAGCGTCGAAAAAAGTGGTAGTGATGTCAGCTTCATGTTAGCAGTGGAGATGTAGAATCTCACTTGGTGTTTCTGGGTAATCAACAAATAGCACAGAAATGGTGGGGGGTGTGGTCTCAATGAAACGTTCATTTTGGGGTGAGGCGTCTTTAGAAATAACGTTTCGAAAGCGAGGAGGGAAGACTTTGCAAGTGTCACCCTGCAAAAGATTGGATAAGTACTTCTGGAAACAGTTCGACAGAGGGGAACACCATGTAGATGTTTTGGAGGAGGATGGTGCTGTCACAATTGTCAAAGTTACAGCCAGGCCACAAAGATGACGATACAATGTTTCCTTTGTTGCTGTTACATTGCATGTTGCCTGGGGAATCGCTGATGACAACTTCAGCACAGTGCAGACGGGCATTGATTGTAGAGTTCAATTGTGAAGTTCCCAGAAAGATGGTCACAGGAGTGAACATATTCAAGCAGTGTCGACAGGAAAGCGCTCTTGGAAATTGGGCGGTGTCTCGAAATGGCAGTGGCATCAAGAACGGTTTTGATGAGAGTTGCCTGATAATACTTATAATCGAGCGAGCAACACAAAGTGGAGAGAAAATATTTTACATCGGATATCACGGCATTTTCACTGTCTCCCAAGTTGAGCTTGCGGATTGGGGTGGTGCTATTCATCTGATCCACTTTTATCTATAATAATGATAGCTAAATAATATTTTGCAATGCATTTTGCTGCTCCCGCACTATTCACTATTCTGTCACCCAAAGGGCATTTCCTTAATCAGCATTTCTGTCGGGAGAGAGGATCAACGCAGAACGGAATTGGTGAGCTGGATTAAGTTCAAATGCGATATGAGATGGGGGAAATAGAATACAATTTTAGCTAGTTTTCTTTTCGAGGCTGTGGCAGAGGGAGTATTGTCCGTCGTTTTGTCTGGTGGCCTTGTGGAAGGAAGGAGCACAACGGAGGCAACTGATCGCATTTTCTGAATCTCGGTGACAAATAATTCAATACGCTACTCAGAATGTTGCAGAATACAGTGGAAAATAAAATGAAGACTTAAGAAAGCGGCAGCAGAGGAAAGATGGCTCGTTCATGTTTGCATTCCAATGCTAGTCAAGGATCGGTGAGTAAATATAAAAGAGGAAAGCAGGATCCGACAGTGTTTTGTATGATAAAACCAGATATGACGGTGGGTGGCTGATACTTTTGCCAGAAATAAACTTTCAATTCAGGTCACTGGTACTTAGGAATCTTCATGAGGGCTGGTCAAGAGTTGGCAGTCATGGTGGAAGATAATTGTTAAATTAAAAGACAGGACTTGAACGGTAGAAGAGGATTGCAAATGAGCGAAGCAATAGCCCACAAATGCTGTCGCAAAGGGTCCATTTCGATTTTGAATCTGAATATTTTATTGAATCGGTGAATATTTATGTGTTAGATGCAGAAAGAGCTACTTTTCGGCTTTTGGAGCTGAGAGTTTTGAAGGATAGAATAAAATTATGAGAATTTCCCATATCTGCCTTCGATCTGATGGGTGTAGCATGATGGCGTGAGATGCGAAGATTGACAGGGTGGCTCTCTATGCACATTGACATTATTAGTTGCAGGCAGCATTTCAGGGATATTAAGAGGACAGTAAACACGGCGTGGGTAGGTTATGGCGACCTGAGATCGTGCTTGAATGCAGTAAGATGGGAAGTTGAAGATGGATTGTGCAGACTCTAAGGGATGAAACACTGAAGCTATCTCTGAGAGGTGCTTTTTAATCGCACCTGGGGTCCTGGAGCAGAAATTTATAAAGCAGGGTGAGGGGAGGGGGGATGGTGAAGAGTGAAATACTCTAAGAATAACTATCTACCAGAGATGTAGGTGGTCAGGAAAGTATGTGGTTTGGTAATGAGAGGACATCACCACAACGAACGTATAACTGTGTTTCCAACAATTCCAGAATGTCGACATGGTCATCCGCAAAAGATTCATGAATGACAGCGGACAGTTGGACATTTGAATGGATATTCTGCCCGCTGGGATGATCTACAGTGCCAGCAGTTTGAAAGAGTAATGGGACAAGATGCCACCATGCTGTATCAACAAGCTCACCAAGAGGGATGTGACGCGAACGAAGTCCAGAAGATATAAGCAAAATAGTAATATAGAAAATAGAAATAACAGGAGGCCATTCGGCCCTTCTATCCTGCGCCTCCATTCATTATGATCATGGCTGATTATCAAGTTCAAAACCCCTATCCGCCTTCTCCCCGCGCCCCCCCCCCCCCAATATCCCTTGGTCCCTTTAGTCCTATTAGCGAAATCGAATTAGTTCTTGTAATTACACAACGTTTTGGCATCAACTACTTTCTGTGGGAGCTAAGTACACAGATTCACCACTTTCTTGGTGAAGAAACGTCTCCTCACATAAGTCATAAAAGGCTTAACACTTATCCGTAAAATATGACCCCTAGTTCTGTACTCTCCACCATAAAGAACAAAGAACAAAGAACAAAGAAATGTACAGCACAGGAACAGGCCCTTCGGCCCTCCAAGCCCGTGCCGACCATACTGCCCGACTAAACTACAATCTTCTACACTTCCTGGGTCCGTATCCTTCTATTCCCATCCTATTCATATATTTATCAAGATGCCCCTTAAATGTCCCTATCGTCCCTGCTTCCACTACCTCCTCCGGTAGCGAGTTCCAGGTACCCACTACCCTCTGCGTAAAAAACTTGCCTCGTACATCTACTCTAAACCTTGCCCCTCTCACCTTAAACCTATGCCCCCTAGTAATTGACCCCGCTACCCTGGGGAAAAGCCTCTGACTATCCACTCTGTCTATGCCCCTCATAATTTTGTATACCTCTATCAGGTCGCCCCTCAACCTCCTTCGTTCCAGTGAGAACAAACCGAGTTTATTCAACCGCTCCTCATAGCTTATGCCCTCCATACCAGGCAACATTCTGGTAAATCTCTTCTGCACCCTCTCTAAAGCCTCCACATCCTTCTGGTAGTGTGGCGACCAGAATTGAACACTATACTCCAAGTGTGGCCTAACTAAGGTTCTATACAGCTGCAACATGACTTGCCAATTCTTATACTCAATGCCCCGGCCAATGAAGGCAAGCATGCCGTATGCCTTCTTGACTACCTTCTCCACCTGTGTTGCCCCTTTCAATGACCTGTGGACCTGTACTCCTAGATCTCTTTGACTTTCAATACTCTTGAGGGTTCTACCATTCACTGTATATTCCCTACCTGCATTAGACCTTCCAAAATGCATTACCTCACATTTGTCCGGATTAAACTCCATCTGCCATCTCGCCGCCCAAGTCTCCAGACAATCTAAATCCTGCTGTATCCTCAGACAGTCCTCATCGCTATCCGCAATTGCACCAACCTTTATGTCATCTGCAAACTTACTAATCAGACCAGTTACATTTTCCTCCAAATCATTTATATCTACTACAAAGAGCAAAGGTCCCAGCAGTGATCCCTGTGGAACACCACTGGTCACAGCCCTCCAATTAGAAAAGCATCCCTCAATTGCTACCCTCTGCCTTCTATGGCCTAGCCAGTTCTGTATCCACCTTGCCAGTTCACCCCTGATCCCGTGTGACTTCACCTTTTGTACTAGTCTACCATGAGGGACCTTGTCAAAGGCCTTACTGAAGTCCATATAGACAACATCTACTGCCCTACCTGCATCAATCATCTTAGTGACCTCCTCGAAAAACTCTATCAAGTTAGTGAGACACGACCTCCCCTTCACAAAACCGTGCTGCCTCTCACTAATACGTCCATTTGCTTCCAAATGGGAGTAGATCCTGTCTCTAAGAATTCTCTCCAGTAATTTCTCTACCACTGACGTAAGGCTCACCGGCCTGTAGTTCCCGGGATTATCCTTGCTACCCTTCTTAAACAGAGGAACAACATTGGCTATTCTCCAGTCCTCCGGGACATCCCCTGAAGATGTCCATCGGGAACATTCTTTCTGAACTACCCTGTAGAATCCTGTTTGAATTTTGTAAGTTTCTATGAAATCCCCTCTCACTCCAGTTCTTCTAAGCTCCAGTTAACCTGGCAGTTCCGCCATCCCAGGAATCACCCTGGTATTCGTTTGCTGCACTCCCTCCACAGCAAGAATATCCTTCCTCTGATAAGGATGCCAACACTGCACACAATACTCCAGCTGTTGCCTCGCCAATGCCCTATACAATTGCATTAAAACATCTGAATGCCTTTAGTCAAATCCTCTTGCTATGAAGGCCACCATACAATTTGCTTTCTTTACTGCCTGGTGTACCTGCGCACTACTTACTTTCAGCGACTGATGCACGAGGATGCAAAGATCTCGCTGTGAATCCACTTCTCTAAATTTAGACCCATTCAAATAATAATCTGCCTTCCTCTTTCTGCCTCAGAAACGGATAACCTCACATTGATCCACATTGTACTGCGTCTGCCATCCATGTGCCATTCAACCAGCCTGTCCATTTCCCGCTAAGCATCTCTGCATCCTCCTTAAAGCTCACCCTCCCACCCAACTTTGCATCAGCTGCAAATTTGGAGTTAATACATTTTGTTCCCTCGTCCAAATAATTAAAACATAATGGGAACAGTCCGGGTCCCACAACAGATCCCTTTGGTACACCCTAATCACTGACGGCCAATCAGAACGACACCCATTTATTCCAATTACTTGCTTCCTGCGTGCCAAACAGTTTTCTATCTGTCTCAAGGCTCAACCGGTAATCCCATGCGCTTTAATTTTGCATATTCACCTGCTATGCGAGACCTTGTTCAAAACCTTCAGAAAGTCCAAATAAAACACATTCACCGGTTTTCCCTGGTCAACTCAACCAATTATATCTTCAAAGATATCTGGTAGATTTGTCAAGCATGATTTTACTTTCGTAAATCCATGCTGACTTTGTCTGATTATACCACTGCTTTCCAAATATTGTGCTATGAAATCCTTCATGATGGGCTCCAGCAACTTCCCTACTACCGACGCTAGCCTCACTGGTCTATACTTCCGTTTTCGCTCTACCTCCCTTTTTGAATAGCGGGGTTACATTCGCTACCCTCCGATCTGTAGAACCCATTCCAGAGTCGAAAGAATTTTGGACAATGACCACCAATGGATCTGCTATTTCTCGGACAACTTCTTTAAGTACTATGGGATGAAGTTTGTCAGGCCCTGGGAATTGTTTTGCCTTCAATCCCATTAATTTGCCCCAAACCATTTATTTACTGATACAAATTTGCGTCAGCTCTTCACTAACCTTGTGTTTCACACGACCTCCGGTGTATTATTCATGTCATCATTTGTGACGACAGAAGCAAAATATGAAGGCCTGAGGTGTTCAGGTCAGGCGACCCTGACCCATACAAGAAATCCAGGTACGACCTCCGCAAATCCATTCGAGATGCCACGAGAGAATACCAGAGCAAGTTCGAATCATGGTAGTGGATAGGCCTCAACAGCATAACCGACTACAAGGTGAAGCCGAACAGTACCTCCATGATGAGCGCGCCCCTCCCCGATTAACTCAATGCATTCTACGCTCGGTTCGAGCAGGAAAACAACGATCCACTTTTGTGTGCCCCAGAAGCCCATAACACACCCAAACCGACCATCACAGCTTCT
This sequence comes from Scyliorhinus torazame, assembly GCF_047496885.1. Lineage (NCBI taxonomy): Eukaryota > Metazoa > Chordata > Chondrichthyes > Carcharhiniformes > Scyliorhinidae > Scyliorhinus > Scyliorhinus torazame. The sequence continues at coordinate 184,771,536 of NC_092711.1, read as the reverse complement.
GAAGTCAGATCGCTCTTCCTGAAAGTGAACCCTCGGATGACGACAGGTCTGGACGGGATACCTGGTCGTGCAATCAGAACCTGCACGGACCAGCAGTTAGATGTGTTCGCAGACATATTTAACCACTCCCTACTCCGCTCCGAGATCCTCACCTGCTTTAAGAAGACCACCATCATACTGGTGCCAAAGAAGAACCAGGTAATGTGCCTCAATGCCTACCATCCGGTATCCCTGACTTCGGTCGTAATGGAGTGCTTTGAGAGGGTGGTCATAAAGCGCGTCTCTTCCATACTCCCAGCAATTCGCATACCGCCACAACCGGTCCGCAGCAGATGCCATCTCCCTGGCTCTACACTCACCTCTCGAGCACATAGACAACAAGGACTCCTACATCACACTCCTATTTATTGATTACAGCTCCGCCTTCAATACCATATTCCCAGCCAAGCTCATATCAAAGCTCGAAAACTAGCACTTGGCTCCTCACTCTGCAACTGGAGCCTCGACTTTCTGGCCCTCAGACCACAAGCAGTAAGAATAAACAACAACACCTCCTCCACAATAGCCCTCAATACCGGGGAACGGCAATGCTGCGTACTTAGCCCCCTACTATACTCCCTGTACGCACACGACTGCGTGGAAAAATTCGGTTGCAACTCCATCGTCAAGTTTGCTGACGATACGACCATAGTGGGCCGAATCTCGAATAATGACGAGTCAGAATACAGGAGGGAGATAGAGAACCTAGTGGAGTGGTGCAGTGACAGCAATCTATCCCTCAATGCCAGCAAAACTAAAGGGCTGGTCCTTGAATTCAGAAAGTAAAGTTCTGTACACATGAACAGGACCGAGGTGGAGATAGTTAGCAGTTTCAAGTTTCTAGGGGTACACATCTCTAAAAATATTTCCTGGTCCACGCATGTCGACGCTACCATCAAGAAAGCACAACAGCGACTATACTTCCTCAGGAAAGTAAGGAAATTCGTCATTTCCACATTAACTCTTACCAACATTTTCAGATGCACCATAGAAAGCGTCCTATCTGGCTGCATCACGGCCTGGTATGACAACTGCTCGTCCCAAGTCCGCAAGAGACTTCAGAGAGTTGTGAACACAGCCCAGTCCATCACACGAACCTGCCTCCCATCTATTAACTCCGTCTACGACTCCCGTTGCCTGGGGATAGCGGGCAGCATAATCAAATACCCTTCCCACCCGGCTTACTCACTCTTCTAACATTTTCCAGCGGGCAAGGGGTACAAACGTCTGAGAACACGCACGAAGGGACTCAAAAACAGCTTCTTCCCCGTTGTTACCAGACTCCTAAACGACCCTCGTGTGGACTGACCTTATTAACACTCCCCCGTGCATGCTTCACCCGATGCCGGTGTTTACGTAGTTACATTGTGTAACCTGTGTTGCCCTATTATGTATTATGTTTTCATTTACTTAATGGCCTGTTGGGCTGCTCGCAGAAAAATACTTTTCACTGTACGTCGGTACACGTGACAATAAACACAATCAAAATCCAAATCCAAATTTAGTTCCTCAGCCATTTTTTCCCCCTGTTATGCATTCCCCCTCCCCGCCCCCCCACCCCCCCCCCCACCCCGCTTCTGTCTGTAATGGACAAAAATTATTTTTTAAATCAATCTTTTGCTCTTTACATATCTATAGAAATGTTTAAAGTCAGTTTTTATGTTCCCTGCTAGTTTACTTTCAAATTATCTTTTCCCCATAATATTGTATCTATATATTCTTTAATAAACAACGCAATTACACCACGTTTTTTTTCTGTCTGTTCGTCCTAAAAACTGAATATCCCTCAATGTTTAGTTCCCATCTTTGGTCACCTTGGAGCCATGTCGCCGTAATCCAAAGTTTATCACAGCCCTTTACATCGATCTGCACAACTAATTCATCCATTTTATTTCGAATGCTTCACGCGTTCAGGTGCAACACCTTAGGGCTAGTCCATGCAAAGTTCCTTCTCCCGTCCCTCTACTTTTACAGTGTCATTATCTGATACATGGCCTTGAATTCTCTGCCCATCACTTTCTTATTCTTCTTTCTGTATTTTTCTCTTGTTCTTGGTAACCCCTTTTATGAAGCCTGACATAGGTTACCATCGCTCTGCAATATTAGTTTTAACCCTCCCCAACCGCGCAACATGTATCCCACAGAGTTTCATACTACACTCTGATCGAGACCTTTCCTCGGAAAAACATCCAACACTTCTACAGAGTCAAACACAGGATAGACAGTTGATGGGCAAATTGAAGGTTATTCATAATCCTGAAGCAGATTGGTTTTTGTTTTATTCCGACAAACGAATTAACTTATGGCTATAAAAAATATGCTTGCAGATTTCATTACATAAATATTGACTTGGAGAGATTTGGAGAGACACGACGTCGAGTATCACGTGGAGTTAACCTTGAACAAGATAAACAGGCCTTAGAGGGAGTCCAGTACATATTCACCAGACTCGTTGCTGCATTTGCAAGTCTGTACTATGAGGTGTGATTTCGGGGACTCGGCCTATATTCTCTAGAATTTGGAAGAATGAGAGTTGTTCACATTGTAGATTAAAAAATCATTTCAGGTATCGACAAGGTAGACTCAGCATGTATAATTTCACTTATTGAAATGTCCAGAACCACGGGAACCAATCTCAGAACATGAGGTAGGCGAATTATTAGAGGCAAGGAGACATTTCTGTAAATCAAGGGGTGTTTGATCTTTGGAATTCCTGACTGCAGATGTTTGTGGTTGCTTAGCCATGGAGCATGTTGATAACAGATTTCAATAGATTGCGGAAAAGTAGTTGCATCAAGGGACACTTAGGATGATGGCGTTGCGGTAGAATACCAGAAATTATCTAGTGAGATGGCGGCGCAAGCTCGAGGTCTACTGCTGGCCTAGTGTCCCTATATCCCTGAACTCCAAACAGACACAACATCAGCAGAAGGCAGGCAATTCTAAATCGCATCAGCAATGGGAGCAAGGCCGGAGTCTGATCATTGTTAGCATGCTATGTGGGAAAGGAGCTTCAATCAGAGACAGAAGTTCACTGTAACGGTTTAAACACTGTAACCAGAGCAGATGCCTCTTCAATATGTCCAAGGAGACCAGAAATAAGAAATAAAATTTCAGAGCATTTAGATTATTTTGACGATCTTTGCAGCAATGCGTGGGTGAAGAATAGCAGAAGCTTACAGACAAAAACAGAGACATGTGCAAGAAATAATGTAAAGCCGAATTTTGCAGTAAAGTTATTGCTTAGCGCAGCCCCGCAAAATACGATTTCTGGGCATTATTCCATGTTGACACATTGATTTAATTTTCCGACCATTCCCACTCTAGCATTCTCCCTATCTGGAGCTTTATTGTATATCTTTAAAGCACACACCAGTAATGATGGTTCTACAAATTTCAATTTCTACCGTAAATTAAAATGACTATTTAACATTGTAAAGAATGCATTAACCATTGAGATGGAGAGAAGTCGTGCATACCTTATTGAGTTATGCATCGGGAAATGGGATAAAGAATGGCAGATTGGATCATTGTGAACATACATATGTCTGTGCCATTATGAACAAGATTGGTGAACATTTAAGTAAGCATTAATAAATTTCACATGACAAATAACGTACAGCTTTCTAAGTTGCGTGGAATGAATTATTTCTGAGAATTCATGAATCAGATATTTTATATAAGTATTATTGAATTCATCCTGTTTACTTGACGGAAGATAATTAAACAAAATTGAACATTCTAACAGCATGTTATTCGTATCTCCCTGTCAAAGCACGCCTGATAGATTTAAGCGTGACCTTTAGGTCTGCATAAACTTTTAATTTTTACTGAATGAAACCAAATGAAAATCGCTTATTGTCACAAGTAGGCTTCAAATGAAGTTACTGTGAAAAGCCCCTAGTCGCCACATGCCGGCGCTTGTTCGGGGAGGCTGGTACTGGAACTGAACCCTGCTGCTGGTTTGCCTTGGTCTGCTTTCAAAGCCAGCGATTTAGCCCTATGCTAAATATGGCTATTCAGCATTAAATAGAATTACTGCGGATAGAGACAACAGTAAATGTGTCACATTATGTTTTTGTTGCATTATATTCGACACTCTTGAGAGACAACAAGAGTTTAACTTGAGAGATAACAAGTTTATTGCAGCAGCCACCAACGCTGCCAGTTCACGGGTCATTTCAATGCTCAGAGAACGGCCTTTTCAATAGGCACTTGCAGGATTCGTATATGATTATGCTGTGCATGCAATACTGTCATATATATTGGGTTATGATGGTTTAATTGAAAGATAGATCAACGTATGATTAAAAAGTTGTAACTAAAAAAGAGTTCACTTTTTTCTTACAGACTAACATTTATGTTGGAGTCTAAGGAAGTTCGCAATTTCAGTGAAATTCCACCTGAGAACCGAGAGCAAGAGCAGCGCCGCAGAACTCATTGAACCGCTAACCTTGCAAAGATTAGAGATTACAACAGCGTGATAGGGACACGGTGAGCACACGTGGTCGCAAAGCAGGCGTTTATGCATTTTAACAAAGATTTATATGACGAATAATCCGCTTAAATAACTCACCTGGAGCGCCAAGAACTGCAAGTATAGGATAAAGAACGGAAAATGCAGGATTATTCGTTGGAGTATGCATTATCCTGTCAACTACTTCAGTTCTGACAGGGATCGTGTGGGAAATTTGAATATTTTATAGACACAACTAATCTCCAGAGATCCAATTAGATTGCACCATTGACTACATTAGTTCAAATCATTTGAAGAGACATGGTGTGAAAAACATAGTCAATATATTTTACAAATTAATTTAATGAATATTATGACAGAGAAGGAACTTTAATTTTTATTGGAACAACTGCTATACATTCTGGATAACATTTCCTCAGAAATGAGTTCACAGCCAGCGGACAGATCTACAGTAAATTCGCCGGACAATGTTGAGTGGGTAGTCCATGGCCGGGAATCACTTCAGAAACCCATGCAGAAGCAGGGGATATCTGGGCAGTGCCTGCCCTCTTCTATTTGGACCGTTCAAGGGTGCCATGTATTGTAGAATCATTAAATCCCCACTGTTCAAAGGGATGCCATTCGGACCATCGGGGCCGCAACCACTTCGGCTGACTCCCCCACCCTATCCGCGTAACCCCACCGAAGTTTCGGACATTAAGGGGAACTTTAGCGTGATCAATCCACCTATTCTGCACATCTTTGGACCCGCAGGAACTCACACAGCCACGTATAGAATGTGTGCAAACTCCACACAAAAACACAACCGTGGCCTGAACCGAACCCGGGTTTCACTCTTTGTGAGGAAGCAATGCTAACCACTGTGCCACCATTCGGCCTCAATCGTGCGCGAAATGATAACTGAACACATTGCATTCTCCCTCGTTAAATATATAAATAGAAACTTACAGTTCAGGCACATCAAAGTATGAATTAATGCATGGGTGAATTATGAGAAGCTCCTTGGCACCTGAAAATTCGAATCTAGGAGTAAAACGAGGATTACGATAAATAAGAGAGAATAGGTTCTGCGAAACCTTTTCTCCAGTATGGCCACTGAATGACCAGATTCCAGATACATCACTTAAATATTTTTAGATTATTTCAGGATGTTGGCATTCAGTGGCGAGGAGGTATTTGTTGTTCATTCCTTTTTTGCCTTTTAGATAGTTTCTCGCTCGACTATTTCGTAGGGCAGTTAAGAGTGAGGCACATGGTTGTGGTTCTGGAATGGCGGGCAGACAATGCCAGGGCAGCAGATTTCCTTCCCGAAAAGACGTCGGTGAACCAAATAGGTATTTCTAATAATTGATGGTAATAGCCATGGTCGTTTTTCAGATGTATTCATTTAATTCAATATCCATTACAGCTTATTTGAAAACACGTCCCATGTTAATTGGTCTGGATCTCTTGATTGCTCTTACGATCATTATGCCGCCCATTTCAATCACCAGCGAAGCACCAGGAACAGTTTTGCAACGGAGAGAACGCATTCAAGGCTAATTTGCGGCCTAATCAGATAAGATGAGAGCTGTCATTTATGAAAAATGCTCACATGTTGCACAACATAACGCCAATATCTAATGCCAATGGCTGGTCGACGGATTGTGCTACAGTGATAATGTCAACAGAACAGTAACTCAGAATTCTGGTCTAACATTCTGGCGTCAAGAGTTCAAACCCACCTTGGTAGCTTTGTGGAATTCCAGTTAATTTAAAAAGTTTGAAATATAGAGCTGGTCAATCATCTGAGCTACCACGGAGGTTCCATGATGTTTGAAATATTGATTCAAATTGCCCTTATTATCGCCCAGGCCATTGGGGAAACTAGGGGACAGCTTCACACGAATCATTTTAAGATGGATATTAATGCTCTCATAATCCCGAGTGCGCACCCTGATGAACTTTCCTTTCTTCAGACCAGACGTCGTCAAAAACTACGTAACAAGCATTAAGTCAATTTACTCTGTTCGTGATCGTAAAAATATTAGCCACGTCATCTGCGATTATTTGCTTTGTAAATTTTAGCGGTGATTTATGACGACTCCACCTTCACGGCACATCATTGATTTCAGCGTTCAGACTATAGCTGAGAAATGTAGCAGCGTCGCCCAGTGTCCAAGCTGAGTACCTCGTAAAACTGCTTCTGGATGTACGCGCTCATCTGTTCATGGGCCGGCTTCAGTGGCTGCTGTACAATCTATTCCAGTCTAACCGTGAGCATTACTGGCGATGGAAAACTCGTGCCGTTGAAAAAGGCTGCTCTTCTCAAAGTTAGATGTGAGATCAGACGGACAACTGCTTTCGTGCAACAGCATCAAATCTGGACATATTCCGCCAAGTTTGGCGGGCGTTCTGTAAAACACTTGGGAATGTCTTTCATCACTGTAAGTCGGAAATCTACCACATGGTCTCAAATTGATGAGCGTGTGCGTGTATGTCTGTGTGCGGTTTGGAGTGTGGTGAGAGAATACGGTACTAGATATGTATAGACCTGAGAGAGACGTTCTGCGTTTGAGTCCTGGCGACCTCAAATTGCAGCATGATCTCTGCAGCCAACTTGAATATTACTGCACTTCATTTAAGGGCCGTTTTTTAATGTCCCTAATGGCCCTTTTATTCTATTGAAACACTGTTGAGTGCAATATTATCTAAGTGGAAAACATGAGCATCATTGAACATTTTACGTTGGCTATTTTGGAATATTTTGTAATGTAATTTCAATTATTGTATCAGTAAAGTTCCTTTTATTGCTGAAAAACGCCGTGGCATGCGTAGTCGAAGAGAAACTGCCCCAAATAGAATATAGAATATATAGAACCTGGCAATCATTCAGGCTTTTCATTTTGCTTGAACAAAAATTAGTTCTCGCGAAGATTTCAGCGCAACCCTTAACTCCTGTCTGAACTCACTGTGTGTCACTCCGTTTGCTGATGCAGCATCTCAGAAGCAGCATCGTATTTCTGCTTCATCCAGCATGAAGTTGAAATTATTCAAAATACATCCCTGGAAAAAAGAACCGTCTGCAATCCGCACATTTACAACGTTGGCCGTTCATAGTAGGATGAAATTTTCTGATATAATAAAGAGTAAATCGAAAAATTCTTCCCTAGTCGCTATTTCCGGGTCACTCTGATTCTTCCATCACGATGCCTCTGCTCATCCTCCAGCTTTTGCTGGCTGCTACCATGTGTTTATTTCATCAAGCCACTGTCGAATCAAGTTAGGAGAAATTGTATATTCGTGGTAAAGCACGGTTGGGCAAGTCGTATCCAATTCATGCAAATTAAGATTTGTTAAAATTTCTGCAAAAGCAGCACAGATTGTCAGTCACACACCCAGATTCATACATAAAGTAACTGAGGTTACTTATTTGTTAATTGAAATTTCCCAAAGTGCAGACTGAGAAAATGACCGCACACTCTGCTTTCCCGGCTCAATGGTTGAATTCAGAATCTGGCAGAAAATGGTTACTGTACTTTAGAAGATGAAACCGATGTCGAACTCGTCGGACAAAATGTTGACTGTACAGGCAGGAGCGATGAACGGAAAAGTAACTGGCAGATTTTTTAAAAACCCGATGGTTTTACAAAAACACTATTTACACTGCAGATGCCCTAGATTCTCAACCATGTCTAGTGCGTCTGAAATCTCTGGAAAATATCTTCGCAATCCATCAAGCCCACGAGAATGTATTTGCAATCACCATCACAGGGTTTGTGGACAACGTTGGTTTCTGAACTAAACGCCGGTTCGAGATCCTTTCACAGCATTTTCACAGGCTTGGTTCCCCAATGAAGCTCTTCTTGTTAGGAAAGATCGAGCAGGGAACACGTATACAGTTTGGATTTGAAAAGAGTGAGCGTTTATTGTATTGACATGCAAACATTTTGTACGGTCCGTTACACAGTCGATGATCAGAAGAAGTATATACTACTCCTGGAAATGTACAGTTTTGGGCACAGTTTTAAAAATAAAGGCCATTTTTTTTAACATCGCTTTGGAGCTCGGAAAGTGAAAGAGTTCAAGGCTGAATTAGACAGACATTCTATCTGAAGCCGGTTAAAAAGTTAAGGAGGGGAGCAGGAATACAGCCCATAATAAACTCCATTGTACTGAATCGAGCAACAGGTTTGTTGGGTCTAATTGCCTGCCTTATTCATATTTCCTTTGGTGTTGTGGACCTGTGATGTATTCCTAAGTGCCTTGTTCCTATTTTCTTTAAAATGGAATGCAGTGTTATCCCACTAATTGATTGACTCGGGTGACTGATTCATCGGAGGAAGGGGCTGATTCCGAAAGCTAGTGATTCAAAACAAAACTGTTGGACTTTAACCTGGTGTTGTAAGACTTCTTACTGTGCCCACCTCAGTCCAACGCCGGCATCTCTACATCATGGACAATAATTGATGTTACGTTACCTGACCGGCATTTCCCACTTTCTGCCTCTCTTCTTTCTTGAAGAGGAATGTTATATTTGTAGCTTTCCAATATGTTGGGACGTTTCTGCATCAAGTAAATTTGAAAAAATTTCACATATAATTGCGACAGTCAGTCGACCACAATTACAGCTCCGCAGGTGGAGCGGATGATTTGAGTTAGCCTTTTCTCGCCTTACAGTAGAATCATCGAATCATACATGACAAAAGATGCCTTTGGCCCATCAGGTCTGCACCCAAAGGAGAACGTCTGATCTACATTACACCCACTCCCCAGCACTTGGCCAATGTCGTTGAATGTTAGGTCATTTCAAGTGCCCATCCAACTGATTTTTAATGATTGCGAGGTTTCCTGCTTCAACTGCCCTTGCAGGCAGTGCATTCCAGATTCCCACCACACTTAGCGTGGCAAATACTTTCCAGAGGTCCTCTCTAAACGCCTCTGTTTGACCTTCATTATGCAACCTTGTACTCCACGCTTTAACTGAGAAGAACAGTTGCTTTCTCTCCATCCTGTCCGCGCCACGTTTATTAGGCACTTTATAAGCCTTTCTACTGCAAAGGAAGCAACCCGAGCAGCATGGTAGCACAGTGGCTAGTACAGTTGTTTTACCGCCCCAGAGTCCCAGGTTCGATTCCCAGCTTGGGTCACTGTCTGTGCGGAGTGTGCACGTTCTCTGCGTGTGTGCGTGAGTTTCCTCCGGGTGCTCCGGTTTCCTCCCACAATCCAAAGATTAGTGCAGGTTAGGTGGATTGGCCATGATAAATTGCCCTTAGTGTCCAAAATGGTTCGGTGGGGTTACTGGGTTAAAGGGATAGGGTAGAGGCATGGGCTTGGGTAGGGTGCTCATTCCCAGGGCCGGTGCAGACTCGATGGGCCGAAGGGATTCCTTCTGCACTATAAATTCTATGATTCTAAGATTATCCAGCCTATCTTCCCTGCTAAAATGCTCCATCCCAGGCTACATCATACTGATTTACCCCTACATCTATGATGTGCAATTACATTCTTCATATAGTATACTGACGAGAAATGAACACAGCACTACAGCTGTGGCCTAGCCAAAGCACTGTACAGCTCCAACATAACCTCTCTGCACTTATAATCTCTGCCATGCCTGATCACGGCAAGTCTCACGTATGCCCTCTTAACTGCCTTATTAATCTGGCCTGCTGCCCTCAGCGATCTGTTGGCAAGTACTCCAAATTCCTTCTGTTCCTCTGAGCTTCAAGTGTTCAGACATTTATTGGATACTCTCATGACTCTGTCTACTATGACGAAGCAAATTTTGGATACAATTTGTCACGTTGCTCCTGATCCCATGTTCTTTTACTCCCTCCCTTTTATCAACTATTTTCTCGTATGTTTTTGTTTTCGGTCCTCCACTCTGTGGTCAGGCAATATGTTCGTTAAAAGTTGCCGCCTTTTCCTGGCCTCCCCTTGTTAATCCCTCAGTATTATCCTCAAAGAGATCAATCCGGGATTTGGCCACAAGCTTCTTTTATATATGCTTCCAGATATTTTAATGCCCTTTTTCTGTTATATTTCTGCAACGTTACTTTCCTAATAGAATTTCTCCTTCTGTATTACATGTTACACATCTTTGATGGTTTCCATTTTTGTCCAAACCTTCTGGCTCACTACGGACCTATGCAATGTTAAAAGCGGGGCATTTGCAGGATTAGTATTGTTTTGGGACTAGCGTTTCATTTAAAGTGGGGAAGAAGTGAGGTGCGAAGTGGTCGGTGAACTGTAACGAATTAGCGTGGTTGGAATCGTTTAGTGGAAGACGTTTGCACATTCTCAGACGAATAGACATTGTGCAAAGCAGTTGTTTTGACTGCTGGAAGACTTGCACTATCTGAGCCACAGCAAGGTCTGAGGAATGACTGTTTTTATACATGGTCATGCTTAAAATCTTCAGTTTACTTACACCATAGAATTGAGTTGTGAATTTACAAAATATATATATTTAGAGGTTCTTCCTGGAGACAAGGCTCATGCGTTTCACGTTGCCATATACCTTCGTTTTCCGCTGCTCTCAATACCAATTTAACTCTCGGGTTTCAGAGTTATTCAGATATCGCTGATGTTCACAAATGGAAAAGTCACCCTGACAGAATCCGAGAGATGCAGCTTATTAATGGAGGCAGCCAGTCTCTGTTGTTCACCCAGCAGCACGCAGCTGTAAGGTCGTGCTCAGATCGAATAAATTAAATGTGTGACTATTTAAAGAAAGCAGGCGGCACGGTGACACAGTGTTCAGCACAGCTTCCGCAACACGCCAGGGATCCGTGTTCGAATCCAACTAAGGGTGACTGTCTGTGTGGAGTTTGGACATTCTTCCCGTCACTATGAGTGTCCTCCGGGTCCTTCGGTTTCCTCTCAGGTCCAAAGATGTGCGGGGAAGGTGGATTGGCTATACCAGACAGCCGCTAGGTGGGATTCTCGGTATTGGGTAGGGGATTGGGCGTAAGCTGCTATTGCAGAGTGTCGGTGCAGACTCAATGGGCAGAATAGCCTCCTTCTGCACTGTGGGGATTGTATGATTCTATGGATGATGCTCTTTGCTTTGGATCGATGGAGAATGGTATCGTGAAACTGATTTGTGGGATTATTTGTTTTAGAGAAGCGAGCACGTTTAGATGCCATACATTCCAACTGCTGAAGGAAGATTTTGAATCTCACTGAAACTTAAGTGTGGGAAATCAATTTCTATAATTCAAAGTCTCCCACCCTGAAAATTGTTTAGCGACGGTAGAATTGAGTTTATTTCTGATTGTAAATATCTTCAAAGATGAAAAAAAATGTTGTGTAATACTTCTCATTCCGCCTGATTGAATTAAAATGGCGTGTTAAAACTTGTCAGTCTCTTCTGCTTTCGCTAATACTATACATTGGGGAAGCACGGTGGCACAGTGGTTAGCACTACTGCCTCACAGCTCCAGGGTTGCGGGATCAATTCCAGCCTCGGGTGACTGCCTATGTGCAGATTGTTCTTTCTCCACCTGTCTGCGTGGGTTACCTCCGGGTGCTCCGGTTTCCTCCCACAGTCCAACTATTTGCAGGTTCGGTGGATTAACCATGATAAATTGCCCCTTAGTGCCCAAAAGGTTTGGTGGGGTTACAGGGGATAAGCTGGAAGCGTGGTCTTAAGTAAGGTGCTCCAAGGGCCGGGGAGACTTTATGGGCCGACTGGCCTCCTTCTACAGTGTAAATTCCATGATTCTATGAATTCATGCAATCCCTAATTTAATTAGTTGGACAGGAATGGATTGCCCTACTCATAATGTCCTTCTTCCTCATTAAAATTCATTTTTGAGTTTTATGGTTTTCTCTTTAATTCCTGCCAGTGATTCGCGAACATCATAACTTTTATGATTTTGGGAAAGACACTGTGGTCCGGCAATTACATTTCTTAAGTTTAAAATGCTATTTTCAGACCCAAGTTTCTCATCCACAATCCAATGCGAGATGTCATGATTACTGTAGCCCAGAGAATCTTTAATGAGATATCATAACATCCTTCCATACCATTAGTGAACATACATATTGTTTAAAAGAACATACAGACCCAGTCATGTTGAATGAAAACAGCCGACACATAATGATTGGTATGGAGTAACAGTATATAGTGAAGCAATTAAGAAAATAAATATTGCCTTTTATGTAGCACATTTTGCTGCATGCGTTTTGCGGGAGCATGGTCAAATACGTTTTCTGGGGTTAACTCCATTTTGAATAAATAGGATCTTTATATTACAGATATTGCACCTTTACTAAATGAAATTGTGTGAACATAAAATCCACGGAGCCCAGTTACCTAATTCAGATTCCCCACATTTTAAAATAATATGGAGAGTGTAGAATAAATTAGAATCACAGATTCACGGTAAAATTTACATTTTGAGCATTGTTTTTTTCACTGCAATGCATTTCAACCCAGCTGTCGAGAAATAGTCACGTATCCAGCAAACCGTGATTCACGCACTTCAATATTAAAATAATATTGAGGACAACCAAATACATGTTTTGATATCGTTAGAAGATTGTAGCCGACAAAACTCGTATTAAAAAGGTATAGTGAATGAAGCTCACCCAGCCTTCCTTACTTAAAATGTCCTGGACATAATCCAACCAGGTCCCTGGTGCAAATCTCCATTCTGAATAAGCAACAGCCGAATTTCCAGCTAATGGCTTGGACCAGAAATAGGTTATTTGTCAGGAGCGGGTGAGTGTTGTTCGGTGGGGTCGTGGGTTGTGGTGATTTGGTAGTTACCTGAGCGGTCATGTGTTTGGCGGCTGTCCCATGTGAAGCTGGGTTTGCGGAATTTTAAGTTGTCATTCTGGAGTGAGAAGAATTTTTTTCCTTCTAACTCTTTCAAAGTAATAATCATGCTCAGCGTGGCAGAACTATCTGAATGTAACAAATATAATTGCTTCTTTCAGATGGTTCCCAGTTCAGCGCTACTGTTCAGAGAATGTTAGCAATTCTGGTTAGTTGACGCGTAAACCGTTACCTGGGCACATCAAAGAGGGATTTTCAGCGCATCAATGGGGTTTGCCAGGAATCCATGGGCCGCATCTTTCCTTAGGTAAGCGCACAATACTGTCCACAGTATTCCAGACATTTTCTAAACAGTATCTTGTATACTTTTAACAAGACTTCCCTATATTTATATTCCATTCGCTTTGAAATAAACGCCAACATTCCTTTATCATCGCCGAAAATGTGCTGTACTTGTTAGGTAGTTTTGATGATTTATGAGAGGAAGAGAGTGAGCGTGGGCGAGCGAGAGAGAAAGAGCGCGAAAGAGGCCGGATGTGTGATTATGAAGAAGAAACAAGCAAAACCCACATTCCGCACATGCTGGAAATCTAAAATGAAAAAAACAACAACAATATATCCTGTATAATGGTCGTATGATACTTCTTCTGATTGGTGGCTGTGAGAGATTGGGAGCGAATGAGATAACTGCTCAGAACTTAGAGAGAGAACAGATTACTGTGTTGATTTGGGAACAAAACTATTTCGTTAGTCATGTACAAGTAGAATTTACGGCAACACAAATAAACTTCTGATCACGAAATCCTGCGATACAAATCGACATCCCCATTATGTCCGAAGCTTCTCGATATGCGACTGAACACTTGATGCCGGATGGAAAACTCTGAAGATTATTTGGTTGCGTTTGTCTTCCAATGTAACTGAAATAAGATGAAAAATGAATGAAATTAAATGAAAACCGCTTATTGTCACAAGTAGGCCTCAAATGAAGTTACTGTGAAAAGCCCCTAGTCGCCATTCCGACGCCTGTTCGGGGAGGCTGGTACGGGAAACTGTATTCGGGGAGGCTGGTAGGGGAAACACATTCCAGCGCCTGTTCGGGGAGGCTGGTACGGGAAAGATGAAACTGGTTATTCAAAAGGTAGCCTTAACAGAGGTCTCATCTGCAGACAGAGCCGAATGAATCGGAGACATGGCCAGCCAGATCGCTTTGCAACTTCCTACTTTCTATTGCGGGCAATTTCTGTCTGGATCTGATCATGCTGTGAGGCAGTGAGCGCGATGGATTACACGGCACATTATGGTTTGGTTTAGCGCACAAAAGATGAATACAATTAATCAGAATAAAATATTTTAACTTTACGTCAACAATGTTTTTATTCATTCAGGGGACGTCGAAGACACTGGCTGGGCCAACATTTATTGTCCATTCCTAATTGTCAGTCTTTATAAGACATTTACGGGTCACCCACAAAGATATATCAAAGGACATTATTCAAAATATGTCCTCCAAAATCAGACAAAACATGCAAGTAACATAGAGCGGATCATCTGGTAGAACATTCACTATGGTCTCAGAGGGTGGGCCGGATTACTAAAACAGTAACAAAGGACCAAGAGAGGGTGGAATCGCTCTTTTGTTACGTCATTATTTACCGGACGCTTCGCCGGTCTAGAACAGTGAAGTCGACTGTGAGCTCGTAGTGTAATACGCGTGAATCACTTTTCAAGTCGGGACAGTAATAATCAGGAGTCGGTTTTCCCAATGCATCAATCAGATTTAATCGCAATGGCCATAACCATTTAGAAGCGAAGTTTGAATTATTATGAATGCACAATGTGTAACACTTTGCAATTTATTTTAGATCGTTAGCAGCATTCCACCATCCAAAAATTCTGTTTAAGTAGGAAATAAATATGCTCTAACATAGCGCATAACTTCACCCATACCGGGACAGATTCAGAAACCCATATAAGCTCCCTGAACAGTGCTGCACAATTTGATACAGCCATCGTCTGCTGTTTGAATGACTATTCAGCTGTGAATCAAGACAAGCTCCTATCATCACCCAGTCTATCGTATCCGCGCGCAACTGTGGTTGCTGCCTGAGGTGGGGGCAGTTTATTGCACTCCAGTGGCCATTTGCGTTCTGTTGCACAGTTATAGACCAAGAACAGGTAGGTCATTCGACTGTGATTTTAGTGGTACTCGAGTCCGATCCCATAGGCCCTCTATCCAAAGGGATGAACAAGTCCTGTATTGTAGCTTCAGCAGGGATGCATGATGGTTTTTAGACATGTTTGACGTTGATTCAGTTATGCATTCATGCTTTCGCCATTGAACCAGTGTTTCCCCCCTTTCTGGATAGTAATGATAAATTCAGGAACTTACTAATCGATGAGCTTGCGCATATTGGTCGAACTCAGTTCTGCTGTTGCGGCTGAAGGAAGATCGATGCCCAATAACGTCCGGCTTCCGGCGGAAAGCCACGGACCGCCGATCCCGAGATGGAGAAACGCACCTAGTTGCGCTCAGATGTCGCGAGGAACCTTCCTCTATCTGTGGGAGCCTGGGCCCTCCACCTTGACTGTCTGCGCAAGCTCCTGCGCTGCGCAGGAGGAGTGAGCCGTTTCCCCTTGTGACATGCCAAGTTGGAAACGCCAATTGGAGGCGTGCATTTAAACTGTAGATTTATATTTAAATCAACAAGTGTATGTAGAGGTTGTTTTAAGTTTTGTACACAACGGGCAACAAAATATTTACCCACATACGTACAACCATTCTATCTATTTATCAGGGCGAGGGATGGAGCGGGGCAAGAGGTATGGCGAGCAAATTAAGTGGGAGGATGGGAAACCGGGAAGAGGAGGGGAGGGTGTGAAGCGCTGAATGAGAGGGAGGGAACAGGGGCAAGGGTTGCGAGAAAAGAAAGGGGAAAGGAGAGGGAGGGAGTGAATGGGGAGGTAAGGAGGTGAGAGGGGAGAGGTGGGAGGAAGAGAGTGTTTTCGCATATTGATTATTAATCTCAATGTTCAAAGTCCAAAATCGCAATATCCTGGCACACATGTCCTCCATCATGCTTTTTCTGTGCATTCTTTGGGGTGGATATTTGATTAGCATCCTCGCCAGGCGGGGGAAATTCCTGAATCTTCTCTCATCATCCGTGTGCCTAGAGCGAAGCATGGGAAGAACTTCAACTATTTCAAGAAGCCAAGCTACTCGTGTGATGTCTCAGTGGAATTGAAGCATCGTTGCAGATTTTGAATCTGCACTGGATTCTGCAATACCTGTCAGAGAGACAGTTAGCATTAGCTTACAGGTGGCTTGCAAACGTCAACTAAGATATTTAACTTTGTTAAATGATTTGAAGTAATCACAGAGGAGGCTTGTAAAGATAAGCATTACATCAGGGAAACACTGAATAATATATCTTTCAATTCATTGCAAATTCAAAAGTACATTAGCTCTGAAGCAGTTGGGAGGACAGACCTGCTAACATTAATGCCCTTGAAGGAATCAAGAGCACCAATGTCGAAGCCATGATTATCCAATATGAACTCCGGTGGCCTGCCAATATGGGGGAACGGAGGGGAGGACGGGAAGCGGAGAAGTGGAGGGTGGGAAGAGGGGCAAGGATGGAGGGAAGAGAGTTGAAGAGGACGTGTCAAAGTCAATATTTTCCTGCTTCTGTAGTGGAAAGATTCAACATACTCGTTAAGACAGAATAACAAGCTTTATTTTCGAAAACAACTGCATACAGTAATGGCTGAAACTTGAAGTCAGAGAGCAGTCAACAAAACTGCTGAGACTTTCACAAGTTCCGCGCTTTCGGGGAGAATTAGCTCCATATTTATTCATTATCATTATCAAGATTATGTGACAACAGTATAGTCAGGAGTTTGATCGGAAATACAAACGGAAGCATAGACCAGACCATGTTTGACCATATCACTCATACCATTATTTAGTCCTTGGAAAGACCATTGAAAGGTCGGAATAGACTTGTTGCTTCCTGAACTTATCTTGTTTTAAATTCCTACGGCCCTGGGTTATGACGAGTTAGTTTTACCAGGAGTTACCGAGGTCCGGTGTTTTGGAATGGCTCGACCTTCGCTGATCTTTTCAGACTTCAGGTTATGCAGAGTTGGCCTTATCAGTCTTACATTCTGAAAGTGGTTAGGGCAGCATTCTTTACATGGGCCTGGTGAGCTGGAATGAGTAGTTTCAGCCTTTCTTATATTGTATCAAAGCTTTTGACCAGTCTTCCCATCGATCAGTTTCCCCATCTTGCCATTACTTAAATCGTATCATATCACATTCCATCCTTTTGTCATATCATGACAACTAGTTAAATAAGTATATCCATGACTCGTTTGAAAATGTATTTACACAAACAACCAAGCAATCCTATCCCTAGTAGAATTAGGAGTAGTAGAATGAAGGCTTTAAAGATCCAATCAAATAATCCGTGACCCAACCATCCTAGCCAACACGGCGGGTTATAGTCATGAAATTCACTGCCAATTTCTTGAATTTGACCAGCCTGTGTCTTAATATGGTCGGCCTGGTTAGTGATATTTTCCGAGTCTTCTGGAATATAAGTACAGCAGTCCTGACCTATGATAGCGCACGTTCCTCCCTGCGAGGCTAACAGATAATCCAAAGCCAGTCGATTTTGTAATCCCACTGTCCGGACAGCTACTAGCTCAGCTGACACCTCAGGCAGTGCCTGTCCAGTTTCCCTGGCTTCTGCTTCCGTTACATTCGCCAGTTGTTCCAATGCTGTGGCCATGTGGATCAGTTCGTCGGATGCCTTGCCCCTTCCATACAAGGGAAAGGCCATCATAAAGAACTGTTCCGTTTTAGGAATAGTCCTTTTTGCTTGCAAGGGGGTGTGCTTAAGGATGGGTAGGTGACGCATTTGAGGTACGATGTATCCCAAAAAGCAGGATCCTGTCCAATCAATGGGGAGCCATGGATATGCTTTAGTGCCGCATAAGAAATAGGTTCCATTATAGGCCGTAAAATCATCAGCTGATGTCATCCAGGGGATTGGGGATGTCTGTCCCCATGAAATGTCAGAGGACCAATCACAGTTAAACATGACCTTGTTGGATATGCCTGGCACCTGTCCTTGCCAGTCAACTGTAAGGTTGCCCCTACTTTGCCCCATTAACTTTCCTTTCCCTGATTTATTAAAACACGTGGAACCGTGAACATTATACGAGTGGACAGTGAGGGAGGGTGGAGTCAAGGCATGATTATAGGTCGGTTGTTACGAAGCTGAAAATTTAGTCATGTCATAGCCAGCAGATCTCCATATTTCCAAATCCCCCCTATCTCCCCTGCTCCCTGTTTGATTTTGTCATAAAATCCATTCAACCGCCTCTGCGATATGAAAGGGGAGGGATTGGAGAGGTATTCCTTCCCTCGAATGGACGGGGTAGTGGGTACAAACCCAACACTTGCTTACGTTCAATTTTTCGGCATAAAGATATGAAATATATAAATAGGTATTGGAAGGCAGGTCTCGTTTAGGTCGTTTTTTTGCTACCGAGTGGCCATTAAGGCTAAATAGTCCAGAGAGTCGAAAAATTATAATGAAGATCTTCATCCTGTGTTCTCGTCTGGGTTGGAGACTATCTTCTTGCAATCGGATAGATGTATCCAACTTGAACGTCCTTCAAGTTTGACGAATGTTGGTGTAGTCAGCAGTACGAGGAAGGGTCCGCTCCAGCGTTGTCCTACTTTCTTTCTGTCCCAGTTTTTCACCAACACATGGTCTCCGGGTTTGATCACTGGATATCGAGGGACGGCTGTCCCTGCTGTTACTGGGTGATGTGCCTGTTTTACCTGTGAATGGAGAAATTTCAGAGCAAGTGTTAATTGCTTCAAATTGTTCTGCATTTGTTCCCCCGTCACTCCCTCTAGGGGTTTTTCATGGGTATCCCAGGGAGTCCTCATTGGCCGACCATAGACTATCTCTGCAGCTGACAGTCCGGTCCGCGAATGGGGAGTCACTCGCATGTGAAACAGTGCCAAGGGTAATAGTTTTAGCCAATTTAACCCAGTTCCTTCAGTTAATTTAGATAATTTTTCTTTTAAAGTCCCGTTGTCTCTTTCCACAATTCCTGCAGCCTGCGGGTGATACGCGCAGTGCAGTTGCTGTTTAATTATGAGTGCTTCGCACAATTCAGTATTGATCCGAGCTACAAGATGTGGTCCATTGTCTGAGCTCACCATTTTGGGTACCCCAAAACGAGGAATGACTTCCGTTAACAATAACTTCACCACTGTATGTGCCGTACAATTAGTGGTGGGGAAGACTTCAATCCATTTACTAAACAGATCGATTATTACTAATATTTATAGCACTGTGCTTTTGGCAATTCGATAAAATCAAGCTGTATACAGGCAAAAGGGCCATCTGGCAAGGGAGTGGTTCCTGGAGGGCATTTAATGCCTTTACCCTTATTATGTTTCATGCAAATAACGCATCAATCGAGCCGCGTTTGCGCTGTTGTATTCAAATCTGGGTGCCACCAAGTTTTCAGGATTAGCTGTAACATTCCCTCCTTGCCAAGATGGGTATAAGAATGCAAATAATCAATAAGTACCGGCAATAAAGAATTCGGAATACAAACTTGACCAACGGGTGTAAGCCAGAGGTCTCATGTCAAGGAGTGTGAACACGCCATTGACTTCCATAGTGTGCGCTCGGAATCAGAGGCGTCCCTCTGTAAATTTTGAACTTCAGTTATGTCTGGCATGCCCTTCGTTCCTAATGCAGATACTTGGTTTAGAGCCTGATTAGCCCCACTGGGAACAAGCAGAGTGGCTGATATAGCCGCAGCCTTAGCAGCTGAATCAGCACGGGCATTTCCTAATTGAACAGGAGTGTCCATCTTTGTGTGCGCAGCACATTTAATAATTGCCAATTGATGGGGAAGCTGAATAGCATCGAGGAGATTTTTAACCCAAAGAGCATTTTGAATGGGAGCTCTGGCAGAGGTGAGAAAGCCTCGCTGTTGCCAGAGGCGACCGAAATCGTGAGTCACGTCAAAGGCATACCTAGAATCAGTGTAAACATTAGTACTTTTATCTGTGGCCAAAATACATGCTCGAGTAAGGGCAAATAGCTCGGCTTTTTGTGCGGAGACAGGGGTCTCGAAGGCTGCTGCATCCTGCACGTCAGTGTCGGTTACCATGGCATATCCCGACTGTGGGATGCCAGTGAGTGAAATGTAGGAACTGCCATCGGCATAAAACTTAGACCTGGATTATCAATAGGCCGGTCCATTAAATCCGGGCGTGGCGCGATAAGGAAGTGATTCCGAAGCAAACAATCGTGTGGCGGGTCCGCAAGGTTATCGGGGGGCTGTTCGAGGAACACAGCAGGATTTAAGGTAGAACAGTAATGAAAAGAGTGGTAGTAGCGAAACCTCATAGCGGCTCAAGCGGGCTTGAGTCAGATGCTGGGTTTGCTGAGACGTTAGGAGAGCCACAATAGAGTGCGAGGTATGCACTTGTACTGGCTGGTGAAGGGTCAGATTCGAGGCTGCCTGTGCTAACAAATGGACAACCGTAAAAACTTGGATGCTGGGAGGTAGACCGCAAGCTACAGGATCCAATTTCGTAGAGTAGTAGGTGACCGGGCGACGCCAGTCACCGTGTTCTTGTGTTTGAACACCAGTGGCACATTCATCAAGAACATTAACGTACAACTGAAAGGGTCTGTCATGCATAGGTCGTCCTCGCGCTGGGGCGGTAGCTAGGCCGTTTTTGAGAGTAACAAAAGATTGTTTTGCTGAATCAGGAAGTTCAAACTTAAGAGGAGCATTTTGAGAGGAGTACAGAGTTAAATCTTTAGTATGGACAGTAACATTAGGAATCCATTATCTGCAAAAGTTCACCAATCCTAAAAAGGCTCGCACCTGCTTGGGCGATGTAGGAAATGGGGTCCGCGGTATAGGAGTAATGCGTTCCTGAGTAAGAGAGCAATCCGTAGCACTTATTAGGACACCCAAAAATTTGACCTGCCGTTGGCCTTTATGAGCTTTAGCGGGATCACATATCCCCATGAATGGAGACGGATGAGCAGGTAAACGGTGTCACGCTGATTAGCGATAAAGTGAGGGGTGGCAAGGAGTAAGTCATCAACATATTGGATGATGGTGGAGCCACCAGGAGTTGATAATGTCGCTAACTGGGAGTGCAATGCTTGTGAGAAAAGGGTTGAAAAATGAATGAAGCCCTGTGGGAGCCTAGTCCAAGTGAATTGGTTGCCCTTAAATGTAAAAGCAAACAAATACTGTGATTCAGGGACGAGGGGTATTGCAAAAAATGCATGTTGTAAATCAACAAGGGTGAAAACAGTCGCTTCCGGTGGGATATTACTAAGGATTATCGCCGGGTTTGGGACAATAGGATGTAAGGGTTCCACTATCTGATTAATACGTCGGAGGCCTTGGACCAAACGCCATTCGGATGGTCATCCTATCTTAGGAACTGGAAGAATCGGGGTGTTACAGGGCGATCGGCATGGTACCACAATTCCATGTTGAAGGAACGATTGACTCATGACCGGGACTCCTTCTTCAGCCACGGAGCGCAAAGGGTACTGTGAAATCAAGGGCAAGGGCATGTCAGGTTTAACTTTAAGAACAACGGGAGGGACATGAGTAAGACCAACTTCGTGTTTGGAGGCCGCCCATAAATCTGCGGGTAGTTCAGAAGTCGTTGATTGGACTGAACTATGGTGGTGCAGTGTGCCAATGAGGACAAATGGGCGTTGAAAATATTCTAAAGTGCCTGCGGGTAGGATTTGACTTCCATTAAAGAAAGGATCAGCTTGTCCTCGTAGTGCAGCTGCCAGAAATCTCAAGGACTTGGCACTGCAGCCTCCCTTCACAGAAAGGATCACGTGGGGTGACACAAGTCCCGACTGATGCCAGAGACCATGGAGTAAATTGACAAGAAAGGAAGACCCTTCTTTTCCCTTAGCGAGGTCAACAAAGGAAACGGATTGTAGAGAACCGATGGCGTCTTGGTAAATGCTCTCCAAATCAGGCGAGCATCCTGTATGATCGTAGCAAAGAGTGAGATGTGGATCGGGAATATCTAAGGGAGGTGAAAAGTGTGAGGGAACAAAATCAACCGACCACCACTGTGGAGTAGTGAAAAGGGGAACATTTCGAAGCTGGGCCTGCAGGATAGCTGATAAGGCAAACAATTTCCACCTGCAAGGGACACAGTAAGTCACGTCCGGCCAGGTTGACACCGAGGACGTGGGTAACTGTGAAAGGGATGCAACATTTCCGGCCCTCAAATTGAACAGAGAGCGGCTTCGTAAGCGGCGAACAGCACCTTCCCCCATGAAACCAGCAAGTTCCACATGCTTATCAGAAAGGGGAAAGCAATGTTTCTGAATTAATGTCCAGTCTAGCGGAGAATGAGTCACGCCGGTGTCAATCAGGAAGGGGAGAGGCACGCCCTCTATGTAAATCGTAGCGGTGGGCTCGTCAGAGTGGTCTGTTGAGAGGACCGGAAAGTTCGATCTGGCTAGTCAGTAGGGGTTAGAGGTAGTGAAGGGTGTCTGCCGACAGGGTTGAAATCTACCTTGTCGTTGGGGTGCTGGACAATCCCTAGCGTAGTGGCCTGTACGTTGACAGTTGAAGCAAGTGACATTATATTTGGCAGGAGGACGACGCGGAGGAGCGCTGTCGAAATCCTCCATGTGTGGAGTGAAGGGGTAAGGAGCCTGTGAGCGGTAACCAAATTCAGGAGGGTCCGTGCAATCTGGGCGATAGTAACGTGAATCTGTCTGAGAGGTCTGACCTTCAGGAGTTCTTCTTTGAGAGGGCCATTGGATGAATTCGGATTTAATTTTGGGCGAAGTGTCTTTGCAACAGGTCTCACGCTTGCGGCCATTGCTCCAATAATAAGACACAGCAGGTTTCATAGAATCATAGAATCATAGAAGTTTACAGCATGGAAACAGGCCCTTCGGCCCAACCAGTCCATGCCGCCCAGTTTTTTACCATTAAGCTAGTCCCAGTTGCCCGCACTTGGCCCATAACCCTCGATACCCATCTTACCCATGTAACCATCTAAATGCTTTTTGAAAGACACAATTGTACCCGCTTCTACTACTACCTCTGGCAGCCCATTCCAGACACTCACTACCCTCTGAGTGAAGAAATTGCCCCTCTGGGCCCTTCTGAATCTCTCCCCTCGCACCTTAAACCTATGCCCTCTAGTTTTAGACTCCCCTACCTTTGGGAAAAGATGTTGACTATCTACCTTATCTATGCCCCTCATTATTTTATAGACCGCTATAAGATCACCCCTAAGCCTCCTACGCTCCAGGGAAAAAAGTCCCAGTCTATCCAGCCTCTCCTTATAACTCAAACCATCAAGTCCCGGCAACATCCTAGTAAATCTTTTCTGCACTCTTTCTAGTTTAATAATATCCTTTCTATAATAGGGTGACCAGAACTGCACACAGTATTCCAAGTGTGGCCGTACCAATGTCTTGTACAACTTCAACAAGACGTCCCAACTCCTATATTCAATGTTCTGACCAATGAAACCAAGCATGCCGAATGCCTTCTTCACCACCCTGTCCACCTGCGACTCCACCTTCAAGGAGCTATGAACCTGTACTCCTAGATCTCTTTGTTCTATAACTCTCCCCAACGCCATACCATTAACTGAGTAGGTCCTGGCCTGATTCGATCTGCCAAAATGCATCACCTCACATTTATCTAAATTAAACTCCATCTGCCATTCGTCGGCCCACTGGCCTAATTGATCAAGATCCCGTTGCAATCCTAGATAACCTTCTTCACTATCCACTATGCCACCAATCTTGGTGTCATCTGCAAACTTACTAACCATGCCTCCTAAATTCTCATCCAAATCATTAATATAAATCACAAATAACAGTGGACCCAGCACCGATCCCTGAGGCACACCACTGGTCACAGGCCTCCAGTTTGAAAAACAACCCTCTACAACCACCCTCTGCCTTCTGTCGTCCAGCCAATTTTGAATCCAATTGGCAACCTCACCCTGGATCCCGTGAGCTTTAACCTTCTGCAACAACCTACCATGCGGTACCTTGTCAAAGGCTTTGCTAAAGTCCATGTAGACAACGTCTACTGCACTACCCTCATCTACCTTCTTGGTCACTCCCTCAAAAAACTCAATCAAATTTGTGAGACATGATTTTCCACGCACAAAGCCATGCTGACTGCCCCGAATCAGTCCTTGCCTCTCTAAATGCTTGTAGATCCTGTCTCTCAGAATACCTTCTAGCAACTTACCTACTACAGACGTTAGGCTCACCGGTCTGTAGTTCCCAGGCTTTTCCCTGCTGCCCTTCTTAAACAAGGGCACCACATTCGCCACTCTCCAATCTTCAGGCACCTCACCTGTGGCTGCCGATGATTCAAATATCTCGGTTAGGGGACCCGCAATTTCCTCCCTAGCCTCCCACAACATCCTGGGATACATTTCATCAGGTCCCGGGGATTTATCTATCTTGATGCGCTTTAAGACTTCCAGCACCTCCTCCTCTGTAATATGCACACTTCTCAAGACATCACTATTTATTTCCCTTAGTTTCCTAACATCCATGCCTTTCTCCACCGTGAATACCGATGAGAAATATTCATTCAGGATCTCACCCAACTCTTGTGGCTCTGCACATAAATGCCCTTGTTGATCCTTAAGAGGCCCTACTCTGTCCCTAGTTACTCTTTTCCCCTTTTTGTATCTGTAGAATCTCTTTGGATTCTCCCTTGCATTATTTGCCAAAGCAATTTCATGTCCCCTTTTTGCCCTCCTGATTTCCCTCTTAACTCTATTTCGACAATCTCTATACTCTTCAAGGGATCTACTTGATCCCAGTTGCTTATGTACGTCATATGCCTCCTTCTTCTTTTTGACCAGTGTCTCAATATCTCGAGTCATCCAGGGTTCCCTACTTCTACCAGCCTTGCCCTTCACTCTAAAGGGAATGTGCTTACCCTGCACCCTGGTTAACACATTTTTAAAAGCCTCTCATTTACCAGCCGTCCCTTTGTCTGCCAATAGTCTCCCCCAATCTACCTCTGCAAGTTCCTGTCTGATACCATCAAAATTGGCCTTGCCCCAATTAAGAATTTTAACTCTTGGGCCAGACCTATCATTCTCCATAGCTATCTTAAAACTAATGGAATTATGGTCACTTGTCCCAAAGTGATCCCTCACTAGCACTTCTATCACTTGCCCTTCCTTATTTCCCAAGACGAGGTCAAGTTTTGCCCCCTCTCTAGTCGGTCCATCCACATACTGAATGAGAAATTCCTCCTGAATACACTCAACAAATTTCCCTCCATCCAAGCCCCTAATGCTATGACTGTCCCAGTCAATGTTGGGAAAGTTAAAGTCCCCTACTACTACCACCCTATTATTCTTGCAGCTATCTGTAATCTCCTTACATATTTGCTCCTCAATTTCCCGCTGACTATTTGGGGGCCTGTAGTACAGTCCTACCAAGGTGATCTCTCCCTTCTTATTTTTCAGTTCCACCCATATAGACTCAGTGGGCGAACCCTCGGATATATCCCCTCTAAGTACTGCCGTGATGTTCTCCCTAATCAAAAACGCCACTCCCCCTCCTCTCTTACCTCCTGTTCTATCCTTTCTATAGCATCTGTAGCCCGGAGCATTGAGCTGCCAGTCCTGCCCCTCCCTTAGCCATGTTTCAGTCATAGCTATAATATCCCAGTCCCATGTGCCCGTCCATGCCCTGAGTTCATCCGCTTTGCCCGTCAGGCCCCTTGCATTGAAATAAATGCAGTTTAATGTAGACCTTCCTTGCTCTCTGCCCTGCTTTCTCTGGTCATGCTTTACACACTCTCCCTTCCTGCCTTTTGTTTCTGTCCCCACTGACTTCCTACATCGGTTCCCATCCCCTTGGCACATTAGTTTAAACCCTCCCCAACTGCACTAGCAAACATTTGAGGTTTAGAATTGTCAGACCAGTCCATGTTATTAGTTTTAATACTGGATGCTACGCGTTCAGGCAAAACCTGCATTAATAGTGCATTAAGTTGTGGAGACTGTGTGCCTGCATTGAAAGCCATGTTACCGGAGTAAAGAGTGTACACGCCACAAAAGCGGTCAAAAAATTCTGGCCCATCTTCCTTAGAAGTGGGGTACTTTCAAGGAGATTGGCAATGTCAACGGGTTTACGGAGAGCCCGTTTAAGTGCAGGGAACATTAAAGTACGCTGATCGTTCTCCATTTGGTGTGCGGCGCTGAAGTCCGTCCACGTGTCCCCATGAAGTCCTAATTCATTTTTCCATCTTCCCCTAATTCTGGGGGAAGGGATGAATAAATCAGTGAATATTGATCACGTGCGGTAGCACCGTACATGGTCGCAGTTCTCCTCAAAAACTCAGTGAACCCCTCTGGGTCCTCTTTGCAGGAGGGACATTGGGCCATGATCAATCATAGCTCATGGGGTTTAAAAGCCTGCCACACCTCAGTGAATGGGTCGTCATTATCACCAGTGTGGGGGTTAATAACACTCCTAATGGGATAATTTGCGGGGGGGGGGGGGGGGCGGCGGGGAGGAGGCGGCGGAAAAGTTTCCTTCTCCTTAGGTTGGAGTGATAAATCAAGAAAAGCCTGATTAACAGAGGTGAAGGGTTGTTCCATATTAACGGCTTGCGTATGTGACCGAGTGCGTGTTGCTACGGGGGATGCGTTTGCAGGGGTTTCATTGGCAGTGGGACCGTAAGGGGGAGTCTGGACATGGGACGGTGGAATTTTAGGATCGGGGTGTGCAGGATGAGGGTGGGGTCCAGGGGTCAAAAGCTCCTCTTCATCCGTATCGCCTGAATAGGGGTACATCGGCATGCCAGAGCAACTGGGAGGATCCTCCTTTCGTTTAATTTGATGGGCTAGCCCTCTCTGCCTATTGGTTGGAAATTCTTTATTTTCACCTTGTTGTTTATGCTTTCTATCCCAAAGTTCACATTCCAATTTTAAAGTCTCCCAATTTTTTGCTTTACCATCCACACATTCATCAATCCCTTTTCTACGGGCGTTATCTCTCCAACTCATTAATAGTGATTGTTCGTGGCGCTTAGTGGATTGCTTCTTCCACTCTGAGATTAAAGATTTCCATTTGAAACCGGCGTTTCTCTGCCAAATGATTTTCACAGCAGAAATGCAATTATCGTAGTTCCAAGAGCCCCCTAATGGCCAATTATCGTTACCTAATTTATTGTTCAGCGCTGCAGATAATCTCCGTAAATTACGTTCTTGTGACGGGTTTTCAGAGCACATGAAAAATAGAGGGGAATTGCCCCCGGTTTTGTCTAAACTCTGTCCCATAATGTCAATAAAATGTGCCCCTGGCAACCAAAAAAATCCCTGGTACCAAATCAAATTGCAGGGTCCCTGACCCAAACTTAAGTCTGTATAAGAGGTCCCTGACCTAAGGCTAACCAGAATTGGGGTCCCTGACCCTACGTACTCTACCAACAGTACAATTTAGATTCGAGCACCGTCACCTGTTTAGGTATTTCCATCAGGGATGAGGGATCGAACCACCAATCCGAGCGAGAGAGACCAAGGTTAATTTAACCTTGTGCCGGCGTCCGTCTCTTTCCTCCGGGTCTGGCTCGATCACTTCTTCAGTCCCCCACGGAATTCACTCAGGATATTGGTAACTGCTCGCTTGCGCCAAAATGTCAAAGTCAATATTTTCCCGCTTCTGTAGTAGAAAGATTCATCACACTCGTTAAGACAGAATAACAAGCTTTATTTTCGAAAACAACTGCATGCAGTAATGGCTGAAACTTGAAGTCAGACAGCAGTCAACAAAACTGCTGAGTCTTTCACAGGTTTGGCGCTTTCGCGGAGAATTAGCTCAATGTTTATATATTATCATTATCAAGATTATTATCTTGATATCATTATCATTGACAACAGTATAGTCAGGAGTTTGATCGGAAATACAAACGGAAGCATAGACCAGACCATGTTTGGTCATATCACTCATACCATTATTTTGTCCTTGGAGGGAACATTGAAAGGTCGGAATAGACTTGTTGCTTCCTGAACTGATCTTGTTTTAAATTCCTACGGCCCTGGGTTATGACGAGTTAGTTTTATCAGGAGTTGCCGAGGTCCGGTATTTTGGAATGGCTCGACCTTCCCTGATCTTTTCAGACTTCAAGTTATGCACAGTTGGCCTTATCAGTCTTACAGTCTGAAAATTGTTAGGGCAGCATTCTTTACATGGGCCTGGTGAGCTGGAATGAGTAGTTTCAGCCTTTCTTATATTGTATCAAACCTTTTGACCAGTCTTCCCATTGACCAGTTTTCCCAACATGCCATTACGTAATTCGTACCATATCACAGATGGAGGGAGTGAATGGGGGAAGGGGAGGGAATATTGGGAATGGGTGGGAGGAAGGGGAATGTTTTAACATATCTATTATTAATGTTACATGGTAAACGTCCAAAAGCAGCTGCTGTGAACCGCAATTTCCAGGCACGTATCACCTATGACATCCTTTGTCTGTAAACTCTTTGTGATGGATAATTGATTTGCATCCTCACCAGGCGAAGAGAATGGCTAACTATTATCTCATGATCTCTTTGCCTAGAGCGAAGGCTGGAAAGAGCTTCAAAGATTGTAAGAAGCCAAGCTACTGGTGTGATGCCTCAGTGGAAGTGACGCATCTTTACACACTTTGAATCTGCACTGGATTCTGCATTACCTCTCAAAGGCATAGTTAACATTATCTTGAAGGAGCTTTGCAAACCTCAACTAAGCTATTAAACT
Source organism: Scyliorhinus torazame (assembly GCF_047496885.1). Classification (NCBI taxonomy): domain Eukaryota; kingdom Metazoa; phylum Chordata; class Chondrichthyes; order Carcharhiniformes; family Scyliorhinidae; genus Scyliorhinus; species Scyliorhinus torazame. The sequence continues at coordinate 184,742,402 of NC_092711.1, read as the reverse complement.
TTATTAAACCATTTGCCGTAATCACGGAGGCTTGTAAGGATAAACATGACATCAGAGTGACTCGTAACAACACAACTAAAAATACATTGCAAATCCAAATGTACTTTAGAACCATCCAACTGGTTCACCCCTGACCCCATTGGATCTAATCTGAACCTGCCATGAGGCACCTTATCAAATGTTTTACCAAAGTCCATGTCAACAACACCCACAGCCCTTCACTCGTCAATCACTTTTGTCACCTCCTCAAAATATTCAATCAAACTTATGAAACATGACCTCCCTCGTCCAAAACCATGCTGACTGTCGCTAATAAGACTATTCACTTCAAAATGTGCAAAGATCCTATCTCTTAGCATGTTTTCCAACAATTTCACTATCACTGACGTCAAGCTTACTGACCTACAATTACACAGATAATCCTTGCAACCCTTCTTAAATAACGGTACAACATTGGCTATCCTCCAATGCCCTGGGATCTCACCTGTTGCCAATGAGGACACAAAGATTTCTGTCAGAGGCCCAGCGATTTCATCTCTTGCCACCCTCAATAAGCTGAGATAGATACTTTCCTCGTTTTTCTCAAGTGTTTTACCTGTTTTTAGTTGCCTGGACCTCACATATGCATATTTTCTCATTTTGACAATATTCTCAATTTCCCTTTCATCCATAGTTCCCGAATCCTGCCTGCATACCTGTTTCTCAAAAATCCCGTGGGCTGTTGGGAGGCCTGTTGTAAACCCCCATCATAGTGACTGCTCCCTTCCTGTTTAAGAGCTCTACCCACAATGCTTCGTTACTCGAAGTTTCGATGGTGTCCTCCCTCTGTACAGCTGTAATATGTTCCCTAACCAGTATCACAACTCACCCACCTCGTTTACCTACCTCTCTGTCTCGCCTAAAACACCTATGTCTTGTAATATTTAGCTGCCTGTCCTGCCACTTTTTTAACCAAGTCTCCGTTACAGCAACCACATCCAAGTTCCGCGCGTGAATCAAGGCTTTAAGTTCATCTGTCTTAACTGCTATACTCCGTGCATTGAAGCAGATACACTCCAGACATCCAATCCCACTGAGTACGAACTCCCCAGCCTACCTTTCCTCTTAGCCAGCCTGACACTGTAACATGCTCATCCCCAGTCTCTACACTTGCTGGCGTCCTGTCCTGATACCCAACCCCAGCCAAATTAGTTTAAACCCTCCGGAACCATACTAGCAAACCTCCCAGCCAGGGTCTTGTGGCCCCTCCAGTTCAGGTGCAGTCCTATCACTTTATTTGCACTTAAACTAATTTATAATGGCTAAACACTCATAATATGAAACATTAACCTACGAAACAACGGGCTCCCCGTGCCGCTTGCCTCTGGCTGATGATTCTGGACCCAGAAATAAAAGCGCAAATGAAAAGGTGTAAACACGTATCTGTAAACACAGCTCGGTACTGGGGCTGATTTAGCACAGTGGGCTAAATAGCTAGATAGCTGACTTGTAATGCAGAACAAGGCAGCAGCGCGGGATCAATTCCCGTACCGGTCACCCCGAGCAGGCGCCGGAATGTGGCAATAAGCTATTATTATTAGTTAACATCGGGCAATGCCGATCAACTTAGCGCTGCCCCTGGATTTTTAATGAAGCAGGTCCAGCGCAGCGTAGGAGTTCAAGCTGCCAAAGATAATAGCTGGTGGGGTGTTTGAGCCTCGTGCACTTTCAGAGCTCTTGCCCATGCTTCTGCACTTCTATGTCGTCGCGACGTACATGCGCGGCGGTCCAGCTATTTAACAAAGGGTCCGGAAAGGAAGTTAGGACCGTTGTATCATATGGATGCCAAGCATTAGACTGTTAGATGTCTTCTGCAGCTGTACAATTAAGTACATTGGAGGTTCTACACAACACGATGCAGTGTAAAGACAGGATTGCATTTCGAAAATGTCGATGTATTGGTCCCGCCTACGAAAGTTACATCGGCAGGCGCGTTGCTTGATTGTGATAACAAATAAGTGTTATTTGAATCTTTCTTGATTCTGTCACCGAATGACGGAATCTCACTTTTTCGGAAAAGCCTCCAGGAGTCGGCCAATTGCGTCTTTTGCGGTGCTACCGGAATGCTGTTTGTGATGGATATTGGTATCGTCTCTGAGTGTATTTTGTGTCCTTGATAGACTCAGTGCTTGTCTGCCGGTGGCAGCATGTCGGCGGAAGTTGCAATTTTGCTGGCTTATGCTCGTGGCCTGATTTTTAAGAATGTAATGCTCGGTACCGGGGCAATTGTTTTGACAACAAAGTGCAGCGAAACATAAGGAAGGAATGGGATGTCGAAAAGTAAAAAGAACGATGCCGTGAAGATTGGAGTGAGTGAAGTTCGCCATCGGGCGAAAGGGTCAACTCGGCAACTGGGAAGATTGCAGAGGCTGGGTCGCTGGGTGGGGCCGCACTACTTACAGCAGAAAAGATGACCGAGGGGATGGTTTTGGAACTCGAGAAACAGTTTGCAAAGTACATGGTAACGATGAAGAAGGAAATGACGCTGAAGGTGCTGGGGGAGGAGGCGAATCCCCGAATAAAGGCGGCAGTGTCGGGGACTTCGACTGAGGTGTGGGAGCAGGCTGAAAAAATCAAGTGAGTTGAGAAAGCCTAGTCGCAACACAGGGATCAACTAACCTCGATGGCTGAGGAACTGCAAAGGGTGGTCAAGGCCAAAGGTCTGCGAGCCAAGTAGGATCACCTGGAAAACAGATCGACGCAGAAAACGTGAGGATCGTGGGCCTGCCCGAAGGGTTGAGGCCCGACGTCGACTGAATACTTTGCCACGATGTTGGAGGAGCTGTTGGCAAGGGTAAGATAACTCCTGGTCCGAACGTTGAGGCCAAACCAAAGGCGAATGAGCCACCAAGGGCAGTGATTATCTGTTTACACAGGTACCTCGTGAAGAAGAAGGGCCTGAGTTGGACGACGCAAAAGCGGGCTAGACCTGGTATATCTTTTCACCAGACAGAACCGTAGAGTTGGCGTGGAGATGTCCACCTTTCGGCCAAGTGAAGACGCCACTTTACAATATTGGTGTGCAGTTTGGCATGGCGTACCAAGCCACGTTTATGGTAACCCACAATTCCATAGGCTTTTATTTCGAGGCGGTGGAAGTGGCAGAGGCATTTGTGAAGACTGTAGGACGGGCAGAAGTGACAAATGGGACTGAGGATTGGTCTTTGAGAGACAGCAGGGAGGATGGAAGATTGTTGCTAGTTCGATGTTTTATTCCATGTTATTATATTGGTGAAATAGGGCAAGGCTGCCTATTTCGATCAGGTAGGAGTGGTGATTTTTTGTAATAATGATTTTCGGGAATTTGTGTGTTTGAAGGCAATTGATTTTTCTGGGGACCTGTTTGGAGGAAGGGCATTGAGAGGAGTGGGACATGGGCAGGGGCTTCCACACTAACAAGCTTACGTTGGCTAGTAATGGAGGTGTGGTGGGGAAAGGGCTACTGCTATTGGCGCCTAGTTGAACAGGTTTCGCTAGGCCAAGGAGGTGTAAAATGGGGGGAGGGGACTGTTTCTGGGTGAGGTATTTTCGAGACTAAGTGGATGAGAGGATTCTGGGCGAGGGGGAGGTATTTGATGTCAACAATGGGACCGGGGCAGGCCAAGCCCATTCGGTTGGGCCCTGAGTTACTATGATGGTGGATAGGGGGGTCGGATGGGGACGGGGGTGAAAGACCACCTGTCAGGTTAGTCACGTCGAACGTGATGGGTTTGGTGGGGAGGGGGGGGGGGGGGCACAAGAGGTCGACGTTGTTTGCGCATGTAAAATCTTTAAAGACTGATGTGGTTATGCTAAAGGATACTCGCCTGAGGGTGAAGGATCAGGTGAGGCTCAGGAAGGGCTGGGTACACCAAGTATTCCACTCGCGGTTCGACACAGGGCGCGGGGAGTAGCGGTTTCGGTCAGTAAGACAGTGAGGTTCCAGATGGAGAAGGTGGTAGCGGACCGGGGGGCGAGGGGTAGATACGTGATAGTAAAAGGGGCGTTGGAGGGGAGGGCGGTGGTGTGAGATAGTCTGTATGGCCCTAACTGGGATGATGCAGGGTTTATGAGGATATTGTTTGGGGCCTTTCCAGACTTAGGTTCGCACGAGCTAAGAGCGGGAGGGGACTGGAAAGTGGGGTGCATGTTGGCAGGCCGACTTCGGAGAGAAGCGACGACGAGGGGAATCATCCAGGTGTGGGATAGGACAGGCCGTGGCCACTAACCAGATTAATAAGGTGTTTGAGGCGTTATATGGAAATTTGTATCGGTCGGAGCCGTCGGGAGAGGATCAGGGGATGCAGGCGTTTCTGGACGATTGGAGTACCCGAGGTTGGAGGCGGAAAATAGGACCATACTGGAGAGATCTGTAGTGGAACAGGAGGTAAAGAAGGAAATTGGGAGGATGCAATTGATGAAGGTGGCAGGGCCAAATGTGGTCCCAGTGGAGTATTACAAGAAATTTAAGGATACATTGGCGCTGCTGATGGTGAGGATGTTTGAGGAGGCAATAGGTAAGGGGTGCTACCACAAACATTGCGTATGCCTCAATATCCTTGTTGTTAAAGAAAGATAACACATTTCGGTGGTAATAATGTGCTGAACGGTCGCACATCAGGTGGCTCTCCTCCCAATCGGACACAACATATTTAAATTATTGGAAACCTCGGCCTAATAAGCCCACCAAAGCCCAGCAGAATACAGCTGCAGATTAGCTTGCTCACCTATCGGAGTTTCTCCACCTGGAGAAGATGAATTATGCCATCCGAGGTCGGAGAAAGGCTTCCAAGATACATGAGGGCAGTTGGTCGGCCTGTTCCAAAACCTGTTCGAGGGCAGCGACGAGGAGTAAGATAGGAAAACGGGAAAGAGAGGAAGAAAAGAGGGAAGACAAGGGGCAAACCAAGACAGGGGGGCACCAAAGGAGTGCAAAATCCGGGGGGAGGGGGGAGGAAGGGGGGAAAGAGGAAAGGCTGGAAAGGCAGAAAAAAGGGAGAAGTGGCAGGAGGTGAGGATAATCCCACCCCTCCCCGATTACAAAGCAAACACAACCGAAGTCGACATGGGGGAGGGGGGGGGGGCGAGAGAGAAAAGGGTGGGGGGGGGGGGGGAGGATAGGGTAAAGATGCAAGGGCAGCGAAATGTATATAAAGGTAATTAAAGGAAGGACAGAATAAATCTTTCTGTGCAATAAAATAAATTAAAGCGGTGAGAAAAATGTATATAACTGTTTATGATTGTGGAAAATGCAGTAAAAAGACTAAAATATAAATATAAAAAATAAAGAAAGATAAGAACCTGATGCAGCGTTGGTCATACAGGCCGACATAGCTACTGAATGTGGATGCAAAGATATTGGCTAAGGTGCTGGCGATAAGCTTGGAGGGGTGCCTCCCGAAGGTGATAGGGAGGATCAGACGGGGTTCTTGAAAGGAAAGTAGTTATTTCAGATATCAGGAGATTATTAAATGCAATGATCCGCTGACGGAGGGAAAGGGCACAGTAGCGGTGGTTGCACTGTACACGGCAAACGCATTTGGTTGAGTAGAATTGGGGTACTTGATTGCTGTTCTTGAGAGGTTTGGGATCACGCCGGGAATCATTGAGTGGGGAAGGCTATTATATGAGGAACCTTCCGGTGCTGACCATGGTGTGAGTGGACATACACAGGGCAGCTCCTGCTTAGAGGCTCAGAAAGAGCTCTTTTTACCCGATACAGGGTGGAATTTTGATGAAAAGGCGTAGGTGAATGTTGGAGGAGCAGTTTCCCCCGGGAGTGGTATGTCTGCTGGTTATCAGACCCGGCAGAAAACAGTGAGAGATTTGGCTGAAAAGATGGAGCAGGCCTTTGCTAAAGCAGCAGCCATTGTAAACATGCAGGAGCGGAACGGGCTGATGCAAGTGGAAGGTTCCAGCTGGAATTGAAAGGTTATATTAAGATGGTGCTGTAGATCAGGTGAGGGGTGCTATACCCGCGACATTATGGGTAACGTTCTGAGCCCGGGAGTATTATTTCGAGACCCCAGAGGCGACCGAAGACTTCATGAAGGAGCATGCACTGGGAGAGATCGAGCGGATAATGCTTGGGAACCGGGGTACTGGCACTTTGTAATTGTTGGGAAATGTTTGAAGTGGGGGTTCGGATTGGGGGATTTGTTTTCTCTTTTTTGGGGTGGGGTGGGGGCTGCTGTTTACTGTTGGCATTGTAAGAGATTGTAGGGGTGAAAGGTTTATCGGGGGGGGGGGTAGATGTTCCCTCCCCCCCCCCCTGTTTTATGGGACTGTTTGTGTTTCATATTTGTTTGTTTGCTTTTGGAGAAGGCTGTCTGGAGTTCAGGAACAGGCTTTCCTCCTTGACCTGAGGAGGGGGAGGGGGCGTACATGGGATGGTTAGTGGGATGTGCCTTTGGGCAGGGACTCCCACGCTAACAGATTATGCTGGTGAACGGAAGTGAGATGATGGGGGGATGGTCGAGAGGGGTGGCCGGGCGGGGGAGGGGGGTGGTTGGAGGGTGGAGGAAGGGAGGGAGGAAGGGTGGGAGAGGTTGTTGCGACGTGGTAGGCGGTGCGTGATGACATGGTCAGGGGCGGAGAAAGAGGCCACCTGTGATGGGCTTGGTATAGGGAGGAATTAAGGGAGCGAGATTTAAGTGAGGAAGATGCGGGACTGGAGAGGAGATTGGAGGTATAGGCCTCCCGTAAGGCTGGTAACGTGGAACGTCCGGGGAGTGAATGGGCTGGTTTAAAATTCAGTGGCGTTCACGCAGCTCAGGAGCTTGAAAGCCGGGGTGGTCTTTATGCAGGACACGCACGTCCGTGTGACAGACCAGGTTAGGTTAAGGAAGCGGTGGGACGGGCAGGTTTTTCACGCAGGCTTTGTTTCGAAATCGAGGGGATTTGCGATTTTAATGAGCAAAAAAAAATGGGGATTGTGAGTGCGAAGGAGGTGAGGGATCCAGCTGGGAGATTTTTGATTGTGAGTGGGGTATTGGACCGGTGGTTTTGGTAAAAACCTATGCCCCAAAATGGGATTACGTGGGTTTTATGAGGGGGTTGCTGGCAGTGATCCCGGAATAGGCCACAGACAGTTGATTATGGGAGGAAATATTAACTGTGTCCTCGAGCCGAGGTTGGAAAGGTCGATGGGTAGGGTACGAATGTCAAGGGAGTTGGGGGATGGGGGGGGGGTGGTGTTATGAAGAGGATGGATATGGTGGATCCATGGCGCTTTCAGGACCCAGCGAGAAGGGAGTATTCCTTCCTTTCACACGTCAATAAGGTGTATTCGAGGATTGATTGCTTTGCAGTGAGTCGGGAGATTTTGGTAGGGGTGGAGGGATCAACATATGCGGAGATAGTTATCATGGAACACACGCCCCACTGGCTGGAGATTTGGTTTTGATCGGGACGAGAGCAAAGGCCAGGGTGCAGGTTTGACTCGGGTTCGTTGGCGGATGGAGGTTTTTGCGATAAGGTGCGGGCAGCGATTAAGGTGCACGTGGAGTTGAGTCAGAATGGGGACGTGTCGGCCGCCAATTTCTGAGAAGCACTGAAAGCTGTGGTCCGGGAGAACTTATTTTGTTTAAGCCTCGTGTGGGTAGGGAAGAGAGGGAGGAACATGACCATCTCATGAGCGAGATATTGGAGGTGGACAGGGAATATCCGAGGGTGCCCACCGTGGAGGGATTGGCGAGGACGAAAATGTTGCAGGTACAGTTTGACAGGCTGACAACGGAGATGGCGGTAGGGCAACTCTGCAGGGCAAGAGAGGTGCAATATGAGTAGGGAGAAGGCGAGCCGCACTCTGGCGCAGCAGCAGCGGAGGCAGGCTGCGTCCAGTGAAATATTGAAGATACAGATTGGGCCTGGGGATGTGGTGTCGGAGCCTGGGAAGATAAATGAGGCACTTGAGGAATACTATCAGGGACTTTATGAGACGGACCCAGGGGGAGCGGTGGAGGACATGGGGCGATTTCTCGACGAGCTGGAATTTCGCCAGGTGGATGAAGCAAAGAGGCAGGCGTTGGAGGAGCCCACGGAGCTGTGGGACGTGCTGGATAATATCAGGGGTCTGAAGTCGGGGAAGGCCTCCGGGCCGGATGTGTGCCCTGCGGAATTTTATAAGGGATTTGCAATGGACCTGGCACCACATCTTTCGTGGGCATTTAATGAAGCACTGGAGAAGGGGGAATTTCTGGAGACGATGATGCAGGCAGTAATCACACGAATCCCGAAAAAGGGGAAGCATCCGTTGGAATGTTGGCTGTAGAGGCCCATATCACTGCTGAACACCGATGTGAAAGTATTGGCTAACCTATTTGCGGGGAGGATGAAGGATTGTGTCCAGGGGATGATTGCAGAAGATCAAACAGGCCTTGTGAAGGGCAGGCAGATTGCATGTAATATAAGATGGCTGTTGAATGTGGTCTGGGACTGGAGCTGGTGGTGTCCATGGACGCGGAGAAGGCATTTAATCGGGTGGAGTGTTGGTACTTGTTTGAGGTTTTGGGAAAGTTTGGGATTGGGCCGAGATTTGGGTCATGGGTGTGGTTGCTGTATTTAGCAACAAGGGCGAGGGTGAGGATGAATGATATGAGCTCACGAAGCTTTGACTTGCACAGGGGTACGAGGCACGGGTACCTGCTCTCATCGTTGCTGGTAGCGCTGGCCATAGAGCTGTTGGCGATGGTTCTCAGTGGGTCGGTGGAGCAGCAAGGAATTATGAGGGGACAGAAATAGCGTTGGGTCACGTTCTATGCCGATGACTCATTGGAGAGTAGGGAAGGACTCTGGGCCTGCTGGGGAGGCTTGGAGTGTTCTGGAGCTACAAACTGAATGCACGGAAAAGCGACAAATTTCTGTTGAATGAGCTGGGACAGTGGACAAATTTAAGCGGGGATGCCATTTAAGGTAGCAAGGTATGGGTTTAGGCATTTTGGTATTCAGGTAGCGAGGGAATGGACGGCGCTCCATAAGTGGAATTTAACGAAGCTGGTGGAGGACACCAGGGAGGATCTTAAGAGGTGGTATACATTATACTTAACGTTGGCGAGGAGAAGTGTTGAAAATTAATATTCTGCTGAGGATCTTGTTTATCTTTCAGTTTCCCCCGATCTTTATACCAAAGACCTTCTTTTAGGAAAGTGGACACGATCATTTCAGACTTTGTATGGGCGGGGAAGGTGCCGAGAGTGGGTGGGACTCTGCTACAGACACAGAGGCAAGTTGCTGAATTGCTTCATTATTCTTGGGTGGCTATTATGGACAAGGTGCAGCGGTAGTAGGAAGGAGAAGGTGTAGAGTGGGTTAGAATAGAGGAGGGACCTTGTAAGGGGTCTCGTTTGAGGGATATGGTGATGGCAGTGTTGCCCATATTTCCGAGTAGGTATTCAGGGAACCTGGTGGTGCATTCCAAGGTGAAGGTATTGTGATATTATAGGTATTAAGGTATCTGAGAGGTTGACGTACCATTGGTAGAACCTGTATGCTTGCTATTGGCTAGAGTGTATAATAGCTCCGCCCTCAAAGGCGGACGAGCTCAGCAGCAATCTTTAAGCACTAGCTGGCGTGTTTTAAAGGGAATCTCGAGACGGCAGAAAACGCACCCACGGGAGAGCAGAAACTGCACGTCCTGCACTCAAGGGTGAGCCCGGAGATCTACTCCCTCACAGAGGAGGCGGACGACTTCGATGCAGCAATCGAGCTGCTAAAAGGACACTGTATTCACCCGGTCTACACCCGGCATCTGCTTGCAACAAGACGGCAAACCCCTGGTGAATCGATGGAGGAATTCTACTCTGCACTCCTGGTGCTGGGCAGAAGCTGCGGCTGCCCGCAAGTTTCGGCGAGCAAACACACGGAACTCTTAGTCTGGGACACTTTCGTTGTAGGTATGCTTTCCGCGCAAATCCGCCAGCGCCTGTTAGAGAAGGATACCCTGGGTCTTAGGGAGGCACGGGCCCCTGGACATGGCCTCCAGGAACGCCCGTGCCTGCGTTCCTGACCGCGCGGCAGCCCCCTGGGCAGTTTGGAACCCCGCAGCGGCTGACCCAGAGACTTCCCCGTTCCCCCGCAGGCCTGTGCTGCAAGGCGGCCTGGCAACCCCGAGGGGCCTCACTGCTACTTTTGCGGGCAGGCCAAGCACCCCCGCCAGCGCTACCCGACACGCGCATCCACCTGCAGGGGATGCAGCAAAAAGGGCCATTTCGTGGCGATATGTCAGGCCCGAGCGGTGGACGCGGTCTCCAGTGGCGAATCCGGATCGCCACCACAAACTTCTCCACGGGCCACGTGTGGCCAGTGGTCGCCGCCATCCCAATATCCCAGGGCCACGTGCGGACCCCGGGCGCCGCCATCTTGTTCCACGGACGCCACGCTTGAGGGATGGACGCTGCCATTTTGTGCACCCCCGGCCATATGCGACCAATGGGAGACGCCATCTTGGATGAACCCTCAGGACCCCAGATCGTCCGACCACACACCGCCTGAACTGAATTCCCAACTACTGCGATTGGCCTCGGTGGCTCTGGATCAGTCTCGCCCTCCAACACTCTCAACCGCTACGACGACCGTTTTCATCAACGGGCACGAGACGTCCTGCTTAATTGACTCATAGAGAGCTTCATACACCCCGACACAGTAAGGCGCTGTTCCCTCCTCATCCACCCTGTTAATCAAAAAATCTCACTGGCCTCCGGTATCCACTCAGTGGAGATAAATGGATTTTGTTTAGCAAACCTCACAGTCCAGGGAAGGGAGTTCAAAAATTTCGATCTCTATGCCCTATGAACTCTGCGTGGCTACACTCCTGGGTTTAGACTTCCAGTGTAACCTTGAAAGTCTGACCTTCCAATTCGGCGGCCCTATACCCCCCCCCCCCTTACTGTCTGCGGCCTCGCGACCCTTAAGGTCGACCCGCCTTCCCTGTTTGCGAACCTCACCATGGATTGCAAACCCGTCGTCACCAGTAGCAGACGCTACAGTGCCCAGGACCGGATCTTTATTAGGTCAGAGGTTCAAAGGCTACTGAGGCAAGGGGTAATTGAAGCCAGTAACAGTCTCTGGAGAGCTCAAGTAGTAGTGGTAAAGACCGGGGAGAAGCATAGGATCGTCAGTGACTACAGTCAGACCAGCAACAGGTTTACGCAGCTGGACGCGTGCCCTCTCACCCGCATCTCCGACCTGGTAAACAGGATCGCGCATTATAAGGTCTTCTCCATGGTGGATCTCAAGTCCGCCTACCACCAGCTCCCCATCCGCACTAGTGACCGCAAATATTCTGCCTTCGAGGCAGACGGGCGGCTCTATCACTTCTTAAGTGTTCCCTTTGGTGTCACTAACGGGGTCTCGGTCTTCCAGCGGAAGATGGACCGAATGGTTGACCGGTACGGTTTACGGGCAACATTCCCGTATCTCGATAATGTCACCATCTGCGACCACGACCAGCAGGACCATGGCACCAACCTCCGTAAATTTCTCCAGACTGCTAAAATCCTTCACCTAACATACAATAAGGATAAATGCGTGTTTAGCACCGACCGCCTAGCCGTTCTCGGCTACGTAGTGCGAAATGGAGTTATAGGCCCCGGCCCTGAGTGCATGCACCCCCTTATGGAGTGCCCCCTCCCTCACTGCTCACAGGCCCTAAAACGCTGCCGAGGGTTTTTTGGCTACTGCGCCCAGTGGGTCCCCAACTACGCGGACAAGGCATGTCCACTGATCCAATCCACAGTTTTTCCCCTGTCGATAGAGACCCGCCAGGCCTTCAGCAGCATCAAAGCAGACATTGCAAAGGCCACGATGCACGCCATCGACGAGTCCCTTCTCTTCCAGGTCGAGAGCGATGCGTCCGACGTAGCTCTGGCAGCAACACTCAACCAAACGGGCAGACCCGTGGCCTTCTTCTCCCGTACCCTCCATGCTTCCGAAATCCGCCACTCCTCAGTCTAAAAGGAGGCCCAGGCCACAGTAGAAGCTGTGCGACATTGGAGGAATTACCTGGCCGGCAGGAGATTCACTCTCCTCACGGACCAACAGTCGGTGGCTTTCATGTTCGATAATGTACAGAGGGGCAAGATAAAAAACGACAAGATCTTGTGGTGGAGGATCGAACTCTCCACCCAGAACTACGAGATCTTGTACCGTCCTGGAAAGCTAAATGAGCCTCCTGACGCCCTGTCCCGCGGCACATGTGCCACCACACATGTGGACCACCTCCGAGCCTTCCACGAGGACCTCTGCAACCCGGGGGTCACTCGCTTTTTCTGTTTCGTCAAGACCCGCAACCTGCCCTACTCCATCGAGGAGGTCAGGACAGCCACCAGGGACTGCCAAATCTGCGTGGAGTACAAACCGCACTTCTACTGGCCAGAGAGAGCGCACCTGATAAAGGCTTCCCGTCCCTTTGAACGCCTCAGCATGGACTTCAAACGCCCCCTCCCCTCCACCGACCGCAACACGTACTTCCTGAACGTGATTGACGAGTACTCCCGGTTCCCATTCGCCATCCCCTGGCCCGACATGACCGCCTCCACCATCATCAAGGCCCTCCATAGCATCTTTGCACTGTTCGGGTTCCCCGCTGACAGACACAGCGATAGGGGGTCCTCCTTTATGAGCGACGACCTGCGTCAATTCCTGCTCAGCAGGGGCATCGCCTCGAGCAGGACGACCAGTTACAACCCCCAGGGTAATGGACAGGTAGAGAGGGAGAACGGAACGGTCTGGAAGACCGTCTTACTGACCCTACGGTACAGGATCCTCCAAGTCTCCCGCTGGCAAGAAGTCCTCCCGGATGCCCTCCATTCCATCCGGTCACTATTTGGTACAACCACCATTCAGACACCTCACGAATTTCTCCTTGTCTTCCCTAGGAAGTCCTCCTCTGGGACCTCGCTCCCGACCTGGCTGGCAGCACCCGGACCGATCCTGCTCGAAACCACGTGCGGGTGCACAAGTCGGGCCCGTTGGTCGAGAGGGTCCATCTGCTCTATGCTAACCCCCAGTACGCCTACCTGGTGTACCCCGACGGCCGACAAGATACGTTCTCCCTACGGGACCTGGCGCCCGCCAGAACTCCACGCACATTCCAACCACCAGTCCCACCCACACCTCCACCGCAGCACCTTACTGGAGGACCGGTCCTTCCGCCGCCCCTGCCTAGGCCCCCCCACCCACCGACGCCCCACGCACGCGCTCCCTCACCAGGTCAGCCGGTTTCCCAACCAGCGCCGTCGAGGGGTGACGAAGCTGCCATGGAGATCGAAGCCACGCTCCCGGAGTCACAGACGCCCGAGCCTTCACCGAAGTCACCACCGAGGCTCCGACGATCACAGAGGACGACCAGGGCCCCCGATCGACTGATTGCTTAATTTTAACTGTGATCTGTAAATATAAAACACCAAATGTACATAGCTACCAGACTTGAAAATAGTTATTAAACTGTACGGAGGTATTATGATACCTCCATAACTAATTATACCATGTTGTTATGTTTTGTAGTTGCTGGCCATCACCCCCGCCGGACTTTTTTTTAACAGGGGGTGAATGTGGTATTATAGGTATTATGGCACCTGAGAGGCTGAAGTACCATTGGTAGAATCTCTATGCTTGCTATTGGCTAGAGTGTATAATAGCTCCGCCCTGATAGATGGGGTATAAGAACCCGTGCCGTCCCAGCAGCTCTCATTCTGTACCTGAGCTGCTGGGGGAAACATCTAGCTTCTTAAAGCCTTCAGTTGGACTACAACCTCGTTTTAGTGGTCATCGATCGGGCATCAAGTATGGAATCAGTGGAGGAGGCATTTTAGGGTGGAAGGGATGCCGGTGCTAATGCGGCTGTGCGAGAATCATGGGTTTGAACCGGAAGGAAATGGATAGTGGCTATCGGAGATGGAGGGAAGTAGGGCTGGTCAACTTGCGGGATCTGTATTTGGAGCAAGGGTTCTGGAGGAGCTAAGGGAGAGGGTAGCACTTGCGAGGATAAGTAAGGTCAGACATCTGCAGGTTAGGGACTTTGCGCAAAATGCCTGGATGGGGTTTCCTAAGTTGCCATGATACACTCTGCTGGAGTGACTCCTGCTTCAGGATTTGGAAAGGGAAGTAAGAATTGGCTATATATACGAGTGGCTGGGTGAGCAGGGAGGCGAGTGGTTGGTGAAGATCAAGAAGAAATGGGAAGTGGAGTTGGGAGGGGAGATCAAATGGGGAGTATGGAGTGAGGAACTGCGTGGGGTAAACGGGACCTCTTCTTGTGCAAGGATGAGCCTGATACAGTTTAAGGTGGTGCACGGGGTGCATATCATTGTGAGAGGTATGAGCGGGTGCCAGCGAATCACAGACACATGTTTTGGCTTTGTGAAAAATTGGGAAGATTCTGGGCGGGAGTGTTCGCCGCCTTAGCCAGGGTAGTGGAGGAGGAGGTGGACCCGCAACCTTTGGTGGCGATATTTGGGGATTCAGAGAAGCCGGAGCTAATGGAGACAAGGAAGGCCGATGCTGTGGCCTTCGCCTCTCTGATTGAATGGCGCCTAAATTTGCTGGAGTGGCGGTCGGCATCGCCACCAGGGCTAGCGGAATAGTTGGGTGACCTGTACGAATTCCTGCAGTTAGAGAAGGTAAGGTATGAGTTAAAGGACTCTGCAGGGGTGTCTGAGAAAAGGTTATGACTGTCTGTGACCGTGTTTGAGGAACTGTTCGTCGCCGGGGGTGGGGTGAGGGTGGGGGGGGGGGGGGGGCGAGTGAATAGGGTGAAAACGGGGAGAAATCTGTACAGACTTCGTCCGTTGATTGTTGGGAAGGATGTTTGCCGGGGCGTTTACGCGCTGTAAACTGTTTTGATATATGTTTGTCATAAAATACATTTTTTTAAAAAGGAACCGAATTTGAGTGTCCGCCCAAACAGTACGAGTTCGGGGTACTTTGCTCTGCACCGGAGGGACAGACAGTGGTGTCGTATTTCCTTTCTTTTATTTGCATGGGCGATTGAGCCTTTGTCCGACAATTTAAGGAACTCAGGATTGTGTAAGGGAGGGTGGGGGGGGGGGGGCGGCGTGGAACGTCGGTGCCTCTGTTCGCAGACCATTTGTTGCTATATATATCAGAGACGAGTGCATCAATTGAGAATGTAATGGAGCTTCTCTGAACTTTTGGGCCCTTTTTCGTGTAAACATTATAGCTGGAATAGAGAGTATACTTTGTGGTGTCTCGGCCGGCAGTGGGCGTGTGTGTGGGAGGGCTGCCATTCCACAGGACGCCAACCCACTTTAGATATTTGGCGGTGCAGGTAGCACGGGGCTAGGGGATCTCCACTGGTACAATTTTACTCGCTTGCTGGTAAGGGTGAAATCGGATTTGGCAAGATGGGATAGTCTCCCTTTGTCACTGGCAGGCCGGGTGCAAGTGTATCAAATGAATATGCCGCCGCGATTTTGGTTTGATTTAGTGCCTGCTGGTCTTTTTGCCGAAGCAATTGAATAAGCTGATCACCTCGTTTATTTAGAGAAGGGAAGCTAGAGAGGGTTAGGAAGGTGGTACTGCAGAGAGGGCGGTAGGCTGGGAGTTAGGCCTCCCAGATTTATTATATTACTATTGGGCGCCGATTGCTGAGAAGGTGAGTGGTTGGCTTGGATGGCTAGGGAGTCCCAGTGGGTTCGAATGGAGGCGGGTCTGTGCAGAGGCACGGTGTTGAGGGTATTCGCAACAGCGCCGCTCTTGAATGGTCCCTGGTAAATACTCTGGGAGTCCGGTGGTTGTGGCAACGCTAAAGACCTGGCGGCAGTTGAGGCAGCACTTTGAACTGGGGGAGTTGCCCATCAGGAGTGATGCCACTTAGGAGGGACCGTAGGTTTGCGGCAAGGAAGCTGGATGGGCGGTTCAAAGGTGGGAAGAGGGGTCATGGTATTAAAATACCTGTTCCTGGCGGTGGGATGGCGCGGGGGGGGGGGGTGGTTGCGAAGTTGGAGGAGTTGGGGGAGAAATATGTCCTGGGTCAGGCACTAGAGTTTAGGCACCTGCAGCTCCTGGACTTCATGAGGAATGAGGTTCAGCGCGTCAACCCCCCCCCCCCCTTGTTGTTGGAAGAGGTATTGACTGCAGGGGGAATGGGGATGTGGTGGTGCCGGCAATCTTCGAAAGGATTCTGGGGGAGGATGGGGAGTCCATGGAGGGGATCGAAGCCAAGTGGGAGGATGAGCTGGGAGAGGTTATGGACGATCGTTTCTGGTGTGACGTGCTCTGGAGAATGAACACCTCAACCTGGACCACGAGATTGGGGCTGATATAGCTGAAGGTCGTGTATAGGGTGCACTACAACAGGGCGAGCATGAGCCAACTCTTTGAGGGAGTGGAGAATGTATGTGAGCAATGTGGGAGAAGCGCCGAAAACCACATGCATATGGGTCCTGTCCGTAGCTGGAGAAGTATTGGAGGGAGGCTTCAGTGTCACCTCGATGGTACTGCACGTGAACTTGGAACCAGGGCCCCGAGAAGCCATTTTAGGGTTGTCAGACCGGCCTGCAGAAGGGCGTGGAGGCAGATGTTTTAGCCTTCGCCTCGCTAATTGCCCGGAGATGGGTGTTGTTGGAGTGGAGATCAGCTTCTCCGCCCTGTGCCTCGACGTGGCGGGAGGAGGATGTACTAACATTTCTGACTATCGAGATCATGATGTTTGAGCTGAGGGGGATAAAGAAAAGCGTCTAAAATTCATGGGGACTGTTTGTTTTGCACTCCGGAGAATTGATTGCCATGGAAAATTATGGGGGGAGGGAGGGTTGACGTTATTGTTCGTCTTGAGCACACTGTTTACTGATTGATTGTTATTTGTTATCTTTTGTACTTGGAATGTACGGTGATGTTTTGGTTTGTATACTGAAGAGGATGCTGTTTGGGGGGGTTGGTGCTGCATTTGTTTTTGTTTGTTTTCTTTCGATGTTTATTTGATGATAATGTTGAAAATGAGGAGAGTAAAAATATTTTTAAAAAATATACACTCAGTGCTTCGTCCAATTGGAGCTGGGCATGGAATGCATATTTCACCGGTCTACGGTGCTAGGTGGTAACCAGAATCCGTTTTCCGTCGTCATGTTTGATCTGACGTCATGTGGACATCCTCAAATTTAGAATCAATGTTGAGAGATCCCGGGGTTATCCATCCCCCTCATCTCCTTGAACATGGCTGTGCGTCGCGATACTATGATCGGCTGTCGTCTTAGACTGTTGGACAGCACTACCATGTACGGCACTAAATTCCCATATTAATGAATCAGGTGTATCAATACGTGGAGGAAGCTATCAATGCATAGGCAGTAACGGGTCAGCAAGCTTAATCAAAATAATATCTTCATGGCAATTAGGCATAGGCGATGACGCCTACATCCATTAACATAGCCAGTGTAATTAGCCAGAATGGACGATTCTAACTTAATAATATTTCTTGATTTGAGAGTCAAAAGCTGTCATTGTCAACTGTATTCCAGGGCAGGATGATTATCATCAAAGACACAGGAATGAAAGAGGTTAACTGCAATCTGTTTGTTCAGTGAGTGTGCTTAATGTTGCTAATTCTGTCGTCTAATAATGTCACTGGAGGGTTTCCCGCTCCTTTAAGTAAAGGCTGCTGAAGAGAATGCGGCTCATATTGTCAGCTCATCGCCTGCAGCATTGATAGTCATTATCGACTCACACAGAAAGTGAACGAATGCACGGATATGTTCCAATCAGTTACCGGATACTTTACGCACTTTATGACATTGAAGATCTATATTATCCTGTACTGGCTGCTGTTGGGGTACCTGGTAAGACACAACAACCAAATTTCACCGTTGAAACCTATGTATATGAATTATTTTTCTTTTAACATGCCATCTGAATATGTGCCTCAAATCTAAACAAAAGTGTCAATGAGCATATGAGGAGAAAGTTGGCTTCAGCAGAGGGTTGGATCAATATTTATATCTATGATGTTAGAAACATAATGTTTCGTCTTTACCGATATGGACTATGACAGTCCTACATCCCTTTAAGGAACAAAAATGTAACAAGAAATGCGATGCAACTGTGGGTAACAAGAGACATTAAATAATATTTTTGATCAAAGGAAGAGCCTTATAAAGTGAAGAAAAACGTTGCTGACCTAAATATTGAGATCATTTTAGAAATTAACAAAGAAGGGCCAAATAAAGGATAAAGAAACATAAAGTGAAAACTGAGAGTAAACTGGCTTGAAACACTAAATAAACACGCAGATGCTTCGATTGGAATCTAAAAATGTCCTACGTTTCAAAGATAAATGTGTTCCCCATACAAGCAGCGGAAGCTTAATTTCGAATTGGGCGTAAGGAAATGACAGAAAAACTGAAGAAATACTCTGTTTTTCTTTCCGGAGGAACAAACAGAGGTTTCGTAAAGTGTTCGAGGACGAAGCTACTCATGACCACGACGAGCAAAAGTAGATGAATGCTAATAAGAAAACAGTTCGTACTAGCAATGTAATAGAATTCAAACATGATAAATCGACTGACTCTGATGATCTACATCCCAGTGAGTTTAAAGAGGAAGTTGTATGTGTGGGCATCTTCCAGAATGCTGCAGGCTCTGGAGCGGTTTGTGCAATTAGAAGGCAGTCAATGGAAGAGCACTATTGGATAGTGGAGCGACAGAGAGCGTTGCAGTCAATCGATCAGTTCCGGAACTGTTGTTCTGATAACAATCCCAGGAAAGATGCTAGAATCTATTATAAAGTGTGATATGCTGACAGTTCGAAAGAAATGGTGGAATTGGAAGGAGTCAGTTTAGATTTATGAAATATGTATCGTTTCTAACAAACACAGTGGCTTATTTGGGGATTGCAACAAGCAAAATCGACAACATACAACTACTGTATGTGGTGTATTTAGCATTTCATATGGTTTTCAATTATTTCCCGCCCACGAGTTTATTGATCAGAATTATAGTCCATGCGACATGGGACAATGTGATGGCATGGATAAAAAATGGGCAACGGGCAGAGAAGAGAAAGTAGGATGCACGGGTAAGTCACAGCTTGGCAGACTGTGTCTAGCGGGTACAAAAGGCATCAATGTGCGTGGAGCAGATATCCACAATCTGTATCAATGATTGAAATAGGAGGATCAATTGCAATATTTGCAGGCTTGCTGATGGCACAAAAACTGACGTGAGGGTGAATCTTTAGAAGAGGCAAAGAGTCTTCGTGGAGATGTAGACGATTACTTCAGCGGGCACGTATATGACACATAGATTGCAAATGTAAAATTATCCACTTTGGTATCAGAAACAAAGAAGAGGAGTATTTAGTAAATGTTAAGAGATTGGAGAGAGTTATTTTCCAAAGCAATTAACTGTTGCTGTTTATGCTAGTAAGCAGTTGCCCGAAGAAATTAGGTAGGGCTTTGTAAGTATCCCTTTATGCAGGAGTGAATTGCTGCAATTGTGAAGAAAATTGCTGAAGCCACACCTGGAACACTGTTTGTGTTGATTGTCTAAAGAATGATATTCTGCCCGCACAGGCAGTGCAGGGGAGATTCACCAGCCTCATTTGTAACGGCGGGCTTGTCCCATGAGATGATATTTTGGAGACTAGTCCAATATTCTCTGGAGTTCAGAACAATGAGATGTGAGCTAAATGAATAGTTCAAATCCTTTACATGCTCGATGAAGCAGTGGGAAGAAGGCTGCATGTCCCAACTGCAGAAGATGACGGTGATCGCGGTTGCGAGAACAGGGCACATAGACTCACTTGATGTGTGATGAACCTTTGAAATACACGCCTCCAGAGAGTTGTAAATACTGAATCGTTCAATATAATCAGGAGTGAATGTGGTAGAACTTTGCACATTAAACGCTTCAAGAATAAGGGGTTTCGTGCGACGAAATTTAATTGGAGTATAACGTCAGCTTGGATTCGTCGAAATATCAGAGCGGGCTCGAAATAACAAATAACCTATTTCCACTACATACGATCCTATTTTACGACCAAGATGTCATTCATGAGCAAATCTATTAACGTGATATGATAGTAACAACAGTCTGAATCATTGTGAACTGCAAAGACAATTGACTCTGGCAGCACTCTGACTGCATTATTAAGTTCTAGAAATAGCCAGACATCCAGAAGTACTATTCAAGTATACAGCCAGCACTGATACTTACAAAGCAATGTAGGCAATTGTCCAGGTATTCCCTGTCAACAGAAATAATGATCGATATCTACCAGCCAATTGCCTTTCCAACAGTCCAATCTGTATTTTCGACAGGAATCTGTCTTGAAAAGCATTGTGCGGAGGTCACTCATATCAGACGTGACAGTTGCAACTATAGCCCCATAAAACTGAGGAGGTGATCAAATAGTACGCTTATCTTGTTGGTTCCCTCATCCCATGTTGCAGATACTCCCTGGCAGATATCTGAGTTGTAACTTGTCCGGGTCAGTAAGGAGCAATGTTTCCGAGCCACCTGATGATGCAAACGTTCAGCAAAAGTGCTGACCAGTATCGCTTCTCGACCTTTTGGCTAAGATGAACGTGAGGTGTAATGCCTGGATCTGGTATGTCTCTCTTGTGGGGACCATGAATTGGATTCAATTTGAATTTGAATTGTTTTATGGCGCAGGCAAGTAGCTGGATCAGGGATTTGTCCTGTCCAAACTCTGAGCTCTGGCTTAGTATCTCTGATAAAGTAATTTTAAAAACAGTGCTGACCAGTGTTACTTATCAGGGAAGAAGCAGCTCACGGATACTCTGTTTGGGCCCCATAGTGACACTCATCTCTGAATCGCAGTGCAGTTTTGTTACAGGCCTCGACATATTAGTTGAATCCAAGAGGCAAGAGGAGAATTATTTATCTTGTGAAGGCACCGATGGCCGAGCCTTACATTAAAATACCAGAGCAAAAGTATAATCAATATGATTGCAGGGCGAAAACATTACATTTGTCTGATTCAAACCTAGTACAGAGAATAATGATGTTGAGTTTTGGATTCAGTCATGTGTGTCCCATTGCATCGCTGCAGGAGTTCCATAGGGTAGTGGTCGAGAAACAAAGACACTGATGATCATAAGACCTAGGAACTGAACAAGGCGTATTTGCCGTTTGAAACAATAGGCGGGAGCAGGGTCGATATGGTTTTAGTCCAATATCCAAGGTCCAGATTGCTTAGAGCTGTTCCATCCATCACTTTCTCGTCATCATAGGTCAGAAAGGGACGAAATGGCCTAGTGGTAATATCACTGGGCTCATAATCCAGAGACCCAGCGGGGTTCTGTGGACACAGGTTCAATCCCGCCATGGCAGATGTTATCCGATAAAATATGGAATTAAAAGTCTAATGAATACCATGAAGGAATCTAACGTCTTTCAGGGAAGGAAACCTGCAGTTCTTGTATTCTCTGTTTGTGACTCTAGAAAATTGAATGGCTATTGAAATAGTTTCCCAGTTAGCAGACGGTAATATATGCCACCACAGCCAGCGACACCCACATTCAATGATGGCTGCACAACTTCCAGCACCACTGTCCTATCATCAGATATTGAAGTTGTTGTTGCCGATGTAAAGCAGGTTGTGAAAATGGAGATATAGAAACATAGAAAAGCGGCCATTCGGTTCTACAAGCATGCACCGCCATTCTGTGTGATCATGGCTCATTATCCAACTCAATAGCCTAATTCCGTTTCCCCATATCCTTTGATCACTTTCGCCCTTCGCCCTAAGTACGATATCTAAATATTTCTTGAAAACATGCAATGTTTGGCCTCCTATTCGGGGTAACCACTCTCTGGGAAATTTCTCCTCATCTCTGTCGTAAACGGTCTACCTGTATCAGCCTGCGAGTGCTGGTTCTGGATCCACATACCGTCGGTAAATTCCTTCTTACATCTACACTATCTAGTCCTGTCCGAATTTTACAGATTTCTATAAGATCCCACCTACTCATCCTTCTGAACTCCAGTGAAAACAATCCTAACCGTTTCAAACTCCCGTCATACGTCACTTTCGCCTTCCCAGGCGTCAGTCTGGTATATCTTCGTTGCACTCCCTCTAGAGCAAGAACATCCTACCTCATATCAGGGCGCCAAACAGCACACGATATTCCATATGTGGCCTCACCAAGGAGCTGTATAATTGCAGCAGGACATCGCTGTTCTGGTCCTCGACCACTACCGCTATGATGGTCAAAGTACCATTTGCCTTCTTTAGCGCCTGCTCGACCTGCATGCTTCGCTTCAGTGACTTATGTGCGAGGACACCCAAGTTGCACATTTCCCTCTCCCTTTTTTGCTGCCATACTGGATAACGTCGTATTTCTCCAAATTGTACTGCATCTGCCATTGATTTGCCCACTCACTCAATTTCTCCAAATCACACTGAAATACCCCTCCTCACAGCTCACCCTCCCTCCCGACTTGGTGTCATCTGTAAATCTGGAGGTATTGCATTTTGTTCCCTCATCTAAATAATTAATATATATCGTGAATAGCTCGGTCCTAGCACCGATCTCTCTGGTGGTACCCCTCGAATCACCGCCTGCCAATTTGAAAAAGACCCGTTATTACCTGCTGTTCGTTTCTTGTCTGCCAACCAGTTTTCTATCTATCTCAACACACTTCCCCTAATCTCATGAACTTTAATTTTACATACTTATCTCGTATGCGGGACTTTGTCAAAATCTCCCCCTCTCAACTCTACTAGTTCTGTCTTCGAAGAATGCCAGTAGATTTGGCAAGCATGAGTTCTCCTTCATAAATCCAAGCTGAGAGGGCAGCACGGTGGTGCAGTGGGTAGCATGCTGACTCTTGACGTCGAGGTCCCATGTTCACTCCTGACGTGTGGAGTTTGCACATTCTCCCCGTGTTTGCGTGCATTTCGCCCCCACAACCCAAAGATGTGCAGGGTATGTGGATTGGCCACGCTCAATTGCTCCTTAATTGGAAACAAGGAATTGGGAACACAATTTTTTTTTTTTAAAGTAAATCAATGCTGACGCTGTCTTTCATGATGGATTTTAGAATTTGCCCCGTGACTGACGTCAGGCTTAGTGGTCGATATTTCCGTATTTTCTATCTGCCGGCCTTTTCAAATAGTAGAGACACATTCAATTTGCCTTCAATTGAAGATACCCTTCAATTTGCAGGAACTGTTCCAGAGTCTATAGAATACTGGAAGATGACCACCAACGCATCCAATATTTTTAGGGTCACTTTCTTAAGTACTGTGGGATGTAGATTAGCAGGCCCTGCGGATGTATTAGCCTTCAATCCCGTCAAAATACCCAACATCATTTCACTAGTAATATTGATCTCCTTCAGTTCCTCCTTCTCACTAAACCTTATGTTCCCCGACAATTCTGGTTTCTGATTTGTGTTCTCATTTTAAAAGCCTGTGTTTAGTTGCTCAAACATTATTTTGTCCCCGATTATAGATTCCCCCTGTTTCTGACAGTAAGGGTCATTCATTTGTCTTGATCAATCTTTTTCTCTTCACGTACCTATAGAAATCTTTATAGATTTTAAATTTTTATGTTCCCTGGCAGCTAAATCTTGTACCCTAATTTCCCGTTCTTAACTAATCCCTTGGTCGTTCTTTGCTGCGTTATAAAATCCTCACAATCCTCAGTCTTGGTGTTTTTCTTGGCCAATTTGTATGCTTATTTCTTGGATTGACTGCTCTCTCTCATTTCCCTTGTAAGCCATGTATTGACAACCTTTCCCATTTCACCTTTGTCCCAGACACGAATAAAGGATTGCTACAGCTCACACATGTGCTCTTTGAATATTTTCCATCGCATGGCCACTGTTAATCCTTTAAGTAATGTTTCCCAATCTATCACAGCCAAATTGCACCTCAATCCATCTTAGTTCCCTTTATTAATATTCAGGATCCTAGTCTCAGAATCAACTACTTTGCTCTCGATTTTAATGAAACATTCGTTCATATTATGCTCGCTCATTCCAAAGGGGCCTCGCACAACTAGATTGCCAATGATTCCATTCTCCTTACATAGTACACAGTCTAGGATGGCCTACCCTCTAGTTGGTTCCTCAATGTATTGGTCCAGAAAAATATCCTGTGTACACTCTCGGAATTCCTCCTCCATGGTGCTGTGGCTTATTTGATTTGTCCAATCGATATGTAGATTAAAATCACCCATAATTACAAATGTTCCTTCATCCTATCCGTCTCTATTCCCTGTTTAATGCCATTACTAACATTATCACTGCATTTTAGTTGCCCACATACGACGCCCACTGATGTTTTTCCCTTGTTTTTTTCTCACGTCTCCCCATACAGGTAACGCATTGTCAGAGACAATATCCTTCCTCACGATTGGTTAATTTCCACTCTAAGCAGCACTGCCGCTCCAACGCCCTTTCCTTTTTCTTTCTCCTTTCTAAATACTGAATACCCCAGGATATTCAGCTCCTATCACTGCTTACTCTGCAGACATGTCTCTGTGATCCCAATTATATCATCCTACTTTACTTCTATTTGCGTGTATTAGTTCCTTCTCTTTATTGTGAATGCTCCTCAGATTAAGACACAGTGTTTTTAAGCTTGTCTATTTAATATTACTTCTCTTGGTCTCAATATTTTTCACTTTGGCCTTGTAAGAATCTTCCCTCGGCTTCTCTGCCGATCACTTTTCTTATTCCCCTTCCTGTGTTTTGTCCTTGCTTCCTCCTCCTTTGATTTCATTCATAGGCTCCGGCCCCCTCCATTTTAGCTTAAACACTCCCCTACCACGCTAGCAAATACTACCCCGAGGACATCAGTCCTGGTGTTGCCCAGGGGTTACCTGCCAAATCTGTACACTTCCACCTCCCCCAAAACCGGTCCAAATGCCCCAGGAATCCTGCCCCCTCACACCATCTCTTCAGTCACGTATTCATCAAATATATCTACTACCTCTACTCTGTCTGGTACGTGGCACTGAGAGTAATCACGAGATCACCATGCATGCGGTCCGATATATTAACTTTCTTCCTAACTTCCTCAATTCTGCTTTTAATACCTTATCCCTTTTTTAACCTATATCGTTCGTACCATAATCACTAGTTGTCCAGCTTCCCCTGCCAGAATGTCCTGCCACCACCTGGGGCTGGTTTAGCACCGGGCTAAATCCCTGGCTTTGAAAGCAGACCAAGTCAAACCAGCAGCACGGTTCAATTCCCGCACCAGCTTCCCCGAATAGGCGCCGGATTGTGGCGACTAGGGGCTTTTCACAGTAACTTCATTTGTGAAAATAAGCGATTTTCATTTTCATTTTCGTTTCCACCGCTCTGAGACATCCTTGACCCCAGCACCAGATAGTCATTGTACTCTCCTGGAGTCTCGTTTGCGGCCAGAAGAACGCCTCGTTATTCCCCATAAAATTGAATCCCCTTTAACTATTGCTTGGGTGATTGGAAGCAAATACCCGACGCACAACAAAACAGCCAAACAATGACCATTTCCCGACTCCCCAAAGCCTGTCCACAACCCACAAGGCGCAAATTAGAAATGTATCTCCTAGAATAGTGTAGACTTAACAACACTCACGGCGCTCGATGCCGTCCCTGAAAATCAGCCACTTGATGTATATCCGATTAACCACATCATCACCGTTTGAAACATCATCACCGATGCACGGTTCAGCAGTAAATAACATCTACAAGATACATTTCAGGAACTCCCGCAGGCTCTGTTACAGCACCTGCCGCACCCACAGCTTTTAGAATTTAGAAGCACAAGGGGGGTACTTGAAAGTGTAACACCGTACGTCCAAGTTCCACTCCCAGCCAAAATCCTGATTTGGACGATTCCTTACCTTCCCCGAGGAACAGGATCGTGACAGTCCTTTCGGAAAAGCACTGTGCATGTTCCTATACCACATGGATTTCAGTAGTTTAAGAAGGTCGCGAACCATAATCTTCTCAAGGGCAATTAGGAGTGGAAATAAGTGTGTTCCTGGCCAATAGCGAACATATTACATGAAGGAATATATTTAAATCATTGCCCACAAAACTGAATTTTTAACCTCCTCTGTACTCTGTATTCATGCCAATTTAATCGATAGTTGATTTAGTGAAGCCAGTTCACATCTTCAGTTTTAAGTTGGACGTCAGTGCAACATTTTACTCCGGCTATCTCGTTGACTTTCCTTTGGGATATGCAAATTCTGATTCCCTTTCCTTGTCTCCAGTTTAATTGGCGATTCAATGGATGTAACTGAGGTTTCAGCCATTCCCCAGTTCGCAGAATGAGCGCATCGGAGTATTCCGCATGTTTAATTTCTACTGAGACCTGAACATGGGTCGCACTCCAGTGATGTTCTGAAGAGAGCTGCGCTGACTGAGGTTCTTTTGTTGATTTTAGAACTTAAATTGACATCGCATATGTCACTCACCTGGAGGTGAGTGATTGCCATCGCTCTCCTCCTCACAAGCGGCAGCGTCATAACCACAGTGCCTCGAAAAATATATTTCTCCTAATCAGCGCAATAAAAATAAAATTTCACTTAAAAAAAACTTTTTTGTGGATGATCTGTAAATTCATTGCTGCATTTCTTATACTGCAACAGTGAATGGATTTAATTGGATGTAAAGTCACGGTGTTGTGGCAGAGGCTACATCAATTGAAGTATTTTTACTCAAAACAATCAGGCTTACATTCTTCCTCAGAATCCAAACGACTGTGGATACAGCTAAATCCCCCCAAACAACACAAACAATCTGAAAATGAGCAGCAGTGGTGGGAGCATCCTCACATTTATAATGACAGGTAAATTAATACTCCTGATCTCCGGCCCACACGTACGTCCGTAGCCAGCCACAGCGTTTTAGTGAACTCAAATGCGACCTGGGTGAACAATAACATTCCAAAGTGGATCTTTACATGTTTGGGCACTTATCATTTCGTGTAATTTCATACACTCTCCTCAATCTTAAATCTGTTAGTGATACATTTTCCCCCAAAACGTCAGACCCGCTATCCCATACCCCAACATCCGCTACCCTCAACAAGGGCAGCACGGTAGCATTGTGGTTAGCACAATTGCTTCACAGCTCCAGGGTCCCAGGTTCGTGGGTTTTCTCTGGGTGCTCCAGTTTCCTCCCACAGTCCAAAGATGTGCAGGTTAGGTGGATTGGCCATGTTAAATTGCCCTTTATGTCCAAAATTGCCCTTAGTGTTGGACAGGGTTATGGGGATAGGGTGGAGGTGTGGACCTTGGGTAGGGTGCTTTTTCCAAGAGCCGGTGCAGACTCGATGGGCCGAATGGCCTCCTTCTGCACTGTAAATTCTATGATATGATAACATGGCCACCTGTCCCTTGTTCGAACGTTAAACGACACGGAGCTACGACCTTTATCCTGCTTTTCGCACATTCTGCTATCTTAGCTTCAGGCCACTAGATAACCTTCTTTACCACTAACATTAACACGCTCTTTATCTAATCGCTCCTTAGCTCTTACATATCAATGCCCTTCAAATTTGTTCTGCCTGCTCCAGCCCTTTTAAACTGAATAAAGTTAATTACATTTCTCCTTTGATTGACCTCTGAAGAAGTTATACAGGCTTAAACCGCTATCTTTCTTTGTCCTTCTCCAGATGCTGCCAGCCCTGATATGTTTTTCCTGGATTGTTTGTTTTACTTTTGATTGCACGTCATGACGTGAAGGGATAACTACCGTGCTCCTTCCAAAATGCTACCAGGCAAGCTGAGTTTTTTCCAGAATTTCCTTCGTTCAATTGCATCTTTCTTCTGTCCCATTGCTCCACTTACCAATGCAATCATCTATTTTATCGGGATTGGGTGCTCTGATATTTTCGGTTTTACTTTGCATCCCTGCCTTACTTTAAAGAAGCGGGCTGGATAGTGCACTCCAAAGGATCATCGTGTCAGTCGTGCCATGAGAGCTTTTTTTGTTTAAGTACATAGACGTAAATCTAATCTGAATAATTTCCCGTTTGAGTGTTTGTAGAACGTTGACTTAAAATTTGACAGAAGTCAGGAAAAAAATCATTTGACGGGCGAAAGTGGAGTGGAGATGTAGGGAAACCAATCAATATGTCAGGAATGTATGATAATCATCAATACATCCAAAGTGGAATTGGCAATCAAATTACTTATCAAATGGCATCAATGATCATGGATTAAACAATAACAAATATTAAAAACAAATTATTGCGGCAGCTGGAATCTCAAACATCAACAGAACCTGCTGTAAAATCTCAGCCGGTCTGACAGCATCTGTGGTGGGAGAACAAAGCTAACGTTTCGAGTCTGGAATACTGCTCTTGAAAGGTCAAGCAACGGAGAAATATGATCGATTGTATATTGTCTAAAAAAAGGTTGGAGGAGGCAATAAAGAAACAAAAGCATGGGTAGGTAAGAGTTAAGGCGGGATTGCACAAAGAGCGTGTTTCTGTTAGTGCAGCTCTGACGCAGAGTCATCTACACTCGAAACGTTCGCTCTGTTCTCTTGCCACCGACGCTGCCAGACCCGCTGGGACTTTCCAGCATTTTCTTGATTTGTATCACAATGGGTATGGGTGACAAGTAGCAAATAACAATGAAATGGAGAGCGTGCATTACTACAGGGGAAAACATAATAAGATTGCTGGTAGCAGAGGATACAAAGGGGTGAGAGAAGTTTTTGTTTGGGCCACAACCACTGCCACATCCCAATTATGTTGAATTGGATTTTCATATATCGGGATTTCTATGTAAATCTGTAAAATAATAATTCTACCAGGTTTAGTAACCGTCTTCCTAATTCGTCATGCATGATTCACATTTAAAAGCCGATTCAAAAGACTCAAATTATACAAAATGCAATGACGTTTCACAAGTTGTTCATTTTGCAATCAGTCTGGAATAAATTCGAAGGTAAGTCACAGGTGTTGATGAACATCTGACATGATAGAATCTGTCTGAACTATTTGATTTTTTTTGTCTTTCTATCAGCAAACATAATGACAATCGTGATCCTTGCTAGAGGAAGGTGTGGCCTCTCCAAATGTATTACCAGTTACCTCCTGTGCATGACAACTGCGGATCTCCTGGTCATTATCACTGATCTAATCTGCAGACAAATTCCTATTCGTTATTCGACTCAGTTTCAGTTTATGTGGAACATTAAAACTTGTAACATCCATGCCATCGTGCTTTATGCGGCCACAGACTGTTCTGTCTGGTTCACAATCACTTTCACCTTTGATCGGTTTGTGGCCATCTGTTGCCAGAAGTTTAAAACAAAATATTGTACTCCGAAAACGGCAAGAAGTGTTCTTGGAACAGTAGGTGGGCTGAGCTGCGTTAAAAATGCGTTCTGGTACTTCTTGTATACAAGTGCCTACAGTACGTTCAATTTGCCATGGTTTTGTGCGGTAGCAATTAGTGTCAGTGAATCACGAATATGGACAGCAATTGAGTTCATTCATTATGTTCTAAACCCAGGAATTCCATTTGTTCTGATTCTGCTCCTCAATGCATTAACCGTAAAGCACATCTTGATGTCGAAAAGAGCCCGCATGAGACTGCGGGTTCAGAGCAATAGAGAGCGTGTCAATGATCCAGAGATGGAGAAGCGAAGGAAATCGATTATTTTGCTGTTTCTTATATCAGGGAACTTTATATTGTTATGGATGACATTTATTGTTTACGCAATATGGAGTCGACTGTGGTTTCTAGTATCACTTTCAGCTAATCCACCATATTTTGTACAGGAACTTGGATTTATGTTTCAACTCCTCAGTTGTTGCACCAACACATTTATTTATGCAGTGACCCAGAGTAAGTTCAGAGAGGAGGTAAAGAACGCAGTTAAATATTGTATAAGTACGATGATTACATTGAGTAAACAATGTGAAAAATTGACTGTTGTCCAGATGTAGAACGCCCATTTCGGATTCTGAGGCGTACAGCATCAGTCATCCCCAGTTGTGTGGTCAGAATGCATGTTCCGTTCTGTAATTTAGTTAGCAATATGCCATTTAAACTCAGCTGTCAAAATAAAATATTAAACAACCACAATTATGTAACCATTCCCGGCATTGGCTCGACTGAAACCTTTCGTGAGGGTCACTCTGTTATTGCAGAGTAAATAAAATAGAAGCATCGCCAGTGACATTGTGTAAATTACTCGTGAGAACCTGTTTCCTAAATAAAACGAACATCGTATCAGTTTAGTTATTGCTCGATCAGCCTGCACTACAACTGCAGCAAATGTTGGAAGTCATCACCAGCATTGCTTTCAATTATTATTTCTCAGAGTGCAGTACTAGACCAAAACATCTTGAGTTGCTTCATCAATGACATTCCCTCCACCATAAGATCAGATGTGCGTATGTTCGGTGATATTTTCAAACTATTCAGCACCATTTGCGACTTCAGACAATATCCATCTTCAAAAGACAGGGTGCAAGCATTTTATTCATGAAGTTCTCTAGAATTATCATCGCTGAATCCCGAGTCATCAATATCCAAGTACAACAGACAAAAAACTGAAATGGATCCAGTCATATGAATACTCCTTCTGATAGAGTAGGACAGAGGTTGGGAGTTATACAGAGACTACCCCAATTCCTGACTCATCAAAGCCTGCCAGTCATCCACAAGGGCTACAAAATATTTTGCTAGGTTGCCTGCCCAAATACACGTAATTTCTTGTCATGTCTGCCACTGCCAACTTGACTTTCCCAATCCACGTGGAGATTGATTGACCCACTGTCTGTTTCACATGTCCTCATTATCTCCTGCTATATCTGTCCTACAGTATAGCTACAGTCAGAGGGCCAATTAGGTCATCCTACTAGTGTCTTCTTCTTGCTATTTCTCCTTGTAACTTCTCAGCTCATCTCTCTGGAGACAACGGTGCACGCCAGTTTGGCAGTGATCGTTCTGGTAGCGTCTAGCTCTCTCGTTGCAGTGTCGTCTTGCCAGATTCTGTCCGATGACTGCCAGTTGTGAGCCGGGCGGAAGCTATCCAATGAGACGCGATGATCTCTTCTCCCGTTGAAGGCAGCAGTGGCTCCCGTTCTCTAGGCCAATCGAGCTGGGCTTAAAAGCTGTAACTACTGCCAACCATGATGTTGCGGTCGTTGTGACGCGACTATGGCGTGACCACTCCATGGTGCGTGCATGGCCGGAATGTATGGGGCTTTCGCCTTCCCAAGCCTCAGAACCACCTTCTCTGCCTTTCAGATTGACTCCGAAGGAATATAGATCACGACGTTTGAAACCAGTTAGGCTGCAGGAGTAGCCGGAAGGGGACACAACGAACGCATCATCGCTTTGCAGCGAACCACTCACGTTAATGTTAGGGGTTCGGCTCGAGCTCCAAGCTACCCTGAGATTACTGCGACGTACAGGGTAGTATTAATTGCACACCGAGGTGGTGATTTCATTTATTGACCCAACCGTTGTCTCATATCTCTGCAATGGACCAGTAACAATAAGGAAGATTTGTGGCCATGTTCCTGAAAATTAAACCTCGGCTCAACGCTTCATTTCCTTCATCAATTGCGTTCCCTTCCACCAAAAGGCCAGGAATGGGGATTTTCGCTGGTGATTGCACACAATTCAGAACCACGTGTGACTCCTCAGATGTTGACAAAGTCCATGTCCAAATGCAGCAAGACCTGGACAATATACAGGACTTCACTGAAAAGTGGAAAGTAACATTCTCGCCACACACACGCCAGATAATTGTCGGAAGAATCGAATCGTCGACTCTTTCCATTCAATGAAAATATAATCGCTGAATCGTTCACTATCAACATCTTGATAGTTACCACTGAGGGGAATTAAACCGGACTAGAGATAGAAATATCATGTCTACAAGAGCAGGCCAGAGGTTGGGAACCGGCCTCCGACTTCATGCCATGACTCCAAGATACCTGTCGACTACCTACAAGACACAAGTCAGGAATGTGATGGAATACTTTCCACTAGCCAGGATGAGTGCAAAATCGCTCAATAATGTCGACACTATCCAGCCCAATTGATTTTCATCTCTCCTACAAACGTTCACGCCCTCGTTCATCGAAGAACAGAGGCAGCAGTGTATGCCATCTGAAGCATGCACAGCATCATCTCATCAAGGCAGCAAAATCGAAAGGCACGACCGCTGCCATGTAGAAGAAGAAGGATGGTAGACTCAAGAAAAGTCACCACATTGAAAACTCCCTCTGAGTCATTCACCATTCTGACTTGGAAATTTATCGCCATGATATCACTGTTGCTTGTTCAAAATCACATAAATCTCGCTGTACCAGCACTGTAAGTGTGCCCACAACATAGTGACTACAGTAGTTCAAGAAGACAACTCGCAGCCTCTATTGCATGGGCAAGTACAGAACGGAAACAGTTGTTCGCCTCGTCAGCGACGCCCATAGCCCGTTATTTGGGGGTGGGGGCGGGGGGGGGGGGTGGGGGGCGGACGGACTGCGGGCTCCCGAAACGCACACCAGCCATGGTTGCGTGGGGGGGGGGGGTGCAGGCTGAGCGGCCGAGGAGCCCCCGACATGACACGGTGGTGCCCCGGCAACGGACGCCATTGCGGCGGCAATGTTGTTAGGCACGCAGGCGCTGGGTGAGCGCAGGCTTCGCGGCCGTATAGGTGGGTGCCGGCCACCCTCCGGCCACCCCACTCAACGGGCGACACCCACCGGGGGGCGGGGGCGGGAGAAGACCCAGGGCCACACCCATGGCAGCCCCCAGTGACGGCTGTGCCATCAAGGTGGTTTGCAGTGTGTCCACTTTAATGCAAGGAGCATCCGGAATAAGGTAGGTGAACTTGCAGCGTGGATTGGCACTTGGGCTACGATGTTGTGGCCATTACGGAGACATGGTTAGAAAAGGGTCATGAATGGCTGTTTGGAAGTTCCGGGGTATAGATGTTTCAGTAAGAGTAGGGAAGGTGGTAAAAGAGGTGGAGCAGTGGCGTTGTTAATCAATGAAAGTTAAACGGCTGCAGAAAGGCAGTTCGAGGGGGCTCTGCCGACTGAGGTAATATGGGCTGAATGTAGAAATAGGAAAGGAGCGGTCACGTTGTTCTGTGTTTTCTATAGGCCACCAAATAGTAATAGAGATGTGGAGGAAGAAATTGCAAAGCAGATTATGGATAGGTGTGGAGGTCTCAGGGTAGTTGTCATGGGTGACTTTAACTTTCCAAATATTGCTTGGAACCTCTATAGGTCGAACAGTTCGGATGGGGAAGTTTCTGTACAGTATGTGCAGGAGGGTTTCCTGACACAATCTGTGGATAGGCCGACAAGAGGTGGGGCCACATTGGATTTGGTACTGAGTAATGAACCGGGCCAAGTGTTAGATTTGTTTGTAGGAGAGCACTTTGGAGATAGTGACCACAATTCGGTGTCTTTCACTATTGCAATGGAGAGAGTTTGGCCATACGGCAGGGCGAGGTTTATAATTGGCGGAGGGGTAATTATGATGCGATTAGGCAAGAATTAGGGAGCAGAAGATGGGAACAGAAACTGTCAGGGAAATGCACAAATGAAAAGTGGAGCTTGTTCAAGGAAAACATACTGTGTGTCCTTGATAGGTATGTCCCTGTCAGGCAGGGAGGAAATGGCCGTGTGAGGGAACCGTGGCTCACAAAGAGGTTGAATGTCTTGTCAAGAGGAAAAAGAAAGCGTATAGAAGGATGAGAAAACAAGGTTCAGTTGGGTCGCTTGAGGGTTACAATGTCGCAAGGAATGAGCTAAAAAAAAAAAAGGGCTTCGGAGAGCTAGGAGGGGGCATGAGATCTTGGCGGGTAGGATCAATGAAAACCCCAAGGCCTTTACTCTTATGTGAGAAATAAAAGAATGACCAGAGTGAGGTTAGGGCAGGTCAAGGACAGTTGTGGGAACTTGTGCACGGAGTGAGAAGAGATAGGAGAAGCGTTGAATGAATACTTTTCTTCAGTGTTCACCAAGGAGAGGGGCTATGTTTTTGAGGATGAGGGTGTGATACAGGCGGGGAGGCTGGAGGAGGTAGATGTTCTGAGTGAAGATGTATTAGCAATTTTGAAATCCCTGAGGGACGACAAGTCCCCTGGGCCAGATGGGGTATATCCTTGGATTCTTTGGGAGGCAAGGGATGAGATTGCAGAGCCTTTGGCTTTGATCTTTGGGTCCTCGCTGTCCACGGGTACAGTGCCAGAGGACTGAGAGTGGCAAATGTTGTTCCTCTGTTCAAGAAAGGGAATAGGAATGACCCTGGTAATTATAGGCCAGTTAGTCTTACTTCGGTGGTCGGTAAGTTAATGGAAATGGTCCTGAGGGATAGGATTAATAACCATCTGGAAAGATGCAGCATAATCCGGGATAGTCAACATGGATTCTTGCCTCACGAATTTGATTGAATTCTTTGCGGAGGTAACTAAGTGTGTAGATGATGGTAGAGCAGTTGATGTAGTATACATGGATTTCAGTAAGGCATTTGATAAGGTTCCCTGTAGTCGGCTCAGCAAGAATGTAAGGAAGTGTGGAATAGAGGGAAATTTGGCCAATTGGATATGTAACTGGCTATCACATAGAAGACAAAGGGTGGTGGTGGGTGGAAAATTTTCAGACTGGAGGCCAGTTACCAGCGGTGTACCGCAGGGATCAATGCTGGGTCCTCTGCTATTTGTGATTTTTATCAATGACTTGGAGGAGGGGGCTGAAAGGTGGGTCAGTAAATTTGCTGATGACACCGAGATTGGTGGAGTAGTGGATGAGGTGGAGGGCTGTTGTAGGCTGCAAAGAGACATTGATAGGATGCAGAGCTGGGCCGCAAAATGGCAGATGGAGTTAACCCTGATAACTGCGAGGTGATTCATTTTGTTAGGACAAATTTCAATGCGGATTACAGGGTCAACGGTAGGGTTCTGAGGAATGTGGAGGAACAGAGAGATCTTGGGGTTCATGTTCACAGATCTCTGAAGGTTGCCACTCAAGTGGATAGAGCCGTGAAGAAGGCCTATAGTGTGTTAGCGTTTATTAACAGGGGGCTTGAGTTTAAGAGCCATAGGGTTATGCTCCAACTGTACAAGACGCTGGTGAGACCACATTTGGAGTATTGTGTGCAGTTCTGGTCACCTCACTATAGGAGGGATGTGGAAGCATCGGAAAGGGTGCAAAGGAGATTTACAAGGATGCTGCCTGGTTTGGAGGGTAGGTTTTATGAGGAAAGGTTGAGGGAGCTCGGGCTTTTCTCTTTGGGGCGGAGGAGGATGAAAGGCGACTTAATAGCGATTTAAAAGACAATGAGGGAGATAGATAGAGTGGACGTTCAGAGACTATTTCCTGTGGTGGATGTAGCTGTTACAAGGGGGCATAACTATAAGATTCGGGGTGGGAGATATCGGAGGGATGTCCGAGGTTGGTTCTTTACTCAGAGAGTGGTTAAGGTGTGGAATGGACTGCCTGCTGTAATAGTGGTGTCGGACACTTTTAGAACTTTCAAGCGGTTATTGGATAGGCACATGGAGCACACCAGAATTACAGGGAGTGGGATCGTTTGATCTTGGTTTCGGACAAAGCTCGGCACAACATCGAGGGCCGAAGGGCCTGTCCTGTGCTGTACTGTTCTACGTTCTATGCTCTAAATGTAGGCTCTGGCAGCAGGGATGGGCGACAGGATTCGGGGACACCGACAGGGCGGGCTGGGGGCTATGAGAGACCGGGGCATGCGCTGCCAAACGGGGCGACCATGTAGGCCATGACAGCTGGTTCTTCACAGGTCTGTGCGCCATGGCAACATTTTGTGTCCCCTCAGCCCCTTCAGATCCTAATGTTGGGCACCACACAGCGATATTGGCCGCCTTGGCGGGGGCCGTTACCCCACATGCAGTTCTTTGGCAGCGTGCACGCATGCGGCTTAGAGAGGTGGCGGAGGCCGCAGCAGTGGAGCGGGCCGCAGAGCGACTGGTGCCAGCCGCTCAGGCTGGAAGCCACCTGCCCGACAGGCCGAGGAGGAGGAGGAGGTACACGATGACGGGGAGCAACAGGACAAGTTTGAGGCAGAGGAGCTTGAGGAGGAGGAGTTGGTGCTAAGGAGCTCTGACGAGGTCCAACGAGTACCGGCGCCGCATATCCTTTCACAAACTCCTGCACCAGGCATGCAGGAGGAGGCTGCGGATGAACGAGGAAACTGTTGTTCACTGTTGTTCACACCTGCCACATGATGGCACACCTGGCACCCCATGGGACTGAGGGGAGGGGAGGGAGTGGGCACCCGCTACCGGTGTCCGTTAAGGTGACGGTCGCCCTCGACTTCTACGCCATGGGATTGTTCCAGTCGCCGAGTGGTGCCCTGTCCGGCATCTCACGGGCATCGGTGCACAGGTGAATCCACGCCATCAGGGAGGCCCTGCATGCCCTGGCGGATATCTACGTAAAGTTCCCTGTGGACCGCACCCACCAGGATGCCCGGGCAGCGCGGTTTGCTGCCATCGGCAGGATGTCCATTGTCCAGTGGTTCGGCGATGGGGTGCATGTTGCCCTACGGGCACCGGCGGATAACAGGCCAATGTCCATGAACAGGAAGGGATACCACTCCATGAATGTTCACGTGGTCTGTGATCACCAGATGAAGATATACACGTCTGCACCATGTACTCGGGCAGTGTGCATGACATGTTTATCCTGGGACAATCCTTCATCCCCGGCATGTTCGAGGGACACCCCCTCCCCTCCCGGCTGCGGGGCTGATTGCTGGGCAACAGGAGTTACGCCTTTCGGTCTATAGGGAGGCCACAGAGCGATGCAGAGAACCGCTACAATGAGGCCTATTGTGCGACCAGGGGTGTGGTCGAGAGGTGCTTCGGGGTCCTGAAGATGCACTTCACGTACTTGGGCCGCACTGGAGGCGCCCTCCAGTACAAGGCAAGCAGGGTCGGCCGCATTGTTGCGTTCGGCTGCATCCTCCACAATATAGCCCAGCAGAGGGGTGATGAGCTGGAGGAAAATTTGGAGCAACGGCATGTCTCGTCAGACGAGAAGGAAGAGGGGGAGAGGGACATTGGGGCTGGAGATGGACGGGAGGCTGCACTACGCCACCGGCAGGGCCAACGAGCAAGGGGCGCTCTAATCTTAGCGCCTTTCACCATCTAGGGTGACTCCTTCAGTGGATGACCAAGAAAGCCGCAGCAGCTCGCACTACCCCCTCACGTCCCCGGTGCATCTTGTGGGCAGCGGGAAGAACAGGGCGGCACCACACCAGCTGGGATGCCCATGGAGAAGCCTGGCCCATCCACTACTCCACCAATCTCGGTGTCATCAGCAAATTTACTGACCCAGCCTTCAGCCGCCTCCTTCAAGTCATTGATAAAAATCACAAATAGCAGAGGACCTAAGGACAGAGGCACGGTCACAACAAACTGCTTCACCTCA
This sequence comes from Scyliorhinus torazame, assembly GCF_047496885.1. NCBI lineage: Eukaryota > Metazoa > Chordata > Chondrichthyes > Carcharhiniformes > Scyliorhinidae > Scyliorhinus > Scyliorhinus torazame. The sequence goes on along the minus strand of NC_092711.1, from coordinate 184,705,006 downwards.
CCACCGACCACCCTCATCTCCCACCACACCAAAGAAACTCACCTCCCCATCACCGAACGCACCCACCTTCCCCACCACCGAACACACTCACCTCCCCCACCACCGAACCACCTGCATGCACACCACCCCTCCATTATACATCCAACAGGGTTGCCAATGACAGCGGATCTGGTCCGTTGGGTGGAAGAGCATGAACGCCCAATCTGTGATAAGCTCAGAGCTCCACATCGTTAGACAATGTCTGACCCATGTCGACAGTTGCACCCTCCACCTGGGTCGTCCCTGCATGAGTGCTCGCCACTCCATCACATGGCCCTGGCATTTCGCTGGGGACGGGGTGATGGGGATATCATGGCGGGGGGGGGGGGGGTTGGGTGCTTTTGGGTGGGGCTGCACTGCGCACTCACTGGGGCTCAGTCTTCCATCACCTCTCATCCATAGTGGCCCTCAGTTACCGCCCCACCCCCGTACCCATCAGAGTACAGAGGCAACTTTCATTGGTCATAACATGTGTTTATTGCGAAGAGTTATCTCCATGTGCCGTAGCCCCTGTAACTAAACTATGCACTGCACCCTTGCCAACTTAATTAGCGTCTCTCCTTCTGGCCTCACGGGCCCTATCACGACGCCTAGATAGTTCCGCATACGGTAGAGCAGGAGTTGAGGTGGACTGCTGGAACCGCTGCCCTGCGGCTCGGGTCCCCGTTGGCGCACGTTTCCTGGGTCAGCCAGGCCTGGATTTGCCAGGCTTCTCCATGGGCATCCCAGTTGGTGTGGAGCCGCCCAGTTCTTCCCGCCTCCCACAAAATGCACCAGGGACGTGCGTGGGTAGTGCGAGCTGCTGCGGCTTTCCTGGACATCCACTGAAGGAGATACCGGCATGGGCTCCAGCACCTCTTTCTCTCTTCCTGCCCGATGGCCCCCGGGTTTCTGCATGGGACAGGGGTGTGAGCGGAGCCATCCCCCGAGGTCCCTCTGACACCCGGCACTGCCAGTCCTGGAGGCCCACTCTAGTATCGACAAAGGTCTGAACGTTAGCGGCCGTAGAACTCAGGCAGTGGGACATCCCTGATTGGGATTGTGACACCTCCCTCTACATTGTGGCACCTCCCTCTGGGATTGTGCCACCTCCCTCTGGGACTGCGCCATCTCCCTTTGGGTCTGTGCAACGCCAGCCAGCACCTGGGCAACGGCGCAGATGCTCTCAGCCACGACTTGCTGGGAGTGGACCATAACCTGTGTCATGCCGCCGATGCTCTCAGCCATGGCCTGCTGGGACTGGGCCACGCTGAGGAGCTTCGCTGCAATCTGAAGCTGGCTGTGCCACATGGTTGCCTGTGAGTGGGCAGCCATGTCCTGAGCCACGGACCCATCCTGCACAGATAGCCCCAGGCCTTTAATAACCTGATCCATGTCCGACAGCTTCGCCCCCATAGCCTCCACCACGGACGCCGCCCGTGCGGTTTCGGCCTTGGTGGCACACAAGACCGGCACCATTCCCTGCTCCTGCGCGCTGTTGCAGTCCTCCACCTGCGTCTGCAGGTGCTGGAAGCCGGCCGTCATCCCTTCTCTGGTCCCTGGGGCGCAGACTGCATCTGATCTATGGGTGGGAATGAGTCTTCAAGGACCCCGTCTGGGTGGCAGCTGGGTGCTGGGGTCAGGCAGCCCTCCGACCCTCCGTGCCCTCGGCTGCTCCTACCCCCACCTACTGTACCGGACCAATTGTGTCTCTGCGATGGTGGAGGGGGTAGGAGACAGCAGTTATGGGAAGTCAATGTCATCATCGGACCCTAATTCCGGGTTCTCCTGTGTCGTGTTGTGCTGTGTGTTAATTTCCTGTCCCCTGTATGTTTGTCCCCTGTGTCGTCGTGTGCAGTTTGTCCGTCCCCTGTGTGACCGTCCCCTGTGTGAATGTCCCCTGTCTGTCTCTCCCCGTGACGTTGTGTGCTGTGTGTCGGTCCCCCGTGTTTCCATCGCCTAGGACGCTGTGTCCTACCTCATTTCGGACGAAGATCTATTGTTACAGCTGCCCTCCCCATCGGTTTTTGCGTCCTTGGGGGACACATGCTGAGAGCGTGGGGCACCGGATGGGACGGGACCACCACCGGCTGTTCCTGCAAGACACAAGACAACATGTATGGTTACACAGAAGGACGGGGGTGAGGCGTGATATGGTGAGGGGTTGGAGTGAGGCGTTAGGGTGAGGGGTTGGGGTGAGCAGTTGGAGTGAGGGAGTGGGGTGAGGGGGTGGAGGTCAGGGAGTGGAGGTGAGGAGTCAGGGGTTGGCATACCTGTGTTGTGAGTCGCCGCAACCAGGCAGCGGGGGTTCTCAATTGTTGGCACGCCTCGGCCTCGGCATCGGCAACCTACCACTCCTCGGGTCCGCCAACGATTTCCAGTGCCCTCTGCTTGAGCACGGTGAGGAAACGCAGTTCTGGTGGCCCCCCTACGGTCTTCTCCCGCTCTAGGCAGTTATACATGGATTTCTCCAGAGGTGAGAGGGGGAACACAAACAGCAACATTGTTAGACGGTCCGACGCATACAGCCCAGCGGTTGGGTCTATGATGGCATCAGTGTACAGGGCATCCGGCCATTGCAGCTGCCATAGGTGGGTGCAGCCATGTGGGTCAAGGCGGGGGTGGGACCATCCTCCTGGGGGTGCGGGGGAGGGTCACATGTGTATGGTGTTAGGAGGGTTGTTTCCAGGGGCACAGTGCTGGACACTCACCCTGGCTGCCCTGAGTGGGTCGTGCAGCTTCTTCCTGCACTGCTCAGCTGTCCTGACCACCTGCTCGACGGCGATGATGGCCTCGGCCACCTCCGCCCACGCACACCAAACGATTGTGCCTGCTGTCCTACGGCCCGGTCCGAGGTACAACATCACCCCCATCTCCTCCACGGCGTCCAGGAGGGGTGTCCAATTCGCCGTCCCTGAATCTCGGGGCTGCTCGTCTGGCTCATCTTGCCTGCGACGGCTCTGCGTGGGGAGGGCGTGGGGGGGGGGGGGGGGGGCTGGGTGGAGAGAATGTGTTTCAACTCCCACGCCATCGTTTCAATGACGCAACCCGCATGTCTGTGGCCTATCGGCGCTGCTTCCTCGGGCACTCCACGTTGTGGGCCGTTGAATTGCTGCACCTGGGGGCCATTGATGACGACATTGTGAAAGACAACGGTTTTCACGACGGCGTCAACACTTAGCCCCACTTTCGCAGAACCCAGCCCAAGGTTTTTGTTTCCCGAAAATGGCAATCCATGGAATTTCCTGAAGAGTGTTCATCATTTTAGATCGTGCATTATCCTGGATGTCTACCTGATCCGTGAGCTAAAGGAGCATTTTTTTCTGATATGAACCTCATTTCTCAGTTGTTATCCTGGACATTACATCTTGAAATCTATTTTGTTGTCTGATAATGTTGTCAAATTGTCTGCAATTGTTTGTAATCCTAATCTAACAAGGTTCCATCGTATTAAGTTGACTATTGATGGCGGGATTTCTTGACAGTTTCTTGACTCTAAAATATGTTCAGGGTCGGATGAGCAGATCAGACTATGGGGTAGGGAGTGCATGTGGTTAGGCTAGATGTGTTTTCACTATGTTCAAGTCAGAGATAATCTGTTATTATTTGGCTACACTGTTTTCTTCTTCAGCCCCAGGCAGAATGTGCATTATCCTGTTGGTGACTGGAATATGCTTGACTCCCCTATAGGGTGGGGTCAGTCACTTCACCTGAGGTAGGTCTCCCTCCTTGACTGGTCCAATTGCTGTAAGAGCTCACGAGAGTTAGGAGAGTCTCAATATCCTTTATTTGTTGACATGTGGTGTGTCTAGAGGGTTTTTTCCTCTAATGTGTGTTTAGTGCATCTGTTCTCCCCTCCTCTTGTGGTATTGGGTGTTATCCCTGTTGCTGATATGAATGTATATATTTATTTGCGGTGGCGGGGGTGGGGGGGGGCGTCCTGTGCTGTACGGGAAGAAACAGCCATAGCTTCTGACTGGTGCGCTGGGATAGCCCAGTCTGGGTGTTATCGTTAATATTCTGTCAAACTTTGGATGGGAGGTAACTGAATTTGGGGAAACATTGGGAGAATCAAGTAGTCTTGGGTCCGCAAGTGGAGGTGAACATTTGGGGTTGATCTTACTGTTGTGACCCGTTATTAACCTGGTTCTGTTCGTCCTGATAATTGTAAACAGCCCATCTGACAATTGGTTAGTCGGTTCTCGTATAGTTAGGAGGTAGGAGTTGGTTTGTGGATCCGATGGATTAGTTATCACAGCTCTCACTCTTCTTCAGTCTTTTCCTGGCTTGGAGAGGTTTGGGGGATGCCGCTTCGACTTTGCTTAGTATTGGTACTTTGAGAGAAAAATGTAGCAGTGGTGGATGGTAGGTCTTGTTATCATTGGCATTCAGATACACATTTCTGTTAGCTTTTCGGAGGATTTACTCCTTTCTTCGTTTGGGTGGTCGTGGTTGTGAGGGCTGTTCCCATGTTTCCAGGGTCTGTGGATCGTCCCTCCCGTCATGACCGCTCCCGATTTTTTTGGTCTCTCTGACAGCCCTCTCTCCAGATCATGGGTTTCCTTCCTGTTTCACGATTGCGACCAGATATTTTGTTCTTATGGTGTTGTCCTCTTTAGGGCTGTACTGCTGATGATTCGGTGACCTGCTTCATGTACGCATTGACATCTATGGCTATCTTTCTGCTTCTGTTTGTTATGATGCGCATTTTTGAAAATGAATGAAAATTCCAGTAAATAGACTGTTTAAAAAGATATTCCTCGCACAGTCCAGGGCACTAACAGTGCTTAGATTCAGGGCAGCTTCTTCCTCTTTGCAATATTTGATGTTAATCATTTAGCAAGAAACGGCTGAACATTTATCAAAGATCAATGTGACTGTTGAACCCGCAGAACAACTTCTTATTCCATCATTTAGCATATCACTAAGACTACAGAGTTGAATAATGGAAAGGAAACTAATTTGGTGATACAAAAATAACAATCGGGTTAATATCACAGAGGTGGTAATGGCCAACTGATCTACCTGTGCCGTGGATACCGGATAGAAAGTGATATATCGAGAGCGACGGACTCTGGTCCCAGCACGATTCAGATGATGAGCGTCTTATTGGAAGAGGTCCCCTTTTCTCCGATACTGGTGCTAATGCCCTATGAATTGAAACCAATTTTTCCACACCAATCTTTGAACGACGCATTTAGTCCCTCAAACCTATTGTCCCTATGTCAATTAGATCGTGGCTCAGGTAGCAAGCCAGTGTTTATTTGCTTTTTGGGTCTGATTTTTAATTTAGCTGCTATCAGTTCATAATCTCTTAGCAGAACCTCTGCCCTTGCCCTATCTACATCGTTGGTACCTCCGTGGACGACGACAACTGGATCCTTAACCTTCAACTCCATGTTCCTTTGCAGCCCAGATGGGATATCCCGAACACGAGCACCAGGCAAGTAACACAATTTTCGGGATTCTCGATCGTGGTCACAGAGAACAGTGTCAAAGTCCCTAACTATTCTGTCCCCATTTACGACTACATTTCTTTCCTCTCCCTCCAATTGAACGGCTCCCAGTTCCACGGTTCTGTGGTCAATTTGCTTACCCTCTCGACAGTACCGGTTTACGTCCACACAAGGAGCAAGAATCTCAACCATGTTGGGCAGTTTCCAGGTGCCTCTCCCCCTTTGTCCCCTATCGCCGCATCTGAAGCTCAGAATCCAGCTCAGCAATTGTGAGCCAGAGTTCATCAAGAAACCAGCACTTAGTATAATCTGGTCACTAGGAAGCACAGTGGGCTCCACTAGCTCCCACATCAGACATGAAATACACATCACATCACCCTCCGTCTCGATTTCATTTAGTTAGATTTTAATTTATGTTTTACAATTTAGTTTTTTTAAACGTTTATTACATCTTTCCTTATTGCACCAGTCTGAAAGCAATTGATAACCAGTAAGTCAAAGTGGATATTCAAATTCAGCACAGCCTCGCTCAATATAATCAAATCACAGCCTTCCTGTGATGTCAATTTTCAGTTTTATTTCCCCAGTTGGAACACCCAGTCAGTGAATCAGTGAAAACATTTCCCGTCCCAGGCTGCTGTTCGAATTTCTCCCGTTCTGCTCAGCTCCGCTCACCCGTTACTACCAATTATACCCCTTATTGATTACAAACTACGAAACGTATTCTCAAACAATAACTGACAAAATATATAAAAAGTTACCAACACTACCCACTACTCACCAACCAACTCTCTCCCTTGCAGCCTCAGCTGCAGCAGACCACTCTCTGAAGACATAAGTTACAAAACAAGTAGAGAAATCAAAGAGCAACTCTTCCCGCCCTGCACCGAATTACCAGTCTGCTTCAAGTTCTCAAGTTTATAGCTCCATGTGGCTGTGCCTCCCTCTAGATGTGGCCTCTTCCACTGCCCGTGCGCACTCATAAACATTACAATATGTGCTATATGCATCAATACTGACAACTATCCGATTTCTTCAAGAAGTCTTTTGACAGTACAGATCGTGAGCATTGCTGTAAAAGACTCATGTTAAAGCTTTGTGTCTTGAATTAGTCAGGGCAATATTCAAGAACACCCAAAGGAACGGGAACAACAAATTATACTTCATGCCAAAAGAGTGCTCGTTCACTGACAATTGGGTGCTTGGTGATAGAGGCGAAGCCATGCAGAAAACAAAGCACAACGTTTCACATTAGATATTATTTTTCGATGGGATAACCTTTTCTGAGTGTGCAAAGAATTGTTCTGATAACCAATTAAACATTTTCAGCTGGGCCCAGAGTAGCGAACTCACGCGTGTTAAAGCTACATGTATCAATACAGCAAACCCGGTTCATGCAGATAGAAATAACACCGGCACACATTCATAGAACATAGAACATTGAACGATACAGCGCAGTACAGGCCCCTCGGCCCACGATGTTGCACCGAAACAAAAGCCATCTAACCTACACTATGCCATTATCATCCATATGTTTATCCAATAAACTTTTAAATGCCCTCAATGTTGGCGAGTTCACTACTGTAGCAGGTAGGGCATTCCACGGCCTCACTACTCTTTGCGTAAAGAACCTACCTCTGACCTCTGTCCTATATCTATTACCCCTCAGTTTAAAGTTATGTCCCCTCGTGCCAGCCATTTCCATCCGCGGGAGAAGGCTCTCACTGTCCACCCTATCTAAACCCCTGATCATTTTGTATGCCTCTATTAAGTCTCCTCTTAACCTTCTTCTCTCCAACGAAAACAACCTCAAGTCCATCAGCCTTTCCTCATAAGATTTTCCCTCCATACCAGGCAACATCCTGGTAAATCTTCTGTGCACCCGCTTCAAAGCCTCCGCATCCTTCCTATAATGCGGTGACCAGAACTGTACGCAATACTCCAAATGCGGCCATACCAGAGTTCTGTACAGCTGCAACATGACCTCCTGACTCCGGAACTCAATCCCTCTACCAATAAAGGCCAACACTCCAAAGGCCTTCTTCACAACCCTATCAACCTGGGTGGCAACTTTCAGGGATCTATGTACATGGACACCTAGATCCCTCTGCTCATCCACACTTCCAAGAACTTTACCATTAGCCAAATATTCCGCATTCCTGTTATTCCTTCCAAAGTGAATCACCTCACACTTCTCTACATTAAACTCCATTTGCCACCTCTCAGCCCAGCTCTGCAGCTTATCTATATCCCTCTGTAACCTGCTACATCCTTCCACACTATCGACAACACCACCGAATTTAGTATCGTCTGCAAGTTTACTCACCCACCCTTCTGCGCCTTCCTCTAGGTCATTGATAAAAATGACAAACAGCAACGGCCCCAGAACAGATCCTTGTGGTACTCCACTTGTAACTGAACTCCATTCTGAACATTTCCCATCAACCACCACCCTCTGTCTTCTTTCAGCTAGCCAATTTCTGATCCACATCTCTAAATCACCCTCAATCCCCAGCCTCCGTATTTTCTGCAATAGCCTACCGTGGGGAACCTTATCAAACGCTTTGCTGAAATCCATATACACCACATCAACTGCTCTACCCTCGTCTACCTGTTCAGTCACCTTCTCAAAGAACTCAATAAGGTTTGTGAGGCATGACCTACCCTTCACAAAGCCATGCTGACTATCCACGATCATATTATTCCTGTCTAGATGATTATAAATCTTGTCTCTTATAATCCACTCCAAGACTTTACCCACTACAGAGGTGAGGCTCACCGGTCTATAGTTGCCGGGGTTGTCTTTGCTTCCCTTTTTGAACAAAGGGACCACATTTGCTATCCTCCAGTCCCCTGGCACTATTCCTGTAGCCAATGATGACATAAAAATCAAAGCCAAAGGTCCAGCAATCTCTTCCCTAGCCTCCCAGAGAATCCTAGGATAAATCCCATCAGGACCCGGCGACTTATCTATTTTCAGTCTGTCCTGAATTGCCAACACCTCTTCCCTACGTACCTCAATGCCATCTATTCTATTAGCCTGGGTCTCAGCATTCTCCTCCACAACATTATCTTTTTCCTGAGTGAATACTGACGAAAAATATTCATTTAGTATCTCGCCTATCTCTTCAGACTCCACACACAACTTCCCATCCCTGTCCTTGACTGGTCCTACTCTTTCCCTAGTCATTCGCTTATTCCTGACATACCTATAGAAAGCTTTTGGGTTTTCCTTGATCCAACCTGCCAAATACTTCTCATGTCCCCTCCTTGCTCGTCTTAGCTCTCTCTTTAGATCCTTCCTCGCTACCTTGTAACTATCCATCGCCCCAACTGAAACTTCACACCTCATCTTCACATAGGCCTCCTTCTTCCTCTTAACAAGAGATTCCACTTCTTTGGTAAACCACAGTTCCCTCGCTCGACGCCTTCCTCCCTGCCTGACCGGCACATACTTATCAAGAACACGCAGTAGCTGATCCTTGAACAAGCTCCACTTATCCAGTGTGCCCAACACTTGCAGCATACTTCTCCACCTTATCCCCCCCAAGTCACGTCTAATGGCATCATAATTGCCCTTCCCCCAGCTATAACTCTTGCCCTGCGGTGTATACTTATCCCTTTCCATCATTAACGTAAACGTCACCGAATTGTGGTCACTGTCCCCAAAGTGCTCTCCTACCTCCAAATCCAATACCTGGCCTGGTTCATGACCTAAAACCAAATCGCCTCTTGTTGGCCTGTCAACATATTGTGTCAGGAAACCCTCCTGCACACACTGTACAAAAAACGACCCATCTAATGTACTCGAACTATATCTTTTCCAGTCAATATTTGGAAAGTTAAAGTCTCCCATAATAACGACCCTGATCCTTTCGCTCTTATCCAGGATCATCCTCGCCATCCTTTCCTCTACATCCCTAGAACTATTTGGAGGCCTATAGAAGACTCCCAACAGTGTGACCTCTCCTTTCATGTTTCTAACCTCAGCCCATACTACCTCGGAAGATGAGTCCCCATCTAGCATCCTCTCCGCCACCGTAATACTGCTCTTTACTAGCAGCGCCACCCCCCCCCTCTTTTGCCTCCTTCTCTGAGCTTACTAAAACACATAAACCCCGGAACCTGCAACATCCATTCCTGTCCCTGCTCTATCCATGTCTCCGAAATGGCCACAACATCGAAGTCCTAGGTACCAACCCATGCTGCCAGTTCCCCTACCTTATTTCGTATACTCCTGGCATTGAAGTAGACACACTTCAAACCACCTACCTGAACACTGGCCCCCTCCTGCGACGTCAAATCTGTGCTCCTGACCTATATACTCTCATTCTCCCTTGCCATAATACTACAATCCAGGTTCCCATGCCCCTGCTGCATTAGTTTAACCCCCCCCCCCCAAAGAGCACTAACAAATCTCCCCTCCCCAGGATATTTGTGCCTCTCAGGTTCAGATGTAGACCATCCTGTCTGTAGAGGTCCCACCTTCCCCAGAAAGAGCCCCAGTTATCCAGAAATCTGAATCCCTCCCGCCTGCACCATCCCTGTAGCCACGTGTTTAATTGCTCTCTCTCCCTATTCCTCATCTCACTATCACGTGGCACGGGCAACAACCCAGAGATAACAACTCTGTTTGTTCTAGTTCTGAGCTTCCATCCTAGCTCCCTGAAAGCCTGCCTGACATCCTTGTCCCTTTTCCTACCTGTTTCAACTCATTTATAAGGCGGGACAACCAATCTCTGGTTCATTCTCATTGGCAATGCGTTAACAATCGCTGCCCACACGCTTGGCTTAAATTTAATTATTGCTTGGCAGTTAACTGTCAATTAAACTAATGTGGCAGGGGGATGGGAACCAATGCAGGAAGTCGGAGGGAAGTAAAACGGGGCCGGAACAAAGAGCAGTAAGGAGGAAAAATCAAAAAGGGCTACAGTACAGGGTACAGTGACTGAGGAGAGTGTGAAAAGGTTGGTCGTCAATGTAGGATTGAGGGTGTTGTACCTAAATGCGCACAGTATACAGAATAAGGTAAATAAGCTTGTTGTGCACATTGAAATTGGCCGGTACAATGTTGTGGGCATCACAGAGGCGTGGCTGCAAGGGGATCAGGCCTGGGATCTAAATATCCAAGGATATGTGTCCTATCGAAAGGAAAGGCAGATGGGCTAACAGATGCATTGTTAGTAAGGAATGCAGTTAAATCGATAGCAAGGACCAATATCGGATCTGAAGGCATAGAATCTCTGTGGGTCGAGTTGAGGAATCGCAAAGGTAAAAAGACGCTGATTAGAGTTATGTACAGGCCCCCAAGCAGTAGTTAGGATGTGGGGTAGAAAATAAATCAGGAGATAGAAAAGGCATGTAAAAAAGGCAATATGACAATAATCATGGGGGACTTCAATATGCTGGTGGGCTCGGGAAATTAGGTTGGTAGTGGATCATCCCACGAAATGGAATTTGTGGAATGTCTATGAGATTTTATTTGGATCAGCTTGTGACAGAGCCTTCTAGGGAACAGGCAATTCTGGATTTGGTGATGTGTAATGAGGCAGACTTGATTTGGGAACTTAAGGTGAAGGAACCCTTAGGGAGCAGTGACCACAATACGATAGAATGAACCCTGCAGTTTGAGAAGGAGAAGCTGCGATTGAATGGAATGGTATTACAATTAAATAACGGTAACTTCAAAGACATCAGGGAGGACCTGGCCAGAGTTGATTGGAAAAGGAGCCGAGCATGTAAGACAGTGGAATAGCAATAGCAGTGTTTGGGGGTTATTAGGGAGGCACCACAGAAATTCATCCCAAGGAGGAGGAAACATGCTAAGGGGAGGACAAGGCATCCGTGGCTGACGAAGGATGTCAAGCACAGCACACAGGCTAAAGAAAAAACATACAAACTGGCGCGCATTAGTGGGAAACCAGAGGAATGGGAAGGCTTTAAAAGTGAGCAGAGGACAACTAAAAAAGCAATAAGGGGGAGAAGATGAAGTATGAGTGCAAGCTAGCTTGTAATATAAAGGAAGATAGGAAGAGTGTTTTTTAGTATATAAAAGGTAAGAGAGAGACAGAAATAAACATTGAACAACTTGAAAATGTGAATAGAGAAGTAATAATCGGAAACAAAGAAATGGCAGACGAACAGAATAGTTAAGTTGCATCAGTATTCACGGTGGAAGACACCAGTTGGATGCCAGAGCTCCAGGAGAACCAGAGGGCAGAGGTGAGTGCAGTGGCCATCACTAAAGAGAAGGTTCTGGGAAAACTGAAAGGCCTGAAAGTGGATAAGTCACCAGGACCGGATGGACCCCACCGCAGGGTCTGAAAAGAGATAGCTGAGGAAATTGTGGAGGCATTAGTGATGATCTGTCAGGAATCACTGAAGGCAGGAAGGGACCCAGAGGACTGGAAAATGGTAATGTAGCACCACTGTTTCAGAAGGGAGGGAGGTAGAAGACGGGAAATTATATTCCGGTTAGCCTGACTTCGGTCATTGCTAAGATTTTAGAGTCTGTTATTAAAAATGAGATCGCAAAGTACTTGGATGTGCAAGGTAAAATAGGACTGAGTCAGCACGGCTTTTTCAAAGGGAGGTCGTGTCTGACAAATCTGTTAGAGTTCTTTGAGGTGGTAACAAGGAATTTAGACAAAAGAGAACCAGTGGTTGTGATTTATTTAGATTTCCAGAATGCCTTTGACAAGGCGTCGCAAAGGAGACTGTTGAATAGGTTACAAGCCTATGGTGTTAAAGGCAAGATCCTGGCATGGATAGAGGATTGGCTGACTGGCAGAAGGCAGACAGTGGGGATAAAGGTGTCTTTTTCAGGATGGCAGCCGGTGACTAGTGGTGTGCCTCAGGAGAACTGTGCTGGCACCACAATATACATTAATGATCTGGAAGAAGGTACTAAAGGCACTGTTGCAAAGTTTGCAGATGATACAAAGATCTGTAGAGCGCCAGGTAGTATTGAGGAAGCAACGAGGTTGCAGAAAGATTTAGACAAGCTAGGAGAGTGGACATTGAAGTGGCAAATGAAATACAATGTGGAAAAGTGTGAGGTTATGCACTTTGGAACTAGGAATTTACGCATAGACTATTTTCTAAATTAGAAAATGCTTCGGAAATCACTAGCACAAAGGGACTTGGGAGTCCTTGTTCACGATTCTCTTAAGGTTAATGTGCAGGTTCAGTCGGCAGTTAAGAAGGCAAATGCAATGTTAGCAGTTATGTCAAGAGGGCTGGAATACAAGACCAGGGATGCACTTCTGAGACTGTATAAGGCTCTGGTCAGACCACATTTGGAGTATTGTGATCAGTTTTGGGCCCTGTATCGAAGGAAGGACGTGCTGGCCTTGGAAAGTGTCCATAGGAGGTTCACAAGAGTGATCCCTGGAATGAAGAACTTGTCGTACGAAGAACGTTTGCGGACTCTGAGTCTGTACTCGCTGGGGTTTTGAAGGATGAGAGGGAATCTCATTGAAACTTACAAGATAGTGCGACGCCTGGATAGAATAGATGTGGAGAGGATGTTTCTACTTGTAGGAAAAACTAGAACCAGAGGGCACCATCTCAGACTAAAGGGACGATCCTTTAAAACCGAGACGAGGAGGAATTTCTTCTGTCAGAGGGTGTTGAATCTGTGTAACTCTTTGCCGCAGAAGGATGTGGAGGCCAATTCACTGAGTGACTTTAAGACAGAGATAGATAGGTTTATGATTAACAATGGGATCATGTGTTATGGGAAGAAGGCAGGAGAATGGGAATGAGAAAATATCAGCCATGATTGAATGGCGGAGCAGACTCGATGGGCCCAGTGGCCTAATTCTGATTCTATGCCTTATAGTCTTATGGCAGTTAGCTGCTGTATGCGCTACTGCAACGCCACCACTAATCACTTTTCACTTGAGGAACAATTGGCACTCTCTTCTCATATAATATAATTAAGTATTCCATTTACATTCTGCTAACTGAGACAATGTATCTGATGAGATCGAGTCAAAAAGTTTCGGCAAAATTATTTTCGTATATATTTTTCAGAAATATTAACAGGTAGGTTAATCAAGAAACACACCAATAAGGAAATTATAATGATGATCAAATCTTTAACAAACGGTTCATTAATGGATAATAGATGGGGATGACAGTACGTGTATTTCAATGAGCCAGAATCTCCGTTTATTTGGGTAAATTTACTGAATATTCTGGCACGCGATTTTATTCGGCAGTTTGCCAGACAGAACGTCACCTTATGCAAGGGCCGGAATGATTCAGTTCTGCTCTCACGTCGATCTCTATGTTCTCCAGGACGAACGGTACGTCCATTCCACTTTCCAAATCAATGTTGAATAACAAGGAAACATAATGCAAACATATGGGCAATGTTTAGTATATAATCAGACCTGCTGATTTTTTCCACCATTTTCTATTTTTGATTCAGATTCTATGATACGCAGTGATATGTTTATATGTGAATAATAAAGTGTCCAGAGGGGAGTGAACACAGTGAATTAAACGCAATATGTGGCTTTGCCAACAGGATGCCACCAAATAAATTATAGATGTGACATCTTCAGAAAGCACACACGACTGAAATCCAATTCAGATTGGATACAGACGCATTATTATTTCAAGGGATGTGGACATCCCGGTCTGAGCCACCATTTATTCCCCTCACTAATTCTGCTCGATAAGGTGGTAGCGAGCAGCCTTCATGAAGTTATGTATCCGTACGGAGAGGAACATCCAACGTGTTGTTAGGAATGGAGTTTTAGAGATTTGAGCCATCGCCAGTGAGTGATGAGTGATATATCTATTTGTCAGCCTGTTGAGAAAGTTATCTGCCTGCTGCCTTTTCCCGCCCATGTGTTGAAGTTTGCAAGTTTATAAGGTGTTGTCGAAGGAGCATTGATGTGTTAACTTCTTTCAATTCACCAATGTATTCTGAGGGCTCTTACAGGTCCCCGACTTGTCACAATATGCAAGATTGCTTTCTACCGTTTTTTCGTCTCAGCCACACGCCTTCAGTCCATTCCTATCAACAGCACCACAATTCCTCCGGCAACAACCGAGTCCTTCAAACGCACTGTTCTCTTGCTATTTTGAAGCCTTCATATAACTGCCAGATTTAGTTTAAAAAAACAATCTTTTTATTGGCATTTCTCATAGTTATTTACAATTGTATATATACAAAGAACAAAGAACAAAGAAAAGTACAGCACAGGAACAGGCCCTTCGGCTCTCCAAGCCTGTGATGACCATGCTGGCCATGCAAACTAAAATCCTCTACACTTCCTGGGTTCGTATCCCTCTCATCCCATCCTATTTATGTATTTATCAAGATGCCCGTTAAATGTCACTATCGTCCCTGCTTCCACCACCTCCTCCGGCACCGAGTTCCAGGCACCCACTAACCTCAGTGTAAAAAACTTCCCTCATACATCTCCTCTAAACCTTGCCCCTCGCACCTTAAACCTATGCCCCCTAGTAATTGACCACTCTATCCTGGGAAAAAGTCTCTGACTATCCACTCTGTCAATGCCCCTCATCATTTTGTAGACCTCTATTCGGTCGCCCCTCAACCTCCTTCGTTCCAGTGAGAACAAACCGAATTTATTCAACGGCTCCTCATAGCTAATGCCCTCCATAACCAGGCAACATCGTTCTGCACCCTCTCTAAAGCCTCCACATCCTTATGGTAGTGTGGCGACCAGAACTGAACACTATACTCCAAGGGTGGCCTAACTATGGTTCTGTCTGCAACATGACCTCCCAATTCTTATACTCAATGCCCCAGCCAATGAAGGGAAGCATGCCGTATGCCTTCTTGTAATACACAAATGTAAGACACATTACATTTTTCTTGCCCGCGCTAATTTACTTTGGACAGAGAGGTTTATTTTGTCAGTCATTTAACTGGCCCTATGTACATTTCGCTGTAATCTGGGTCGGTTTATACTCCGCCCCCCCCCCCCCGCCCCTTCCCCTTTGCCCCCCCCTTCCCTTCCTCTCATCCCCTTTGACGTCAGCTGTGTTTTCCTTTTATTTTCCGGGAAAGAGGGAAGTTCCCCTCCTCTTCTCTTGTGGTTTCTGTACATTCCTTCCATCTCCCTACTCCCCCCCCCCCCCGCCCCCCCCACAGGGTTGCGCAGCCCTTTGGTTCCTCGTCTATCTTGTTTTTTAATTCTTAGCTTATTCCTCGTTGCTGGTCTCGAACAGATTTTGTAACGGGCCGACAAACTGCCCTCAAGTATCCAGGAAGCATTCCTCCGGCCCTCGGGTGGCGTACTTAATCTTCTCCAGGTGGAGAATTTCCGAAAGATCATCGAGCCAGTGTGCAGCCGCGGATAGTGCTGCAGATCGCCAGCCTGGCATGATTCTCCGGTGTGCGTTAAGTGAAAGCAAGGGCGTTATCTCCCTTCCCCATGTGTAGCTCTGGCTGATCCAATACACCACAGATTACCGCTATCGAGCATGGCTTCATGCTCACCCCCACAACCTTGATCATTGCCTTGGCGAAGGCTGCTCAGAACCCGGCAAGTTGTGGACAAGCCCAAAACATGTGGGTGTGGTTGGCTTGGTTCTCTGGTGCTGTTCTCATTTGTCTTCCATTTCCGGGAGGAACATTCTCAATCGGGTTCTGGTCAGTTGCGCTCTGTGCACCACTTTGAGCTGCATTAGGCCTAGCCTTGCGCAAGAGGAAATGGAGTTAGCCCTGCTCAGTGCTTCGCTCCAGAGGTCCCACCCTGCTTCTGTCTCCAGTTCATCATCCCATTTTTGTCTGGTCTCGTCCACTGGTGTTCGAGCTCTGTCCAGTAGCTGTCCATATAGTTTCCCACATAGCACCACCCCCCCCCCCCTTGTTGGCTCTCCAAATCGCTTTCTTGAGCTCCTCCCGAGCTCTTGTGTATCCCTCACGTCGCCTAACTGAACCTTGTTTTCTCATCCTTACATAAGCCCCATTCTTCCTCTTGACAAGACATTCAACCTCTTTTGTACACCATGATTCCCTCACTCTACCATTTCCGCCCTATTTGACAGGGACATACACATCAAAGACACGCAGCATTTGCTTCTTGAACAAACTCCACGTCTCAATTGTGCCTATCCCTGACAGTTCCTGTTTCCATCTTATGCTCCCCAATTCTTGCCTAATCGCACCGTAATTACCCTTCCCCCAGTTGTAAACCTTGCCCTGCCGTATGTTCCTATTCCTCTCCATTGCTACAGTGAAATTCACCGAATTGTGGTCACTATCTCCCAAGTGCTCTCCCACAACGAAATTTAACACTTGGCCCGGTTCATTACCCAGTACCAAATCCAATGTCGCCCCGCCTCTTGTCGCTCTATCCACATATTGTGAGAGGAAATCCTCCTGCACACTCTGGATAAAAGCAGCCCCATCCAAACTATTCGAATTATAGTGGTTCCAATCAATATTTGGAAAGTTAAAGTCACCCATGACAACTACCCTGTGACTGCCGCATCTATCCAAAATCTGCATTGCAATATTTTCCTCCACATCTCTTTTACTGTTTGGGGGCCGATAGAAAACTCCTAACAAAGTGACCGCTCCCCTCCTTTTTCTAACTTCAGCCAACACTACCTCAGTAGACAGATCCTCCTCAAACTGCCTTTCTGCAGCCATTATACTATCCTTGATTAACAATGCTACTCCTCCACCTCTTTGACCACCTTCCCTCATCTTACTGAAGCTCAAAACCCCGGAACCTCCAACACCATTCCTGCCCCTGTTCTATCCACGTCTCCGTAATGGCCACAACATCGTAGTCCCAGGTAACAATTCATGCTTCAAGCTCACCAACCTTATTCCTGCTGCTCCTCGCATTGAAGTAGACACACTTTAAACCACATTAATCCTCTTGTGACCTTGGTACCTTCCTCAGTACTGCACTACCCTCAACTTCCTGAACTCCAGCAACGCTGTCTCCTGGACTACAAATCAGTTTCCCATCCTCCTGCCAAATTAGGTTACCCCCCCCCCCCCCCCCCCCCCCCACGAAGAGCTGTGGCAAATTTCCCTGTCCTGTGACCTCTGCTCTTTGTGGTTTTAATAAATGACGTTGATGAGGAAGTGGAAGGGTGGATTAGTAAGTTTGCCGATAACACGAAGGTTGGTGGAGTTGTAGATAGTGTTGAGGGTTGTTGCAGGTTACAACAGGTCATTGCCAGGATGCAGAGCTGGGCTGAAAAGTGGCAGATGGACTTCAACCTTGATATATGTGAAATGATTCATTTTGGAAGGTGGAATTTGAATGCTGAATGCAGGGTTAAAGGCAGGATTCTTGGATGCGTGGAGGAACAGAGGGAGTTTGGGGTCCACGTACACAGGTCCCTAAACGTTACCACCCAAGTTGAGAGGGTTGTTAAGAAGGCGTATGGTGTGTTGGCTTTCATTAACAGGGGGGTTGAGTTTAAGAGCCGCGAGGTTTTGCTCCAGCTTTATAAAACTCTAGTTAGACCACACTTGGAATATTGTGTCCAGTTCTGATCGCCTACTTATAGGAAGGATGTGGATAACTTGGAGAGGGTACAGAGGAGATTTACCAGGATGCTGCCTGGACTGGAGGTCATGTCTTATGCAGAAAGATTGAGGGAGCTAGGGCTTTTCTCACTGGAGGGAAGAAGGCAGAGAGGTGACTTGATAGAGGTGTACAGGGTGATGAGAGGCTTGGATAGAGTGGATAGCCAGAGACTTTTCCCCAGGGTGGAAATGGCTGTCACGAGAGGTCATAATTTTAAGGTGATTGGATGAAAGTATAGGGGAGATGTCAGAGGTAGGTTCTTTACACAGAGAGTGGTGGGTGTGTGGAATGCACTGCCAGCAGAGGCGGTGGAGTCAGAGTCATTAGGTACATTTAAGCGAATCTTAGACAGGCACATGGACAGCAGTAAATTGAAGGGGTGTTGGTTAGGTTGATATTAGATTAGGATAAATGATCGGCACAACATCGTGGGCTCAAGGGCATGTACTGTGCTCTACTGTTCTATGTTCTATGTTATATGTTCTATGGGCTATATCTAACCGCTTCCTGAGAACAAAATGTTTTGGCATTCATTTCTTCTTGTGGGAAGAATAACAATTGCCGTCTACTCTGTGGGTGAATATATTTCTCCACATCTCTGTCCTAAATGGTCTACTTCGTATCCTCAGATTGTGACCCTTGGTTCTGGACACATTCATCATCAGGGAAATCCTTCCTGCATCGACGCAGTCTAATCCTGCTAGAATTATATTGGTTTCTATGAGATCCGCCTCATTCTTCTGAACTCCAGGGAATACAATCCTAACAAATTCAATCTCTCGTCATACATCACTCCGACCATCCCAGGAAGCAGTCCAGTAAAACTTCGCTACACTCCGTCTGGGAAACGAACATCGTTTCTCAGAGATGGAGATCCAACTAGACACAATATTTCAGGTGTGTCCTCACCAATGCCCTGTATAATTGCAACAACACATTCCTGCTCCTGTACTCGGAACCCCTCGCTATAAAGGCGAACATACAATGTGCCTCATTTGTCGCCTGCTGCACCGACATGCTTAACGTCAGTGACTGGTGTACGAAGACACTCAGGTCCCATTGTACATCCCCGTCTCATAATTTATGGACATTCAGATATTAGTCTACCTTCTCGTGTTTGCTACCAAAGTGGATGACATCACATTGCTTCAAATTATACTGCACCTGCCATTCATTTGCCACTCACTCAACTTGTCGCAATCACAATGAAGGACCTCTGCATCCTCCTCACAGCGCAACCTCCCAACAAACTTGCTGTCATCTGCACATTTGAAGGTGTTACATTTAGTTTCCTCAGCTAAATCATTCATATATTTTGTGAATAGCTGGTGCTCTAGCTGCGATCATTGTGGTACCCCAATCGTCTTTGCCTCCCACTTTTAAAAAGGCCTGTAAATTTCTACTCTTTGTTTCCTGCCTGCTAGGCAGGTACTATACGTCTCAATATATCAAACCTAATCCCATACGCCTTAACTTTAGAATCTAATCTGTTATGAGGGGTTTTGTCAAAAGCCTTCTGAAAGTCCAAATATGCCACATCCACCCACTGTGGTGAATGGATTTGGCTGTTGTTGTTTTCCTCTGAAAGGACATCCCCCTCAACAGTATTTTGCAGGAGAATGGCCACAGGCGATTCTTGTTATGCCTGCCTAACTCTCTTGCATTACCTGGTGGACGCCCAATCTCTTCCGTCCTGAGGAGTCTGAGCCTGCGGTGAGACCACCTCTCTATGCATTCTCTCCACGGCACAGCGCCTCATGGATGCTCCCGAGTGTCCGCTGCCCACTCTCCTTCTCCGAATCTCACGCTTCCGAGAGTTATAGTTGGCAACTATTCCTGCACACATGCTGGTCCCGGGCATTGGAAATGTTCCCGCCTTCCTATATGGACACAAAGCAGCGGACCAAGGATACGAACTCTCGTGCCATGATTACCCCTTTAAATTAAGCCTTTGAAAAATTCTGGATATTAGATTAAATTTAATTCCCTATGACCGTTATTCTCTTGCTCTTTTTACTGTCAATTATAGCCCTTACAGAGTAGAAAACGCAAAACGTGTTTTCAACAAAAAGTGATATAAGTTGTGAATACTCACAAAACGTATCCATTACTTAACAATCAGCTCTCTCCCTTGTCGCCTCAGCTGCAGCACGGCAAGACTACTCTCTGAAGATTTTAAAGTAACAAAGGAAGAAGAAAAAGCGAAGAGAACGTCTTCCTGCTCTGCAGCGAATTCCCACTGCATCAAATCCCCAAGTGTAAAACTCTCCATGGCTTTGTCTCCGGATGAGACCTCGCTCAAAGCTCGTGCGCAAATTTCACTGGTCAGTGCCCTTTTCGTAAATAGAGCTGTGATGGTCTGAGATTAATCACATGACTCACACACCAGTCAAGCTTCAAAAGTATGTAATCAAGACCACTTGTCACCCAATCGGCATCAGCCACCTGGATTGGGCAGCACCTTACTAACATGTTAACTGGACTACTAAAGTTATAAAAAAGGAAAAAGGGAACAACATTACCCATTCAATTCCCACACTGTTTCAAATTCCCAAGTTTAATACTCACTCTGGCTGTGTCTCACTCGGGATGTGGCCTCTCCCACTTCACGTGCTCAAATTCCATTAATGGCAGTCTCTGTCAATGCAAGAATTTGCTGAATGTGAGTATCTAATCTCAGTGGAATACCCAACGACAGTTACCGTACATTAATGGGAGTACTTGTCAAAGCAGCATTGTACTGAATGTGGGTCAGAGTGGAAAACCTCGGCATAGTGACCATTCATTAATTGCAGTGCGTGTTAGCGTTGAATTGTACTGACTTTCGATATATAAATGGAATTAGTTAATTTGGTTCGTTTTTGCAATTTATCAATACTGTTGAATAATCTCTGCATTCCATGTTTTACCTAATGAATTGGTGGAAAACAGAAAGTTTGCTGTTGGGTGAAATAGCCGGATAATGAATATTGGAAGTAAAATTGTCTCGATATTTCCTAACAAACTGCTCCAACAAAATCCTGACATTCAAAGCACCCGGCACCAGTCTGGGTCTATTATAATCCACGTTCTGTTTTTATTTTACACTCATCCCTCTGTAATGAGCTGCAGTACATAGAACATAGAACATAGAACAATACAGCGCAGTACAGGCCCTTCGGCCCACGATGTTGCACCGAAACAAAAGCCATCTAACCTACACTATGCCATTATCATCCATATGTTTATCCAATAAACTTTTAAATGCCCTCAATGTTGGCGAGTTCACTACTGTAGCAGGTAGGGCATTCCACGGCCTCACTACTCTTTGCGTAAAGAACCTACCTCTGACCTCTGTCCTATATCTATTACCCCTCAGTTTAAAGTTATGTCCCCTCGTGCCAGCCATATCCATCCGCGGGAGAAGGCTCTCACTGTCCACCCTATCCAACCCCCTGATCATTTTGTATGCCTCTATTAAGTCTCCTCTTAACCTTCTTCTCTCCAACGAAAACAACCTCAAGTCCGTCAGCCTTTCCTCATAAGATTTTCCCTCCATACCAGGCAACATCCTGGTAAATCTCCTCTGCACCCGCTCCAAAGCCTCCACGTCCTTCCTATAATGCGGTGACCAGAACTGTACGCAATACTCCAAATGCGGCCGGACCAGAGTTCTGTACAGCTGCAACATGACCTCCCGACTCCGGAACTCAATCCCTCTACCAATAAAGGCCAACACTCCATAGGCCTTCTTCACAACCCTATCAACCTGGGTGGCAACTTTCAGGGATCTATGTACATGGACACCTAGATCCCTCTGCTCAGCCACACTTTCAAGAACTTTACCATTAGCCAAATATTCCGCATTCCTGTTATTCCTTCCAAAGTGAATCACCTCACACTTCTCTACATTAAACTCCATTTGCCACCTCTCAGCCCAGCTCTGCAGCTTATCTATATCCCTCTGTAACCTGCTACATCCTTCCACACTATCGACAACACCACCGACTTTAGTATCATCTGCAAATTTACTCACCCACCCTTCTGTGCCTTCCTCTAGGTCATTGATAAAAATGACAAACAGCAACGGCCCCAGAACAGATCCTTGTGGTACTCCACTTGTGACTGTACTCCATTCTGAACATTTCCCATCAACCACCACCCTCTGTCTTCTTTCAGCTAGCCAATTTCTGATCCACATCTCTAAATCACCCTTAATCCCCAGCCTCCGTATTTTTTGCAATAGCCTACCGTGGGGAACCTTATCAAACGCTTTGCTGAAATCCATATACACCACATCAACTGCTCTACCCTCGTCTACCTGTTCAGTCACCTTCTCAAAGAACTCAATAAGGTTTGTGAGGCATGACCTACCCTTCACAAAGCCATGCTGACTATCCCTGATCATATCATTCCTATCTAGATGATTATAAATCTTGTCCCTTATAATCCCCTCCAAGACTTTACCCACTACAGACGTGAGGCTCACCGGTCTATAGTTGCCGGGGTTGTCTCTGCTCCCCTTTTTGAACAAAGGGACCACATTTGCTGTCCTCCAGTCCTCTGGCACTATTCCTGTAGCCAATGATGACATAAAAATCAAAGCCAAAGATCCAGCAATCTCTTCCCTGGCCTCCCATAGAATCCTAGGATAAATCCCATCAGGTCCCGGGGACTTATCTATTTTCAGCCTGTCCAGAATTGCCAACACCTCTTCCCTACGTACCTCAATGCCATCTATTCTATTAGCCTGGGGCTCAGCATTCTCCTCCACAACATTATCTTTTTCCTGAGTGAATACTGACGAAAAATATTCATTTAGTATCTCGCCTATCTCTTCAGACTCCACACACAATTTCCCATCCCTGTCCTTGACTGGTCCTACTCTTTCCCTAGTCATTCGCTTATTCCTGACATACCTATAGAAAGCTTTTGGGTTTTCCTTGATCCTTCCTGCCAAATACTTCTCATGTCCCCTCCTTGCTCGTCTTATCTCTCTCTTTGGATCCTTCCTCGCTACCTTGTAACTATCCATCGCCCCAACCGAAACTTCACACTTCATCTTCACATAGGCCTCCTTCTTCCTCTTAACAAGAGATTCCACTTCCCTGGTAAACCACGGTTCCCTCACTCGACGCCTTCCTCCCTGTCTGACCGGTACATACTTATCAAGAACACGCAGTAGCTGATCCTTGAACAAGCCCCACTTATCCAGTGTGCCCAACACTTGCAGCCTACTTCTCCACCTTATCCCCCCCAAGTCACGTCTAATGGCATCATAATTGCCCTTCCCCCAGCTGTAACTCTTGCCCTGCGGTGTATACTTATCCCTTTCCATCATTAACGTAAACGTCACCGAATTGTGGTCACTGTCCCCAAAGTGCTCTCCTACCTCCAAATCCAACACCTGGCCTGGTTCATTACCCAAAACCAAATCCAACGTGGCCTCGCCTCTTGTTGGCCTGTCAACATATTGTTTCAGGAAACCCTCCTGCACACACTGTACAAAAAACGACCCATCTATTGTACTCGAACTATATCTTTTCCAGTCAATATTTGGAAAGTTAAAGTCTCCCATAATAACTACCCTGTTACTTTCGCTCATATCCAGAATCATCTTCGCCATCCTTTCCTCTACATCCCTAGAACTATTAGGAGGCCTATAAAAAACTCCCAACAGGGTGACCTCTCCTTTCCTGTTTCTAACTTCAGCCAATACTACCTCGGAAGAAGAGTCCCCATCTAGCATCCTCTCCGCCACCGTAATACTGCTCTTGACTAGCAGCGCCACACCTCCCCCTCTTTTGCCTCCTTCTCTGAGCTTACTAAAACACCTAAACCCCGGAACCTGCAACATCCATTCCTGTCCCTGCTCTATCCATGTCTCCGAAATGGCCACAACATCGAAGTCCCAGGTACCAACCCACGCTGCCAGTTCCCCTACCTTGTTTCGTATACTCCTGGCATTGATGTAGACACACTTCAAACCACCTACCTGAACGCTGGCCCCCTCCTGCGACGTCAAATCTGTGCTCCTGACCTCTATACTCTCATTCTCCCTTACCCTAAAACTACAATCCAGGTTCCCATGCCCCTGCTGCATTAGTTTAAACCCCCCCAAAGAGCACTAACAAATCTCCCCCCCAGGATATTTGTGCCCCTCAGGTTCAGATGTAGACCATCCTGTCTGTAGAGGTCCCACCTTCCCCAGAAAGAGCCCCAGTTATCCAAAAATCTGAAACCCTCCCGCCTGCACCATCCCTGTAGCCACGTGTTTAAATGCTCTCTCTCCCTATTCCTCATCTCACTATCACGTGGCACGGGCAACAACCCAGAGATAACAACTCTGTTTGTTCTAGTTCTGAGCTTCCATCCTAGCTCCCTGAAAGCCTGCCTGACATCCTTGTCCCCTTTCCTACCTATGTCGTTGGTGCCAATGTGGACCACGACTTGGGGCTGCTCCCCCTCCCCCCTAAGGACCCGGAAAACACGATCCGAGACATCACGTACCCTTGCACCTGGGAGGCAACATACCAAACGTGAGTCTCTCACGCTCCCACAAAATCTCCTATCTGTGCCCCTGACTATAGAGTCCCCAATTACTAATGCTCTGCTCCTCTCCCCCCTTCCCTTCTGAGCAACAGGGACAGACTCCGTGCCAGAGGCCCGTACCCCATGGCTTACCCCTGGTAAGTCGTCCCCCCCACAAGTATCCAAAGCGGTATACTTGTTTCTCAGGGGAACGATAGTTTGATTTGATGTTTAGTTTTCTTGGTGAACCGCGTTTCTGCTTGAAATTATTTTCGAACTGACTGTTCATCTGAACGTTTCCCCCTATTCGGACACACATTTTCAAAATGATGTTGGGAACCTTGTTGTTTCGATCAAAAATACAGCACCTGAAGCGTAGCTATCTTGGAACTAATTTACCATTGTTTTGACCACTCTACAAGGTTATTGGTTGTCACTATTGTATGGCGATATGTTGTTGTATTATTCAACTATTTCCCAATCTGCAAAAAGTTGAAATGTTCTTTGACCTCCGGCACGAACAACCTGAGGAAAAATATCTGTTGTTTCAATCGCCATTCATCCAAGCTGGAAATCTTCTCATCCTCACACCTCTGACCTGTTATCCTCATTCTGATTTCCGGACATTAATCATGTTATAAAACATCCGTGCGTGGAATACGGGTTTATGTATACGGTTATTTCGCTCCCAAATTGTGCCGCTCGGAGAAATGGCATGAGTGCAAACTTTGCTGTTTTTCTGAAGAATGTGTGGAGCTCTGAAAGCCACGCCGTGATGACACGTGGAACAATACATAGAATAGAATCACAGAAATGCTATGGCACAGAAGGAGCTATTGGACCCAACTAGTCAATGCTAGGCCGAAGACACCCTTTCTAATCCCACCTTCCTGCATCCGACCCAGAGCCGTGTATCTTACAGCAATTAAGGGGCAGATCCAGGAACTTTTAAAAAGTGTTTCGGGTCTCTGCCTCCACCACCACCTCGGGCAGCGAATTCCAACTCGCACTACCCTCTGCATAAAAAGTTATTCCTCATGTCCCCTCTGCACCTTCTGCCACTCATATTGAATCTATGTCCCCTACTTTTAGAATTCTCCAGCAAGGATGGCAGTTTTATTATTTCCACGCTATTATTTCCCCACATAATTTCGTACACCTGAATTAAGTCACCCCAGCCTTCTTTGTTCCAATGAAAATAACTCCAAACTATCCAATCTCTCCTGCTAGCTACACTTTACTAGCCTTGTTAGCATTCTTGTAAACCTCCTCTGCCCTCACCCCAGAGTAATTACGTCTTTCCTATTATGTAGTGAGCAGAACTGCACACACTACTTCAGCTGTAGTTTGTGTTTTGTACAATTAATCATTATATTCTCACATTTATATTCTGTATCTCTGATAATTCAGGAGAGTATGCCACATGCTTTCTTTACAACCTTTTCTCCTCGAACTGCTGCCTTTAACGTGAATTTTGATTTGATTTATTACTGTTACATGTATTAGTATACAGTGAAAAGTATTGTTTCTTGCATGCGAAACAGAGAACGCATACCGTACATAGGGATGGTAGGAGAAACTACAGAATATAATATTAGAGTGTAGGTGTAGAGAAGAGATCAAGATGATACGAGGTACGTCCATTAACATGTCTGATGGCAGCACGGAAGAAGCTGTTCTTGAGTCGGTTGGTATGTGACCTCAAATATTTGTATATTTTTCCTGACGGGTGAAGGTGGAAGAGAGTATGTCTGGGATGCGAGTGCCCTTAATTATGCTGGTTGCCTTTCCGAGGCAGCGGGAATTGTAAACAGTGTCAATGGATGGGAGGCTGATTTGCCTGATGGACTGGACTATATTTACAACCTTTTGAAGTTTGCTGTGGTCTTGGGCAGAGCAGGTACCATACCAACTTGTGATACAACCAGAAATAATGCATTATATGGTGCATCTAAAAATGTTGGTGAGAGCGGTAGCTTACATGCCAAATTTCCTTTGTCTTACATAAGAACATAAGAACTAGGAACAGGAGTAGGCCATCTGGCCCCTCGAACCTGCTCCGCCATTTAATGAGATCATGGCTGATCGTTGTGGACTCAGCTCCACTCTCCGGCCCTTACATCATATCCCCGAATCCCTTTATTCTTTAGAAAGGCATCTATCTTTTTCTTAAAAACGTTTAAAGAAGGAGCCTCAACTGCTTCACTGGGCAAGGAATTCCAGAGATTCACAACCCTTTGGGTGAAGAGGTTCCTCCTACACTCCGTCCTAAATCTACCTCCCCTTATTTTGAGGCTATGCCCCCTAGTTCTGCTTTCCACGACCAGTGGAAAAAACCTGCCCGCATCTATCCTATCTATTCCCTTCATAATTTTATATGTCTCAATATGATCCCCCCCGCATCCTTCTAAACTCCAATGAGTATAGTCCCAGTCTACTCAACCACTCGTCATAATCTATTCCCCTCAACTCTGGGATCAACCTAGTGAATCTCCTCTGCACTCCCTCCAGTGCCAATATGTCCTTTCTCAGGTAAGGAGACAAAAACTGAACACAATACTCCAGATGCGGCCTCACCAACACCCTATACAATTGCAGTATAACCTCCCTAGTCCTGAACTCCATCCCTCTAGCAATGAAAGACAAAACTCGATTAGCCTTCTTAATGACCTGTTGCACCTGCACACCAACTTTTTGCGACTCGTGCACCAGCACACCCAGGTCCCTCTGCACAGCAGCATGTTTTAACATCTTACCGTTTAAATAATAATCCATTCTGCTGTTATTCCTCCCAAAATGGATAGCCTCACACTTGGCAACATTGAATTCCATCTGCCAGGCCCTAGCCCATTCACCTAACCTATCCAAATCCTTCTGCAGACTTCCGGTATCCTCTGCCCTTTTTGCTTTACCACTCATCTTAGTGTCGTCTGCAAACGTTGCCACATTGCACTTGGTCCCAAACTCCAAATCGTCTATGTAAATTGTGAACAACTGCGGGCCCAACACTGATCCTTGAGGGTCCCCACTAGTTACAGTTTGCCAACCAGAGAAACACCCATTTATCCTCACTCTCTGCTTTCTGTTAGTTAACCAATCCTCTACCCATGCTACCACTTTACCCTCAATGCCATGCATCTTTAGTTTATGCAGCGACCTTTTGTGTGGCACCTTGTCAAAAGCTTTCTGGAAATCCAGATATACCACATCCATTGGCTCCCCGTTATCTAATGCACTGGTAACGTCCTCAAAAAATTCTACCAAATTAGTCAGACACGACCTACCCTTTGTGAACCCATGCTTCGTCTGCCCAATGGGACAATTTCCCTCCAGGTGCTCCGCTATTAATGATAGATTCCAGCATTTTCCCTACAACCGAAGTGAAGCTTACCGGCCTATAATTATCCGCTTTCTGCCGACCTCCTTTTTTAAACAGTGGTGTAACGTTTGCTACTTTCCAATCGTCTGGGACCACCCCAGAGACTAGTGAATTTTGATAAATTATCACTAGTGCGTTTACAATTCCCCTAGCCATCTCTTTTAACACTCTGGGATGCATCCCATCAGGGCCAGGAGACTTGTTTACCTTTAGCCCCATTAGCTTGCCCAATACTGCCTCCTTAGTGATTACAATCATCTCAAGGTCCTCACCTATCATATCCTTATTTCCATCAGTCACTAGCATGTTATTTGTGTCCTCCACTGTGAAGACTGACCCAAAAAACCTGTTCAGCTCCTCAGCCATTTCCCCGTCTCCGATTATTACATCTCCCTTCTCATCTTCCAAAGGACCAATACTTACCTTAGCCACTCTTTTTTGTCTTATATATTTGTAGAAGCTTTTACTATCTGCTTTTATGTTCTGAGCCAGTTTACTTTCATAGTCTACCTTACTCTTCTTTATGGCTGTTTTAGTAGCTTTCTGTTGTCCCCTAAAGACTTCCCAGTCCTCTAGTCTCCCACCAATTCTTGCCACTTTGTATGTTTTTTCCTTCAATTTGATACTCTCCTTCACCTCCTTAGATATCCACGGTCGATTTTTCCCCTTTCTACCGTCTTTCTTTTTTGTCGGTATGAACCTTTTCTGAACACTGTGAAAGATCGCTCGGAAGGTTCTCCACTGTTCCTCAACTGCTTCACCATGAAGTCTTTGCTCCCAGTCTACCTTAGCTAGTTCTTCTCTCATCCCATTGTAATCGCCTTTGTTTAAGCAAAAAACACTAGTGTTTGATTTTAACTTGTCATCCTCCAACTGTATTTTAAATTCCACCATATTGTGGTCGCTCCTTGCAAGAGGATCCCGAACTATGAGATCAGAAATCAATCCTGCCTCATTACACAGGACCAGATCTAGGACCGCTTGTTCCCTTGTAGGTTCCATTACATACTGTTCCAGGAAATTATCTCGGGCACATTCTATAAACTCCTCCTCAAGGCTGCCTTTACCAACCTGGTTAAACCAATCGATATGCAGATTAAAATCTCCCATGATAACCGCTGTACCATTTCTACATGCATCCGTTATTTCTTTGCTTATTGCCTGCCCTACCATCCTGTTACTATTTGGTGGCCTATAGACTACTCCTATCAGTGACCTTTTCGCCTTACTATTCCTGATTCCCACCCAAATTGATTCAGCCTTGTCCTCCATAGCACCAATATCATCCCTTACTATTGCCCGGATGCCATGCTTAAACAACAAAGCTACACCACCGCCCTTACCGTCCATTCTATCCTTTCGTATAGTCTGATACCCTTGGATATTTAAGTCCCAGTCGTGACCATCTTTTAACCATGTTTCAGTAATGGCCACTAAATCATAATCATTCACGATGATTTGCGCCATCAACTCATTTACCTTATTTCGTATACTACGAGCATTCAGGTAAAGTACACTTATGCTGTTTTTTATGTCTTTGTTATGAATCCTAACACCTTGATCAGTAACTTTTCGCAATTTATTTTTCCTCTTACCCTTTCTCCTAATTTTCCTTGTCTTTGAACCCATATCTCTACATAATAACCTGTCACGTAACCTGCTGCCTTGATCTCCGTTAACCATTATACTGTCCATAGCTTTATGGCCCTTCCCCCCCAACTTGCTAGTTTAAAGTCTTCTGAGAAAGTAGAGTCGTTGGTGGACTTTCTTAACTATGATGTCGGCATGAAGGACCAAGACAGATTGTTGGTGATCTGTACACCTAAAAACGTGAAGCTAAGGGCCGTTTCTGCTTCGGTACCATAGATGTAGACAGAGGCATGGTCTCCGGTACGCTTCCTGAAGTCGATCACAATCTCCTTCGTTTTGTTGACATTGAGGTCGAGATTATTGTCGTTGCACGACTTCATCAGATTTTCTACCTCATCCCTGTACCATGTCTCGTCATTGTTTGAGATCCGACTCACCACGTTGGTGTCATCAGCAAATTTGATAATCGAGTTGAAGGGGAATTTGGCCACACAGTCATATGGGTGTAAGGAGTATAGTAGCGGGCTGATGACACAGCCTTGTGGGTCACCAGTGTTGACGATGACCATAGAGGAAGTGTTGTTGCCTATCCTTACGGATTGTGGTCTGTGAGTTAGGAAGTTCAGGATCCCGTCGCAGAAGGGGGAGCCGAGGCCCAGGCCACGGTGTTTGGAGATGAGTCTCTTAGGAATAATGGCGTTGAAGGCTGATCTGTAGTCAATCAATAGGAGTGTAACATAGATGTCTTTTTTATATAGGTGCTCCAGGGTTGAGTGCCGGGCGAGGGAGATGGTGTCTGCAGTGGACCTGTTGTGGCGGTAGGCGAACTGTAGAGGATCAAGGCAATCCAGGAGGCTGGAGTTGATTCGTTCCTTGACTAACCTTTCGAAGCACTTCATAATGTTGGAAGGCAGAGCCATTGGACGATAATCATTAAGGCACGCTGCTTAGCTTTCCTTTGGAACAGGGATTATAGTCGTTGTCCTAAAGCAGATAGGGAACGCAGATTGTTGTAAAGAGAGGTTCAAGATATCTGTGAATTCTCCCGCCCGCTGATCCGCGCAAGATCTGAGTGCTCGTCCGGGTACCCCATCCAGGCCAGTCTTTTTTCGTGAATTGACTTTCGAGAACGCTGCTCTGATAACTGCAATATTTACCTCAGATATAAGTTCATCCGATGCTTCCAGGGTGGAGAAGGTGCTCTCGCTGATCTGTGCACTTGTCCACCAAGATAACTTACTTTATCTACCACTCGTAGCATATTCCCATTTATTGTGTACTCCATAATGTTTTGATCTCCCTAAATGCATAATCTCACACTTGGCTGTGTTAATTTCCATCTGGCATTTCACAGCCCGCTCTCCAATCGATGCCATTTTGTAGAGTATAACTATCCTTCACTGTCAATCACGCGGCCAATCTTTCTGTCATCTGAAAATTTCCCAATCATGCTCCACACGTGCCCGCCCAAATCGTTAATAGACAACACAAACCGGAAGGTTCCCAACACCAGGCTCTTTGGAACACCACTTGAAACAACTTTCCACTTGCAAGTGCAGCTATCGCCTATTACTCTTTGTTTCCTGTTACTCTGCCAACCTTTAATCCAGTTTGCCACATTGCCTTGTATCCCAAAGGCTTCCACTCTCTTGAACTATTTGTTATCTGGTGTTTTGTCAAACGACTTGCCAACATTCATGTACACAATATCCACTGCATTACCTTCATCAATGCTTCTTGCCACTTCCTCAAACAATTCATTCAAATCTGTGAGGTATTATGTTCCTTTGAAAAATCTATGTTGACTCTTCCTAACAGATCCATGTATTGCTATGTGACAGTTAATTTTATTTATCAGAATTGATTCTACTAATTTGTCTACCACGAACTGGCCTATAATTGTTTGGCACTTCTTTCGGTCCCTTTTTGAACAATGGAACCACGTTTATGTTTCTCCAGTCCTCCGGTACATCGTCTGTATCCAGTAAGAATTGAAAAATCATACTCAGAACAGCGGTTATATTCTCCCTGACCTCCTTCAGTAACATTGGAAACAATCCATCTGGCCCTGGCGAGCTATCAACTTACCAACATGTTCCAATATTACCGTGCTCCTATTGTAGTCTGAATGCTAACTGTGCTGTCTTCATGCAGGTTTTGTGACACAATATTTGCTCTACAACTCCCGTATGTCCTGGGTTTACGATCAACCGATGTGTGATCAGAGGGCTTACATTCGGCCGATTGCATCTGCTCCACCTGTAAATGAGAACATGGCTGATCTGATAAAATACTCACCTCCACTTCGGGGCCATATCCTCAGAATCGGTGATTCCCTTTCTGACTAAAAAGCTGTGTATTTCCACCTTGAGCATATTTAACGACCCAACCTGTACAGCACTCCTCAGAAAAGCATTCCACAGATTTCGTACCACCTGGGAGAATACATCGCATCTAATGTATGTCTTAAATGGGCGATCCCTTACTATGAGGTGAAAGCCTGCTGGTCCTATGCTCTGCAATAAGGGGTAACAACCTCTCTGCATTTATCCTGTCAAGTCCCCGAAGAATCATGCATGTATCAGTAATGTTTTTTCAAAACCCAATGCATATAGGCAAAACCTACACACTCTCGCCTCAACAGAAAATCCCTCCATACACTGGATCAACCTATTCAGCCTTACCTGGACTGCCGCCACAGTCAGCGAGCATGTCCTAACTAGTGACTTGCGCTGTTTTAACAAGAATTCCCTATTTCAATAACCTATTTCCTTTCAAATAAAGATTCATATTCTACTTGCCTTCTCCATTATCAGCTGATGTTGCAAGTTAGCTTTTTTTGTGATTTATGGGCGAGCACGTCTATGTCCCTCTGAGCTGCAGTTATCTGCAGTCTTTCTCCAGTTAAATAACATTCAAATTTTTATTATTTCTAGCAAAGTGCATAACTTCCTTTTTCCGACATGATATTCTATTTGCCTAATTTTCGCACACTAAGTTTACCTGTCTATAATCCCTCTGTATAAACTGTGTGCCACTTTAACCACTTACCGATCCACCTCTTTTTGTGCCCTCCGCAAACGTGGCAATACGACATTTACCTTCCTACTCAGAGCCCTCAATATATATATTGCAAATAATTGTGACCATCGCCCTGACCCAAATCTCTTGTGTTGTTAACCAATCTGTTTTCCATGCGAGCATACAGCCTGCCCGTTCCCAGGCAACAACATGGGCTCTTCGCTTGTTAAGTAACCTTTTGTGTGATAAATAATTCCACACGTTCTGTTTTACGAATTCAAGACTATAACATTGATTAGTTCCCACTTGTCAATCCTTTCCCTTACCCCTTCAAAGAATACAATAGAATTGACAGGCGTGATTCCCCCATTATGAATCCACTTTGACACTTCATAATTGTATTCGTACTATTATAGAATTCTGGTGATTGTGTTGGTGTCATTTTCGTATTTCGCTTTGGACTGAAAAAACACACTCACGTATTCTGCTGTAAAATGTTATTGCTTCTCTGGAGACTGTGTCTGAATCGCAAACCTCGCAGGAGCGCTAAAATGTGCAAGATTGAAACTTGGTTATTGGGATTGGGGCCAAGAGTAAATTTGAACAAAGGCCAGGTGTGGTGATCAGTTCACGGTCTGGGGGATAATGTGTTTAGAACCCGTTAATTGATCACCAAATCCCAGTGAACCGACGTGTAACTGGGGAAGATATGCTTTGGATCTTGGAGCAGATCTTCTTTATGTGATCTGGGGACTGTGGTATTACAGACTTGTTGAATAGTACGTCCTGTTTTTTTTAACCAGAGTGGATATCGTCCCTCAGGGTGACTGATGATGAATAAAAGATGAATAAAAGATATGATCAGGAGGAGAGGAACTGGGGAATACTCCTGTACGTCGTATTTCCCCGAAGTTGTGTTTCTTCCTGTGGAAGAGTGATCCTCAGGGAAATGGCTATTGCTTCATGTTGTAAATATTCTGATGCGTGCTCTTACCTGGCAGCAGGGTCTTATTCCAGAGACTGGAGGCTCTCTGGTCCTCCGGAATGTGTTTCATTCCTGGAAGGGGGAATGTTTATGAGGTAGGTCTGTTTATTTGGGGGGGGGGGAGGGTTATTCTGATTGTGCTGGCGGATGACCCTAGGTAATGGTTTCAGCCGGAGGGCGCCTACTCTTGATCAACTGAGATGTTCTGATACGGGTGGAGGAATGATCTATTTCCCAGAGATGGATCATAAGCAAAAAGTGGGGCATTCGTTGTGAGGTTCATATCCGTCGGTTGGAAACAACCCGGGACTGTGTCAATACCCAACCTAGCGTAAAGTCTTTAATTAACTGAACCTGGACGAGAAGCAATCCTGGAGAATATTAGAAGCTAGCATACATCTGACATTGGGCCTGGAAGTTGGGGAAATGGGGCACATTGTTCCTTCGCTGGGAAGCGCCTAAATCTGCCGAGGGCCTATTTGTGGGAGTTGCATGCTCTCCGAATGGGTGAAAGCTTGCGACAGCCGATTTCTGAGTCTTGTGTGTTTGAGCATTGTGGCGCGTGACTCTATTGTTGTTTTCGTATAGTGGCAGACGAGTTGGACACATGACATGGGTGGTGATCCGTTGGAAATGACGTAATCCTGCTGTGTTTTGCATCCCACTGAAGATTCCAGGTCCAGTAGGCGTCAATCCGCGTTCGGGTCGACGGATCATTTATTGGGGGACGGATGGCTGATTGGATGCTAATTGTGCCTGCCTTCGTGTATGCTTAGGTTTCTCGTGTCGAAACGTGACCTGTCACAGTGAAATCTGTAAAAAGTGGAATTCAGATCCCCAAGCGCATTAAATAATTTGAACCTTTGAACCAGCTTCCCCTTGTCAAATTGACCCTTATACCGACAGGGTTGAAATTGAGGTAATTGTAAATTATGAACTTTGACCAAGGCCCAATCCACCCCTTTTTGTGCAAAATATATGTCTTCATGCCTGAGTCAGGAAGTGAGAAAGTTTCATCCGTAATTCAAAGTATTTTTTCCCGTCTCTGTCTTACAGTTAATTTGTTGGAATTATGCTCATCTCACGGAGAAATTGTGGCCTTTCCATCTGTGTCACTTGCTATCTCATTGCCATGGCAACGGCGGATTTGTTGGTTATTATCTTTGCGGTTATATTGACGATCATCAATTATTATTTTTTCCCAGTGAGTTCCCTGTACATCACCTCTGTGCGCAGTGGTAAAATTGTCCTGATGGGGGCAGCCACAGATTGTTCCGTTTTGTTCACCATCGCGTTTTCCTTTGATCGATTTGTAGCGATTTGTTGTCAGAAGCTGAAGACAAAATACTGCACCGGGAAAATAGCGACTGTGGTTCTAGAAACAACTGGATTACTGTTATTTAAAAAAAACATTCCTTTCTACTTTACAACTAAACCTATGTTCATATTCCACAATGTACCGTGGGGCTGTAAAACAAAGATAAGCTCGTCTATCGAATCAGATACTTTAGTTCAATTTGACCAGAGTCCCTTGCAATGCTCCAATACAGGAACATTGGTGTTTACAGCTTTCAGACAGTCATATGGCTGTTCAAAGTTCGTTTTCCATTGACATTTTTTAGATTTCTTTAGCAAGTCCATCAGAGGAGTAATCACGCCACAAAACCTTTGCACAAAGGTTCGATCAAATTCATTCATGTTAAGAGATCGCATTGCCTCCCTTCGTCTTGAGGGTATCGGAAACTCCTCAAGGAAAGTGATTCGGGCTTCGCCAAATTCACTTTCGGCTAGGTTCATCACCAAACCCGCCACCTGAAGTCGATCGAAGAACTCCATACGGTGTTTTAAATGTTCTTTCCATGATGGAAGTTGGAAATAAAAGCAGATTGTCCCAATTTGTCAACGCAATCCCGCAAACGTGGGATAGGATAAGAGTCCGTTCTTGTAACTGCATTCACCTTTGTGAAAACCTGCATTCTGTAGTCAACACACAACCGTTGGGTACCGCCTGGTTTAGTTACCATCACTATGGTTGAGCACCATTGGCTGCAAATCACTTCAATTATGCCATTCTTCAGCATACTTTCAATCTCTCTGTTAACCTGTGCCAATTTTAAAGGATTAAGTCAATTTGGATGTTGTTTGAAAGGAACAGCACTTCCCATATCTCCATCATGTATAGCCATTTTAGTACTTCCCAATTTATCTCTACAAACTTGTCCATCGGATATCAATAACGCTTTCAGGTCAGTTCGTTTTTCCTCTGGAAGGTAACTTGATAATTCATCCCAATTTTTAAGAGCATCCACATTTAATTTGAGGTATGTCAAAGTCACAGTCATCTGGATTTGGTTCGCCACTTTGAGTTAGAATCATTAAAAGCTCCTTTTTCTCTCCTTCCCTTACAAAGTACCTTTTAAGCATATTCACATGGCACACTCAGTGCGTTTTCCATCTATCTGGTGTTCCTACCACATAATTCATCTCACTTAATTTCCTTTCAATCTGATACGGTCCACAAAACCTAGCTTTTAAAGGCTCCCCTACCACTGCTAACAACACTAAAACTTTATCCCCACTGGCAAAACTACAAACTTTGGAGTTCTTGTTGGCTACCCGTTTCATCACATTTTGTGCAACTTTCAAATGTTGTCTAGCCAATTCACCTGCTCTATTTAATCGTTCCCTAAAATTTGAACCATAGTCCAACAGTGTAATTTCCGATTTCTCACGCACCAATTTGTCTTTAATCAATTTAAGTGGTCCTCGTACCTCATGACCAAAAATATGTTCAAACGGACTAAATTTGGTAGACTCATGAGGTGCATCTCTAATTGCAAACAGTACGAATGAGATTCCTTTATCCGAATCCTCTGGATAATTTTGACAATACGCCCTCAACATTGTCTTTAATGTCTGATGCTACCTTTCTAACGCCCCCTGCGATTCTGTATGGTACGCAGTTGATTTAAATTGTGTTATTCCTAAGTTATCCAGAACTTCTTTGAATAACTTTGAAGTAAAATTCGTTCCTTGATCCGATTGAATTTCTGTGGGTAGTCCATATCTAGTAAAGAATTTAAGGAACTCCTCCACAATCCTTTTAGCTGCAATATTACGTACTGGAATGGCCTCTGGAAACCAAGTAGACACATCCATTACAGTCAAAAGATATTGATTCCCACTTTTTGTTTTAGGAAGCGGTCCTAGACAATCGATTCGGACCCTTGTAAATGGTTCCTCAAATGCTGGAATGGGTATTAAGGGCGCTGGTTTTATCACTGCTTGAGGTTTCCCTATCATTTGACATGTGTGACATGATTGACAACATTTAACTATATCTTTATGTAGTCCAGGCCAATAAAAATGTTTCTGGATTTTAGCTTGAGTTTTCCTTATCGCCAAATGACCTCCCACTGGTACCTCATGTGCAACTTGCAACACCTCCTTTCTATACCCTACCGGCAATACTACTTGATGAACTTCTGCCCACTTTTCGTCCGTCTGCATATGTGCAGGTCTCCATTTCTCAACAAGACATCATTTTTACGGTAATAACACTCTGGTATACTCTAAGATTCCTCTTCTGTATATGCTTTCTGATATATCCGTTTTATTTCTACATCTTTCTGTTGCAACTCCGCCAATTATCCCGAACTAAAAATATCCGCTTCATCCTCCATCTGATCAAAAATCGTTTCTGATAATTGTACTTCAACTTCATCGTCACTCTTTGATTTCTCCTCATGTCGTAACCTGTGACTTTGCGACTTTGTTACTACACAATCCGGAGACATCCCAGAATATTCGTCCTTCAACCCTTCAGTTGTCTCATTTTCCACTGGCTTATGAACCACAGTAGGCATCACTGCCACCTGTTATCCAGCTATATCATTACCCAAGATAAACTGTATTCCTGGACAAGATAGTTTATCTATTACTCCTACTACCACTTCACCACTCTTCATTGGACTTTCCAAACTTACCTTAAATAATGGAACGCTATTCCTCTCACCTTGAATTCCACATATCACCACCTTTCCTGGCAACATTCTTCCCAAACTACATAATTCCTCATTTCTTACTATTAAAGATTGAATATCCCCTGTATCTCTTAATTGTGACTTGTTTACCTGCTCCTCCTGCTACACATGAGTAAACTTTACCCACACAAGTAAATTCTTTAAAGACATCTGGCACCTTCTTAACAATTACTTCTTGATCAGGCTGTACACTCGTTTGCAGCTCCTTCGCTTCCCTTGGGCTTTCCTTTACCACTCTAACAAACCTCACTGTCTTATCCTGAAACATCTGAAACTTTTCATTTCTCTTCCACCCTCCTGGATATCTTTTTAAATATGAGGTACACTCTCCTTATTATCTCCCATCAGATCACGTTTACCTTTACCACTTGAGTATTTCTCATGTCCCAGTTTCTGTCCCTCACCAGCTGAAACTGATGTCGGAAACCACGCCTTGATTCGTGAACTAATTCATAATCATCTGCCATTTCTGCTGCTAATCTCTCAGTTTTAACCCTCTGCCCTTCCACGTGATCACTACATCTTCTCACTACATCAGGAATTGAATTTTTAAACTCCTCCAAAAGTATAATTTCTCTGAGAGCTTCATACGTTTACTCTATCTTCAAAGCCCTTATCCATCTATCACAATTACTCTGTTTGGTCCTTTCAAACTCCATGTATGTTTGACCAAATTCTTTCCTTAAATTTCTAAACCTTTGTCTGTAAGCTTCAGGCACTAGCTCATGTGCACTTCAGATGGATTTCTTCACCTCCTCATACGTTCCAGATTCCTCCTCCGGTCGTGATGCAAACACTTCAGTAGCTCTACCTACCAGCTTTGTTTGAATCAGTAACACCCACATGTCCTATGGCCATTTCATTTGTTTAGCTACCTTCTCAAATGAAATGAAAAAGGCTTCCACTTCCTTCTCGTCAAACCTTGGCAATGCTTGGATATATTTAAATAGATTCCCACCAAGCCTTCGACTATGACGCTCTTTCTCACTATCCTCATCACTATCAACCAACTGTACGTTTCCCTTTACGTCTGCCAATTTTAACTGATTGTCATGTTTCATGGCCATTTTCTGAATTTCAAACTCCCTCTCTTGATCTTTTCCCCTGATCTGTATCTCCTTTTCTTTTTCTTTTTGTTCTGCTCGGGCTATTCTGTCTTTTGTCCCTTCTTCAACTCCTTTTCTTTTTCCTCTCTCTCTCTTTCTTTTTCTTTTTCCCCCCTCTCTCTTTCTCTTTATTTTTCCTCTCTCTCCCTCTCGTATTCAAGCCGCTTTAATTCTTACTCATGTTCCATTTGTTTCATTTGCAACTGAACTTTTGCCATTTCCAATGAGTCACACTCTATCTCAGGCAACTTCAAATGCTTAACCACCGCCATAATTACCTCATCTTTTCGCATTTTATCAGGTAATGTTAACTGCAATGTTCTTGCTAAATCTAACAGTCTGCGTTTCGTTTCTGTCCGTAAAGTACTACGTGTGACATTCTCCACCCCCAAAAACTTCTGAGCCTCTGAAAGAGCCATTGTTCACAACACTCTCCCCACTTAAACTAAAATACCACACCGGAAAAGCAACAATCCTTCACTGTCTTTAAGTTCACAAAAGCCAATCCAATAGATAGACTTTTATCCCCCTCGAGCCACCCATTATTATGGGCGAGGCGTTTTCAGAACACCATAATGTATCATGGAGTTCAACCAACCTCTCCCTTTAATGTATTTGTTGCTTTTCCTGGCTCACGGCTTGTTCCCTAGGTGTGGGATTACAATTATGGACACATGGGTTTTTAAACACAAAACAATGTTCATTCCATGAACTCAAGTTTACATCTTAAATAAACATTGGATCTCTTAACACCCCTTACTTCGAAGATAACTCAGAAACGATTGCAACAGTAAATAATTCCACAAAATGTTCCTTCAAACTTCCAAGAGACTTATCATCTTTAAACAGAATCACATCAGGTTAAAGTCTTTACTATTATGAGTTTCAATCACCCAAATGATCCAGAGATAGTCTTTCATGGCAGAGATCCAGCTCGCTGCAAACACAGACACTCCTCAAGCTCTTTTCAAAACTGCAAAACTGCAACTCTATGGAAACACACAGGTACACACAAGCTGCTTTTCCAAACTAAAACTCCCAAAGTGGCTGACCTGAGCTAAACCCCACCCACTCTCTGACATCACTGTTTTCTTAAAGGTACATTGCTTAAACATCCATGTCTTAAAGGTAATCTCACATGACAGTACAAAGAACAATACAGCACAGGAACTGTTCCTTCGGCGCTCCAAGCGTGCGCCGACCATGATACCTGCCTAAAGTAAAACCATATGCACCCACGGAGTCCGTATCCTTCCATTTCCAACCTTTTCATACATTTATCCATATGCCCCTTAAATGCCGCTATCATATTGTTATGGGTCCGGGTTTACAGAACCCCAAAGGGTTTCATGGAGTTCAACCGACCCACAACTTGTGGTGTGGGAAGCACACGGCGTACTCTCCAGGTGTGATACAGCGGAAATGGACAAGTGGTTTTTAAAACAAAACAATGTTTATTCTATGAACTCAAATTAATATTTTTAAAGCAGACATTGAATATCTTAACACCCATTACTTCAATGATAACCCCAAAAGACTACAACACTAAATAATCCTTCAAACCGTTCCATTAAACATCCAAAAGACTTCAAACCTTCAAAAATAGAAGCACATTAGGTTACATTCAATATATCTACAGTATTTGGATTGCAGAAATAAACCTACCAGCTCTGTGTTTCTTCCTGCAGCTCACAGCAAAACACACATACACTCCCATCTGCGTTCTCTAACTGAAACTCGAAAAGCAGAAGTGAGATCAGCTCCCCCCACCCTCCGACATCACTTCAGTAAAATGATCAGCTCCATTTCTTAAAGGTACATTGCTTAAACATCCATTTCTGAAAGGTACTCTCACATGACAATACCTGCTCCCACCACATCCCTAGGCAGAGCATTCCATATATTACCACCCTCTGTGTAAACAACTTGCCTCGCACATCTGTTCTAACTTTTCCCCCACGCACTTTAAACCTATCTCCTCTACTGCTTGCCTCTCCTATCCTAGGAAAGAGCATCTCACTATCCACTCTGTCAATGCCACTCATATTCTTGTAGACCTCTATGAGGTCGCCTCTCCTCCTCCGTCGTTCCAGTGAGAACAGACAGAGTTTCATAGAATTTACAGTGCCGAAGGAGGCCATTCGGCCCATCGAGCCTGCACCGACCCTTACATCGAGTACCTTACCTGAAGCCCGCGTATCTATCCTATCCCCATAACCCAGTAACCCTAACTGAACCTTTGTTTTGGACACAGTAGGTAATTTAGCATGGCCAATCCACCAAACCCGCACGTTTTTGGATTGTGGGAGGAAACCGGAGCACCCGCAGTAACCTCACGCAGACACGGGGAGAACGTGCAGGCACTACACAGGCCGCGAATCGAACCTGGGACCCTGGAACTGTGAGGCAACTGTGCTAACTACTAGGCTACCGTGGTGCCCTCAAGGTCATCTTACCTGTCCTCATAGCTAATTCCCTCCATAACCAGGTAACATCCTATTAATCGTTTATGGACCCTTTCCAAAGCATCCACATCCTTCTGGCAGTGTGCGAACCATAATTGTCGCGATTATTATTAGTAGTAGTATTAATATTCCAAATGAGGTCTAACTTAGGTCCTGAATAGCTGCAACATGACTTGCCAATTTTTATATTCAATGTCCCGAGCGATGAAGGCCAGCATGACAGAGGCCTTCTTTACCATCTCATCAAGATGCGTTGCCATTTTCAGTGATCGGTGGAAATGCACGCCCAGACCTTTTTGCTTATCAATACTCGCACGTGCTCTTCCATTAACGGTATAATTCCTACATGCATTGGACATTACAAAGTGTATTGGCTCATACTAGTCCGGATTAAACTCCATCTGCCATTTCTCCGCCCAAAACTCCAACCAGTTTATATCTTGCAGTATCCTATGCAATCCTCTTCACTGTCCGCAACGCCGCCAATTTATGTGACACCTGCGAACTTACAAATCAAACGAGCTACATTTTCTTCCAAGTCATTTATATACAATGCGAACAACGAAGGCCGTAGAATTGATCGCTCTGGACCGCCGCTAGTCACAGCCTTCTATTCAGAAAATCACCCTTCTATTGCTACCCCCTGTTTTCTGTGCCAAAGCCAGTTTCTATCCAATTTGCCAGCTCTCCTCTGATCCTTTTGTACCATGAGGTACCTTGTCAAAGACGTCACTGAAGTCCATGTATACAACATCTACTGCTTTTCCCTCGTTTATCATCTTTGACACTCGCTCGAAAAGCTCGATCAAATTAGTGAGGCACGACATCACCTTCGAAAAACCATGCTGTCCATCACTAATCAGTCCATTTGTTTCCAAATGTGAATAAATCCTGTCTCTAAGAATCTTTTCCAATGATTTCCCTCCCACTGACATAAGGCGTACCGGCCTATAATATCCTGGATTATCCCTGCTGTCCTTCTTTAAACAACGGAACAACATTGACTACTCTCCAGTCCTCTGGAACATCACCTGTAGCCAATGAGGATACAAAGATTACTGTCATGGCCCCAGCAATTTCCTCCCTTGCCTCCCTTAGTATTCTGGTGTAGTTCCCATCAGGGCCTGGGGACTTATCTACTTGAATGCTTTTTATGATGTCCAACACCTCCACTGTATTAATATCAACAAGACTCAGAATATCTACACACTCTTCTCTACACTCCTCATCCACCAAATCATTCTCTTTGTAGAATACTGAGGCAAAGTTTTCATTTTGTACCTCGCCGATTTCTCCTGGTTCCATACATAGATTCCCTCCAATATCCTTGAATGGACCAATCCTCTCTCTGGTAACATTTCATGACCCCGTTTAGCCTTCTTAACTCCTACCTTGAGTTCCTTCCTACTTTATTTATATTCTTCC
Organism: Scyliorhinus torazame; assembly: GCF_047496885.1. Classification (NCBI taxonomy): domain Eukaryota; kingdom Metazoa; phylum Chordata; class Chondrichthyes; order Carcharhiniformes; family Scyliorhinidae; genus Scyliorhinus; species Scyliorhinus torazame. The sequence goes on along the minus strand of NC_092711.1, from coordinate 184,662,466 downwards.
AAGGCTTAATCTGTCCTCAGCATTTTATACCTCATGAATGATTCATTTTTCTTTTTGACAATGTTCGTATTATCCCTCCTTAACGAGGGTTCCCTATACTTGCCACTCATATCTTTCGTCCTCATAGATACATGCCGGTCCTCAATTCCAATCAACTGACATTTGACAGCCTCCCACATGCCGGATGTTGATTTTTCTCAACCAGCATTGCCCAGTCAACACACTCTAGATTGTGCCTAATGCTCTTGTAATTAGCCTTCCACCAGTCTAACACCGTCAACAAAGGACCACTTTTGTCTTTATCCATAAGCAGCTTAAAACTTACAGAATTAAGGTCACTGTTCCCGAAATGATCTCTCACTGAAGCTTCGATCACCTGGCCGCCCTCATTCTCCAGTACCATGTCTAATATGGCCCGGCCCAAGTTGGGCTATTTACATATTCATACAAATTTTGCTCCATCCATGCCTCTAACAGTAAATGTGTCCCAGTCAATTTGGGAAAGTTAAAATCACCCACCACAGCAACCTATTGCTTATGCATATTTCCAAGATCTGTCTGCATATCTGCTCCTCTATCTTCTGCTGGCTATTAGGATGTCTATAGTAAACCCCCAACATTGGGAGTGCACCCTTCCTATTCCTGAGCTCTAGCCATTTTGTCTCGCTGCCTGAACCCTCCAAGGTGTTCTCCCTGAGCACAGCTTTGATATTCTCCGAAACTGATCATGCATCTCCACACCCCTTTTGCATCTATTTCTATCCTCCCTGAACCATTTGAATCCTGGAATCCTGTCCCTCTTTCAAGCAGGTTTCTGTAAAAGCAAGAACATCATAATTCCACGTACTAATTCAAGCTTTAGGTTCATCTGCCTCACCTGAAATACTCCTCGCATTGAAACTAAAGCACTTCAGCCCACCAGCCCTGCTGCGTTGATCGACCACTCCCTGCCGGATCTTCCTCTTAATCTTACTGACTTTAGTCTATAGCTCTCTCTCAGTTATTTCTTCCACTGACCTACTGCACTGGCTCTCACCCCCTGCCACACTAGGCAGTTCAATTAATACACTTCTGTCTTCAATTATTTAATGACTCTGCAGACACCATCATTTCTGAAATGTTTTCGAAACATTGATGAGCCCGTAAGAGAAAACAATGAACGCCGTATGTCAATTTGAAATGGGCCAAGCCCCTATATTTAAGCAGAAATACCAATTCTTCAGTCCCCGCATATGGAAACACCATTTCCACATTTCTCCTATCCAGATCCCTCAGCAACATGAAGGTTTCATTGAAGAGAACCTAACTGCTTTAAAGGACAGCATACGGAAGCACAGTCCATACGATATATCCTCTTAATGCAGCGCTGGTAAACTTTCTATGACCTAGTTCCAACGCATTTACATCCTTCATTAAGTAAAGTAGACACTGTTGCATAGAGAATTCCAAATGTTGTCTCAATATTGTCCTTTACAACCAAAACATAATCTCTGCACGTTTGTATTGACGTCCCCCTGTAAAAGATAAAAGAATAATATTATTATTTTATCCCTATTACGTGTTGCATCTTCACACCATCCGTTTAGAATTCATTTACTAATTCACAGCGAACACTGTTAAATTCTGAGCTCTGCAATTTCTCACCACGTCGATAGCATCCAGCGATAATGGACAATATCTCAGTTTTGGAAATTGCATTCTATTATCCAGGAATTCTGTCACTGGCTTAACTTTTCTATATATTGCTCCTTTTGTCCGCTTCACAAGTTACATTTCTACCAGTCTTTGCGTCGTCAGCTAATTTGGAATCCATCCCTTCAATGGCTACAGCCAAGTCTATGTTACAAATTTTAACAGTTGCTGTTCGAGCACTAATCCCTCTGGTAGACCACAGGTTACATCATTCCAACCTGAAAACAAATATGTCCGATCTTCGATCCCTAATTTCTCTTATCAGGCATACTTCTATCTATGGCCACATTGGATTTTCCGCAATACGCTTTGATGTGATACTTTTTCAAATGTTTTCGTGAGATCTAAGTATAATACATCCAACGGTTCTGCTTTATGCATCCTTATTTCGACTTCCACAAAAAACGCCTTTAAATTAGTATGTATGAAATTAGGTTGATTCTGCCTGATTACCTTGATCTTAAACAAGTGCCCAGTTATAGAGAATCAATAGCAGCTTCTGGTCTTACCAACCAACAGATGTTTGGCGAACTGGCCTGTGGTTTCCTGTTTTCTGATATTCTGAATTTTTGATTAACACAGTTACATTTGCAAATTTCCAGTCAAATGGAACCTTCTCCAATCCATGGAATCTTGTAAAATTACAAGCAGTGCATCATCTATCTCACTTATTTGAAGAATCTAGGATAATATACCTCAAGTCCCCAGCTCCCACAATATACTCCAATGCACTCATTTCATGATCTTTTTCCTGTGTTGCTCTCTGCCTCCCATTTATTGATTTATAGCTGATTCTGGGATGTTTCTTGTATCCTCCTTCGTGAAAAGTGACACAAATTGAATGTTCAATTTATTTGCCGTCTCTTGTCTTGCATTGTCAATCCTCCATACTTATCTCTGACCAAACAATATCTTGTTTGAAGTATTTGTGAAAACTGTTTATTTTTTTGTGGAGCTTTATCGCCAACTTGAGGTTTTCCCCTCATTAATATTTCCGTCATTCGTTGATGTTACTTTATACCCAGTCGGAACTTCCGACCTGCCAACTGTACCTGTCCAATTAGGTGTTTTTAAAAAAGTTTTATGTTATTTGTAACTAATTTCTTTGGCATAGGATGTTGAGTCCGTCTGGTAGAATTTTACTTACTCGTAGCAGTGTTCTGTGTCTTCAGAAATGCCCCCTAAACCTCGGACACAGCATTTCATTGCCCTCCCTATTGACCTTATGGAAATAGTTGCAGGAAAGGTGGAGGAACACTATACTCGACCGATGAATGGATTTGCTGACCAGAAGTGGGTTCAGAAGAAAGGAGTTGCAAGAGCAAGGAACACTGTGTGCGACATAGGGAAAGATGGCGGAGAGCAAGGGGCCACCAGTACAAGCTCAATGGTTGACGAAGCAGTTGGTAGATTTAGGGATCGAAAAGATCAGTCAGCAGAGGACGGCAGCTCTGGAGGACCAGGCAAAGGTTGTAGACCAGCTGAGAGTGGCGATCGACCGTATGGAGCTGAGGCTGGAGACCCAGAGCCAGGCGCTCCAGAAGGTGGGGGAGGCTGTAGGGCAGATTTATTTTCTGCCCTAAAAATAGTATTGCTCGGGTACCTGTACATAACTGCCATCACGGTATTTTAAATTTGCGATTCCTCAACTCTATCCACAAAGATGCTATGCCTTCTGAATCTAAATCTGTTAAACAAAACAGTGCACAAGGATGTCTTGGAAAATCAGATCAAAGACAGGATGTTGCAGCGATCCACAAATGCCTTGGAGAAACATAATAATACATAAAGGGTATGGAACAGCCCGCCGATCATACACCAATAGGAGAAACAAAAGATGGCACACGGCTACAATGTCTCCAATCCCAGTAACTCATGACAGCCAAAATCCATTAACATTTCATAATGTATAGTGCTTTCTTTCATTCAGCTGTTTAAAAAATATATATTTTTATTGAAGCATTTACAAAATTTTTATAACAATAACAAACAAAACAATAATAACATAAACATCAAAATGGTCAACAGGGCATTTCCCACCCAACCCCTTCTGTACATCCCTTAACCATATTGCACCTACCCGCCCCCTCCTCCCCTCCTTCAGAATGCTGCTTCTGCTGACATTTTAATTTTCCCCGAGAAAGTCGACGAGAGAAGCCCAGCATTCACCGCCTCAAGGCAAACTTTATTTTCTCCAAGTTGAGAAATCCAGCCATGTCACTGACCCAAGTCTCCACACTCGGGGGTTTCGAGCCCCATTAAAAGGATCCGTCTCCGGTCTACCAGGGAGGCAAAGGCCAAAACGTCGGTTTCTTTCACTCCCTGATATCGTGGGACTTCTGACACTCCAAAGATCGTTATCTCTGGACTCGGTACTACCCGCGTACCTAGCACCTTGGACATTGCCTTGGCAAACCCCTGCCAGAATCCTCCTAGCTTTGGGCATGCCCAAAACATATGGACATGGTTTGTGGGGCTTCCCGCACACCTCACATATGTATGTTCTACCCCGAAAATCTTGCTGATCCTCGCCGCCATCATGTGTGCCCGGTGGACCACCTCAAAGTGTACCAGACTGAGCCTAGCACATGATGAGGAGGAATTAACCTTGCCTAGGGCGTCCGCCCACAGACCCGCCTCTAACTCCCCACCTAGCTCCTCCTCCCACTTGCCCTTCAGTTCCTCCATTGCCTCCAACAACTCCTGACAGATATCCGACACTTTCCCCTCCCCCACCCAGGCAACGGACACTACTCTCTCCTGTATCCCCCGTGGATTAACGGGAAAGCCAACACCTGTTTCCTCAGAAAGTCCCGCACTTGCAGATACCTGAATCCATTCCCCGGCGGCAACTTGAACTTATCCTCCTGCGCCTTCAGACTGGGAAAACTCCCGTCTATGAATAGATCTCCCATCCGCCTAATTACATAAGAACATAAGAACTAGGAACAGGAGTAGGCCATCTGGCCCCTCGAGCCTGCTCCGCCATTTAATGAGATCATGGCTGATCTTTGTCGACTCAGCTCCACTCTCCGGCCCGTACACCATATCCCCGAATCCCTTTATTCTTTAGAAAGGCATCTATGTTTCTTTAAAAACGTTTAAAGAAGGAGCCTCAACTGCTTCACTGGGCAAGGAATTGCAGAGATTCACGACCTGTTGGGTGAAGAAGTTCCTCCTACACTCCGTCCTAAATCTACCTCCCCTCATTTTGAGGCTATGCCCCCTAGTTCTGCTTTCCCCGACCAGTGGAAACAACCCCCCCCCCCCCCCCCCCGCATCTATCCTATCTATTCCCTTCATAATTTTACATGTCTCAATAAGACCCCCTCCTCCCCTGCATCCTTCTAAACTCCAATGAGTACAGTCACAGTCTACTCAACCTCTCGTCATAATCTAATCCCCTCAACTCTGGGATCAACCTAGTGAATCTTTTCTGCACTCCCTCCAGTGCCAATATGTCCTTTCTCAGGTAAGGAGACCAAAACTGAACACAGTCCTCCAGATGCGGCCTCACCAACACCCCATACAATTGCAGCATAACCTCACTAGTCTTGAACTTCATCCCTGTAGCAATAAAAGACAAAACTCGATTAGCCTTCTTAATAACCTGTTGCACCTGCACACCAACATTTTGCGACTCGTGCACCAGCACACCCAGGTCCCTCTGCACAGCAGCATGTTTTAACATCTTACCGTTTAAATAATAATCCATTCTGCTGTTATTCCTCCCAAAATGGATAGCCTCACATTTGGCAACATTGAATTCCATCTGCCAGACCCTAGCCCATTCACCTAACCTATCCAAATCCTTCTGCAGACTTCCGGTATCCTCTGCACTTTTTGCTTTACCACTCATCTTAGTGTCGTCTGCAAACTTTGACACATTGCACTTGGTCCCCAACTCCAAATCGTCTATGTAAATTGTGAACAACTGCGGGCCCAACACTGATCCTTCAGGGACCCCACTAGTTACAGGTTGCCAACCAGAGAAACACCCATTTACCCTACTCTCTGCTTTCTGTTAGTTAACCAATCCTCTACCCATGCTACCACTTTACCCTCAATGCCATGCATCTTTAGTTTATGCAGCGGCCTTTTATGTGGCACCTTGTCAAAAGCTTTCTGGAAATCCAGACATACCACATCCATTGGCTCCCCGTTATCTACTGCACTGGTCACGCCCTCAAAGAATTCTACCAAATTAACCAGACACGACCTACCCTTTGTGAACCCATGCTGCGTCTGCCCGATGGGACAATTTCCCTCCAGGTGCCCTGCAATTTCCTCCTTAATGATAGATTCCAGCATTTTCCCTACAACCGAAGTTACACTTACCAGCCTATAATTACCCGCTTTCTGCCGACCTCCTTTTTTAAACAGTGGTGTCACGTTTGCTACTTTCAAATCCTCTGGGACCACCCTAGATTCTAGTGAATTTTGATAAATTATCACAAGTGCGTTTACAATTTCCCTAGCCATCTCTTTTAACACTCTGGGGTGCATCCCATCAGGGCCAGGAGACCTGTCTACCTTTATCCTTACTAGTTTGCCCAATACTGCCTCCTTAGTGATTACAATCATCTCAAGGTCCTCACCTATCATATCTTTATTTCCATCAGTCACTGGCATGTTATTTGTGTCCTCCACTGTGAAGACTGACCCAAAAAACCTGTTCAGCTCCTCAGCCATTTCCCCGTCTCCTATTATTAAATCTCCCTTCTCATCTTCCAAAGGACCAATATTTACCTGAGACACTTTTTTTTGTCTTATATAGTTGTAGCAGCTTTTCCTATCTGCTTTTATGTTCTGAGCCAGTTTACTTTCATAGTCTACCTTACTCTTCTTTATGGCTTTTTTAGTAGCTTTCTGTTGTCCCCTAAAGACTTCCCAGTCCTCTAGTCTCCCACCAATTCTTGCCACTTTGTATGTTTTTTCCTTCAATTTGATACTCTCCCTCACCTCCTTAGATATCCACAGTCGACTTTTCCCCTTTCTACCGTCTTTCTTTTCTGTCGGTATGAACCTTTTCTGAACACTGTGAAAGATCGCTCGGAAGGTTCTCCACTGTTCCTCAACTGCTTCACCATGAAGTCTTTGCTCCCAGTCTACCTTAGCTAGTTCTTCTCTCATCCTATTGTGATCGCCTTTGTTTAAGCACAAAACACTAGTGTTTGATTTTACCTTGTCATCCTCCAACTGTATTTTAAATTCCACCATATTGTGGTCGCTCCTTCCAAGAGGATCCCGAATTATGAGATCATTAATCAATCCTGCCTCATTACACAGCACCAGATCTAGGACCGCTTGTTCCCTCGTAGGATCCATTACATACTGTTCCAGGAAATTATCCCGGGCACATTCTATAAACTCCTCCTCAATGTTGCCTTTACCAACCTGGTTAAACCAATCGATATGCAGATTAAAATCTCCCATGATAACCGCTGTACCATTTCTACATGCATCCGTTATTTCTTTTCTTATTTCCTGCCCTACCATCCTGTTACTATTTGGTGGCCTATAGACTACTCCTATCAGTGACCTTTTCGCCTTACTATTCCTAATTTCCACCTAAATGGATTCAACCTTGTCCTCCATAGCACCAATATCATCCCTTACTATTGCCCGGATGCCATTCTTAAACAACAAAGCAACACCACCGCCCTTACCATCCATTCTATCCTTTCATATATTCTGATACCCTTGGATATTTAACTCCCAGTCGTGACCATCTTTTAACCATGTTTCAGTAATGGCCACTAAATCATAATCATTCACGATGATTTGCGCCATCAACTCATTTACCTTATTTCGTATACTATGAGCATTCAGGTAAAGTACACTTATACTGTTTTTTATGTCTTTGTTATGAATCCTAACACCTTGATCAGTAACTTTTCGCAATTTATTTTTCCTCTTACCCTTTCTCCTAATTTTCCTTGTCTTTGAACCCATATCTCTACTTAATAACCTGTCACGTAACCTGCTGCCTTGATCTCCATTAACCATTATACTGTCCATAGCTTTACATTTGCCTTCCCCCCAACTTGCTAGTTTAAAGTCCTTGTGACCAACCTATTTATCCTATTCGCTAGAACACTGGTCCCAGAATGGTTCAGGTGAAGACCGTCCCAACGGTACAGGTCCCTCCTGCCCCAGTACTGATGCCAATGCCCCATGAAATGGAATCCCTCTTTCCCACACCACTCCTTTAGCCACGTGTTAACTTCTCAAATTTTCTCAACCCTATGCCAATTGGCACGTGGCTCGGGTAGTAATCCAGAGATTATAACCCTGGAGGACCTGTTCTTTAATTTAGTCCCTATTGTTTGATTATCCCCAAACAGGTCCTCTTTCCTATTCTTACCTATGTTGTTAGTCCCAACGTGGACCACAACAACTGGATCCTCCCCCTCCCTCTCCAAAATCCTTTCAAGCCGATCAGAGATGTCCCTCACCCTGGCACCGGGCAGGCAACATATCATGCGGGACTCTCGATCTGGCTTACAAAGGATGCCATCAATCCCCCTAATTATAGAATCCCCGACAACTACCACTTGTCTTTTTGCTCCCCCCCCCCTCTTGAATGGCTTCCTGTACCACGGTGCAGTGGTCAGTCAACGCATCCTCCCTACAGCCCTCTTCCTCTTCCACACAGGGAGCAAGTACCTCATACCTGTTGGACAAGGTCAAGGGCTGAGGCTCCTCAACTCCTAAACTCAGGATCCCCCTACCTGCCTCCCTTGCAGTCACACCACTCTGCCCCTGACCACTGTCCGAATTAACATTACTTATTCTACCGGGTGTGACTGCCTCATGAAACAAAGCGTCCAGGTAATGTTCCCCCTCCCTGATGTGCCGCAGAGTGTGCAGCTCGGTCTCCAGCTCATCAATTCTGAGCCGAGGTTCCTCGAGCAGCCAACACTTGCTGCAGATGTGGTCACTGACGGTATCAATGGGATCCACCAGTTCCCTCATCATACAGCAACAGCACATCACCTGTCCAGCCATATTCAACAAGTTAATTAACTTAAATATTGTTTTTTTTAAAATTATTTATCGATCCTCAAGGAGAAACCCGAACACAGCCCTCTCTGGCCACTCACCCGAGCTCAGTCACTCACCTAAACACAGATGCACTCTGTTCCAATTAGCACTCCTGCCACATCTTTTGTGCACTCACCTCTCCCAGCACTATCCCGGCTCTCTCCTCCCGCGCTTTTTAAATCTCCCGGCTCTCTCCTCCGGCGCTGTTTTCACTGTCCCAGCTCTCTCCTCCCGCGCTTTTTAAATCTCCCGGCTTTCTCCTCCGGTGCTGTTTTCGCTGTCCCGGCTCTCTCCTTTTTGCGCTATTTAAATCTCCCGGCTCTCTCCTCCAGCGCTGTTTTCTCTGTCCCGGCTCCCTCCTCCCGCGCTTTTTAAATTTCCCGGCTCTCTCCTCCGGCGCTGTTTTCGCTGTCCTGGCTCTCTCCTCCCGCGCTTTTAAAATCTCCCGGCTCTCTCCTCCGGCGCTGTTTCCGCTGTCCCGGCTCTCTCCTCCCGCGCTTTTTAAATCTCCCGGCTCTCTCCTCCGGCGCTGTTTTCGCTGTCCCGGCTCTCTCCTCCCGCACTTTTTAAATCTCCCGGCTCTCTGCTCCGGCGCTATTTTCGCTGCTCTCTGCCAACTTCGGTACCCGCTATCTATCATACACGGCACGAACCTGTGGTTGTTGCAAATCGGGGTCCAGACTGACGCACCCCCCACCTTCTTATACCTCCTCCATTGCCCCCAGATCCTCAATGCCGTCGCCACCACCAGGCTCGTGGAATACCGGGCCGGCGAGAACGGCAGTGGTGCCATTCCCACTGCTTCCAAACTGGCGCCTTTGCATGACGCCGCATCCATCCACTCTCATTCCGGCCCCTTCCCAATTACCCACTTCCTAATCACCGCTATATTCGCCGCCCAGTAGTAGTTGCAGAAGTTCGGCAGCGCCAACCCACCCTCCCCCCTACTGCGCTCCAACAACATTTTCTTCACCCTCGGGGTTTTATTCGCCCATACAAAGCCCGAAATAATCTTGTTTACCCGCTTGTACAAGGCCTTAGGGATGAGTATGGGGAGGCACTGGAAGACAAACAAAAATTTGGGGAGCACTGTCATTTTCACGGTCTGCACCCTTCCCGCCTGCGATAGCGGGAGCATATCCCATCTTTTAAAATCCCCCTCCATTTGCTCCACCAACCGGGTTAGGTTGAGCCTGTGTAGTGCCTCCCATTTCCGAGCCACCTGTATTCCCAGGTAGCAAAAGCTCTTCTCTACCATCCTGAGTGGCAACTCCTTCAGTTTCCTCTCCTGCCCACTTGCCTGGATCACGAAAAATTAACTTTTTCCCATGTTCAATTTGTACCCCAAGTACCTGCCAAATTCCCCCAAGATGTGCATAACCTCCCCATCCCCTCCACCGGGTCCGAGATGTATAAGAGCAGATTGTCCGCGTACAGCGAAACCCGGTGCTCCACAGTCTCCGCCCCCCCCCCCGCCCCCCCTCCCCCACCCCCGAACCAGCCGCTGCCACTTCCTTGCTGCTCTCAGCGCCATGGCCAATGGCTCAATAGCCAAAGTGAACAGCAACGGAGAGACCCCTGCCTCGTCCCTCGGTGTAGCTTAAAGTACCCCGAACTCAGCAGGTTCGTGCACACACTTGCTACCGGCGCCTGGTATAGCAATCGCATCCAGTCAATGAAGCCCTCACCAAACCCAAACATTCCCAGCGTCTCCCAAAGATACTCCCACGCCAACCGATCAAAAGACTTCTCCGCATCCATCGCAATCACCAGCTTCGCCACTTCTTCTTCTGAGGGCATCATAATTACATTCAAAAGCCTCCGAACGTTAGCATTGAGCCGTCTACCTTCAACAAATCCGGTTTGGTCCTTCCCTATCACTCCCGCGACACAGTATTTTATCCTAGTGGCCAAGATCTTAGCCAGCAGCTTGGCATCAACATTCAAAAGCGAGATCGGCCTATATGACACACATTGCTCCGGGTCTTTTTCTCGTTTAAGGGTGAGCGAAATCAAGGCCTGCAAAATCGTTGGGGACGGGGACGGGGGACGGGGGGGGGGGGGGCGGGGGGGGGGACGGGGGGGGAAGGGGTGGAGAGGGGAACTCCCCTCTCATTAATGTTCCTCATCAGCAGTGGGCACAACACCTCTGAGACCTTCTTATAGAATCCTAGCGGGTAACCATCCTGCCCCGGAGTCTTGCCCGACTGCATGCCCTCCAGTCCTTTAACAATTTCCTCTGCTTCAATCGTGGCCCCCAGCCCCTCGACCCGGTCCTACTCCACCCTCGGAAACCTCAACTGATCCAGGAACTGCCTCATCCCTTCTACACCAGGTGGGAGTTCTGACTCATATAGTTTGCTCTAAAATTCTTTAAAAATGTCGTTCACCCCCCCCTCCCCCGAGTTCAAGACCACGTTGCCCTCCCTATTCCTTACTCTCACAATCTCCCCTGGCCGCTTCTCTCTTCCTAAGGTGGTGCGCCAACATCATGCTCGCCTTTTCCCCATGTTCGTAGACCTCTTGCTCTCCTCAACTGCTCCACCGCCCTCCCCATGTTCAACAACTCAAACTTTTTCCAACGCTCCCTCAAAAGCCCCGCGTCCGGGGCCTCCGGATATCTCCTTCCTTTCATTCAGCTTGAAGGTGAAACAGTTTAGGAAGCCGAGAATAGGCGAAACAGTCAGAAGAAGGGCGAGTACGGTAGCATAGTGGTTAGCACAATGGCTTCACAGCGCCAGGGTCTCAAGTTCGATTCCCGGCGTGGGTCACTGTTTGTGGGGAGTCTGCACGTTCCCCCCGTGTCTGCGTGGGTTTCCTCTGTGTGTTCCCGTTCCCTTACACGGTCCCAGGATGTGCAGGGGTAGGTGGATTGGCTATGCTAAATTGCCCTTGGTGTCCAAAAACGGTAAGGTGGGGCTACGGGGATAGGGTGGAAGTGTGGGGATAGGGTGGAGGTGTTGACTTAGGTAGGGTGTTCTTTCCAAGGGCCGGTGCAGGCTCGATTGTCCGAATGGCCTCCTTCTGCACTGTAAATTCTGTGATTTTGTGAGTGAAAAGAACAGTCAAGAAAACGCTCACGCCACTGTTTGGCAATAAACGGAGCGTTCAACAATCAGACATTGTCACTTACTCACCACCAATGCACAGGCACACTGCACGTGGACAAGAACAACCGACACTAAAGAGAAAATAGTGTGAACAGAAGAATAGTTTAAAGGTTGAGTCAACCAGTGCCGGTGAGGAGAGAGTAGTTAAACAAAACAGGCGAACATAGGAAATTCATTCCAAATGGAGTGCAACGAATGTTCCTGAGGGAAACTGTCGAGTAAATTCGATGGAAAGATCACACCATTGTTCAGAATGATTGATTGATTGATTAATATTTATTGTCACATGTATCGAAGTACAGTAAAATGTATTTTTCTACGGCCAAGGGAAAGTACACAGTACGTACATGGACAAAAGAATAATCGACAGAGTACATTGATAGTGGTACATCAAAAATAGTGATTGGTTACAGTGCGGAACAAGGCCAAACAAGAGCAGCATATGGCGTCGTGAATAGTGTTGTTCTAGGGAACAGATCAGTCCAAGGGAGAGTCGTTGAGGAGTCTAGTAGCTGTGGGAAAGAAGCTGTTCCTGTGGCTGGAGGTGCGAGTCTTCAAACTTCTGTATCTTCTGCCTGGTGGAAGGTTCTGGAAGATTTGTCAATGGTTTCTACCGACGGAGCTGTTAAGGCTGAACTCCTGTTTAATGAATTTGTCCAGTTAGAAATGAATGGATATGGACACATTCAGTACCTGACATCCAGTCCATAACTCCGACCTCAGGAGGAACGAAGTTACATCTGTTGTGTACTGCGAGGTGTCGACTGAAGCAGCTGATGAGGATTAAGAAACTGTGGATGGTGGAAATATCGGAGAGGGGAGCAAATCAACTTCAGAATGTAACAGAAAAACTCGACCAATCGGCTTCCAGAAATCTGCATCAGAAATATTGTAGCTACTTCGTCCAGTGTCGATAGGGCAAATTGGTCAATCTTACAAACTCGATAATAGATGTTATCAGAGAGAGGTAATAACAACAGCACGTTAGAAATGTGAGACATTATAGCTCATTTCTAAAGGAAGGAAGCTGAAAGAAAACAGATATAACCTATATTTAAATTATCCTTGGTTTTGGGCAGCAGGGGACGTGGTGGATAATGCTTCAGCCTCACCGCGCCAAAGATCCCGGTTCGTTCACGGATCCGGGTCACTGTCTACGTGGAGTTTGCGCATTCTCCCCGTGTCTGCGCGGGTCTCACCCCCACAACCCAAAGATGTGCAGGATAGGTGGTTGTGCCTGGTGCATTTTCCCAAATTTGGAAAAAAGTACATTACAAAACAACATTATCCTTGACTAAGATATAGCTGATAGACGTGCACCTTGTTTCGTTCATCGGATGCCTGGCGTTTAAGAAGGCACATTGTATCGAATATGGTACGAAAAGGCGGATATTATAACTGTCAGTGAGAACAGATTGTCTGCAAGGCCTTGGCGACAATTAATGCACTGAAGACGGCAGCAAAAGTCATGTAAATGCTTGCAGCATAACAACCGTGCAGATGGAACGCAGACCTTTAAAATCATAAAATATTTACATTGCAAAAAGGGAGAAAATACTTCACCTTCCGATGCAGTTGAAACATGGAAACCTAATATTTCCAGAAATCCATCCACAAAAGCATCTGGGGGAAATAAAACATAGACTCGTTCAATACAGACTGAGAATCTAAAACGTGGTCTCACATCACGTATTTAGGATGAGTTGCACTTAAGGGGATGTCTGATCACACTAACTGGAAAATAGGAATCGAATAATTGTCGAGACTGTTAGATGTAACCACACTGCTGAAGAGAGGATGACTTCTGGTGTAATTGGAAGCGTTCCTTTCTCTGAGCCAAAAAATCATGGTTCCAGCCCCACCCCATGACCTGACGGTAAAGGCAGCTGCTTCTTTAACACGGCCAAACATGTTAAGTGTCAGGCTCCAAAAATGGTTCCACCAGGTCAAGAGTCACACTTCATGGGGAGTGGCACCGCACAAACTAAAGCACTCTCGCGAAAGACTAGCAACCTGTTAACACATACCTCGGTGTGGCAAGCGACAACTGAGCAACTATTTGCCTAGGTGCGGGGAGAGAATGGGAATCATTCAACGATGGAATGAGATAAGATATATATGAATCCGCGGACCCATGTGTACAGCTGCCGGGATTGAAAACCAATTAAAATATATTTTGATTGTATATTTCACAACATTGCCTCTAATAAGATTGTTGCTCCAATTTTCCCTTGAATGCAATTTTCTAGTCCTTTAAGTTTTCAATTGAGTCATGTCATGCCAGAAGTGCGAACAAACAAAGAACAAAGAAATGTACAGCACATGAACAGGCCCTTCGGCCCTCCAAGCCCGTGCCGACCATGCTGCCCGACTAAACTACAATCTTCTACACTTCCTGGGTCCGTATCCCTCTATTCCCATCCTATTCATGTATTTGTCAAGATGCCCCTTAAATGTCACTATCGTCCCTGCTTCCACCACCTCCTCCGGTAGCGAGTTCCAGGCACCCACTGCCCTCTGCGGAAAAAACTTGCCTCGTACATCTACTCTAAACCTTGCCCCTCTCACCTTAAAACTATGCCCCCTAGTAATTGACCCCTCTACCCTGGGGAAAAGCCTCTGACTATCCACTCTGTCTATGCCCCTCATAATTTTGTATACCTCTTTCAGGTCTCCCCTCAACCTCCTTCGTTCCAGTGAGAACAAACCGAGTTTATTCAACCGCTCCTCATAGCTAATGCCCTCCATACCAGGCAACATTCTGGTAAATATCTTCTGCACCCTCTCTAAAGCCTCCACATCCTTCTGGTAGTGTGGCGACCAGAATTGAACACTATACTCCAAGTGTGGCCTAACTAAGGTTCTATACAGCTGCAACATGACTTGCTAATTCTTATACTCAATGCCCCGGCCAATGAAGGCAAGCATGCCGTATGCCTTCTTGACTACCTTCTCCACCTGTGTTGCCCCTTTCAATGACCTGTGGACATGTACTCCTAGATCTCTTTGACTTTCGATACTCTTGAGGGTTCTACCATTCACTGTATATTCCCTACCTGCATTAGACCTTCCAAAATGCATTACCTCACATTTGTCCGGATTAATCTCCATCTGCCATCTCTCCGCCCAAGTCTCCAAACAATCTAAATTCTGCTGTATCCTCCGACAGTCCTCATCGCTATCCGCAATTCCACCAACCTTTGTGTCGTCTGCAAACTTAATAATCAGACCAATTACATTTTCCTCCAAATCATTTATATATACTACAAAGAGCAAAGGTCCCAGCACTGATCCCTGTGGAACACCACTGGTCACAGCTCTCCAATTAGAAAAGCATCCTTCCATTGCTACTCTCTGCCTTCTATGGCCTAGCCATTTCTGTATCCACCTTGCCAGCTCACCCCTGATCCAGTGTGACTTCACCTTTTGTACTAGTCTACCATGAGGGACCTTGTCAAAGGCCTTACTGAAGTCCATATAGACAACATCCACTGCCCTACCTACATCAATCATCTTAGTGACCTCCTCGAAAAACTCTATCAAGTTAGTGAGACACGACCTTCCCTTCACAAAACCGTGCTGCCTCTCACTAATACGTCCATTTGCTTCCAAATGGGAGTAGATCCTGTCTCGAAGAATTCTCTCCAGTAATTTCCCTACCACTGAAGTAAGGCTCACCGGCCTGTAGTTCCCGGGATTATCTTTGCTACCCTTCTTAAACAGAGGAACAACATTGGCTATTCTCCAGTCCTCCGGGACATCCCCTGAAGACAGCGAGGATCCACAGATTTCTGTCAAAGCCTCAGCAATTTCCTCTCCAGCCTCCTTCAGTATTCTGGGGTAGATCCCATCAGGCTCTGGGGACTTATCTACCTTAATATTTTTTAAGACATCCAACACCTCGTCTTTTTGGATCTCAATGTGACCCAGGCTATCTACACACCCTTCTCCAGACTCAACATCTACCAATTCCTTCTCTTTGGTGAATACTGATGCAAAGTATTCATTTAGTACCTCGCCCATTTCCTCTGGCTCCACACATAGATTCCCTTGCCTATCCTTCAGTGGGCCAACCCTTTCCCTAGCTACCCTCTTGCTTTTTATGTACGTGTAAAAAGCCTTGGGATTTTCCTTAACCCTATTTGCCAATGACTTTTCGTGACCCCTTCTAGCCCTCCTGACTCCTTGCTTAAGTTCCTTCCTACTTTCCTTATATTCCACGCAGGCTTCGTCTGTTCCCAGCCTTTTAGCCCTGACAAATGCCTCCTTTTTCTTTTTGACGAGGCCTACAATATCCCTCGTCATCCAAGGTTCCCGAAAATTGCCGTATTTATCCTTCTTCCTCACTGGAACATGCTGGTCCTGAATTCCTTTCAACTGCCACTTGAAAGCCTCCCACATATCAGATGTTGATTTGCCCTCAAACATCCGCCCCAATCCATGTTCTTCAGTTCCCGCCTAATATTGCTATAATTAGCCTTCCCCCAATTTAGCACATTCATCCTAGGACCACTCTTATCCTTGTCCACCAATACTTTAAAACTTACTGAATTGTGGTCACTGTTACCGAAGTGCTCCCCTACTGAAACATCTACCACCTGGCCGGGCTCATTCCCCAATACCAGGTCCAGTACCGCCCCTTCCCTAGTTGGACTGTCTACATATTGTTTTAAGAAGCCATCCTGGATGCTCCTTACAAACTCCGCCCCGTCTAAGCCCCTGGCACTAAGTGAGTCCCAGTCAATATTGGGGAAGTTGAAGTCTCCCATCACCACAACCCTGTTGTTTTTACTCTTATCCAAAATCTGTCTACCTATCTGCTCCTCTATCTCCCGCTGGCTGTTGGGAGGCCTGTAGTAAACCCCCAACATTGTGACTGCACCCTTCTTATTCCTGATCTCTACCCATATAGCCTCACTGCCCTCTGAGGTGGCCTCCCGCAGTACAGCTGTGATATTCTCCCGAACCAGTAGCGCAACACTAGATGGAACACTAGAACAGAGACCATTTGGCCCATCACGTCTACAAAGACGCTCCGAAAGTTGACTACACTCCCCCTCTACGCACTGTTGTGTAACCCCCGTCTAACCTTAAGACACAGAGGGGCAATTTAGCACAGTCCATTCACGTAACCTTGAAATCTTTAGACTTTGCGAGGAAACTGGAGCACTCGGAGTCAACTCAAGAAGACACGGGGAGAATGTGCAAACCCGACATAGATACACAATGTCAACCAAGTTCGATGTTGAACACAGTTCCTTTGCGCTCTGAGGCAACAGTTCCACCGCAGGCACGGTAGCACAGTTAGCACTGTTGCATCTCAGCACCAGGGACCCGGGTTCAATTCCCGGTGTGGGTCACGATCTGTGTAGACTCTGCACGTTCTCCCCGTGTTGCGCGGATTTCCTCCACGTGCTCCGGTTTCTTCCAACAAGTTCCAAACACATGCTGTTAGGTGAATTGGACATTGACAATACTCCCTTGATGTACCCATACAGGTGCTCGAGTGCGGCGACTCGGGTCTTCTCACAGTAACTTCATTAAAGTGTTAATGTGAGCCTATATGTGACAATAATAAAGATTATTATTGTAATTAATCACCTTTTTCTACCTGTTTTCTCTGGGGATTTATCATTTATGAGACAGTCTCCTGGAACAGATATAGTTTATGGATACTTCATTAAATAACACTAAATAGTACATGTGCCAGGACGCTCAGAACATTTTCAGCATGAAATAAATGAGTAAATAAATTAATCATTTCAATTCTTTTCCATCTAGTGTTGTACGGGGCAGACTTCAGGTCCAATATTTACCTCAACCCATCCGTGTGCTAGCGAGTCTCACATTCCGACCCGTCCGGAGATAAATACTTTATGCTTAATTGCCTATTACATTTATGATAGCTATCTTAAAGTAGGTTCTCCCGCGTTCTTGCCTCGCCAACATGTGGAATTATCACCGCTGTCCTTGCATGGCCAAGCACACACAAACTTGCCGAACATGATCAGCTCATCACTCACTATTTGAGAGAATAGAGTCTTAAACCCGATAGACTTGACCAGCTCGTTGTAATGTCTTACTGTTATTATCATTCTTGTCAATTGGTCTTGTACATTTCCTATGCCGCTGTTTTATTGTATGGTCACCAGATCCTTTGACAGATTGGTTCAACAATAACTGGACGTCTGAGTCCAATCGAGGACACTGCCCAACAGGACGGGTGTGAAGATCTTAGAGAGCATCCTGAAAGGTTCACTTGGAATTGTTCTGGACATTACAGATTTCAATAAGATAAATAGAATTTGGAAAATGTAGTTGTTTTATTTCTCCAGGGAGACCAAGTTTGAGAAAGTTCTCCAGAGATGTATAACACGATGCAATCGCGTAGCTCAGTCTAAACTCTTCCGGTTGCTAGAAAGAGCGAGAAAATAAGGACTCCGGATTCAAGCTGATTGACAAAACAAACATATGTGGAATTAGGATTATATTTAGCAGTGCTGGGTTAGCATTCGGAAGGCTGCGATGGAGGTATGAACAACTGGATCTTTCAAATGGGAAGTCATTAATTTTCTGACGACACCTATAAATGATGGGTAAGTCTGCCGGGAGCCTGCAGGGGAGTGGGAGGAAATGAGTTTATCTTGCGAAGAAGTTGCCAAGGACACGATTCTGGGACTAGTATTTGGCTGTGCTGTAATCAATCACGGGGTCTATTTATATCATCACCTTTAAAATTATTTCCAAACGCAATATCTTTCGAAGCAAATGCTTCCACTCAGGTCACAAACTGGACGCAAACTCAGTTGATTTTGCCTTTTCCCTTCCTATCATCCCAGTCACATTGTGTCAGGTCCGCAAAACGTGTTGCTCTCAGAGACAACATAGCAATGTGGAAAATAGTCACAGTGAGGAGACAGTCAGTGATAGGAAATCCATTTAACCATTGACCACAGAGGTCTTTGCACAAGTTGGCACTACACTGAACAAGGCGACCATTGTTCCTGGGGTCCGGGTGTCGGGGAGGCGGGGTTGGGGGGGGGTGGGGGAGCTGCTGGCTTTACGAACTCCACCGAGGCGCCAAGCGAGACTGCGCAGGGTTATTACAAATAAGTTGCTCATCCTCGAATGGAGGTAACATACACTCACAGACAGCAGCTCGACGTTGGGGGAATAACCGTCACACTGAAATTTCAATGGCAATTTAGAGTCGTACCCACCAATATAAAAAGGGAATCATGCGCTCTCACGTTCGCCCGCGGATCCTTGAAGATAGGGGCGAATGAGGAATCGCACAGAACGTCCTCATTGGCAAGATGGCACTCACGTTTGGTGATTCTGGGTGAGATGGTAACGTGTACAGCAAGCTAACAGACCACTAAAGCGAGTCTTTTAATTGTACTTACCGATTACAAACACCAACGTCGTGATCTATCAGAGCAGGAAGAGATCAGCCATGATTAGATTGAATGGAGAAGGCTCGAAGGGCTGAATTGCCGACCTCTGCTACTTGTTCCTATGTTTCTCTGAGAATAATCACACAATTGCGCCGGGGGCTGATGGACTTCAGGAATCATCACAAACACCAACAATATGATAGGCCATGTTGCGAATCACTCACTTCGACCTTATCAAACATTGAGAGATGGAGCTTTTGAGGTGTGGATCCAAACATACCAACAACATCAAGAATAGGAAACATCTCCCACTTCTCCCCGGTTCTATGAGTTTCCGAACAATCAAAAGCGGGAAGATCATCGGCCATTTGACTATTCATAACCGTCGAAATGGGGTATTTGGATTTCTTGGCTATGGAAACTAATATTCCCATTGACTTTATCGGCCATGCAGTGAATCAGATATATCCCCGTGTTGCCCTTCGCCTACTAAATATTTATACTTTGTGTCTGCATTGAATCCCCTCGAGAGATCCTTGTTCATGGGAGCTACAATCAGCACTTGCGGCTAATCGATCTTTGGGTAAATCAGATACAGCACACACTCGAATTTAGTTTTATTTTTCCAAGTGATGAGGCCGTTACAGGATTGGCCAGCATTTATAATCCAACGCTAATTAATCGAGGGAACATATCTTGAACCTCTGTTTTAACTATACTGTTGGGGATATCATTCTTTGATTGAATTAAGAGAGTTAGGCAGGCAACAAAAAAGCTTTTATTCAAAATGAGTTAACTTTTGAAGTCTCCCACTGTACAATACAAGCGTGTGTAGAAGTGGGCCATAATCTAATTGATTTTTAACAGTGTTTCATAGATTTCATAGAATTTTTAGTGCAGAAGGAGGCCATTCGGCCCATCGAGTCTGCACCGGCTCTTAGAAAGAGCACCCCACCCAAGTTCCACACCTCCACCCTGTCCCCATAACCAGTAACCCCACCCAAAATTAAGGGTAATTTTGGACACAATGGGCAATTTAGCATGGTCAATCCACCTAACCCGCACATCTTTGGACTGTGGGAGGAAACCGGAGCACCCGGAGGAAACCCACGCACACACGGGGAGAATGTGCAGACTCCGCACAGACAGTGACCCAAGTCGGGAATCGAACCTGGGACCCTGGAGCTGTGAAGCAATTATGCTATCCACAATGCTACCGCACTACCCAGTGTGAAGGAGATAGGGTCGTAAATTGTTGGGAATTTACGACAGAATCCGTGGAAGTGGCACACGCAGGGACCAGCTAAGTAGTAGCAAGACTGAGTTCCTTTAATTGGGAATTTGTTCTTGCTCTTCGGTACCATATGTTCAAACATAGCAAAGGGTTTCGTCAATAGGACATTACACCAGGGAATAACAGCAAACAGTGAAAACTACTCGGTAGATTGTTAGTACTAGAGTGTTAGTAGTAGTAATATGTGTTCAGATCGTTACAAATTTATGGAGTACATTATATGGGTCAATTTAGTGTCTGGTGCATGTACATGAATGCTAACTGATATTACGCCGGTTGACACGTGTAAAACTGTTTCTGTGTCTTCGACAGACACCGACCTCAAAAAAAGTGCTCGACTCGATATTTAAATTCCGAGAAACGGGCTCATGGAAATATGAGGGGGAAAAATGGGAACTGTCGGTTATCTTCATTAAAGACAGCGTTGCATTTCTTAAGAGAATGAATGTCCAAAGGATTCGAGAATAGAATCGTAATGAAGTGCTTCGAGAGGTTGGTCATGAAGTGCATCACCTTCATACTCCTAGAATTCCTTTATCTACTGCAATTCAAATACCACCGCAACCGGTCCACAGCAGACGCCATCTCCCTGGCCCTACACTCATCCCTAGAGCATACATCAGACTCTTATTTATTGACTAGCGCTCCACATTCAACACCATAAACCCAGCCAACCTCATATCAAAGCTCCAAAACCTAGGATTAGTTCCTCACTCTGCAACTGGATCCTACATTCTCTGACACACAGACCACAATAAGTAAGAATCAACAACAAAACCTCCTCCACAATATCCCTCAATACCGGGGCTCTGCAAGGCTGCGTACTTAGCCCCATACTATACTCCCTGTACACACACGACTGCGTGGAAAAATTTGGTTCCAACTCGATTACAAATTTGCTGACGACACGACCATAGTGTGCCGAATCTCGAAAAACGACGATTCAGAATACAGGAGGGGCATAGAGAACAGAGTGGAGTGGTGCAACGCCATAAATATATTCCACAAATCTAAAGAGCTGGTCATTGACTTCAGGCAGCAAGGTATTGTGCACAGCCCCGTCAGCATCAACGGGGCTGAGGTGGAGATGCTGTCCAACTTCTAATCCCTAGGGATGCACATCACCAAAAATCGGTCTTGGTCCACCCACGTCGTCACTACCACCAAGAAAGCACCATAGCACCTATAAGTCCACAGGAAACTAAGGAAATTCGGCATGACCACACTAACTAGTACCACGTTCACAGATGCACCATAGAAAACCTCCCATCTGGCTGCATCACAGCAAATGCTCGACCCAAGACTGCAAGACCGCAAGAAACTTCAGAGAGTCGTGAACACAGCCCAGTCCATCACAAGAACATTGGTACACGTGACAATAAACAAATCCACCCAAATCCGATCTATTTAGCGAGCGCCAGGGTCAACAAAAATCCGGAGGAAAATAATTTATAATTGACTGCTGGTAGTACGAATTTATAGTCTACAGACAGGATCTGAGCAGTACTCGACATTTCCAAGTCACTGTTTTTTTCCCATCAGATTACATTGCACACTTTCTGTAGACCACCGCACGGAGATAATGATGGACAGTAACGCATTTGTAAATAACTTAGAGAGGTGCGAGACGTAAAGACTCATAGTCAAGTGCTTTTTTTTGGACAGAACATGATATTGCTGGAAAAAAGAATTTCCCATGAAGCTCATCAACTTGCCTCCAGCTTGACAAGAACGCTAAAGAAACCAACAGCAAATGAAATAAAAATCTTTGCTGCTTTAAAGACTGCAGTGTTAGTTGCCCACTTTAATGACATTTGCGAGAATCCAGTTGGAATGAGCATGTTGTTTTACGACGATATTTTGGAAAGATTTCACGATGTATGAAATACATTCTGAGCTAAATTGGGCTAATATGCCACGGGGTAATGAAGATAATATTTATCTACAAACTCCCAATAAACAAACGATAAAGAACGGGGAACCATCAGACAGGAGACGAGGGCAGGTGAGCGATGAATTATGGGCTAATTAGAGAAATCTTCCCATATGGTTTCAGAGTCGTCAGCCAATCACAGAGCTCCGTCTGCAAATGAAAGAGAAACGGAAACAAATGCTGGAAAAACTCAACAGGTCATAGAGCATCAATGGAGAAAGCAAGAGGGCGAATGCTTGCTGTTCGTCTGATTATTCCCATGAGCTACCATGTCCCCAGAGCAAATCGTGATGTTCAGATTTCTCTGGAAAGGTGTGTGCGTTTAAAGAGACTCTGGGCGGCGATTAACAACTCGCTAAAACGATAGAAACACGAACATAGTGGCAAATATCAATGATGTACAATTCGAACATTGCAGTGATTGATTGAGAGCTCCTCAATCCAACCAGATAGTTTAAAACAGCTCAGAATTTAATAGAACAGTGCTCAGGATTCTTCTACTGTTTATTGGCCAGTGCTTTGCTCATTAGAGCAAACGATAACCCCTGCCACATTTCGAATCAATCCTTACACTGAAGTCTCCCTGGCAATTGCAGTCGAGGATCTGGTTTCCACTGATGCCAATTGAAGCAGCAAGCTTATGGCAGAAAGTCAGGGTATCATGTGGTAAAACCCATTGAAGACCAAGGAGAAAATCACATCAAATAATCGCCTTCAATATGGCCAATCGGCACATCATGGCGGCACCATCACTCAACAATGAATCATGTCCCTGTCGCCATTGTACCAACTTCATCTCGTAACTCCGTAATTCTTTACTTTCACACTACAGTTATATTCCTTTCTCAAGTCCAAGACAGCGTCATTAGAATATCAAACACATCATTGCAGCAACTTCTGTCTCGCTACGGGCAACAAAATGTTGTCTTCATCTGCAGTTATTTTCTTTTACTATTCATTCAAAACTGATCACTCGCAGTATTGACCTCATTCAAGTGAGTAAACATATCCCGCGATTTCTGCTGGGCTCACCGTCTCAGAGTTTAAATACGTCTATCAAATGTCCCTTCAATGTCCTCCAAAATCCCGAAAGTAACATGTCATACAACGTAGAAGAACATGGAGCATAGAATCGTACTGCACAGAACAGGTCCTTCGGCCCTCGATGTTGTGCCGAGCTTTGTCCGAAACCAAGATCAAGCTATCCCACTCCCCGTCATTCCGGTGTGCTCCATGTGCCTATCCAATAACCGCTTGAAATTTCCTGAAGTGTCCAACTCCACTATCACAGCAGGCAGTCCATTCCACATCCTAACCACTCTCTGAGTAAGGAACCTACTTCGGTCTTCCCTCCTATATCTCCCACCCCGTAGCTTATAGTTCTCTCCCCCTGTAACATCTACATTCACCCGAGGAAATAGTCTCTGAACGTCCCCCTCATCATCTTATAAACCTCTATTAAGACGCCTCTCATCCTCCTCCGCTCCAAAGAGAAAAGCCCGAGCTCCCGCAACCTTTCCTCATAAGACATACTCTCCAAACCAGGCAGCATTCTGGTAAATCTGCTTTGCACCCTTTCTAATGCATCCACGTCCCTCCTATAGTGAGATGACCAGAACTGCACACAATACTCCAAATGTGGTGTCACCAGGGTCCTGTACAGTTGCAGCATAACCCCACGGCTCTTAAACTCAAGCCCCCTGTTAATAAACGCAAACTCGCTTTAGGCCTTCTTCACGGATCTTTACCACTTGAGTGGCAACGTTCAGAGATCTGTAGACATGAACCCCAAGATCTCTCTGTTCCTCCATATTCCACAGAACCCTGCCGTTGACCCTGTAATCCGCATTCAAATTTGCCCAACCAAAATGAATCACCTCGCACCTATCAGAGTTAAACTCCATCTGCCACTTTTCGGCCCAGCTCTGCATCCTATCAATGTCTCTTTGCAGCCTACCACAGTCCTCCACCTCATCCACTACTCCACCAATCTCGGTGTCATCAGCAAATGTACTGACCCTCCCTTCAGCCCCCTCCTCTAAGTCAGTTATAAAAATCATAAATAGCAGGGGTAATGAAGATAATATTTATCTACAAACTCCCAATAAACAAACGACAAAGAACGGGGAACCATCAGGCAGGAGAAGAGGGCAGGTGAGCGTTGAATTATGGGCTAATTAGAGAAATCTTCCCATATAGTTTCAGAGGCGTCAGCCAATCACAGAACTCCGTCTGCAAAAGAAAGAGAAACGGAAACAAATGCTGGAAAAACTCAACAGATCATAGAGCATCAATGGAGAAAGCAAGAGGGCGAATGCTTGCTGTTCGTCTGATTATTCTCATGAGCTACCATGTCCCCAGAGCAAATCGTGATGTTCAGATTTCTCTGGAAAGGTGTGTGCGTTTAAAGAGACACTGGGCGGCGATTAACAACTCGCTAAAACGATAGAAACACGAACATAGTGGCAAATATCAATGATGTACATTTCGAACATTGCAGTGATTGATTGAGAGCTCCTCAATCCAACCAGATA
Source organism: Scyliorhinus torazame (assembly GCF_047496885.1). Taxonomy (NCBI): domain Eukaryota; kingdom Metazoa; phylum Chordata; class Chondrichthyes; order Carcharhiniformes; family Scyliorhinidae; genus Scyliorhinus; species Scyliorhinus torazame. The sequence continues at coordinate 184,637,459 of NC_092711.1, read as the reverse complement.
GTTTAAAACAGCTCAGAATTTAATAGAACAGTGCTCAGGATTCTTCTACTGTTTACTAGGCCAGTGCTTTGCTCATTAGAGCAAACGATAACCCCTGCCACATTTCGAATCAATCCTTACACTGAAGTCTCCCCGGCAATTGCAGTCGAGGATCTGGTTTCCACTGATGCCTATTGAAGCAGCAAGCTTATGGCAGAAAGTCAGGGTATCATGTGGTAAAACCCATTGAAGACCAAGGAGAAAATCACATCAAATAATCGCCTTCAATATGGCCAATCGGCATATCATGGCGGCACCATCACTCAACAATGAATCATGTCCCTGTCGCCATTGTACCAACTTCATCTCGTAACTCCGTAATTCTTTACTGTCACACTACAGTTACATTCCATTCTCAAGTCCAAGACAGCGTCATTAGAATATCAAACACATCATTGCAGCAACTTCTGTCTCGCTACGGGCAACAAAATGTTGTCTTCACCTGCAGTTATTTTCTTTTACTATTCGTTCAAAACTGATCACTCGCAGTGTTGACCTCATTCAAGTGAGTAAACATATCCCCCGATTTCTGCTGGGCTCACCGTCTCAGAGTTTAAATACATCTATCAAATGTCCCTTCAATGTCCTCCAAAATCCCCAAGGTAACATGTCATACAACGTAGAAGAACATGGAACATAGAATCGTACTGCACAGAACAGGCCCTTCGGCCCTCGATGTTGTGCCGAGCTTTGTCCGAAACCAAGATCAAGCTATCCCACTCCCCGTCATTCCGGTGTGCTCCATGTGCCGATCCAATAACCGCTTGAAATTTCCTGAAGTGTCCGTCTCCACTATCACAGCAGGCAGTCCGTTCCACATCCTAACCACTCTCTGAGTAAGGAACCTACTTCGGTCTTCCCTCCTATATCTCCCACCCCGTACCTTATAGTTCTCTCCCCCTGTAACAGCTACATTCACCCGAGGAAATAGTCTCTGAACGTCCACTCTATCTATCCCCCTCATCATCTTATAAACCTCTATTAAGTCGCCTCTCATCCTCCTCTGCTCCAAAGAGAAAAGCCCGAGCTCCCGCAACCTTTCCTCATAAGACATACTCTCCAAACCAGGCAGCATTCTGGTAAATCTGCTTTGCACCCTTTCCAATGCATCCACGTCCCTCCTATTGTGAGATGACCAGAACTGCACACAATACTCCAAATGTGGTCTCACCAGGGTCCTGTACAGTTGCAGCATAACCCCACGGCTCTTAAACTCAAGCCCCCTGTTAATAAACGCAAACTCGCTTTAGGCCTTCTTCACGGCTCTTTACCACTTGAGTGGCAACGTTCAGAGATCTGTAGACATGAACCCCAAGATCTCTCTCTTCCTCCATATTCCACAGAACCCTGCCGTTGACCCTGTAATCCGCATTCAAATTTGCCCAACCAAAATGAATCACCTCGCACTTATCAGAGTTAAACTCCACCTGCCACTTTTCGGCCCAGCTCTGCATCCTATCAATGTCTCTTTGCAGCCTACCACAGTCCTCCACCTCATCCACTACTCCACCAATCTCGGTGTCATCAGCAAATGTACTGACCCACCCTTCAGCCCCCTCCTCTAAGTCAGTTATAAAAATCATAAATAGCAGAGGACCCAGCACTGATCCCTGTGGTACACCGTTGGTAATTCGTCTCCAGTCTGGAAAATTTTCCATTCCCCACCACCCTCTGTCTTTTATGTGGTAGCCAGTTACTTATCCAATTGGCCAAATTACCCTCTATCCCACACCTCCTTACTTTCTTCATGAGCCTACCATGGGGAACCTTATCAAACGCCTTACTGAAATCCATGTATACGACATCAACTGCTCTACTTTCATCTACAGACTTAGTTACCTCCTCAACGAATTCAATCAAATTTGTGGCAAGACTTACCCTTCACGAATCCGTGTTGACAATCCCGGATTAAGCTGCATCTATCCAAATGGTCTATTAATCCTATCCCTCAGGACCTTTTCCATTAACTTACCGACCACCGAAGTAAGACCAACCGGCCTATAATTACCAGGGTCATTCCTATTCCCTTTCTTGAACAGAGGAACAACATTCGCCTCTCTCCAGTCCTCTGGCACTATCCCCGTGGACAGTGAGGATCCAAAGATCAAAGCCAAAGGCTCGGCAATCTCATCCCTTGCCTCCCAAAAATCCTAGGAAATATCCCATCTGGCCCAGGGGACTTGTCGACCCTCAGATTTTTCAAAATTGCTAATATATCTTCCCTCAGAACATCTAACTACTCCAGCCTACCCGCCTGTATCACACTCTCATCCTCAAAATCATAGCCCCTCTCCTTGGTGAACACTGAAGAAAGGTATTTATTCTACGCCTCTCCCATCTCTTTGTACTCCATGCACAAGTTCCCACTACTGTCCTTGACTGGCCCTAACCTCACCTGGAGTTCCACATGGTTGGAGGCATGTTCATGAACTCTCCCAAATATCCAAAAGCATTCCCTCGGTGCGGTGCCCAGAGGAGAACATTACAATTGTGCTGAAGCCCAAAGAGTATTGTATATTGAATATGCTCACTCTTGCTCTCTGAGTCCCAGTAAAAAACGCTTAGGAATATGTATGATATGTCAACTGTTCCATCACGCTACCGAGGTATCTTCAGTGACAAGTGCTTTTACACACACGACCTTCCGTCATGTTCCACCTTTACTTTTGCCCACTTGATTTGTTTTTTCCTCCACCACCTCTCCATCCGAAGAATTGTTTCTTCCCTTGATTCTCCAATGTTTCCCCTTCCCGGGTCCCACTAATTCCTTCGCTCAGGTCAAGGCCAAACATCCCCTTGGGGGATGGCCAAACATGGCCAAACTCCATGGACCTGAAAGTCTTTGCTCCTTCATGGGAGCTCCAAAATCTCTGCATCCACTTATCACAGGCCGGACGCGATTACACTCTCCACTTGGAGATGACACAAACCTCTCCGGGCTCTATGCGACAATTGTATTTACTGCCCCAATGTGTCCTCGTTCTCTGTATCCGGAAATAATATCGAACTCTCTCGTGCACTAGCCTCATTTAAAAACCAAGCAGTAAAGTGATTCAGTGGCTGAACAATTCTGGTCTTTATATTGCTGACTTGGCAGTATTGCGTTAAATCAAGACTAGCAATGAAAACATTGAAATGAAAGACATTGTCGACCAAACGAAGCTTAAGTCGTTTAAGTTTGGCTGGTAAATGTATTTGAAAAAGCAGAAACATATTTAGGATGGAATGTTCGACATGGTCAAGTGACCCAATCAGACGCAAAATAAAATGCTACTGATGACTTTCGAGTGCGCACAGTACGTTTTGACATGACTTTGCATGAATGGATTTTAATGTAAATTCGTTCCAGGTTTCACCAATCTATGAATCATAGAATCATAAAACGTACAGTTCAGAAGTTGCTTCACTGACAAGATTTGATAATAAGAAAGTAAAATCCCATAGGACAGCAGGATGCCAGCACGTGTTCGACAAATTGAAAGACGTACCCAATACTACAGCTGTTCCAGCAGCACAGGAGTATGCAAAAATGAGTTAGTTTTGACGGCATGATGCCTCAAACAGCTGAACAGGAAATTAAGACGCAAGTGGGATATTTTTCACGGAACTTGCATCACGTCGTACAGAATATTTCGCAGTAAAACAAGGCACTCAAAGGACAAATCTTCCTCTTCCGCTGCCGCCCGTATCGTCGCCGGCACGACGGATATGCCAACGGACCACTTAAGTGTCTATTGAACTTGAGGGCGCGAATTTCCAGTCTGGGGCTCGGCGCGAGCAGCAAATCCCGTCCAATTTGTTTACCCGCTGTGCAGAATTGTTCAGTGTATATCGCAAAAACATCTTCATATTTATATGCAGTGAACAACATATTTTGAATTTCCGGTATACGTTTCTGAAAGTGAAACTGTGTTTGCCAGCTTTTGTTTTGTGGCATGCGACCGCTCGCTTTACACATTATTCACAAGGTTGGACGAGAATAAATACTGATGGAATGAAGTCTATTATTGCAACAGCAAAAACTATTGTCACGACTGATGCTTTGAGAGTACAATGGGACAGTTACATTTGCATGAATCAATATCATACAAAATGTTTTGCGAAAATAAAAACTGTTATTTAATCAATTAAGGGTTTTTTTGCAGCTTGTGACTCGTGAGAATGGATGCGACCTGTTTAAGCTATTTTTCTGAAAAATTATGCCGTCACATTTCATCTTCTGTGTATTTCTGTTTGTGCTTGTAAATGATTTAGTTGAGAAGGGCATTTCTTTACGGAGACCATTGGTCTGGAGGTGTTGACCTTCTATAAGCGAGTGTAGCCTCGAAGCTTTTTCCCTGTGGACCGGCAATTGGAGAGAGTCTTTAAGTAAAGTTTTTATTGGACGACGTTTACGGTGGAACAGTAACCTTGTGTCCTTAAGGTGTATTTTTCTCTTTTGAACAAAAAGTTTACTTTCATTTTTAAAATTCCATAAAGTGGCACGGGACTGCTCGCTGCTGAGCTGAGTATGGTTCTTTCTTGTTTCCAAACTACGAATAAATATGTATCCAAGTTTCCTTCAGGGATTTGTTTTGCCCAAGAAGTAACATCTTTTGTGTTCTTCACAAATGCATACCGTCAATATATCGTGTCGCATAATTGTATTGAACAAATGCAGTTCAATAAAATATACATTGTTAAATTAAATATATATGCAATGTCATTCATGAATAATGTTTATGAATTTGAAAGGGCGCTTAAAATATTTATCAACGACATATTTTAGCGACAAAAAAACATTGGTGCGAGGTTTTAACTCGGAGTGAGAAAACTCAGATTCAGAAAAGGGCAGCAACAAACTCATGACCTCAATTCCCTCTCACCACACACACAGACACACACACACAAAGATAAAGACGCTCACACACACAGACACGCCTCCCGCACACACAAACATGCCCACACCTATGCACACAAACACACGTACATAGAACATAGAACATTACAGCGCAGGACAGGCCCTTCGACCCTCGATGTTGCGCCGACCGGTGAAACCACCCTAAAGCCTCTACACTATTCCCTTATCGTCCATATGTCTATCCAATGACCATTTGCATGCCCTTAGTGTTGGCGAGTCCACTACTGTTGCAGGCAGGGCATTCCACGCCCTTACTACTCTCTGAGTAAAGAAACTACCCCTAACATCTGTCGTATATCCATCTCTCCTCAATTTAAAGCAATGTCCCCTCGTGCTAGACATCACCATCAGGGAAAGACGGCTCTCACTGTCCACCCTATCCAACCCTCTGATCATCTTGTATGCCTCAATTAAGTCACCTCTTAACCTTCTTCTCTATAACGAAAACAGCCTCAAGTCCCTCAGCCTTTCCTCATAAGATCTTCCCTCCATGCCAGGCAACATTCTGGTAAATCTCCTCTGCACCCTTTCCAATGCTTCCACATCCTTCCTATAATGCGGCGACCAGAATTGCACGCAATACTCCAACTGTGGCCGCACCAGTGTTTTGTATAGCTGCAACATGACCTCATGGCTCCGAAACTCAATCCTTCTACCAATAAAAGCTAACACACCATACGCCTTCTTAACCACCCTCTCAACTCTACATCCACACAAATAGACAAACGCACTCATTTATACATACGTACATACAGAAACACATGCCTACAAACCACAAACACATCTAGACACACAGCCCATCGGCACACACACACCAGTGGCTTCCTCCGAGAATTCACGCTCTCTCTCGAAAACAGACAACCATACACGCAGGTACAGGCACAGACGCATATACAAGCACATACCCAAACGTTTCGTACGCACACATGAACAAACACACTCAATAAAACTCCCACACACACACATTCAAAAAATCGCACACAGAGACATATATAGACGGAAACTTACTTAGGCGCAAATATGCATGCTACACACATACACTTAAACCCACGCTCCAACACATTCGCACACAGACACCACCATATTGCCACATGAAAAAAAACATAGGATCCCACACTCACAGCCGCAGTTGTTCACAGTGTTACACACACGTTAACTCTCCTCGCACATAAAAAGGCACACTCAACTCCCAGCAAATACATCCATACCACCACCAGCACAGCTGGAGACATTCACTCGCTCATGCCCACATACCTAAAACTACTTTCTAACGCAAACCCCTGCTCACAATTTGAATTCCTTCCCTCACTCCCAGTAAATCTCTCACTTAAACGAAGCTACAGAGCCGCACCCACTCTTTATCCCTCCCCAAGACCAGCTACCGAGCCACCTTATTTCTCTCTCTTGCTCTCACTCACACACACTGATAGATATACTTGCCTACATGCACACAGACACTCGTACTGATAGGCAGACAAAGCACACGTTCACAAGAAGGTCAGAGGTAGGTACACACTTTCCCTCTCATACACAGCAGCATAAGGATGCCAACACACGGACACTCAGACGCGACCACACACATAAAACAGACATATGGAATCTGCTACTCTGAACCTGTGCAAGCCAAGTGAACCGCACAGAAACTGACCGAGTCTCTCACTCACAGACAAATATATTCGTAAATACTCAAAAACTCCAACCACAGCAAGCTCTCTCTCTCTCTCTGAGTTTTTGATGAACCTAGGTTCCGAGGTTGCATGTAGGCCCCACGTTCGCTTTAACACACCCTCCCGTTTCCCAAGACGCGAACAGCACCAACAATTTCTGGAAACAGAGAAAACTAACAGGGTTCAACTAGTTCTAGCTGCAGCGGATGCACCATCTCACCATTGGTTGAAGGCCGGGTCAGTGGAATTGAGTCATCAGTAAGGGAGCGTTGAAATGATGGAGGATCAGTAATGAGAGATTGCTGCACTGTACAATAATATTTTGCAGGTCAATTGATTCGATAGATTATAAAGATAAGCTCAACGTAACAAGGAACATGACAAAAAAGATAAAAATGAGAGACAGAGGAAAAAGCAGGCTGCAAATGTAATGGCGGGCGCTGAACGTATCTTTTGATAAGAAGATAAGGAAATATTTAGCAGAATGAGCGTCGGCGCTCTCGAAGTGAGTCTGTGGGAATAAGTATGGTTGGCAAGGAAATAACAGATTGTTACAAAAAGGAACATTCATGGGCCATCACTGTGGACTGTACGAATAGCATCACAGGAATAGCTCAAAATTAGGAGCTCTAAGAGAACGAAGAACTCAGGAAAATTATATTGATCAACAAAATGGTGGGGCAACGTTTTCTCATAGTGGCAATCTGTGAAATATTGCTGTTCTCAGCGGAGTTACCCAGGCTGGGTGAGACAGGAGCAGCGAAAGTATCCCTAGCTCTCCAACATTCCTCACTCAGTCTGGGTGAGGTCAGAGCAGCGAAAGTACCCGTTGCTACATCGGCCAATAATAAAGTCTCAGAGTGGTCCACACACCCCCACCCTACGTTTTGACGACAGTAACTACCGTAAAGGGGATGCATAACGAAGCAACGGAAAGGTAAATGGTTCAGACAACGGCGGCAGGGCCGGACAGAAGAGTGGGGACATATCCCGTTGGATATTTAGAGGGCAAGTCGGACCAGCGGGAATGATTCGGGTTGATAATAAGGGTGACAGGTCCATTCGGGCAGGGTCACAAAAGCGCAGTCAAAGTAGAGGTTGGGAAAGTCCGGAAGGGCGTGTACTGAGCAAGAAGAGGGTCACTGCGGTAGGGAGAGGGTTATTAGGGAGAGGATCGTACGCACGTTGGGGGAATTGAACCGCGGGTGTCGGATCAGAGTGTGGTCCGTTCGGGTGAGGGTTTGCCAGTCATGGGAAGGTCAGGCATGGGCGGTGTCCGCCAGTACGTCCGGATGGTTAGACTCGGAGAGGGTATCTCTCAGGGAGGGGAGGCTAAGTTTCCGGGAGCTGGTGTCACTCCGGCGGCAGGGTTGAGGCATTGAGACGGGGGACAGTGCAGGAGAGGGCATATCAATCCAGTAGAGATGTATAATTCGGGGAGACAAGGCGGCAGTTCGGGAGTTGGGGGACCTGAATCGGAAAGGGGCTCAGTCGGGGGCGGGGTTTCGGAGCGGGATTGGGTGTCAGTCCAGAAGAGAGGTGATTTTTCGGAGGGGTAGGGAGGTGGTGGAGGGCGGGACGTTCAGGGGCGGGAGGGGGGGTTATTGGTCAGTCTGGAAGAAGGGGTGTCAGTCCGAAAGCGGAAGTGTCAGTCCAGAGGGGTTTCAGTCCGGGAGCAGGGTGTCAATTAACCTGATGGGGGAGAGGATCAGTCCTGACGGAGGTTTGTCATTCTTGTAGAGGAGGAGCTAATGTCCACTCCATGCGGGTCACTAGGAGACAGGGTCATTACGGGAAAGGATATGTTCGTCCAGGAGGAGCACTCTCAGTCTGGAAGGGCAGTCCGTCCGGAAGGTGGGAGATCTCGATGTTGAAAAATGTCCTCAGAAGCTCAGAGGAAAATTAACATCAGAGTAGCGTAATATGAGCAGAGAATACGTCGATCTAGACATAATCACAATACTAATGTAATTCTAACGTTTATTGTGAAACGTATTAGATACCAATGTGGCGAAATTATGATTCCGTTGTCCATGCGCTGGTCAGAGAACATCTGCATTTACTGTGCACAGTATTCATCTCCTTATATAAGAAGCTAAGTCTCTGCGCTAAATGCACTTCAGGCAATGGTCATGCGACGAATAATGGGAATGGTGGAATTGACGTATGGCAAAAGAATGGAATTCTATCCATGGAAGGATAGAACAGTCAAATTTGACCTGATTAAAACTTGGTTTTAAGACACTGACATTCCTTTACTTTCTCGGTGTGGAGTGAATGTTTTGTTTTGGGGTAAGCTAGGAAGATTGTTCACTATTGAGATGTAAGGTATCACCCGTTCACATAGGCATGACGATAATTTTATGTGCGTCTCTCTCTCTCTCTCTCTCTTGAAGGTTCATGCTTCAGGAACTGTCTTGCTCAGATGACAGTGGAAGCAGATTCGTCGAATAATTAGGGGCAGAATTGGATTGGTTATTGACCAGTTTGTGGTGGCCGCTTATGTGTGGTTGAGAGCACAGGTTACAATCTTATCAACCGTGATCGTTTTTAAGAATGTGCAGGCTCGTACAAGTGAGACGCCTTCTCCTTTTCTTAATGCTACATTCGCATGCTAGTAGCTTCTACGCATGTTAATGGTCAGTACCAAATAAGATCGTTAGTATTGTGGAAGAGACAGGTTGTCGGTGGTCGTTACTGTGGGAGTACTCCACTGTCAGAAGATCTGACCTCATGGGTCGCTTTAACTCTAGCGTCAGAACCTAGAGAGTGTTGCATTGCCAGATGCTCAGTGCTCAGGGAGCACTGGACTTTCAGAGCCCCAGTTCTGAGTGGGTGCTGCCCAACGACCAAGGAACCTATTTCCTGTCAGCAGATCAGAACTTAGTGCAGAGACGTGGGCCAATACTGAAGGAGTGCTGCATTGTTGGCGTTCAGCACCGAGTGTGTGTTGAACTGCACCGTGGCTAGTACAGAAGGGACAATGCATAGTAGGTGCGTCTCCATTGAAAGGCCACAACTCATTTAATACTCAGTAGTGAGGGAGTGTTGTAATACCGGGTGTCAATTGCTGCTGGAGAGCCGCAGAATTGGGACATCATTACTGAGAGTGTGCTGCATCAATGGACAGTGAGTGAGCAGGGCATTGTGTGCATTGTCACACAGTCCATACTGAAAGAGTGGCACAGAGTCGTAGCATTAGTACTGAGCGAGTTCTTAGTTGGAAGCGTCAGTGCTGAGGGTGGGCCACACTGTCAGTTGGTTAGTGCTGATCAATAGCCGGACTGCCTAGAGGGCAGGAAGAATGACGATGTGTTACTTTCCATCTTTTGTGCGTTCTGTCACTACTCTCTCTCTCTCTCTCTCTCTCTCTATCTCTCTCTCTCTCTATCTATCTCTATCTATCTATCTCTATCTATCTATCTATCTATCTATCTATCTATCTATCTATCTACCTATTTATCTATCTATTTATCTATCTATCTATCTAACTATCTATCTATCTCTATCTCTCCCTCCCACCTTCCCTATCTCTCGCTCTCTCTCCCTCTTTGTCGCCCTCTCTCTCCCTCTCTCTCCCTCTCTCACTCTGTCTCTCTCTCTATCTCTATCTTTCTATCTCTCCCATTCTTAGCCACTTTTCCCTATTCTTCCCTGTCCCTCCCTCTCTACCAGTTTCTATCTATGGTTTCTGCCATTTTAGATTCATGCCTTCGCCCGAGATCAGTCTCAGTATTCGATTTCTTACATGTAGGCCCCAAGTTTCCTTTAACACCCACGCTCCACCTGACACAGATGTGGACAGTTAATTTCCCCCCATTCTCCCCTCTGCCTTAAACCTCCATGAGCAGGCAGCAGTGGATTACAACATCGCAAAACTATCTTGTCTTAATTTATTGTGATAATGAATCCACTCCGGAAAGCACGTTTCGACAATTAATTCAGGTTTCCATTCCGGTGCTGAAAGTGAAAATCAGCCCTAATTACTATGACAGACAATGTTGTCAGCCTGGAACATGGACCTTCGATCCAAATTCAGTGAGCTGATGTTCGACACCTGGACTGGCCAATGCAGAGATTCAATGTCAGAAATTTTGGCGTTTCAGCTCTCCCAACCAACTCTGAATGCGAAACGAAATTAGGACATTTAGGAAACTATCAGTGATTGATTCTTACTCCTTATTTTATGCTTTGAAGAATCAAAATAAAGGGATATTTCAGCAGATTCTTCAACTGCTCTCGGAACTGCGTCTGCATCACGGCGCAAATCCCAGTATTTGTGCAGCAACTCAAGATTTGCAGCATGAGGATCAATTCTACAACACGCCATTCTGGGCATGTGGAATTACACAACAAATATTGGATCCGCCACCCTATTGAATGAAGCATTAACCATAATAGAACGAAAGTTGCGAGATTTCAAACATTAAAATTATAGATTTTCATCGACACTCCATTTCTTCGCCTCTGGTACTCTCTCCACGGTTGTGAGCGCAAAATATACGGCGGACTCTACTAAACTGTGTTTGACGGTGAAACATTCAGTGGTAGAATGAGGAGAAATGGCAACCATCGTGTTGGAACATTGTGAAGGAAGCCGTTTGCTACCCAGACTGGAGAGAATAGATCATACATTGTGACATGACAAGACTAAGGGACGTTCGACAGCTTTCCTGTCAAGTTAACATAAAATGCAAGAAAGGGGTCCTTTACATAGCTCAGCCCAGCCATAGTTCCCAAAACCACTGCCGAGGTTTTGTCGTGCAATATTTACTTTTCAGCAGAGAGCAACAAATTCCACAACTCGATCAAAGGTAAAATTTACGGTGAACAAAACACAACTTTTGGTAGATACATAGAATAATAAAAATAATCTTTGTTGTCACATGTAGCCTGATATTATCACTGCAATGAATTTACTGGGAAAAGCCCCTAGTCGCCACATTCCGGCGCATATCCGGGTTCACAGGGAGAATCCGGAATGCCCATACTACCTAACAGCACGTATTTCGAGACTTGTGAGAGGAAGCCGGAGCACCCGGTAGAAACCCACACAGACACCGAAAGAGCTCCACACAGAGAATGATCCAAACCGCGAATCGTACCTGTTACCCGGGGCTGTGCTACCGTTACGCCCCCAGTTAGGCAGTTAATAAACTCTTGCCGAACTCATGTTCATCAGAGTTTTTTAAAATCAGGGAGGCAGTAATTAGTTTCAAATACAACGCTCTGAAGCAACCCACCAATCACTTTCTCCTTTACTTTCCACTGTCCATCAGTCATTCCATTCAACTCATTCATAATGCTGCCAAGAAACACAACCTCAGCACAGCAAAATCTGCCCCACCTCAGTCATCATTCTGCAGGGAAAGATTGTCCTCTCCTTCTTCTGCCCAACTCCTCATCCCGCTCTCGTGGAACATTAGCAGGCAATCACAGGAGGTAAAAAACTTGCCACTTTTCCTCCTCGATCCACTCCTTCAGGATGAAGCAAATTTCATTTGAACCTCCTTCAATTTTATGGACTTTATTCCCTGTTCCCAATGCAGTCTGATTTGCATTGAGAAGAGTAAAGGGAAGCTGGGTGAGCGCTTTTCAGAACAGGATCCCCGAATGGAATAAACCGGCAACTTCTCGCGTGTCATTTCAACTCCGGACCTTGCTCTCTTGCCCACATGTCCGCAATTTGAGGCAGCACGGTAGCATTGTGGATAGCACAATTGCTTCACAGCTCCAGGGTCCCAGGTTCGATTCCGGCTTGGGGCACTGTCTGTGCGGAGTCTGCACATCCTCCCCGTGTCTGTGTGGGTTTCCTCCGGGTGCTCCGGTTTCCTCCCACAGTCCAAAGATGTGCAGGCTAGGTGGATTGGCCATGATAAATTGCCCTTAGTGTTGGGTGGGGTTACTGGGTTATGGGGATCGGGTGGAGGTGTTGACCTTGGGAAGGGTGCTCTTTCCAAGAGCCGGTGCAGTCTCGATGGGCCGAATGACCTCCTTCTGCACTGTAAATTCTATGTTAATTGGCCGGCTGCGATGTTGCAGAGAAGCAAAAAGCAAAGTGGTTGAGCAGCATCGTATCTTCCTGTATCGCATCTTACAGCCGTCAGCACTGGACATTGATGTCAACCACTTCAGACAATGACATTTCTCCTTCATCTTACTGCATTTTGCATATCCTGAAAATGTTTTGTTTCGTTGCAACCCCTCTTCTCCCCCAAAATATGTTATTTTGCTTTCACGGAGCATTTAACTTATTGTGATACCTGACTTTTATTTAGCAACACGGAACATCTCCTACTTTATCGTTCTTCTGCCCGAGACCGAAACAACTTTGTTCCAAACTCTCCACGCTCCCACCTTTCACTGACCTTCTCCTCTGCTACAGCTGTTCCACCTAATATAATATATAACCAATCTTATTTCAACCTCATTTTTCATCTGATTAATACAGACTCAACACATTAACTATCGTTTGTCATTCCACAGTTATTTCCAGCCCTGCTGCGTTTTTCCAGTATGTTATGTATGAGCTTCAGATTGCAGCCTACGCTATATTTTGGGTTTATTCCGCAAAATTCTATGTTCCAAGTACCCTGTCATAGAGGTCAGCCCACTAATGTCCATTGAGCAAAACAATGAAGCCAGGGAGATGCAAAGCAAAGTATTTCCACTTATAATTGGCAATGTGAAACAATTGAAAGGAAATAAACTGGTGCGATCTAGCACAAGAATAAATTATTAGTTGCACCCCTGAGGCCACAGGAGATACTGAAAAACCACAATGGGAATAGAGAAATGCAGTCACTACGCCAGTGGTTGACAAGGCTCATAATTATAATAATCGCTTATTGTCGCAAGTAGACTTCAATGATGTTACTGTGAAAAGTCCCTAGTCGCCACATTCCGGCACCTGTTCGGGCAGGACGACACGGTGCTGGCCTTGTTCTGCATTACAAGCCAGCTGTTTAGCCCACTGTACTAAGCCAGCCCCTGAACTAAGAACATTAGAACTAGGAGCAGGAGTAGGCTATCTGGCCCTTCGAGCCTGCTCCGCCATTCAATCGGGTCATGGTTGAACTTTTGTGGACTGAGCTCCACTTTCCCGCCAGAACACCATAACCCTTTAATCCTTTATCCTTCAAAGAACTATCTCACTTTATCGTGAAAGCATCCAATGAAGGAGCCTCAACTGATTCACCGGGCAGGGAATTCCATAGATTCACAACCCTTTGGATGAAGAAGTTCCTCCTGAGCTCAGTCCTCAATCTATTTCCCCTTATTTTGAGGCTATGCCCCCTAGTTCTGTGTTCACCCGCCAGTAGAAAAAACCTCCCCGCATCTATCCTATCTATTCCCTTCATAACTTTATATGTTTCTGTAAGGTGCCCCTGAATCCTTCTAAATTCCAACGAGTACAGTCCCAGTCTACTCAACCTCTCCTCGTAATCCAACCTCCTCAATTCTGGGATTAACCTACTGAATGTCCTCTGCACACCCTGCAGCGCCAGTACATCCTTTCTCAGGTAAGAAGCCCAAACTGAACACAATACTCCAGGTGTGGCCTCACTAACACCTTATACAGTTGCAGCATAAAATGTAGTAATTGATGTCACATTCAGAGTCAGTCTGCCTCATTATGGTATCGGACGTAGATCACACCCACAACAAATATCTGCCCATCAGTTCCGATTGGAAAGTATCAGCAGTGCAGTGAGCAGCATTTATGGATCCTGGCTTCCAAAGCGCAAGTACAGAGTGAGTGGTGCTGCCAAAGTGGCAGATAGCGAAGCTGCGTGTAGTTAGGTGCTCTCTCTTTATTGTCTTTCAACAGATCACCTTTACCTTTACTACTTGAATATTTCTCATGTCCCCAGTTTCTATCCCTCACCGGCTGAAACTGATGTTGGAAACCAATGTTTGATTTATGAAGTAATTCAAAGTTGGTGGATGTGGGGGTGTGCCTTAGGTCGGGGTGTGTGGATCAGTTTAAACGTGAATAAGGAGCAGGGATTTGAGTACATCAGAGACAATGTTACAATGGAGGCCTTTCCAGAGAAGCTAGTGATATAGATTATGAAACACAATGATAATTGGTGAACACAATATGGTGTGATTTCCTAGATAGAAAGTCGAGCTTTAGGTTAGCATTAGTCTACATCTTCGTAACCATGTGGGTGATCATTAGAAAACCAGTGTTCTATGGAGTGGATGGAATGTTTTCTTTATCCATCCTTTACTCCCAAAAGAATGACTTCACAGCCAGCTGACTGACCGTGGTGATGGCAAAACACAGCACCAAAGGCGCAATCGTCCGCCGTGGGCTTTCTTCAATCAATTGGATTATTGACTCTGGATCTTTCAATGATACAGCTACCTCTTTAAACAGCAGATATATTGATACAAAGAAATAGAATTTGTGGATGACAATACACAAGAATATGGATGGGAAGGACAAAGTCTTAGAAATCAGGTCAGTGTCAAAGGAATTGCTGAATTTCCGCATCGTCTCATCCAGCCTCATATATGTGTCAGGTCCGTGGATAGAATAAATGATATGGAACAGAATTTGCGCATGGACCTGAAAACAATGGCTTCCAGGTACCCAATACTTCAATGTCAATCATTAATTCCCTGTGATGGCAACCTTGCACCTCACCTCAGGTGCAGTCACCCTCAGGTTAAAAGCCCACCAGTCAGGTGTCTCTCAAAGGTCCGAACAACCAATGGTACTCTGTCATTCCGGCAACGTGCATTTAACGTCAATGAGGGACGTGATACATTGGAAAGGAAAATAAAGACGTGATACATGATTAATTGGTTTCCGACCAGGCATAAAGTAGGGGAAGTGAATTTGCTGAAACGTGATGGTTTGTAGTCCGTAACTGAATAGTCTCAACAAATATATCAAACAGAACCAATGCCAAGAAGAATGCTGCAGATATTATCCTTGATCACATTAATAACTACAGAGCGAGAGAATTATCAGGAACACCAACGCCAGCAACGATGGCATAGTTAAAGTGTTGAAGAATGTAAAGTTACTGTTATCCGTGAAGCACCTGCAGGAAGACGGTCAAACCAATAGGAGAAACCGCTGTCCATTACTCTAACATCCCGGTCTATATTTCTCACATTGTGAGTTAATATTGAACCATTCCGATACATTTGTTCCTCAGATTCTGATCTTTTTGCTTTGTCTTAAGCTGATGCTTTGTGTTCATGTTGGAAATGTCGCTCCCACTGACAAGCTGACATGATAAGTGGGAATGAATGGGTTATTAATAGAAGAGGTGAACCCCCAGCGAGACAATTAGAATACACGGGGATTTACATGGATAACAGTAACAGAACAAACCCGTGCAGTGAACCAATTGCAGTTCAACATATTTTATATCACAATAAAGTAAAATTACCTCGATAGAATGTCAGATATTGGCAAAATGAAAGAATGGTGAACGAGACTTGATGAAATTACCATAATGTTTTAATCTTCCTTAGAAATGGATGGGAGGGGCACAGGAAACTAGGTTGGTCGGCATAATGTTTCTGATGGGCAAGCCTTAGAGGATATAATCGAGGTTCAGTGAAAATATATGTTTTCTTCCGAAATCGGGAGTTTACAATTGATATTCCGCACATACATCTTAATAAGGTATCATAACTGACGCAGCTGGCAGAGTTATTTGATGAAGTAATGGAGAGGGTGGCTGAGGAGAAATCAGATGTCAATTTAGAAACTGAATGTTGACGTGATCGGGAGCCATTTTTCCCACACTTAACAAAACTTTATTTGGCCTCATTAAAATTTTTGTTGTGGTAATCTCATTTTTGTACATGGGCACTCAGATCAGCAAGATCAGATCAGCAAGAGCGTCACCTCGCTGCTGAAGGAACACCACATCTTTGTCCCAGTCCAAGACGATGATGATTAGGTGGATTGGCCATGATAAATTGCCCTTAGTGTCCAAACTTGCCCTTAGTGTTGGGTGGGGTTACTGGGTTATGGGGATAGGGTGGATGTGTGGGCTTGGGTAGGATGCTCTTTCAAAGAGCCGGTGCAGACTCGATGTGCCGAATGGCCTCCTTCTGCACTGTAAATTCTATGACAATCTATGATTAATTAACTGTTCATTAGTAGTGCAAGGAACGTCTTTACCCCTGGCGTGATCTCTTGTTTTCCTTTTTAATTCCTATCTTGCTGGCTGTTTAAATATTGCAGATTTTGGGATTAAACAGTAGACTTTACTCACACTGAAAACACCCCTGCCCTTTTGTGTCATTTCAACTGACCCAGAGAGTCCCTCAGGGCAGGGTGCGATGTGGCATTTCCCCCTGATGTCATTTTTTTTGGACTTGGCCGGAAGCAATTCGGGCCTTCTGGAATTCCAGTTCATGTTCCATTCTCGCATGTGATTGGTAGAAACCCTCAGAAGCAACTGGAGGTTTTCTGGAAAAGAGGGCAGGTTTTATTTTGACATTCAGTCTTTGCTTGGACCCAGAAGGCAGCACACAGCAAGTCTGGACTCTTTGTATAAACACTCCGCCTGGCGATTTAAATGCTTCTCGCCAGCATGTCAAAGTTTAACTAGAAGCTAAAAAAGGTCTCTCTCAGATGTCAACTAGCGACGAAATAGATTCCCTTCCTGCACAACCTGCAAACTGTTCACATGTAAGCCCGATTTCCGAATTCTTTGTCACCTGTTAGATTTTCCCCGAGGATTCAGGATAACGAGAGGGGCTGTTTGAAAACACATGTAAACGCCTCATGTTGAGAGCTGTATATTTAACTCAGCGAGAATGATAGTCCATCTGGTGGACGCAAGGTGGAATTCCACAAACCTGAGGGAAATCCTCACTGTGAAAGCCCAAGTCAGTGGAAGTGAAGGTAACTTCCAAGAGGAAGTCAGAGGGTTCAAATTGAAGGCAGACACTAAACGGTGCGAACCATCCAATGGTTTTCCTCACTTCGTGCCCATAGAAGATCATCGCCTACAAAGACCACAATCACAGCAGTGAAGATCCTCATCTCTCATTCCAAGCGTAATCCCAGAGTTATTATGATCCTTGATCACCCCCATGGTGTGCCTCTCTTGCGTGCGGCTGGGTGGAGGGTGGGGCAGGTTTTGGTGAATAATTAGATTGATAGATCACTGGTCTTTTGTTCACATTATATGTATATATTTTATCTTGCAAATAAGCAGGTTTTTAAAATTTTACTGACAAATCTGTTGCCTGCAAGTTATTTGGATTTCAGATCTCAGGATAATGCGATGTATTGGTTAATTCACTTGTGTTGGAACTCTGGAATCCGTTGGTCTGGAAAACGTCCTCGCACGAGCCCAGCGTGTCG
This sequence comes from Scyliorhinus torazame, assembly GCF_047496885.1. NCBI lineage: Eukaryota > Metazoa > Chordata > Chondrichthyes > Carcharhiniformes > Scyliorhinidae > Scyliorhinus > Scyliorhinus torazame. The sequence goes on along the minus strand of NC_092711.1, from coordinate 184,619,503 downwards.
TTAAAGTGGGCTGTGGAGTTCGATTTCTAGGCCAGAATTCAATCTCCATCTCGAATTGCCTTGGGAATATGGTGTCAAGCTGCCTTTTGGACAGCTGCTGTCGATGTGTTATGGGGACATCTACAGTGCACTTGTAGAGTGATTTCACGGCTTTTCACCCAGAAACAGTGTACGGGACGGTCACATATTTATAACGAAGGTGTGTGTCATGGGGCTGGTGGTGTCTGGTGGCCCCATGCATCAGCTGCCCTTCACGGCTGTAGCGTTTGTATATTTAGAAGGTGATGTTTAAGATGCCTTGGTGAGTTCCTTCAGTGCATCTCCTCTATGGTACCTGATGGTACACTGTCGTCCGTGCTCAAGCGAGTGGGCTTTTGTGGCGGTGCAGCCAATCAGCTGGGATGCTTTGTGTTTGACTGCCTCGAGACTTTACGGTGCTGTTAGACGTGCATTATTCGAGGCTGCTTCATCAGTAACCATCCCTCCAACGTAAGGACAGATGACTGAATGTTTGCTGATAATTGCACAATGTTTAGCACCATTCGTGACTCTTCGGACGCTGAAGCAGTCTCCGCAGAAATTCAGCAAGACATGTACAATATCCAGGATAGCCTGAGCTTCTTGAGGCTCGTTGGAACTGCACTCATCCAGGCAAGTGCGGAGTATTCCATCACACTCCTGGCTTATGCCTTTTAGGTGGTGGACAGGTATTGGGGAGTCAGGAGATAAGTTATTCGCTGCGGAATTCCTAACCTCTGACCTGCTCTTGAAGCCAAATATTTATATGGCTAGTAAAACGCTGGTTCATTGGTCATCAATAGACCTTCAATTCCAGGGTGTTTAATGAATTCATGGTTCACCATGTGACATTGTGGGATTCTAGCGCAGGGACCCAAACCTTGCACTGCGTCTCTAAAATATTGTTGTAGCTACGATAACAATGCACCAGCGGATTTTTGATGCTAATGATAACCCCCATACTGTCGACTGCGGTTATTCGTCGGTTGTACGACAATTGTATTTCAAGGGGGCTGATTCCATTTTATTTTCCTGGAGATTGTCATTGCCTGTTAGTTGTCTGGCACAAATCTTTCTGCCAAAATGTCAGCCCAAGGGAAATTAGAGATGGAGAATTAATGCAGGCATCGCCATCGATGTAAGCAATAGAATAATTATATTTTGATATAACCATACCCCCTTTACATTAGAACCATTTGTCAGTTGCCTTCACAGTTGCTCAACTCGATTGTGTTTTGCTGAATTAGACATTCTGAATTCACACTCTGTGTACCCGAGCAGCCGCCGGAATGTAGGCACTGTGTCGATCAGGGGCATTTCACAGTAATTTCATTGCAGTGTTAATGTAAGCCTACTGTGCCAATAAAGATGCCTAAATTAAAAGTAATTAATTATTAATTTTCTTCCTTCAAAAGCCTATAAAAAAAATAGTTGTTCATCAATCTTAACACATTTCACACCTTTGAAGTATTTTTTTTTCTAATCTGATAGCCAAAGTGAATATATCTGTACACCTGCCGCCTTGCTCCGCACTCCCTTAACATGCTTCTATCCCTTCTCATTTACTGTTCTATCCATTAGTTAATTCCGATACATGAAGCAATTTAAACGCAACTACATAAACTTTTGTTGCCTAATAACCTTTCCTTAGGCACCTGTAGCTATGTCGTCGCTTGAAAGTCCATTGTAGTACATCCATCGGTAGCGCTTTATGTATAATCAGCCATATATTCTCAAAATTGGCTATTACATTTATCGAGATATATTTACCTTTCGTTAACCATGTTGACATATTCTAATAGTGCTATGCCTTACTAATTCATTCAATTCTTCCTTCATATGTTATTCAAGCATTTCCTCAGCAACTACTGTTAACATAACAGGTTCACCTTTATTCTGTGCCGTTTTTCTTAGGACGTGACGCAACATTTTGCAACTTGGAAGCTGATGTGAATGTTCTCGAGTCGATGGCTTTTTGAAAATTCTTTTTTGGTAAATGCACTCTCTATAGGTTTCTATTTTAAATCCCTAAGTTGTTAGCCATTACATCCCAGATGTTTGACTCATATTAGTCACCTAAGCTCCGCCAGAACCTTACATCTACTGACATTAATTTATTCAATTTCGATGTTTTTGATGTCGATGTTTTTGCGATGGAGGTTTCGCCGTCTACTGTGGAAACAGGCAATATATATATATATATATATGCCCAATGGTTGTCTTTTTTCGGTTCTTTCATGGTAATTTCAACAGTTTCAGCTTCTATGATTTTAGGAACTATCTTCATCTTTATATATACATGACGCACTTGAAACCAATTTCTATGTCCAATCCAATTAATTACAATTTCATTTTCCTTTCTCTCTTTACGAACGTTTGCAATACCTTTCTTTTATTCTTATACTATTCTAAACAACTGTAGTGTGGCACGGATTGGTTTTGCAGTAGGCCAATTGTTCTTCAAGGTTTTCAATTATTTTTAAACTTGCGTCTCACTGTTAACCCCCTGCATATATTGGAGTCCGTTTAGCGAGTATAAACCAGCTCTCTCCACATAGCTAAGCTATTTGTTTTATACAAGTTTATGTTGACCTTTGAAACTGATGTTTGACACTTTGGTACTTAATATGCGATTCCATGATAATCGGATCAAATATTGCGCAGCGGAAATTTTACCGGGACCTGGCTAATTACCACTGCTTCGTTGCACACTACAGGATCTGGGATAGTTTTAACCTACTCGTGACTCAGAGAAAACGGTCCCCAACTCAATTTAAGAGGACATCATCTCGACACGCATCAGTTGGCCTTTTAATATATATGAAGATTAATATCAAACACAATTACTGCATTTTCTTTCTCAATGGGTCCAAAAATATTTTGTATAATGTTATGTTCAACATAGGCACATTTACTTCCCCACAAGTTTGTTTTCTGTCTGTTGCCCATGTAATCATAGAATTTACAGTGCAGAAGGAGGCAATTCGGCCCATCGAGTCTGCAGCGGCCCTTGGAAAGAGCATCCTACCTAAGCCCATACCTCCACCCTATCCCTACACCTACACCCTATCCCCGTAATCCCGACAAACTTTTTGGACACTAAGGGCAATTTAGCATAGCCAATTCACCTAACCTGCACATCTTTGGACTGTAGGAGGAAACTGGAGCACCGGTGAAAACCCATGCAGACACGAGGATAACGTGCAGACTCCACACAGACAGTTAACCAAGCCGGAATCGAAACTGCCACCCTGGAGCTGTGCTAACCACTATGCTACCGCGCTGGGAACAAATGCTCCCCAAATGGTAATGGTTGTCGGGTCTCCAATAAATGCAGGATCGTTATAGAGTGACGATTTTGATTATTTTTTTATTGCCAATGGCAAGGATTTTCTTCAAAGTGCTCTGTTGTTTGGAGGTGCAGAATCGAGATGAGGCGTTTGTGCGTTTGGTCGGTAGGTTTGTGTCACTTATGGAACCTGTAATAGTTTGAGGTTTCCAATCGTGTCAGTTGAGCAGTTTTTTTAAAAACTGTCTATTGGTTGAATGTGTTGTGCTATTTTTAACTTCTATACTAAATTAATATTCTCTATCGGTTTCTGGAGTTTAACTGGAGTCAAATACTTTATTTCCGGAGCTGTAATTCACGGACCTCCGTTACTGAAGGATCCGGGTCTATTACAGGACTTGCTGAACCCACGGAGAGCGCACATTGGGCTCCCCATATGGTTATAAGGCAAGGACATTGTGTCCATCAATCAGGTGACGAGAGAGATAACATGCGCTGAACAAACAAAAACATCATTTTGTTATTGAATGAACAGTCACAGAAATCTCCCCTTCAATTCATTACTGAATTCAATATAGACTTCGGAAGTGCAGCCACATTGGGAATTGCAGCTGAGATCCCTCCTGGATTTACATTAGCATGACGAATCTATGTCGAAGATGTCTATAATTGGTATGGTTGAGTGATGATCAAGATAAAAACAACATCTCGGAATTGGGTTGGATGTGTTTAAGTGAAGGACACAAGACTAAAGTTGTTCTTTTTAGTTTTTAATTTACGCTCCCCAACTGTGATATCCCAATGCTCGATGTATTACTCGACACGTGGGATTTAACAGGTTTTCGTAATCTATTAATTATTTAAAATCAAAATAGCGTGAGTGACGTGGCAACCTCACAGCTCCGGTGACTACCCCGCCGAATATAAATTGAAGGTCTACTGATACGGGACCCAATTTGGAAAGGTTGTCAGCAACCGAGAGGCAAACATCACTGCAACAGAGAAAATGCATGCACATGTTGACAGTATCATGAAGATATGCTTCACGGTTCTGGCTATTATTGGCGTTCCTGGTAAGTGAATATAATTAATGAAGTTTGTAAATCTGCATGTGAGATGGGATATCCGTTTCCAATCTGTGCTTGATAATGTTACATGATATTCTATGGTCACATTCATACAGGCACTCGGGAAGAAATATATTTTATATGAATAAACTGTCCCAAATCCAAAATGTTGTTTAGAGCCTTCTCTGAGGTAAATATACATTAAGTGACCAAGTGGCCTGATCGTTCCTAATGAAATAATGTTGAAGATTACATCACAGAACATAGAACATAGAATAGTACAGCACAGAACAGGCCCTTCGGCCCTCGAAGTTGTGCGGAACCTTGTCCGAAACCAAGATCAAGCTATCCCACTCCCTGTCATTCTGGTGTGCTCCATGTGCCTATCCAATAACCGCTTGAAAGTTCCTAAAGTGACCCACTACACTATCACAGCAGGCAGTCCATTCCACATCCTAACCACTCTCTGAGCAAAGAAGCTACCTCGGACATCCCTCCTATATCTCCCACCCTGAACCTTATAGTTATGCCCCCTTGTAACAGCTACATCCACCCGAGGAAATATTCTCTGAACGTCCACTCTATCTATCCCCCTCATCATCTTACAAACCTCTATTAAGTCGCCTCTCATCCTCCTCCGCCCCAAAGAGAAAAGCCCTAGCTCCCTCAACATTTCCTCATAAGACCTATCCTCCAAACCATCGCAACATACTACTGTTGTCTGTTGCTGAAATTGTGACAGGAAGTATCTATCGCTATTCAAATATAATGGGAGGGGCGGGGGCTTACGAATTGCAGTGCAGAACACCAGAACCTAGAAAGAATGAAGTACTCAGAGTTATAGAGTAGAATTCTGGTCCTAGTGACAGTATATTATGGTCAGCATCAGTCACTCTAGTCACGGGACACCGACCAAAGTGTCGGTGGGATTTCCCATCCAAACCACCCACACCACCGGGAAACCCTGAACCGGGTCTGTGGTGCTTGCGCGAAAAGTGAACCTCGACGAATGGAGAATGTCGTTCACTGTTGTACAGGATTGACTTGCGTATCTGCACTGTAATCGTTCCGATATTACAGAAACAGCTACTGTTATTATGGGGTGCTTTCTGACATATTTGGTCATTGTGTATTATACATTGAACATTAGTTGTTGCAATCCAGGGCCTCTCCTTAACGCATTTCTTGCTCCACGCTGCGGCCTGTGGTCAGAATTGCTCAATTAAAAGCCAAGGACCCGGGTTCAATTCCCGGCTTGGGTTACTCTCTGTGTGGAGAGGGCGCATTCTCCCCGTGTCGGTGGGGGTTTCAGCCCACCGATATGTGCCAGTTAGGTATTGGCCATGCTAAAATGCCGCTTGTTGTCCAAAGTTGTGCAGGTATGGTGACGAAAGGGCGGGTAATGCGTGTAGGTCGAGTGCTCATTCAGAGGGTCAGTGCAGAATCGACGGGCCAGCTAGCCTCCTTCTGCGGTACATAATTTCTGTGATGCTGTCACTCACATATTTTGCCTTGAACTGGAAGATTCAACATTTTTACTTTAGATATGTCCCCTTTCGCTTTTATTACATTGCCCATCATTGAAGCTCTTGCGCTTCCGTAATTTGTCTCTCTATATTTCAAGGAATGCCTGCACACCATTTTTTAAAAATCTGCCGAATCCCGTGCATCATTTGATTAGACTTCCTGTCCGAATAATGGAAAGGCGCTGCTCATTTTTGCGAGCTTCTCCACGTGCGTTACACAAGGGATCAAAAATGTTACCATTGTTTCCACAACCGTTGAAGGATTGTCCTCTACTCTGGTTAAGGTGGTTCCCATATGGTATCCGTCCCATTTCCCGCATCACTGGCCGCATTCTAAATGCAACACCAGAATGCCTTCCTCTTGCCCTCATTTCCAAGCATTCAGCATTTACATTTACCTCGTGCAAAAAAATTCCAGCCACATTTAGCGGAATATCCCAACATCCATCAATCCAGCCTTTATCCTGATTCACATCACCACCGGTAGTGAGAGACCTGAATGGCACTAAGCACTCCTTCCCCCGAAAACTGCCCCGAAAGGGCATTGTAGTTATACTAAGGTCATAGAAAGTCCCACGTGTTCATTGCAGGCTCTTCAGCAATTTTAGCTTCCATCTTCCAAGTCAGTTATTGCACTCACAATTCACGGTAGATTCTTCTGAATATGAGAAAAAAGAACAACAAAAGCAGAGTGGATAATTTATTTGTAGCTATCCATTTTCAGTCCGAAAACATGTTTTCAAGCTTCTGGTCAAATGTAACTGTGATTCAAGACAGCACAGCGTCGCAAACGTTAGCACCGCTGTCTCACGGCGCCGACGTCCCGGGTTTAATCCTGGCTCTGGCTCACTGTCCGTCTGGTGTTCGCATATTCATCCCCTGTTTGCGTGGGTTTCACCCTCACAACCCAAAGGATGTGCAGGCTGGGTGGATTGGCCAGGCTAAAGTGCCCCTTAATTGGAAAAAAATGAATTCAGTACATTAAATTAAAGAAAAATATAACGGTGATTCTACACGTACTCTCCCTCCACGGCATCTAACTCCTGGCCAAAATTAATGTTCCACTTAATCACGGGGAAGAACAGTATTATATTCTCTTTGTAGGCTGGAATGAGCACAAATATAGCAGATTAAATGCAAATTATCTTTATTGCCGCAAGTAGGCTTACATTAAGACTGCAGTGAAGTTACTGTGAAAAGTCCCTGATCGCCACATTCCGGCGCCTGTTCGGGTAGAGAGGGAGAATTCGAAATTCTCAGCTGGTACGGAAGTTGCTGGCCTTGCTCAGCACCACAGACCAACTGTCTAGCCTACTGAGCTAAAATCACTCTGATTTTGCGAAAGCTCCAAGCAGATGATGGGGGTGGGGGGGGGGGGGGGGGGGGAAGTATACACCATTACTATTGGGACTGATGGGTGACTTGCATTGGTGGTTATGGTGATGAAATACCATTGCCACACGGCTGTCATGTTAGGCCACATCACAAAAATCTACATGCGATTCTCCATCCCCTTATTTTTCCCCCAGATTTTCGATGCTTCCTTCCCGTTTTGCTATTGTGCAGTACCTTCTGCACTTTCATGGAATCACGTCCCTTATATTTTGTTCTGCAATTTTTCTTAGAACAGCATCCAATTTGTCATTGCACCTCTTCTGCCCACGTACATTCACCATTGCTTCTACTTATCCGGTAGCTCACTTTTCCATGGTTTGATCTCAGAACATTCCAGTTCTTAAGGAGGCTACAGTGCAGACGTGCAGGTTAGGTGGATTGGCCATGATAAATTTGCCTTAGTGACCAAAAAGGTTAGGAGTGGTTCTTGGGTTACAGGGATAGGCTGTAACTGAGTGCTTTAGTGGGTCGGTGCAGACTCGATGGGCCGAATGGCCTCCTTCTGCACTCTATGTTCTATGAGACCTGATGCATGTTAAATTAACGGGCCAAGGGCAGAACAACTCTCGTTTTCCATCTCCAATACTTGTGCAGTAAATATATTTCTTGAGCCAAAATTTGTCAGTGTCCCCTTTCAGCCAATGAGTTTCATTCCCGTTGGGAAAACTTGGCTCTGAATGAAAATTAATTGAAGTCATAGACTTCCAGTCTGCAATATATTTGACATGCTGAGAAATCTCCTGCGAGCTGCGAGATCATGACCCCTCACCTTTAATAACTGAACATGGCAGTCTGCAACAGTATTATGGCAAGCAGGCAGAGGGAGTGGTAAAGAGATTTTAAATGATACAAATATGCCCAGTTCTCATCTGTTCTGCTTTTCTGATAAATTTGCAGTCTGAACTCAATCGCACATACTTTGCTGTGTAATTTTCAAGTTTTTTTTTAAATTCTCGAACTTTCAGTTAATTTGGTGACGATTGCGATTCTATCCCGAGCAAAGTGTGGGCTCTCTATCTGCACGACTCGCTACTTGGTGGCCATGGCGACAGCGGATTTATTGACCATTCTAACATATGTCATCGTCTGGCGGGTCAGTTATTATTATTTCCCGGGTTATTTCCTCACTTTTGACGCTTCCTGCAGTGTTAATCTCGTCCTGAGCCGTGTAGCAATCGAAAGTTCTGTCTGGTTCACCGTTACATTTACCTTTGATCGGTTCGTGGCCATTTGTTGTCCGAAACTCAAAACAACATATTGCACTGAGAAAACCGCGAGTGCGGTTTTATCAACAACCTGCGTCTTTGTCTGTTTAAAAAATGTTCCTCACTACTTTGCAGTTGAACCCGGAGTTATAATTAACAATGTACCTACATTCTGTGTGGAGAAGCAAAGTTATTATACAGAGATAGGTTGGGTGGTATTTGATTGGTTTGTTACAGCTTTAACTCCATTACTGCCATTCGCTGTAATTTTATTGCTGAACATTTTAACAGTCAGATACATTTGCGTGGCCAGTAGAGTCCGTAAGAGGCTGAGGGGTAATAATAATGGAGAGAGTGGCAATGATCCAGAGGTTGAGAGCAGAAGGAAGTCTGCAGTTTTACTGTTCACCATATCTGGCAGCTTCCTACTTCTCTGGTTGACGTATGTTATAGAATTCGTGTACTACAACATTACGGGAATAGATCACAGAGATTATAGTGATTTGGAATACGTACTTCAACAAGTTGGATATCTACTTATGAATTTAAATTGTTGCACAAACACATTTATTTATGGTGTTACACAATCCAAATTCAGAGGTCAGTTCCAGAGTGCACTGAAGTATCCTTTCAAAGTTGTTACTCATTTATTTAATAAACTAAGTCCTCCACGACTCTGAACGACCGTCGGCAACACGGGGCATCACTGTAGAACAGTGGTTAGCACAGTTGCTTCACAGCTCCAGGGTCCCAGGTTCAATATCCGGCTTGGGTCACTGTCTGCGTGAAGACTGCACGTTCTTCCCGTGTCTGCGTAGGTTTCCTCCGGGTGCTCCGATTTCCTCCCACAGTCCAAAGATGTGCAGGTCAGATGTTTTGCCATGCTAAATTGCCCTCAGTGTCCAAAAAGATTGGGTGGGGTTACTGGGATATGGTAGAAGGGTGTACTTGGGTAGGGTGCTCTTTCAAAGGGCCAGTGCAGACTCGATGAGCTGAATCGCCTCCTTCTGCACTGTAAATTCTGTGATTCTACGATAATTATTATTTACAAAGAACATACAATGCAGAAGGAGGCCATTTGGCCCATCGAGTCTGCACCGACCTCAGTTCCACCCTATCCCCATGACCCAATAACCCCTCTTAACCGTTTTGGTCACTAACGGCAATTGATCACGGCCAATACACCAAACCTGCACGACTGTGGGAGGACACCAGAGCACCCGGAGGAAACCCACGCAGACAGGGGGAGAACGTTCAGACTCCGCACTGACAGTGACCCAGTGAGGAATCGAACCTGGGACCCTGGCGCTGTGAAGCCACGGTGCTATCCATTTGTGCTTCCATGCTGCCCACTGGATTTATGTAACACAACCTGATGTTTCAAACTTTCTCCACCGCAACCCAGCCCCATCCACTGTGTCTCACTTTACTTCATTGTTTCTTGTGCATATATCATCGTCGTCTATCGCAACCACTTCTGTTCCTGGTCCAGAATTACTAACAATGTTGTCTTCGAGCACCGAGTTTTGATGCCACCCTCCACATTTTTGTTATATCCCTTGCGACAACATTCTACGTCACAGCAGTTATTTCCATCTGGCAACACCCAGTCTACCTCGTCTCACCTCTCTAGTCCAATACAATGTATCCACATTAACAAAGTATCTACCAAGCAGAAGGGTGCAGAAAGTTCCTCAATTCGAAACAAGGAAGGTGGAAGACATTCTGTGGTAATTTATGTCTATTTGAATACTGGCCACTGTCTGCGCTCTTCACACTCCACTCTTCATTACTGAAATATATAACGACAATCTTGGCTTAAAGGTTGCCTCAAGTTCGAAGTTCTCATTTGGCGCAGCACGGTAGCATTGTGATAGCACAATTGCTTCACAGCTCCAGGATCCCAGGTTCGATTCTGGCTGGGTCACTGTCTGTGCGGAGTCTGCACATCCTCCCCGAGTCTGCGGGGGTTTTCTCCGGGTGCTCCGCTTTCCTCCCACAGTCCAACGATGTGCAGGTTAGGTGGATTGGCCATGGTGAATTGCACTTAGTGTCCAAAATTGCCCTTTGTGTTGGGTGGGGTTGCTGGGTTATGGGGATAGGGTGGAGGTGTGGACCTTTCCAAGAGCCGCTGCAGACTCGATGGGCCGAATGGCCTCCTTCTGCACTTTAAATTCTATGAAATCTATTACCTCACTCCCCAAGCATATTTAATCAATATAAAATACAGGGGGGTGTTGGCGCACCCGTAATGTCAGAGGCCAAGTGACGCGGGGCCCAGATTGATGACCTGGAGACATTTGTTCTAATCCCACCACGGTAGCTGGGGATATTTCAATTTGGGACGGCCTGTTGGCACAGTAATTAGCATTGCTGCCTCACAGCACCAGGGACCCGGATCGAATTCCAACATTGGGTGACTGAGTGGAGTTTGCATTTTCTCCCGTGCCTCTGTGGGTTTCCTCCCAGTGTTGCGGTTTCCTCCCTCAGTCGAAGCATGTGCATTACAGGACCATTGGCCAATTTAAATTGTCCCTTATTGTCCAAAACCTTTGGAGGGGTTATTGGGACGTATGGGATTCTATGACATAATCTATGACGACTATGACAATTTTTACACCATGAGAATATTCCTACTAACCGCTTATTAACTTCTATCAAATTCATGCACTGTGCTTTTTGACATCACCTCGCTCATAGATGTCTTGTTTCAAAATAAAATATTTTGTTTCCACAGAGAAATATAATTTTTCTCCCCAGTACGTTGATCAAACTCTCCAATATTTTCGCTATAGTAATCGGTAATCAGTATTATACCCAGATGCAAGACTTTCCCATAAATTTCAACCTAGCGCAAAAAACACATTGACTTACTTTACCACTTGTTGCGGATCAGAGGATTGGGTCCTTGCCCTGTCTAAACTGTGCTCCCCACCAGCCCACCGTCCATAACACCTTCATGGTCCTCCTTTCAGGCAGAGCTTATCAACATTTATTTTTTTCTCATATTTTCACCTCCTGACCCTTTTGGTCATGAGTAAGGTTTCAAGGTCGCAGGAGTGTACCGGCAGGCAGGAACGTGGTTTGAAGTGTGTCTACTTCAACGCCAGGGGCAGCCGGAATATGGTGGGTGGACCTGCAGCATGGGTCGGTACCTGGCACTTCGATGTTGTGGCAATTTCGGAGACATGGATAGAGCAGGGTCAGGAATGGTTGTTGCAGGTTACGGGGTTTAGATGGTTCAGTAAGCTCAGGGAAGGTGGGAAAAGAGGAAGAGGTGTGGCATTCTGAGTCAATGACAGAATTACGGTGGGAGACAGGACGTCTGATGAGGACTCGTCTACTGAAGTAGTATGGGCTGAGGTTAGAAACAGGAAAAGACAGGTCAATCTTTTGGTAGTTTTCTATAGGCCTCCGAAAAGTTCCAGAGATGTAGAGGAACGGATTGCAAATATGATTCTGGATAGGAGCGAAAGTAACAGGGTAGTTGTTATGGGGGTCTTTAACTTTCCAAATATTGACTAGAAACGCTATAGTTCGAGTACTTTAGATGGGTCTGTTTTTGTCCAATGTGTGCAGGAGGGTTTCCTGACACAGTATGTAGATAGGCCAACAAGAGGCGAGGCCCACATTGGATTTGGTACTGGGTAATGAAACAGGCCAGGTGTTAGATTTGGAAGTAGGTCAGCACTTTGGTAATAGTGACCACAATTTGATTACGTTTACTTTAGTGATGGAAAGGGACAGGTATATACCGCAGGGCAAGAGTTATAGTTGGGGGAAAGGCAATTATGATGCGATTCCGCAAGACGTAGGATGCATAGGATGGGGAAGAAAACTGCAGGGGATGGGCAAAATTGAAATGTGGAGCTTGTTCAAGGAACAGCTACTGCGAGACCTTGATAAGAATGCACCTGTCACGCAGGGAGGAAGTGGCCGAGCGAGAGAACCGTGGTTTACTAAGGTAGTTGAATCACTTGTCAAGAGGAAGAAGGAGGCTTATGTAAAGAGGAGACGTGAAGGTTCAGTTAGGGCGCTTGAGAGTTACAAGTTAGCCAGGAAGACCTAAAGAGAGAGCTAAGAAGAGCCAGGAGGGGACATGAGAAGTCGTTGGCCGGTAGGATCAAGGAAAACCCTAAAGCTTTCTATAGGTATGTCAGGAATAAAAGAATGACTAGCGTAAGAGTAGGGCCAGTCAAAGACAGTAGTGGGAACTTGTGCGTCGAGTTCGAGGAGATAGGAGAGGCGCTAAATGAATATTTTCCGTCAGTATTCACACAGGAAAAAGGCAATGTTGTCGAGGAGAATACTGAGAAACATGCTACTAGACTAGACGGGATTGTGGTTCATAAGGAGGAGATGTTAGCAATTTTGGAAAGTGTGAAAATAGATAAGTCCCCTGGGCCGGATGGGATTCATCCTAGGATTCACTGAGAAGCTTGGGAGGAGATTGCACAGCCTTTGGCTTTGATCTTTATGTCGTCATTTTCTACAGGAATAGTGCCAGAAGGCTGGAGAATAGCAAATGTTGTCCCCTTGTTCAAGAAGGGGAGTAGAGACAACCCCGGTAACTATAGACCAGTGAGCCTTACTTCAGTTGTGGGCAAAGTTTTGGAAAGGATTATAAGAGACGGGATTTATAATCATCTACAAAGGAATAATTTGATTAGGGATAGTAAACTCAGTTTTGAGAAGGATAGGCCGTGCCTCACAAACCTTATTGAATTCTTTGAGAAGGTGACCAAACAGGTGGACGAGGGTAAAGCAGTTGATGTGGTGTATATGGATTTCAGCAAAGCGTTTGATAATGTTCCCACGGTAGGCTATTGCAGAAAATACGGAGGCATTGGATTGAGGGTGATTTAGCGGTTTGGATCAGAAATTGGCTAGGTGTAAGAAGGGTGGTGGTTGATGGAAAATGTTCAGCCTGGAGTTCAGATACAAGTGGTGTACCACAAGGATCTGTTTTGGGGCCACTGCTATTTGTTATTTCTATAAATGACCTGTCGGAGGGCGTAGAAGGATGGGTGAGTAAATCTGCGGATGACACTAAAGTCGGTGGAGTTGTGGACAGTGCGGAAGGATGTTGAAGGTTACAGAGCGACAGAGATAACCTGCAGAGCTGGGCTGAGAAGTGGCAAATAGAGTTTAATGCAGAAAAGTGTGAGGTGATTCATTTTGGAAGGAGTAACTGGAATACAGAGTACTGGGCTAATGGTAAGATGCTTGGTAGTGTGGATGAGCAGAGAGATCTCGGTGTCCATGTCCATAGATCCCTGAAAGTTGCCATCCAGGTTGATAGGGTTGTTATGAAGGCGTACGATGTGTTTGCTTTTATTGGTAGAGGGATTGAGTTTCGGAGTCATGAGGTCATGTTGCAGCTGTACACAACTCTGGTGCGGCCGCATTTGGAGTTCTGCGTGCAATTCTGTTCGGCGCATTCCAGGAAGGATGTGGACGCATTGGAAAGGGTGCAGAGGAGATTTACCAGGATGTCGCCTGGTATGGAGGGAAGATCTCATGAGGAAAGGCTGAGGGACTTGAGGCTGTTTTCGTCAGAGAGAAGAAGGTTAAACGGTGACTTAATACAGGAATACTAGATGATCAGAGGATTGGATAGGGTGGACAGTGAGTGCCTTTTTCCTTGGATGGTGAAGACTGGCACGAGGGGACATAGCTTTAAATTGAGGGGAGATAGATATAGGACAGATGTCAGAGGTAGGTTCTCTACTCAGAGAGTAGTAGGGGAGTGGAATGCCCTTCCTGCAACAGTAGTGGACTCGCCAACATTTAAGGGAATTTAAATGGTCATTGGACAAACATATGGATCATAATGGAATAGTGTAGATGGGCTTTAGATTACAGGTCAGCGCAACATCGAGGGCCGAAGGGCCTGTATTCCACTGTAATGTTCTAATGTTCCAATATTCTATTGTACTGCTCTGAGGCAACTGGATATACTTCAACAGTAAAGACGACGTATACCAATAAAATGTTGCTGTTTTTGTATCACTGGGTCTTTCATTCTCGAACGTGTACCCGTCCTCACATTAACTTAACAACAATATAAAAATTAACAGCACTCCGCACACAACCTGTATTCCTAAACCTAACTCTGAAACTTACACAACGCACATTTTCACACACAATTTAACTCTTTCGTAAAATGTACAAATTACCTTGGGTTGCAGTTCAGTGCCGACATTTCATGGAGTGCAACGATATAACTTATTTTGAGTAGATTACGTTCTTATTTATAATGACCAGATTTTTTTAAAAAAAATGTTTATAAAAGCATTTATAATTAAGGTATAAACATCAAACACAACATGGTTAAAATGATAATCACAGGATAACAAACAGGAAAACACACTGTAACTCAAGAAATAACCAACAAGAACCGCAACCCTCCGTTCCTACCATACTACCCACATTCTCTGCCTCCCTCTTTTCCTTGTTCACCCTCCACCCTCTGCCCCCCGGCCCCTCCCCCCCCCCCCTCCTCCCAACACACACACCCTGCCTGCTGACTGATGTGTCCTGCAAGAAGTCAATGAACGATTTCCATCTCCGGGCGAACCCTTCCATCGACCCCTTAAGGTTACCTTAATTTTCTCCAACCTGAGGAAATCTGCAAGATCGCTCCCACCCCATCCCCACCCCCTCCGGTATCTGTGGCTCCGAGTCGCTCCAGCCCAATTGGATCAGTCTCCAGTCTACCAGAGAGGCAAAGGCAAGAACGTCGGCCTCTATCGCCCCCAGACTCTCGCGTCTTCCGTCACACCCAAAATTTCCATTTCTGGACTCGGGACCACATTCACCCTCAATACCGCTGACATAATGTTAGCGAAACCTCACGAAAATCCCTCCAACTTTGGACAGGACTAAAACAAGTGGACATGATTCGGGCCCTCCCCGCATACCGCCGACACCTATCCTTCACCCCCTCAAAGAACCTGCTCATTCTAGCCACCATCAAATGCGCGCCAAGGACTACCTTAAATTGATTGAGACTCAACCTGGTACACGAAGAGGACCAATACACCCTGCTCAGCTCTTCCTTGATCCAGCCAATCTCCCCAGCTCTTCGTCCCACTTTTGCGAACTACTTCTGTCGGACGTCATAGAAGTCATAGAATTTACAGTGCGAAGGAGGCCATTCGGCCCATCGAGTCTACACCGGCTCTTGGAAAGAGCACCCTACCCCAGCCCACACCACCACCCTATCCCCATAACCCAGTAAACCCACCTAACACTGAAGGCAATTTGGACACGAAGGGCAATTTCGACACTAAGGGCAATTTAGCATGGCCAATCCACCTAACCTGCACACCTTTGGACTGTGGGAGGAAACCGGAGCACCCGGAGGAAACCCACGCACACATGGAGAGAACGTGCATACTCCGCACAGACAGTGACCCGAGCCGCGAATCGAATCTGGAACCCTGGAGCTGTGAAGCATTTGTGCTATCCACTATGCTACCGTGCTACGTCCTCCCAGTCCATCAATTATTTTTACATCTCTTTCTGCCTTTTTACATCTCCCTGCCTTCTCCAACCTCTGTTGGCGACAGCACCTTGTCCTGCAACCCTGGGGGGCACATCAGAAGACAGTGGCACCTGCTTTTTCACATAGTTCCGCACTTGTAAATGTCTGAACCTGTTTCCGCTGGGCAACTCATGCTCCTCTTACCAGTCCTTCCCAGCTCGGTAAGCTGTCACCCACAAAGAAATCCCCCAACCGCTCGATCCCCGCCCGCCGCCAAACCTGAAACTGCTTGTCCAGTCCCCCCGGAGCAAACCTACGATTCCCACATATCGGAGCACGAACCGAGGCCCTTTCAAGCCTCAAGTGCTGTCTTCGCTGTCCCTACACCCTCAGCACCGTCACTACTATCGCACTTGAGGAGTAAATCGCCGGCGAGAATGGAAGAGGCGGGGTCAGCATCTGTCCCATACCAACACCCTTCCATGAGGCTGCCTGCATCCGATCCCATACCGGCCCCTACCCCACTATCCACTTTCGTACCATGGCTACATTTGCCACCCAATGATAATTCATTAAATTTGCGAAGGCCAGCCCGCACTCCCCTCGCCCCCACTCCAACAACGTCTGCTTCACTCGAGAGGCCTTCCCCGTACACACAAATCTCGATATCAACGAGATAACCTTATTTAAAAAGCGTTGGAGATTAAAATCCGGAGCTTCTGGAATACAAACAAAACCGCGGGAGAAGTCGTCGTCATGGACTGCACGGGCCTCGCCAATGACAACGGAAGCACAACACACTTTTTAAACTGACACTTCATTTGCTCCATTTTCCGAGACAGACTTAACTAATGTAGTTGCTCCCACCCCCGCGCCTCCTAGATGCCAATATACCTAAACGTCGCCTCACTACCTTAAACGGCAGCTCGTCCAGCCTCCTCGCCTGTTCCCTTCCTGAATCGGGAAGACCTCACTCTTCCCCATGTTTAACTTATACCCCGAGAACCGGCCGAATTCCAACAAAATGTTCAGTAAACCTACTATGCTTTCCCGTGGGTCTGATATGCACAACAGGTCGTCCGCATATAGGAACTCCTTAATCTCGAACGCACAATTCCTTTCTAACCCCTAGACGCTCTAAGCGCCATCGCCAGTGGGTTATCACCAAGGAGAAGAGTAATGGGGAGAGTGGGCATCCCTGCCTCGTCCCCGGTACAACCTACAATACCCAAACTAACCCGATTCATTCTGACACTCGCATCCGGCGCCCAGTACAGCAATCACATCCAAACCGCAAACCCTGCCGAAATCCAAACCACTCAATGACCTCCCACGAATACTCCCACTCTACCTGATCGAAGGTCTTATCCGCGCCCATCGCGACCGCCTCCTCCACTTCTATCCCATCATTATGATGGCGATAGTAGCCGTCATGTGCCTCCCTTTTACGAACCCCGTCTGTTGCACCCCCCCCCCTACCCCCACCCACGCCCATAACCTCTGCCACACAATCTTCAATCCGCGAGGCCAGAATATTACCCAACAACTTGGCATACACATTCAATAGTGATATTGGGCAGCAGGACCCACACTGCTCCGGGTCCTTACCTTCCTACAGGATGACAGATATTGAGGCCTGGGATTACGTAGAGGGGAGATCGCCGTTCTTCCTCTCCTTATTAAGTTCCCTCACCAGTAGGGGCCACAGGTCGACCGAAAACTTTTTATGCAATTCTACTGGGAAGGTGTCCAGGCCCGGGGCCTTCCCTCCCTGCAATGCCCCATTCCCTCCAGCACCTTCACTTATACAATGGGAGGTCCCTCCACCTCTACCAGGCCTTCCTCCTCCGTGGGGAATTCCAGGCCATTCAACAAATACCACAATCCCTCCCACCCGGCCGGGGGCTGCTATTCATAAATAAATAAATAATCGTATTGTCATATGTAGGCTTACATTAACACTCTAATGAAGTTACTGTTAAAAGCCCCAAGTCGACAAATTCCGGCGCCTGTTCAGGTACACAGAGGGAAATTTCAGAATTTGCAGCTGGATCGGAAATTGAACCCGCGCTGCTGGCCTTGTTCTGTATCACAAACTAGCTGTCTAGTCCACTGAGCTAAACCAGCAGATTTATAAAGTCTCCTATAGAAGTCCTCAAACCCCCCATTCATCCCGTTCATCCCAACCGGGTCCAATACCATTCCACCCTTGCCGTCCTTCACCTTGCCAATCTCCCTTGCCGCCTCTTGCTTCCTGAGCTGGTGGGACAGCATCCTACTAGCCTTCTCCCCGTTCCGATAGACTGCCCCTCTATTCTTCCACAACTGCCCTACTGCCTTCCTTGTGGATACCAGTCAAAGGTCCATCTGGAGCTTTTGCCTCTCCTTCAACAACCCCGCTTCTAGTGCCTCCCCGTACATTCTGTCCCACCGCATTATCTCGTCCATTAAGCTTAACATTTCTGCTCGCTCGTCCTTATCCGTGTAAGCCCGAATTGATGTAAGCACCGCCTTCACCACTGCCTTAAGTGCCTCCTCTATCAAGCTGACCGACTCATCACCTGTGTCCTTTACTTCCACGTTATACCAGATGGCGGCCCTCACCCGTTCACACATATCGTCCTCTGCTAGCATCCCCACATCCAACGTCCACTGCGAGCGTTGAGCCCCCCATCTCGATCCACCCGCAAGCCCACACAATGGGGCATGTAGACCACAATCACGACATACCCCGAGGCTGTCTCCTCTGCCAGGAACAACTTACCCACCACAAAAATATCAATCCACGAGTAGACCTTATGCAAATGGGAGAAGTAGTAAAAACGTCTTCGCCCTCGGCCTTCCAAACCTCCTAGGGTTCACTCCCCCGCCCCCCCCCCCCGCCCCATGCGCTCCTTAAACCCCTTCAGCTCCTTCGCCAGCGCCGATAATCTCACCGATCTCGAACTCGACTGATTTATCCACGGATCAATGACCGTGCTAAAGTCCTGCTTCATAATTAGCCGGTGCGAATCCAGATCTGGAAATTCCCGAATACTCGCCTCAGAAATCACACATCATCCCAATAGAGGGCATTAACATTAACTAGGACCACAGGCATCCCCTCCAATTACCCGCTTATTATCAAGAGCCTACCCACAATTCGGCTACAAGATTCCTCACTTCAAACGCCACATGCTTATTGACCAGCACCGCCACCCACATATCTTCATATGAAACCCTGACTGGAAACCTTGTCCTCCTCATGCTTCCATTAGGCTTGTCTGGTCCCAAATCTTCAGATGCATCTCTTGCAAAAAGACCACATCCGCCGTCTAACTCTTCAAATGCCCGAAAACATGTGACCGTTTGATGGCTCATTGATACCCTCATGTTCCACGTGACCAACCTGTTCGGAGGTCATCGCGCCCCCCACACCCTCCCAATCAACCAAAACTCTTCATTGGCCAGCCCCCACCCACCCAACTACCGTTCCACGTCACGTCTAGGCCCGCCCCTGGATGCCCACCATCGCCACTCCCTCCCGTACAACGCTACCTCAAAAACACCTTCGTCAGCAGCCCTCCCTACCCCTGCCCCACCCCTAAATGAACTAGCATCCCCACCCCCCCTTTCTACATTGACTACGTGATCACCGGGCTCCCGTTAACAAGCATGCCCAGCTGGCCTGGCAGCCCCCGCGCAAAGCTCTGCAACATCCTACCCTCCCACTGATTCCTCTCCACAGGCTCGCACACCTTAACCCAACAATGTAACAACAAAAAACAGAAGAGAAAGAAAACAATGAGCAATAATCTAAAAGGTGCACTGACGCCCCCGCCCCCCCCCCCCCCCCCCCCCACCACCACCACCTCACACCCATCGCCTCAAAACAAACTCTCCTCATTCATCAAACCTCCCACGCCAGCAATCACATTGGTACAACTCGCTGCTCTCCTTTTGTGACCAGTTTCCCATCCTGCTGTTGATTCAGGACTGGATCCAGACGTCTGTAGAATTGTAAATGTTAAACACTTGTTTCAAAAATGTTGGTAAATTCGGTAACTGCATTCCTCTCACTTGAACGTCTGCGATAATGAAATTCACCGTATGACATTTAACACGACAATTACTAGCTGAAGGGGAGGGAAAAATAAATAATGCATTGGCAATTGAGAATTAAATGGCATGGGAAATAACATGTCATTGATCGATACGGTGTCACAGTAGTTAGTACTGATGCCTCACAGCGCCAGGAACCGGTTCAGTTCCGACATCGGGTGACTGTGTGGGTTTTTTACGTTCGCGCCCTGTCTGCTTGTGTTTCCCGTGGTTGCTCCGCATTCCTCCAACTGTCCAAAATATGAAGGTTAGGTGGATTGGCCATGCTTAAGAAATGTTCCTTAGTGTCCAAGTATATGACGGTTAAGTGGGGTTTCCGGGTTACCGGTATAGGACGGGGGAGTGTGCCCTATACCCGTAACCCGGAGCGTCGGTGTAGACTTGATGGGCTGAATGACCATCTTCTTCGCTGTAGGAAATACATGATTCAGTGGATATACAAACCAGGACGAGAATACATGCAGAATTTAAATATAAATTGAATTTCAGAACAAGCGAGAGATAAATTAAGAAGCAGTATAGAAGGTGGATGTCCTTTAAAAGTAAGAGACACATAACGAGGTGCCTGGCCACAGGAAATCACAACACTGTGTTCACACCAAAGTACTCCATGACAGGAGTGCGTAGCCAGCGGCAAAATTGAATCCAGGCGGCCCGATCTAAGATAATTCTGCTTTCCATGTCACAGAACAGAAGTTCCACCTGCTCAGAATAGTGTCAGCTGAAGTTTTGTACAGGCAATATCAAAAGTTGAGGCGGAAGGCTCGATGACTAACTACTGAATTAAAATCATTTTCTGGAAATTGTTTGAACTGTGGGATGCCACAAGGGATCCTCAGTGCCGTTGTCGAGCATGAGACAGCACATTTGAATCGGCCAAGAGGCGCAGAGCGGATTCTCCACAATTAAACAACTGTTCATAATTACATTTCTTCTATTTTGCCGGGGTGTGGGCATCACTGCACAGGCCAGAATTTCCTGCCAAGCTGTTTGTCATTAAGGTAGCAATAAGGCGCTTTCTTAAATAAAATGCAATGGCTTTGTCTAGGAAGAGAGTAAAGAGATTATGACGTGTCAAGAGTGATGGAAGGGCCATATGGTAATAAATCAGGGTTTGTCGAAAGCAATTTCGATGCACGTGCTGCCATTTTCAATTTAGGTGGTAGAGGTTGCAGGTATTGACAGTGTTTCTGGCGCAGTCTCGGTGAGTTGATAGAGTGAGTGGATTATGACTGCTACACTGTGAAGGGAGTAAATGATGAAGCTCGTGGACGGGATCGCTAGCAAGTGGGCACCTTAATTCTGAAAGTGACCAAAAACAGCCTCTGAAACAGATTATACATAGATACATAGAAGATAAGAGCAGGAGGAGGCCTTTTGGCCTTTAGAGCCTGCTACACCATTCATCACGATCATGGCTGATCATCCAATTCAATAGCCTAATTCTGCTTTCTCCCCATAGTCTTTGATATCATTCTCCCCAAGTGCTATATCAAGCCGCCTCTTGAATACATTCAATGTTTTACCATCAACTACTTCCTGTGGTAATGAGTTCCACAGGCTCACCACTTTTTGTGTGAAGAAATGTCTCCTTATATCTTTCATAAATGGTTTACCCTGAATCCTCAGACTGTGACCGCTGGTTCTGGACACACCCATCATTGGGAACATCTTTGCTGAATCTACCCTGTCTAGTCCCGTTAAAAATGTGTAAGTTTCGGTGGCAGCGCGGTGGCACAGAGGCTAGCACTGCTACCCATGGCACTGAGGACACGGGTTCGATCCCGGCACTGGATCACTTTCTGTGTGGAGTTTACACATTCTCCCCGTGCCTGCTTGGGTTTTACCGCCAGAACCCAAAGATGTGCAGGTTAGGTGGATTGGCCATGCTAAATTGCCCCTTAATTGCAAATAGTAATTGGGTACTCTAAATTTACATATAAAAAAATTATAAGTCTCTATGAGATACCCCGTCATTCTTATGAACTCCAGCGAGAACAATCCCAACCTAGTCACTCTCTCCTCATATGTCAGTTGCGCCATCCCTGGATTCAACCTGGTAAAGCTTCACTGCACTCCCTCGAGAGCCAGAAGATCCTCCCTCAGAGATGGAGACCAAACCGTCACACAATACTGCAGGTATGGCATCACCAAGGCCCTGTATAACTTCAGCAACACATCCCTGCTTCTATACTCGAAACCTCTCGCAATCAAGGTCAACATTCCATTTGCCTTCTAGCCGCCTGCTGCACCTACATGCTTACCTTCAGCGACTGGTGCACAAGGACACCCAGCTCCCACTGCACACTCCCCTCTCCCAATTTATAACCAGGTAGTAATCTTACTTCCTGATTTTGCTTCCAAAGCGAATAACCTTACACTGATCCAAATTATACTGCATCTACCATTGATTTGCCCACTCTCCCAAACTGTCCAGATCATGCTGAAGGATCCATGTATGATCGTTACAATTCACCTTCCCACCTTATTTGGTACCATCTGCAAACTTTGAAATGTTACATTTTGTTCCCTCATCCAAATTATTAATATATATTGTGAATAGCTGGGGTCCCAGCGCCGACACCTGTGGTAACCCACTAGTTACTGCCTGCACATTTTAAAAGGACCCATTAATTCTTACTCTTTGTTTCCTCTCTGCCAACCAGTTTCCTATCCACCTCAATACATTTCCCTCAATCACTTGTGCTTTAAATTTGGAAAATAATCTCTTCTGCGGGACTTTGTCAAACGCCCTCTGAAAGTCCACATATACCACATCGACTGGCTCCCCTTGTCAATTGTACTGGTTACATCTTCAAAGAATTCCAACAGATTTGTAAAGCATGATTTTTCCTTCATAAATTCATGCTGACTCTGACTGTTCCTGCCACTGCTTTCTAAATGTTCCGCAATAAAGTCGTTGATAATGGATTCAAGCTTTTTACCCACTACCGATGTGTGGCTTATGTGTGAATTTAGTCTCACAGTTGTCAGAGCAAACTCAGGAGCTCCATTACTTTAATACCATCAAGCAAGTGGGAGACTGAAGCTCCTGCAAACAATAGTGCGACAGTCATCCAGTCAAGGGAGGCCGGAAATTCTCGTACAGTCAGGTTATCGTTGAGTGAAATGTCGTCAAGAGAAATCAGAGTATATGATCAAATATGGGACCGAACGAGAATTGGGAAAGTCTATATAGCAGCTTCCCGGAAGACCCAGAAGTGTAAATCATCGAGAAGAAAATAGCTTTCCAGGAAAGTCACCAGGTAGCCATGGTACAGTATTCAACTCTGAATTTTATTATTAACACTTTCGGTTGTTACGTTTCACGATTCATAATTATTGTTGTAACCTGAAAAAATGTACTGATGCCTGAGAAAATATAACTGCACTCAGTGACAGTCCTTTTTTGACAACTATCCAAGTAGTCCATAATGTTATTGATCCAAGTTTTTAAAATAGTTTAAAGCAACCTGCAGCCTCACATATCTCTTCGGTTCTGCTGAAGTGCCAAAGGACTCGAAACGTTCATTCTACTTTCCCTCCTTACAGATGCTCCCAGACCTTTTTCTTTAATTGAGTGGAAATTTAACATGGCCAATTCACCTACCCTGCACATCTTTGGTTTGTGGGTGTGAGGCCCAGGGAGGCATTGGGAGAATGTGTAAACTCCACAGGGACAGTGATCTGGGGCCGAGATCGAACCCGCATCTTCAACGCCACGTGGCAGCAGTGCTAACCACTTCACCAGACATTTAATTATGAACAGCTGTTGAAACGGGTCAAATTACAGAGAATCCGCTCTGCGCCTCTCGGCCGAATTCAATGAACTGTCTCTGCCTCAAAAACGGGGCCGAGTTTCCCCTGAGGGCGCCCTCGACGCTGCCAAACCTGATAGGTTCCCTCCGCATTGTATCTTCCAATTGCAGTGTTCTAAGATTCGTTTCAGGAACAGCATGAATTTTAGGAGCTATTTCGAATGCGGGATCTACATTTGTTCAATATCTGAAAGAGTTATTTTCAGTCTCTGTTCAGTTTAGAGTATTAGTGTAGCATGATGAACGACAATTTCTGTCAGGAAACTTCTGTCAGAAACCCCAACAATGTTTCGCTTTGTAGTCAGTGAGGAAAGAATGCTGCGCCTCTGGAGTGATTCCACTGACAAATATGAGTTGTATCATAAAATGAACTCATTTATTATCGCAGCATTAACCATCATGTGATGCAGCTAGCAACCAATATACGTCCCGCTTTTAACTTAACCGTTAAAGAGGTATTTTTAAGAAAAGTCGTCTTTGAGCACTTTTTCCCATCTGCATCAAAACTTTCATTTAAGCAATATCCACACACCCAGGTCTGATGCCATTAATCATTAAAGTTAACACCAGGTGACTTATTGATTTATGGTTGGGAGAGAAACTTTCAGAAGTCAGTCTCAGAAACGCATCGTATTCCCTCAGAAACGAGAGCAGAACACTTCAACTGAAACTAAAAACAACAGACACAGGACAACGCTGAACACGAAAACAAAACGCAGGCCCAGCCCCTCACAAGAGAGACATCACAAACTTCCTAGCTGTTAACCCCTAAATCACAGCTTTTGTAGACAGCCTGCATAACGTGCACTAAGTTATTCAATAGCATTATGGGCAGCATGGTGGCGCAGTGGATAGCATTGCTGCCTCACGGTGCAGAGGTCCCAGATTCTGGGCCACTGTCCGTGTGGAGTTTACACATTGTCCCCGTATATACCTGAGTTTCGCGCCCACAACCCAAAGATGTGCAGGCTAGGTGGAATGGTCACGATAAATTGCCCCTTAATTCGAAAAAATGATTTGTTTTTAATTTAGTAACATTAGTGCAACAGACGCAAACTGACATTTGTATATACATTTCGTCCATTCCTCACAAGGGATTATATTATCTTAAGTGTAAGCAATAGTTTCAGGTTCATGATTAGTTTCCTTAGGCAGAAGGGTGGAAAAGCAACTTACCCGGATAAGCAAAAAGCCGGAATCTATGTGTACCATGAGACCCGTTATAAACTGGACACACATGGAGAAATGCTATGCTTATCCATGCCATAGTTGTGGGTGCCTTTGTGCAAAACCAGCGACGATACTGGCTAAGCGGGGTTTCAAACATATGTGGGAAAAGTTCAATTAAATCAAGCTAAATGTTTTTTGAATACCGAAACGCTGCCTGAGTTCCTAATCTCCCAACCAACTCATCCGAATAAAGTCGGTGTGAAGCAGGCGGAGCAGAAGACAACGCTTCCATGTGAAAACGAATGCGATATTGTGATCGATTACACTGTGGGAACACAGTTGGATTACAACTCTGAGACCGCCAACGTTTGATGCCGACCTTACAATCGAATGAAGAGAACGGCTTGATCGAGACTCTGCGGCTAAAATTAAACAAATAAAAATAAGACTAGGTAAAGAAATTCGCAGCAAGCTGCACGACCCTGGAGAGATATTGAAGAAGAATGATGTCTTCCCCAATGCCAAGGCTGCGAAGATATATAAATGGGTCAGAATGGAGAGTTGACATATGTCACAGTCACAGTGAGCGATACAGTGGATCAGGTTATGTCCTGCAGTGGGAAACAGCCTTCAGGGACAGAAACGTTGAGTTCACTGAAAGTTGCGTATCTATTCCAATGTGCAGGAGAGGGAAAAAGTGCTATAATTTACCAAGGTTCTGTTCCACAAAGCCAAGTTATTATACTGAGTCTGGGTGGTTGGGATTTGATAGGTCTGATGCTGTTTTAACCCCACTGCTACCATTCAGCTTAATTATTATGCTCAACGTCCAGACAGTCGAACACATTTTACTTGACAGTCGAGCCTGTAAGGGATGAGGGGGCCAGAGCAACGGAAATCATCATAGGGACCCCGAGATGGAAAGCAGAAGGAAGTCATCCCAGTCCATGAGTGATCGTTTCTTATATTTTTGTTATTTATATTTTCTTTCTCATTCCACGAATCTTTCCCTTCTGTGTTGTTTGTCTATGTCTGTGAGTGACTGTGTATGTGTGTGTGTGTGTGTTTGTAGAGTGTGGGCGAGTTAGAAATAGGGATTCGCAAAGGGGTAGCAGATAATTAGTTGCATGTTCCGTTCGTTTAATTGTAATACTGTACATAATGTAATATTACTCGATTTTTAAGTAACATGGCTGGTGCCTGTAGTTTATTGGGCTCAAACAAGGACCTCGAGCATTTTAAATAAACTGTATTTTCATCGGGATTGCGACTATGTTTAAGTGGGGCTGAAAATAACCATGCACTAGCCCAGGCTGTCTTGTCACAGTTTATGTAAATGAGCACGTGAACGTACAGAAACAGAATTTAAATGCTTCAACTCTTGAAACTTCGGTCAGACATAAACAGTAAATGCTGAAAGCACAAGAGCAGTCAGAGTCTGGGAATTTTGAAGCATGGAACCCGCTTTATAATTACCCAAATCCTGTCCACCAGCTTCAAGATACACGTCGAGAGTGTGGTCGAATATTGTTCGTTGTCTGGATGAGTGAGGTATAAACAAAAAGCATAAAGTTCGACCTCTTCCAAGACAAATGGGCGCACTTCATCGGCACAATTGACTCGCTTCCTCATCAAGGTTCAATCCCAACAGTATGAACCAACTTGGAAATCTACTGAAGGAAACTTGGAAATCAAGCCTCCGACTGCAGCAAATTCTAACTCTGTGAAAATTACCAATCTGACTAACAAGTGCACGGGCATAGCAGCAGTTGACGTTTCCAACTGCAGAAAATCGGATTGACCAGGATTTTCAGAAATTCTACTAAGCTGGAGGATTTGCCAAAGTCCTAGAATAGAAGAGAAACTATCAGGGAGACACACAGCTCCGGCAAGACGATTCACTGTAATGATTTCGTCCTTCACAGCCAGCACAGATCAATGGGCAACATGTACACGTTGCTAATTATATAAATATTTTGTACTGAACTGGAAGCGGTTGCAGCACTTTCATTCTGATGCATAGAGAGTTGGAGGCTATGAATAGTGGAAAGTAAGGAAATAAACGGTAGGTGTTGCATCTTGTGAGAAGGCATACAAACGGCACGCCCTGTAACACATCCATTTCTGGAACACTGGAGAAATCCCTGAGAATTACGGTGACTGCAGAGCTAGAGTGGAGGAGTTAATTCATTTGTTGGTCTCTTTGTAATAAAGGCAAATTACTGCGGATGCTGGAATCTGAAATGAAAGAGAAAGAGAAAATGCTGGAAAATCTCAGCAGCTCTGTCAGCAAGTCTAACTCAAAGCTCAGTTTTGACAAAGAGTCATCGGACTCGAAACGTTAGCTCTTTTCTCTCCCTACAGATGCTGCCAGACCTGCTGAGATTTTCCAGCAATTTCTATTTCGTGTTGGTCCCTTTGCTTCGACGGCCATGGAATCCGGAGAATGGCGTGCTGATTTTGGCAGTCGGGTGTAATTCTTACGATTCCAACATGGAGGGTATGCGGAACCAGAGTTTCCAGAAATGGTTTAGACACGGACAATGACCACGATAACAACATTAGAAGTAAATTCTCGGCAAACATGACTTGAAAGCGCCGGGGTGAAACGTGACATCACCGGACAAAATTCAAAGAAGTTTGAGAACCTGGAAAAAGCGACGAGAAAGAATAGTTGACAAGGACGTTATCAGAGTCAATGAACTAATAGTAACTATTGACAGACAGCGAAGCCCGTGAAAAGGAGACAGGGACATAAAGGAAGTCAAGGGTTCAGCGAAGGTTAAACCTTGCATTTTCCAGGAAACATAAGAAACATGAATGGTGAACAAGTGGATGTAACATTCTTGGATTTCCAGAAACAAACTTTCGAAAAGGCACCACATAAGCGGTTACTTCATGATATAAGACCCCATGATTTGAAGGAGGTCGGAAGTATATCAGAACAGATAGAGTTGGCTTGTTCATCGAAGATAGAGATTTGGGATAAGAGGAGCATTTTCAGGAAGGCAACTTCTCACAATTGGAGTGCCACAAGGATTAGTGCTGGGATCACAATTATATTAACCGTAAATTCTGACTGGACGTTGGAAGTGAATGAACGATTGCCAATGTTACGGGTGGCACAAAAATAGGTTGAAAGGCAAATCCTGAGGATGACACAGTCTGCAGGGTGATCTGGACCCGGTGACATGATCGGTTAAATGCTTGGCAGATGAAATATAATGTCGGAAAATGTGAAGTTATGTGAAGAGGAAATAAACTGAAAAGTATATCAATGGAGAAAGACGACACATGCTCCAGCGCAGAGGGATGTGTATGTCCAGCATAAATCACACAAAAATTACATGCAAGTTCAGCGGATAATTGCGAAGGTAAATGGAAGGTACCGGAGGAGGTGGTGGAAGCAGGGACGATAGTGACATTTAAGGGGCATCTTGACAAATACATGAATAGGATGGGAATAGAGGGATACGGACCCAGGAAGTGTAGAAGATTGTAGTTTAGTTGGGCAGCATGGCCGGCACGGGCTTGGAGGGCCGAAGGGCCTGTTCCTGTGCTGTATATTTCCTTGTTCTTTGTTCTTTGAATGTTGGCCTTCATTTCAAATGGAATAGAGAAAGAAAATAGGGAAGTCCTTCTAAAATCACATGGCGGTATGTGTACCACAGCAAGAATATTGCGAACAGTTTTGGTCGTTCAGCCTAAAGAAAAAGACCCTGGCAGTGGAGGAAGTACAAATAAAATTCATGAGATTGATTTCGACTATGGAAAAATGTTATTATGAGGAGAAGTTGCAAAAGTTAGGCCTGTAGTCACTGGAGGTTACAAGAATGAGAGGCGACCTTATTGAGAGGGATATGATTGCCAGGTGGCATGAGAGGATAGATGATGACAGGATTTTCCTCTTGTGGAAGAGTCTATGATCAGACTGAAAAATCTGAGAATCAAGGGTTGCACCTTAAAGACAGAGGAGGAGGGATTTCTTCTGTCAGAGTGTAGTGCATTTCTGGAATTATTTACCGCAGAGAGTTGAGGAGGCTGGATCATAATTTTTGTTCAAGACTGAAATAGACAGATATTTAATCAGTAAGGGGATTGAGGGATATGTTAGTAAGGTTGGAAAGTGAAGTTGTGCATTATAGCAGATCAGCCATGTTCTGATTGAGCAGACCCGATCGGACGAATAGAGCACTAATGATCATACGTCTGATGTTCTTATGATGGTAGGTTTTAGAGGTTGTATTGCCCTGAGGTGGTTTGGCCTCTATCGACAATGCATTGTTTTGAATTGATTCATTTGTCTCTGGGATTGTAAATTTCTGCATTAGTTCCTGATACTTAGCTGGAGGTGCCGTATTTAGTGAACCATAGGGTGGGGATGCTGTAGTCGTATGAATTCCCAGGTAGACACCTTAGTTGAGAGGCTCTTTTAGTGTTGACAAGGCGCATTCGTTTCACAGAATGTAACAGTAAGAGGCAATGTATTGTTTCTAAGCTACGTGTTAGCTTGAAGTGGCGTATTGATTTAAGGGCCTTTTTTGTTGATGGTTTCTTTTCGTTTTGAATTTTGGAAGGGTCCTTCTTGTTTATGCCTTTATTAGCCCTTTATTTTATTTTAGCCGCTACATTTTTGATCCACGGATATGGCTCTTTAATGCAGCCTGTATCTTGAATTCTGGTAGAAGGAGGCAGTGGCCTGTGCCTTTAATTTTAACATAAGACTTCGGAAGCTTGTGATGATTTAGAATGGTGATTTCAGACCGGCCGGCATCAGTGATGACTCGGATTGGTTGATTTGGCTGGTGGCCAATGAATTTTCGCAGAATAATGTGCTCTTCCTGGTAATAGGTGGTGATTGCATTGATCCCACTGGGATGTTTTCAGAGACACGAGTTGCCAGTTAGGTGTCAGTTTTGATTCTGCAGACTGGATGAAGAGATCGAACCAACTCGCTCCAAAACAGATGGAACTAATCCTCCCTTGAAGGCTACTGCGGTGACTGACTCTCTCTCTCCAGCAAGTTAGGGTGCAGTTCTCATTAACGTTAGAAGCCTGAAGTCAAGCCATGAAAGCACGATTTGATCTCTAATAAAGTGTCTCTTTAGGAAGATTATAAGCCATAAGGCGGACCTCGACCCCACGGCCCAGTTTGATAAGACATAGGGTATTTCTCCAGAAAGCCTGCTGTCTGTGGGTTCTCTATTTCAATCTGCGGGTACCACGAATAAATGATTCGACGAAAAAGCTATTACTGGCTGAAACCAGGGATGTTATTCAGCAAGGCTGCTCTGAGGGAAATGTACTAAATGATGGCCATCTGATGCAAATACTCTTAATCCTGGATCTTCATCCTTCTGAACTTTCACCTCCTCCCTTCTGTGTTTGCCTGTATTGTGTGTATGGTTAGAGTGTGGGACAGGTAATGGCGATAGTAGGTATTAACTTGCTGCTATTCAGTTGGATTTACAGCATAATTAATGATAGTTATTGGTATAAATATGCAGTAAACGGGGTTAAACATACAAACCTGGTGAATGTAGTTACTGGGCAGCCAAGGGCTAAAGACCTGGAGTATCTTTATAAGAATGATTGGTAACTAATGTGTGCTATGGTTCCGTAAAGTGAGGGACTGGAATTGACCGCGCACTTGCCCAGAGTTTCGGAACAATTTCAATGACTTGTTCTCCCACTTGAAAATTGTAACTGAATAGTGACTGTTCCGGAAGGAAGCCACATCAGAGAATAGAGTCATAAAATCCCAGCATTGCAGAAGGAGTTCATTCGGCCACCGACCCTCCAAAAGAGCACTCGACCAAGTTAACCAGCCATCGACGCGCCCTATCCCTTTTACCCAACCTGGCATCCCTGGACACTCAGGAACAATTTAGAATGGTCAATCCACCGAACCTCCACATCTTTGGAGTGTGAGAGCAAACGAGAGCACCCGGAGAAACGCCACATGCACACGGGGTAACGCAAGAACGCCGAGGCAGAAATTGAACCCGTGGGGCTGTAAGGCAGAAGTGTAGCCACTGTGCTACCCTGGTCCCCAAGGGTTGTGTAGAGCAACCCTGAGAGGAATCTCTAATAAACCTTGATTTTTGTTAATAAATAATAAAAGCGAAAATTCCGACGGACAATAATGAAAGAATGTGAGATTTTATGAGATTTTATTATTGTTGACTGAACAGCACCAGAACTGGAAGAATACTGCGTTCAATGTTAATCAGTCAAGTAACCTGATCAGTAGTCTTCTGTGTTCGTGGTTTTCCAATCCAAGCAACATGCTACACGTTTCAGATCAGATGTCGTAATCTCTTTGTTCAATTAAGTAAATATTCTGAGCAATGTTGCAACCACAATCTGCACCTCTGGAGATCATACAAGAGATACATTCAATCCTCGGGAAGCTATCCACGTCAGAGTTTAATTCAGCGGGACTGGAGTAAGTGCAGACAGACCGATCACTTCATGCAGAAAATGTATGAAACATTCGACAGCATTATCAAGATTTACTACATAATCCTTTCTATCATTGGAATCCCTGGTAAGTCACGATCATAATTTTGGTAAATCTGTATTTGAGCTTCTCACTGTGATCCACAAAGTTACAATGCTGATTTCCTCGCGTTGAAATCACCCTATTTTGTTAATACAATTGTTCTGAATGAACTAATGTTTCTTGTAAAGTTGATCAATGGAAGGAAACACTGGTTTGCAAAGCAAATACACGGCAAATTATTAAGTTCAGTCGCTCACTGGGACATTGTTGACAGATTCTGAGCTGCAACCGGAACGTCTCTCGTGATCGTATTTGGGACGGTAAAATTGTAATCAGTGGGGGGAGGGGGGGGGAGGGGGGGGGGGGGGGGGGGGGGTTAACGAAACGGAAACAGCTATTTCTGGTCT
The DNA here is from genome assembly GCF_047496885.1 of Scyliorhinus torazame. Lineage (NCBI taxonomy): Eukaryota > Metazoa > Chordata > Chondrichthyes > Carcharhiniformes > Scyliorhinidae > Scyliorhinus > Scyliorhinus torazame. The sequence continues at coordinate 184,587,513 of NC_092711.1, read as the reverse complement.
GAAAGTACTCTCTTAGCAGACTCAGCTTTCAACCCCATGAAGCTCCGTGTGTGTTCAATTAATTTAGAAAATGGCATAGGGACAATCACCTCCCGCTCCAAACACATTTATACGGACGCACACGAACACGACGAATGCTAAACTTCTGTTTCAAATTTGTAGCCACCTGGGTTGTCCACTTCCCGACTTAAAATGGTGATCCGCTAAGAATGCAGGGAAATTCAGCAAACTCAGGAAAAACAAGCAGGTGCAAAGTTTCCTCCATATTAGAACTTGCAGGAACCCAGACAACACTGAAACTAACAACCATCTACATGTCGATGAGCGATCCCCTGGAACAATTGGAAACAGTTAAGGTAAACAAAGCCAAGCCAGACTCCTCGGCGCCAGCAGGAGCCAAGACAAAGGAAGGCCAACGGACACTTTGGAACCGCCCAGCGATCAGGGAACAGCTCCAGTATTGGAGAAATCGATCCAAGTGATCAGAACGTATTCCAATCACTTGGAACCAGGTACGGGGTCCGCCACGAATGGCGCGAAGTCCCTGGGGACTATAAAATAGAGTCCCCAAGTTCAAATCGTGCTTCTTGGAAGGGTCTCTCAACAGCTCGCAACAACCCTTGACAGTGACCCGCCTAGTAGCTGCACCAACCAAGTAAGTCTCCAGTCAACGCACGCTACGAGATAGGCGCTCCTAGCTACCAGTCTACACCAGCTTTGAAGCCTGCAGACTCAGAACCGAACGAAAGGCCATTTGTTCCCCTGACCTGGTGGGCCAGTTCCGAAGCTAAGTATAGGCCTTTTAGGGTTACAGATAGTCTAGTAGGTAGACTTTTATACATGAGTAGTGATTGACAGTGTATAATAGATGTGTTTTGATTTGAAACGTACTAACTGGTGTATTGAGTTATTGGTCAGCACTTCAACTTGAACCTCGTGGTGGTATCATAAAGATACCTGGCGACTCGAGAGCAAGGGTTATTGAAACAGTGCAAATTAAGTAAAGACATAACGAGCAACATTTAAGAGCCAACCAAAAGTTAGCAACAAATTGAACAGAAAATAATGTACTGGAAGGTAAACTACACAATTAGTGTTTCACAGGACGGAACGGTGGCGCAAAGGTTAGCACTGCTTCCTCACGGTGCAGAGGACACGGGTTCGAGTCCGGCCCAGGTCAGTGTCCTTGTGAAGTTGCTGCATCCTCCCCGTGTCTGCATGGGTCGCACCCCACAACCTGAAAAACGTGCAGAGTATGTGGATTGGCCACACAAAATTTCCTCTTAATTCGAACAAAACACAATAAGAGTATTCACATCTCCTCCAATGATTAATGCTTACTCTAACTATAATTACTACAAATCATCCTTGCTTCAGATTTGAATGATCCCTTTTACCAGATATAATGCTGTGCATCAGTGGATTAAAAAGGTGTCCATCATCAGCAGTATTTCGGTGTTTCGGGTATGATATCCACATGTGCTGTCTTTTATGGGCGGTCGATCAAAGGATGTGAATATATTTATGTGTTTATAACAGGGACTGATTCATTATTGAGGTTGACTGCACAGCTTATCTGGTGTATGATTCAGTGAATGTTCACATCCTTCGATCAGTGAAGTGGGTGTTTAGGAAGTGAAGAACATACAATTCATAACTGATTTAAGCAACAGTCGTGAAAACTTTTCTTAATACAGAGAATATTCGGGCGCGTTGATGTTAAGAAAAAAATCTGGAATACCCGTGATTAAGCAACAAATACTTCACAGATCAATTAATAAATCATGACGCCGTTCACGGTATTACCAAGTAACACCAATTTGCACTTGATTGGTGTTCACGTTATGCAGAATTTCATTCCTTTAAGAGCACAGAAACTCAATATTCGTCTCGGCTAAATGATTGATATCTTTCTCCTTCCTAATCGATGTTTACCACGCATCGTTCCAAAGACTGAACCGTACAACATTCAGCTGCATTTACGTTCATGTGCTGTCTTATTTCACGGCACGCTGACACAGTGGTCAACACTGTTTCCTAAAAGTTACAGTTCGATTCCACCTAGGGCGACTGTCTGTGAGGAGTATGCACTTCTCCTCGTGTCTGCGTGGATTTCCCACGGTGCTCCAGTTTCCACCTACAGTCCAAAGATGTGCAGGTCAGGTGGAGTGGTCATTCTAATTTGCCACTTATTCTACAAAGGTCCGATGAGTTTTCTCAACCGTCCTTACTGCCATGATTAGTCACTCTCTTCAATTGATCAACCATTAATTTTAACTTACATAAACATTGGGATATGCTTGGTAAGACTATCGCATCAAAAGCCTTCATAATTGTGAAGGGTTCATTTGGGTCTGCGCTGAATTGAACTTCAGACTGGTACAAAATGTGAAGTCACACAGGATCAGAGGTGAGGTGGCTGGATGGACACAGAACTGGCCCGGTCACAGAAGGCAAAGGGTCGCAGTATAAGGGTGTTTTTATGACTGAAAGGGTGTGACGAGTGGTGTTGCACGGGAGATTTGCAGAAAGCATAAAAGAGCCACCTTTGAATATTTGACACAAAGTAAGTTAATGTCTCTGCTACACTATACAGACGTCATAGCAAATCAGAGGAAATGCACGGACAGGTATCCGGCCCGGTATATGCCATTTACTATTCCGTTCTTGCAGCATTTGGTGTCGCAGGTAAGACTGCTGAGGTTATGCATTTGTTTCCTTGTGTTATAACCTCCCCTCTTACTTGTTTTTATATTGTCAAGTCACAAATCTATTGATATCAAAACAAAACTCTAATTGTGTCTTTCGCGCATTCCTGTCTATATGTAATCCACATAAAGATTCATTTACATAGTCCAAAGAATACACTATTTTTAAAATCCGCACACAACTTTTATTTATCGGATGTGAGGTGCTTATCCAAGCAATTTCTGCTGGTTCTGCTCCACTGACTGCGCATATGCCTTCACTGTCTCTGAATTATACATTCTGCTATGGTTCGGTGCGTAATTTTCATGATCTAACAGGCAGATAAAGGTCTGAAACTAATGCAACATCTGTGATTTGGCAACGCAGGGGCAGTGGCCGATCCTGTACCTGTTAAGGCTTGACCACTCTTCCTTGGAAGTTTGAAACCAGACAGCGGTTGGGTTGAGTTTGACTCTAGGGGCTGGTACAGCACAGGGCTAAATCGCTGGCTCTGAAAGCAGCCCAAGGTAACCCAGCAGCAATTCTCGTACCAGCCTCCCCGAACATGCGCCGGAATGTGGCAACCAGGGGCTTTTCACAGTAACTTCATTTGAAGCCTACTTGTGCCAATACGCGATTTTCATTTCATTTCATTAGGTAATTCTGTTTCATGTCCAATGATTCACATCCATTTGTCCAAGTGTAATTTGCGTTGACCTCCTGTTAGGTACGTTTTTTTCCCCAGGCACGCCTTCCTGGTGGCAGACATGCATTTGATTGGCTGAATAGATCAGAATATAGTGGCATTGTTACATTTTTCTGTCATTTTGTGGGTTGTTGTATGTCAGACAACATGTAGAACAGTGATGTTTTCCGAGACATGAAGCAAAGGGAATGGGTTTGAACGCAATGTTCGATAACGAAACGCATGGTAGCATAACGCTGGGTGTCAGATGTGTGTTTGTGAGTGTGTGTGTGTGTGTTTGAGTGTTATGATCACGACTAAAGAGTGCAGCGGTATTCTGCTACTGAGTATGAGATTCCGAGGACTGAGGGTCAGTTGGTATTGGTAGCAGTATCCCACATTGAGCCGGCTAGTTTTCAGTCAAGTTGTTTCTGAAATTGATCTTGGTGGAAGTTGGTCTTAGATGTTAGTGTCTGAACTAAGATCATATCGAGGTATCTTGGAGTTGGTTGTGCTTTAACTTGTAGCCTTTCGTTTTGATAGTAAGCTTTTTTTCTGGCTTTTAGGAAGGATCGAGCAAACTGGATACTGTTTCTCCATGGCTTGGTTTGAGACTCATGTGTTACAGTATTGTTCAGGTTTTTACATCTTTTAATGTCCAGTCCAAGGTGTCGCCGCCAGGGTCTTGAGTTGCGAGGTAGATGTCGACGGCATATATGAATTTTTCGGCATAAATGAAGGTAATTTGTGGACACTTTAAACAGGGTTCGTGCCAGAACTGAGCCTTTGTGATGTTCATTTGTGTGTTCCTTCCATCGATTTTTCGACTTTCCAACGTGAGCGTGAAATCTAATATTAGTATAATCCGCACACTGCCCTGTTTATATTATCCACACACTGCTCTGTTGATATAACCAGCACAATATTCAGTTTATATAATCCACACATTGATCTATATAGATAATCCACACACTGCGCTGTTTTTACAATCATCACACTGCCCTGCTTATATAATCCATATACTGCTCTTTTGAAAAACGTGCACAATTCTCAATTTATATAATCCACACATTGATCTGTATAGATAATCCAAATACTGCGCTGTTTTTATAATCCGCACACTACACTGTTTATATAATCCACACACTGCTGTGTTGAGAAAATCCACACGTTGATCTGTATGCGTCTCTGTCTGAGACAAAATATCTCGATACTGACTGGTATTATTCGGCCTGTGTCCCTCGCTGTCGGGGAGAATTTTGCGCATTCTCGTGTTGTTATTGGTCCCTCTTCCTCAGTGAGCTAGAGAATCTCACCACCCTTTAATGAATAAAATAATGTCCCCTCTTTGTCAGAGTGAAACTCACAATCTACTAATTTTGAGTTGAAAATAAGCTCTATTTCCCCTGAATTCGCCAATGGGGTTTTTATTCACTCTATTCCCTTATCGTTTCTGGTTCAATTTTTCCCCGAAGATGATTGTCCACTCTTTATCCAATATATCAAAGCATTTCACAATTATAAAGGCTCTTATGATAGCCTCTCAGTTTTCCGATTTTGACAAGAGAGAAATAGCCAGCCTGTTGATCCTTACGTGATATCAATAGCCACCCGTTGTTGGTGGCCACCTTCTGAATTTCTGCGAAAACTCTCCCGCACATCTCTTTGTTCAATAATGTGATGGCAAGAACTTCATGTAGTGGCATCAAAGCATTTACCATGATTCGATAGAACGTCCTTAAAACGTCTCTCCTTTCTAATTTGTTTGCACCAATCATAACATTGATAATAACATTACAACCTTTACTTTGAGAATTATTTGTACGATCATTATTATCCTAGATTTGTTAACATTGTCAATGGTGTCATTACTATTATGATAACTGTACTTATAAATAATGTGCTTATTATAAATGTCACCATGATTAATATTGCTCCTATTGTCATTATTGTTATTTGCATTATCAGTATTATTTTGTGCTCATCGTTATGTCAATGTCATTCTCAATATTGCTATTGTTACTATTATTTATGTCGCACTCTGTCGGAGAACTGAAAGGACGCATTGTGCTCGAAATTTGAAGAAATTATCTCGATCTTTATGTCAGGAAATAATGATTTCCGTTTAGGTTTTTGCCAGTCTTTGAATATGAATATTGTCATGCGAGTATCCATTTAAGAAATGTTTGTATTATCACATGGCTTAAGTAATGTCAATGTGTGTGTGGAGCTGGGCTGTGGCTCCGGCTTTTACTTTCGCTTTTAACTGGAAGGTGTCTGTGGCTCTGAGTTTTACTTTCGGTTTACACTGTTGGATGCTGAATTCAGGAAAAGAAGGCTTCTCCTCTCTCTCTCTGTATGTTAAAAGGTGTCCAAGATCACTTGATAATTTAAAACTGATAACTGTTTTCTGTAAAGAATGCAAACCTACTGTTTTGATAAAAGGGTTTGCCTGGTTTTATTGGATGTTGCTAACAATGTGAAACAGCAGAAAGGGAAGTTATTAAGAGTTACATATAAAGAGAGAACTGAAGCTGTGTGGGAAATTTATGTTTGTAGTTGTTAAAAAAATGCTTACTGTGTGTGTGTTTATGTAATGTTAACTGAATTCGTAGAATGAACTTTGTTCTGTTTTAAAATGCTTAAGGCCTCTGTTAAAATAACACTTGAAAAGTAGTCCCTTGTGCTGCTCGTAACCAAAATTAATAAACAGTTGTAGGTCAGGTGAACATCATGATATACTTTGGAGTTTTCTAAAACCAGGCCCATAACAATATTATGATTAAAAGCCAGTTGCGGGGAGGTCCTCCTCTGTGCCTTTAATGCCACACGAGGGGGCAATGGGACGACCAACGTATTGAAACAGAAAGCAGGCAGAGTAAAAATTTCGGGGAGAAAACAATTCTGGACAATGTCCAAGTCTCCTCGTAAGTTTAGAGAGCAACCCAATCCGGGGAGACCGTTTAATGTCAAGATTTGCAAGGATGATTAATCATTCCGCTTCTGGCAGTGAGAGGTTTCAGAAACCATGCAATGTGGTTCGGGGAATCTGTTTGCTGCTGATAGTGGTTGTGGGTGATTTCCATTTGCCTGCACTGTTCAGGGATTTAAAATATCAGGAAACTGGTCTGCGAACCATTAATTAGAGAAGACGTGTACTCAAAAAGGTTAGGTTTTATTTTTCGCTTGAAAAACATTGCTCAATTACACTCATCCCTCCGACCGACCCAGTGCCTACATCAATAATAAAAAAAGGCCATTTCCTCACTCTCTCCAGGTCGGCTGTCTAGATATTAAATTAATTCACTGTCTCCCTTCATCATAGCTCTTGTGAATAGGGTAAATTAATCCTCCTGTCCCGTTTTCTTCCCATAGTCTGAATAAACATGAAACGAATCCCACTGGTGTACTTTCTCTTACAACCTGTACAAATATTAAATGATCATCATAGATTATCATAGAATTTACAGTGCAGAAGGAGGCCATTCGGCCCATCGAGTCTGCACCGGCTCTTGGAAAGAGCACCCTACCCAAGGTCCACACCTCCACCCTATCCCCATAACCCAGTAACCCCACGCTACACTAAGGGCAATTTTGGACACTATGGGCAATTTAGCATGGCCAATCCACCTAACCCGCACATCTTTGGACTGTGGGAGGAAACCGGAGCACCCGGAGGAAACCCACGCACACACGGGGAGGATGTGCAGACTCCGCACAGACAGTGACCCAAGCCGGAATCGAACCTGAGACCCTGGAGCTGTGAAGCATTTGTGCTATCCACAATGCTACCGTGCTGCCCCATCATCACCTCATGAAATAGCTCAAACGCTCAATATCAATCTTCGACGAACCCCACCGTCACGCCCTCTCTCCATAGATGTGTATCGATGGTAAACCACTTGCATAGTCCCGTTCCCTTCCCGTCGTCCTGCATCAACCTTCGCAAATGTCCAGCGCCTTCTCTATGGCCCTGCATAAATATTAAACTAATACCACTGTTCCAGTCTCTCCGCATAGCGTTGCAGTGACCACATACCATCATACCATTTTACATCAATAGAATATTTTAAATTTAGAGTAACCAGTACTTTTTTAACCCAATTAATTGGCAATTTAGCTTCACAAATCCACCTGGCCTGCTCATCTTAGGCTTGAGGGGTGGGACCCACGCAGACACGGGGAGAATGTGCGAACTCCACATGGACAGTGACCCGGGGCCGGGTGTTATTAAATATTTTTTATAAATGTCTTTATTGGCTTTCACATTTCATGTTACATATTTCAGTTCCAACGCTGAATAACAATTATCATACACACATATAAAGTCTTCAAACGCAATCAAGGCGAAGTTAGAAGTACACAAGAGAGATATACCAAATAACGAAAAGACTAAAAAGCAAAGCACAAACAAACGAGGATCACTGTATATATTTACATATGCCAGTTTGGCTCCCCTTAGGTGGCTGTGGGTCCCATTTGGACGGTCTGCTTCAGTTGCCATGTGTTTCCCGACGTATTGCTCCTCCTTTTGGTTCCATATTTGCCCCCTTGGCTTGTGCCCTGCGGTTGTGTTTGTGTCCTGAGGTCTTTTCTTTCTTGGACCATTGACCCCCAGCCGCCCCCCCCCCCCCCGCCCCTTTCTCTTCTCCACTTCATTATATTTACTTTACGATCTAAGACTCGTCTGTGCCCCTCCCTTTCCCGTCCCCACTGCTCTATTGGCTGTTGGCTACAAACAGCTCCTGGGAGAAGTTGATGAATGGCTTTCAAGTTTTGTGGAAGCCCTATTCTGATCCTCGGATGGCGAATTTCATTTTCTCCAGTTAGAGATATTCCGATACTCGGACACCCAGTCTGCCACTTTGGGTGGTGCAGCTGATCGGCAACTGAGCAGGATTCTTCGTCGGACGATTAGGAAGGCAAAGAGTACGGCGTTTCCCCCCTCCCCATAAAGTGTTCTGGTTGGTCCGATACGCCGAAGACTGCTACTTTTGGTCTTGGCTCCACCCTCACCCACACCCTTGGACATTGCCTCAAAGAAGGTTGCCCAGAACCCGACAAATCTGGGAATGCCAGGCCTGTGGGTATGGATGACTAGACGTCCTTGGCACCGTTTCCATTTGTCCTCCATCTGCGGGAAGAACCTATTCATTCGGATTCTGGTTAGGTGCGCTCTTTGAATCACTTTCAACTACATCCGGTTTAGCTTTGCACATGTGGAGGTAGAGTTTGCCCTGTTCAGTGCTTCGCTCCAGAATACCGACCCTATTTCCATCCTTAGTTCTTCCTCCCCTTTTCCCCCTCTCTCGTCCAGCGGGAACATGCCTCCACTAATAGTCAGCCGTGCAGATCCCCACAGTTCCTCGTCCCTACGTCGCCTACGTCCAACAACTCCTCTATCAATGAGCGTCCCACCTTCCATGGGTATATGCGGTTTCTATTTGGAGGAAGTGTTAGATTAGTAAATGTCGGAGTTCGTTACCTTTGGGCAGTTGAAACCACCCATTCAGCTCCTCTAGTGTGGCAAGTCTCTCCTCTACCTAGAAATCCCTAACTGTCAGTATCCCCCGTCCTGTCTCCAACTTTTAAAGATGGTATCCATTCTGGCTGGCGGGATCCTGGGATTGTTGCAGGTGGCGGCTTTGGTGGACATTTTGGTCTGGCCGAAGTGTTGTCTCAGCTAGTTTCAAGTCCTGAGCCTGTCTATTACCACTGGGCTGGCAGAGTGCATGGCTGGCAGGAATGGGAGTGTTGCTATTGCAAGGGCCCAGAGAGACGTCCATGCGCAGGAGTTCTCTTCCATCAGTACCCATTATGGTTCTGGTTCCCTTACCCATCTCCTCATTTCTTTCTGTTGTGGCTGCCGAGTGGTAGTATTACAGATTTGGGAGGGTCAGGCCTCCCATCCTTCCTTTTCCTGACAGGACATTCTTGCGGATGGTTGGATTCTTCCTCCCTTCCACCTGCTCCACATAAATGGCATAACAAGTTTGTCAAAAGCAGACGGTATGGATTTTATCAAAAAGAGGAACATTGGAAATCGGCTCTTCTACACACTCTCCGGGAGGGAGAGTGGGTGCTTGTCCCACATCTGCAGCTCCTTCTTTACCTCCTCCACAATATTTGTCAGGTTACATTTGTGGATCCGCGTCCAGCTGTGGGAAATTTGGTTCTCCAGGTAGTTGCATTTGTTTTGGGATTTTTTAATGGCAGTCCCTCCAGCTCTACCCCTCTCACTTGCGCGTTCACTGGGAAGATTTGTGTTTATAGCCCGAGCAGGCTCCAAACGCTTTCAATAGAATTACGATACCCTCCATGTTGCGTTGGGGTTCGAGACATAGAGTAGCATGTCATCTGTAGAGTTGTCACTGCCCCTCTTTGGATCCCCTTACAGTTTTTCGGCGTTCGGATGGCGATTGCCAGAGGCTCAATTGCCATGGTGAATAGAAGCGGGGACAGCACGCATCACTTCCGTTTGCCCTGTGCTGCTGGTAGAATTTAGAGCTGGTGGTGTTTATGTGACACACATTATTGGAGCGCAGAACAGAAGTTTTACCCAGGCGGTGTACACTCTTGCACTACCCCTATGCAGTACTTTCACTCGACTCTGTGAAAGGCCTTTTATAAAATTTACATAGAATTTACAATGCAGAAGGAGGCCATTCGGCCCATCGAGTCTTCACCGGTTCTTTGAAAGAGCACCCTACCAAGGTCCACACCTCCACCCTATCCCCATAACCCAGTAACCCCACCCAACGCTAAGGGTAATTTATCATGGCCAATCCACCTAACCTGCACATCTTTGGACTGTGGGAGGAAACCGGAGCACCCGGAGGAAACCAACACACACGCGGGGAGGATGTGCAGACTCCGCACAGACAGTGACCCAAGCCGGAATCGAACCTGGGACCCTGGAGCTGTGAAGCAATTGTGCTATTCACAATGCTACCGTGCTGCCAGAAAGTAGCAGTAAACAGCGTCCCTGGGTGGTCTCGAACCACCAACCTTCCAGTTAACAGCCGAACGCGCTAACCAATTGCACCACAGCGACTCGATGTTGCCCAGTTTGGAGCATACACGTTAACAAGTACCACTGGTGCCCCATTCAAGACATCACTGTCCGTGATATACCATTCCCCCTGGGTCCGTTGCCCTCATCGTTGTGAACACCGTCCTCTTGTTCAGCAGAATGGCTACCCCCTGGCTCTCGACCCATAACAAGTGTGGGACACCTGTCCCACGCAGTCCTTCCATACCCGCAGTCCACCCTTCACCCACAGGTATGTCTCTTTGAGGAAGATTGTGTCGGCTTTCATATTTTTCAGGTGGACGAAAACTCTGGATCTTTCCATTTGGTCCTTAACTCACCTGACGTTCCAGCTGGCTGTTCTGATTGGGGTTGGGGGGGGGGGTCTTCCCTTCCAGCAAGACCAACTGTACTTACCTTATTAATGTGGCCCTGCACTCCATGGTTTCTCTTTTTTAGGGGTCCACACAAAATGTCCACGGACACTGCACTCAACACGAGGCCAGGCCCCAACGCTCTGGCGTTTCACTTTGTCCAGGGGCCACCCAACATGGCCGCCAACAATGTTTACGCCATGTGGCTGAGCCCCTGCACCTCGGAGTTTCCGTTTGTTTGGGGAAGGGGTGCGAATAAAGTGTGCTGCTTTTTCCTTGATGGTGTCGAGCTTCTTGAGTGTTACTGGAGCTCCACTCCTCCAGGGAAGTGGAGAATATTCCATCACGCTCCTGACGTGAACCTTGAAGGAGATGGAGAACTTCAACATATGTGGTTGCATGATGAAGATGCGAAAGTAAGATCAGGCAAATAAAATATTGAACATTGATCTAAAATATTGATCTTGGCAATATGGGGAGGAGTAATTTTAGTTAGCAAAAATCGCAGCCTCCCCCACAATACGAAATGAATTCATCACTTATGTTTCCCAGCCATGCTGGTCAGGCGGAAAGTATTTGAATAACATTTCTTTCTCCAATGTTTCAAACCAGGCGTTAGCTAAACAAAGGAAATGGTTGATATGCTGTTTTCAAGGCGTAGAGGTTAAGATGTCAAAGGAAGGAAATTGAACTGTATCTGGCGTCACCACGAAAAATGATTTCAATCATCTGAATAATTTATCTTCTTGCATTGGAGAGCGAAATTATTTCACGCAGGGACGTGAATCCTTGAACTTCAATTTTGGCAGGGTGCAATTAAAAAATGACAACTGGAAAATATCGGATTATCGTCTGTATAAACTGAATAAAATTAAATCAGATGGGGAGATGCTGGTTTCGAAACAAAACTCAAATTAATTTGTTTTTGTTGTTTGAAATTGGAGGGAAATGGCAATGGAGATTTTATCTGCCGTGCCTGATCTTCGATTCTGTTCAATGCCCATGGTTTGCTTCAAGACATGAAGTGCAGACAAAAATCGGACTAATTAGGTTCAATATGACAGAATGTGTACAGGGGTAATAGAGCGAAATATTATGACGGTATTGAAAACTTCGGCACCTACTTGAGAGTTTACGTGGTGGTCTGATAACGGATGAAGGAGCTTTTCACAGCTTGGTGTCTGACTTCTTGAATACGTTTCTGCAGCATCGCAGGAAGTAACGATGAATTCAAGAGTATCCACCTCCCGCTCTGACAGTTTAGCTCGGAGAAAGCACCAGGAAACGGATACCAGCACAAGCAGCATTAATTGACACAGGTCACATCTGAGTTCAAACGGCACGAATGCGTTGAAGGAGCTTGCTGAATGGACTGGTGAGAAAGACTCCTTAGTTTTAGAAACAAGCTGCAGACTCATGTAATTCATTCTTCTATTGCACTTGTAATAGGGTGAGGGTTGCTTTGCAGTGGAGCATTGGAGGTTTTTTGCCAGTTCTTGATGTTGTTAGCAGAGAAGCATTCCTGGCCCTTTCCAGGTAATACAGTGTCTTGTTCTGTCAGCAGATTCTGTAAATACATCCACAGAACGTGGGGCCATAGTCAGGGAGAAGGAATGGATATTTAAATCGAAACTGTTTTTCTGTATATTTATTTAGCTTATTACCAATCCTATGCCAAGTCCTAATTAATCTAATGAAGTACAAAGCAGGAATTTTAAAATTAAATGATAGACGTCAAGTGGGAGGAAAATCGAGATCTTGGGAGAAGGCGCAGTAAAACACCGAAATATAGAACTTGGAACATTCGTCTCTAAAATGCATTTTTTAAGTACATATTAGCTATACGCAGCAGAGTTTAAGGATACCACTTCGGGTCTGAAAACCTTTGACATGTTTCTTATGTGACCAGCCTCAGGCCAAAGAACTGATGCAGCAGTGTCATAACTGACATGTTATTCAGCTGGGTTGAAGGCACAACCAGTTGTGCAGAAGGAAGGGGGAAATTACAAGAGGAAAGAGGCCGGTTGAATCAGTTAGCAGATGTAGCAGATGTCGTTCAATACGAAGAAGTGGGAAAGTACCATTATTTATTGATGAAAGGAAGATCTAACATTTACTTAAATAAAATGGGAAGAAAAGAAACGGAATCACTTCAATGAAAAAGGTGTCGACAGCTGCAATAAGTAATCTAAAAGTCAAAATGAATTAAACTCATGAATCTTGTTTCTTTCCATACACTCTGGGGTGCTTAAGGTAGAATGTAACGAAAGCCTTTCTGGAAAGGTATTTAGGCTCTCACCAGAGGCTTATAGCTTCAGTGCTGAATGCCCACATGAGACAACCCTGGTTATGAATGTCTCCTGCTCTTACCGCTTGCCAGTGACGCATGTTTAAAGGTTTGTGAAGGTTTATACTTAATCTGTGGGCCTCATTCATAAACCACCTTCCTTGATCACCATCTGAATCAGAAGCAGGGACACTACCGAATGCGCCACAAGATCCCCTTAGCTCTCGGCTGCTGATTACCGAGAGAAAATGATGCTTTATTGTGACGAATATTGTTCAGATTCCATCTGGACTGAACAGTTGGGTTTCTTTTAGGGTCGAATTTGTATTGGCCTTCGAAGTGTACAGTGCTTAAATACTTTCAGTGACAGTACAGGTTTCATAAACACGGTGAGAACACATAACTGCTCCCCCCCCCCCCCACCCAAGGATAATTAGGAATGCGACGCCCACGTCCTGTGAATGAATACAAAAACACTCTAATGTTGATGTTACTAATGCCATAAAACAGGAAATTAGAGATCCATGTGAATATGGAACATTCGTAATTATGGGTGATTTTAATCTGCATATCAATTGGGCAAATCAAATTACAATACCACAAAGGATTCGTGGAGTGTACGCGAGATTTTCTGGACCAATACATTGGGGAAGCAAATCGAGAGCAGGCCATCCGAGAGTGGATCATGTGTAATGAGAACAGAATCATTGCAATATAATTGAGTGAGACTGCTTGGGGATGAGCATGCATAATATGATAGAAATTTTCATCAAGGTGGAGAGTGACGTAGTTGATTCCGAGACACGCGGTAAGAGCAGGGGACATTCATAATCAGGGTTGCCTCCTGTGGGCTTTCAACACTGAAGCTATAAGCCTCTCGAGACAGTCTAATTACCTTTCCACTCAAAACTTAATGGCTTTCAGACAATGAAAATGTGGCCAATGAGTTTGCTAGGTTTTTCTTCCGTAATGCCGTCAGAACATATTGATCAAGGGCGGGTAATGGCAGGTGGGTGTCAATTAGTCATAATCCAATTGAATGGAGGATCAGGCGAGAGAAACTGATTTTCTACTCTGGTCCCATATTATTGTAATCGCAGCAATTAATCAATAGTTGGCGGAAAATGTCACAGAGTAACACTGATGTGGAGATGCCGGCGTTGGACTGGGGTGAGCACAGTACGAAGTCTTATAACACCAGGTTAAAGTCCAACAGGTTTGTTTCGATGTCACTAGCTTTCGGAGCGCTGCTCCTTCCTCAGGTGAATGAAGAGGTCTGTTCCAGAAACACATATATAGACAAATTCAAAGATGCCAAACAATGCTTGGAATGCGAGCATTAGCAGGTGATTAAATCTTTACAGATCCAGAGATGGGGTAACCCTAGGTTAAAGAGGTGTGAATTGTACCAAGCCAGGACAGTTGGTAGGATTTCGCAGGCCAGATGGTGGGGGATGAATGTAATGCGACATGAATCCCAGGTCCCGGTTGAGGCTGCACTCATGTGTGCGGAACTTGGCTATAAGTTTCTGCTCGGCGATTCTGCGTTGTCGCGGGTCCTGAAGGCCGCCTTGGAGAACGCTTACCCGGAGATCAGAGGCTGAATGCCCTTGACTGCTGAAGTGTTCCCCGACTGGAAGGGAACATTCCTGCCTGGTGATTGTTGCGCGATGTCCGTTCATTCGTTGTCGCAGGGTCTGCATGGTCTCGCCAATGTACCACGCTTCAGGACATCCTTTCCTGCAGCGTATGAGGTAGACAACGTTGGCCGAGTCGCACGAGTATGTACCGCGTACCTGGTGGGTGGTGTTCTCACGTGTAATAGTGGTGTCCATGTCGATGATCTGGCACGTCTTGCAGAGATTGCCATGATAGGGTTGTGTGGTGTCGTGGTCGCTGTTCTGAAGACTGGGTAGTTTGCTGCAAACAATGGTTCGTTTGAGGTTGCGCGGTTGCTTGAAGGCAAGTAGTGGGGGTGTGGGGATGACCTTGGCAAGATGTTCATCGTCATCAATGACGTGTTGAAGGCTGTGAAGAAGATGACGTAGTTTCTCCGCTCCGGGGAAGTACTGGACGACGAAGGGTATTCTGTCGGTTGTGTCCCATGTTTGTCTTCTGAGGAGGTCGGTCCGGTTTTTCGCTGTGGCGCGTTGGAACTGTCGATCGATGAGTCGAGTGCCATATCCCGTTCGTACGAGGGCACCTTTCAACGTCTGTAGATGTCTGTTACGCTCCACCTCGTCTGAGCAGATCCTGTGTATACGGAGCGCTTGTCCATAGGGGATGGCTTCTTTAATGTGTTTAGGGTGGAAGCTGGAGAAGTGGAGCATCATGAGGTTATCCGTAGGTTTGCGGTAAAGTGAAGTGCTGAGGTGACCGTCCTTGATGGAGACCAGCGTGTCCAAGAATGCAACTGATTTGGAGAGTAGTCCATGGTGAGTCTGATGGTTGGATGGAACTTATTAATGTCATCGTGTAGTCGTTTCAGTGATTCTTCACCGTGGGTCCAAAGGAAAAAAATGTCATCGATGTATCTGGTGTATAACATCGGTTGAACGTCCTGTGCGGTGAGTAGGCCCTGTTCAAACTTGTGCATGAAGATGTTGGCGTATTGGGGTGCGAATTTGGTCCCCATGGCTGTTCCGTGCGTCTGGATGAAGAACTTGTTGTCGAAGGTGAAGACGTTGTGATCCAGAATGAAGCGGATGAGTTGCAGAATTGCGTCTGGAGATTGGCAGTTGTCGGTGTTGAGTACTGAGGCTGTTGCAGCAATGCCGTCGTCATGGGGGATGCTGGTGTAAAGTGCCGAGACGTCCATTGTGACGAGGAATGTTCCTGGTTCAACTGGTCCATAGGTGCTGAGTTTCTGTAGGAAGTCCGTCGTGTCGCGACAGAAGCTGGGTGTACCTTGTACGATGGGTTTCAAGATGCCCTCGATGTAGCCAGAGAGGTTCTCACACAGGGTCCCATTGCCTGAAACGATAGGGCGGCCTGGTGTGTTGGCCTTATGTATTTTCGGGAGGCAGTAGAGATCTCCAATGCGGGGAGTACGTGGGATGAGAGCACGTAGGGTGCTCTGAAGATCTGGATCCAAGGTCTTGATCAGTCTGTTAAGTTGGCGGATGTGTTCCTTGGTGGGATCTGCGGGAAACTGTCTGTAGTGTTCTTGGTTGTTCAGTTGTCGGTATACTTCTTTGCAGTAGTCCGTTCTGTTCAGTACGACAGTGCCCCCCCCCCTTGTCTGCTGGTTTGATGACGATGCTGTGGTTGGTCTTGAGAGCGCAGATGGCATTGCGTTGTGCTTGGGTGACGTTCGGGGCTGACTTGTGAATGCGACTGATGAATCTGGCATTGACGCGACGCCTGACGGCTTGAGCATACATGTCGAGTCTAAGGCAGCGGCCTTCCGGAGGGGTCCAATTCGACTCTTTCCTCTTCGGTTGCCGCACCGCAGATCTCTCGGTCTGCTGTTCCGGTTCATTGGTAGTCTGCTTGGGTTCGCTGTTGGCCTCTTGGGGTCTGTGGAAGAATTCCCGGAGCCTCATTCGCCTGATGAATTCCTCCGTGTCTGCCGCGAGACTGATGGGGTCCATTTTGGTGGTGGTGCAGAAATTGAGCCCTCTGCTGAGGACTTCGATTTCATCTGGTTGAAGGGTGTAGTCTGACAAGTTGACAATAGATTTCCCTGTATTGTTTTCTACTGTGACACCGGGGGAACAGACCTCTTCATTCACCTGAGGAAGGAGCAGAGCAGAGTAACACAGTCTTGTTCATCAATAATTGCCGATCAGAAATTGAATTCAGTGACATAACACATCAGCCTTTCAACTGGACAATATGGTTTCACGCATCAAATCCGAATACATTCCGCTGAATTCGATGTTGTAGTATTTTGTTCCTTAATTTTAAAACCTGAAAATTAATGAGAGGTAAATTAGCGCAGGCATAATGTATTGCTGATTTTCTGGTGGTTATTATAAGTTTTGGGAATTAGTAAGACTGGTTGCGTTCATAACGACGTCACTTTTTGATCCTTCGATGTCGGCTCTTCCTATCATTGTGAAGCAGAATTCACCAAGCGTTGGATTGTTCACCCACTAATAGGGAACGTGAGCTGGGTTTAGACCGTCGTGAGACAGGTTAGTTTTACCCTACTGATGATTACAAAGTGTTGTTGCATTAGGTTTTGTGGATAATACACCTCAGATGCATTTTTAACTCTGGACCTAATTTTACACCTTGTCTTTGCTTTCTGGACCTTTGCTAACTCTGTTAGATATTAATTTCACAGTTTGTTTTAATCTATTATGTACTCTTATCTTTTACTTTAAAAGGGTATTACTCCTACGAATGCGACACGGTAGCACAGTCGTTAGTACTGTTGCTTCACTGTTGCTCCGGCTTGGGTCACTGTCTGTGCGGGGTTTGCACGTTTTTCCGGTGTCTGTGGGGATTCCCTCCGCGTGCTCCGGTTTCCTCCCATAATTCCCGAAAGACGTGCTTGTTAGGTGAATTGGGCATTCTGAATTCTCCCTAAGTGTACCCGAATGGGCGCCGGCGTGTGGCAACCAGGAGATTTTCACATTGACTTTATTGCAGTGTCAATATAAGCCTATCTGTGACAGTAATAAAGATTATTTTTACTTTAGCGCTCAAAATAATCCTCCAAGGTGTTTACGAATTTGGACACAAGGCGTTTCCTTAGAGCATTGCACGCCTCAATTTCTTTAACTTTAGAAATGTCACCAAAGTTACGTTGGAAAGTAAGAGAAGATCGAAACAAGTTTCATAGTCGGTTGAATTAACTAGCAATTATTAATTACTGCATATTACATTTTAAAACACCCCTTTTTGGACTGGTGTCTGGTTTCCATTCGTTATGGTGCTTTAAAAACATCTTGAGATGCTTAACAGATTTGAACGAGCTTTGTAGATGGCAGCTGTTGACGTAGAATGGTAAAATAACCATGGAAGCGGATGCCTTAAAACAGGAAAAAGAGGCATCGTGAGAAGATGTGAAGAAATTTACAAAGAACAAAGAAATATACAGCACAGGAACAAGACTTCGGCCCTCCAAGCCCGTGCCGACCATGCTGCCCGACTAAACTACAATCTTCTACACTTCATAGGTCCGTATCCCTCTATTCCCATCCTATTCATGTATTTGTCAAGATGCCCCTTAAATGTCACTATCGTCCCTGCTTCCACAAACTCCTCCGGTAGCGAGTTCCAGGCACCCACTACCCTCTGTGTAAAAAACTTGCCTCGTACATCTACTCTAAACCTTGCCCCTCTCACCTTAAACCTATGCCCCCTAGTAATTGACCCCTCTACCCCGGGGAAAAGCCTCTGACTATCCACTCTGACTATGCCCCTCATAATTTTGTAGACCTCTATCAGGTCGCCCCTCAACCTCCTTCGTTCCAGTGAGAACAAACCGAATTTATTCAAGCGCTCCTCATAGATAATGCCCTCCACACCAGGCAACATTCTGGTAAATCTCGTCTGCACCCTCTCTAAAGCCTCCACATCCTTCTGGTAGTGTGGCGACCAGAATTGAACACTATACTCCAAGTGTGGCCTAACTAAGGTTCTATACAGCTGCAACATGACTTGCCAATTCTTATACTCAATGCCCCGGCCAATGAATGCAAGCATGCCGTATGCCTTCTTGACTACCTTCTCCACATGTGTTGTCCCTTTCAGTGACCTGTGGACCTGTACTCCTAGATCTCTCTGACTTTCAATACTCTTGAGGGTTCTACCATTCATTGTATATTCCCTACCTGCATTAGACCTTCCAAAATGCATAGCCTCACATTTGTCCGGATTAAACTCCATCTGCCATCTCTCCGCCCAAGTCTCCAAACAATGTAAATGCTGCTGTATCATCTGACAGTCCTCATCGCTATCCGCAATTCCACCAACCTTTGTGTCGTCTGCAAACTTACTAATCAGACCAGTTACATTTTGTCGCCAAATCATTTATATATACTACAAACAGCAAAGGTCCCAGCACTGATCCCTGTGGAACACCACTGGTCACAGCCCTCCAACTAGAAAAGCATCCTTCCATTGCTACACTCTGCCTTCTATGACCTAGCCAGTTCTGTATCCACCTTGCCAGCTCACCTCTGATCACGTGTGTCTTCACCTTTTGTACTCGCCTACCATGAGGGACCTTGTCAAAGGCCTTACTGAAGTCCATATAGACAACATCCACTGCCCTACCTGCATCAATCATCTTTGTGACCTCCTCGAAAAACTCTATCAAGTTATTGAGACACGACCTCCCCTTCACAAAACCATGCTGCCTCTCACTAATACGTCCATTTGCTTCCAAATGGGAATAGATCCTATCTCGAAGAATTCTCTCTAGTAATTTCCCTACCACTGAAGTAAGGCTCACCGGCCTGTAGTTCCCTGGTTATCCTTGCTACCCTTCTTAAACAGAGGAACAACATTGGCTATTCTCCAGTCCACCGGGACATCACCTGAAGACAATGAGAATCCAAATATTTCTGTCAAGGCCTCAGAAATTTCCTCTCCAGCCTCCTTCAGTATTCTGGGGTAGATCCCATCAGGCCCTGGGGACTTATCTACCTTAATATTTTTTAAGACACCCAACATCTCGTCTTTTTGGATCTCAATGTGACCCAGGCTATCTACACACCCTTCTCCAGACTCAACATCAACCAATTCCTTCTCTTTGGCGAATACTGATGCAAAGTATTCATTTAGTACCTCGCCTATTTCCTCTGGCTCCACACATAGATTATCTTGCCTATCCTTCAGTGGGCCGATCCTTCAGTGGGCCAACCCTTCCCCTGGCTACCCTCTTGCTTTTTATGTACGTGTAAAAAGCCTTGGGATTTTCCTTAACCCTATTTGCCAATGACTTTTCGTGACCCCCTTCTAGCCCTCCTGACTCCTTGCTTAAGTTCCTTCCTACTTTCCTTATATTCCACACAGGCTTCGTCTGTTCCCAGCCTTTTAGCCCTGACAAATGTCTCCTTTTTCCTTTTGACGAGGCCTACAATATCTCTCGTTATCCAAGGTTCCCGAAAATTGCCGTATTTATCCTTCTTCCTCACATGAATTCCTTTCAACTGACACTTGAAAGCCTCCCACATCTCAGATGTTGATTTGTCCTCAAACATCCCCCCCCCCCCCACACCCCAATCTATGTTCTTCAGATCCCGCCTAATATTGTTATAATTAGCCTTCCCCCAATTTAGCACATTCATCCTAGGATCACTCTTATCCTTGTCCACCAGCACTTTAAAACTTATTGAATTGTGGTCACTGTTCCCGAAATGCTCCCCTACTGAAACTTTTACCACCTGGCCGGGCTCATTCCCCAATACCAGGTCCAGAACCGCCCCTTCCCTCATTGGACTGTCTACGTGCTGTTTTAAGAAGCCCTCCTGGGTGCTCCTTACAAATTCTGCCCCGTGTAAGCCCCTGGCACTAAGTGAGTCCCAGTCAATATTGGGAAAGTTGAAGTCTCCCATCACCACAACCCTGTTGTTTTTACTCTTTTCCAAAATATGTCTACCTGTCTGCTCCTCTATCTCCCGCTGGCTGTTGGGAGCCCTGTAGTAAACCCCCAACATTGTGACTGCACCCTTCTTATTCCTGATCTCTCCCCATACAGCCTCACTGCCCTCTGAGGTGTCCTCCCGTAGTACAGCTGTGACATTCTCCGTAACCAGTAGCGCTACTCCGCCACCCCTTTTACATCCCCCTCTATCCCGCATGGAACATCTAAGTCCTGGAACGTTTAGCTGCCAATCCTACCACTCCCTCAACCAGGTCTCTGTAATGGCAACAACATCATAGTTCCAAGTACTAATCCAAGCTTTAAGTTCATCTGCCTTACCCGTAATACTTATTGCATTAAAACATATGCACTTCAGGCCACCAGACCCGCTGTGTTCAGCAACTTCTCCCTGTCTGCTCTGCCTCAGCGCCACACTGTTTCTATTCCCTAGTTCTCCCTCAATGCTCTCACCCTCTGACCTATTGTTCCAGTGCCCAACCCCTGCCATACTAGTTTGAACCCTCCCTTGTGACACTAGCAAACCTCACGCCAGGATATTTATGCCTCTCCAGTTTAGCTGCAACCCGTCCTTCTTATATAGGTCACACCTGCCCCGGAAGTGCTCCCAGTGGTCCAGATAACGGAAAACCTCTCTCGTACACCAGCTGTTTAGCCACGTGTTTAGCTGCTCTATCTTCCTATTTCTAGCCTCACTGGCACGTGGCACAGGGAGGAATCCCGAGATTACAACCCTCGAGGTCCTGTCTTTTAACTTTCTGCCTAGCTCCCTGAACTCCTCCTGCAGGGCCTAATGCCCCTTCCTGCCTATGTCGTTAGTACCAATTTTTACAACGACCTCTACCTGTTTGCCCTCCCCCTTCAGGATGCCCTCTACCCGTTCGGAGACATCCTGGACCCTGGCACCAGGGAGGCAACATACCATCCTGGAGCCTATTTTACGTCCACAGAAGCGGCTATCTGTGCCCCTGACTATAGATCCCCCTATTACTATTGCTCTTCTGCGCTTTGACCCTCCCTTCTGAATATTAGAGCCAGCCGTGGTGCCACTGCTCTGGCTGCTGCTGTTTTCCCCTGCTAGGCTATCCCCCCTGACAGTATCCAAAGGGGTATACCTGTTCGAGAGGGGGACAACCACAGGGGATTCCTGCACTGACTGCCTGCCCTTTCTGGTGGTCACCCATGTCTCTGCCTGCACCTTGGGTGTGACCACATTTATATAACTGTGATCTATGACGCTTTCCGCCACCTGCATGCTCCTAAGTGCATCCAATTGCTGCTCCAACCGAACCATGCGGTCTGTGAGGAGCTCCAGTTGGGTGCACTTTCTGCAGATGAAGCCATCCGGGACGCTGGAAGCCTCCCGGACCTGCCACATCTCACAGTCAGAGAACTGCATCCCTCTAACTGACCTTGCGTCTATTAATTAGTAAATTAAAATTAAAAGTTAAAAAAATATAGATATATATATATAATTTTTTTAAAGTTACTGTTAACTATCTGTTTCCTAGCACTAGATTTCTAATATAAATCTGAAAGCTAAATATAGTACTCTCCGATCTCTGGCTTAGATATCCCTCTAAATTATAATTAGGTAAATGTGTTTAATTAGCTACCAATGCTTAATTTTTTACATTTAGCGTAGAGTCCCAACCGGCCACTCAGGTCACAGCTTTTCTGTGATGTCACTTCAGGTCCCCCCCCCCCCCCCCCCCCCCCGCGCACACACACACACAATTTGAAAAAGGTATAAAAGTTACAATGAGTAAAAATCACTTTCTTACCTTCTTACCTTCTCAGGGTCTTAGATGTTCTCAGGTTCTCTCCCTGACAGAGACTGCTCCTCCTCCTCCGAACGGCTCTCGAAACTAGGCCGCTCTTTGTAAATCTCCGCTCCGACTCGCAGCTCCCGCGCTTTTTAAATCTCCGCTCCGACTCGCAGGCTCCCGCGCTTTTTAAATCTCCCGGCTCTCTCTCCACTCGCGCTGTTACAATTAATAATAGTAACTAACCTTCGCTCTATAGTTCCTATAGTCCCTCTGGCCATTTCAATGAGGTTACTGGAAAGTGTGGTAAAATACGATCACATCGATGTTTTGGTTCAACACCCTGTGAATATTGTTTCAACTATTTTGTTAATTATTTTGATGAGTTATTTTGATTCAAATGAAATATTTTGAAATGAATTGATTGTTTATGTGTTCTTGAATGAGATGTAGAGGAGCGACACGGTAGCACAGTGGTTATCATTGCTACCTCTGAGCGCCAGGGTGAATCTGTGTGTGGATTTGGCACATTCATAGAACATAGAACATAGAACAATACAGCGCAGTACAGGCCCTTCGGCCCACGATGTTGCACCGAAACAAAAGCCATCTAACCTACACTATACCATTATCATCCATATGTTTATCCAATAAACTTTTAAATGCCCTTAATGTTGGCGAGTTCACTACTGTAGCAGGTAGGGCATTCCACGGCCTCACTACTCTTTGCGTAAAGAACCTACCCCTGACCTCTGTCCTATATCTATTACCCCTCAGTTTAAGGCTATGTCCCCTCGTGCTAGCCATTTCCATCCGCGGGAGAAGGCTCTCACTGTCCACCCTATCTAACCCTCTGATCATTTTGTATGCCTCTATCAAGTCTCCTCTTAACCTTCTTCTCTCTAACGAAAACAACCTCAAGTCCATCAGCCTTTCCTCATAAGATTTTCCCTCCATACCAGGCAACATCCTGGTAAATCTCCTCTGCACCCGTTCCAAAGCCTCCACGTCCTTCCTATAATGCGGTGACCAGAACTGTACGCAATACTCCAAATGCGGCCGTACCAGAGTTCTGTACAGCTGCAACATGACCTCCTGACTCCGGAACTCAATCCCTCTACCAATAAAGGCCAACACTCCATAGGCCTTCTTCACCACCCTATCAACCTGGGTGGCAACTTTCAGGGATCTATGTACATGGACACCTAGATCCCTCTGCTCATCCACACTTTCAAGAACTTTTCCATTAGCCACATATTCCACATTCCTGTTTTTCCTTCCAAAGTGAATCACCTCACACTTCTCTACATTAAACTCCATTTGCCACCTCTCAGCCCAGCACTGCAGCTTATCTATATCCCTCTGTAACCTGCTACTTCCTTCCTCACTATCGACAACACCACCGACTTTAGTATCGTCTGCAAATTTACTCACCCACCCTTCTGCGCCTTCCTCTAGGTCATTGATAAAAATGACAAACAGCAACGGCCCCAGAACAGATCCTTGTGGTACTCCACTTGTGACAGAACTCCATTCTGAACATTTCCCATCAACCACCACCCTCTGTCTTCTTTCAGCTAGCCAATTTCTGATCCACATCTCTAAATCACCCTCAATCCCCAGCCTCCGTATTTTCTGCAATAGCCTACCGTGGGGAACCTTATCAAACGCTTTGCTGAAATCCATATACACCACATCAACTGCTCTACCCTCGTCTACCTGTTCAGTCACCTTCTCAAAGAACTCGATAAGGTTTGTGAGGCATGACCTACCCTTCACAAAGCCATGCTGACTATCCCTGATCATATTATTCCTATCTAGATGATTATAAATCTTGTCTCTTATAATGCCCTCCAAGACTTTACCCACTACAGACGTGAGGCTCACCGGTCTATAGTTGCCGGGGTTGTCTCTGCTCCCCTTTTTGAACAAAGGGACCACATTTGCTATCCTCCAGTCCTCTGGCACTATTCCTGTATCCAATGATGACATAAAAATCAAAGCCAATGGTCCAGCAATCTCTTCCCTGGCCTCCCAGAGAATCCTAGGATAAATCCCATCAGGCCCCGGGGACTTATCTATTTTCAGCCTGTCCAGAATTGCCAACACCTCTTCCCTACTTACCTCAATGCCATCTAATCTATTTACCTGGAGCTCAGCATTCTCCTCCACAACATTATCTTTTTCCTGAGTGAATACTGACGAAAAATATTCATTTAGTATCTCGCCTATCTCTTCAGACTCTACACACAACTTCCCATCCCTGTCCTTGACTGGTCCTACTCTGTCCCTAGTCATTCGCTTATTCCTGACAGTGTCTGCATGGGATTCGTCCGGGTGCTCCAGTTTCCTCCCTCAATACAAAGATGTACATGTTAGATGGATTGACCATGCTAAAATTGCCCCTTAGTGGCCAGTGATGCTGTTACGAGGATAATGCAGGGGTATCTTTCGGAGGGTCGGTGCAGAGCTGATATGCCCAATGGCCTCTTTCCGCACTGTAGAAATTCTATGGTCTATGCAGATGCCACTGGTAATAACAAAATTTATGCCCAATCCTATTTGTTCCTGAAATGACTGTCGTGCAATGCCATTGCAGAGGATATGTAAGAGTCATCCAATTTGGTTGAGGTAAAGACATGGGCCGGACCTTGTAAGGACGACTGGGTTGCCTCCGCTAAAGAATAATAGTGAACGAGATGGATTTTTACAACAAGCGATGATAGCATTCGGATCATTATTACTGAGACCACCTAAATGTATTAACTGATTTTTAAATCACTACCTGCTGCAACGGGATTTGAGCAATTGTGCCGAGTGTGTTCCTGTTTTCCTCTGGATCATGAATGATAGCACAACTGGACCACTGTCTCCCCTGTGCCTTTCTTAAGCAGTGAAATAATTATTAAAACATGGTCCGTCATTCCAATCTTGCCAACAGATTCTGTTAACGATTTTGAATTAATTGTTTCTTCTTTAGAGAGGTGACATTTACAATAAAACGTAGCTATATTTAGTAGTTCTGTTACTTCCTAATTTCTTGGACATAAATTGCTTCGACATAATTACTGGGACTTCGCGTTACACTTTGCCAGCTGACAGATCACTGCCACCCAAGTTTACAGGTGACGGAACGGTGCGCTGTGGGAACACCAGGCTGGGGAAACAGAAAATCCTGCTTTGAATGTTGTTACTTGTGGAATTCAGCGGCACAGGTGGAATATTTTTCTGGGGCAGTTCTTAGAATAGACTACCTAAACTGCAGAACGAGGCCATTCGGTCCAGCGACCTCCACTGACCATCTGAAAGAGCAACCTACATCGGTCTATTCCCCACTCTATCTCCGTAACCGTAGCTAACCTGCATATCTTTACGCACTGAGAGACAATTTTAGCATGGCCAATACACCTAACCAGCACAGCCTTGGACAGTGGGATGAAATCGGAGCACTGAGAGGAAACCCCCACAGTCATGGGCATAAAGTTCAAACTCTAACATAGACTGTCACCCAAGACAGGAAGTAAACACTGGTCCCTGGAGCTGTGATGCAGCATTCACCTTTCGTTCTCGTGAAATTTCAAGAGCAACAGATGGAAGGTCACGCCTGCGCCTTAGCGCCCCCCCCCCTCCCCCCCCCCCCCCCCCAACCAATGTAATTTAGGATACGGACACGCAGCCTTATCACAGATTCTTGTCCGTCACTGGAACAACATTCGGATAACACCTTCCAAAAATCTTTGTGGTGCACATACACAATGCACATAGCATATGTTCATTGAATGGAATTACTATCCACTGGCTGGCACGGTCACAGAGTCAGCGACACTAATTTGATTCCGGCATTTGGTGACGTCTGTGTGGAGTTTGCACTTTCTCGCCTTCTTTCGTGTTTTTTTCCCCGGGTGCTCCCGTTCCCTCGCACTGTTCAAATATGTACAGGTTGTATGCCTTTGCGGGGATATGCGGGGCACTGGGCTTGGTGGGGTGCTCTCTTTGGACGATCGGTGCAGACTCGATGGGCCGAATGGCCTCATTAAGCACTCTCGGTTTTCTTTTATCATGGGCATACAAATAAAAGTTACCTACAATAAATAGTGGCCTCGTCAAGATTAGGGTTAGGGTGAAATGTTGAGTACAAAGCACAAAGTACAGAGTACAAATTTAGAGCACACAACAATTGCGTGATGCACTGCATGGATTGATAATTGGTTGTTGTCATGAAACAGATAGTAGGAATAAATTGAGGGTTTTCAGAGTGGCCTGCAGTGGCTAGTGGGGTGTCGCAGGAATCAGTGCTTGGGCCCAGCTATTCACAATATGCATCAATTATATGGACGAGGGACCCAAATGTAATATATCCAAGATCTTGCATAATGTGGAGGTTCAGTAGGAATGTAATGGTGGGAAGGATGTTTCATGGCTTCAAGGTTATTCCACTTGTTGATTGATTAAGCAATTACATGGCTAATAAAAATTTGCAGATAAGTTTGAAGCTTTCCATTTCGATAGCAAAATGAAAAGCGCAGGCTATCAAATTATCATAGATTATCATAGAATTTACAGTGCAGAAGGAGGCCATTCGGCCCATCGAGTCTGCACCGGCTCTTGGAAAGAGCACCCTACCCAAGGCCAACACCGCCACCCTATCCCCATAACCCAGTAACCCCACCCAACACTAAGGGCAATTTTGGACACTAAGGGCAATTTATCATGGCCAATCCACCTAACCTGCACATCTTTGGACTGTGGGAGGAAACCGGAGAACCCGGAGGAAACCCAAGCACACACGGGGAGGACGTGCAGACTCCGCACAGACAGTGACCCAATCTGGAATCGAACCTGGGACCCTGGAGCTGTGAAGCAATTGTGCTAGCCACAAGGCTACCGTGCTGCCCGTTTAGTTAAATTTAGTTTAATAGATTAGCACAGGTTGACGTGAACCGTTGTCAAGCTGTCCTTGTACATCAGTAATGAAGGCAGGCATGTAGGTCCAACAAGATGTTAATATGGCACAGGGGCGTTGGGTTCCATTGGATGATGATTCGGGCACATGAGCAAGGCGGTCTACTTCCAGCTGGAAAGGACGTTCGTGGGGCCACATTTGAAGTTTTGCGTGTAGTTTTCGTCTCGTTGCCGAAGAAGTGATTTTTTTGCCGTAGAAGAATTGCACCGAAGGTTCACCAGACCTATTCTTGGAATTGTCTTGTGAGAAGAGATTGGGTCGACTGGGCCAGTATTCACGGGGATTTAGAAGTATGAGAATCATTGAATCGTATAACATTCGGACAGAGGTGGACATACTGGTTGGAGGACTGTTGCTCCCTCTAACTGGGTGGGGGGGGGGGGGCGGGCTGTCAAGAGCAAAGGGACCATTTCAGGATAGGCAATATGCCATTTAGGGCAGAGATGAGGATACCGTTCTTCACTCAGAGGTGGAGAATGTGTGGAATCCTTTAACATAGGAGGCTGTGGCGGAAACGTTCCTGAGCATATGTAATAAGGAAACAGATAGCTTTGTAGGCTGTAATGGAGTCAAGGTATATAGAACCCAGAAATATGTATGGAGATAAATGCTTATATTAATTTCGGATGGCAGAATAGGCAAGAAGTGCCGAATGTCCTGTTCCCACTTTCTACGTTTCTATTGCATAATGAGAGTAAATGGATGTGATTCGGTGCGCAGGATAGTCGGTTGAATTTAAGCTCAGGATTATTACAATTCATCGTGGTGTATGATTTATGGTGCTGATGGATGGGTTTTGCAAACTTAATGATGTTTGCGAAATTAATTTGAAATAAAATGCTTTCCAAAATACATACAATATTTAAACTGAAGATATTTATTTAAACGAAGATGAAAAGCAGCATGAAGCATTTTTTAAAATTAGAGTCTACGCCTTTCGTATACAGAGTCTAAACGTACTGACGAAGTAATAATGACGCTAGCAACATTCAAAGCAAATATTGGTATGAAGTATATTAATGACTGCATTTTGCATGTAAAAGTTGAGGAACTGAGCGCAAGTTGCTATTGTTTCCCTCACTTCGTTTTTCTTAACCATTTCAAATACAATATTTTCATTCAATAATCTGAGTACCAGCCAGGGCAGTGGGTTTAAGATTCAGATAAGAACTGCGCTATATGGCAGAAGGACAAGTCTATTCATCAACCAACTGAATACTCGTCTCATTAAATCACGTTCGAAACTAATCCAATGCTGCACACAACTTACATTGACAGGATTTTTACGTTGGACGAATTTCACTTCCCGACATTTGAACAGTCGGTGGGCCGTACATCCCGGCAATACTGCCTTTCTCGTAGCGATGTGATGCTCCATCGAACTTTAAATGTTAGGAGAACTGATTTTGTACCCCATCCCTCCCATGCCAACTATTAGTTCGGAGAGAGTCTAGCCTCTGACAACTGCCGGCCAATCCAATTGGGCGGCTGGTCTCTTGTTGCCGCAGTGGCACAAACTGCTGGAACTGCATTTAATCTGGGCTATTCGGTCAAGAAGAAGTAAGGGATTGGTCCAGAGGCGGGGGGGGGGGGCGCGAGAGGGCGTCGATGCCCGCCCCCCCCCCCCCCCCATGAATCAGACCTTATGCGAGGGATCCGGATGTAAAGACAGCAACAGCTGGGGATGCGCAACCACTCACCTCCCGCCCGAAGTCTGAATACGATTCATGTTCAAGCGTCCCTCCTGCCCCTCAACTATTTCGTTCACCCTGAAAATTGAAGTTGGTCAGGAAATGGGGGGGGGGGGGGGAGGGCGTCGATGCCCCCCCCCCTCCCCCAGGAATCAGACCGTATGCGAGGGATCCGGATGTAAAGACAGGCACAGCTGGGGATGCGCAACCACTCACCTCCCGCCCGAAGTCTGAATACGATTCATGTTCAAGCGTCCCTCCTGCCCTTCAACTATTTCGTTCACCCTGAAAATTGAAGTTGGTCAGGAAACGGGCCTTGAGTGGCTAACAATGGATCACGTCAATGCGATAATTTATTTTTAAGCTCGTCTCTGCAAGTAAAAACATTGACGAGGCCGGAGGGGTCGGAACATGGTGGAATGGTTCTACAAAACGTTTACGTAATATTCCGAACTTCCGCGCCAACATAGTAGAAAAAAACTGCGGAAAGAATAAGGGAGTGGCAATATTCAGAACAAGGATTAATGAGTGCGAAATCAATTAATGCCATCATTTGTTTCCCACAGGTTGAGGAATAGGGAGCAAGTTACTGTTCTTTGCATCAATTAATGTATCAATAAATAACCATTGCAAATACAGTCTTGCTAGAAAACGCGATTCATGTGTCCAGAAACACGGCACAAGAAAGCCTTAAAATGCACAACAGACGCTAAATTAATAACAGGGATGTCACAAGAGATGTCGGAATAAAAATCTATCTAAATCCAAACAAATTCGTTTCTCACACATTATTTCATTCATTTTACATTGTAATTATGAAAGGCATGAATTCTAATTACAATTTGCATAGTCGAGCAAATGCATAATTTAGTTATGAGTAGTGACTATGCACGTTACTTGATGTAGGCTTTTCATTGTTTTGTGCTTCTTGGGAGATAGTCATTTGATCATTTCTACCTTTCGTCAGGCAAACGCCTGACGAAAAGCATTTGGAGGCCGTGAGATCTCACAACAACAAACTTCCCGGGAATTTTCAACCATCCATTGCAAAAAGGAGCCAGATTTGTAACCATGTGCTGGATGGAACTGGTGCTAATGGGAATTCCCAGCTTCAGTTTTCACTGGGTTTCCGCAAATTTATCAGGCCTAGATAATTGTGCGATATACATGACGTTTAGATCCCATTATATTTGAGTGGGAGGATAACTCCTATAATTCTCTGGTGCTGCATGTAAAGATATGCGGCATGTACTCGTGAACATTTCCTTCGTTCTGCATCCCCAACCAAATACTTTTTAATATTATGCCACAACCATGTCATGATTCGACAGAAACCTCCGAGTCGAGGAAATTTTCGCTAACAGAATTGGGTTATAAATTTAACTAGCGACTGGAGGAATATTTGTCCTTCGGCGGGTTTCGTTCAGAAAATGTACTAACACTAAAAGTTTCACAATAAATAAATGCACCATTTTATCCAGACGTAATTCCTGGAACCTCTGTGCAGTTAACAAACCCATGGTTAGAAAGTAGAACTGGGACTCAGAAAGATAAAAGGATTTGGCAAAATAGTAGGAGAAGAAGATTCTTGTGCAGGAGTTCGAGGCCCTCGCATTTATACCTATGGGATGCAGAACATGTTTATCTTCAAATAATTGAGCATCTATCTAATGCGGAACAAAGAGATGTATTGGACATGCAGCTCCAAACATCAATAATATCTTCTGCACAGATGACAAGTAGAATTAGCATGCCCGTGCAAAGTTGGCTTCGGCCTCAAGAGGGCATGGCAGGCGCATCTGGAATCAACGTCGCTGATGCAGCTGTAAAAACCTGTTAAATGTATTCAGAACGATAAACACGTTGTGGAGGTGGTTCAGCAAGAATTCTGCAACATAATACCAATCTAAAAATATTGGAACTGTGGAGAGCGGTTGAGTGATTCGGTTCGTCTTTAATTTATTGCAAACCATTAAGGGGAAGGCTATTTAACTGTATACGGTCACTGGGCGACACGATGGCGAAATGGTTAGCAATGCTGCCTACGGCGCTGAGGGCCCAAATTCGATCCTAGCCCCGAGTCACAGTCTGTGTGTAGTCTCTACATTCGCCCCGTGTCTGGATGGTTTTTACCCCGACAATCCAAAGATGTGCAGGATAGGTGGATTGGTCACACATAATTGCCCCTTAATTGGAAAAAAATAATTGGGCACCCTAAATTTCTAAAAAGAAAACTGTGTGTTTATATATATGCATATATATATATAATCCGGAGAGAAGCTACATCCTCTGATGATGATGCTGTTGAGGAACTGCAGAAGAAGATGGATTACATTAAATTAGCGTAAGACAGTTCGGGGTAATGTCAGGAAACAATTATTCAACAAAGCGACATTGGAAATTTAGAACTGTCCTGCTTGAAATCTATGCAGTGTTGAAGCCAATTATAAACCCCATAGCTGAAATCAACATATTTCCGTAAGTAAGATCATTAATTGATATCTAATAAAGTTTTGCATATTTAGTTAAGATGCGGATCAGCCACTGTCTATCTGAGCTCGTGAAGTTGAAGGATCTTCCTATGTTCCCGTGTAACTACTTCACATGGAATTTTGCCATTTACCTGTTCTGACATTACACAACTATAAAATCTCTGATGACATACTTCACTTCGCCAGGATTAGTTTTCCGCTTGAAGCACAAATTTTCAAGTATGTGATATGCTTTTCCTGCATTTTTATAAATAATGCTCCCGACTGTCAAACTTTTTCTCATCTTCACCTTAGAATAACATTCAGCTTGGGACTGAAACTGGGTCTGACTGTTCTAAATCACCGTGATGGTGTCAGCTCTTTCGAATTTATCTTTCTGAGATTGTACATTTTATTATCTTGAAGAATTTTTACTTTTGAAAGATCATTTTCCGCAATAGACCATTCTCCCATGGTTCCGTCATCATTGTTTTTGGTATCCCTTCATAGCAATCCAAATCATCGTTCCGTAATCAATGAATGACCTGTCTATTCATTATCATCCCTCTCCCATACTTCTTCCATCGACGCTTCCCTTATTAGATCACATTCCAGATCAAACTGCAAACAATTCATGTTTTCATACCGCTATGCTTACTACTCCCCGAATATGTGACGATTACTAGTTAATTACGCATTAAGCAAATTTTTTCCCTCTTTTTGTGCTTCTACTTACCACAATCTACTTTCTATTATTGGTATTTTCTCATTGATTTATGCAACGTTCATTTCCGTCCATAGTCTTACTTCTGATAAATCATTATGTTCAATAACCTCACTGGAAACGTTAATTAATTACTTAGGATCAACTAATGCAGTCCAATCTTGTACTGTTCATTTGGAACAATTCTTCTTCTTTTCGAATATATAGCTCATTGGTGGACCTTTATTTATACCTAAGGAGTAAGCACAGTTTTCTAGTGGAATTGCATCATGTCACGATGCTGCTCATTTCGGTATTACCTTAAAGACGGTAACATATGCGCTATATGCCTCACTGAGCACAAATAGAGTGACGAAAGAGATCACTGTTAATGGAGTGTTGGCACCTTCATCGAAATTTTCGAATCCATCTTCTTCTACCTGGTAGACTTCATCATCTTCTTTCATTTCTAAAATAAATGGATAGATATTGTTCGAAAACATACATTTGGAACCATAAAAGCTACAAATACGATGCAATAATACGCAATGCAGGTTAATCGATGGTGTTGATGCATTTGCCGTTCAGGTGAACATGACGAACAAGGAGATTGATTAGGCAATTCAGCCCCTCGAGCCCCCTGCGCCAGACAATACAATCATGTTTGATCTCCTCTCTGCTTTAAATCCACTGTCAAGCATCTTGTCCATACCATTTCCACCGAATACTGATTACAATGTTGTCTAATTCCTCCTTAAATGTAATCAATATCTCGATATCGACCGCACTCTGGGGCTGTGATTTCAACAGATTCACGCCCCTTTGAAAGAACAAACTTATTCTCCTCTCCATTTTAAATCTGCTCCCCCTTCGCTTAAAAATTTGATCTCTCGTTCGAGATTAACCCACAAGAGGAAGCATGCGTTCGACGTCCACTTTGTCAATGTATTTTGTCGTTTTATATACCTCATTTGATCTCCTCGAATTATTCTAAACACGAGAGAGTGTAGATCTAAATGCTCAATATCGCTTCATAAGACAGACCCCTCACCTCTGAAATCAATTTGGTGGACCTCCTCTGAACTGCCTATAATTCAACGACATCAAATACATCCCTCCTCAAATAAGGGGACCAAAACTGTCCACAGTACTCGAGGTGCGATCTCACCAATGTCTTGTACAGTTGCAGCACGGCTTTTCCGACCTATCTGCTGAAGTAATTAATACTACAGTCAACAGCGGGGCAGCACGGTAGCCTTGTGGATAGCACAATTGCTTCACAGCTCCAGGATCCCAGGTTCGATTCCAGCTTGGGTCACTGTCTGTGCGGACTCTGCACATCCTCCCCGTGTGTGAGTGGGTTTCCTCCGGGTGCTCCGGTTTCCTCCCACAGTCCAAAGATGTGCAGGTTAGGTGGATTGGCCATGATAAATTGCCCTTAGTGTCCAAAATTGCCCTTCGTGTTGGGTGGGGTTACTGGGTTATGGGGATAGGGTGGCGGTGTTGACCTTGGGTAGGGTGCTCTTTCTGAGAGCCGGTTCAGACTCGATGGGCCGAATGGCCTCCTTCTGCACTGTAAATTCTGTAAACCCCAATGTAGATTAATGAGTTTGTCACAACGAAAATGGAAAATATACATATTTTCCTGTTTTCTTGGACATTGGTGTCAAGATTTAGCTAATGTTTCCAGTTGAAATTAAATAAAGCAATCAAACGTTGCCAGTGGTGAACAATTCCGTGCTTGATTTCCTTTGCCCACATTTATCCAAATGACTGTGAATTAGGTTCTGGAATATGTTTTCTCAATAACTGTTCCGCCAGCGAATTTAAACTGACTGGCTTGCAGTTGTCCAGTTTATCTTTAAGCACTTTAGCAAGCACGGAGTTATGCAAATTAAATCATTAATTCTGTAAACTCCTATCTATGGTAATATGACTAACGTATTTTAGGAAAAAGGGGATGCCAAATTGATTTAATGGAGGAATTTCCTGTTTGTTCGCGGTCGATAGGCTAGACTCTCCCTCAATAGAAATGATTACCTCAGGAAACTTAAAGACGTCGAATTACGACAGGGCAAAAGGAGGCCATTCGGACCATCGAGTCTGAACCGACTCTCTGAAAGGGAACCCCACCTAGGGTCAGGCCCCCATTCTGTCCCATCAACCGAGTAACCGCACCTAACCTAACCTTTACGACACCAAGACACAATTGATCATGGTCAATCCACCCAATGTGCACATCTTTGGATTGTTAGATCAGTTTCAGAGTGAACTTTGCGCGATAATTTTGTGACTACATTCAGATCCCTGCATTCAGTCTGGCATTGTTAATCTAGATTGAAGTGACTGATCATATTTTCACAACGCTGGATGATTCGGGCGACAATATCATCCCCAGCGTAAATCTTCTGCGGTGAATGTAGGAATTTCAGATATCCTGGAATAAAGGTTTTTAGTTCAGTAAGAATCAAACACCTGGGTTCGTGTGTGTGTAACTGCTGAAATCATGTTTTAAAACAAATCCTAGTTTGAAAGGCAAGTATATTTTGGGAGTCGGGTGCAATTAAACTATCGTAAAATGTTTGAGTCCATGCAGTTTCAGCTTTGTAAAATGACGTCGCTGCCTGCTGGAGCACAGGCACCAGAACTTTTGGAGAAAGCAGCTGGAGCCCGCTGCGTCACTGTCTGTGCAGAGTCTGCAGGTTCTCCCTGTGTCTGCGTGGGTTTCCGCCGGGTTCTCCGGTTGACTCCGACAGTCCAAAGACGTGCAGGTTAGCGGGGCAGCACGGTCGCGCAAGTGGATAGTACTGTGGCTTCACAGCGCCAGGGTCCCAGGTTCGATTCCCCGCTGGGTCACTGGGTCACTGCATTGTATTCACTGCATTGAGTCGTGTTTAAGGGGTAATTGTAATTTGTTTTCTGGCGCAATGTTAAATGTATTTTAATACCGTATTAGCAATAAAGTTTGTTTCATATACCATATCCCTATATCTTCGCGTAATCACTCCATGAACGAGGTATTCTTTCCTCAGAGTCATATAAAATTAATGTAAAGTATTGAGGGTACTGACCACTAGGCTAACCGCTGTTGATTTGTGGTCTACCATCGTAATATTTCTTAATGTGAAAATTTCGAAAGGAGATCTGAACCTGGGCGACATGGAAAGTTCGGCATTTACTTCTCCAGTGATCGTTGAAGCAATATTGTCGGAAACGTTGACCCGGAGCTCGATGTACAGAATTGTGAAACACATATTTTTGATTTTCTATGGCTAGAGGGGATTTCTCTGAATGAGGTCGGCATAATTCACATATTGGTACATTGTAAAGGAGAAGGGTCA
Source organism: Scyliorhinus torazame (assembly GCF_047496885.1). Taxonomy (NCBI): domain Eukaryota; kingdom Metazoa; phylum Chordata; class Chondrichthyes; order Carcharhiniformes; family Scyliorhinidae; genus Scyliorhinus; species Scyliorhinus torazame. The sequence continues at coordinate 184,551,953 of NC_092711.1, read as the reverse complement.
TGAAATAACGACTCCATGGGCAGAGGAATATACACAGCTCATCACCTCAGTGAAATAACCTCGAGGAATAAGAGTTCAGGCCCAAAGAACCGTGGGTCCATCAAACACCGAGACATAGGAGCATAGAAAAAGGAGATAATACAGGGTAACAGGCTCTTTACCTACTCGGACTCTAATGCATCAATCAATGCTCACACACATAGTCAATAAACGGCTTCCACATATACAGATAGCTGCCGGCATAAATATAGACCACAATACAAGAATAGTCCTTCCGTAATTACAGATATACAGCCAATTATGAAGAGATACACATCACAAAGAACACATGATCGTCTACTCCTAGTAATATCCCCCAACATGGCTACATACCAGTTGCAGAATAGGGCTGATCCTCTGCTCGCATAAACAGCCTCCAGAATGGATAGGTTGCAAATTCCAGAGAGCAGGTGATTCTCTCATCCCAGATATAGCCGCAAGAACGGAGAGACTGCAATTTGCAGAGTACAGCTGATTCTCTATTCTCAAGCATACTGTCCTGTGTGGACAGCAAATTACAGAACGCCGTTCTTTTTTCTCACTAACACCAAATCAATTGACAATGGATAGAACCACAGCACTGTTCTTCTACTCATAGATAGGCAAACTATCCTATATATATTCAACACATGCAATGAAACTGGTGCCAACTGCTGTGTGCACAAAGCAGCAGCACAGTTTGTTTCAAACCTTATGCGTTCGTGGGAATGTTTGTCCAAAACCGATGAGGTGAATATGTGTTCTCAAATCTACCTACAGGTTTAGTCTCCTCTGATACGAATTGTCAGATGAATGATGGGATAAATCATTGAATTTGTGCCTAGTGTCGCACACATCACAGTGCGGATAAGGGGGGAAAGCAGCCAAACACTTGGTTTGAAACGTGAGCATTAGGGTATCCGTATAATGTTGTTTTTGTTACTGCACAACATACTTCCCTACTTTTCAAATGTAGATATTTTTGGATGGATACCTGGACAAGTACCTGCCGACAAACTCTCTGACATGTGCCATTTGTTAAGGCTTCATGTTGCGCGGATGAAGATTCCACCTGACATCACAAATAATAGAGTGAAATGAAAATGCCGTGTCACTATTGGTAAAACCTCTCGTACCACCTGACTCGTTGTAGACTTGCATCCACTGAGAATAATATTTTTCTGTGAACGTCAAGTTCCAATTGGAAGCCCTCGGTTGGGCTTTCGAAATCGGCAAACACAGGAGAGAGCAAAATTCCAGGAGCAGAGAGATTTCTGTAAAGCTGCAATATGTCAATGTGATATGGAACGACGAGAATATAGAGCAATTTGGGTACAGGAAAGAGCTTTCAAATTGAAGCATTGACGAAAGTAGTTCTGTGTAATTCATCGAGCTCAGGAGTGATGGGAAAATTATAACCTTGTGAGAGTCAGTATGCATCAAAGTTAAACTTCTAGAGGATGGACTGTGGTAGGTGGGTCAGGACGATGCAGGAATAATCAAGTCTAAAGGAAATAGAGGAATGCATATGCATTTGATTAGCTACTGTCCGAAAAGAGGAAGAGAGAAGTGATATTGCAGAGCTCCAGAGTCAGTAATGGTGACAGATTGGATATGGGATTTGGAGCTGGGCTCAGGCTGAAGTAAGATGCCGAATGAACACACCCAGGTTACCCATCTAAAAACGTCCAGAGATAAGGATGTTGGTGGGATCTGAGCCACTGGGCCTGTGCAGCAAATGAAAGCAATGGCGTTGTCCGTCTCCAATCTTCAATTGGAGAACATTTGTGTTCAGCCAGAGTAGATTTCAGAGACAGCTGGACGATAGGAAGAAACAATACTGAGCTTCAGCTGGCGGTCTTCAGCATATATGTAGAATTTGATTTCTGATACTATCGTTCTGGGGCAATATATGGATAAGAAGTAGATCTGGGGCCAATATCTTTCGGGGCTCGAAGGGAAGCGCCGCTGGAGCGTAAAGAGACGTCATTTGAATTTTTATTATTTTTTAGCCATTGGTTCAGTGACATTGATCAATGATAGTCTCGCGTTGTGCTGAATGTTTCACGCAGGAAACGATGATCTGCTGAGCTTTCACCTTTACTCGTTCCCTTTAGCAGCAGACACATTGGTCAAAGTTAAATCACAGAAACTCCAGCAACTCAGAATAATGTGACATGATTAGCAGATCCCCCAATGGATGTGAAGATGTCGGCCGGGAAACGTCTTTGACTTAGAACATAGAACATTACAGCGCAGTACAGGTGCTTCGGCCCTCGATGTTGCGCCGACCTGTGAAACCACTCTAAAGCTCATCCACACTATTCCCTTATCGTCCGTATGTCTATTCAATGACTATTTGAATGCCCTTACTGTTGGCGAATCCACTACTGTTGCAGGCAGGGCATTCCACGCCCTTACTACTTTCTGAGTAAAGAACCTACCTCTGACATCTGTCTTATACCTATCTCCCCACAATTTAAAGCTATGTCCCCTCGTGCTAGACATCACCATCCGAGGAAAAAGGCTCTCACTGTCCACCGTATCCAATCCTCTGATCGTCTTGTATGACCCAATTAAGTCACCTCTTAACCTTCTTCTCTCTATCGAAAACAGCCTCAAGTCCCTCAGACTTTCCTCATAAGATCTTCCCTCCATACCAGGAAACATTCTGGTAAATCTTCTCTGCACCCTTTCCAATGCTTCCACATCCTTCCTATAATGCGGCGACCAGAACTGCACACAATACTCCAAATGCGGCTGCACCAGAGTTTTGTACAGCTGCAACATGACCTCATGGCTCCGAAACTCAATCCCTCTACCAATACAAGCTAACACACCGTATGCCTTCTTAACAACCCTCTCAACCTGGGTGGCAACTTTCAGGGATCTATGTACATGGACACCGAGATCTCTCTGCTCAGCCACACTGCCAAGAATGTTACCATTAGCCCAGTACTCTTTCTTCCTGTTATTCCTTCCAAAATGAATCACCTCACACTTTTCTGCATTAAACTCAATTTGCCACCTCTCAGCCCAGCGCTGCAGCTTATCTATGTGCCTCTGTAACTTGTAACATCCTTCGGCACTGTCCACAATTCCACCGAATTTAGTGTCATCTGCAAATTTACTCACCCATCCTTCTACGCCCTCCTCCAGGTCATTTATAAAAATGACAAACAGCAGTAGCCCCAAAACAGATCCTTGTAGTAAACCACTAGTAACTGGACTCCAGTCTGAACATTTCCCAACAACCACCACCCTTTGTCTTCTTCCAGCTAGCCAATTTCTGATCCAAACTGCTAAATCACCCTGAATCCCATGCCTCCGTATTTTCTGCCGTGGGGAACCTTATCAAACGCTTTACTGAAATCCATAAACACCATGGCCACATGTGGAATGTCAGAGTGCAACTGCCTTACACCTTTAAATGTAGAATTAACTCACTTCGTTAAGGCAACTGAACAAAAAAACACAAACATGAACTCAAAAGATTTTCATTCTGCTTTTATTATAACGAGCGGTGCCACAGACAGAATGAAGCACAATTTGCTTCTCGTCCATAGAGTCACATAACTCTACAAGATCGTACAATAGTTGTTCGTTTCACTTTATTTTTGGACGTCAGTTTCTCAAAATGTTTACTGCACAGATGGATGTTCGGGTACTATAAAAATACCCAAACAATTGTCCGCTGGCTCTGATGTGTGTTATTTCGGAAATTCGCTGTGTCAGTCGTTCAAATGGTTCTGGCCAGATCAAGCTGAATAAGTCGATGGGAAATAACGTGTAAAATACTGCATGTCATACACAGGATTTAAAACTGTCTGTAAGAACAAGTGAAACATTAACAAATGTAGGATTTCCCTGAGATTTATTTATACTTCTAACTAATTCCTTTTGAGTGACGGGTGTCCCTCTAAACCGGAGTAATTGTTGCCACTATTCCACTCGACTGCAGTCACCCTCAAACTACTGGCAATGGAATGGATCCCATTCCCCTTCCCGCTCTCCAGCAGGCTCGGGTAATCCGCATCCAAAAGGGTGTCATTGACCATCCAAGCGACGTATATCTCAGTAGGATAAAAGCCGGTGGCTAGACACACCATGGTAGCTGCCTTCTCAGTGTTTATCTCGTCCACTGATGGAGAAAGAACGTAGACATTAGGGGGATGCATGTCACCATCTGTAAAGAGAATGCAATTTGTTAAACTGAGTCTGTCTGTTGCCCGGTCTTCACATCATATGTTTCTAGGTGAATAGTAACGTGCACAAGGAGAATGGGACTTTCCCCCTATCTGCAAAATGTTATACATAACCCAGCCTGTGAATTCGTGTATTTAATGCCCTTTGTTTTGCGAATCAATTGAGTCTGATCTCTAATTGCAAAATATTGGAGACAATCACTTATTTAAAAGGCACTGACGCTGTTGGAATGCCACAGTTTGAAAGTACATTCATATTTAACATTGGTCTTTGTCAATTAGGGAAGGGTGGAATCCCACACGATAATGGATTAATTTAATCTGTTCTCATTGTAGAAATTGTATGATTTTTGAAGGCGATTGATCGTCGAATCAGTGTCTGAACGAGTATCACCTGTGCTTACCCTTTACTTTCCTGGTGGAGGTTTTTTCTGGTGTTGGTAACTCACTGTTTCCTACGACAGAGACATAATCCACCCCGCTGCCCCACTCCGCCGAGGTAACGTTAACTGTGCTCACGATGTGGGATTTGCTTCCAATCCACTGCGGATTACGTGTCTCGGCCCGTTCTATTCCGCTTCCATTCACTTGCCAGGACACGTTGACGTTTTCTAAATCGGGGTAAAGGATTTCACAAACAATAGTCGCTGTCTGTTGTGTCCAAATCTCTTCAAAGGAAGGATTCAGTATTTTTATGGAAATGTCTATCTCATGACAATCATCTGGAAAGAATAAGAAATGGCTATTTCAAGCGGCCATGGTTAAGAAAAGAATAACAATAACTGCAGCAAGCTCCAAGAGATAGAACATAGAACATAGAAAATACAGCACAGAACAGGCCCTTCGGCCCACGATGTTGTGCCGAACCTTTGTCCTAGATTAATCATAGATTATCATTGAATCTACAGTGCAGAAGGAGGCCATTCGGCCCCCTGAGTCTGCACCAGCTCTTGGAAAGAGCACCCTACCCAAACTCAACACCTCCACCCAACACCAAGGGCAATTTGGACATTAAGGGCAATTTATCATTGGCCAATTCACCTAACCCGCACATCTTTGGACTGTGGGAGGAAACCGGAGCACCCGGAGGAAACCCACGCAGACACGGGGAGGACGTGCAGACTCCACACAGACAATGACCCAAGCCGAAATCGAACCTGGGACCATGGATCTGTGAAGCAATTGTGCTATTCACAATGCTACCGTGCTGCCCTTAAGAACAAATAAATCTACACTATATAATTTTCCCGTAATCCATGTACCTATCCAACAGCTGCTTGAAGGTCACTAATGTTTCTGACTCAACTACTTCCACAGGCAGTGCATTCCATGCCCCCACTACTCTCTGGGTAAAGAACCTACCTCTGATATCCCTCCTATATCTTCCACCTTTCACCTTAAATTTATGTCCCCTTGTAATGGTGTGTTCCACCTGGGGAAAAAGTCTCTGACTGTCTACTCTATCTATTCCCCTGATCATCTTATAAACCTCTATCAAGTCGCCCCTCATCCTTCTCCGCTCTAATGAGAAAAGGCCTAGCACGCTCAACCTTTCCTCGTAAGACCTACTCTCCATTCCAGGCAACATCCTGGTAAATCTTCTTTGCACCTTTTCCAGAGCTTCCACATCCTTCCTAAAATGAGGCGACCAGAACTGTACACAGTACTCCAAATGTGGCCTTACCAAAGTTTTGTACAGCTGCATCATCACCTCACGGCTCTTAAATTCAATCCCTCTGTTAATGAACGCGAGCACACCATAGGCCTTCTTCACAGCTCTATCCACTTGAGTGGCAACTTTCAAAGATGTATGAACATAGACCCCAAGATCTCTCTGCTCCTCCACAATGCCAAGAACTCTACCGTTAACCCTGTATTCCGCATTCATATTTGTCCTTCCAAAATGGACAACCTCACACTTTTCAGGGTTAAACTCCATCTGCCATTTCTCAGCCCAGCTCTGCATCCTATCTATGTCTCTTTGCAGCCGACAACAGCCCTCCTTACTATCCACAACTCCACCAATCTTCGTATCGTCTGCAAATTTACTGACCCACCCTTCAACTCCCTCATCCAAGTCATTAATGAAAATCACAAACAGCAGAGGACCCAGAACTGATCCCTGCGGTACGCCACTGGTAACTGGGATCCAGGCTGAATATTTGCCATCCACCACCACTCTCTGACTTCTATCGGTTAGCCAGTTCGTTATCCAACTGGCCAAATTTCCCACTATCCCATGCCTCCTTACTTTGTGCAGAAGCCTACCATGGGGAACTTTATCAAATGCCTTACTAAAATCCATGTACACTACATCCACTGCTTTACCTTCATCCACATGCTTGGTCACCTCCTCAAAGAATTCAATAAGATTTGTAAGGCAAGACCTACCCCTCACAAATCCGTGCTGACTATCCCTAATCAAGCAGTGTCTTTCCAGATGCTCAGAAATCCTATCCTTCAGTACCCTTTCCATTACTTTGCCTACCACCGAAGTAAGACTAACTGGCCTGTAATTCCCAGGGTTATCCCTAGTTCCTTTTTTGAACAGGGGCACGACATTCGCCACTCTCCAATCCCCTGGTACCACCCCTGTTGACAGTGAGGACGAAAAGATAATTGCCAACGGCTCTGCAATTTCATCTCTTGCTTCCCATAGAATCCTTAGATATAACCCGTCAGGCCCGGGGGACTTGTCTATCCTCAAGTTTTTCAAAATGCCCAACACATCTTCCTTCCTAACAAGTATTTCCTCGAGCTTACCAATCTGTTTCACACTGTCCTCTCCAACAATATCGCCCCTCTCATTTGTAAATACAGAAGAAAAGTAGTCGTTCAAGACCTCTCCTATCTCTTCAGACTCAATACACAATCTCCCGCTACTGTCCTTGATCGGACCTGCCCTCGCTCTAGTCATTCTCATATTTCTCACATATGTGTAAAAGGCCTTGGGGTTTTCTTTGATCCTACCCGCCAAAGATTGTTCATGCCCTCTCTTAGCTCTCCTAATCCCTTTCTTCAGTTCCCTCCTGGCTATCTTGTATCCCTCCAATGCCCTGTCTGAACCTTGTTTCCTCAGCCTTACATAAGTCACCTTTTTCCTCTTAACAAGACATTCAACCTCTCTTGTCAACCATGGTTCCCTCACTCGACCATCTCTTCCCTGCCTGACAGGGACATACATATCAAGGACACGTAGCACCTGTTCCTTGAACAAGTTCCACATTTCACTTGTGTCCTTCCCTGCCAGCCTATGTTCCCAACTTATGCACTTCAATTCTTGTCTGACAACATCGTATTTACCCTTCCCCCAATTGTAAACCTTGCCCTGTTGCACGTACCTATCCCTCTCCATTACTAAAGTGAAAGTCACAGAATTGTGGTCACTATCTCCAAAATGCTCCCCCACTAACAAATCTATCACTTGCCCTGGTTCATTACCCAGTACTAAATCCAATATTGCCCCTCCTCTGGTTGGACAATCTACATACTGTGTTAGAAAAGCTTCCTGGACACACTGCACAAACACCACCCCATCCAAACTATTTGATCTAAAGAGTTTCCACTCAATATTTGGGAAGTTAAAGTCGCCCATGACTACCACCCTATGACTTCTGCACCTTTCCAAAATCTGTTTCCCAATCTGTTCCTCCACATCTCTGCTCCTATTGGGGGGCCTATAGAAAACTCCTAACAAGGTGACTGCTCCTTTCCTATTTCTGACTTCAACCCATACTACCTCAATAGGGTGATACTCCTCGAACTGCCTTTCTGCAGCTGTTATACTATCTCTAATTAATAATGCCACCCCCCACCTCTTTTACCACCCTCCCTAATCTTATTGAAACATCTATAACCAGGGACCTCCAACAACCATTTCTGCCCCTCTTCTATCCAAGTTTCCGTGATGGCCACCACATCGTAGTCCCAAGTACCGATCCATGCCTTAAGTTCACCCACCTTATTCCTGATGCTTCTTGCGTTGAAGTATACACACTTCAACCCATCTCCGTGCCTGCAAATACTCTCCTTTGTCAGTGTTCCCTTCCCCACTGCCTCATTACATGCTTTGGCGTCCTGAATATCGGCTACCTTAGTTGCTGGACTACAAATCCGGTTCCCATTCCCCTGCCAAATTAGTTTAAACCCTCCCGAAGAGTACTAGCAAACCTCCCTCCCAGGATATTGTTGCCCCTCTGGTTCCGATGCAACCCGTCCTGCTTGTACAGGTCCCACCTTCCCCAGAATGCGCTCCAATTATCCAAATACCTGAAGCCCTCCCTCCTACACCATTCCTGCAGCCACGTGTTCAACTGCACTCTCTCCCTATTCCTAGCCTCGCTATCACGTGGCACCGGCAACAAACCAGAGATGACAACTCTGTCTGTCCTGACTTTCAACTTCCAGCCTAACTCCAAAGTGAAAGAATTCTCCTTACTGTAACGGGTCTGGGTTTCCACAGCTTATTTTCGCTGAGTCAGGAAATGCCGTGCTCTCCTGATCCCCATGCTTTCGTTCCCATGGTTTCGTTAGACTACATTCTCAATAATTATTCCAGATGTTTATTCCATTCCTGAGGCATTCCTCTAGCATATTTATATTGGAGAGTACATTTCCACGTGGTGTAGATGCTCACTACTCAGACTGACTGATTCTAGAATTATGTTGTTGTCTCTTGGCCTGTTTGTGTCAGATTTTAATACTCTTAGTTTAAAGGATTCTTAAAGTCTCCGATGTATCATTCCAAATACCGATTTGAATGGCTCCGGCTATTCTGGGTAAAGTTACCCGCTGCAGACTTGGATTTCTTAGACTGAATTCAAGATTGAAATGTTTCCATTTCGGATAACATAAAAAGTAACTATTCATTTCACTAAATGGCCACAGTTTGAAGGTCGTGTCTTCATAAACCATTGTTTGCAGACTGTAAAGAAAGGAGGACTACACAATTACGAGCCGATACTTGGTCGACTGGAACGCGATATTGACCTTGGTAATCGTGGAAAATTTTGCTGCCAGAACAATACTTGATCAACATTAAGGGAAGTACTAGCAATCAGCAGGAAAATACTCCGCCATTAAAAATGATCATGGCTGATTGTGTATCTCACCAGCATACCCCATCCCTCTCCCTTGATATGTTTTGAGTCTAGAGATCTGTCTGCTTTCTGTTCAGATATATTCAGTTCGATTGCCTCCATAACCTTATGTGAAACAGAATTCCACTGGTTCACTACCATCTGAGTGAGCACATTTCTCCTCATCTCAGTCCTTATTAGCCTCGGTAATATCCTGAGGCTAACCATTCGTCTTAGATCTCCTGTACGGAGGAAACAACATTCCCACATCCAGTCTGTACAGTGTTGTCAGGATGGTATACGTTTCAATGAGATCACCTCTTATTCGTCTAAATTCCAATTAATACAGGCACAGTTGACCCAAACTCCTCGCATGCGACTGTCCTGCCAGATCAACAATTTCTGTTGAACATTCGCTGCACTCTCTGTAGGCAAGTATATAATTTGTTAGATAAGGAGACGAGAACTGCACACAAAACTCCGGATGTGGTCTCACCAAGGTCCTGTACAGCTGCAGTACGGCATCCTTGATGCTTTACTCAAATCCTCTTGCAATGAATGTCCACATAGCATTTGCCTCCGAAAATACATGCTGTTAGCTGCATGTTTCTTTTTCAGTATTTGGTGTACAGGGACTCTCAAGTCCCTTTCAACGGTAACAGCTCTCATCTATCATCATTTCAATAATATTCTGCCAAGTTATTTCTCCATCCACAATGGATAACTTCACATGTCTTCACATTATATTACATTTCCTTTGAAAATCTTTTTTTCTTGGATTTTCTCATATTTATAAATAGTTGTTTCTTATATACATTACATTTTTCTTGCCCGCGCTAATTTCCTATATTTTACAGAGAGGTTTGATTTTTCCTTCATTTAACTAACTGTATATACATTTTGTTGCCCTCTGGATCGGTATATCCCCCTCCCCCTCCCCCCTCTACCCGCCCCCCATTGGTTTCAAGTCCCGTCCTCTTCTCTTGTGGTTTTTCATTTACCTCCCCCGCCCCCCCCCCCCCCCACCCCCACCCCCCCCCCCCCACCCCGGGTTTGCGCAGTCCTTTGGTTCTTCATCTTTTTCTTCCTGGCTTCCTCGTCGTTTCTTACCTCGAACAAGTTTTGGAACAGGCCCACGAACTGCCCCAAGTATCCAGGAAGCCTTCCTCTGACCCTCGGATCGCGTACTTAATCTTCTCCAGGTGGAAAAATTCTGAGAGGTCAGCGAGCCAGTCTGCAACTTTGGGTCGTGCTGCCGATCGCCAGCCGAGCAGCATTCTCCGGCGTGCGATTCGGTAAGCAAAAGCAAGGGCGTTGACCCCCTTCCCCATGTGTAGCTCTGGCTGCTCCGACACCCTGAAGATTGGCACTATTAGGCATGGCTTCCCCCACCCCTACAGCTTTGGACATTGCCTCGGAGAAGGCTGTCCAGAACCCAGAAAGCTTGGGGCAAGCCCATAACATGTGGGTGTGGTTGGCCGGTCCCCGCTTCACCGCTCACATTTGTTCTCCACCTCCGGAAGAACCTGCTCATTCGGGTTCTGGTCAGGTGCGCTCTGTGCAACACTTTGAGCTGCATTAGGCTTAGCCTTGCGCAGGAGGAGGTGGAGTTGACCCTGCTCAGTTCTTGGCTCCAGAGTCCCCATTCTACCTCTGTTCCCAGTTCGTCCTCCAATTTTTTCTGGTCCCGTCCAGTGGTGTTCGAGCTCTGTCCAGTAGCTGTCCGTATATTTTCCCACATAGACCCCCTTCTCGCTGCTTGTGCCTATAAAGTCCTCTAGTAGTGGGCTTTCTAGGGCCCCGGGTTCCCCTACTATCTCTTTGCGGAGGAATTGCTTTATTTGGAGGTGTCTCAATTCCTGTCCTTTCGCTAGTTTCCACTTCCTCGTCAGTTCATCCAGTGTCGCCAGTCTGCGCCCTACGTAGAAGTCCCCGACCGTCAGTGTGCCCCCGTCCCACCTCCATCTTTTGAACGTGGTATCTAGCGTGGCTGGGGGGAATTTGTGATTGCCACAGATGGGGGCCATGGATGAATACTACACTTCCAATGCATTGGCGCAATCACGCAACTTGACAAAATATATTTGAAGCCTCTTAACATCCTCTTCACCACTCACATTCCAACCAAGTTACGTGTTGTCAACAAACTTGGAAATATTACATATAGCTCCTTTATCCAAATCATTGTTGTATAGTATGAATCGCTGGGGCACAGGCACTGATCTCTCTCACTCACTGCGTGCCACTTGGAAAAATACCGACTCTCTGTTTCTGCCTGCTAAATAATTCTCCATACATGCCAATATATTATTTTCCAAGCCATGCACTTTACTTCTGCACACGAAACTCCTAGCTGGGAATTCATAAAACGCTTCTGAAAATACAAATATCCCACATCCATTTGTTCACCCTTTCGGTTCACACTTTGTATACCCTCGAAAAGCACAAGTTGGTTTATCAAATATGATTTTCCTTGAATAAATCGATTTTGACCTTGTCTGATCCTGTTGATATTTTCCAATTGTACTGTTATTGCAAACCATATCAAAGTAAAATATGTCTTCAGTATGTGAACGTAAATGTTTGCTTTGACAATAGGAGTCAAACATTCGTTATCAATTACTTAAAGTCTATTGAAATTAACGTTGCCTGTCGTTGTTCTCTCTAAAGCATCAGGTCATATGCTGAAAATTAGATTAACCGCTTTTAAAATCTTCGAAAATGTCATGTATCCTTAATTCTGAGTGCTGCTACAATGGACGAAAGATAAATGTCAATTTCACACGTCCATACGTTTGTGAAGTAACCATGTGAGTAAATCTGTCGACTTCTCTCAAGTATTCCAATGCTACAAGGAGGAATGTTAATGAAACTGTTGCTCGTGTTGACTGAAATAAGTGTCTTTCCTTCCAGACTATCTGCTGAACATTTATTTGTCCATTTGCCTTCCTCATTTGACCGAATGATTTAATCCCCTTGTCCAGTACTGGATGTGAAGATGCTCTTGTAAACTGGCAGACCTGATTTAATGTCTTCCATTGCACGTCCTCTGACAGTAGTGGATGTAAAAATGTTTCTCTCGACCGGCAGACTGTTTATATCTCTACCGTTACGTTTTCTTTCAAGATGAGTCTTGCGAATATGCACCTGCGCACTTCCAGCGCTAAATCATCAGACGAGATTACCAAAAGCGTTCCATCGATCTGAAAATATCACCTTAAACTGATGTTTTTTTGTTGTTGCAAAATTGACATATTTATTACGTACCTTCGTCAGTAAAGCATAACATTTGGAGCTCAGGTAGCAATAAGGTTGTGACATGACTAATTAAAACAAAGTAGATCATCTCCCGATTGAACAAAAACATAGTTTCAACAATGAGACATTTAGAAGTAGCCAAAATCGGAAGTTTCCATGTATGAATAAGCTGAGTTTAAGGCTGAATGCCTCACGCCTGTATCCTTAATAAAATTCATTGCATAATCATTTCTTACATCTTTATGAAGCGGCACGAGGCGGTTAAAGGGACAAAACAAAATGCATGTTGATATTCCTACTGTGGAGCGGTTTCATTGCAGAAGAATAGCTTGTGTGTCAATTATTACTGATTCAACGCAAAGCTAGCATGAACACCGTATACTTTGGTGAAAGCGTCATTGCCCCATTCTTCCCTGTCCACAAAAGAAGAGCAAAGAGGGTTACTTCAACCTCGCCTCCTCAGAAAGGAATAGGAAGGGCGGCATGTGGCGCAGTGGTAGCACTGGGACTGCGGCGCTGAAAACCTTCGTTCGAATCCAGGCCCTAGATCACTGCTGATGTGGAGCTTTCACATTCTCCCCATGTCTGCGAGGGTTTCACCCCCACAACCCAAAGATGTGCAGGTTAGATGGATTGGCGACGCTAAATTGCCCCTTAATTGGGAAAAAAATAATTGTGTACACTAAATTTATTTTAAAAAAGAAAGTGAGAAGAAACAAAAGGGTTATCTGCACCATTTACAGTCAGATTCAGTGTGATATCTGCGAATCTCACCGTTGAGGCCAAGTCAAACTCCATTTGGGCTTCCTTACAATTCCCAATTCCGAAGCATGAGTTCTCAGAAATCTCAGAAATTCATGTTTTGAGTGCCTGTAACTGTGTCAATCTCGGAGCGGGATCCATAGGAAGTGAAAAAAAAGAAACTGCTGCAAAACCCAACATATCTATCAATATTTGTCGAGACAAAAAGAGAGTTAGCATTTCGTGTCCAATTTCAGTTATGTCTTTTGTCGTGACGAATAAGAATCACTTTGGATTCGAAACGTTAACTCTGTTGTATAAAGAACAAAGAAGAACAAAGAAAATTTATAGCACAGGAATAGGCCCTTCGGCCCTCCCAGCCTGCGCCGACCCAGATTCTTTATCGAAACCAGTCGCCTATTTTCCAAGCATCTACTTCCCTCTGTTCCCCGCCCGTTCATATATCTGTCCAGATGCATCTTCCATGGTGCTATCGTGCCCGCCTCTACCGCCTCCGCTGGCAAAGCGTTCCAGGCACCCATCACCCTAGCGTAAAAAACTTTCCACGCACATTTCCTTTAAACTTTCCGCCTCTCACCTTGAAATCGTGACCCCTTGTAATTGACACCCCCACTCTTGGAAAAAGCTGGTTGCTATCCACCCTGTCCATACCTCTCATAATTTTGAAGACCTCAATCAGGTCCCCCCTCAACCTCCGTCTTTCCAACGAAAGCAAACCTAATCCATTAAACCTTTCTTCATAGCTAGCACCCTCCATACCAGGCAACATCCTGGTGAACCTCCTTTGTACCCTCTCTAACCCATCCACATCCTTCTGGTAATGTGGCGACCAGAACTGCACGCAATATTCCATATGTGGCCGAACCAAAGTCCTATACAACTGTAACATGACCTGCCGACTCTTGTACTCAATACCCCGTCCAATGAAGGCAAGCATGCTGTATGCCTTCTTGACCACCTATCGACCTGCGTTGCCACTTTCAGGGTACAATGAACCTGAACTCCCAGATCTCTCTGGACATCAATTTTCCCCAGGACTCTTCCACTGACCGTATAGTCCGCTCTTGAATTAGATCTTCCAAAATGCATCACCTCGCATTTGCCTGGATTGAACTCCATCTGCCATTTCTCTGCTCAATTCTCAAATCTATCTATATTTTGCCGTATTCTCTGACAGTCCTCCTCGCTATCCGCAACTCCACCAATCTTAGAATCCTCTGCTCACTTGCGAATCAGACCACCTATACCTTCGTCCAGATCATTTATGTATATCACAAATAACAGTGGTCCGAGCACGGATCCCTGTGGAACACCACTAGTCACCTTTCTCCATTTTGAGACACTCCCTTCCACCACTACTCTCTGTCTCCTGGTGCCCAGCCAGTTCTTTATCCGTCTAGCTAGTACACCCTGAACCCCATACGACTTCACTTTGTCCATCAATCTGCCATGGGAAACTTTATCAAACGCCTTCCTGAAGTCCATGTATATGACATCTACCGCCCTTCCCTCATCAAGTAACTTTGTCACTTCCTCAAAGAATTCTATTAGGTTTGTAAGACATGACCTTCCCTGCACAAAACCATGCTGCCTATCATTGATAAGTCTATATTCTTCCAAATGTGAATAGATCCTATCCTTCAGTATCTTCTCCAACAGTTTGCCTACCACTGACGTCAAGATCACAGGTATATAATTCCCTGGATTATCCCTGCTACCCTTCTTAAATAAAGAGACAACATTAGCAATTCTCCAGTCCTCCAGGACCTCACCCGTGCTCAAGGATGCTGCAAAGATATCTGTTAAGGCCCCAGCTATTTCGTCCCTCGCTTCAATCAGTAACCTGGGATAGATCCCATCCGGACTTGGGGACTTGTCCATCTTAATGCCTTTAAGAATACCCAAAACGTCCCCCTTCCTTATGCCGACTTGACCTAGAGTATTTAAACATCCATCCCTAGCCTCAACATCCGTCATGTACCTCTCCTTGGTGAATACAGGTGCAAAGTACTCATTAAGAATCTCACCCATTTCCTCTGACTCCACGCATAAATTCCTTCTTTTGTCTTTGAGTGGGCCAATCCTTTCTCTAGTTTCACTCTTGCTCCTTATATACGAATAAAAGGCTTTGGGATTTTCTTGAAGCCTGTTAGCCTAAGACATTTCATGACCCATTTTAGCCTTCTTCATTGCGCGTTTGAGATTTGTCCTACTTTTCCGAAATTCCTCCAAAGCTTCATCAGTTTTAAATCGCCTAGATCTTATGTATGCTTCCTTGTTCATTTTAGCTAGTCTCACAATTCCACCCGTCATCCATGGTTCCCTAATCTTGCCATGTCTATCCCTCATTTTCACAGGGACTTGTCTGTCCTGCACTCGAATCAACATTTCCTTAAAAGACTACCACATTTCAAATTTTGGATTTACCCTTAAACAGCTGCTCCCAATCCACATTCCCTAGCTCTTGCCAAATTTTGTTATACTTGGCCTTTCCCCAATTTAGCAGTCTTCCTTTAGGACCACTCTCGTCTTTGTCCATGAGTATTCTAAAACTTGCGGAATTGTGATCACTATTCCCAAAGTAATCACCGACTGAAACCTCAACCACCTGGCAGGGATCTTTCCCCAATGCCAGATCCAGTATGGCCCCTTCCCGAGTTGGAATATTTACATACTGCTCTAAAAGAAACCTCTCCTGGATGCTCCTCCCAAATTCTGCTCCATCTACGCCTCCAACATGACATGAGTCCCATTCAATGTTGGGGAAGTTAAAATCTCCCATCTCGACCATCCTATTGCTCATACATTTTTCTATAATCTGTCTACATATTTGTACCTCTATTTCACGCTCGCTTTTGGGAGACCTGTAGTAAGGTCCCAACAATGTTACTGCACCCTTCCTATTTCTTAACTCTACCCATATTGCCTGTGATCGAATCCTCGATCGTGCCCTCCTTAACCACAGCTGTGATATATCTCTGACCAGTAAGGCAACTCCTCCACCTATTTTACCTCCCTCTCTATCCCTCCTGAAGCATCTATGCCATCTATACAGGTAAACTTACCTTCCCGACGGACCCCTGGCCACTCCCCCGCCGAAAATAACGGCGGGTGTCTTGCTCAGGTACACGTTCTGGATGCAGTGACCGCAATGCACTGACGCAAATTTTGCCTGCAGCAACCAATCAGCAGCTCCGCTCTACTGCCCTCTGCTGGATGCTTGCCTTCACTTGAACACGGAAGGTGTCTTGCTCAGGTACACGTTCTGGATGCAGTGACCGCAATGCACTGATGCAAGTTTTCCCCGCAACAGCCAATCAGCAGCTCCGCTCTACTGCCCTCTGCTGTATCTCTCCACAGAAGCTGCCAAGGAGTCTCAATGTTCACACAATTGTGGGTTTTTGCTTCAAATGTCCAGAAGCTGCAGTGTTTTCGTTTATTGCAGTACTTTCTATCTTGCATATTCGCACTATCTCGCAGCTGTATGTATATTGCCGCTCTCTTCCGGCACCTCAGAATGCTTCATTCAGCAAATTGTTGTACTGAGCATTTCAGACAAGTTCCATTTCCTCATGATCAGAATGATGCGTGAGGGGCAGCACGGTGATGCAGCGGCTAGCACTGCTGCCTCAAGGCGCCAGGGCCCGGGTACGAATCCGGCCCCAGGTCACTGTCATTGAGGAGTTCGCAGAATCTCCCATGCATGGGTCCGACACTGACAACCCAAAAATTCGTGCTGGGTAGATGGATTAGCCACGTTGAATTGCCCCATTATTGGAATAAAAGAATTGGTTATAAGAATTGGAGCGGGTCCAGCGGAGATTCAGATGATCCGATGAATCCCAGGAACGGTAGGCCTAACATACGATGAACGTCTGAGGATCCTGGGATTATATTCATTGGAGTCTAGGAGGTTGAGTGGAGATCTAATAGAAACTTACAAGATAATGAATGGCTTAGATAGGGTGGATGTAGGGAAGTTGTTTCCATTAGCAGGGGAGACTAGGACCCGGGGGCACAGCCTTAGAATAAAAGGGAGTCACTTTAGAACAGAGATGAGGAGAAATTTCTTCAGCCAGAGAGTGGTGGGTCAGTGGAATTCATTGCCACAGAGGGCGGTGGAGGCCGGGAAGTTGAGTGTCTTTAAGACAGAAGTTGATAAATTCTTGATTCTCGAGGAATTAAGGGCTATGGAGAGAGAGCGGGTAAATGGAGTTGAAATCAGCCATGATTGAATGGTGGAGTGGATTCGATGGGCCGAATGGCCTTACTTCCGCTCCTATGACTTATGGTTACTCTAAATTTCACAAAAGAAATGAGCACGTGTTCAATAACCATTGGATTTGACGGAATTATAAGCGTTTTATGTTTCATGTATGGAGGAATACGCAGGCCGATTATAAAGCCGTGAATGCCACCAGGTGATAGCAATGATCTTGCAGCAAACCGAATCCAATAGAAATACCATAATAAATTGGAACATCTGGTGGCCCCCGGTACTGAGTTATTATTATAGTTTTGCGTAAATATCAAAATTTGTTTGAAACCAAGTAATCATAAATGATTCGAATAAGCATACCAACGTATTTTTTGAACTAAAATACATTATTGGCTCAACCCCGCATGCCGTTGTTTAACTGCGCCTATGACATATTACAATGGCTGAAGAGAAACTTTTACTTATTTAAATACACAAATTTACTCACATTCAACAAATGCTTCTCTTAATACCTGTTTACTTTTTAAAATGTTTTGTTGCTTTTTGGTTTTCGGCAGACACTCCATGTTATGAGAGACTTAAACAGCAATATGTTCATTGATATGACCAACGCGCACTGTCTCCTGCTCATGGATTATAGAGCCGCCTGTGTACAACTACTTCGTTTTAAATTTAAATCTGTCTCTCAAACGCCCAGTAATCGTAATTACAAGTTAGACAAAACTTATCATATATTTTGCACATCATTGTGTGCACCTATTTTGTTTCAGCGCACGGGTTGAGTATTAATCATTTTTACTGGTCTGGGTT